>NC_082704.1:35442867-36869725 GCF_949987515.2 Delphinus delphis | reverse complement strand
AATAATCTCAAACACAATAGAAGTTTACTTAAAGGAATAAACAGAGGAGAGCAAATATTCAAGTCAGTAGGTAGCTCTCCTCCATGTGATTATTCAGGGATTTAGGCTGACAACAGGCTCTGTCATCTTCAAAACATAGCTTCCAAGGTGCTCTTTCATTGCCATTACTACTCACAGGAAGAGGGGAGAGAGCATGGAGAAACAATTATGAGAAATTATATTGGCCAGGCCTGGAAGTTGCATACATCACTTCACCCACATTTTATTGGAGGATCTTGGTCTCATGGCCACACCTATTCATAAAGAAGTCTGCAAAATGTAGCGTGGTGGAGCACATGTACATCCAGATACTATGGAAGAAGGGGAGATTGGGTTATGGTGGATAGCTAGCACTCTCAGCCACACATTCATTTATGATGGGGTTGAGTACCCATAATGATTACATATCAGTCCTACCTATCCATTGAAACTTATCAATAGAGAGGTATTTTTGAAAAGCAATTTAAGTGAGTGGATCATCTGAATGACCAGTATTTAGCATGTTTTAGGATCTCTGAAAGGTAATAAAGAAGCATAATGCTTCTTTTCTCAAAGAGCTTACACTCAGCCTATAATGTTATCTATATGTGGTAGTTTAAAGGCAGCTTCAAAGTAGGCAACACTTGATTTTTGACTTTAAAAAATGAAAGCAAAATTAGAAACATGGAGGGCCAGAGGAAAGTTATTCAGAGTTAGGTAACACTGTAAGCAATACCATTCAGGTGAAAATAAGCCTGCCATGGAGATCAGACTGGCTAGGTTCGTGCTGGAATCAAGAAGTAAATAAGTTTGTGTGAGGCAAGATCATGGTGAATCTTTCAAGCTTGGGAGAAGTTTGAATTTAATATGATAAGCAGGTTTTGTTGCTTTTGACCAAAAACTCAGGTGAGCCATACTGACTCATGGCTGGCTGACTGGCTTTGTTTATCTTTTCTTCTTCCATCCTTCCCTCCCTTCCTTCCATCTATCTGATCTATCTTCTTCCTTCTTTTCTTCCTTCCTTTCCTTTTTTCATTCCTTTTTCCTTTCATCTATCTAGAGATAGAATTCACATACCAGAAACTTCACCCATTAGTGTTTTTTAGTATATTCACAAAGCCATGCAACCATCATCACAGTCTTAACCTCCATAACACTTTCATCACCCCAGAAGGAAGCCCCACATCCATTAGTAGTTACTCCCCATTTCTTCCTACTCCCAACCCTAGGCAATCACTAATCTACTTTTCTGTTTCTATGGATTTGCCTGTTATGGATATTTTATCTAAATGGAGTGATACAATATGTGGTCTTTTGTGTCTGCCTGATTTCATTTAGCATATTGTTTTCAAGGTCCACCCATGTTGTAGCATGTATTAGTACAATACTTCATTCCTTGCTATGGCTGAATAATAGTCCATGGTATGGATATACAACATTTTGTTTAACAGTTGGTAGGCATTTTGGGTTGTTTCCACATTTTTGCTATTGTGAATAATGTTGCCATGGATATTCGTGTACAATTTTTTGTGTGGATGTGTTTTTTCATTCTTTTGGGTATTTAGCTAGAAGTGGAATTGCTGAGTTATGTGGTAACTTTATGTAACTTTAACATTTTGGGGCAATGCCAAACTATTTTAAAAAGAGACCGTACCATTTTACATTCCCACCAGCAATGTGTGTGATGGTTCCAATTTCTCCACATCCTCGGTGACACTTGTTATTATCTCTCTTTTTGATTATAGCCATCCTAGTGAATGTGAAGTGGTATCTCGTTGTGGTTTTGATTTGCATTTCCCTAACATGCTTATGGGCCATTTGTATATCTTCTTAGGAGAAATGTCTATTCAAATCCTTTGCCCATTTTAAAAATTGGATTATTTATCTTGTTACTGTTGAGTTGTAATGGTTCTTTATATATTTTGGATACTAATCCTTTATCAGATATAGTATTTGCAAAATTTTTCTCCTGTTCTGTGGATTGTTTTTTTACTTTCTTTTTTGTGGTACACGGGCCTCTCACTGCTGTGGCCTCTCCCGTTGCGGAGCACAGGCTCTGGACGCGCAGGCTCAGTGGCCATGGCTCACCGGCCTAGCCGCTCTGCGGCATGTGGGATCTTCCCGGACCGGGGCACGAACCCATGTCCCCTGCATCGGCAGGCAGACTGTCAACCACTGCGCCACCAGGGAAGCCCAGTTTTTCACTTTCTTGATGGTGTTCTTTGAAGCACAAAAGTTTTAATATTTGTTTTTGTATGTTTTTCGTTTGTTGTGTGTGCTTTTGATGTCATATCTAAGAAGCCAGTGCCTAATCCAAGGTCAAGAAGATTTAGTCCTATGTTTTCTTCTAAGGGTTTTATAGTTTTAATGCTTAAATTTAGGTTTCTTGACCATTTTGTCTTAGTTTTTGTGTGTGGTGTATGGAAAAGGTTCAGCTTCATTCTTTTACTTGTGGATAGCCAGTTGTCCCAGTGCCATTTGTTGAAAAAAAAGCAATCTTTGACTCATTGAATTGTCTTGGCACCCTTGCTGAAAATCACTTGACTATAAATGTTAGGGTTTATTTCTTTTTCTTTTCTTTTTTTTAGAAGATGTTGGGGGTAGGAGTTTATTAATTAATTAATTAATTTTTGCTGTGTTGGTCTTCGTTTCTGTGCGAGGGCTTTCTCTAGTTGCGGCCACTCTTCATCGCGGTGCGCGGGCCTCTCACTGTTGTGGCCTCTCTTGTTGCGGAGCACAGGCTCCAGACGTGCAGGCTCAGCAGTTGTGGCTCATGGGCCTAGTTGCTCTGCGGCATGTGGGATCCTCCCAGACCAGGGCTCGAACCCGTGTCCCCTGCATTAGCAGGCAGACTCTCAACCACTGCACCACCAGGGAAGCCCTAGGGTTTATTTCTTGACTCACAATTCTATTCTATTGACTTATGTTTCTGTTCTCATGCCAGTATCACCCTGTCTTTTTTACTACAGCTGTGTAGTAAGTTTTGAAATTGGGAACTGTGAGTCCTTTAACTTTTTTTTTCCAAAATTGTTTTGGCTTTTTAGGTCTCTTGCATTTCCATATGAATTTTAGGATCTGTTGTCAATTTCTGGATAAAGAAGAAAAATCCAGCTGGAATTTTCTTAGTCATTGCATTGAATCTGTAGATCAACTTGGGGGATATTGTATATTAACAATATTAAATCTTCTAATACACGAACACAGGATGTTTTTCTTTTCCATTTATTTAATTCTTTTAAAATTTCATTCAAGGTTGTTTCATAGTTCCCTATGTGCAAGACTTTACTTCCTTTGTTAATTTTATTTCTGAGTTTTTTATTCTTTTTGACATTACAGTAAACAGAATTGTTTTCTTGATTTTATTTTTGGATTGCTCAATGCCAGTGTATAGAAATACAATTGATTTTTGTATATATTGATCTTGTATCCTGCAATCTTGCTAAGCTTATTAGTTCTAGTAGATTTTTTTTGTGGATTCCTTATTTAGAATTTTCTATATACAAGATCATGGAATCTGAATAGTGATATTTTTTACTTCTTCCATTCCAACCTGGATGCCTTTTTTTCTTCTTTTTATTGCCTGATTGACCTGGCTATAACCTTCAGTACAGTGTTGAAGAGAAGTGGTGAGAATGCATATTCTTGTCTTGTTATTTACCTTAAGGGGAAGCAATCGGTCTTTCATCATTAAGTATGAGGTTAACTGTGGGCGTTTTATAGATTCTTTTTATCATGTTGAGGAAGTTCCCTTATATTGCTAGTTTGTTGAGTGTTTTTATCATGAAAGGGTGGTGGATTTTGTTAAGTAATTTTTCTGTGTCTATCGAGATAATCATGTGATTTTTTCCCTTTATTTTAGTAATATCATTGTTGACCTGAAACAAATAGACCACCAGATATTTCTTCAGCAAAGATGGATTTATTCAGGATGAGCAGAGAATTGCAATTTGGGGTCTACAACCATGGCGAGCCATGGGCAAGTCCCCCAATGGCAAGGGGAGGAGAACACTTTTATAGAGAAGAAAAGGAAGTTGGAAGGGCTATAGTAAACTAAGAGTCCATGGCTTTTCATTGGCCTTGCCAGGAAAGAAGAGTCTTTTTTCTGCCTGTTGGTCTCTGCTGTAGTTGCAGGGTACAAGAGCGCCCCCTTCTGGTCTCCCAACTCTTTAATTGAGGTTTCCGTTTTTTAATTTTTTACATTGTGTATTACTTTTGCTGACTTTTTTTTTAGTTTATTAAAAGTGCATATTTATTGTAATAAATTTAGAACATAAAAATTACATAAAAGAAAAGAAAAATCATCTATAATCCCACTACCCAGAAATAACCACCACTAACATTTTTCAGTATTTCCTCTTAGTCTTTCCATGTAATTAAGTGTTCTTAAAAAGAACATAGTTCTTTCCTAAATTTCTCTATGGCACTCTGTTATACATCATAGTATATTTCATCAATGGCTTGTTTGGGGACATTAAAATTGTATTCTTGTGAATTCCCTGGTTGTCCAGTGGTCAGGACTCCACACTTTCACTGCTGAGGGCCCGGGTTCAATCCCTGGTTGGAGAACTAAGATCCTACAAGCCACGTGTTGTGGCCAAAAAAAGAAAATTGTATTCTTTATTTTTGTTTTATGTTGTCTCGTTTTGTTTTGTAAAACTACTCTTAACAAAACATCCTTGTGACTAAATCCTTACATACCTCCTTGTATTTTCCTTAGGACAATTTCTTGCAAGAATAATTGCTTTGTCCAAAAAAAATATTCTTTCTTAGGCCTCTTATTAATATTAAAAAAATTGTGATAAAATATACATATTTTAATCACTTTATAAGTAAAAATGCAGTGGCATTAAGTACATTTACAACATTGTGTAGCTATCACCACTGGCTATTTCCAGAACTTTTTCATCATCTCAAGCAAAAATTCTCTACCCATAAAGCAACTCCCCATTCCTCTTCTCCCAGGCCCTGTTAATCTCTACTCTACCTATTATCTCTATGAATTTGCCTATTACAGGTACCTAATTTAAGTGGAATCATATAATATTTGTCCTTTTTGTGTCTTGGTTTTTTTTTCTAACATCTTTATTGGAGTACAGTTGCTTTACAATGGTGTGTTAGTTTCTGCTTTATAACAAAGTGAATCAGTTATACATATACATATGTTCCCATATCTCTTCCCTCTTGCTTCTCCCTCCCTCCCACCCTCCCTATCCCACCCCTCTAGGTGGTCACAAAGCACCGAGCTGATCTCCCTGTGCTATGCAGCTGCTTCCCACTAGCTATCTATTTTACATTTGGTAGTGTATATATGTAATGCTACTCTCTCACTTTGTCCCAGCTTACCCATCCCCCTCACTGTGTCCTCAAGTCTGTTCTCTAAATCGGTGTCTTTATTCCTGTCCTGCCCCTAGGTTCATCAGAACTGGTTTTTTTTGTTTTTCTTTAGATTCCATATATATGTGTTAGCCTACAGTATTTGTTTTTATCTTTCTGCCTTGCTTCACTCTGCATGACAGACTCTAGGTCCATCCACGTCACTACAAAAAACTCGATTTTGTTTCTTTTTATGGCTGAGTAATATTCCCTTGTATATATGTGCCACATATTCTTTATCCATTCATCTGTTGATGGACACTTAAGTCGCTTCCATGTCCTGGTTATTGTAAATAGTGCTGAAGTGAACATTGTGGTACATGACTCTTTGTGAATTATGGTTTTCTCAGGGTATATGCCCAGTAGTGAGATAGCTGGGTTGTTTGGTAGTTTTATTTTTAGTTTTTTAAGGAACCTCCATACTGTTCTCCATAGTGGCTGTATCAATTTACATTCCCACCAACAGTGTGAGAGGGTTCCCTTTTTACCACACCCTCCCTAGCATTTATTGTTTGTGGATTTTTTTGATGGTGACCACTCTGACTGGTGTGAGGTGATACCTCATTGTAGTTTTGATTTGCATTTCTCTAATGATTAGTGATGTTGAGCATCCTTTCATCTGTTTGTTGGCAATCTGTATATCTTCTTATGAGAAATGTCTATTTAGGTCTTCTGCCCATTATTGGATTGGGTTGTTTGTTTTTTTGATATTGAGCTGCATGAGCTGCTTGTATATTTTGGACATTAATCCTTCTCAGTTGCTTCGTTTGCAAATATTTTCTCCCATTCTGAGGGTTGTCTTTTCATCTTGTTTATGGTTTCCTTTGCTGTGCAAAAGCTTTTAAGTTTCATTAGGTCCCATTTGTTTATTTTTGTTTTTATTTCTCTAGGAGGTGGGTCAAAAAGGATCTTGCTGTGATTTATGTCATAGAATGTTCTGCCTATGTTTTCCTCTAAGTTTTATAGTGTCTGGCCTTACATTTAGGTCTTTAATCTATTTTGAGTTTATTTTTCTTCTTGTGTATGGTTTTAGGGAATGTTCTAATTTCATTCTTTTATATGTAGCTGTCCAGTTTTCCCAGCACCACTTATTGAAGAGACTGTCTTTTCTCCATTGTACATTCTTGTCTCCTTTATCAAAGACAAGGTGACCATATGTGTGGGGGTTTATCTCTGTGCTTTCTATCCTGTTCCATTGATATATATTTCTATTTTTGTGCCAGTACCATACTGTCTTGATTACTGTAGCTTTGTAGTATAGTCTGCAGTCAAGGAGCCTGATTCCTCCAGCTCCGTTTTTCGTTCTCAAGATTGCTTTGGCTAGTTGGGGTCTTTTGTGTTTCCATACAAATTGTGAAATTGTTTTTCCAGTTCTGTGAAAAGTGCCGTTGGTGGTTTGATAGAGATTGCATTGAATCTGTAGATTGCTTTGGGTAGTATAGTCATTTTCACCATATTGATTATTCCAATCCAGGAACATGGTATATCTCTCTATCTGTTTGTGTCATCTTTAATTTCTTTCATCAGTGTCTTATAGTTTTCTGCATATAGGTCTTTTGTCTCCTTAGGTAGGTTTCTTCCTAGGTATTTTTTTCTTTTTGTTGCAATGGTGAATGGGAGTGTTTCCTTAATTTCTCTTTCTGGTCTTTCGTTGTTAGTGTATAGGAGGAATGCGAGAGATTTCTGTGCATTAATTTTGTATCCCACAACTTTACCAAATTCATTGATTAGCTCTAGTAGTTTTCTGGTGGCATCTTTAGGATTCACTATGTATAGTGTCATGTCATCTGCAAACAGTGACAGTTTTACTTCTTTTCTGATTTGGATTCCTTTTATTCTTCTTCTCTGATTTCTGTGGCTAAAACTTCCAAAACTATTTTGAATAACAGTGGTGAGAGTGGGAAGCCTCGTCTTTTTCCTGATCTTAGTGGAAATGATTTCACTTTTTCACCATTGAGAATGATGTTGGCTGTGGGTTTGTCATATATGGCCTTTATTATGTTGAGGTAAGTTCCCTCTATGCCTACTTTCTGGAGGGTTTTTATCATAAATGGGTGTTGAATTTTGTCAAAAGCTTTTTCTGCATCTATTGAGATGATCATATGGTTTTTATCCTTCAGTTTGTTAATATGATGTATCACATTGATTGATTTGCATATATTGAAGAATCCTTGCATTCCTGGGATAAACCCCACTTGCTCATGGTGTATGATCCTTTTAGTGTTCCGTTGGATTCTGTTTACTAGTATTTTGTTGAGGATTTTTGCATCAATATTCATCAGTGATATTGGCCTGTAGTTTTCTTTTTTCTTGACATCTTTGTCTGGTTTTGGTATCAGGGTGATGGTGGCCTCATAGAATGAGTTTGGGAGTGTTCCTCCCTCTGCTATATTTTGGAAGAGTTTGAGAAAGATAGGTGTTAGCTCTTCTGTAAATGTTTGATAGAATTCGCCTGTGAAGCCATCTGGTCCTGGGCTTTTGTTTGTTGGAAGAGTTTTAATCACAGTTTCAATTTCAGTGCTTGTGATTGGTCTGTTTATGTTTTCTATTTCTTCCTGGTTCAGTCTCGGAAGGTTGTGCTTTTCTAAGAATTTGTCCATTTCTTCCAGGTTGTCCACTTTATTGGCATAGAGTTGCTTGTAGTAATCTCTCATGATCCTCTGTATTTCTGCAGGGTCAGTTGTTACTTCTCCTTTTTCATTTCTATTTCTGTTGATTTGAGTGTTTTCCCTTTTTTCTTGATGACTCTGGCTAATGGTTTATCAATTTTGTTTATCTTCTCAAAGAACCAGCTTTAAGTGGTTTTTTTTTTTTGCTTTTGCTGTACGCGGGCCTCTCACTGATGTGGCCTCTCCCGTTGTGGAGCACAGGCTCTGGACGTGCAGGCCTAGCAGCCATGGCTCACGGGCCTATCCGCTCCGCGGCATGTGGGATCTTCCCGGACTGGGGCATGAACCCGTGTCCCCTGCATCGGCAGGCGGACTCTCAACCACTGCGCCACCAGGCAAGCCCCATCCCTATTCTTTTGTCTCTGTTTTTTCTTTTGCCCTACCCAGGTTTGTGGGGAGTTTCTTGCCTTTTGGGAAGTCTGAGGTCTTCTGCCAGCATTCAGTAGGTGTTCTGTAGGAGTTGTTCCACATGTAGATGTATTTTTGATGTATTTGTAAGGAGGAAGGTGATCTCCACGTCCTACTCCTCCGCCATCTTGAAGGTCCTCCCCTTGTGGACTTTCATGTTTTACCACTCTTGTATCCCCGGGATAAATCTTACTGGGTCATGATGTGTAATCCTTTTTATATGTTAGTTCAGTTTTCTAGTATTTTGTTTGGGATTTTTGCATTTATATTCATAAAATGTATTGATAATAGTTTTCTTTTGATGTCTTTGTCTGGTTTTAGTGTCAGGGTGTCAAAGAATGAGCTAGGTAGTGTTTCTTCCATGCCTATTTTTTGAAGAGTTAATGAAGGATTGGTGTTAATACTTCTTTAAATTGTGGTAGAATTGGCCAGTGAAGCCATCTGTTTCTAGAGTTTTCTTTGAAGGAAGTTTTTTCATTATTAATTCAGTCTCTTTACTTATAATAAGTCTGTTCAGATTTTTCTGTTTCTTCTTGAGTTGGTCTTGGTGGTTTTTCTAGGAAATTGTCCATTTTATCTAGGTTGTCTAATTGTTAGCATATAGTTGTTCATTGTATTCCCTTGTAATCCTTTTTATTTTTGTTAAGGTTGGTAGTAATGTTCTCTATTTCCTGATTTTAATTTGAGTCTCTCTCTCTTTCTCTCTCTCTGTCTCTCTGTATCTTTCTGTTTTTTATCTTTTTGGTTAGACTACCTACATGTGTTTCAGGTTTTTTAATCTTTTCAAAGAACCAACTTTTGGTTTTGTTGAGTTTTCCTTATTTTTTTTCTATTCTCTATCACTTCCTGTTTGTGCAGAGCCTCAAGATTAGCCAGAGGTAAGAGCTTAGGGCTTTTTCTGTTCTATCATGAGCATGCATACAGCTCTGGGCAGGCATGAAGCCATATCATGCACTTTGCCTTCTAGATTCCCAGGAATAAGTTAGAGCGTTCCAAAGCCCCTTTTGGATATCCCATTCCCCAGCTTTTTATTTTAACCCTTTATTAGCCTATTGTTTGGCCCAGTTGTTATCCACTGCCTCAGGCAGATGCATGTTCAACAACTGCTTCTGATTTTTTCAAGGAACATTTTTTCAAGGAAAGGCTGTTTGCCTTGGGTGAGCTCTGTGTCAGGTCAAATAAAGACAGCCTTATGAGTGCGGTTTTCCAGGGAATGACCAGACGGGTCAAATAATGACAGATCTCTGGGAATGGGACTGTGAAGGCGCTCCAGCCCCATTCTGTTTCCTCCCATGGCTGCTAGGTGCTGCTTTTCACCATGATTGCTGAGTGTTGGTTTTTCAGGCTTTTGTAAAGCTGAGGAGGAATGGGACTTGGACGATTTAAAATGCCACAGAGCTCACTGTTTTTACTGAGATTCAACCATTTCATTAAGTAAAGGCTTCCTGAATTGCTGTAAGCTTTTGGTGCATTTTCAGAGCTCTGAAAAATTGATTTTGATGATTTTTGCTAGTGTTCTTGTTGCTTTTATAGAGGAAAGCATTTTCGGAAAGCCTTACTCTGCCATTTTCACTGATGCTCCTCCCATTATGGCTTCTTGAACAGGAAAGTGATGGAGTAAAAACTGAACTTGAAGTCAAATATTGTACCAGATCTGACAAAGGATTGACATACTTAATATAAAAACCTATAAGAAAAGTGTTGAATTATAAAAATGAATAATGGGGGCTTCCCTGGTGGCGCAGTGGTTGAGAGTCCACCTGCCGATGCAGGGGATGCGGGTTCATGCCCCGGTCTGCGGGGATCCCACATGCCGCGGAGCGGCTGGGCCCGTCAGCCATGGCTGCTGAGCCTGTGCGTCCGGAGCCTGTGCTCCGCAACAGGAGAGGCCACAACAGTGAGAGGCCCGCGTACCGCAAAAAAAAAAAAAAAAAAAAAGAATGGACATGAAAAGATGAATCACAGAAAAAAATACAGATTGATAATAAAGTTTAGAAAAGGAAGTTCAATATCAAAGAAACTCAAATTCAAACCATGAGATACCATTTTCACTATCAAATCAGCAAAAGCAATTTTAATTATTACAATTCTTAGTATTGGCAAAGGAGCAGGGAAGTAAACATTCAAATGCTATAGGTCAGAAAAACAAATTGGTACAGTCAATTTCTGGAATACAATTTGGCAGTAATATCAAGTCGTTTAATAATAATATTCAGGGGAACCTCTTAGTTGTGCACGGAGAAAGAACGATTTAAAAATGGGTGATGTTGAGAAGGGCAAGAAGATTTTTGTTCAGAAGTGTGCTCAGTGCCATACTGTGGAAAAGGGAGGCAAGCACAAGACTGGGCCAAATCTCCATGGTCTGTTTGGGTGAAAGACAGGTCAGACTTTCAGATTCTCTTACACAGATGCCAACAAGAACAAAGGCATCACCTGGGGAGAGGAGATGCTGATGGAGTATTTGGGGAATCCCAAGAAGTACATCCCTGGAACAAAAATGATCTTCACTGGGTTTAAGAAGAAGGGAGAAAGGGCAGACTTGATAGCTTATCTCAAAAAAGCTACTAATGAGTAGTAGTTGGCCACTGCCATATTTATTACGAAACAAATGTCTCATGATTTTTTATGTGTACCATATTTAAATTGATCTCATACACTGCAATTCAGATCATGAATGGCTGAGGTAATATTTCTGTCCTGATTTAAATAAGATTGGTTTGTGGCTAAAAGAATATGATCAGCTTGGACTTCCCTGGAGGCACAGTGGTTAAGAATCTGCCTGCCATGGCAGGGGACACGGGTTCGAGCCCTGATCCGGGAAGATCCCACATGCCACGGAGCAACTAAGCCCATGCGCCACAACTACTGAGCCTGCTCTCTAGAGCCCGCAAGCCACAACTACTGAGCCCGTGCGCCTAGAGCCCGTGCTCCGCAGCAAGAGAAGCCACCGCAATGAGAAACTTGTGCACCGTAATGAAGAGTAGCTTCCGCTCACCACAACCAGAAGAAGCCTGCACGCAGCAACGAAGACGCAACACAGCCAAAAATAAATAAATAAATAAAATTTTAAAAATAAATAAATAAATTGCTGTTAAAAAATATATATATATGCACCTAAATGGCATGTTGATTATTTTTAAAAAAAGAATATGGTCAGCTTTTTGATTTTTGGTAGTGATTCCGGTTCAACAAGTACTATCACTCTTTTCCCCTTCTAAAGAGATGATTAAACTTGAATAAGAAATGTTAAACTTTTCAGGCATATAGTGAATGCCTTCTCAAACCCTATAGGAGATTGGTTTTATATTTAGATTTATATAACTGTTTATATTAATATATTTAAATATTGAGAAGATCTTTTCACTGTCTCATAGAACAGCAGGATTCACCTGTGTTTCAAGTTGTGTTCATTCGCCTGTTAAGGCAAGGGCTGAAGATACACTGGCAATGTCCACTTTCTCTTTTTGGGCTTAACTATGCCAATTTAATTAAAATTCTCTATCTATCTAAAATATTGCCTTTTACTTAATGAAAGGCATTTTAGTGTGGTTTATGTATAGCATCAAATAGAGAATATTTAGTACTTCTTACACACATACCACAAAAATAATAATATTCATTGACCAAATAATTTAATTTCTATGTATCTTTACTGAGAAAATAGTAAACCACTTGGATGAAGATTTATATACAGAGATATTCATTGCATTGTTATATATAATAGTGAAGAGTTGAAATCAACCTAAATGTTCAATAATAGAATAGCTAAATAATTTATAGTATATTCAACTTAATAGATTTTTTACAGTCATTAAAAATACTGTTTTAGAAGACTTATTTAATGGCATTGAAAATGTATAATATAATGTTAAGTGAAAAATCAAACTTTAATATACAGTTTGGTCTAAATTTTAGAAGGGGAAAAAGGAAGGAAATACAAACACAAAAAAAGTACATCAACTTGTTAATGGTGGTGATCTCTAGGTAGGTAAGATACAGGAGATTTAATTTTCTTCACACCTTTCCATTCTTCCCAGATTCTATACATTATGGGTTTATTAACTTTATAATAAGGGCTATGGCCAAATGTTATATAAATGTAGTGATCTGACATTTGTATGGAAGATAGATTAGAAGGAGAACGTTAGGGTGGTAGTGGGAATGGAGAGGATAAAGAAAATCTAAAAGTCATTTTAGGAATTCCCTGGCAGTCCAGTGGTTAGGGCTCTGTGCTCCCACTGCAGGGGGCACAGGTTCAATCCCTGGTCGGGGAACTAAGATCCTGCATGCTGCGTGGTGCAGCCAAATAAATAAATAAATAAAAATAAAAATAAAAAAACATTTTATAAGAAGAAACTCTAGGATGTGAAGACAAATTGGATGTGGCAGATAAAGGGTTTCTAGCGTGATCAAAATTAAGGTAGCAAAGAAGAGAATCCTATTTAATAGAGGAAAGATGTAGTTTTAGACACAGCTGAGGATGATTGACATCTAAGGGATGTTCTCCTGTACGTAGTTGAAAATACAGATGAAGTTTGTTTCTCCAATGTTAGTATGTCCTTGAAAGTATGTAGTGTTTTTTTTTAAGACTTGGCGATAATTAATATTTTTTACTCATTGAAATTAGTCTAAATTTAGAGAGGTTTTACTTATTGTATGCTATGTTCATGATATTATTGCTTCATTTTCCTTGAATGTACCGTGTAAAATAACTGATTAGCAAACGTTAGTGTGACTTCACCTTGTTTTGCTTTGGACTGGCTCAGAGTTCTCATGTTTCCATTATGATTACTCTCATAGTTGTTGTTATTGCTGAAAATTACTATGTTTGAATAAGAAATGTAATTATTACCCCAACAGTATTTATTTTTTATTTTTCTATGAATTTTAGGCAATGAACATTTTGACTTCAGTATTGCTTCTGTATGCAAAAGAGGAAGAAGCTTTTTGGCTTCTGGTTGCTGTATGTGAACGAATGTTACCTGATTATTTTAATCGTCGAATCATTGGTAAAAAACAAAACACATATACATATACGAACACATATTTCTTTTCTAAACATTTTATAGGCCTCTTGTCTATCCAGTTACCTATCAAATGGAAGAACTGATAATTAAGTTGCAAAATATACAAAATGCAAGCAATATCAAATGTCACATTCACTGACATGCTCAAGAGAAGAGCTTTTTGCACTGAACATATGATTGGAAAAACGTATTATTTAATACGTTGCTTTTTAAAAATAAAGTGCCTGGTCTGTTTCCATATAAAATAGAAGTTTTAAGTTTACTATCTCTGTATTACTAAAACAGTGGTAATCTGAAGCATCTGGAGCTACTGGAAAAATTTTAATAGTCTCTTTATGTGAGAGAGATTTTAATCAGCTTAAAATCTCCACATTTTTATGAATTGTATAGATATATTCAAGCTTTGAAAGAAGGATCAAGTTCTTAGTTTGTTACTTATATAATATTTTCTTCAGTCATCAAATATTTGTAGATCCATGATCCCCTACCTTAAAACCATAGGTGGTCTCCTTTGTACCCTCATAAGCCTTCGGTGTCATGGCTAGGTCGTTGACTGTATTGTCTTGTGTTATAATTATTTGTCTATTTATTGCAAGTTCTATTAGAGATTAAACGCTTTGAAGATGAGACCATTTAATTAATTGATGTATCTCTTATAGTACCTATTACAGGTTTCTGCACATAATAAAGATTCCATAAATAACTGTTCCAATGAATATGAATTGAGTTTCTCAAGTGCTTCTTGATGCATGATACTGCTAGCAGATAAAGAGATGCATGAAATATAGGAAAGGCACTGAAGAAGTTCATAATTTAAGGAAGAGAAATGAGATAATATCAGCCTACTAATAGAAGTGGGAAGGTATTGGAAACAAGTCCTTTTGAAAGGTGTTCATTTTAAAATTTCTTTTTATGTTCTCCAGGTGCCTTGGTGGATCAGGCAGTCTTTGAAGAACTTATCAGAGATCACCTTCCCCAGCTGACTGAACATATGACTGATATGACATTCTTTTCCTCAGTTTCTCTCTCATGGTTCCTCACACTTTTTATTAGTGTGCTACCTATTGAAAGTGCAGTGAATGTGGTGGACTGTTTCTTCTATGATGGAATAAAGGCCATTTTACAACTGGGATTGGCAATACTTGACTATAATTTAGACAAACTTCTGGCATGTAAAGATGATGCTGAAGCTGTGACAGCTTTAAACAGGTACTGTGAGAATCATAACATTTAAATCTGGAGAGCCCCTTAGAGCTTACGTTGTTCAAACCCCTTATTTTATAGATGAGGAAACTGAGCCCTAGAAACTTTAAATAATTTGCCCAAAGTCACAAAGCTGGTTGAATGAAAACGCTAGGCCTAAAGTCCACTCCTCTGTTTCTAAATAGAATATAACAAAAGTAAGTCAGTCACTTTGAAGTAAACCACTAGGTTATATACACATTTACACTAACATCTAATATGGTTGATTCGGTATGCTGGGACTTTCATAGTCCCAGTTCGAGCTATAAAGTGTGTTAGAGTAATTTGAGGTGGGGGAGGTGGTTGATAATATTAAATGTCCAGTGGGGGGAAATTGTTCTGGTTTTCAAGTGGTTTCAATCAGGTAAGCTGAGCTTTATTTTCCTTGTGCCTTTTCTGTGAATTCTATTTTGTATTGAAACACATGTGTGGGGTATGTGTGTGTGTTTGTGTATACACAGTATATGTTAAATGAATGAATATATGAATATTTGGGTAACTTGTAATGGTGCATCAAATCCCATTTATTTATAAAGAATAAAGTATAAACACCTCACTCTGGTATTTAGAACTCTCAATGTTAAGGCCTCAATGTATCTTTCTTAAATTATTTCTCCTCACGTGCCTCTACATACCGTATATTCCACCCTTACTGGGCCATGTGGTATTTTCTGAGAACTCTCTGAGCCTATCTGCTTCCCCATGCTCTCCTCCCCACCTCTGAAGTCATTTCATCACCATCCCATTTCCCACTCCCATGTCCTCCTAATTCCCAACCATCTTCAAATTCTCCTCCCTCATAAGACTGTCTCTTGTCCTCTCGGTAGAAATTAATCTCGAACTAGGGAGAAATTAGCTGTCATTTTCTCTGTATTTTACTTCTACTGATTCTTGTATTACTGTCACTTTTGGATAGGTTCTTTGACAATGTCACTAATAAGGATAGCCCGTTGCCTTCAAGTGTGCAGCAGGGTTCAAATGTAAGTGATGAAAAAAGCAGTCATATTAGAGTGGATATTACAGATTTGATTAGAGAGTCAAATGAGGTAAGTTTTTCTTATACCATAAATATAATTACATAGCATATTTAAAATGATAGATACTATAGTTATATCTCTAGTGGTATATTAAGAGTAAGATAATAATACGTGTAAAGATGCAGTAATGTAAAATCTGATTTCACTTTAAAAATGAGTTCTATGAACTGTTCCTACGTTATATAGCTTCCTCTGCTTCAGTTTGCTTTTCATTAAATGAAACTATTCACATAGTTTTACAAATAATGACCACTTTTAAATATCTATCGCTGCATAAAAAGGTGAAAAATATTCTCTTCTTAGAGACTAAGAATTTTACCAGTGTTCTTGTACTTAGTCTAGACCCATAGTAGATGGAATCCTCTCCTGTGAATATACAGAAAAACTGAAACGTGGGAGGTGAAAATTTGCATAATCACTGAAGAAGTTGGGAAAATAGCTAGGAATAGAACCAAGGCCTCTGAGAATTGAATCTGATGAAATTCAATTGTAAGAAAAGTGGATATTTATTATGAATGAGTATCCACTGAAATCATATTTTTTGCAGAAATATGGGAGTATTCGCTATGAAGATATATACAGCATGCGCTGTCGAAATAGGTTGTATGTGATACAGACCCTAGAGGAAACAACAAAGCAGAATGTGGTGAGTATCCACCCAATGGGGGAAGACCAATTTGAGTAACATTTTTTTCCTGAACTTCATTTAAAAATTATCATTTCATGTTAAGAAAATAAAATAACTATACATTTGAGCTAGATTCTTGCCACAGCTTAGCTTACTGTAAATTTTTTGAGAGGAAATAAGTGATTTTCTTCTGGTTGAAGCATTGGTTTTCCAACATGTTTTGTGTTATGTGACCTTTAATATTGAATGCTATGATGTAGGCATTTAAGCATAACATATTTGTGATGTGCTTCATCAATAAGAACAGCTGACCTACATAGTACTCTAGGCTGCTAATATGTATTATTATCCTTGGATACCCAAGATAAAGTGAAAAAGGAATAAACAGTGTGTTTTAAGTCCTCCTTTTTAGTATTTGGATGACTGCATTAGAAGCTGTTAATATTGGTTGCTTCTGGTGAGTGGAATTAATAGATTTCTGGTTGGAAGAGAGAGTGTTTTACTTTGCTGTATGAATCCTTCTGTGCTGTTTGAGCTTTTATCATGATCATGTATTGTTTTTGTAAACCTACTTGCTTAAAGGTTAAGTCCTCAGAGGTACAAATCTGGGAAAATTAACATTTCTGAATACATGCTCATTGTGAATAATTCAAACATTATAGAAATGTAAAAAAGTAGAAGTTTCCTACCCCAGGAGTAACTAACATTAAAATGATTTGGCATGTATCCTTCCAGATCTTTTTTCTAAATATCTATAGACATAAATGTGTATGTGGTGGGGGGGAGGGGGACAATATAGCTTTTCAAATGAGATCATACCAGTTACTTTGTTCTGCAACTTTTTTCACTCAGAGCTATATCATGGTCATTGCATATTATTGCATACCTCGCTTCTCTTAATGCACTGAATAGTAGGTCTCCATTTAGTAGGTCTCCCTCTCTCTTTCATTTTAATGTTTTTTCGCTTTTGCAAGTAATACCTTATATAAACAACATGGGTTTGAACTGCACAGGTTCACGTACATGTGGATTGTTTTCAATAAACATGTACTACAGTACTACAAGATCCATGGTTGGTTGAATCTGCAGATGTGGAACCATGGATATGAAGGGCCAACTGTAAAGTATATGCAGATTTTTGACTGTGTGGAAGGTCAGCACCCTTAACCCCCGAGTTGTTCAAGGGTCAACTGTATATCTAATCTTACACATTTGTAAGAGTATTTAAACATTGACAGGTCCTGCTAAATTATCCTCTAAAAGATTTGTATCAAATTATAATCCCACCAACAGTGTGTAAGAATGCCTTTTTCCCCACACTCCCACTAGCGTCACATTTAAAAAATATTAGTGGTATTAATTCTTTGTCAATTATATTTGTGGCTAACATTTCCCCCAATCTTGTTGTTTCTTTAATTTTTATGATGTATTATGATGTATTTCAGAGTATATAACTTTCAAAATTTTATGTAGTCAAATCTCTTCTTTTTTTACATATTGTGTGTGTTTCATGTCAAACTTAGCAAGGCCTTCCCCATATAAAATTATATAATTTATAAACATACTTTCTCATATTGGCTTATAGTACTGGTATTGCTTTGTTTTTTTAAAAATTAATTTATTTACTTATTTTTGGCTGTGTTGGGTGTTTGTTGCTGCGCGCGGGCTTTCTCTAGTTGCTTTGAGCAGGGGCTACTCTTCGTTGCAGTGCATGGGCTTCTCACTGCGGTGGCTTCTCTTGTTGTGGAGCACAGGCTCTAGGCACACGGGCTTCAGTAGTTGTGGCTTGCGGGCTTTAGGGCGCAGGCTCAGTAGTTGTGGCGCATGGGCTTAGTTGCTCTGCGGCATGTGGGATCTTCCCAGACCGGGGCTTGAACCTGTGTCCCCCGCATTGGCAGGCAGATTCCTAACCACTGTGCCACCAGGGAAGCCTTGTGTTTTTTTTTAACATTTAGATCTTGAATACACGTAAAGTATATATTTTGTTTATAGTGTGATATAGGACTCTAATGGTATTTTTTTCCAACTGAAATAGCCCATTATTTGAATACCATTTATTGAATCCTCCATTGTTACTGTACTCTACTCTGCCTTTTTCATATGCTAATATGGGTTTATTTCTGTAGTTTCTTTTTTTTCTGTAACTGTTTCTTTTTTTTTTTAATTTATTTTATTTATTTATTTATTTTTGGCTGCGTTGGCTCTTTGTTGTTGCATGAGGGCTTTCTCTAGTTTCGGTGAGTGGGGGCTACTCTTCCTTGTGGTGGGTGGGCTTCTCATTGCGGTGGCTTCTCTTGTTGCGGAGCACAGGCTCTAGGCACGTGGGCTTCAGTAGTTGTGTCACGCAGGCTCAGTAGTTGTGGCGCACGGGCTTAGTTGCTCTGTGGCATGTGGGATCTTCCCAGGCCAGGGCTCAAACCCATGTCCCCTGCCTTAGCAGGTGGATTCTTAACCACTGCGCCACCAGGGAAGCCCCACACTGTTTTAATTATTGTGGCTTTATAGTCCATTTTGAAATCTGGTAAGGCTTTTAATATTCCTTTTTAATATCCATTTTAATGATGTCTTTTTAAATGTCCTTTAGTAAGCATTTATTGTTTTCATCATATAGATCTTACACATTTCTTGTTGGGTTTGTCTACTCCTATATATTTTATGGTTTTGTTACTAATATGAATGAGATCTTTTTTCTTTACATTTTCTAATTTGTTTATTATAGTATATGTAAAAGCCATTGATTTGCACATGTTGCTTTTTTAAGTGGCTGTGTTACTGACTCTCATTAATTCTAATTTTTTTCAGTTGAATTTCTGAATAGACAAGCATATCATTTCTAGTCTTAGAGTTTTGGCGCTTCCTAATATATATACCTGTTTTCAGTTTTTTAGTGTTATTGTAGTGGGTAGGACCTTCAGAGAAGTATTAAATAATAGCAGTGGAAGTAGCCTTCCTTGTCTCATTCTGGAATTTAATAGAAGTGCCTCTGGTATTTTATTATTAAGTATGATATTTGCTGTTGATTTTTGAAGGATGCCTTTTAGCAAATTAAGGAGTTTCATTCAGTTTCTAGGTTAAGGGATTTGGGACATTTAAAAAAAAATCTATATTGAATGTTAACTTTGATCAAATAACTTTTCCATATCTTGAGGTTATATTTATTAATGTAGTAAAGTACATTAAAGAATTTCTAATATTAGACTTCTGTTGGATTCTTGAAATGAGTCCTATTTGTTCGTGTTGTATTATTCTTTTAATATTCTGCTTTGATAATTTTCCTAAATAGTTTAGCTTGGTTCTTTATATCTGTGTTAAAGTGACATTGGCTTACAGTGTGTGTGTGCTAACTTTAGTTTTCATATTAGAATTGTGCTCACGTCATAGAATGGATTTTGGAACAAATCATATTTTTCTATGCTCTGGGATAGATTACGTTTTTTGGCACAGAGAGGGAATGTACATCTCCCAGTGACTTTGAAGTGTTTAATGACAACCCCATATGGTGACTTGACAGATTGCTTATATAGCAAGACAGGAATATATGGAAAAAAACTATAGAATATTGTTGCTTATATTTATAGACATTAAGTGGCTGTCCTTTGGCAGTTATCTCTGGATATGAAAAGATGAAGGTCAAATTACATATCAGAATAGAATTGAGCTATAGTCTCTGTACAACTTTTTAAAAGGGAAAATATGTACATTTACTTTGTTATTCCTTTAAAAAGTTAAAAAAATATATTTTATTCTGGCAGAGGGAGATTTCTAAATTGATTCAAAGAGAATTTCTATGCTGAAGTGTTAAATTCTAAATTGCTTTTAATCCTTTTAAAGTTGCGTGTTGTATCACAAGATGTGAAATTGAGCCTTCATGAATTGGATGAACTTTATGTCATCTTTAAGGTACTGTTTTCCTTCTTTAAATGAAAAATAATATTCTTAGCAGAATTTTACCACAACTGTTCAACTATTTTATCTTTAATTACTTTAGTAGACATGTTTAAAAGAAAAAAATCTTATAAAGTTACTTTTTCTGATATAATGACTTTGCTTTTTTTTTTTTTTTCCCATTTCTTAAATAGAGAGAGTTGTTTTTTTCTTACTATTGGTGTTTGAGTTCTCCAGTATTGAAGCACCATGATCCTAGTCTGCCATATTTGGAACAGTATCAGATTGACTGCCAGCAGTTCAGAGTGTTGTATCACTTGTTGAGTCCCTGGGCTCATTCTGCAAACAGAGACTCACTAGCTTTATGGACATTCAGATTGTTGGATGAAAACTCCGACTGCCTTATAAACTTCAAAGAATTCTCCTCTGCAATTGGTAGGATGATGTCCAATAATCTTCTTTTTTAAAGCAAAAAAATAAAGGTACCCCTAGAAATACTTAGTACTGCCTATCATTGCCAATTTAGTCAGGTTTTATCAGCCTGATATCAGATTTTTTTATCAGATTTACATTGTCTCCAACTTTAGCAATAACTGGACCATTTTCTTTGTTTTTTGCTAAGTCTAAATATATTCATCTCATTTTGCCCCAACCCTCCCAGAAAAACAAGCTGTTAGATGTGGATGATTTAATGAAGGAAGAGAATGTCCTGATTTTCCCACCTTCAGGCACATGGATTCTTCAGGAGGACGTTCTCCCTCAGTAAAAATCCAACCACATAGCCTAGAAAAGGGGTAGAGAAATATTCAATGAACAGTTTGTGCCTGTAGATAGTCCACTGGTTATATCATTCCTTTGCTTTTCCAGACAACCTAGCATGCTTTCTTATCAGGGATTGCCCCTTGAAGAGGAGTTCTCTCCTCAGATGAAGCATAAGGCCTCATTCAAAAGAAAAAGTAAATTTTAGATTGGGATTGGGGGAAAGAGTTCAGCAGAAGAGCATTTTATTTATCCCTCTGATAAAGGGTATTTTGCTTATATACTTCAAGGAGAGAATCTGGCCTACTGGGTAGTTGTTTAACAGTTAGTTTAAGTAACAGAAGGTTTCTGAATCCTAATTCCTGGCTAGTATCTGTGTCTTAATTAATCTGTGTTGCTGGAATTGATTGAATGTTCTTTGGCTGTGATTATTTGCAATTTAATTTTATTGAACAGACATAATGTACAATGGAAGTTTTACTGAGAAGCTTAAGGTGCTTTTTAAGCTGCATATTCCTCCAGGTAAGAATTTAACAGTTGTTAGTGATATATAGGAGTTGACTCCATTTTAACAAGTATAATTACAGATATCATTCCATTTTAACAAATAACGTAATTTTGCATATGATATAAGGTCATTGCTTCATTGTGGCCTATGGATCATATTAGCAATATTTTTGCTGATATATAGTTACACTGACATCTATGGAAAAGTTTCTGTGCAACAGATGGGTTCACAAGTTTCCTTCCTGTTAGTGTTCAATCAATTTAATGATAAGTAGTTTGTGTGTAGGAACTATCTATCATTTGAATATTGTCATAATGTTGAATTTTTATTGTTGTTGTTGTTATTAGAGAGTTGAATTTAACTTTAGACAAACTGCTAAACTTGTGAAATACTACAAATTATTCAGAAAAATGAGACCAGGCAACAGGGATATTAAACATTTGGAAAAGGAAGCAAAATAGGGCTTCCCTGGTGGCACAGTGGTTAAGAATCCTCCCGCCAATGCAGGGGACACGGGTTTGAGCCCTGGTCCAGGAAGATCCCACATGCCGTGGAGCAACTAAGCCCATGTGCCACAACTACTGAGCCTGCGTTCTAGAGCCCGTGAGCCACAACTACTGAGCCCGCGTGCCACAGCTACTGACCCTGTGCTCTAGAGCCCGTGCTCTGCAACAAGAGAAGCCACCGCAATGAGAAGCCCACACACCGCAACGAAGAGTAGCCCCTGCTCACCACAACTAGAGAAAGCCCGTGCACAGCAACGAAGACCCAATGCAGCTAAAAATAAATATTTTTTTTTAAAAAAAGGAAGCAAAATAAAAGCTACCATTTATTGAGCACTTGCTCTGTCGAGGTGTTTGCTTTACGTGCAGTCTTTTATTTAGTTCTCATGATATCCTTGAAAGGTGGTATTATCCTTCCAATTTTGATGATACGGAAACTAAGGGAAAGATTAAATTTGCTGAAGATCACATAGCTAATAAATTGGTTAGCTGAGATTCAAACTGAAGTCTGACTCCAAAGCACAGGTTTCTTTCTATTCTACCATACTGCCTTAATGTTACCACATCATTCCACTTTACTTAAGTATTTCCCTCTGACCTTAAGAGGCAGCCTTTTCCAGGCCTGATCCATAATTGGGAAACCAGTCTTAGACTTTAAAGGAACATTGCAAAAGTACCTTTTAGCTTAGATAGGGTGATTCACACACACACACAAAAAAGTACCTCATAATTTGTCTAAAGCTACACCTAAGATCTTTTAGAGCCTTCCCAGGATAGCTGGGAACCATTCTTTACCAGACCAGAAATCTAAAAGCCATCTTTAACCCTTCACAAACTCAAGTCACAATCACAGCATTTAAAACAAAAGACAAACCAAATAATAACTATGAAGGACTTTACATTGTCAAGTCAAATTAGAATGTCTAATATTGCCATGGAATGAGTACGCTTTCAATAGAAGGATCAAAAATAGAAAAAACACTGTGTATCTGTTAGAGCACTCAACTTCGTGTTTTCCTTCTTATTAAAGACGTTTTTAAATGACTGAGGTCACGTTTTCAGAGATTCCCAAGTGCCAGATTTTTTAAACATTTTTTAAAACTTTTTATTTTATATTGGAGTATATCCAATTAACCCATATTTTTAAATTTCAACTTGTAGTGGCTCTTGGAAAACTATTAAAAAGCAAGAAATTTGGAAAAATAATAGAACTCAAAGTGATCAAGTACTTCTTGTTATTTGCTATACGGTAGAGTAATACTACTTCCACATTTCTTCACGTATGTCTTTTTTTGACAGGGACCCTTTGTTTGATTCTCTGCCCCCAGATTTAATTGATCTATTATAGGACTCGTTTCTGTCCCTCATTGTTATAAATGTGATTTGGGTTATCTGTTTTCAGCTTATACTGAAGTGAAGTATAAGGACCCTTCAAAGGGAGATGAACTTTCCAAGGAAGAATTACTTTATTTCAGTCAGCTCCATGGTAAATATCTGTTTTAAATTTATCTGTTTTGGGACTTCCCTGGTGGTCCAGTGGGTGAGACTCCCTGCTTCCAATGCAGGGGACCCAGGTTCAATCCCTGGTCAGGGAACTAGATCCCGCATGCATGCTGCAACTAAGAGTCTGCATGCCACAACTAGGAGGTCCGCATGCTGCAACTAAGAAGTCTACATGCTACAACTAAGAGCCTGCATGCTGCAAGTAAGAGCTGGCACAGCCTAAATAAATAAATAAATTTATCTGTTTTGATTATTAGTCACCCAGAGGTCTTTCTGGCTTAAACATTCTTTACCCAGCTACCACTAGTAAAATTTGGGTTAATTATACCTTATACTTCTTTTGTGCTCCATAACACTTAGTACAGTCCTAAATGCATGGTAAGTACTCTATAAATATTTGACTGATTAACTAAACTACATTTTGGGTTTTGATTTATGGAATTTCTTATTTACTGGAGAATTAGAAAGAAAATGCATTTTGTTTCTACTTCTGTAGCAGAAATTTCTAAAAGGTATCCAACCATTTTTTATGCCTTGTTAAAATGCGATGAAGACAATAGAATCTTTGATGATTGAAGGTCATAGCTATTATTCAAACAGTGAATACTTATCATAAATCACTGTAGGTGTAGGAGACCGGGATGAGTCTGTCTCCAAGACATAATTTGGAAGGGTTATGAGCTAATTTTTGTGTCTTTTGCTTCTTTTTCATAAATATGAATGTCTTAAAGAGGGATAAGTTCTTATTAATATATGTTTATGTTACTGTATGTTAGTGTTTGAAGTGACCTTACAAATCATCTAGTCAAGTCCCTTAATTATATAGAGGGCACTGAGGCCAAGAAAGGAGAAGTGACTCGTGTAAGAGTTTTCAATGAGGTTTTACCACAATCAGGACTAGTAGCTCAGTCTTTTGACTTCCGGTGTGTGTGTGTTTTTTCCCTAATAAAAGAAGTAATACAATTTAATTCGAAGAAAATCACAAGGAAGAAAATACCACATACCACCCAGAAATAAATACTTAATATTTGGTATACTTCCTTCTAAGATTTTTGTTTGTTTGTTTTTTGCGGTACGCGGGCCTCTCACTGTTGTGGCCTCTCCCGTTGCGGAGTGCAGGCTCAGCGGCCATGGCTCACGGGCCCAGCCGCTCCGTGGCATGTGGGATCTTCCCGGACCGGGGCACGAACCCATGTCCTCTGCATCAGCAGGTGGACTCCCAAGCACTGCGCCACCAGGGAAGCCCTGAGATTTTTTATATGGATTTTTCCCCAGTGTTCTTTTTAAAGTTCTTGAATACTTTGCCATCTAATGATAGGAGGTCAGGTTAGCTATAATTGGTTTGATGAATTGAAGAACATAAAGTGTGCTTATAAGTCTTTATATAAAATATTATTTTACTTTCAAAAGGTATTTGTTAAATATTTTACAAAATGCAATTGTCCTCTTTTCCTCTAGTTTCCAAGCCTGCAAAGGAGAAGGAAGCAGAGTCAGCAAAAAACAGCCCTGAAAAAGGTATATGATCTAGGAGTATCATTTAGTTTAAATTATTGTTTTTGTAAATAGGGTTAACTACACAAAGGGGAAACGTGGATTCCTTTTAAAGTCTATTGATTGATTTGTCCTGAGAGCTTTTTCAGTTCCTTTGTTTTAGTTTAACAATTTCTTCTTCTTCTCTTGATACTTAAGTCTCAGAAGTTATAGAAAATACAACTGTAAATGACCTGTATTTATTTAATTTTATTATTTGAAAATATTAATTTTAATTACATAAGTAATAGATAATCCTTATAAAAGGAATTTAAATGGTACAGAAATCCTCATACCCTCACCCAACCCCACCCTGAAGTAAATGTGAAAACATTTTGGTCTGTATTCTTTCCAGACCTGTTTCAATGTATAAACAAATATAGACATCTCTCTTTTAAAAAAGAAACATTTCATAAATATTGTTGTACAATTTGCTTTTTTGATTTTGTAGTATATCATGGACATCTTTTCATGTCAGTACATTTGGATCTATCTTATTCCTTTTAATGGGTGCAGAGTATTCCACTGTTTGGTTGTACCATCATTTATTTCAGTAACTAGCTCAATATTGATGAACATTTAGGTTGTTTCCAATTAATTATATTGCAAACTATTCTCCAACAAACATTTTTATACTTACATTTTATAATACTTTTGCACATATTTCTTTAGGATAGGATAAATTCATAGAGGTATGAGAATGCTGGATAACAAAGAATATGTACATTTAATATTTTGATAGAGGTTGTCAAATTGTTCTCCAAAGGTCCATCATTCTTTTTATGTTTTTGAGTAACATTTAGTTAAAAAATAATTGCTGAAGATCTGCTTAAATATGATAACTTTGCCAGGTTGTTCAGTATATCCTAGTTTTCTAAGAGATCTAAATAATTATTAATAAAGTCCCATTAATATCATTGTGATTAAACTCTTCAAAGGAATGAATGAATAAGTACTGTTTTGAATTTTTGAAAAAGAGTCACCATAGTATGCTATGGTAACTGCATGCTAAGAACATCATATAGAAGCTATTTTAAACTTAGTGGTATGCATGAGAACATCTACATGAAATTTACATCATGTACTGTTTAATCTAAAAGGCATCCTTCTTCCTCTAGTCCCCAACCTTTCCAAAGTAAAAGTTTTAGTTTAACGGAAGTGGAGAATGTATTTTGAGAGCCAGTGAGTGAAATAAAAAGTATAGTCAGATCAATTTCTGGAGTAAAAAATGTGGAATCTTATATCTCAATGAAATATCTTTCAATCAAAATTGTTCTTTTGGGGATTTGGGAAAATATAATGGGCTGTTCATTATGAAATGGTTTTATTCCCCTCATTGAGGAAAAGAAAAAGTTGACATTCAAGCATATCTAAGTCAATGGCAAGAGGAGCTTTTGAAAAAAGAAGAAAACATTAAGGATTTACCAAGAATGAATCAGGTATAGTATTTTCAAAGAAAAATTCTAGTTTACTTGTGTGTTTTTGTATAAATGAATGTGGGTGTATCCAAATCTAAAATAGCTAACATGCTATTACAAAAATAAATAATCTATGCATCATCTCTGTAAGTTTCAAATGAGTATAGAAGAGTGGGAGTAAATTTTTAAATGATTTTCTGCTGTAAACATTTAAATGCATCTAGAGTTTCATCACAGTCCTCTGCTGTGACATTTGTACCTATAGAAAAGATGTGTGTATAACATATATTTCAGTGTTTTTTATTTCCCGCTTTATTAGAAATGTTCACTTATTCAGTAAACATTTCTTAGTGCCTACTAGATGACATGCCCAATGCTAGGTAGTGGGAATAATAATTAAAATAGGTCACACCCTAGTTCCTAATCATCTTAAACCTGCTCAGACAGTATTAATGACTACTATTGACACAATTCTATTTTTTTTTTTTTTTTTTTTTGCGATACGCGGGCCTCTCACTATTGTGGCCTCTCCCGTTGCTGTGCACAGGCTCCAGACGCGCAGGCTTCAGCGGCCATGGCTCACGGGCCCAGCCGCTCCGCGGCCTGTGGGATCTTCCTGGACCGGGGCACGAACCCGTGTCCCCTGCATCAGCAGGCGGACTTTCAACCACTGCGCCACCAGGGAAGCCCTATTGACACAATTCTAAATCCATCTCTTTCTTACACACTATTCAGTCATTATATGTTCTTATATTTTTTAATTAAAATCTGTTGGCATAGGGACTTCCCTGGCAGTCCAGTGGTTAAGACTCTGCGTTCCCAGTGCAGGGGGCACAGGTTTGATCCCTGATCGGGGAACTGAGATCCCGCATGCCATATGGCATGGCCAAAAAATAAATTAAAAAAAATTGTTAAATCTTTTGGTATAGATACTGAGGATTCCCAGAACTTTACCAAAATGAGAAATATGAAATAGTGTAGTTTTTCTCAGTGGACTAGGTAATTTGATAGTTAAATAAGTACTTTTTAAAATTAATCATGATATATTTATTCTAAATTTTTAATAAATAAACAGTATTACAGACTAAGAAAGAAAGAGAAAACTTAAAGTATGGTACAATACATTTTTATGAAGTTTATCTTTTTTGTTTGCTTTTTATTTACATATAAACTTTTCTGGTAGCATGATTGACTTATAGGACTTTTGTGTTGGAATAGTTTCTTTTTTAATTGACAAACATCTTCTAGGAATGTCTATGAATTATCTAGAGGCAATTAGCAGACAATCCAGGTTATTTCTTTACTTGGGCCCCACCTTAGCCTTTAAAGAGAAACATGTCCAAATGGGCTCCTTAGAGCTACCTTGTACTACTAGATAGGTCCCAAAACATTCTTCCTTATATTTAAGTCATCCTAGTTGAGCTGCCTACTCTAGCCCTTTGGGGAGATCAAGGGGAACTCATTCTTAATCTGTTCATTAAGATTGGTTAATGAATGAATGATTTACATGTAAGGAAATATGGGACTTTGCCTAATTAAAAGTACCACCTAACATTGATGGAATGCTGGCAGATACTGTCCAAGAATTATTGTATATATAATATATGTATATAATTTACTGTTATTAGGCAACAGATGAGAAGTCTTAAGTGGAATTTTCTTTCATGGTTCATACCCATCTTTCTAGAATCAAGATTTATTTGTGGATTAATCATCAGTTCTTATAACTTCTGTGGTGAAGGTTATATGGTACAAATTCTAAATAGAAGACTATTCACTTCTAAGTTCTCCTGATATTTGCTAAGTCTAATATCAAATGTGATATTTCTAACTTGTGTCTTCTAGTCACAATTTATTCAGTTTTCAAAGACACTATATAACTTATTTCACGGGGACCCTGAAGAAGAGTCATTATATCAAGCCATTGCTGTTGTAACCAGCCTTTTGCTCAGGATGGAAGAAGTTGGAAGGAAACTCCATAACCCTGCGTCATCAACCAAAGGATTGTCTGGTGCAGTCTGTGCTTCTGGAGGACCCAGTGAGGGGCAAACAGAGAGCCACTTAGAGAAAGATCCCTCCTCTCTCAGGGAAGAACCTCAGTGGTCATTTGCATTTGAACAGATTCTCGCCTCTTTGTTGAATGAACCAGCATTGGTGAAGTTTTTTGAGAAACCCATAGATCTAAAAGCCAAACTAGAAAATGCAAAAACCTCTCAGTTAAGTTCTAGAACCAGGAAGTAAATCTTTTAACAGGAATTGCTTATTATAGACATTTACCAAGATTCTCATAGGCATCAGCTTGATTTCTAGGAGTAGGGATCAGGGATTTTCTTGTTACCAATGTATTTGAAGGTTAAAAAGAAGATATTTGGAAGCACAATGATTCATTCCTTTGTGGTGGTGTCTAATTTTGATATTCTCTAATACAAATATACTTTTTATATTTCACAAGGTATGCAATATCAGGGGGCGTATGCTAAATGCTAAATTTTACCACCAGAGGGCACCACCATATCACTTTTAGCAAGGAAATTACTAGTTTGTGCTGCTATTTACATATGAATTACTGATGATTTTTGAAAATGTGGTGTTATGTTTGAGTGTTAGTGATGCTGACACATCATATTGATAAATCCTACTTTCCAAATTGCCTCAGTCCTATTAGAATGCTTTAGAAAAGCAGGCTCTTAGATCTGTAGCCTTAATTATCTAGAAGATTACCATATGGGAACCTCATTTTCACGTTATCTAACTGAAATAATATTAACTTTTTAAAGTTAATCTCATTCAGTCTTCTAATAATAAATGGCTTTTTAATGAATTCTATCTTCTCCCTACCTGAGCAGTTCAGAAGCTGCTGACACACTTGTAGCTCTGTTGCTGATAAAAATAAAGAACTCAAAACTCTGGGCCGATACAAGGAAAAACGATTTTGGATTTGGATTTGAGCTGGTTAAAGCCAGCCAATTCAGAAGGGTTAATAAACAGTACAATTAACTGTGTACAGGTCTCTCATTAGACTGAGAAATTACTTGAAATTCCGAGCACTGCTCTTTGTGGCATTTGTCTCAGAGTAGCTTGAGACTGCTTTGGTTCTAGTTTTAGATTTTGGATTTTCACCAGTCATATTTTAAGTTACATTAGATAGACTGAATTATTGTATTAGTCTGGCAAGTTCGTAAAGTATATAGGCATACCTCATTTTATTGTGCTTCACTTTATTGCGCTTCATAGATACTACATTTTTTTGGTTTTTGGTTTTTGGGTTTTTTTGGCTGCTGCAGCTTGCAGGATTTTAGTTGCCTGCAGGGATTGAACCCAGGCCCTCGGCAGTGAAAGCGCAGAGTCCTAACCACTGGGCTGCCAGGGAATTCCCACAGATACTACAGTTTTACTGAAAATGAAGGCTTGTGACAACCCTGCGTTGAGCAAGTCTATCAGTGCCATTTTTCCAACAACATTTGCTCACTTTGCATCTCTGTGTCACATTTTGGTAATTCTCGCAATATTTGGAACTTTTTCATTATTATTATGTTTGTCATGGTGATCTGTGATCAGTGGTCTTTTTTTTTTCCTTGTGGGTTTTTTTTTTATTCAAACAGAAAGTCACAAAAATTATAATCATCCTCATCAGTTCACTCAATCCCATGTAATTAATTTTTTTTTTCATCTTGATCTTTTGCTAGCATTTTTATGAATTCATCAGTTTTCCACTAGAGTTCTGAAAATGCTTATTTATTCAGTTCAGCAGTATAGTCAGTTACCAGAAACCTGTACTTGTCAGTCTTTTCCATGAATTCCTTGAAGATGAAACCCTTTTATAGGAACATTTTTGCAAAAGCATCAGAGTGCACCCATTTACTGTCTGTAAATGACAAAAGAGTTAAATGATCAGTGATCTTTGATGTTACTAACAGGACTCACTGAAGGCCTAGGTGATGGTTAGCATTTTTTAGCAATAAAATGTTTAATTAAAGTATGTACATCATTATTTTAGACATAATGCTATTGCACACTTAATAGACTACACTATAGTGTAAACGTAAGTTTTGTACGCCCTGGGAAAACAAAAAATTCATGTGACTCGCTTTATTGCAATATTTGCTTTCATCGAAGTGATCTGGAACCAAACCTGCAACATCCAAGGTATGCCTGTACTTGTGCATAATGATTGTTAAGATAATGTATAGAATTTTGGCATCTATCTAAAAAGCTGTAATCTATTTGATTTAGATGTGTAATTTCTATATACTTTATGCTGCTTATATTTCAGTCATTACAATGAAAGTTCATTTAGAGATAATGGGCTTTGTTAGCACTTTAAAGAAAAAAACACACCTATCCAATCTTCTGTGCTGTTTCTGATCAGAACAATTTATTAATCAGTTGATTTAGGAAATTGTGGGGAGAAGTCATCCACTGAAGCTTCTTTCTTCACAAAAGACTTTGGTTTTAAGCCTTTTGACTTTTCAGATTTGAAACAATGAAAGGGCAGATATCCTTTAGGACAACCCAAGAAGTCTCCCTTTCTGGAAAAGAATTAGTATAGTCAGCCTTTGGCAAGAATCCAATGTGAACAAAGCCTAACACAGAGGGCTTCATCACCACAGGATATGTTATTTTCAGAGATATTCAAGAATTTTCAAGTTGACCCTTTGAAAATTTTGTAAATTGAGCTTGGCCAAACACTTACTAGTAGTGTCTTGAAAATTATTTTGTCAACTTTGTCTTCTCAAGGAAATTACCACTTAAAGAGATGGTTGGTAAATAAACATCTGTGCCTTTTCTCAGAAACTACTTGCCTGAAACATGTCCAAATTTTAGAGTTTAGTTAATAGTTTATATGTGAACTATCACACACCTGCTATTAAGCAATGATTGTTAAATTACACTACAGTAGCTCTATAAAGACACAAGGCTCTATGCTTATATACAAAGGCACTATTGCACATACTTTGTTGAACATTTTGTCAATTGTATTTACAAAAAAATACTTTCTTAAGAACATACGTTATTAATATTTGGTGATTTTTAAACCAGAATATTGAAGATTACTTAGTATTGTATTTTAGCCTAGATTAATTAAAATTGAATACCTAAAGATTTCTGAATTGCAGAAAGATTATAAATGCAAGTTAAAAAGACGAACATTTATTTTATGAGTCTGCAGGAGACATAAGCTGAACACATAGTTTTGTAGTTGCTACCTTGTTAAGCAAATGGGTTGTTCTTAATGTTTAAAATCTTATGTAGTTGTGTCACACTGAACTAGTGCATTATACCTTATGCATTAAATTGTTAAGGTGGCTTTACTGGTCTTTATAAAAAAATGTTAAAAATCTGTTAAATAAATATGAAGAATGGCTTACTTAAAGATCTTACTATTATTTATTATGATGTACTTTTATAGATACTTAACTCAGTTATCACTTGAGGACTTCCCTCCTATATTAGTTAAGTTTCAGTTGCAGAGAACAGAATTAATTCTCATTAGTTTAGGCAGGAAAAGATTTATTACCAGATATTAAGTGGCTTACAGAATTATCAAGAGGACTGACTCTAAATTGAGCTTTCAAGAACAATTTCCAAAACTATACCACAGAACCAGGCCACCAAGGGAGTTGCTAATTCTTCTGCTGTTAGGAAACTGCTGCTTCCTACTCCATGATGAAAAGCCAGCACTACAGCTGCTACTTCCAGAACCACGCTCCACCTGCTATGATTTATACCAGCAAAATGGATGCCAAGCGTCCTGCCTCTCAGCACCCACAAGCTAGTGGCTAAATTGCAATAGAACAACCAAACATCTGAACAACCATGTTCACCGGCAGAAATGGCAGAAACTTAGCCTCCACCTTCCTTCTGCCATTTAAGTCTCACGAGTGTGCATCTCATTGGCCTGTAATATCTCCAGAATTTTAGTTGCAAGGGAATCTGGGAAATGTACTCATAGCTTTTTAGCCCCTGCAGTACAGGAAGGCATACTAAGAGGCTGGAATGGACATCGAGCACTATATTTGCTTTCTCTTGCTGTGTAACAAATTATCACAACACACATTATCTCACCATTTCAATGCGTCAGGCCTCTGGGCTCAGCTTAGCTGGGTCCTCTGCTTAGGATCTCATAAGGCTGCAAAACCAAGGTGTCAGCCAAGCTGGTTCTCATGTAGAGGCTTAACTGGGGAAGAATCCACTTCCAAGCTCACTCAGGCTATTGACAGAAATCATTTCCATATGGTTATAGGTCTGGAGGCCCCAGCTTCTTGTAGGTGGTCTCCTGGAGGCCACCCTCAGCTCCTAGAGGCTTTACTCAGCTCCCAGCAACTGCCCTCAACTTCTTCAGGCTGCCCAACCTTGCCGTGTGGGCTGCCCTCAAATGGCCACTTACTTCATCAGTCTAGCAAGGAGAGTTTCTAAAGCAAGTCTGCTAGCAAGGTAGCGTCTTACATAATAAGAACCTAGGGGCAGGACAGGAATAATGACGCCGATGTAGAGAATGGACTTGAGGACACGGGGAGGGGGAAGGGTAAGCTGGGATGAAGTGAGAGAGTGGCATGGATATACATACACTACCAAATGTAAAATAGCTAGTGGGAAGCAGCCGCATAGCACAGGGACATCAGCTCTGTGCTTTGTGACCACCTAGAGGGGTGGGATAGGGAGGGTGGGAGGGAGGGAGATGCAAAAGGGAGGAGATATGGGGATATATGTATATGTATAGCTGATTCACTTTGTTATAAAGCAGAAACTAACACACCATTGTAAAGCAATTATACTCCAATAAAGACGTTTAAAAAAATAATAATATAGTCTCACAGTAGTGACATATCCCCTTTGCCATATTCTGTTGGTTAAAGGCAAGTCACAGGTCCCATGCACTTTCAAGGGGGGAGGATTACACAGGGCATGAGCATCAGGAGGCAGGGGTTGTAGGGGGTGCGTTGTAGAGTCTGCCCACCACAAGCATCTATGTTATTCACCTCTTTTCCCACGCAGCACACCCTTCTTCCCATACTTCTACATAAGAACTAATAGCATCAGTGGTATGCTGCTGCCTGTCATAACGTAAATCTCCCTCATACCAACAAAAATGCAGTAATCTTCTCTCCTAAGGGAAAATCCAAGTTTCTGTTGGTCACTTGGATCCATCGATGGGTAATGTCCACTCCTCCTAATTCAATCTCAGTCCCATCTTGATATCCTGTAACGTGTGGACTGCAAAAAGTTAACTACTATCAACTCACCTTATATAAAATAGTAGAGGAGAAGTAGGGAAATAAATTGATTACTCTATATAATTATGTACCTAAAAGAGAAAGGCAGAAACTATGGGTAGCTACTGCAGTCCTCATTTCTGCAACTGGTCATCAGACCATAGTTGTGTTTTATTTATTTAAAGTATACAATAAATTAACTACTTTTTGGTGTACAATTCTATGAATTTTTAAGGCAGGTATGTATTCCTGTGACCATCAGCACAATTAGAATACAGAGCACAATTAGAATTCCCTCACCCCATAAAACTCCCTCATACGGTCCATCCCTTCATAGTCACCACTCTCTCCCCACCCCTAACAACCACTCATCAGTTTTCTGCCCAACATATAAAAGACCAGATGTTTGCTTTCCCAGAATCCCTGCCCCTTGTAGCCATGTGACCAAGGACTGGTTAATCAGATGCTTCTGCCTGAATTTCTCAATCTATAGCAAAGCAGGAGGGAACATGGAGAATACATTCTGGTGGCAGTGGTGGCATCTCCACATCAACACTCTGGTTCCGAAGTAGGACTTAAGGTGCTTGTGGATGCCCAGACTTCATCCCCCCTTTTTTTGAGGGGGGAGCTTCTTAGTGCATCTTTGAGCCCCAACAGTTCAATAAAGTCTTTTTCTGCTTTTGCCAGCCAGAATCTATTTCATTGGCTATCTAAAGTAAGATTGATACATGTGACACCAGGAGCCCTGTAGCACTGAATCCCTCGAGGTCAGGTAAGCAAATTATCCTGGTAGCTGCATTCCTGGGCTTCCAATCACTGGCAGAAGGGCATTTTATCCTTAATCTCACATTATACTGCAGCTTCCATTTCTGTCATCAGAACTATACCTTTTCCGCCATCCCAAAAGCACCAAGCAGTAGATTTCCTAGCCTCTAATTCTGTTTGTCTTCCTTTGAGGGTAATGTCTTTTCTTTATGGCTGCTTTTAAGATCTTGGTGTTGCCAATGTTCTGCAGTTTCTTACGATTTATCTAGCTTTTAAAAAAGTCATGTTTGGCATTAATTATTAAATTTTGATTATCAACTATCATTCTCCAAGACCTGCATACCTTTTGCACAGGCCAAACAGGCAAGTTAAATGAGGATGTACTAGAAACCACCTCCCACCTCACATACACACACACACATCCTTCAAATCTTTGGCGGGCACTCATCTGTGTGATTTCCCCAGGGATACAGTATTAACAGATACAGTGAATTCTACCTGGCCCTTCCTACCATAAATAGCCCTTATTACACCGGTCAGGGAGCAAAAGGGGTAGGTCTGCCAGTGGCTGGGTATTGCTATTTCAAATATTCATTCATAAACTAAGAACCATATGATGTACTTGCAGATCCACTGGACCCATTGTAGATGGATTCAGGGTAAAATTATATTTCTTAACTCCATGAGCCCTGACTCCAACCAATGGATGACCGTTGTGTTCTAAACTCTCCCGCTGCCCCCAACACTGGTCCTGGATGAATGTGAACTCATAGTCAGTGTCCAAAAGACTGAGAAGTATGAGTGTTTCCAGTTGCCCAGTGCATGGCTACCCTGGTAAATGACCACAGGCCCCTCTGGCTAGAAAGATAAAGGAAATCTAGGAAGAAAATCTACAACACATGCTTATGGTATTGCTGAGTCCTTCCTCAAGGGTACCTGGCTTTCCCTTCCAGGGCCTCTGGGTGTGTGAACTGACTCATATCTGCAAATAGGTGAGACTCATATCGAGCAGGACCCTGTGGGGCTCCTGGGCACACAAAAGCCTTCCTGTGTCCCCCATTTCTTGATTACAGGAAATAGGCTTCATTCGGCCTCCATGACCTTCCCTGGGTTCCAGGGAGCAGGTTCAAACAGTTGCTAATCAGGGAAGGAAGGGGACGCGGAGACAAGGAAGGAACAGTCAAGAGAAACAATAGTGCAGCCTTGGGGCAGGGTCCTGGTTCCCCCTTGAGGGACATATATTACAATATCTTTGACCTGTTTTGCAGATACTGAAACCACCACTAGGTGGGAGAAGTTAACTGTATGTTGCCCACACGCACGTAGACCCCAGACCAGCTGGAACCAGAAGGTTGATGATGCTGACGACCACTTACTTCACCACCAACCAATCAGAAGCATGTCCACGAGCTGATCACGCCCTCTTTGAACCATTACTATAAAACTTCTCAGTACCCGCTCCAGGTCGGGGACACACAGTTTGAGGGCATTAGCCCGCTGTGGCCCCCTTTGCCTGGCAAAGCAATAAAGCTATTCTTTTCTACTTCACCCAAAACTCTGTCCGAGATTTAATTCAGTGTCAGGGTACAGAGGCAGGATTCGGCTTCAAGAGGCCATGAATCTCCATCATAATAACTCAAATTAGATCTTTATTCACCAGAGAGAACTGTTTCGGCTACGCGGATCAAGTAGGAATTAGTAGGTTGCTCATCTATTTCCATCTAAAGTATCTGAAGAACAATTAGCCATTACCAAATTTCTCTGCAGGTCAAAAACATTCAGATTACTTCTCTGACCATGCTTCTGTCATGTTCACCATGCTCACCCCATCTCTGGTCATTAAGTGCTGCCGCTTGTTCTTTGCTATTCTAAGATCCCATTATTCTCATTGAAATTAGCAAATTACTTTCAGTGGCAGCATCTCTCATCTCTATCTCTGGCCTACTCAAGACTACCACTGTAGCATGTTCCAAGAGTGATAAGGCTCCTTTCATGAGTGTATTTTTCAATGTCTTGGGGAAGAGAACATCCCCTAGGTCCTATTGGGGGACATGGTTAGGACGTAGGTGAGTGGATCATATATCATAAATGTATTCCAATGTTTATATTTCCTTAAGCCTTTGGAGAACTTCCTCTACATTATACCAAGGATATCTGGCATATCAACTTCATTTACTATGGGCTAATTTTCAGCTGTGGCTTCAATCAACCAAGCAAATAGAACCACTGCCAATTGGGCAAGCTAGTAATTGAATCCAGAACCTCTGGTAAGTATTCAGATGTTGATATATTTGGTCCAATCTAAAATTACATTCCTTCCTCCAAGGTATAGTATCCTTAAAATACATTCCCACACATATTCTCCAAATTTCTGCCATTATAAGTTAGCAAAATTTTGCAATTTCCTCCTTCCAGTTCAGACTTATATTTGTATCCTTGGAGCATACTGTGTTCTAACTCTAGTTATAGGTCTGGAAGCCACGAGAGGTGGTAGGCATGGTACGTGAGGAAAATTGGCATTCCCTTGCAAGTAACCTGAGGGTGTTCAGGTAAGGCAGGACCAGCCTCATCAAACTAGGGATGCTTCTAGTGCAAAGAAGTCTCATTGGTGAAGTACTTAGAGTTATCTGAATTCACCCAAACATCCTCATTTCTATTCTAGGAGGTCTCATCTGGCCAAACAAATGCCCTTACTTTCCCAAAAGTGACACCTGGAAAGGCTGTGAGTTCAACGTATATTGCAATTCAAAAACCCATAGGATAAGACTCTAATTTTCAGCTATGTGAAGCCGCATCTGGCCTCTGTACCCCTACACTGAATTCTTGGAGATAGAGTTTTGGGTAAAGTAGAAAAGAATAGCTTTATTGCTTTGCCAGGCAAAGGGGGCCACAAGGGGCTAATGCCCTCAAAACTGTCTGTCCTGACCTGGAGGGGGTAATGAGAAGTTTTATAGTAATGGTTCAAAGATGGCATGAGCAGCTCGTGGACATTCCTCTGATTGGTTGGTGGTCAGGTAAGTGGGAGTGAGCATCATCAACCTTCTGGTTCCAACCGGTCTGGGGTCTTTGTCAACAAGAGATAAGAGAATACAAACTTACTGTCCTCTGTTTCTTGAGCTGGGAATTTAAATCCTAAGATTGCCATTTTCTGCCATTTTCTTTTTTCAAACCTCTACAGCACAGTTAGAAGTTATCCCACTCCACAGTTCTTGAGTTCATCATTAGTGCCCAAATAATCTGTAGTAGCAGCTACTTGGACCATCAAGCCTTGCGTTCAATAGGCACTTCATTGTAGATGCCCACCAGTGATGATCTGATTGGTTTGCCATTACGTGTCATGAACTACCAGCATCTCATCTTCTAATACTAACAGAATTATCACTGCTTTCAAATCCAATCAGGCTATCTAATCAATTCCAGTTCTGCATTTTCTTTTCTTTTTTTTAAAATAATTTTTTATTTATTTATTGGCTGTGTTGGGTCTTTGTTGCTGCACACAGGCTTTCTCTAGTTGCGGCGAGCGGGGCTACTCTTCGTTACAGTGTGCGGACTTCTCATTGTGGTGGCTTCTCTTGTTGCCGAGCACGGGCTCTAGATGCGCGGGCTTCAGTAGTTATGGCTCGCAGGCTCTAGAGCGCATGCTCAGTAGTTGTGGCGCACGGGCTTAGTTGCTCTGCAGCATGTGGGATCTTCCTGGACCAGGGCTCGAACAATTGTCCCCTGCATTGGCAGGCAAATTCTTAACCACTGCGCCACCAGGGAAGTCCCCCCATTTTCTTAAAACACTATCGCCTCTGAGCACTCCTGGTACTACATCCTTCATTGGTCATGGTTCAGTTTCAGAGAGCAGAAGCCACTCTAGCTAGTTTAAAGAGGAAGCAATTTATTACAGGGTATCAATAGGTATAGAATTATATTTAGGAGGGCTGAAGAAACAGATGCTATGTTGAGCCTTCAAGAACGATTCTTGGGACTTCCTTGGTGGCACAGTGGTTAAGAATCCTCCTGCCAATGCAGGGGACACGGGTTCGAGCCCTAGTCCGGTAAGATCCCCCATGCCGCGGAGCAACTAGGCCCGTGCACCACAACTACTGAGCCCCCATGCCACAACTACTGAGTCCGCGTGCCACTACTACTGAAGCCCGTGAGCCTGGAGCCTGTGCTCCACAACAAGAGAAGCCATGGCAATGAGAAGCCCGTGCACCACAACAAAGAGTAGCCCCCGCTCGCCGCAACTAGAGAAAACCCGAGTGCAGCAACAAAGACTCAACGCAGCCAAAAATAAATAAATTAATTAATTAATTTTAAAAATGATTCTCAAGGCCACATCACAAAACCAAGCCATCAAAGAGTGCTGCTATCTCTCCATACAGTCAAGAAATTTCTGGCTCCAGAGCCATGTCACTATTGCCACAATCTGGAAGCCATGACTACTGCCACCAGCTCCAGAAACATGCCACATATAGTACAACCTGCACCAGCAAAATGGATGCCACATGCACTGCCTCTTGACTCCCATGTATTTAATGACTGGACCGTGGGACTTCTGCTAACCCTCCTGCAGAATAACTAAACATCTCAACCGCTATGCTTGGCAGCAGAAATGAAGCAAAAGCCGTGTTACACCTTCCAAATCTCATGCCTGTGCATCTGATTAGCTGCACCTAAATCATATTCAGAATCTCAGCTGCAAGGAAATCTGGAAAGTGTGTATGTGTGAGTGTGTGTGTCTTTATATACTTTCTATCAACTGCGTGACACACTAGGATGAGGGTAGAATGGAGTTGAATACAAAGCTACCATATCTACCTCATCAAAGATTTGGCATATTTGCCTTGAACCCCAATTCCAGGATCACAGGAAATCCAGAGTTCTTTCTGTGATTTTGTCTCTATTTTCTTGTGTTTCTCTGAATCATTTTCTGCTTCTAAACGCACACAGGCTTTCTGGTGCCTCTAATCAGAACCTGGCCAAAAACTCCACCCTTCTCACTGTCTTCTAAAAGAAATCAAAATACAATAAGTAGTACATGATGATTTTTGTATTTTCCCTCAAGATTTGTGAGGTTATAGGAGAGAAAGTCCGTATCAAGGAGCACATGGCCATCTGCCATCTCACTGCTCCTGTCTTTTTCCTCACTTACTCTTGAAGCTGATCCCTCGAGTTCCTGTCCTTCCACGAGTCCACAGTCTTCGTATATGACTCTCCCTGTGGTACTTTTAATAATTTTATTTTTATTCCCATTACTCTCCTTTTTTTTTTTTTTTTTTTTTTTTTTTTTTTTTTTGCGGTACGCGGGCCTCTCACTGTTGTGGCCTCTCCCGTTGCGGAGCACAGGCTCCGGACGCGCAGGCTCAGCGGCCATGGCTCACGGGCCCAGCCGCTCCGCGGTATGTGGGATCTTCCCAGACCGGGGCACAAACCCGTGTCCCCTGCATCGGCAGGCGGACTCTCAACCACTGCGCCACCAGGGAAGCCCCCCATTACTCTCCTTTAATCTTACTTTTTATGTTTCATTCAGCAAACGTTTTGGTCAGTTGGGATGTCTTCTACCATTTTTACTGTTGCTCTTGTGCCTGCGGTAATTCTTTTATAGACTATTTGTAAGTTTTTCCACTATTTTAGAGCACTTTTTAAAATTTCCAGTATCTTTTTGGAATTTGAATAGCGTGAGTCCTTAAGGTGGTTTCTAGAAAAAGAATTCATTTTGCTAACATGCTGAGTACGTTTGGAATGGCATAATATGTTCATTATACTCATACGTGAAGGCAGCTTAGCTTTGGAGAAATAGCATGAATTGAGGATTTTGTAAGCTATTGCCAATGGCAGCTACCAAACGTCACCACCCCCAGCAATTCGAGCAAAGCTACTGCTCCAATATGCACAGTTTTGTACACAGAGCCTCTTGGACAGCTTCCCCAAGTTGATTAGGAAATGGAGTATCCAGGAAAGTTGGGCAGACAGAAAAATGGAAATATTTCAGCTACCTCTAGGAGTGAAGCCACGAGCTTCAGTTCCTCAAGTAATTTACCTGAACTGCTTTTATGCCAGATCTCCAAGGGTTTCTCTCAGAAATGTCTGGGGCTTATGCCTGCTTTTTTTTTTTTTTTTTTTTTTTTTTTTGCTGTACGTGGGCCTCACACCGTCGTGGCCTTTCCTGTTGCAGAGCACAGGCTCCGGACGTGCAGGCTCAGCGGCCATAGCTCACGGGCCCAGCCGCTCCGCGGCATGTGGGATCCTCCCGGACCAGGGCACGAACCCGTGTCCCCTGCATCGGCAGGCGGACTCTCAACCACTGTGCTACCAGGGAAGCCCCTATGCCTGCATTTTGAAAGGCAGATTATTATGCTGAAGTTTCTTTCACAGTGCTTATTAAAATGCAACTCTATATAACATTTTACAATTTTCAGACTGACTTCATCATCTAACTATTCACTCAAACCTCATATCCAGCAAACCTAAAGAGGTTGATAGGCTAAGGACTGTCCCCATTTTAGAGATGAGGACACTTAGTCAATAGTCCAACATATTACAGAACCTGAACAAGTACCTGAGTCAAGTCTCCTGATTCTGCTGCTCTTTCCTTTCCACAACACTGCCCCTACCTCAGAAACTACTAGCCATTAATAAAATCTGATAAGTTTACAAATAAGGGATTTTTATTGTAAACTTTTCTTACGTATGGAAATTGTCATCAGTTTTCCAAAAGTGCTTGATAATTAAACAAGTTTCCATGGATCAGTTTAAGCAGGGGATATTCTCACTGTTAGCCCAAGGCAAAGCCCCTACTCCCAGGCTCATAATTTCATGACATAGTCCCGTCACTCCTGGGTGTCCATGAAAGAGCTACACACAACTAGAAGCTCAATATGAAATTTGAATTTAAATTGAAGTTGCTCCCCAGGTCCTCAGAGGACCTCAGGGGAAGGTGAGGAAATGGAACAAGTACACCCTCTCTGTCCAGCATAGACATGGGCTAGGACAAGACTCTGGCCCTTGGCAAACCTTCCTAGGTGTTGTGGGTTGAAGGAGGAGATTTCATGGCTGAATCCCACCACTCACCCTGCTTCTCTTCAAGGCTTTCCACTGAGAAAGCACAGAACGATTAAAACAGCAAGCAAAGTGTCATTTATTAATAAAGGCTTGAATCGAGAATTCAGCATACACTAGGTAACCCCTCCTCCCCTCTTTCTCTCTTTCTGTTGTAGGTTTCTCTGGTTTAACAAATGGATTGGAAAACACAACTTAAGCTACTCCTTCTCCGAATCTGAGAAGCTAGGTCTTCAGAACAAATGTGGCCTGTGCCAATCATCCAGAGCGGGTGGACCCAACAATATGGTCACAGATGTATATCACTTTTCACTGTGATGACCATGCTCCCTGGTACCCTAATGATTGATCTCAATCAGATTAGCAGCTCTTATGCAGGAAGATCTAAGAAAGAGGTATATCAAACACCGGAATTGTAGGTGAAAAACTTTTCTCTCTGCCATGGACCAAGACTGAAGTGTGGTGAGAGGGTTAAAAATGTTCCCTTTCCTGGGCTTCCCTGGTGGCGTAGTGGTTGAGAGTCCGCCTGCCGATGCAGGGGACACGGGTTCGTGCCCCAGTCCGGGAGGATCCCACATGCCACGGAGCGGCTGGGCCCTTGAGCCATGGCCGCTGAGCCTGCGCGTCAGGAGCCTGTGCTCCGCAACAGGAGAGGTCACAACAGTGAGAGGCCCGTGTACCACACACACACACAAAAAAGTTCCCTTTCCCTAATATGAGAGAGAGTACACTTGCTGTTCCACACATGTCTGTTGTGGAGGAGTTGATTTTGATGCTGCCTCCCTTTCAGGTTGCCATGGTAATGACAGAGTGAGGAGCAAGTGACAGCAGAAACAAATTCAGTGCCACTCAGAGATCCAATGCTCCAGGAGGAAGTAACAAGATTCCCCTCATAGCAGAAACAAGCTTGCCAGGGTTTCCAAGTAACATAGGGCCTGAGGAGGAGGTCTTTGGGCTCAATGATCTGTTATCCCAGTAGGGCTTGTGCTGCTGCCAGTGTCTCAGAATGAGAGGAGCCCTGCCTCCGGTACTGACACTCGGGCATGCATTCTCTACCCCCCAGAGTCATGTCAAACGACACCAAAAGCTATTATCATACTGCTTCCCTTAGTGCCTGCACACAGGTGCTGCCATTGGGACCCACGCTGATGACACATATCAACACCTCCCAATCTTTGTACTGACTCAGGGCAGAGTTGCCCTTCTGAGCCCCTGATGGCTCTGTCCAACATGAGATGAGTGGCTAAATCAAGTTGGCTGTGAGTACAGGACAGCAGTTAATTTCTCAGCAGTGCCCACAGCTTGGCTGGGGAGATAATGTTCATCTCTCCTCAAATCTGTCATCTGACATTTAATTGTATTATTGGTATGTGTTGGAGATGTGGTTATCTTGGGTCACCAGTCCTAGTAACTTGCTGTCATTTCTTTTAGGAAAATAACATAGTTTGACAGTTTATTGGAGATACCCTGGCCTCAGTAGAAGCAGGAAACCTGTTGTCAGAGTGCAGTGATGTGGCTACCAAACAATAAAGCTGTACCCTGGGTTATAGACACGTCCCGTTTAGCCGGAGCTCAAGGCCCTGGACGATTGCAAGCGTTGGTGGAAAAACCCTGGACTCAGCATAAGATTCGGGGGTCCAGTCTTGGCTCCTGTACTGACTTGCCGTGCAACCCTGAGCCAATCACTTCTCTTCCCACCATATTCAATTTCCTCGTTGAAAAATGGGAATATCTCATGGAGCGTAGTAAGAGACTCAAATGAGATCATGGAAGCCAAGCTGCTCTGAAGTGCAGAAAGAGCCCAGCATGTGTGTAAAACAAGCTTACTAACATTCACAGGATAGTGAAGGACAAAGATGTACAGTCCAAGGTACTTGAAAGTATCCCTGGAGAAAAGCAAGTGTCTTAGCCCATGTCTCGCCCACAAGCCTTAGGTAAGTGTTGACAGCACTTCCCTCGGCAAGACAGCAGGCTTGGAGGCACCAGGGGAAGTCAAGAGGAGTCAAAGATGTAATTACTGAAATGACAGCATCTGTCAAAAAAGGAAAATGATTATATATATGCACACATTAGATATATATATACACACGCACCACACACACAGATGTATTCTCTCATATCTGTAATGTGCCAAGTACTCTGCTAAGTGTTTTACATGTATTGTCTCATTTAATCCATACAATTACCCTGTTAAATTAGTATTATTATCATCCCTATCTTATAGATGAAGGAACTGAGGCTTACAGACTAATTTGCTATTTTGGCCGTCATCATTTAGCTAGAAAAAACCAGTATTTGAAACCCAGGTGTAGTGTGACTCCAGAGCCTGTTCCTATAACCACCGGGCACTAAATTGCTAGCCATAGAAGGTGCGTGGGCCTCCTATCCCTTGCCCGGTGCTGTCGGTCCAGGCTCAGTTTAGAGCTCAACCACTAGGGGGCGCTGCCTCCCCTGCTGTTAATGGACAGCGGTTGAATTGCTTAGGGACTTGTGGGAGCTGGCCGTTCTCTCCCAGGGGTGGAAGACTTCTGGAAGAACCCAGAGCCCGACTCCAGGTTGTTCATGGGTTCTCCCTCAACCCCTTTTCACACTTGGCCCCAAGCCCCAGATGTCCCCAATGATGGGGCTAGAAATGCCTTTGCATGACAGTTTATGTGCTTCTCTTCCATGTAGGCCACAGACCAGGTGAGCAGCCTGCCCTTATGAGACTCTCAAGGGGGATGAATAGAAAGGTAGCAGGAGCCAAGTGGTTAAGAGCCAGCACTCTGTAGCTACACAGTCCCGGGTCTCCCCCAGCTGCCCCACTTCCTGACCTCTCTGAGCCCCCATTTCCTATCTGTAGGCATGAGGATAGCACCCCGACCGTGCTGGGATTTGATGAGCCTTGATCGGGATAAAGCATGTGTGGTGCCGACTCAGTGCCTGGCGCATCTCTGGAGAGCTGGACCGCTGGTAGTTTCTCCTTCTGGGCCCAGACCCTTCAGCCAGAAGGAAGCTCACCCAGCCAGGGCCCGGTCCACACACAGAGGCTGCACAGCGCTGAGGGGCGGGAACAGAAGTCCCTCATCCGCCCCTGGCCTCTGGTAGCCCTGTGCCCCAAAGAGCCCAGGCTGCGTGAAAGGCTGCCACTGCCCAGCAGGAGGCCCCCAAATATCCCTCCCTCGGTGACACCTTTCAGGGGCCCTCAGCTCTTCATGGCCCAGAATTGTTCCTAATGTCTGAGTCACTTCCCTCCAGCTGGAATTGAAACCTTTTCTTTCCTGCCCTCCCACAAATTTAATCCTTCACCAAGCCCTGTAGATTCCAACTCCTGAAAGCCCTGGGGCTCTGGAGTGAGACAGACCTGAGTACTGGTCCTGCTGCTTATCACTGGTGTAACCTGGGCAAATGCTGTAATCTCTCCAATCTTGGCTTAGCCACTGATTCATGGTGCAACCTCGAGCAGATTCCTTTACCTCTCTGGACCTCAGTTTTCTCATCTATAAAATGGGGATAATAATAGTACTTATGTCTCAGGGTTGTTGTAAGGATTAAATGAGGTAATAATGTAAAGGGCCTGGCACTTAGAAGGGGCCATGCTCCTAGTAACCTCCATGCAAACACACAAACCCAGGGACAAAAACCTAACTCTTAGTTTTCTCCTTCATAAAGGGGCATAATAACGGTGTCGCTCTCCGAGGATTGTTGCGATCATAGTACTGTAGGAGATCATGGGGGTAATGTGAGCAGTGAGTGCCTGGCAGAGGGTGTGGCTACCACTTCCTGAGGACTCGCTCTTTGCCAGGTTTTCTACCTGGGTTTGTGTGCTTGCCTGGAGGTTGCTACAGGACTTGCCAGCTGGGGAGTAAACCCAAAACATAGTAACCAACACCAGGCCCCCGATAGGTCCAATCAGTGAACTCAGGCCACCTAACAACTTTGTTCGGGAGGATTCACCACCATTTTACAGCAGGGGCCTGGAGCGGAGAGGAGACAAACTGCCCACTAGATAACCACACAGGTACAGTCTGTGGGGAGGGGAGAGAGGAGGGGGTTGGTAACAACCACTGGGGTCGGGGAGGCGACCTTCCTTGCCCAGAGAAAGGGGAGAAAATAGGCAACTCTTTTCATGAGCATGTGCAGCGTGTGTGTGTGTGTGTGTGTGTGTGTGTGTGTGTGTGTGTGTTATAATCAGGGACGACAGAGATGGAGGTGAGAGGGTTGAGAGCACAGAGCTGACCTTGACACCTGAGGGGAGTGGGTCTATGGAGAGAACCAACAGTGGCAGATATGGTATTTGAACCCAGGTACATCTGCCTCCAAAGCCCATGTTATTAATCACTACAATATTAATGCCTGGCACAGAGTAGGTGCTCAATAAATATTTGTTTAATGAAGGAATTTATACTGCTGCCTCTTTCTGGAAAGTTTTCTCTCTCCATCTCTACCTGAGCCCATTCTTCAAGGCCCAGCTCAAATGAAGTCTCACACTCAACCGATTCGCCCTCTTTCCGTTGCTATGGGGTGGGGGAAACGGGAGGCAGCAGTGCTGGGATGAGGAAGTATGGGGCACTAGGATGGGCCAGCTAGGGTGAAGCCAGAGGAAGGACTCAGTTTTGCAAAGATTATTTTTCCCCCTGAGTTTGTGCACTGGATCTGAAGTTGCTACAAGGACTGGATACACCCATAACAAGGTAATTCACACTGGGCTCTGATTAGTCAGAACGGTGAATTCCAATCACTTAGCAACCATATCTGGGGAAGAGGATTGGAAGCCATTTCAGGGCAGGGGACTGGGAGGAAAATGAAACAAAATGGCTACCACTGACCAAGGCACATGCGCAGTACAGGGGAGGGGGGGAAGTCAGAAGAGCTCATTCTGAGTTAAGAATTACTGCTCCAAGGGTTTTAGGGTGTTTAAGCCACTGGGGATTTAAGGATTTGTAATTCTATGCTATATAATACCCTAAAACCAAGGATATTGGGATTCCAAGGATTTTAAACCTCTACTACCTATGGTACAAGGACTCGAGCAATTTCTGAGATATGAAATGCTCAAATGAAATGAAATGCTGGGAGCTTAGGACACAAAACAAGGATTTTAAACGGAACGCTGGACATGTGGACATGTTAAAATACTAATCCCTCTTTGACTTCAAATCAATCTTGGTTTAACCCTTAGGATAGTGGTTTCCAAATAGTCTTCCTCACAATCTAGGGATCTCTGAAGGTGCCTCACAGAAAGGGGGTGGAGAGAGTTCGTTTACAGAGAGAGGACACCAAGGTAGGAATTCTTTTTTATTTTTTAAATTTGTTTTTTATACAGTAGGTTCTTATTAGTTACCTATTTTATACCTTTTAGTGCATATATGTCAATCCCAATCCCCCAATTCATCCCGCCACCCAAGGTAGGAATTCTGTGTCTGCCATTGTGGCTCCGGCCAGGGCAGCGCCATCTTTATTTGGTTGGTATGTTGGCTTTCTGCATTCAATTCAAAAGAAGGGTGTTCCTGCTGAAGCACAAAAAATAAGTTGAAGCCACATTTGGCCTCTGTTTCTTTTTTTGTTTGTTTAATGGGGGACAAACACTACAAAGATGCTGTGACTGGTAAACCATCAAATGGTGCCAAGGAGCTCAGGTGGAGATGACCGATAAATCAGTCGTTAGTTGAACAAAAACCAGTCATTAGCTGACTCTAGCCTACTAATTCATTTCTGTTATAAAATTAATAATAACCACTACTACAACTATGATTACTATGAATACTACCACTTATTATTTGCTTTTACTATGTGCCAGGAGTTGTGCTAATTACTTTGCATATATTATCTCACTGAATCCTTCCAACAACCCTGAGAGGAAGTATCATGACTTTCCCCATTTTACAGATGAGGAGAGGGGTTCAGAGTGGATAAGTAACTTGCCCAAGGTCATACAGCTAGCACATGGTAAATTCCACTTTACCTGCAAGCAGAAACAGAATGGCCTAAAGGAATGAAAGTGATCAAAGGTCAACTGCCTGGCAGCCTTAATTAAGGAACAAGGTTAAATTCTGACCAATAGGCGGCACCAGTGTGTGAGTTTGGTGGCCTGTTTAAGGCTGTGTCCAATTCAGGGAAGTCCCAGTGAGGGCTCAGAACTGAAGCAGCCTGTCTTAAGCTGAGAGAGGAGAGAAAGAGAGATGGCCAGCGTTTCGCTACTGAATCAGATAATGCTACCCTGTCCTGTCCGTAGCTCAGCAAAGATACGGGAAGCCAGCAAGTGGGGGGACAGAGCTCGTTCTACCAAGAACTGCTTTAGGAAGACATGAGAATCTTTTTCCTTCAACATTTCCTGGGCACCTCCCTTGTGCCAGGCAGTGTGCTGTGCAAAGAAGTCGCGTAGGGATATCAAACACAGTCCCATCTCACTGCACAGAAAGGGAGGTAGATGCTATGGTAGATGAGGTACTGAATGATGGGGACACCCAGCCTGGGCTTGGGGGTCTGGGGAGGCTTCTCACAGGAGACGTGTCTGAGCTAGTCCTGTTGCATGCATGAGAGCTTATCAGATACAAAAGTGGAAAAGCATTCCAGACAGAGGATTAAAGCCACAGAGGGATTATAAAGCATGACACATTCAAAGACAGGCAGCATGAGCTTCGAGTGTTGAGATAGGAATCTGAAGAGATAGGCAAGAACCAGGTAATTGAAAGGCCTAGAATATCAAGTTGAGGACTTGATTTGTGAATGTCTGAGTAGAGAAGCTATGGATTCTCAAGAGGACCTGTGATTTAAAAAAAAAAAGTCCAACTGTTGGTGAGGCAATGAAAAGCCATGATAGGGCTTTAAGGAGGGGGCACAACGTGGTCTGATCTGGTGGCCAGTGTAGAGGATGAATTGCAGAGGGAAAAGGAAGGCTGATTGGGGCAGGGGTGGGCCTGAGGGCCTGAGCTGTGGCAGATACCAAGGGACTTAAGGTAAAATTGAATAGGACTTAGTAGCCTCCCAAGGCCCCTCCCCACAGGCACAGGCTCATAACCAAGGCTGCACCTCTCACCTCTTCTCCCAGCCCCAGCCCTGCTTCCGACATTTAAGCTGCCCTCTGGGGGCCTTTTTGTTCCCTTTCCAAGCTGTCTTTGAGGTTTAATCAAGCCTGATTGCACAAGCTGACGAAGAGGGCCTGGCTCCATGTTGGGCCTCCCGCGGTACATTCCCATGAAGAAGGATCTGTCAACTGACCTCAGGTAGAGCAATGAAGTGGCCTTGAGCTGGTGTCTGACCCTCTCCCCAGGGGTTCACAACGCGGGCAGAGTTCAGTTAAGAAATCAGTCCAGTTCCAGGAAAAAAGGTAAACATCATCTAGTTTATTTTTCTCCTGATTCATCTCATGCCAACACACAGACCCCAGTAGACAAGGGCCAAAAGGGGGGAGGTCCCCAAAACAAGTTGAGTTTTTCGATGTCCCCTTCCTTTCCTGCAAGTTCCATCAGAAAGGCACCCCAGCTGTGCTTGCATCTGGTGTTGGTATCGTATCCATGGAGGTGAAGCCAGAAGTCAGGCTTTCCATGGGGAGACAGGAGTATGTGGCCACGTAGAAGGCTGGGGAGTCAAAAAGCCCTGAAGAGTGACAGTTCCCCTCTGCGTGGCAATGCTCTGTCCTCATCTGCTCCCTGGGGGCTTCAGAAAGCAAGTCTTCCTTCCCCTAGGCTTCCTAGGACGCTCTCACTGGCAACACAACAGCAACCCAGTGAGATGCCAGAGGCCTGGGCTCGCAGGCCTGTTGAGTATAGCCAGGGTGAGCCGGTGTCTTGAGGACCCAACTTTCAATCCAGAGAGCTGTGCCTGGAGATTCCTGGCTAATCGATGCCCTGAAGCCTTGCCAGGCATACCGGACCCCAATTAGACTCTGACTGGCTCAGTTGGGACAGGTCAGGAGCAGGGAGGGAGAGGGAGCTGAGGCCCTGTGCGGCGCTGGCCCTGGCGCCTTCACACACCCTTCTGGCCCTTTTTCATCTGCTTCCTCCTCCTCTTCTTTGTCCTCCTCCTCCTCGCTGGCTGAGTCCTCATAGAGGTTGATGGTTGCCTGGACAGGGAAGTTCTGCAGTAAAATCTCCCCATCGCTGTACAGGTAGTCAAAGGAACGGGATTTAGGCCAGAAGAGCCTGTGGACAGAGGAGAAACACGGCCCCCGCTTAGGGCGCATATGTGCAGAGGGGTCAGTAGGGCCAAGAAGGAAGCCAGCCCGTAAACCCCTTCTACCTGCAGTAATGGGATGAGAGGGAAAAGAAGAAAGGGTGCTTTGTAACAGAACCTTCTGGATTGTTACAAAATGGCTCCAGACAGGAAGGTCCATAGCTCATAGCTGTGGGGAGCCCCAGCCCCGGCATGTATCAGTCCTGACACTGATCCCACCGCCCACCTCTGAAGGCCTCCAGCCAAGCATTCTCTAGCCCTGTGTCCTCCATCTCCTACTAAGGCTTTCTTCACTGACCCCTCCATAGGGACTTAGGGGTCATTGACAATGACCCCAGGGAAGGCAACCTTGGCCAAGTCCCTTAACCTCTCTGGGCTTCTGTTTCCTGGTCTATGAAATAGTGATCATAGCAGTGCCTCCCTCCTCCTGCCTCACAGGGCTGTTGTGAGGATTCAAAGGGCAAATGGATCTATGTCAAGTTCCAAGTCTGGTGCCAGAAGCTTACCTGACAGGGTGATGGAACTCAGAGTCAACCTTGGTGACCTCGGCACCTGTTGCCCCACCGGCAGCCTGTCCAAAGCAAAAGCTAGCATGTGGCTCAAAGTGCATGGCCAGATAACTGCCTCTTCCGTATCAGGGGTCAGCAACCTGTAGGTAAGATGGTCTAGAAGAGACCTCAGACATCTCTGGGGTCCAGTCCCCACCCCCCCAGTAAGGGGGTCTGTCCTGGTTCTAGCTGAACAACAAGTGGACAGAGTCCAGGGGGTTGTTTGCTTTCCTGCCCCTGTTCTAACACCTGTTTGGAGACCGTCCAGGGGACAGAGTCCTATTGGAGCAGACAAGACGCAGGGGCGGAGTGGAGGTGGGCGAGAGCACCGGGGTTGGGTGCCAGGAGACCGGGACGCTAGTGCCAGCTGCACCGCGGACGTGCTGTGGAGCCTGCCCTCATCCCTCCCGCACTCTGGACCTCAGGCTCTTCATCTTCTAAATTACCCAGAAACCTCAGCTCCGCCTTCCTCCCAGAGCTGTTGTGGGAATCAAAAGTGGGCAAGGCTGGGAAGGTGCTTTCCGGGGACTGCAGCCCTGGACAGAGGTCGGGGGCTCTCTGGGAAGGGACCAGTTCAGTGTGCCTGAACGTGGTCATGTGTGTGTGCACGAACACATGGAACAGGGGCTCAAACTCACCAAATCCACAGGTTTCCTCACCTGCCTTGGGAGGTCATTTGTAGAGGAGAGCCAGGGTCTCCAAAGACAAGCTCCTCTAGGACAAAGGGGAGAGATCAGCTGGTGGAGGGAGAAGAGACGGGGCTCCCTGAGATAACAAAAGAGGCCTGCCAAAGATGTGGCTCGGACTCCATCTCCTTCAGGAAGCATTTCTTAAGGACCCTGAGTCCAGGTCAGGACAGATGCCCCTCCTCTCTGCTTCCACAGTGTTATCACACTGTTCGGTGATTATCTGTTTACTCGCCTTAGAGCTTCTTAAGGGCAGATTTATGTTCAATCATATCTGAATCCCCAACACCTAGCGTAATGCCTGGTACACGGTAGGTGTTTCTGTAAATGTTTGGTGAACGGTAAATGTTTGGAGGAATGAATGAGGGGTGGGTGAAAACTATCTTGCCCCTGCTCCAGGAAGTAGAGCTCACAGTTCTACCCTCTTCCTGGGCTGGGGAAAGGGGCCAAAAATATTTCTGGGTCCACTGCTTCCCCACTATCTTTTCCTGCCAAAGGTAGGAAAAGAGCAAATGGAAATCTTATGGGGTGGTTAGGAAAGAGACGGTCCTTCAGTCACAGACCTCTGGGGACTTTGGACCTCTTTCCCCTCTCTGCAGCCTAGGTCATGTTCAACCCACATTTCATGGCAATCTCCCCCTTTGCCCCTCGGTGGACTGGGCGACTTGGCCCATGAGGGCCTGGCTGCTTGGCTTTCAGCTTTGGCAATGCCCACTGTCCCCAAGTCCCCTCCTGCCAGCCGGAAGGATTAGTGACATGAAGAGCCAGTTGAGATATTGGCGCCTGAGATGGGGAGGGGGCACAGAGAACAGGGGTGCCCTGGACATCTCATTTCCTTTCCTCTCCCAGGAACCCCACTAAGACTGAGTTCAAATTGCCAAGGGCCAAGTTCCACTTACCGTTCACTTCTGTCTACTTCTTGTCTAGAGGAGAGAAGGGGCGATGGGTTTCCCAGGCCAGGGAGCGCCAGGGGGCCTTGTGCTAGGGCTGGGGCTGAGGCCGGGGCTAGGGCCGGGGCTGGGGCGCGAGCAGCAGGGTCCATCCTTAGGGTGTCACGGCCAGGCAGGCTGTGGGGTCCTCCTATTTCTCAGAATCTCCCGCACTCTTTTGGCTTTTCCTGGGAGACCCTTTTATAAGGCCTGCCTGGACTCATAAATTATTCAGGGCCGTGCAAGGATGGGCTCCCTGACGGGTAGGGGAGGGGAGGGGAATGAAGATATAGGAAAAGGGGCTCAGGGAGGGAGAACTGTGTCGCTGGGTGTGAAATCTCTCCCAGTTGAGTAAACAGAGAGTCAGTGGGGGGCAAGGGGTTCTCTTTACCTCCAAGTGAGAAAGGAAAACACAAAAGGGGCAAATCGCACACCGTTTGTGCAAATTCCCCAGGCAGTAGCAAGGCCTGAGGGGTGGGGAGGGAAGGAGGGAAGCTCGTTAGAAACCACAGAAAGTTCTCAGGCGCAGAGGGCAGGGTAGACAGGCCTTTAGCAAAGCTGGTTCCCAGTGAGAAGGAACAGCTGATCCGGCTAAGGCGAGTGAGGGACTCATGTTATTTCAGCTCAGACCCCAAATGGAGTTGCCAGGTGGACCTGATACGGGGTGACTTCCATTAAGCATATCACCGGGGTTAAGGAAAAAAAGGAGGTTGTGGGTAGGACGTGTCCGGATGCCTGCGGGGGTGGGGGGTGAACCTCAAGTCTTTCCACGCCCTCCTGTTTACTGGTCAGTTCATTTGCAAAAGTGCCTGAATCCCCTCTCCAGCCTCAGCAGTCAGTGGTCCAGGAAAGGAGCGCGGGTGGCATTTCTAGGGTTTCCAGGTCAGAATCCGGATCTCAGAGCTCAGCTTCCAGTCGGGGCGCCAGGGTGCAAAGCTGCTGACCATCCCTGGCCCCGGGGCCTTGGCTCCCTCACGTGTGAGAGAAGGATGCGAGCCCTGTGGTCCCAAAGGGCACCATCAGCCTGAACGCTCTGCGACGGGGGCTGGATAAATGGGTACTGACCCCGGGCAAGCCCAGCCGCTGAGCCACGGTCTCGGCCTCGGCCAGTCTTCTGGGTCTTTGCCAAAAAGTTTGCAGTTACAACTACTGGCAGGTTCCTTATGCATTAGAGGTCCGAAAATATGCCTCCTAACCTCAGTGTCGAGCACCGGCGCGGATTTATTTAGCTTCTTGGATATTCGTCACAGCCGGGTGTGTAATCGTCAAAAATTAGAGACCGCCTCAATGTCCAATAATAGGAAACCAGTTACGTTAATTAGAGGAAGTCCTTGTAACCGAGTACTAAGCAGGCACTCACAACCATGTTCTGGGAGGTATAATTATCGACACAGAATGTAAAAAAAAAAAAAAATCAGATGCTAGAATAGTATGAATAATTTGATTCAAGGGCTCTTCATTTCTCTGTTCACCTACCCACTACCTTCACCCCACTTCAAATTCCAGCCCCACTGTGTTCTTTGCAGCAAAGGAAAATTGGAAACAAGCCAAATGTCTCACTTTAGAAAGCTGGTTAAATAAATCATTGAACGGTTATACAATTTTATATTAAAATTGGCTTGGTAGAGGATTGGGAAAAAGTTAATATATTGAAGAGTGAAAAAAAGAAACCTGTACAATATAACTTAGAGGATGATTCTGTTTTGGTAAGAAAAAAAAAAGATGTAGCATATACAGGAAAAAAAAAAGAGAGAGAGAGACTGGTTAGAAGAAAGGAGAAAGTTACAGTGGTCATTCCGGGGAGTGAGATTATGGTAGATTTTTACTTCCTTCTTTAGGCTTTTCTGAGTGTTTCTAAAAATTCTGCAAGCCCTGATACTCCTTGGGTAATAAAAAGTAAAGACACATAAAAATAAAAAGAAAGAAAGAAAGAGATGCTTATCCACAGAGGAGAGAAAACTCCTGGGAAAATGACAGCCATTTTCAAATGTCTGAGGATTAGACTGCAATGAGATTACACTTGTTCTGTGTGACTTCAAAGGTAGGGCTGAGGCCCATGGGTAGAAGCTACAGGGAGACACATTTTGGCTCAGTCAAAGGAAAACTTTGCAACAGTCCAGCCAACACCTAAACCAGAGAGCTGGCACTGTACTGGCCCTCAATAAACAGAGCTTTATTATATGCGGCGGAATGAGTGGAGCCTTGGGCTGGGCTAAGCTCTCTGCCCCTGAATTGTATAAGTGCAGGCTGGATCGCGGATCCTGGATCCTGGAGTGGAAAATCTAGAGGGTGGGGCAGGAGATAGTGAGCAGGGCTGCTGGGGAGCCCGAGTTTCTGTTAGTCTCTGAGGGTTCTTGCTAAATTTGCCTCCAGAAGATGAAAATGTGCTTGTATTGTGTCAATACAATGGTTCAGATGAGCGCCTGAGAGGGAACCAGGTTGAAGAGACTGGGCTGGAAGGAGATGGTATGTGAAGGAGAAAGAAGCAGACCTATTGTCACACCCGGGGATCTTTTTGATCTCTAGGTGGCCATGGACTCTGAAAATGGGCAGGAGCGGGGACAGAATGGGAGATGAGGTAGCTATTCCTCCAGAGCCCAGGGCTCATTCCCAACCAACCGTGAACTTGTGTTTATTCAGCCAGTCTTTCATGATCGGGGCTATCCAGCCCCTTCATTCCCCTGAGCAGCAATCCTCGGAGTTCCCCCCCCTCACGCCAACTCTCTCATCCTTTCCCAGAGCCCAGGTAGCCTTCAGGCCTGTGTTCATGGATCTTTCTTCTCCCTACACAGCTGCTCTGTCTTAACTACCTCCTAAGAATTACCTCCATCTCATTCAGCTTGTGGGAGATGAAACCACTGGCCCCTCTTGGGGGCCTCTCCCCAGCCTGAAGGATTTAAGGCCTACAAGGGTTGCTGGGCAAAAATGGGAGCCTGGCTGTTCTCCATTGCCCTCAGCACGCAACAGGAGTGAGGTGGGCAGCAAGGGGGCAGGAAAGGTCTGGGACCACCGAAATGAAGCACTTCCTGTCAGGGCAATTACGATCCTACCTCTGTTTCCCCTAACAGCCTTACAGTGCCCCTGGGTTTTGTCGGTGATGGCTTTGCCAGAGCATCGAGAGGGCTGGGTACCTCCTCTGGGCCAGACGCTGCTGGGCATTGCCAGGCAAGAGAATGGTCTAGAAAGAGGAGCGGACACTGCCTCAAGGTTCTGACAGCCTAGGGAGGGAGACAAGACCTAGGGAGGGGGGAAGACTTGGTCAACCTCAGCCGGGCCTGCTACCCCTCCACCACCCTGAAGCATGTTCCCTTGTCGACTCCCCAGCTCCAGTCTCCACATTCCCTGGGCCACGTTCCAAACTTCCTTCAGCTCCTACCACGTTCCCGCCCCACCCTCTCCCCACAGAACAACCTCTGCTCCCACTTCCCTGAGAAAACAGAGGCTTTCAAGCGTGAATTACCTCAATGCCCTGCCCCCCATCCAAACCTGGTCTGCCTCCCCAACTTCCTTCCCCTCCAGCCCGCCCTTCTCAGGGGACGATGTGCCCCTCTCGTTAAAGGCTAATCTGTTCAACCCGGGGGGCCGTGGCCTCATCCACCCTCCTTCTCTGGGGCCTTCCTCCAGGCCCTTCTCTTCAGGAAACTTCAGCTTCTTTATTCCAGCTCTTTCCCTCCTGATTATAAAGTGCCTGTCTCTGTCATCCCCCAGAACAAGGTCCCTCCTTCCCTAGATGTGTTCTCTTGCTCCCCTAACTTGCTCTCTCTCTCTCTCTCTCCATCTCTTTCTCTCTCTTCCCCTCCCTCCTTCCCTCTCTCTTTTCTTTCCTTCACCCTCAGATTTGTTGAAAGTAGAGTCTATACTTTTCCCAACTTCCCATTTATATCTCAACCTACTCCAGTTTGGCCTCAGCCCCCATCCTCCTAGGGAAAGTGCACTACCAAAGGTCCCCACTGACCTCCTAATTGCCAAGTTCAATGATCTCTTTGAACTCTGGGTGGCCAAAGGCCCTGTCGTCCAAATCCTCATTTCTGAGGCTCTCCCTTCTCTTTTGGTCACTCTCTCCTGGTTTCCCTCCTACTTCTGGAACCATCCCCCTGGGTATCTTTTGCTGACCTCTCTTCCTCTGCTCAGTCCTCACATCTGTGGTTCTCAATTAGAGTCCACAAATGAGGCTGATACACAGTAATATTTTCAGTAGGTCACAGCAAAATGGGAAAAACATCAAAGGTAGAGCTTTTCAAAAATCTCAATGTATTCAATTATAAAACATTGTCTTTTATTCTGACATTATGCCTTTCCTAATTTTGGGGTGGCAAAATATTCTCTTTCTTGAAATGATGGCAATGATGGATATTAATTTATTTCTTTAATGTCCCTACTTGGCAAAATAAAAGTGTTAGTTTCTCTATGTCAGTCCCATTCATGTTTATTCAACGAATGAAAAATTGACCCATATTTCCAGCCTGAAGTTTTCCTGATAGGTGTCTCAAACTCATTCCAAAACCAAACTGGTTTTGTTTCCCACAAACTTCCTCTGTACCTGCCTCGATAAGCAGCATCATATTGGCCCAGTCACTCAAGCTAAAAGCCCCATTGGTTGTAGTCTTCACCATTTCTCACGCTTGTCCTCTCTGAGCTCCCCACTCTCCTGGTTGTTTCTTCAATTATGGCCTCATCCGTCCTCTGTCACCTGGATGCTCGAAGCAGCTTCCAGATAGGCTCCCCCATCCTCGACTTGGCCTTTCTGATCCATCCTCCTCACAGCCACTCCAGTGATCTTTCTATAACACAGGACTGAGTATGCTTTTCCTGGGCTTAAACACTTCCAGTGATTCCCAATTGCCTATGGGAAAAGTCCAATCTCTTTTGTGTGGCAGTCGAAGCCCTTTGTTGCCTAAGCGCAGCCTTCTACCTCCAGTGCCCATCCTCCACTGCAGCTCCCCTTTAGAGACCTCCACTCTATAAACAGGTCATGCCTTGCACCTGTAATCATTTCACGGTTTAGAGATGCTGAAGGTCTCAATCCCACCCTGTATGCCACTTGTCACGGGGAACACTGTGGGTCACAACCAGTGGCAGAGCTCAAAATCGATTTAGTGGGTTGCAGACAGCATTTGACAAAATGAATGAATAGCAGATAGAAAAGTGAATCACATGGGGCAAGGGTATATGTTGCTCTGTGAAGCTGTTGCTTTAGCCAAATATCTAGATCTAGATTGAAAGATACACAAATGCATGTCCTGGATGACGCTTTAGAATCCGTTTCTTACTGTGGGTCCCAGTCATAACATTTGACTGCACTCAAGGGCCTAGATGTTATTCTGGGACTCATTTAACTAGTGCTGTTCATGTCAGAGTCCTTGCTCTCAAGATGGGTCCAGTCTCACTGGGGAGTGTAACAGGGGTCAGGAGAACAGGTGATGCCAGGGAGACCTCATGGAAGAGGGGTGATTGAGTGGGGCTGGGCTTATGTGGGCAGAGAGAAGGGGAAATGTAATCCTGGCACAGGAGTGGATAGTAAGAGGACAGAACATTTGTTAAACATTTATGTACAAGGCCCTGTTCTAAGCATTTTGCATGGATTCATTCAAGTCTCACAAACAACCCCGTGAAGAAGATACTATTTCTAGCCTCATTTATAGGTGAGATTAAGGTACTTGCCCAAGGTCACAGAACTACAAGTGACAAAGCTGGGATTTGAACTCGGGTAGTCTCTGTGCTCTTAAGCACTGAGCTGCACCCCCTGCCACTGGGGGCCGGTGCAGAAAGCAGGCCGAGCAGAGGAGAGGGAGAGCCTAGGCCAGCAGGAAACCGGAGGAGGACCTAAAATGCCAGGTTGAAAGGCCCAGAACAGGTTCTGCTCTCACCTCGGGAAAGGAGATCTTACTCGTTCTCTCCAGCGTCTGCTTCTTGAGCCAGGGTCCCTGGGGTTAAGGGCAGGAGGCCTAAAACCCAGAATGGGGGCCAAGTGGACGCAAGAAGCTAGGCAGGGCCGGCTCTAAGAGAGGAGGGAAGGGGACAATTCTCTTCCTACCCAAGCCTGTCCCCAAAGCAAAACTAGCAAATGGTGCCTGGGGCTTCTGCCCTCAAGTCCAAATGTCCCAAATGTGCCAAGTCTTGGGCCCAGCCCCTTGGGTGCCTGGGACAGGGGGGTCCCCTCTGGAGAACAGTTTGTTGCCGGGTCAGCTCTCCCCCTGCGCTTTTTGCCTCTTGGCCGCCATTTGAGCCAGGGCTGTGGCCCATGTGGTGCTGGGCTCTCTGGACAGAGCCCCTCGCAGCTCCCCATTTGCTCCTCGTTTGGACGGCAGGGGCCTAGAAAAACAGAGCGCTGAGGAGGCAGGAGGCGTGGGAGGGAGGGTGCCTGGGAAGGTCACTCCCTTCTCCATCAGATCCATCCAGCCCCATCCCTGGCTCCTCTGGCCAGACTCTCCAGCCTCTTCTCTGAGCCAGCTTCCTTTCCCAGCCTGACCTGAGGCCTGGGGAAGATGCAGCGATGCTGAGTTCTCAGTAGTGCATTCTCTTCTCTTTTCTTTTTAGTCTTGGCATCCTGCAGATCCTGCCTAAGTAAACAACAGATACCGGTAACTAGCGCCAGATGTCTTCTTGGGAGGTGGAGCCTGACAGACTGGTAAGAATAACCAGCACCGCAACAAAAATAGTTAACATGTATTGAGCCCTTACGATGTGCCAGGCGCTGTGCTAAGCGCTTTATTGCTTTATTATTTCATTTACTCCTTGCGGAAACCCTATGAGGTAGGTACTATGATTCCTCCCATTTAAAGGCACGCAGGAAACTGAAGCACGGGAAGATTAAGTGACTTACCAAGTAGCTAGTGAGGAACAGATCTGAGACTGGGATTCAAGTCTGTTTTGTTTCAGCGCTCTTTGAGATTTTAGAAGCCAGCTGTGTGGAGAGTGTGGTCCATTTAGCAATTGCCCCGGGTGCCCCACTTCAAGGCCCGTGTGCTGCTATAGAGTTAGGCGGGTGGCAGAGGGGGCCAATGAAAGTGGGTGACTGGTGTCACAAGCTGAGCACATCTCCACCATAGCCATCACCAGTGCCCTGGGACTGGGCCTGATCCGTCCATGACACCACCTCTCGACTACAAAATAGGGACAACCCGAAGTTCTGTCCGTGCTTCCTTCGTGACAGCTCTGGACTCAGCCCTCACTAGTCATTGCTACAGAATGGTTTGGGTACCACACTAGCTCAGGTGCTTATCATCTAACGTCTATATTTTTGCAGTAGACCTTAAAGTGGAAAGGCTTGGGCTTTAGAGTTAGATGGACTTGGGAGTGTGTTCCAGCTCTAGCACTCAGCTGTGTGACCTGGGGCAAATAACTTAGCCTCTCATTTCTCAATTTCCCCATCTGTGAAATGAGATAGCAATGGCGCCTACCTCACAGGGTTGTAGTGAAGATTGAAGGAAAGAGTGTATAGATTGTCCAGCCTGACACATATTTAGGACAATATATGTTGGCTGTTATCGTTATTGTAATTATTCTGTTTTTCCCCTCTACCACTGTGGTTATTCAGAGCATAGGCTTTGGAAGCAGGCCTGGGTTGGAATCCCTCCTGTATAGTTTACCATCCAGGTGGCCTTGGGTAAGTTAACCAACCTCTCTGAGCCTCAGTTTCCTGGAGATGAAAACAATAGTACCCATCTCACAGGGCCTGAGTGAGGATGGAATGAAATACTGTAGGTAAATTGGTATTAATTCTTTTTGTCCCACACACTTTCAGGTGTTTTCTGCATACTTGGCCAGATTCAGCTTCCTAAAGCACAGCTTCCGTCCTGCTCACACATCGCATTGGCAACCCGTGACTGACAGAATAAGCCAGGCATTCACAGTGTTCCCTATAACTGCAGCCTCACTTCTGACTCCACCCAGCTTCCCCTCTCACTTCCAGCAGGCTTGTTACTACATTGGCCCTGCACATGATCATCTCTACCCCTGCCTAGGTCTGGAATGCCTTCTGTCTCCCCCATGTCTCAAATTCTACCTCTCCCTTCCAGGTCCTCCTTGAACCCACACTTACTCCAGGAAGCCTCCAAGAAATCTTAATATCTGCCTACTTCCGTGGCCTTATCGTCTGAGTTCCCTTCTCAGATGTGAAGCAAGGTACCCTATTGAGGTGATCGGGGGAGGGGCCGTGGCTTTGTCATTGCTCCTCCCTCCCATCAGCACCCGGCACAGGACTGGGTACACCGCAGGCACTCATTCCATGTGAATGGAATGCCATTTGACACAGGGTAATTGGTCTGAGAAGACTAACAGATTCAGTCTAGCAGAGCCTTGGGGCTCTAGGGTAGGGTGACAAATAGCCGTGACAGGTGCAGGGGCCTGGATGGGTTTCGCTGTCAGTATTGTAAGACAGAGTATCCAAGATCGCAGGATGGGGAGTTTTAGAGGGTAGCTGTTGACTTGGCTGGGACAGCTCAGGAGCAAGGCAGGTTATTAGTAAGGAGCTGCATAGCAGAGGTCCTCGGGCAGGGGGAAGCTAGAAATTATCTTGAATCCAAAAATTCTCTCCTCTTTATTCCCAGCTGTCTGCTCTATTTGACAGAACATTTCTAAGCATGTTTAAGGTTTCATCTCCACGTCTCCTTTCCCTCTCCTTCCAGCCTTGGCCTAGACCAGCAGCCCTAAAAGTATGATCCAAAGACCCATCGGGGTCCCTCAGATTCCATCAGGGGGTTCAGTCAAAGCTACTTGATAATACTGAGACATTATTTGCAGTTTTCACTGTGCTGGCATTTGCACTGATGGAGCAAAAGCAACAGTGGGTCAAAGCACCTAAGCATGGATCAAAGTGGTGGCACCAAACTATATTCACGTTATTCTTCATCATCAATGTATTCCTGGTAGAAGAAATATCAGTTTCACTTAAGAATGTCTTGATTGAACAGTAAAGATGATTCATTTTTAATAAATCTCAACCCTTTGAGTACATGTTGTTTTTAATGGTCTGTGTGACAAATAGGAAGGATATATAAAGCACTTCTACTGCATACTGAAGTATGATGTTGGCATGAGGAAAAGCACTTGTTTGATTGAATTGCAAGCTAAACTAGCCAGTTTTTCATGGAACTTTTTTCTTTTTTTAACTTGAAAGAACAACTGACAGAAAAACTATGGTTATTCAGACTTGGATATTGGCCAGCATTTTGTTGAAAATGAATCAAAGTGAGCCTGTCATCGCAAGGCAAACAATTGATAGTATCTGTTGTCAATGATAAACTCTAAGCTTTCAAGTAAGAAGTAGAATTTTGGAAAACCTGTATCTATTACTGTAAGCTTGAGAATTTCTCAATACCCTAAGGAAATTTCTGATAAGATTAGTAGTGATATTAATGAATATGGGTTTTTATATTGTATAATCATGAAATGAGTCAACAATTGGAAAATCTGCATAACTGGGTGGACCAATATTTTCCAAATGACTAACGCATGATGTTACAAAATCATGGATAATAGATCCATTCAAAGTGCAAGTTAAGCCAATGGATTTTAATGTAACTGAGTACAAAAGGTTCACTGATGTGGTTTTAGATTCAACATCGCCAATAAACATTAAGAAATGACCACTTGTGAAGTTTAGGTGTAGTATCAAAGAAGAATATCCACAGTGTATTCGTTTTCTATTGCTGCCATAACAAGTTACCACAAACTTAACAACTTAATATGACACCTATTTATTATTTCACAGTCCAGGGTGTTTCACCTGAGTTCTCTGCTTAGTCGAGTTGTTGGCTGGGCTGGGCTGTTATCTGGAGGCCCTGGGGGGAAAAGGTGTGCTTCCAAGCACATTCAGAATGTTAGAAAAATTTAGTTCCTTCAGGTTGTAGGTCTGAGGTCCCTGTTGCCTTGCTGGCTGTCATCCAAAGGCCAGTCTCTGCTCCTAGAGGCTGCCCATCTTTTTTCTCATGTGGTCCCTTCCATGTTCAAACCATCAATGGCATGTCAAGTACTTCTCATGCATCCAGTCTCTCTGACTTCCTTTTCTGTCACTAGCCAGAGAAAGCAATCTGCTTTGAAAGGACTCATATGATTAGATTAGCCCACCTGGAGAATCTCTCCTTGCCAAATAACTAACATAATCATGGGAATGATAAACATCGTAAACACCCACTCTCAAAGGAGAGGAAATTTATACACAGGTGAGGGTCATTTGGGAGATCATTCTTAGAATTCTGCCTAAAAAGCTATTAAATAACCCCCTTTTCTAACTACATATCTTTGTTAAGCTAGATTTTCTTCATATATCAATGTTTTTAACCAAAACAACGTATTGCAGCAGATTGAATGCAAGAGTAGGTATGAGAATCCAGTTGCTTTTTATTCCGCCAGATAGTAAAGAGATTTGCAAAAATGTAATACAATGCCGGTTTTCTTGCTAACTTTTTTGTTCTGAAAAATAGTAATTTTTCATAAATATATGTTATTTTTAAAAAAGTTTATTCATTTATTTTTGGCTGCGTTGGGCCTTCATTGCTGCGCGCGGGCTTTCTCTAGTTGCGGTGAGTGGCGGCTACTCTTCGTTGCAGTGCGCAGCCTGCTCATTGCGGTGGCTTTTGTTGCAGAGCACAGGCTCTAGGCACGTGGGCTTCAGTAGTTGTGGTACGTGGGCTCAGTAGTTGTGCTTAGCTGCTCCGTGGCATGTGGGATCTTCCTGGACCAGGGGTCGAACCCGTGTCCCCTGCATTGGCAGGCGAATTCTTAACCGCTGAGCCACCAGGGATGCCCCTATATGTTATTTTAACATGCAGTGGGTTTATCATTGTGATTTTAAATTAAAAAATAGTTTAAAAACTTTATCCATTCTAATTTCTAATATGTTAAATAACAATAGAGAGAATCCATAAAAAGGAGCCGTTTTGGAGTCTTTAATATTTTTTTAACTAGTACTTTTTATTTCTTTATTTTTGCGGTACGCGGGCCTCTCACTGTTGTGGCCTCTCCCGTGCGGAGCACAGGCTCCGGACGCGCAGGCTCAGCGGCCATGGCTCACAGGCCCAGCCGCTCCGCGGCATGTGGGATCTTCCCGGACCGGGGCATGAACCCGTGTCCCCTGCATCGGCAGGCGCACTCTCAACCACTGCACCACCAGGGAAGCCCTATTTCTTTATTTTTAAATTGACATACATGTTGTTTTATATTCTGTGTGACAAAATGTGAAAAGATACATAAAATTCACTCTTTTGGGTGTATAGTTCCATGAGTGCAGAGTTATACAACAACGTTTACAGTTCCAACACCCAAACTACTTCCCTATGCCACATCGTTTTAGTCAACCCCTTCCCCCATCCCCAATCCCAGGCAACCTCTAATCTGTTCTCCATCCCTATAGCTTTGTGATTTCAAGAATGTCATATAAGTGGAATCACACAGTAAGAAGTCTTTTGACTCTGTCTTCTTTCACTCAGCATAATACATTTGAGCCTCATCCATGTGGTTGCCTGTATCAATAGTGCATTCCTTTTTCATTGCTGAGTAGTATTCCATTGTACAGATGTGCCATAGTTTATTTATCCATTCAGTAGCTGAAGGACATTGGGTTTTTTCCTAAATAGTTTTTAAAAGTATAAAGTGGTCCTGAGACCACAAATTTTGAGAGAGAGGTGATGGTAATGGATGGTAATGGACATATCATTTTTATATGGGAAACCAGTAGACGGATGAAAGAGCCATACGTTGGAGGTAGGATTGGAAGGATTTACAGATCAGATGTGATGGGCTGTAGAGGGTCAGAGAAAGAGCAAAGAGTGAAATTAAGTCTAACTCTGGGGTTTCTGGCTTAAACAGCTGGCTTTCTCAAATGGAGAAGACGGAGGGAGGATTGGTTTTCTTTTTTGTCTTTTTTTAAACTTTTAATTTTATATTGGAGTGTAGCTGATTAACAATGTTGTGATAGTTTCAGGTGCACAGCAAAGCGACTCAGTCATACATATATATGTATCCATTCTGCCCCAGACTCCCCTCCCAGCCAGGCTGCCACATAACATTGAGCAGAGTTCCCTGTGCTATACAGTAGGTCCTTGTTGGTTAGAGGATTGGTTTTAGTTCAAAGGTAGTCAAGGATACAATTTTGGACATGTTGAGTTTGAGGTGCTTTTGAGATATTCAAATGGAGGTTTCAGTTTGTAGGGGTCTGGATTTCAGAGAAGTCTGGGCTGAAAGTGATGATTTGGAACTCATCAGACTATAGAGGGTAATTGCAACCATAAGAGATAAATGAGACTTCCAAGAATGGAAATGCAGAGTGAGTCCTGCATAGGGAAGGAGTCCTAGGTCAGGCTCCTGAGAAACACTCATATTTAAAGATCTAGCAGAGGAGGAGAAGTCAATGAAGTAGTAGCCAGAGAGATACGAGGAATATCAGGGGAGAGTTGTATCACAGAGGCCAAGATAAGAAAACATTTCAAGAAGGGCAAAGTCACTGCGGTTGTCGAATTCTGCATAGAAGTCGAGGAAGTTAAGGACCGAGATGTGGCCATTGGATCTGATGAGTTAGGGGTCATTCGTGACCTTGATGAGAACTTCTTGGTTTGGTGGAATAGTGGGGTTGGACTGGCTCTAATCCTCTCTGCCCTGAGCCCCTGACTCCTCCCACACTCCTCTCATCGCTGCCCCTTTGCCCCTAGAATCTTTCTTATTCCTCCTTCTAGACTCCTCTTTTCATAGCACCATCGTCTCCCTCTCCCTCAAGATCTCGCTTTATACAGATCTCTCTTAGACTTTCCTCCTCGAAGACCCTGCTCCTACCTCTTCTGCTATCTTCCCTAAGCCATCTCTTCCCAGATCTCATTTTCCTCCTTTCATTCTCTCACCACTGACTCTTCTCCTTCACCACATACTGCTTTTCTCAGACTCTCTTCTTTCTTATCTTCTTTCACACTCTTCTCCATTCCCCCACCTATCTAGGCTCTCTGGACCTCAGCAGGAGTCCTAGCAGATTACTAAATAGTCTCCTAGGCTTAACGCTGAGGAGTCATAGTCTTTGGCATGATTCCACCAGGAACGGACAGTGCCGACCTGGGGCAACGCAGCGTCAGAACCGAGTCCTTCAGTGATTGCCAATCTGGTAACCACATCCTGCCCTCATCCGCCCTGGCACCTTCCCCTAAGATTCTGCCTTTTCCTCTCAATTACACAGAATCAATGTGAGTTGATAAGGCGCCCCCTCTACTACAAATTCTACCTCGCTTCAACCAGCATTTTCTACTTATCAAAATGTGTTCCTCTACGTTAGCCCAGGCTTGGGAAGTCAGCTGGGTGAAGCCTGGAGAAAGAAGGTAGGAAGACTTGCCCCAGGTCACACAGCAGGGTAGAGGATTAGCCCGCTCTTCCTTCCACGCCATCGGTGTTTCTTGCTTTCATGCCCAAAGACTCCCCAGGCGTGAGCTCAGGCACGGCTGCCCTTTTAGCTTGTCCCAGCCAGCCACGGGGTAGCCCCCTGGAGAGACCCTGGCTCAGGAGCACTGCCCGGGGATCAGTACCCCACTCACACCTGCAAGACAGTTATAGGCCGCCTTGGGAAGGAGGATGATTTCTGATTTGCTTCATTGAATTCACACTAGGCAACAAATCGGACTGTTTGCTTTGATATTGCTTCCAAAATGGAGTAGAGCGTGATTCTGCTCTGCAGTAGCTCAGTCACACGATGTACATGAAACACTCAAGCACAGTGCCTGACACCTAGAAAGTGTTCAGTGAATAGCGGCCACTGGCCTTACCATTTGTAATGAGGAATTCTTGGGAGGGAGTCGGTGTGGTACACTGGCAAGCTTACTGAACCAGACATCTAGAGGCCTAGATTCCAGGTCTAACTATTCCTGCTCAACGTGAAACGCTGGGTGAGTCATTCATTTCATCTCAGTGGGCCCAGGCTTTCTCATCTGGAAATAGTAATAGCTGCCCTACTTCTGTAATATGTCGTATTAGCCTTTAAAGCATTCACAATCTTTGACGTAGCAGTTCTAATCCTAGGAATTTGTCAGTGTTATGTGCAAAGATGCTAGGTTATAATAGTGAAAACAATGGAAATCACAAAAATGTCTAATAGTTAATGGTTAAATTATATTTCCTTATGATAGAATGCAGCACGTCCGTAAGAGAACGATGCAGATCCGTTTTTTTAATTGACATGAAAACAGGGCCATGTCAATGGACCCTGTCAATGTCTTATCATTATATTATTTAGAAATGATAGAAGGTTATAGAATGGTAGGGAATAATGTGATTCCATTTTATAAAAAAAAAGTTCTAGTCATGTCTTCTACAGTACATCAAAATGTTAACAGTGATTAAAACTATACCTCTTGCTTGTGGTATTACGGGGACCTCCATTTTCCTCTTTATACTTTACAATTTTCTGAATTCTTTGCAATCGCATCTAGTATGTTTCTAATCACACACAAAAAAAAACAACAGGAAAGCTTTTTTTTTTTCCATTTGGAGAGGAAACCCAGTTGCCGCAATCCACTCCACAGAACTTTGGAGAGACTCAAGTGACATAGACTGTGGTCTATGTGGTACTGCTGTGTGTGGTACAAAGGGGAGGCCCACCATTATCATGGCTGCCTCAGTCTCACCTTGTAGGGACCAGGTCCTGCGCTTTGAAGCCACCAGAGTCTGACCCTACAGTACACATGTCTGCCCTTGGACTCAATCTTAGGGGTGGGGTAGGGCTGGGGGTTCGCTGGAGAAGAAGCTGGGTGGACGAGTCTGCAGGGCTGTAGGCAGTGCAGGGCTGCTGAGGTACTAGCTCACCAGGGCCGTGTTTGTGAGGCTTACTTCCTGCTGGGCCTCAGGGCCGCTAGCCAGGAACACTTAATGGGGGTTAACAGAGCCCCCTCCTCTCCCCACCCCAAAGCTGGAATGTTCCGAATTCCTCCTTGGGCCAAACCCCTCTCCCCCCAAGATCTCTCCTGGGCTCACAGAGGTCACTTCACAAAAGCTCAGCTGGAGTTTTTGACAGGAAAAACACAAAACTCACCAAAGTTTTTTTTTTAAAGTACCTCAATCTTCCACAGCCTCCAGGGGTTTAATTCTGATCTGTAATAAGTCTCTGACCCAAGGCTGAGATTTGCACATGGATTTTGCAAAGCTGCAGCTAACAATTAGAAATCCTTTATCACCTCAGCCTGGGGCCCCTTGCACCTTACTTCCCTCCCTCAGGATCCCTTCCTTCCTCTCCAGGGCCATACATCTCTTCCAAGGCTCTACAAAAGAACTGCTTCGTAAGTGTCTCAATTCTGATTTGTTTTTAAATTCACCTAGGTGGGCTCTTGCTTCCTAGTTGTTATCGCTTTGGCCCATGGTGAAGCCAGGCTGGGCCACCTTGGGTTTCTGAGGGGAGGGTACCGGAGGGAAAATTCTGGAGGCACTTGGGTTGGTAGTATTTGTTTCCTCAAGGCTACCACGAAGTTTCCAGTCTTTGAAACTGCAGGGCCAGAGGAAGCACTCTCCAAGTCAGATGATAATTTCTGGATGGAGCTTTTGAGAGCAAAAGGACTGAGACAAAGGGATGGGAGGAAAGGAGCTACAGTTTACCCCTCTGCTTAACTGTGGTGGTGGGAGAGCTGAGGAGGACGGAAGATGGATTTCCGAGTGAAGTCCTAAAGTCTCCCCCTTAAGCCCTTAAGTAACTCTCTCCCACTGGTCTCCAAGTCTGTCAGCAGAAATTCCTTCTTTGAAGAAAATCCTGCTATTTGTGACAACGTGGATGGACCTGGAGGGCATTATGCTCAGTGAAATAAGTCTGACAGAGAAAGACAAATACTGTAGGATCTCACTTATATGTGGAATCTAAAAAAAAAAAAAAAAAAAGAGCTCATATATACAGAGAACAGATGGTTATCAGAAATGGGGATGGGGATTGGTGGGTAAGATGGGTGAAGGGGGTCAAAAGGTGCAAACTTGCAGTTATAAGATAAGTAAATCTCGGGGATATAAGGTCCAGCATGGTGACTATAGTTAACAATGCCGTACTGTATATTTGAAAGTTGCTAAGAGAGTAGATGATGGGAGTTCTCATCAGAAGAAAAAAGAAAAAACATGTGTAGCTCTGTGTGGATGGATGCTAACCAAACTTATTGTGGTGATCAGTTTGCAGTATATACATATATCAAATCATTATGTTGTACACCTAAAATGAATACAATTTTATATGTCCATTACATCTCAATAAAGAAAAAAGAAATTCCTTTTTTTGGACTGAGACATTATTCTCTTCAAGTGGCCTCTTTGAAAATGGAGTTGGAACCATAAACATTACCAGCACTTATAGCTGGAGAGGTTGTAGGTGATGTCTGTTTTCTAAGTTCTGCCTTTCTGTGTTTTCCAGCATTCTAACGTGAGAGTGCTTTACTTTGATGATCAGGACAAAAAGAAACTTCTTTTTAAAGCAATTAGAATATCTCTCAATCCAGTTGTAGTTCCCTGAGCTGTCATCAACCAACTGATGCAGAAGGAGAGGTGAACTGCTCCAAGGACAAGCTTTCCAGAAAATAGGGCTTCAAAGGAATGGCTTTGCCACCTGCTAGAGCCCTTGGGAGCTGGGGGTGAGGTGTGGAGAGGAAAGCAAGTATCTCAGATGTCTGTGAGACCAAGGGATGGAGCAATGAGACTGGCTGACAGAAGAGGGCTGTGGTGGCCTCCGTCACCACCAGAGCAGCACATCAGATCCTTCCTTGCACCTGAGAACCCCACCTATCTGATCCCACAGAGTCATATGAAAAGTACCCTCAAAGAAAGTGTACCATGCACAAGACTCTTGGAGCAAGAAGTGGGGAAGAGCAGGGCAAGGAGGGGTTAATTCAGGAGCTGCTGTCAGTCTTGACCCTCCTAATCCTCTCCTGCAGTTCCAATCCCTCCCCTAAGGAAGATTAAGTAAGAATCCTAAATGAAGCCTTCTTGCCCAACCCCTGGGCCATGGAGTGTGTTGGCCTCATGCCCAGAAGACAAGTTCAGCTGGCCAGGCCTAGAGTTCTCTGTCTCTCCCTCCAGAGACACCAGGGCTTGACTTCTAGGAGGACCCCTCAGAGAGAGGAGTTTCTTTCAAAGCTGCCTGCTTCTAATAACAACTGTTCAGTCTTCCATATTTATCAAAGTGGCTTCTTGTCCCCATTACCTTAGTTGAGACTCAAAACTTGGGAGACATTTTTCTCATCAAAACTAGGGCCTGGAGAAGTGAGGGGACTTCCGCAACAGGTTCCCAGCAGAACCGAGATGAGAAGTTAGTCTTGGTTCTCAGGCCAGGACTGGTTCTCTAAACCCTCTACTGCTCATCACACAAATCAAAGCAGAATGTAGACTGGCTCATCACTCAACCACTACCTATTTTGTCCACCCCTGCCTTCCTGACCCTGGCTGAAAGCTGACCCCATTGGGCCATTTCTCCCAGTTGAATAAGCTCCAAAGACTTGTTCTTCCTCCTGCTCAGCTCTGCTACGTCAGACTCTTTAGAGATTCTAAGCCTCAGTAATAGCATTTTTAAAATTCTGCCTTCCCCCTGCCCCAAACCACTTTCCTATTTCCTCCTATCGAGTCAGGATTGGCTCTGGGGAGAGGCTCTCCTCTTGGGGTCACTGTCGACTCCCATGGGAAACCTAAGCTGGGCTCTTATGTCACCATCCCAAGTCCTCAGGGCAGCTCACCAACCCTCAGATTGGTGAGCTCAGATATGGATAGGGAGTACAAAGGGAAAGTATTTAAGCCAGCTTGGGTGGGAAGAGTGGTTAAAGGAAGGTTTCAAGGAGAGGATGAGTCCTGAAGGATGACTAGCAATTACCCACGCAAATGTTGGATGGTTGAATAGCATGCTTAAGGGTTTGGAGACACAGAGAAAGGCAACTTCAGATAAGGACACATGTTCAGGTATGGTTAGATTGTGTGTGTGTGTGTGTGTGTGTGTGTGTGTGCGCGCGCATGCACATTGGAGCATAAAACATGAGGGTGGAGGTTATTCGTGCGAGATGAGCCTGGAACAAAAAGCAGGAGTCAGACATTGGAGGGCTTTCCTGGTTTCCAGAGCTAGAGAGTTTGAACTTCATCATGAAAGCAGTGAAGAGGTCCTGAAATTTTTTAAGCATGGCAAAGAGCTGGGGTGATACTAATGATTCGATTTCCATTTTAGAAAGATCCTTGTTTGCTGGATGGATAATTGATTGCAGGGGCGGGGCAGAAGTAGAATTAGAGAGACCAATTTGAGGTGCCTATGAGATTTCCAACTGGACAGAGATAATACAGGGTTTGAACCAAAGTCTAGGCAGTGCAGATGGAAAGAAGTGGATGCATTCAAGATGTATTTTGAAGGTAGATCTGATAGGACTTCATAACTGGTTATAGGTCAAGTAGAGGTTAGGAAATAAGGACGACTGGCTTGGGTTGCTGGATGAGTGATAGTCCCATTGAGATAGGGAACACTGTGTGAGGAATAGTTTGGGAGTGGAGAGAGAAGAGTGAATATGATTTCAACTTTGCAAAATGTTGAGTCTGAGGTGCCATTAAACCGTTCAGATGGGCTCATTCCAAAGGCAGTTGCATACACACATCTTGAGTTCAGAAGAGAGATCTGTGCCAGTTATATAGATTCAGGAGTCATTGGCATAGAGATGGAGTGGATGAGGTCACCCGTGGAAGATGTAAAGAATAAGAAGAGAACTCTAGCTGAAACCCTGGGGTGGGGGAATAGTCAGATTTATAGAGTGGGTAGAAAAGTAGGAAGTTATAGAGGAGACCCTGGAGGAATCATTTTGAGGAGCCGGGAAAACTGGGAGGGATGTTACAGAAAACGAGAAGACAGTTTTATGAAGGAGAGGGACAAGGTGAGATGACAGAGATAGGAACACTGAATTTGGGGCAAGGAAATTGTTGGTAACCTTAGTGAGAACATTTTCAGTGGAGGGCTAACCGCAGCAGCCTGCCTTCAGAGGGTTGAGCAGTGAGTGGGAGGGGGAAGAAGTAGAGACATCGGCATTAAATGGCTTGTTTAAGAACCTTGGCTGCAAAGAGAATGATGAGGAGAGGGTGATAGCCGCATAGGTAGAGTAGGAAGCTCAAAGAGAGTGGTAGGCATTTGAAGTGGTCACCAGCAGATGCTCACCAGGGACAAGCAGAAGGACTTCCAAGCAGCTCTGAAGGCCCCACAGAGATGCACAATCATGATCAGGTAGAATTGTGCCCGTTTTAGCAGTAAGAAAACCAATGGCTGGAAAAGACTTGCAGTGTCCCCACTGATGAGTGACAGAGATGAGATTCAAGTAGATTTCCCTCCATACCTCCCGTCAAGTGTTTTCTTGCCCCTGCTTTGCACTGCTTGGCATCCACACTGGCATTGTCATGTCCATCACTGATGAGTAGTATTGACTATCAACCACGTGCCCAATGCTATGGAGGCACAACAGAGGTTTCATATGCGATTGCTTCCCTCAAATTGTTTAGAATTTGGTTGAAGAGACAAGATAGTCAACATATGCACAAACCTATAAAATGGTGGAACTCTGTCTCTCTCTCTCCCTCTCTCTCTCTCTTTCCCTCTCTCTCTTTCTCTCCTGTGTTCCCCACTCCCTCTTCATTTCCCTTCTTTTCCTCTGATCCTCTCTCTCAATCTTCTTTCCCAAAATTGCACAGCCCTGGTCTCTTACACTGAAGTGTCATTGACTCATTTAGAAAGTCTATATCTTATAGTCCTTGAAACCTCTTTATCACTTTTATTTACTCATTAAGAGGACATTTTTGAACACTGGCTTTGGGTGTGTAATGGGTGGGTAATGCACTGTGCAAGGCACTGGAGATACAAAGTGAATAAGATACAGTCCTTGCCCTCAAGCAGCTCACAGACTAGTGGGGAAGAATAAGGATATAAAGAGGAGAGTGCAACATAGTGAAATAAGTATTATCTGTATCTCAGTTTCCTTATTTATACAATAGGGATTAGTACCTACCACAAGACGTTGTTGTGATGATTGAACTAACATGTATAAAGTGCTTATAATGGTCACATAGGATACACTATGTTAGTGTTGCCATTTTATTAGTAGTATTAGTAGTAGTAGCATTACTATGATGGAGGTAAGTAAAGACAAGATACCATAAGAACACAGAGGATGGGAACTTGACCCAGGCTAGAGTAAAAGACATCTGAGTCCTAAAGGATGAGAAGGTGCTAAACAGAGAGAAAAGAATGCCAGGCATTCTGCATAGTAGGAACAACCTGTGGTCAGGTTTGGAAGCAAAAGGCAACAGGACATGATTGAGGAACTCAAAGTAACTTAGTTCAGCAAGAGCATAGAACATGCGGAGGGCAATGGCAAGAGATGAAGTTCGACAGGTCATAGAGTCCAGACACGTTTTGGACTTTATCCTTTAGCCGATGGGGAGCCAACTGGAATGTTGTATGTAGAGCAGAGACTTGATTAGATTAGTGCTGAAAGATCACCTTAACAACAGCATGGAGAACGAATTGGAGGGGGCAAGACTGGAAATAAGACCAGTTAAGAAACCGTTGCTATAGTCCAGAGGAGAGAGGATGATGAAGCCCTGGACTGTGGAGGTAGCAGTGGGGATGGAGAGAAGGATGACATCGATTTGAGGTATCTTCAAGAATTGGTGAGACTGTGACAGTAGAAGGTGAGCAGTAAGTGTGAGAGAGGTGTCAAGAATCACTTCCAGGATTTGGGTCTGGTGCAAGGAGATAAATAGAGGTATCACTCAGTGACCACAGGGAACCCACGGAAGAACTGTTTGGGGAGGGGTACAATGGGAGAGGTGATGAGTCTTCTTTTGAACATGTCCAATTTGAGATGCCTGTGAAATTTCCAGGTGCACATTTTATTTTATTTTTTTAAATGCATTTTATTTATTTATTATTTATGTATTTATTTTTGGCTGTGTTGGGTCTTTGTTGCTGTGCGTGGACTTTCTCTAGTTGTGGCGAGCGGGGGCTACTCTTCGTTGTGGTGCACGGGCTTCTCATTGCTGTGGCTTCTCTTGTTGCGGAGCAGGGCTCTAGGCGTGTGGGCTTCAATAGTTGCAGCACGCAGGCTCAGTAGTTGTGGCTCGTGGGCTCTAGAGCGCAGGCTTAGTAGTCGTGGCGCACGGGCTTAGTTGCTCCGCGGCATGTGGGATCTTCCCCGGACCAGGGCTCGAACCCGTGTCTCTTGCATCGGCAGGTGGATTCTCAACCACTGCGCCGCCAGGGAAGCCCCCAGGTGGCCATTTTAAATAGGTGATTGCTCTGGAAGTCTCGAAGCTCAGGAGGAAGGTCTATGCAGATTTGGGAGTGCCAGTGGGTGGGCAGGAGGTTATGTCATGGGGGTGGATAGTTTGCTCAGTGACAGAATGTACATTGAGCAAAAGATGGATTTCTGAGGAATACTCACATTTAAGAGATGATTACAGAAAGAGAAATCTTGAAGAAGGCTAAAATGGAATAGCCAGCTTGTGGTGGCTTGAAAAACTAGTGGGTTGGAGGGCCTTGTAGTGGATGGAGAGAAGGATGTGCCCTTGACCTTTAGTGTCTTGAACCTTGATAAGTGTTGGGGGCGGTGAGAGGGGGACGCTTATTGAACACTGCAAAATCCTGAACAGCTCTGAGATTCTAAAGGATTGACTCACATGCCTGCCTCTTACCAAGTCCCCTTATTCTAGAGCAGCTACCTTTTCCTTTGTCTCAGTGCCCCTAACAAAGAGCCTAGGGAATGTCAGGGCTCCCTCCGGGCCCTGGAACAACCTTTTCTGAATCCTGAATCCTCCCACATCACCCGAGAGGCCTAGGGGTGGTGGCACAACTATTAGGAGAGCAGACAGGAAATGTCTGGGTGTGTTATACACGTGGGAGGCCTCAGGCTAGCCTGTGGAGGGGGATTTGGGCAGGGCTGGGAGGACTTGAACTCTGAGAGTGTAGACAGATGCTTCGTTGCCTGCCTCAACCTGCCCTGGAGTCAACTTTCATCATGGGCAGGATGACCCAGGGCTAGACCATTGCTCTCTAGGCTGCTGGAGATTCAAGAGGCCTCTAAGAACCTGGAGTCCAAGGCTATACCTTAGGGTCTGTTTCTCCTCCTCCAGTCTCCTGGGGTTTGGCACCTGTGTGCAATTGAGGGGCCCCGTAGCACTGTTGCCAGGTAATGCGTTAAACAGCATGCCTTGGAGGCGGAGCCAGCCTACAGCCTGACCTGGAGTTAACACGGTCACCACAACCGACAATGGCATCACCACCTTCTCGGAAAGCAGCCACTTGTCTGGCCCCTGGCTTTGTCTGGCTGCCAATCTAAAGCATGTACCTACGCAGGAGCCGATGACATTTTGGCTCCACTTTCAAAGTTTTTTTTTTTTTTCTTTCTCATGTGTTATTTCTAAAGAAGATAACAAAGGTCAAAAGGCATCCAGCATTTTCTGGTTTCTCATAAGCTTCTGGTCAATATTTAATCTGGTTTATGGATTTTTTTTAGGTCTTCTAGATGCCTTCTTGAGCCTGCCCGTGGCCACCCACAGACACTTGTAAGGAGGAGAGAAGTCGGCCTGGCACAGACACTCTGAAATGAGGGATTAGAGCCCGGGATCCAAGGAGGAAGAGCTACAGCCAGAAGACGAGGGAGCAGGCCCTGAAGACGCATCTACTGAGAGGTCTGCCATGGCCTCTCTTGGCCTCCAACTTGTGGGCTACATCCTGGGCCTGCTGGGGCTGTTGGGAACCCTGGTTGCCATGCTACTCCCCAGCTGGCGAACAAGCTCTTACGTCGGCGCCAGCATCGTGACCGCAGTCGGCTTCTCCAAGGGCCTCTGGATGGAGTGTGCCACACACAGCACAGGCATCACCCAGTGTGACATCTACAGCACCATGCTGGGCCTGCCTGCTGACATCCAGGCTGCCCAGGCCATGATGGTGACGTCCAGTGCAATCTCCTCCTTGGCCTGCATTGTCTCTGTGGTGGGCATGAGATGCACAGTCTTCTGCCAAGAGTCCCGAGCCAAAGACAGAGTGGCGGTGGTGGGCGGAGTCTTCTTCATCCTTGGAGGCCTCCTGGGCTTCATCCCTGTTGTCTGGAATCTTCACGGGATCTTGCGGGACTTCTACTCCCCACTGGTGCCTGACAGCATGAAATTTGAGATCGGAGAGGCTCTTTACTTGGGCATTATTTCCTCCCTGTTCTCCCTGGTAGCTGGAATCATCCTCTGCTTTTCCTGCTCGCCCCGGGGAAATCGGTCCAACTACTACGATGCCTACCAGGCCCAGCCCCTGGCCACTAGGAGCTCTCCAAGGCCTGGTCAACCACCCAAAGGCAAGAGTGAGTTTAACTCCTACAGCCTGACAGGGTATGTGTGAAGGACCAGGGGCCAGAGCTCGGGGGTGGCTGGGTCTGTGAAAACCAGTAGACAGCCTCCCCCAGGGCCACAGGTGAGGGACGTTGCCACTGGATCGTGTCAGAAGGTGCTGCTGAGGATAGACTGACTTTGGCCACTGGATCGAGCAAAGGCAGGAATGGGAGCTGGTGTGACAGCGTGCAGGCTGAACTGTCAAGATGCTTGTCAAGTCAGACTTTCTGTTTCCTTCATCCTGGCTCCCCATCTCCCACCCTGAGTCCCCAACCCTCAACTCCACTCCACTCCCCCCTGAGGCCAGGCCCCAGAGTCTCCCCTTTACCTTCTGCTTTACCTGGGAATCCATCCCCAAACCCACTAATCACATGCCACTGACTGACCCTCTCTGTGATCAAAGACCCTTCCTCTTGCTGAGGTTGGCTCTTAGCTCATTGCTGGGGGATGGGGGTGGGTGGGAAGAAGTGGCGGGTTCCGTGGGCATGGCGCTAACCTCCTTCTCAAGCCTCCCTGCAGAGAAACTGATTGGCCAGTAATGGGCCCTGGAGCCTCGTCCATCCCACTCTTGTTATGACTCCACAGTGTCTAGACTGGTTTGTGTATGAACCGAAATAAAGCCATCCCACAGTATGGAGGGAACAGAGAGCAGCTGGGTGTAGAATGAGACGGGGAGGGCAGCCTCGGAGAAGAAGCCGAGGACCAAAAAAAAAAAAAAAAAAGAGCAGAATCATGGCCCAGGGCTCTAGCCCCCGGCTAGAGGAGAGCACAAGGAAAGAAACTGTGGTGGGACGCACAAGGTGGCAGCAGACTCTGACTCTACTGAGGAACTCCCTCAGAAGCTCCAGCTCCAACGTTCACTGAAGCCCCTGCCTCCCTTTGACCTGGCTAACAACGAGGTTAAAGGGCCTACCCAATGGTTTCTTTAGGAACAGGAAACTGGTTTTTGTAGAGATGGCCCTTGGCTGGGGGATGACAGCATGGGAGCAGGTGGGGACTCAGGAAGGCACCACTCCTTGATGCTGCCCGAGAGAGAATAAGAACTTGGGTATCTAAGAAGCTGGGTGGACATGTGTGGGAACCTCAGTGGGTATTTCTATTGGGCCAGAGAGGCAGCCCCCAGAGAGTCTTCAGGCCTAACGGAGAATCAGCCCAAAGGCTGAGATCAGGCCCCCGGGGTCTGCCCACAGAGCACTGCAGAGTCTCTGACAGACCAGAGCCCCAGATGGGCCCCCTGTCAGCCACCTTCATATTCTCTCCACCATCCTTCACCAGATATGGTAGAGCTGCTAGAAGGCCCTCATCTGAGTGATAGCTGAGCTGCTGCTTGGGATTTCAGTTGAGATGGAAGAGTCAAGAATGATTCCCAGGCAGCCGGTTCCAGCTCCAAGGTCTAAAAATGCCCCATTTCCCCTGGGGGGGTGGGGGCGGGGCGGGGTGGGAGTCACGAACAAACCGAAAGCTTGACCATGACCAGCTTCTGACAAACTCCAGTACACCTCTCCAAACCTCAGTGCCAGCAGGAGGGGCCCAGTGACTGTCTGTGACATGCCTTTCACAGTTCTACCTTCTTGCCTATATTTAAGCTCCTGCCCTAAGTGGGAAGGCCCTCTCCCCTTAGCCAAGTCTTCCTCATGTTGGAGAAGTTGCTCGGCACCCCTCCTTCACTGAGCCTCCACTGACCACTCCGTCCCTATCCTACCCCTCCGTCCTCTAACCCTCAGTGTAAAACTCACTCTTTGATGCTTATCATTCACAATTTTTGATGGATACTTATATTTCCATGTGCATGTAACTGATTTCACAAGTACATTGTAAACTCTTGGAGGGTAGGGGCCATATCTCAGACTTGTCTATATTTCCAAGACTATCTGTAAGAGTGCTGGGCACACAGTAGGCGATCAATAAACACTTGTTGATTGAGTAACTGTTTTATTAATACAAATTAATTCAGACAGGGCAGGTGTGACTGAGGGAATTGGGCGAAGGGGAGGGTAGAATGGAAATTGGCCTTTCTCCCCACTGGGTGGATAGAAAATTCTAGACTTTACTGGAGACGTTAAGAAAGCAGGACACAGGGCTTCCCAGGTGGCGCAGTGGATAAGAATCTGCCTGCCAACGCAGGGGACACGGGTTCGATCCCTGGTCCGGGAAGATCCCACATGCCGTGGAGCGACTAAGCCCGGGAGCCACAACTACTGAGCCTGAGCTCTAGAGCCCGCGAACCACAACTACTGAGCCTGCGAACCACAATTACTGAGCCCGCACACCTAGAGCCCATGCTTTACAACAAGAGAAGCCACTTCAATGAGAAGCCTGCGCACCGCAACGAAAGAGTAGCCCCCGCTCCCCACAACTAGAGAAAGCGCACGTGTAGCAACAAAGACCCAGCGCAGCCAAAGATAAGTAAATTTTAAAAATTAAAATTAAAATAAAAAAAATAAAAAGAAAGAAAGCAGGACACCCTCCCTCTTCCCAGGGAAACATTAACCTTTTCATAACGTCCAGGGATCCTCCCGTCTCACAACAGTTGTTTCATTTATTTGTTAAAAGGCTATGTGTTGGGCTTCCCTGGTGGCGCAGTGGTTGGGGGTCCGCCTGCCGATGTGGGGGACGCGGGTTCGTGCCCCGGTCCGGGAGGATCCCGCGTGCCACGGAGCGGCTGGGCCCGTGAGCCATGGTCGCTGGGCCTGCGCGTCCGGAGCCTGTGCTCCGCGGCGGGAGAGGCCACAACAGTGAGAGGCCCGCGTGCCGCAAAAAAAAAAAAAAAAAAAGGCCATGTGTTTATTCCATTCAGCTCTGAGCCACCATTATGAGGAATGTGAAATAGATCAGAAAATCTCCATTTGGCGGATGGGGAAACTAAGGCCCACATCAGTAAAGAGATTTTCCCAGGGCCACACGGCTGGTGTTAGTGCCCCAGTCTCCTGACTCCCAAAACAGGACATTGCCGATCCAACAATATTCACAGCCAAAACGAAGAGTCTGCCAGGGGTCCCACGTTGTCTGAGGAAAACAACGTGTGTGGCCAGCAAGGTAACATCGGGGACACATACGCTCTCCGGGTCTCCCGTGAGGGGAGTCTGGGAGAACAGACCCAATTCACCAAGTGAACCACTTGGAACTGCCCCTCCTGCTGTGCTGGCCACTGGGCCAGCCTTGGCCCAGCTAGCTGTCCCATCCCAGGGATGCCAGGCTTACATTTGAAGAAGACATGACACCTTAGCTCCAGTTCCTCTACCTCTGGAGGTGTAGGAGTTTGGGAGGCCAGTGATTTGGCCCTGTTCTAACCTCACTGGGAATTAACCAAGCTTGATTCTTAAACATGTTAACTGTGGCTACACTGACAAGATTGGAGCCCTACAAGTCTCAGCTTCCCCAGTCCCCAGACCTAGCGGGCCTCAACGCAAAGGAGCCTGTTATAAGAGGCACTACACTTGCATTCCTGAGGTGGGCCTTTTTTGTTGCAGACGCTAGGACCGCAGCATCCAAGCCCATTTAGAGGGAATAGTGGCAGGTAGGGGTGAGGGTGGAGAGAAAGGGCTCTTTGGACAGAAGTTTAATAAGAGGTCATGCCTCTGCTCTGGTACCAGGAAACCCGGAGTCCTTGACTGGGGGCCACGGAGGCTGGAAAATGGATTTGCCTTCCTGACTGTGCTGTGCTGAGTGGGCAGCAGTCTGATACGGGCTCTGATGACCCACCACCTGGCAGCCAAAGCGCGTTCAGACCCACGATTTCACTGCATCCTCCAAATACCCCCAGTGAAGCAGGTCTTTTACAGGAGACAGAACGGAGGTCCGGGGAGGTGAGTAAATTCCCTGAAGCCACAGAGTGTCAGAGTCTGAACATAAGCTTGGAAACTCTTCGCACAGCAACACGGGTCTGGGATTTTGCCTTCAGATTGCTGCTGCCCCCCTGCCCCTGTCTGTCACTGCAGTGTAGGGGCTTTTGAGGAAAATAGGGCACAGAGCTTCCCTTCCTCTTAGGCTGAGGCTGGCTGAGAGAGGTCCTCCTTCCTTTTAATCTGGGAGGATTCTAGGGAAGGAGTTAGAAGTTCATCCTCAAGTAGAAAAACTAAGGCAGACCTGATAAAGATCAACTGTTCTCTTTGGCTGGTTGAGCAAGAAAAGCCTTGCTCTAGATAGTTTCCCAGAGTCTGGGTCCAAGTTGAACAGCTTTCAGCTCACCCCATTGCCTTCCATCATAAAGTAATTTAGATTAGCCACAGACCCAGGGGATAGTGAAGGCCATTGTGTTTATTCCCTGGCCTCATGGTTCTGACCCTTGCACAAGGAGAGATGTTTCTGCCCTCCCTCATTCCTCTGATAATGGCGTGACTCATATTTTCTCCCCCTGGGGGCCCTAGTGACCCACTGCTATGTGATCATTAATAGGGGAGGAGGAGGCCGAAACTGGCTTCTTGGTGGAAAGACAAACTCCAGCTCTCTGAGAGACCTGCATTCAGCCAGTCAAACAGCCATTCAGCTAGCACTCTAGCCGGCGAGCTACCAGCCGGCCCACACTAACTGCGCTCTCACCTGGTGGCAGGCAATGTGCTGAAGGCTTTGAGGGTGACAAGGGTGAACAAGGTAAAATCTGTGCCTCGTAGGAGGCTGCAGTTGATCTAAGGGAGACATAAGACATGCACACCTACCTGTGGTACCAGGCGCGATATGGTCTGTCCTGTGAGAGATAAGGAAAAGGCGTCGTAAGATGGGGTGCGTCAGGGGCTAGTTAAAAACGGTTTGTGAATCCCCTCAAATCCCAGCCCATAGGAAATGAGGGTCTGGCAACTACTTGAGCTTCTGGGGGAAGGATGATCAAAAGAAACTGCTTCCTCCAGCTGATGGGCCATGGGAAATAGAGAAATAGGGGAGAGGGCAGTGCTAAGGAGGAAGCAGGGCTACAATGCACAGCGAACCTAGGAGCTCCTGGGACACCCTAAGTGGCTCTAACGGCAAGACTGACACTGGGGCTCAGCCCCTCCCCCCTCATCTCCTTCTCCTGGGCAGGGCTCCCGGAAACTGCTGGGGGCAGCAGAGGCAGTGCCCATCCAGGTAACCTGAGGCCTTTTGGCTCTGGCACAGAGGACAAACACAGACGTGGGAGAAGGGAGAGAGGAGAGAGGAGGGGCCCAGTGCTAAAGGAAGCCAACTGAGGCCTCGCAGGGACAACTGTTCTCTCCCACTCAGCCCTAGGCTCACGGACGGGGTATTCTTTCATGCCTGTAGCTGCCCACTCCGGGACATGGAGGCCCCGGGCTGGGAAGCCCATGGGCTCCTCCTCAACTGGCTGAAGCCTGGCCTTCGCCTAGCCTGGTCTCGCTTCCCCGGGCGAGCGGCTCCCAGCTTTGATGAGAAGTTCTGTTATCTCAACGGGAAGGAGCAGGGGAGACCTCAAACAGGAAGTCCAGCAGGTTATCTCTCTCTTTGGCCCTAAGTGGTGGCTCCCCACATGCTGTGATGTGATCACTGATAAAATATTAACAGGCTGTTATCAGGCACAGCAATACAGAAGCTGTCGTCTGACTACCCCTCCACCTCACACAACCTACCACCTTCCTGAGGATTGCAGCTCAGGGTTTCCTAGTTAAAACTTGCCTACACTTCCCTGCTCTAGGCCTCACTTCTCCACAAGAGAAGCAGGAGTCTCTTAGGGTTTGACGAAGCAGGAAGTCACCATGCAAGGGCAAATCATCAGGTGCTGCTTTTCTGTTATCCTGGAAGTCCCATTCCTCCAGAACAGCACCCTCTCACCGCTTCACAAGTCACTTCCCAGGAGGGCTTTGAAGAAGTTTCTCTTCGCAGACATGGCCTTGTGGAGAAAACACTGAGAAAACTCACGTGCTTTCAAACACATATTAGGGAGTGTAACGGGATGTGCAACTAGATGCCAAAGGAGTGTGAGTAGTGTGGCAGGCAACCCAGCGGTTCAGTGGTTAATCCCTTTTCTCCAATAGCACTTTCAGAGTCTGTGATATTTGACAAAGTTCTGTTTGCGTTGCTCAGGAGAAAGGCCAGTCACACCAAAAGTACAAAGAGAAGACGCTCTTGACTTGAATTTGTTTCTGGAATTACCCAACTGGATGCAAGAAGGTGGATCAGCAGCCCCACAAAGGATATCTGATGACACGGTGAAGATCCTGCTCCCTTGGTTTTAAAGGCACTGAACGCCCTGATTAAAAAGCAAGTATATTTTCTGGGAAGAAACACACATTCAGCCACAGATTGACCATTAACGCCAGAACTTGCACTAGTTTCTCAGTTTCGTTCTTGAAGGAGCCAGAATGAGAAGATGAGTCTAGTGAGTTAAAAAAAAAAAAGGAACACTAATTCAGAGACTACGGACACTGGAATTTGGGGGACCAGGGGACTTCTCTGAGTAACACACACACCCTTCAACTAAATGGTTCAACAGCTTTAAGAATGGAGATGAGGTAGGACTCAAGAGAAAGGCAGACAAGATGAGAAAGGTGGTGCCACCTTCCCCTCGGCAATTCCAGAGGCACCTCGTGTGGTTAATTTTACTCCTCCATGTGTAATAATAAACCAATATGTTCTCAAGTGTCACTTTCTCACTCCCAAAGAGATTTGCCCAACTCAGCACTGTCTGGAGGGGGTGGTGCAAAGGAGCCAGTGAGAACACTCAAAGGCAGAGGCCAACAAGTCCAAGACCTCCTGGAGTGTAAGAATAGGATCTTGGTGGCTGTTTTGATATCAGGAAAGCTGCCAAGCGACAGCCCTGAGTGAAAAACCCAGTCAAGAGGAAATGAATTTCCACGTTGTTTAGAGGGATATTCGTTACAGAGTGAACGATTTCCTGATCATGAGGGCAGTTAAACATTGTGTGGGATTGTGGAACTTTCTTCCTTGGAAATTCCTATTAGTGTGGGCTGGCTGTAGCATTTTCTTATCAAGAGGTAGAAGACGAGACTGATCGTTTTCAAGATAGTATGGTATAGTGGGAAAAGAGCCTGGAGGCTCGTTAGCCGCACTCTAGCTGTGTAGTCTTCGGAGAGTCACTTCAATTCTTCACGCTTTAGTTTCCTCATCTGTAAAATGGGGATTATACCTGCCTCTCAGTGTGGTCATGGCATATAGTAGGTCCTCAGCAAATGGTTAACTGTATTCTAAGCATAGGTGACCTAAAAAGTTGTGCCAAAGTCACACTAAAATGTATGTGTCTTTGGGGGAAGGAGGCAGACAAAGTATATTTTCTACCACAGATCAGAATCTGCATTAGCAAGGGGATATTCCTTCCCAGGACAAAACTTCTTAAGATTCTTCCCCAAAGTCTGAATGAATACCTTGAAGATTTTGAATAGGCTTCTACTCATCAGATTCCATTAACAGAAGCCAGGGGCAAAACAGACTTGAGAAGTTGGAGAGGAAAGGGGTGGTGATGGCTCTTTGACCTTCATCCAGATTTGTAAAAATCTGAGGTGGAACAGAATCATAACCCATCACGTCCCACTGCTAGAGAAAAGCTTAGTCCAGGGGAACTGCAAACTAGGCTTAATTTCCCAAACTCAACAAGTGGGGAGATTCCATTAGCCACTTTCCTAATTCATATCCTACGGAGGCTCCGTTGTTAAACAGATTTAGGGCAGCCCCCGCTCTTGCTGGCATTCCAAGCCCTTGGTCCATTCTGTTCCTTATGCTCCAAATCGAATAATTCACTATTCCTCAAACCTTCTTGGGCGTTCCCTTATTCACCCCACACCCAGTCTTGTGACTTTGCTTATACTATTCCCTACACCTGGAAAACCCTCCCCACACACCTCCACCTTTCCAATCCTTACAGGTTTCCATAGCCCATCTGGAAGATCAGGCCTTTGTGAACACTTTCCTGAGCCTCTGCCTAAAGTCATCTTGCCTGTCCCTGAGGACTCAACGGGCAAATGTATGGAACGTGGCACCGAAACATTTGAACTACTATCTAAAAGTGTGTTGGGGATTTCTGGAGATTCACATCAAAACTTTGGGTTTAGGTATAGAGGCAATTAACAAAACACATTACTCTTGCAGATTTTATTTTCCATTAGAAAATGAATGCTCTTTATGTCTCACTTAATGACTAAAGCTTTAACATACCCAAGAGTATCTAAGTCAATTGTTTCCAGTTGTGTAGTTTATTATCCAACCATGTGCCCTGACTTTGGAATCAGAAAGTATGGTTCCTGAATTTCCTCTCTGCCTAAGGTAATTTGTGAGTTAGGGATGTCCTTGTCACCAAGCACAAGTTATTCTTTTGGGGAAATTACACTTGACTTAGCTTGAGCTCACCCCTAGCTTTCCTGGGCATACCCCAGTGCTTTACTCCTAACACAATACTACAGAAAGAGGTTTTAATGCATAGTACAGAACTCTGAAACATGTTCTATCTGGAGATTACTCTTGGGAACTGAGAGCCTGCCAATTAAGCCCCTCTCTCTAAATTGTTACCCCAGATTATTTGCAGTCACTGGACTTGGGCAAGCAAATCTTCCTGTCCCCTGGGGCCTCAAAGTCTCTGATCTAGTCCTCTGGTAGGTGCCCATGTGTTCATCCAACAAGCATGTACATACAGTTGTCCCTTTGTATCTGTGGTGGATGGGTTCCAGGATCCCCATCGGACACCAAAATCCAAGGATGCTCAAGTCCCTTAGATAAAATGGTGTTCAATTTGCATAAAATCTATACACATCCTCCCGTATACTTTAAATCATCTCCAGTTTATAATACCTAATTCAATGTAAATGCCATGTAAATAGTTGTAAATACAATGTAAATGCTATGTAAACAGTTGCCTGAATGAGGCAAATTGAAGTTTTGCTTGTTGGAAATTTCTGGATTTTTAAAAAAATCTATTTTTAATCTATGGTTTGTTGAATTCGTGGATGCAGAACTCACAGATTTGGTGGGTTGACTGTACTTGTACTGATTTGCTAACTTGTGTGGGGAACTTACAGGTATACCTCATAGATATTTCAGGTTCAATTCCAGATCACTGCAATAAAGTAAATATCTCAATAAAGAGAGTCACAGGAATTTTTTGGTTTCCCAGGGCATATAAACTTATGTTTCCACTATACTGTAGTCTATTAAGTGTGAAATAGCATTAGGTCTAACAAAACAATGTACATACCTTAATTAAAAATACTTAATTAAAAAACTTTATTAATAAGAAATGCTAACCATCATCTTAGCCTTCAGTGAGGAACAGCAAAGATTGTTGATCACAGATCACCGTAACAAATAAAATAACAGTGAAAAAGTTTGAAATGTCATGAGAACTACCAAAATGTGACACAGAGACATGATGTGAGCAAATGCTGTTGGAAAAATGACACTGATAGACTTGCTCCACACAGGGTTGCCACAAACCTTCAATTTGTAAGAAAAAAAAAAATCGCAACATCTGCAAAGCGCAATAAAACGAGGTAACGAGGTATGACTGTATTTCCTTGAGGTGTGTTCTGTCTGTCCTTTGAAAGAGGATAGCTCCTCTTTCTTCCCTTGAAATAAACTATCACTGCTCTTGGGAAAATGAGCAGAAGATTCCTCAGAATTTTTTTCCCTTTGAGTTCTCATTCTCAAGATCTGGTCTCTATAAACTTCTTCTGATTACATTCTGTAATTTTCAGTATTTTAAAATTGAAATCTAGGGAGCCTCCTTGTGACAATATTCAAATATTTGTCACCCATACTCCCTTTCTCCTTGATAGCCTTTCTAATTATCCAAATCAAAGATCAGCTAAAGAGAAACATTAGGCCTCCCATAACCTGTAGCACTTACTGTCTCAGGCTTTCATTTTCAGAATTTAATGCCCAGGATTGTTATCTACCTCACTCATACTGTATTTATCCAACCCCTTCTACAAACGAGGCACTGTTTCAGGCTCTTGAGGGAGATGCAGATATGAACAAAACACAGTTTCCATCATTAACTTGTTCAGTAACAACCATTGATCATCTCCTATATACCAGGTACCATGATAAGCTCTGGGGTACAGTGATTGGAAAAAACAGGCGTGGCCCTTCCCCTCATGGAAGTGAGGGAAGACAGAAACCGCGTGTTGTGTTCTCCACTGTATATCACACAGCACACAGTAGGTACCCAATAAATATCTGTTGAATACATGAAATTAAACGGCCAAATATGTGACTGCAAATTGTGAGAAGTGCTATGGATTCAACAAAACAGGAAAAAGTGATAGAATTGGGTAGATGGAGAAAAATGGCTGCTGGGGAAGGCCTGTCTGAGAAAAGTTGGTAACACTAAGGCCTGAAGGATGAGGAAGAGTCCACCATGCCAAGACTGGACACACAGCATTCCAAGAGAGGAAACAGTATGGGGAAAGTCTCTATTTAAGTAAGAGCCTGAACTATTTCTGTGGGAAAAGCACAGTGAGCAAGGGGAAAAGCGAGATATGAAGAAGAGTTGCAGGAGACTAAGTAGAAGAAACAGGCAGGGCTCTTGTAGGACATAGTAAGGAGTGTGGATCTTATTCTAAGTGCAATGAGAAGTAGTGGAAGGGCGTTAAGCGGGGAGTCACATGTTCTGATGTGTACTTCTTAAAAAAAAATCACTCTGGCTGTAGTGATAAGACAATCGTGGGAACAAGAGCGGAAACAAGGAACCAGTTAGGAGTTGCAATTATCTATGGGAGATGATGGTAGTTTGGACTAAGGTAGATGTGATAAAAATGAGTGGAGTCAAGATACACTTTGAAGACAGAATTGACCGACTTTCTGACAGACTGGATGTGTGGGACTAGAAGAGGAAAATTAAGGATGACTTCCAGGTTTCTAGCTTAAGCAACTGGGTGGGTGGAGGTGCCATTTTATAAAATGAGTAAAACTGGGGGAAGGAACAGTTCCAGGGTGTGTGTGTCACTGTTTTTTAACATGTTTTATTTGAAATGTCTGTGAGACATAGAAGTGTACATGTCAAGTAGGCAGTTGAATTTATTTGAATGTGGAGCTTTCTAATGGGGAGCACAGGATAAGGACACTTGTGATAAGAGCCTAAGTGACACAAAACTTGCATGTTCAAAGAAAATGTCGTACCTGGCTAGGTTAATCGGAGGAATTTTCAGGAAAAAAGTGATTTTAGAGCCAAAGGAAGGATAATGAAGGAAAATATTCCAGGCAAAGGGGATGGAACACGGCAAAGATGGAAAAGGAGAAAATCTCAAGGCAGGTTCAGAAACTGAAAACTAGTTCAGTTTGGATGGAACACGGTTGGCATTTGGAATGTTGGAAGAGTCTAGAGAGCAGGGTTGAAGCCAGATGGGAATTCGTACTGTACTCGGCGGACAACTGAAAGCGCTGGCAAGTCGTTGAGCAGAGGCCTAACTTGATGAGGTCATTAAAAGCAATTTAGTGACAGAGAGTAGAGTAGACTAAATGAACGAGAATTGGAGACAAGGGAGGCCAGCTAGGAATCTTTCAATTAGGAAGGCATGAGGTAGTAAGGACCTAAGTGTTGACTGTGGAAATGAAAAACTGAAGGAGAATTATGATTATGTTAACCTAACAGGATAGCCAGAACGAGGCACCCAACTTTTTTTTTCTTTTGCCTCCACGCTACGTCATAACCTCTGCTAAGGCTGGGTGACACTTTTCAATTGCTCCACTGCTGCATTTAACTTTGCTTAAAGGGACCTCGCGCTGGTAAGGTTTCACTGTAAACAGGTAACAGAGAGGTAGCTCTGGTACTGCAGGGAATGAACTCGCACAGCTAACTCTCGCTGGAAGGAGCACTTTGGGGTTGAGGCCACAGACTAGGAAATGGGCTGAGAGTAAGCACAAGTAGAGTTGAGTTAAACTGTTTCCCCTTTGCTCATTTTGAAGCCCAACTGCCTGACCTCCTTCCTACTCTGCTCCACCGCTGACCCAGCACCCGCCCCGCCCACATCATCTCTCTCAGGCTGAATCTCCAATGCTCTGAATTTCCCCCGGAACCACCCTCCCCTCCACGTTGTCCCTATCTGTGCAAAGTCCCACCGTTTCATAGCTCTCATCTGGAGAACAAGTATCCCAGAGAGAATGGCTGAATGTGCTACCCGCCTTCTCTCAGTAAACTTACATTTAGACAACCAGGGCCTTCCGTATCATGGTCTGTCTGACGTGAGAGTTCATCACATGGCAGGCAAGAGCCAGCAGAGAGGTGAGGGAAGGGGGCGGGGCTATCTCTCAGCACTCATTCTACTGGTGAAGCGTGGCTCTAGCCTCCCCGTTACTCCCTTGCAGTCCCACTGGAATATCTACGATGGGCCTCCTTTTTAAAAAGTTCAAGTAAGTTTGGGAGAGTCTTCTGAAGTAACTCTGCAGAGGAGAAATAAAACGACCACCCAAAACATCCCTCCGGACTAGCTAATCCTTTTGCGACTGCTTGATCCCACCTCCTCCCTTTTCTCCATTACTTCCTATTTTTCACTGCTGGTATATTTTTATGTGTTCATTGGTCAAAGCCTTTTGAAGAGTACCTTGAACTCTCCGGAGAGTATGCACTATATAAATACTATAAAGAAATGAATAAATAAAATGTCTACTTTTAAAAGAGTGTAAGTTTTACTATTTCTGATAATGTAAGATCTACCCCTCATCAGCACTAGCCTGAAGAGTAGGTAGGAGGTGCATTCTGAGGGATATCAAATAGATCTCGCTGCTCTAAAATACCTCCCCCACCACTACCTTAAATCCCATAGTTGTGCTGATACACATTTAAAAATGTTGAGCCTTGAAGATTTCTTTTTCAAGAATTCCTCATTAAAATGCAAATACCACAGAGGCAGGTGGGTAGGTGGGTCATGATTTAACCTTAGTTCCCTTTACATTAACCCATCACTCCTACCAGACACATTTTTTACATTCCAGCTTTTTCCATGCTTTCTTTCATGTTATTCTTCCAGAGGTAATGCTAAATACAACATAAATTATAAATATAAAAATTACCTTATATTTTCACACAGTCTTTCATTTGATATCTAAATCCAAGCCTACTCATTTTTTTAAAAAAACGATTTATTTTTCCAATGTAAGAAGAATAACAGGTTTATTATAGAAAATTTGGAAAGGCAGGAAGATAGGAAGAAGAAAAAAAATATCAACCATAGTCCTACCATGTAAAGAACAACCGTTGTTAACTGTGCTGTTATGCCCATTCTTTAAACAAACCTTAGTTTAGCTCCCATTTCTGATGTGATGCCTTCCTTGACCTTCCTCCCCCAGAACTTCTCTATCATGTTTGTACCACTCACTGTACAAGTCAGTTAACCTGGTGTATGTCTTGTGTTTCCAGCTAGATTGTTAGATCCTTGAAGGCTGAAACCATGAGTTATACTTCTTCACTTGAACCCAAACACCTGGTACATTGGACCCAATATCTGCTGACTGATTTAACCTAAATGAATACAAATCATTTCAGAAAGGATATGAAATTGGCCAAGTATCTGAGTCATGAAAGTTAAAGCTTTCCGGTCACCTGGTTTGGTGACTACTGCTTTTCCATTCCTGGAACTCTTGAAAGCCTATTTAACTAGCCTCTTTCTCCACACCAAGACTGAATAAGAAGCAGACTGATTAAGAGCCAGGATTTACTCAAAGATTCTCCACGTAAGGCATAAGGGTGAGAGAGAGAGAGAGTGAGAGAGAGAAAGAGAGAGAGAGAGAGAGAGAGAGAGAGAGAGAGGGAGAGAGAGAGAGAGAGAGAGAGAGAGAGAGAGAGGTGTTGAGAGGGAGGGAGGAAAGAATAGGGTAGAAAAGGGGATATAGAGTATCTGGTGCTCAATCCAGTATGTGATTTGCCTCCAGCACCGTATACAGGATCCCATCCACTTGTTCTGAGTCAAACCCGATCTCACGAAGCTCCAAGTGAGGGAGGACAGAGGTAAGGAGATAGCTGACGTGGATACGCAGCCGCGTAAGCTTTGCCAAAGCCCTGTATGATGGAGTGAGGGACAGGAGAAGAGATGACATGAAGTCGTTAGCCAACAGAACAAAATGAAGCTCCTTCAAAACAGGCCTACATTTCTCAACAATTACGTTTCCATTAGCTAGAAAGAAAGAAGAAAGCACAATGCCACCAAGCACTGGGAGGTTGGCTGCAGCTCTCTAAGAAGCGATTGCTCAATCCTTGGTGGCCTAGGAATTAATTAAGGCTTCTTCCCTTATCTATGACCAGTAATGGGGCGGGGGGGGGGGGGCGGGAGGGGTCCTAAGGGAGGCTTCCCATTAGCACTCACAAGCTGATTACTAAACCCTAGTAATTAACCTTTCTAGGTCATCTCCCTCTGGGGTCCGGTAGGAGACCTGAGCCTTCTGCAGAACTTCCAGGTGTGTCTCTGTCTCCTTCAGTTTCTCTTTTAGTTCCTGCTTTTCCTCTTTGGTTCTTTCCAGCTCAGCTTTCAGAATCTGGAACTCAGCTTGGCGATAGCCCATGTGTTTCTTGCTCCAGTACAAGCCTTCTGTCTCCTGGGTACTATAGGTCACCAATTCATGTTGGACTTTCTTGAATTCAGAATGCCAGTGATTCCTCTCCTGTTCCAGCTCCTCCACCTGCAGTCCAAGAAACAGAAATTCAATGACCCCACATACTAGTGAAAGCTAAAGAGAGTGCCCCAAATTTTCCTGAATATATTCACCCTGTGATTTCTCTAAACATATTCTACTATGGACCTTTTCAAACCCCAAATATAGGAGGGAAGCCCATTAGGGTTCACTCAATCTGAGATATACCACAGGATCATTCAATGGCTTATTCTGTTTAAAGGCCACAGAACATGAGATCATTGGAGTTCCATCTCTCTGGTTCCTTGGTTACAATGGCCTCTCATTCCTAGTGGTAAGGTGTTACTCTAACCTTTTGCTGGAACATATTCCTTTCTGCCAAAACACGTTCCAACTTTTCTGTGGTTCTCTTCAGTTCCTCTAGCTCTCTTTGGTTCTTCATCTTTGGTGTATGACGACCTCCGCTCTCCTCAGAGCCTCTTCCTTTCTCCACAACAGCTGCAGCAGGAGTTGCAGCAGAGGCCACAGAAGAGTAAGGCACCGGGTTCCAGGATTCAACTGCTTTCCTCCTCTCAGCAAGCTCCTCTCTGTTAAAAGGGATCAGCTGAATGGGAGCTCCTGAATCTCTAACACCTTTTGCAACACCGACAACAGCTACAAAAGGTCCCTTGCTTACTTCCTCCTTGCTTAGGTGTGTGCTGCCTCTGTTAGATTCTTCTGCCACCAATCTTGGCATCTGATCTTCTAATTCTTCAGGGAGCAGGGAGCCCTGGTGCTGGTCTTGGGCCCCTGCATACAGAACTGAGACCTCCCTACTCTGACTGGTATTCTTCATTGCTTCGGGGTATTCTGGGGAAAGGTATGGTGGTGTGCTTCTCTCAGAACTCGATTTATCATGGCTGTTCTCCCCTTCTGGGTAGGCAACTGCTGCCTCTACCCTCCTGTAAGGGCCAGGCATAGAATAATCTAGAGGAGGTGTTGTCATCTCATTCTGGAGCCTTCTTCGTTTCTCCACAGGTTCCTCACCTAGGATCCATTTGTACTTACTGCAAGAAGAGAAAATTAAATTTTAAGCTGTCACAATACAAGCTAAGTATATTCTTATCCTATGGAGCCCCTCTTCAAATTTCCCATATTAAAACTGACTCTAGCTGTTATTCACAGATCATTTCAGATTAGGAATATGTCTTTACCTCCAAACCCCAAACCCTTCACTTATGCAATTTGCTGAGACAGCAATGTGTCTTAAGAGACAGAGTAAATTGAAAGGTACGAAGAGTCAGCATCTGGATATAACAGGACCAGGCTGACCTTGGTAAGATTTCTGAAAATAGGATTGAAGCTAGCCTGACTTAGAAGCTTCCGAACGGCAAGTAAAGGAAGAAAAACAAAAAAAAATACACATTCAAAATCCCCTAACACGAGAATGGGAAAAAAGGTCATAAAAAGCCTAGTGGAGTAAGCAGAGGAGACCGAGCCAGATCGTTAGTGTCACAAAGACCTTCCAGTATCAATGACTTATGCACATTTTTTATACTGCTATGGAACAATACACAATGCCTTTGCCAGCCAACTGGATTGTGGCTATTGCCCATTATCCACTTGTAAAAGTTAATTAAAACACAGGGCCCTAGTCAGAAACAAAGAAACTGAATCGGCCAATTCAAGTCATTCCCCACTTAGGGCAAAAGAATTCCCCTTTGTCAGGGCAAACAGGCACTCCCTCAGTTCTTCAGGAAAGCCCAGGACAGTGACCTCAAATCACCTTCTATTTGTAGCTGCTATATTATACTAACGGTTGAAGGAACTACCAAGAAAACTGATGCCAACGAAATCCATATGCAAGTTTATATCATGCAGCACCATGGGACCCCCATTTTTATCCTTATAACTCTTGTGCTCTCTCTCCAGAAAACCAAGAAATTTCAAGGTGAAAATTAACTTTCAAATTCTCAGTGAGAGGGCTTCCCAGGTGGCGCAGTGGTTGAGAATCCGCCCGCCAATGCAGGGGACACGGGTTCAAGCCCTGGTCCGGGAAGATCCCACGTGCCGCGGAGCAACTAAGCCCGTGCGCCACAGCTACTGAGCCTGCGCTCTACAGCCCACGAGCCACAACTACTGAGCCCACGAGCAACAACTACTGAAGCCCGCTCGCCTAGAGCCCGTGCTCCACAACAAGAGAAGCCACCACAATGAGAAGCCCACGCACCACAATAAGAGTAGCCCCTGCTCGCCACGACTAGAGAAAGCCCGCACGCAGCAACAAAGACCCAACACAGCCAAAAATAAATAAATTAATTAATTAAAAAAATTTTTTTCCAATGAGAAAAGAGCCAGGCACATTACTGGCCACCATATCTCAAGGCTGCTTGTATTTCTCTGTAATTTCTGAGAATATCTGTTAAGACATCTCAAACCTTAGCTTCTTAGAATGCCCTGAATGTTCTTCAAAACTGGTGTTCACCCAGAAATAAAACTGGTCTGTCATCTTAATAGATCTTGTTGTGTCGGCCTTAGGGGGAAAGCAAAGGACTTAGGGGCTATGTAAGAACGAATGTATCCATCTTTAAACATGCGTAGGGCCACTCTAGGCGGTCCATTTAGCGGTGGTAATGAGGATGATAGTAAAACAAGCAGTTTGCAGGTATAAAGGAAGGGTACATGATACTAGATAGCAACAACAAAGTTTTATGAAAGGCAATTAAAGTCAAATTATCTGCCTTCTCTTCATTTTCCCATCTCTAAGGATTCTGTCTTTAATTATCCTCTCTTCTATCCCTGCATTTTTCTTTTTATTTATTTAATTATTTAACCATTTAATTATTTAATCATTCATTCATTTGGCTGTGCTGGGTCTTCGTTGTGGCATGCGAACTCTTAGTTGTGGCATGCATGTGGGATCTAGTTCCCTGACCAGGGATTGAACCCGGGCCCCCTGCATTGGGAGCGCGGAGTCTTAACCGCTGGACCACCAGGGACGTCCCCCTACATTTTTTTTCTTTGGTAATCTCATACAATCTTTTGGCTCTAACTTCTGGAAGATAACTTCCAAGTCATTTTCCCAGCCTTGATCTCCAGTACTGAATTTCAAACTGCCTGTTACACATTTCTTTCTGGAGGTCTCACTGATATCTCACTCAGTATATATAAAACTGACCTTTCACCTTCACCTTCAAACCTGCTCCCTCTCCCATGTTTCCTATTTGTGTTATGACACCAACAAACTCTCAGTAATTTTATATAGTTCTACCACTATCAATACCCAAGTTCAAGTTCTCATTACCTCTCTTGGACTCTTGCAATGGCCTCCTCCAGTCTCCCCTTGTCACACCTCCAGATCACCCACTGCCAAGTTAATCTTCCTAAGGCATTGCTCTGATTATGTCACCTCCCTATTTGCAATCTTTAGTTATTGTTCCCCACAACAGAAAAGCTCAGATGTCTTAGCTTGGTATTCAAGCTTTTCCCTTCCAAAACACAGGAACCATTTACTGAGCACTTACTCTGTGCCAGACAGCTCTTAATGTGTATGGTCTCACCCAATTCTCCCAATAACCCTGAGGGAGGAGGTATTTTTATCTTCATTTTAAAAAGAGGATGCTCAGGCCTAGAGAGATTAAATAACTTTCCGAAGGTCATGTAGCTAGTGAGTGGCAGAGCTGGGATATAATTGGCCCTAGCTTTATTTCTCACTACTTCCCTTCAAAAATACCAGCCAAACAGAATGCCCCACAAATTCTCGGGCTGCTTCTTTTGAAAGGAATACACTTCTCCTCCTCAACACTGCAGGTCTTAAGTCCAGTTCAAATGCCACTTCTGAATTCCTATAGCACTTTAGCACTCTCTGTATAATATATATTACTTTCTACTGTGTGTGTGTGTGTGCATGTGTGCGTGTGTGTGTGTGTGTGTGTGTGTGTGTGTGTGTGTGTGTATTGCAGGTTTCCCACTAAAGTATAAACTCCTTAACAGAAGGTAGTTTAACTAACTTGCTACATGGAGATGAGGGAACAAAATTTTGCAAATAAAAGGCAATCAAAAAAGGAACTATTATGTTAATGAGAGACAGTGAGTGGATTTTACTTACTGGTTCTGTAAATACTCCTGGTTCTTCCCTCTAGGAATCAAATCTTATTCCAGACCTGTATTCACTGATTCAGTAGAGATTAATTTAGAGTTTACATAGCAGGAATTATTTTCCAACTACATAGTTTCTTCTTATTTTCCTTTTTCTTTCAGTCATATTCCTCCATTGGCTGTCTGCAGAGAAGTCAGCTGATATTTTGATAGGGATTGCATTGAGTACTCAATTTCGGGAGTACTGCCATCTTAACAACATTAAATCTGCTGATACACAAACATGAAATGTCTTTCCATTGGTTTAGGTCTTCTTTAATCTCGTTTAACAGTATTTTGTAGTTTTCAGTGTACAAGTCTAGCTTTAATTTCTGTTAAATTTGTTCCCAAAGATTCTATTTTTGAATCTACTATAAATAGAATTATTTTATTAATTGTTTTAATGTTTGTTGTTCCTTTCAAAGAGCCAACTTTTGGTTTCACTGATTTTCCCTATTGTTTTTCTATTCTCTATTTCATTTCCATTCTGATCTTTATTTCCTTCTTTCTCCTTGATTTGGGTTTAGCTTGCTCTCATTTTTGTAGTTTCTTAAGGCGGAAGTTTGTTACCAATTTGAGATATTTCTTCAATTTTAATATAAGCATTTACAAATATAATTTTCCCTCTGAATACCTTATTAGCTTCAATCCATAATTTTTTGTATATTTTATTTTCATTTTCATCTTAAGATGTTTTCTAATTTCCCTTGTGACTTCTTCTTTTACTCATTTGTTATTTTGGAGTGTTATTTAATTTCTACATATTTGTGAATTTCCCAAATTTCCTTCTGTTGTTGATTTTTAATTTAATTCCACTGTGGTTGGAGAACATCCTTTGTATGATGTCAATCCTTTTAAATTTGTTGAGGCTTGTTTTATGGTCTAACATATGGTCTATCCTGGAGAATATTCCATATGCACTTGAGAAGAATATGTATTATGCTGTTTGGGGGTGAAGTGTTCTGCACATATCTGTCAGGTCCAGTTGGTTTATAGCATTCTTCAACTGTTTTACTTCCTTGTTGATCTTCTACCCATTACTGAAAGTGAGATATATCTTTTTACATCTTTATTGGAGTATAATTGCTTTACAATGGTGTGTTAGTTTCTGCTGTATAACAAACTGAATCAGCTATACGTATACATATATCCCCGTATCTCCTCCCTCTTGTGTCTCCCTCCCACCCTCTCTATCCCACCCCTCTAAGGTGGTCACAAAGCACCGAGCTGATCTCCCTGTGCTATGCGGCTGCCTCCCACTAGCTATCTATTTTACCTTTGGTAGTGTATATATGTCAATGCTACTCTCACTTCGTCCCAGCTTCCCCTTCCCCTTTCCCCGTGTCCTCAAGTCCATTCTCTACATCTGCATCTTTATTCCTGTCCTACCCCTCAGTTCATCAGAACCTTTTTTTTTTTTAGATTCCATACATATGTGTTAGCATATGATATTTGTCTTTCTCTTTCTGACTTACTTCACTCTGTATGACAGACTCTAGGTCCATCCACCTCACTACGAATAGCTCAATTTCATTTCTTTTTATGGCTGAGTAATATTCCATTGTATATATGTGCCGCATCTTCTTTACCCATTCATCTGTCGATGGACACTTAGGTTGCTTCCATGTCCTGGCTATTGTAAACAGTGCTGCAATGAACATTGTGGTACATGTCTCTTTTCGAATTATGGTGAAAGTGGGATATTAAAGTTTCCAACTATTATTGCTAAATTATCTGTTTCTCCCTTCAATTCTGTCTGCTTTTGCTTCATGCATTTTGGGGGTTCTGTTGTTAGGTCCATATATGGGTATAATTTTTATATCTTCCTAATGGACTTTATCAATATGAAATGTCCCTCTTTATATCTAGTAACATTTTCTGTTTAAAGTCTATTATTCTTCCTGATACTAGTATAGCCACTCTAGCTCTCTTATGGTTGCTATTTATATGGTACATCTTTTTTCATCTTTTTATTTTCAACCTATTTGTATCTCTGAATTAAAGTGTATAGATACTAAATTTGTGTATGTTAAAAAAATCCAATTGGATAATCTCCATCTTTTGGTTGGATTGTTTAATCTGGTCACATTTAACGTTTTTACTGTTATGTCAGAATTGACGTCCGCTATTTAGCTTTCTGTTTTCTGTATGTGTCATGCCTTCTTTGTTTCTTTCTTCCTCTACTTTTCCTCTTTTCATGTTTTGTGGATATTTTCTAGTTTAACATTTATGAATCTAACAATACATTACTACAACTATTACTTTATGTAATGTTATGCCTTTTGAGGAAGCTAAGAGAAGAAAGTGGAGCAAGGACATATTTATAATATTTATAGAGTTTGTTAAATCAACCTTCTTTTTCCATTTTTAATTTTCTTCACTTCTTACTGTGGATCTGAGTTACCATCTGGTGTTAATTCCTTACTCTAATACAGCTTTGCTCCCACCCACTTCTTTTATGCTGTTATCGGCAAATATTTTACATCTATAGACAAGCCCAACAATAAAATTATATTCATATATAAAATTATATACAAATATATACACATTGTTTATGCAATTATTCTTTAAATCAGTTAAGAACAGAAAGAGGAAGAAATATGCCACTGTATTGTCTTTTACAATTAATTACAGTTACCACTGCCAGTACTCTGTTTTTTCATGCAAATTTGAATTACTATTTGGTGTCACTTGCTTTCAAGGTGAAGAACTCTTTTTAGTATTTCTCGTATGCAGCTTTGCTACAAACACATTCCATCAGCTTTTGTTTACATAAGAATATACTTATTTCACCTTCATTTTCTAAAAATAGTTTTACTGGATTTATGATTCCCGGTTAAGTCTTTCTTTAAGTACTATGAATATGTCATCCCACTGCCTCCTGGTTTCCATTGTTTCTGATGAGAAGCCAGATGTTAATCTTACTGGGGTTCTCTTTTACATGATGAATATTTTTCTCTTCCTGCTTTCAAGATATTCTCTTTGTCTTTGGCTTTCAATATTTTCACTGCATAGCTGTAAATACCTTTGCACTTATCCTATTTTGAGTTACTTGAGCTTCTTGGATGTGTAAATTAATGTTTTTCATCAAATTTGGAAAGTTTTCAGCCATTATTTCTTTGAATATTTTTTATACCTCTTTTCCTCCCTCTCCTCTTCTTCTTGTACTCCTAATTTGCATATGTTGGTGCACTTAATGGTGTCCTACATTTTTCTGAGGCTCTTTTCATTTTTCTTCATTCTTTTTTCTCTCTATTCTTCAGACAGCATAATCTATAATTGCTGTATCTTCAAGTTTGCTGATTCTCCTGCCAACCCTAATGTGCTGCTGAGTCCCTTTAGTGAAATGTTCACATTAGTTATTACACGTTTCACCTCAAGAATTTCCATTTGGTTCTTTCAAAAAATAAATTCTGTCCCTTTATTAATATTCTGCACTTGATGAAACATGGTCTCCTTTAGTTCTCTGAACATATTTATAATGGCTGCTTTGAAGTGTTTGTTTGCTAAATCCAACATCTGGGTCTCTTTAGGAGCAGTTTCTATTACCTGCTTTCCCCCTACCCCTATGTACAGGTCACACTTTCCTGTTTCTTTGCATGTCTCATAATTTTTTGTTGACAATTGATATTTTAGATAATAACAGTATAGCAACTCCCACTTCCCTGAGTGGTTGTCGCCACTGTTTGCTGGGTTGTTTTCTCAGTGACTTGGCTGAAGTGACTCTATGAAATTTGTTTCCCCAGTAGTATGCTGAGTATTCTGCTCAGATTTATTCTTGATTTTTATCTTTTACCTGGCAATCTAGGAGTTACCCTGAGTCAGCATAGGCCAAAGGTTATAATTAAGCCCTCTTAGCCAGTTAGATTTTTACCCTTTACCACTGGATATATGTGTGGCTTGGAGGCTGCTATCACAGTTCAAGGAATTCATGTTTCTACCCCACATTCAGCCAGGTAGTAGTAGCTTGGATTTTCCCTCTCCAATCACCTCTGACCCCTGGGTCAGAGTAGCTTACTGTTCATCCAGTGGTTGATTAGAGGTTGTGCTTAAGTCCCTACTACCAGTGAGGCTCCTGCTCTCTGTTGTTTGATCTGTGTGAGGCTTGGGGACTGCATTCAAGTCCACCTTGTGTCCTGAATGAGTGCGGTCTTGTGCTTATGCACAGCCTTCCTAACCGCCAGGGTTGACTATGATCCCAGGAGTGCTCTTCTTGGCTATCTTTTTGCTTGATTCTCTCTGTTACCAAACTTATGATTATGCAGCCATTTTGCTTGTTGTAACTTGCATCAAGGAGCTTCGAGTGCCCTTTTAATTGTTCGCCACTAAGATTTCCATTGTTTGTGACAATGCCCTTAGGAATGGAATTCTTCATGATCTGTTCCACACAAAGTCAGTTCTCCCTAAGCAGAACCTCTGTGCCACTGTGCAAGAGCTGATGGCAGGGACAGTGAGTGGTCCACTCTCTAAGAGGGAAAACTTTTCTTTACAAATGGGTGCTGGGATGGTTTTTGGCTTGCTCCTTCTGGCATGAAACTCTGCCCTATAAGTAAGCTAGGGCTGGAGCAATAGGAGTCCAGGATTGTCAGCATGCTGTCCCTAGGTGAGTGCTTCCACGCTTTGAATGGGGGCTGGGTGGGGGAAGAGAGACCCAGTCCTCTTGATTCTGCTTGGAATAGAGCTCCCGCAAGACAGACCTGGGGGATATGAGAAATGTCAGAGGCCTAACCCCCCAGGTGAAACCATAGCTCTAGACTAGGAGCTAGGAAGAGAGGGAGCCCCCAACTTCTTGACCACACCTACCTGGATTAGAGCTTCTTGAGTAGTTACATAGCTTGGAGGGGGATGAGAGCAGGCGAATGCCAAAGACTCTTGCTGTTCTTTCTGAGATTTAATAGATTTTCTTGAATGAATGTTTCTGTACTTGCTGTATGCCCCTAGGACAATTTCTAGGAACTAGGAATGATTGCTTTGTTTTGTTTAATATTTTTTTCCAGTTAAATGGGTACTTGTTGGTGAAAGAGTTCATCACACTACTCATTTTGCCATTCTGGAAGTCTTTCTCAAAGATCATATTTTAAAATGTTAATACTGGCTCTTGAATCAATCTTATTCATTTGCAAAACTGTTTTTCTATTTCTACCTCATGTTTGTTGTTTCAAATATTCCTTTAACTATATTACAATGTCTCCCTCCTCTCCTTCCACCATTACGATGTAATTTGGATTTTTTTGGGTTATCTTTTTAAAACATGAAATAATTAGCCTTTGACATATAGCTTACTCAAAGGTTCTCTAAATATCTAAATAAATTACAGCCACTAATTCTCACCTTTGTCTGTATGCTTATGGCTACTTTAGACCTTAGTTTATACCACTCATATGAAACCTAGCATGTACCAGGGATGCTTACATATATAACTCTGAGTACCATAAGCTCCTTCATCTTTGATTCCATCACTGCCTTAGAGCACTGCTTTCATATAGTAAGCACTCAAATGTATGTAGAATGAATGAACAGAAAGGGGACTATTCCCTTTAACAGATATAAGCTGTCTTCCCCTCAAAGGTTATGCTTGCTTACATACTAGCTAAACTTACTCTTTATTGCAGGTCTTCCCCTCCCCTTGCTAGATTCGTGAGACTCACAGAGCTGTTTCCAATGACACCTCTGGAACACCTTCTAGGTCTTATAACCTACTCCACTAGAAATTTTTAAAACATGCTTGGATGGTGTAGGCTTTATTTTATCTAGAGTTAAAGAGCTGTACTACATGACCCAAGGACCCTTACCAGCTTCAGGTTTTGATAACGAAGGAGACTTTTGCAACCCTGGACTAAACTTATTATTCCCTTAACATGGTTTTAACAGAAAACCTTGTATATTTTATTAAACTCTTGGGCACCTTAATTTTCCTCTATAAAATTTGAATCCCCCTATATGTGTAGCTTGAAACGACATATCATTTACTGACCTTACATAAAATATATGACATTAGCAGCATCGATTATCACATATCTCTTGAAAGAACACTATTCTCGAATTAAAATTACACGTAAATAGTCACAGTACTTTGCCTGTCCTCCAGAGCCAAAACCCAACTCTGGATACAGCAGTTCTATAAAGACTCATATAGAAATCCTAATTAAGACTGATGAAGTATGCCACCCAATGGATGTACTGCCATACTGCACTCATAAAATACACACATACATAGGTTAGCATTTGTTTTCTCCTCCAGGTTACCAAAATTCACTAGACAGTACCAAAAGAAACACTGAAGAGAAAGGAAAAGTGGTCACAGTAGGAAAAGGACAGCCTTCAAGAGCAATGACACCCTGATACTCCAGTGGCAATTCTGATACATGACCATCTCAAGGAGATCGAGGTAGAGAGGTAACAATGTGCTTTGAAAAAACACAGCACTTTACTGTACACCCCTCCCAACCAAAAAGGGGAGTTGGAAAACTGTGGATGGAAACAGTAGAATTAGACTCAAATCCCTGAGACCGACTAGGCTATATTTCTTACTCCCTTGTTGCATAGTTCTATCTCAGAAATAGCTCCTTCAATATGACTCGATTCAACCATTAGTTACTGAGTACCTACTCTCTTCCAAGGCACTATTCTTGATGCTTTCATACAGATTCTCACTTAATTCCTTTAGAGTTCTACTAGTTTTTCTCCTAACAGTTTACTTCTTCTTGAGACTTTTTGTTCATGCTCGGGGTGACATGGGGTTCCTTCAGTATCTACACGGCTTAACTGTGGAAGAATCACTGAAGAGGGGACTTGCACACATAAAGAGATGTTTGTCTAGGTATAAGAAGCTGAAAAGACCCACCTAAGAAGAAAGAAGGAAAGGAATCAGTAACTTTGGCAGGGGCGGGGGCAGGAATCATTTTTACCCTATTATATATTCCACTGTTTTTTTCCTACAGTATGTTAGGAAAATATCCAAACGGAAAAGGGTTAATGAAAACTTCACAACCTACTATTTAACAGTCATATTATTGAGGACTATAGAAGTTTCTACTGTTAGAGAACAACTCTGTACCTTCCCTATGGCTTGGCCCTGCCCGAAGTGAGAAGCACAGTGGCGAGGAGAAAGCAAGTCATAAATAGCAGTCCTGAGTTCCAGTCTCATGGAAGCATAGGGGCAGTCATACCTTTTAGTGCTTCAAATATTCCTGATGTTTAAGAAAATTTCTGTTGTAAAGACTAACAAAATAATATTGATAAGGTGCTAGAAGATGAACAAGTAAATCCTAAGACTAAACTTATACTAAAAATTTACCCTAGGAAACAATGAACTAGAAGGCTTACCTAATGGCACAAACTTCTGATACTTATTTTTATATGTGGCCAACATGTGCTAGGCCTACGGGGCTGCACAGGATTTCAATATTCCTAAACTTAAGGAAAGAAATAATGCTTATCTATGTAATGTTACCTTACATTTGTATAGTACATTATGCTTTTCAAAGGGTTTTCATGTCCATTATTTCACTTACACAATTCCCAACATAATGTGAATACATAATCCATAAAAGAGCATTTGTCAGATGATGATCACCTCCAAAAAGTAAAAAAAAAAAAAAGATCGACAAACTTGACATGACAGTTATAATGCTGAAAAATGGGGGATACATGCAACATGCAATTCTATCAACCCAAAATGGTGTTTCTCCTTCTGAATTCCATGCCAGGCCTTAGGAAAAACATAAACATTATAACCATACCAATTTATTTTATAGGAAAAAAAACCCTGAGGCTTATTACTGAAGAGAGTCTGTTTTTTTACCCACCTGGAAAACTGAAAAACACTGGAATCCAGAGGCTTAAGTTGAAGAGAAGGTGTTCTGCTTTCTTCTCCAACAGATGAAAGCCGGCTAGGGCTATCAATTCCCTCATATTCAATCGTCTTATTATTCAAGTCGTCCATATCTTGAATAGAAGGGATCTTGAGTGGATTAGTGAATACCTAGCAAAGAAAGAAAGAACTCATAAAAAATCCCAATTTCAAACTAAATACCAAAGGATGAGTCAATCCTTCTGATGCTAGGAAAGAACACTTGGCCAAATAAAAACAAACTGTTTCCTACACAAAACAAACAGCGCGCAGTAATGTACACTAGAACACTGACCCCAGGCACGTTCAGTTATAACCTTATCAACTGGACACCAACAGACCTCCCCAACTCACTTATTGGCTCCTAGAGTCATCCCATCCGCAACACAAACCCAGGCCCCCTAGTCACTGTCTAATTCTCTCTCGTGACCCAGTTTAAGGCTGGGTTTTCACTCCTCTGAGCTCTCTGATGAGGGAAGGGATGAAGGGAATAAGCACTGCAGCAAGGGTCTGTGCTGGTCTTGGAGAAATGCATGCGAGAGACTAATATATATTCGTATTGCACACACACAGAGACATGCATCTGGGATCTTGTGGGAGAGCCAGCTTATGAAGATAGTATGAATGATGAAGGTGAAGGAGTATAAAGGGGAGGTAAACTGAATGAGGACAGGGCGGTCCCAGGAAATCTCCCAATCTCTAGATCAGACTATTAAGCCAAGACATGAGGGTATGCAACCTGTTTATTAATACACCTGGGTCTTGGAAGGCTATCAGAGGAAGAATTAGTATTTAATTGCCTCTATCCTCACCAGTCTGACCTACCCTGACTGAGTGGGAGGAAGGTGAATCTAACATGCTACTAGCAGGTATCTCTGGGAAAGAGGGTCAAGAGGAAAATCATGCAGAAAGGCAAGGTTGGGTGGGGAAGATATATGGGTGCTATGGTGGCTGTCAGGAAAGGAGTGTCCCTGAAAGGACGGCCAACCTTATTGCACCCTTCAGCGTCCGGAGCTGGGCAACCATGTCCGAGAGACAGTGCTCCTGAAAATTCAAAACAGCAGAGTCTTTATAAAGCCAGCCAGCCTGAAAGCAGGGATGGGGAGGGGCACAAAGAACCACCCCTTCTTCCCAAGAGGAAGGAGAAAGGAATCACCCCTGAATCCTGGAAGAAAGGAGACTGAGGAAAACCAGACACTCAACAGGAGCAGCCTGTATGAGGATGGAACATAACCCTGAATATTCTGTGACACCGAATGTGATATTCACACTGTCCAGAATCAGTACTGAATCCAAATCTGGACAATAAATGATTTGGCTTTTCTATTTTTGGTGATCTGAACATCAGTAACAGCAGATCAAAGCAAAATCAAAAGATCCAGTGAAAAAAAAGACCACCAGAACAACTGGTTTGTTATTGCTATGCAGCTTTCAAGAGTGCTGCTTCCTTCAACCTATGTCCTCTGTTGGGGAAAATTTTGTGTAAGAAAAGCAAGAGGGTGGACTGTCTCTCACCTGGTGGCTCTCACTTTCCACTGGTACCTTCTTCTTCTCAACAGTTTGATCTCTAGGAGAAGATAAAAGGGATATTTAGTTCACTCATGAAATTTCTCAGTCTGAAATGGATTACCAATTATAGACTTAGGTTATAATGTTCCTTCTAAACTAGAAATAGTGTGAGCCTTGTTGAGTAACTAAGTGTTCCTTCCTGAACTCTGCTACTGAAGAGGGATTTCAAATGCCCTATCAAAAGGTGGGGGGAAGAGGGAGAGAGGGTAAAGTCAATCACTAGTTGAGACATACAGGAGATGACTAGAAAGAATAAAGAACTGGAAGACCAGAGAGGTGAATAGGGAAATCATTTAAAAAAAATCATCTCTCTTCTCAAAATTCCCCTGTCCTATTAGGAAGGGTCAGGCTCCTCTACCGTACGATATAGAGCACCACCTCGGGTATACTCAACTGTTTCTTAGCTTTGCTCAAGTACAGGTCTTCATCAATGAGTTCTTGTTCCTCTGGAACAGAGCACCTCCTGCAGTACAGAGAAGAAATCATCTTTCAGAAACAAAATGTGCCCTTCACTGTTACCCTTAACTTTCCTCACGACTATGACAAGGCAGGTTAACCCCCCTCTAACATTACAGAGTTCAGATTCCACCCACATTACAAAACCTGTGTGCAGGATAACATGTAGCAATTCTCTTTTCAAGGCATATCATATTATTATTTTTGGTGTATATATCACCATTCTCCCAAGACACTCAAAGTACTGAAGCATAATCTCTAGTTCTACACAGTGAAGTTCAAGCACAAGAGAGACTTGCTTGAGGTTCCATACAAAGAGAATATTGCTGAGACTAGAACCGAGGTCTTTTGCCTCGTGTACTAAGAAAGTAATTCCCAAGGTGCCATCTAGAAGCAGGAGCATCCCTAGACTATGTGATGATACCTGAAGAGGAAAATCAGAGGCTATGATAGAGAGCAGCAAGAAGAGACTAGGAGCTGACATTGTAAAAGGGACAGAACAGAGACCAGCAAAGAGACAAAAAAGAGAATTCTATAAATGAAAAGACTAGATGTAAAGCACGAGGAAGAGAATTTTAGGAGTAAAAGCTGAAAGGAGTACTAGAAAATGTACTCAATGGACAAAAGCAATCCTAGAAATAAACAAAAATTAATAATAATTGGAAACCCTATGTTATACCCATTTTATTAGGGCACAAAGTGTCCTGGAAGGCTATGTCTCCTGGACTAAGTATAGACTGATAGCATATACAGGATTCAAAAATGAGACTTCTAAGCACTCAGGCCTACTTTCTTTTTTTTTTTTTTTGCGGTACGCGGGCCTCTCACTGTTGTGGCCTCTCCCGTTGCGGAGCACAGGCTCCGGATGTGCAGGCCCAGTGGCCATGGCTTACGGGCCCAGCCGCTCCGCGGCATGTGGGATCTTCCCGGACCGGGGCACGAACCTGTGTCCCCTGCATCGGCAGGCGGACTCTCAACCACTGCGCCACCAGGGAAGCCCTCAGTCCTACATTTTAATCACACAACCCTAGGAGGTACTTAGGCACACCTGGAGACTACGGGGAAATGCTTGCTCATTACAGACCTGGACTTTGTTTATTTAATTTCCTCCATTTAAAAAATTTTTTTCTAAAAAGCATACTCTGGTTTAGTACCTTTTTTCTATCAGCATTTATTCTGCAGAAAAAAGTTAAGAAAGTCACAGCTGAACTGAAGCAAACTGAGTTATTATCAACATATGTGACTAAGTCATATAAAAAATATTTGTTAAATTGAAATGAATACCCATGGATATGACAGGCACTATCTAGATGTTAGCTGCTTCAAGAAACACATGGTATATTAGAAAGACAAACATGTAAACAACCTGCATTGAATGTACAATAGGTACTACAACAGATGCAAGTATAGGAAGCATATGAAGAAAACTGTCAACTCAACCTGAAATGTAAATCCCTTGTTCTCAAATAATTTATAATCTCTTGAAGGGCCCAAGTATATATATATGAAAAACATCCAAAAAATTCAAACAGTACGTGAACAAATGTGAAGAATTAAATACCACAGGAAGCCAGAGTAAAATAACTGTAAACTACTGTCAACTGGAGAAGTATCACACAAAATACTTAAGCTTACCAGACGGATATGATTTAGATAGGCAGATGGAATACAGAAAGTCACTGTAAGCAAGTGGAATGACAGTATCAAGTCATGGAGATGGGAATACGTATGGCATGTGTGGGGAAGAGTGAAGCCACAGGCCTGCTAAAGCAGAAGGTTTGTGTTAAGATACAATGAATAGGTAGAGTGGGACCAGTTAGCATAGGGGCTTGAATGCCAGGGTGAAGAGTGTGGACTTGAGATGAAAAGTGTTTTAGGATACAGAGACAAATCAGGAGTTCTCTCTGACATAATACTGAGTCTTAACCTTACCTGTACTTTGGATGGGAATTATAGTAACAAAACCATCTTGCAGGTAATGTAGATGGATCAACCTTGCCAGGAAGCTTCCTCCATTTAAGACACTCATCACACTGTACCCATGTCTGGTCAGGAATCTTCCTGAATGAAGGAAAACAGAAGTATGACTGTGTATATCCTAGCTCTGTACTCTGTCTTACATTAGAAAAGCATAACCTAAAAATGAAAGAGCATGATTTTATATATGAAATGTGTTAGAAATGTTATCGTCCAGGTGTCTAAAATGTATATATCTTAAACTTCACAGATAAAATAATGACAGGACTAGACCAGATATGGATATGAAAACTAGTAGCAAGTTTTAACATGGTGAGCTACCATATTACAGAGGTCCATAGTACTTACCTTGGAATCTTATCCTTAAGCAAACAAAAGGATAACTTTAAAATTTATTAATCAGCAAAAAGTTTTATATATATTACAATATTACTAAAAAATAAGATCGATAGAATCATTTTATTTGCTTCTATCCAATCCCGTGATAGATTTGAAATGCATTTGTGAGAGTCATTGAAGCACCGTCATTAAAATGACTCCCCCTTTTCCCTGCAGGCTCCCTAGTCCTCCCTTTTTTATTTTCCTTTCAAGAAGTCTTTGTTCATACTTAAATCAAAATCAATATTAGGTTGATATTCCCAAAGTTAACCTTAAAAAGTAACATAAATTTGGGTTTCCCTGGTGGCGCAGTGGTTGAGAGTCCGCCTGCTGATGCAGGGGACACGGGTTCGTGCCCCGGTCCGGGAGGATCCCACATGCCGCGGAGCGGCTGGGCCCGTGAGCCATGGCCGCTGAGCCTGCGCGTCCGGAGCCTGTGCTCCACAACGGAAGAGGCCACAACAGTGAGAGGCCCATGTACGGCAAAAAAAAAAAAAAAAAAAGTAACATAAATTTGATTAAATTTCGTAACTAGAAATGGTGGCTCCAGTTCAACAACTGGGTTAAGTTATGAAGAGAAAATTCTTCCAGAGTTCTACTCTTAAAACACATGCCCATTCCCATCTCCTCTAGGAAGTGTAACCCAGTCACCTACACCTTAGAGTAAATTTGTTTCTCTGTAAGAGGAGATGATCATTATATAATAGAAGTAGTCAGCATCTAATATGTGAAAGGCAGACCAGGGTGGGAAAGGCGAAGGCTGGAGAAAAGACAGAAAGAGGGTAGAGGGACACCTAGGGCCAATTTGAAAAACATGTAATTTAGACTAAAAGATTTTGTGTATGTTACATTTACACTGCTCTTTAGTATACTAGACATTTCAATAGAGTGGTATGATTCTTTTATGCCTTAGTTCAATATTTTTCTTATCTATTTTAAATGGTGCTTTTTTTCTAGTTATAAAAGCAATATAAGCTCATATAGAAAATACAGAAAGATATAAAAAAGAAGTAAAAGGTGCCCATAAGTCTACTACTCAAATACAATGCCCTCTTCTTGTTCAAAACTGTTTTTAACAAAGAGAATTCATACATATTCTTGGATATATAGCTTCCTATCTCCTAGCTACAGGCTGCTCCAGCCTTGCAACCTCTAAACTCTAAGCTCAGGCCTGACCTCTGGTGTCTAAATATTTCTGTACAGTCACCGTTTTATTTAGAGCCAGAGAAAGGAGTTTCAGCCGTAGTGGAAGGGGAGAGGAAAGGTCACAGTAGCTTTGGTTTTACGTGCACACACACAGAAGAGTCTCGTGCAGAAGCGTGCCAATATTACTCCCTTGGGGACAAGCATTAGAGACGGTAAATCCCTCCCTCAGGTTACATGCAGACCATGGTAGATCCTCCCATCCAGGCAGATAGGAGAGACTTTTAGCTTGTGCTTGCAATAAGTAGGTAGTTGAAGGGGCTATGCCATATTCTCATTGCATCCTCCCAGAAGAGTGTCGTGGTTGAGAACCTGGGTTTGGGGGCCTGATTGCCTATATTTGAACATAAGTGGATCTACCACTTTTTACTTATCCAATCTTGAACAAGTTACTTAAGCTCTCAGTGTATCAGTGTCTACATTTGTAAAGAAGTAATAATATCATCTGTCTATCTCATAGGGTTGTTGTGATGATTAAATAAATACATGTAAAGAACTTAGACCAGTGTCCGGCATGTAAGTACTCAATAGATAATCATCATTCTGCCTACAGAAAAGGTTGTATAACATACATAAACACACTCCAGCAATATATGAACATCTGTTTCACTGCATTAATCACTGCTTATTTAAAAGGCAAAAAAAGGCATCTCAATTTGCATTTCTTTGAAAACCATGGATGTTGGACAGGAGTAGAGATCTTTAGAATAAGATATAGTGATATTCATACAGCAATCATGTTGCATTTAAAACAAAATTTTATATCAAACATTTGTCTGATTATTTCCTTTTTTTTTTTTTTTTTTTTTTTGGTGGTACGCGGGCCTCTCACTGCTGTGGCCTCTCCCGTTGCGGAGCACAGGCTCCAGACGCGCAGGCTCAGCAGCCATGGCTCACGGGCCCAGCCGCTCCGCGGCATGTGGGATCTTCCCGGACCGGGGCACGAACCCGTGTCCCCTGCATCGGCAGGCGGACTATCAACCACTGCGCCACCAGGGAAGCCCTGATTACTTCCATTTTTAAAAAAACATGGGTGCCTACCCCAAAATGAACCTCTAATCTTTGTCTTGATGGTATAATTGACTGTATACATGTTGTTACGCATCCTATCCTCTATATTATGCTCCTTTCCTGGCCTACTAAGGCATTTCATCCTGATCCACCATTCTGTGTGTAATCTCCTCTCTTAGATTCAATAAATTCTACATCTTTTTCTGACATCCTGGGTTCTCTACTTCTAGTCTCAAATTTCTTGGTACAGTTCCAACAATGTTCGCTAGTAATAAAGAGAAGGGAAATTGGCTAGTATTTCTGAACGCCGGAATGCCTACTATATGCCAGGTACTGTGCAAAAAAGGTTATGTCATCTAACTTAATATATTCAGAGAGGTGAAGTGACTTACTTAACCTAAGCTCAACCAACTATTAAGAAGCAGATCTAATAGACTTGTGGTTGCCAAGGGGGAGTGAGTAGGGGAGGGAAAGAATGGGAGTTTGGGATTACCAGAGGCAAACTACTATGTATAGGATGGATAAACAACAAGGTCCTACTGTATAGTACAGGGAACTATATTCAATGTCTTGTAACAAACCATAATGGAAAAGAATATGAAAAAGAATATACATATGTATAACTCAGTCACTTTGCTGTACAGAAGAGATTAACACAACATTTAAAATCAACTATACTTCAATAAAATCTAAAAACAAAGACTAACAGACATTTATCCATGATTTAATTTCATGATTTTTGCCTAATTATTTGAAAGTAGAGAATACACTAGTGAGTTATTTAGGGTTTTAAGTAATATTCATAATATTTATAGAACTTATAACCTTAAAGCAATTGTAATACATTAGATATTATATTGATACAATAAAAGTTTCAAGTTGTTTATTAAATAAAAAAGAAGAAAAAGATCTAGATTTTCAACCCAGGAGTGGCTGATTTAAATGGTCATCATCTTCTACTATATCATGCTGCCTGCAGGATAAACTGACAGTACTAAACTCTTCATATTTATGATCCAAATCACAGAAGTGTCAAACCAGAATGAAGAGGTCTAGAGAATGATGAAATTAGTACCTGTGATTTCCTATTTTTAGTTAATTAAACTTCCTTATGTGAAAAGCACCATCTTATCCCATTCCTTCCATTTGCTCCATAGACATTACCCCTAATACTTTTATATTCTAAATTTACTACTCACGGTATTGGCCTGACTATGGCTGAGGTCTCAAAATTCTCTTGGGAGGTCTTTTCCTTCCAATAAGCATTGAGCTTCTGGGCAAGGGCATTTATTGTCAACCTGAAAGAAAAAGAAAGAAACATGTCAATGTTGAGAATCTGTTGAATAATTCTGCAATCTTTAAGATGCTCCCATTTAACAGAAACCAGCAATTTAGAATATTCAGGATAGGTCTGAACATCTACACTTTCAGAAACTAGGATGGGAATGTACTGCCTTTGTAAATTACATGTCAAAATGACGAAGTCAGTTGAAAAGGTAAGATGGTCACAAGTCCTAAAAAGTACTGTGTTCTCCAAATTTTAGAATCATGGTGAGGGGAGCTGACATTAGAGACAATGATAGAAGACTAAATTGCAGATAAGTTGTTGGGGAGTTATTCAATTGTCAGATGACTACAGGTAAACAATTGAGGACCAAGTTGAAAGGCAGAGGATCAAATACTGCACCCTATCTATTACAAATCAAACACTAACTTAAAAATGTCTATATGGTTCTTCTTTGTCTAAATGCTGATCACAGCAGTTATAGCAACAACAGGCAACAAAGTCCCCTTCAACCTTCTACTCTATAGCTGTTAGTGGAGGCTATGCCCCAATTATGGCTCTTGCCCTTTCTCCTTTATCTCTCTTCCCAAATGAACAACAGCAGACCCAGGGTTAAACAATATAATGTGTAGAAAACCTGAATTTTACTTTTAAAAACTGCCAATTTCTAGTGACTAATTCCTATTTAATTCTACAACCCAGGATTACAACTTAATGTAGAGCTGTATACACCTGAAACACTACAAATTTAGTGTTTAGATCTCTTGACTCCCCGGATAATTCCCCAAAGGTTTTGTAGACCTCTTCTCTCCTTAAGAGGAATTCTTCCTTAACTCCACCTTACTCATATTAAATTATATTCTGACTACACAGAGAAGATTAAATCATATATGAGTTCCCCTATAAACCCTTAGTCCCCTCCAACCTACCAATGTTCCTACCTCTATGTTTATATCCTTCCCTAAAGTCACAGATGAAGAACTATTTCTTGTTTTCTCTTAAAATTTTACTTTAAATCTACTTTTTAAAAAAGATTACATGGGATTCTGGAAAGGTGATGGAGTAGGAAGCACCAGGAATCTGCCTTCCCATCTAGACAACAATTACACTGGCAGAATCTGTCTAATGTAACTATTTGGAACTCAAGAGTCTACTGAAGACTTGTAATTTCCAGGGGAATGCTTGGATGATAGATTGGCAAATTTCAGCTCTTAGCTACCCATCTCCTACCCCAGCCCTGTGACAGGCAGCTGTGCACACATTTCAAGACCAGCTTGCAGGAGCCAGGGTAGGCAAAAAAGACCTTGTCCTCCAAATATTGGGGATCTGTGCTCTGATCTCTGTTTGCTGCTCCTGATCACAGGATAATGTAATCCCATGGTAACCACAAGGGAAATAGCTATAAAATATACACAAAAGGAAATGAGAAGAATTTAAATGTTTCACTACAAAAAAAATCAGCTAAACATAAAAGAAGATAGTAATACAGCAAATGAAGGACAAAATATCTATAAGGCATATAGAAAACAAATAGCAAAATGACAGTAGTCCTTTCTTATCAGTAATTGCTTTAAATGTAAATGGATTAAACTCTCCAATCAAAAGACACAGAGTGATGGGTAAAATTTTAAAAAATGACCTAAATATATGCTGTCTACAGGAGACTAACTTTAGATACAAAGACACAAATAGGGTGAAAGTGAAAGGATATTCCATGTAAATAGTAACCAAAAGAGAGCAAGGGTAGCTATACAAATATCAGACAAAATAGACTATAAATCACAAGAGCTAAAATGGTGAAGCAATCCAAGTGTTCACTGATAAATGAATGGATAAGCAAACTGTAGTATATACATACAATAGAATATTATTCAGCCTTAAAAAAGGAAGGATATTCTGACATATGTACATCATAGATGAAACTTGAGGACATTACATTAAGTGAAATAAGCCAGTCACAAAAAGACAAATACTGTATAATTTCACTTTTATGAGGTACTTAGAGTAGTCAAATTCATAGAGACAGAAAGTAGAATGGTGGTTGCCAGGGGATAGGAGGAGGTGGGAATGAGGAGTTATTGTTTAATAGGTACAGAATTTCAGTTTTGCTAGATGAAAAGAGTTCTGGAGTTGGATGGTGGTGACGGTTGCATAACAATATGTATGTACTTAATACCACCGAACTGTACACTTAAAAATGGTTAAGATGGTAAATTTTATGTTATGTGTATTTTACCACACAAAAAAATTGAAAACTAAAGGAAGCAGATTATGTGGTTACCAGGGGTTGGAGAGGAGGGGAAATGGGGAGTGACTTCTAATGGACAAGGTGCTTCTTTCTGAGGTGAAGAAAATGTTTTGGAATTAGATAGTGGTGATGGTTGTACAACTTTGTGAATATACTAAAATCACTAAAGTATACATTTTTAAATGGTGACATTTATGGCACGTGAATTATATCTCAATTTAAAAAATAAAAATAAATCTCTGTTCTCATGTACTCGGGCAAAAAATATTGAGGTGAAATTTACATAGAGTAAAATTTATCTTTTTAACATGTAGTTCTATCGGTTTTAACAAATGCATACAGTCATGTAACCACCACCTCAATCAAGACACCATTCTCATGTATTTTGAAACCCCATTCCTTCTTGCAAAAACCTGGCTTGACTCCACTGTTCCAGTAATCTCTTTCCTTTTACTTCCCCAATCCTGGTATGTGGTCTATACCCACTATCTCCTCTTCATTCTCCTGTCTTAATCCCGTACAATCTAATTTCCACCATTGCCACTACACAAAACTGTTCCTTTCCCCAACCTCATTATTCTATCAACGATCCTGTCAATATGCCAGTCTACTAAATTTGAGGCTTTGAAGTGATCTTTGATACTTTCCTCTCTTTTATTTCCCTTATCCCATTATTAATTTATCATCAATTTTTAAAATAAATTTATTTATTTATTTTTGGCTGTGTTGGGTCTTCGTTTCTGTGCGAGGGCTTTCTCTAGTTGCAGTGAGCGGGGTCCACTCTTCATCGCGGTGCGCGGGCCTCTCACTGTCGCGTCCTTCTCTTGTTGCGGAGCACAGGCTCCAGAGCGCAGGCTCAGTGGCCATGGCTCACGGGCTTAGTTGCTCCACGGCATGTGGGATCTTCCCAGACCAGGGCTCGAACCCGTGTCCCCTGCATTGGCAGGCAGATTCTCAACCACTGCACCACCAGGGAAGCCCTCACCAAACTTTTTGATCTTTTTTTTCAGTATCTGTCACATACTTCCTTTCTCACAGCTACTCTTATTTCACACCTTCACCCCACACCTAGATTACTCAAATAACATATAATCCTTCTTTCAATCTATCCTGCACCCTCTTTCCAGATTTATCAACTGATATAATTCATGTAGAGCACTTTATAAGCCATAAAGCAGTATATAAGTGTAATGTACTATATTCTTAAGATAGAATTGTTTCAAGTCACCCCTCTACTTAAGAATACACAATGAATTCTCATTGCCTAAAGCATCAACTACTCTATCCAATGTCCCTCTAAGACAGAAGTTCTCAAACTATCTCGCTTCATGGTACCTTTAGTGTCCCAAGTTTTTCATGGCACCCTTAGGTCTAAAGAAATATGTACTGGTTCCAATTACTATTAAACGGTTATGTCGAAACAACTTAATAACTATTTATGTACTAAAATTTAGGGTCCATTTGAAAAATATATGTATATATTTTAAAAATATTTCTGTTTCAATCTTAAATAGCCACAATTACTTATAATGGAATGGGTACGCCTGTTGGATATTGTACAACTACTCAAACCTTGGAGTCAAACTGGACACAACTTCCCTCATTTCTTATTCAACATTGATTTTTGGTAATACTTGCTTTTTATCACAGCAATCATAAAAAACCCAGATTCACAAAGATATGATATAATCAAGAGGAATGTAAACATTTTTTACCTGAAAGTGGGGTGCTACCATAACAAATACCTAAAAATGTGGAAGTGGCTTTAGAATTGGACAGTGGGCAGAGGGTGGAAGAATTGGAGGAGCATTACAGAAATTGCCTGATTGCCTTGAATAGACTGTTGTTAGTACAAATATGGATGTTAAACACCCCACTGGTGAGGGCTCAGAAGGGCAGAGCATGGTCGAGAAAACACAAATTTCCTCAGAGTATATCTAAATCATTGTGAACAGACTGTTAGTAGAATTATGGATGTTAAAATTGTGGCTGGTGAAGGCTCAGAAGGAAATGAGGAACATGTTATTGGAAAACTTGAGGGAAGGTGATCCCCGTTACATACTGGCAGAAAGCTTAGCAGAATTGTGTCCCACAGTTAGGTGGAAAGCAGAACTTGTAAATGATAAAATTGGAAATTTAGCTGAGGAGACTTCCAAGCAGGCTGTTGAAAGTGTGGCCTGGTGGTTGCTTGCTGCTTATATAAAATGTGAGAGGAAAGAAATAAATTAAGGGAAGAACTGTTGAACAAAATGGAACCAGGACTTAATGATTTTGGAAATTCTCAGTTTATCCAGACTGCAAAAGATGCTAAAATTTAGAAAGATGCTCTAGAGAAAAAGCCAAGGCAGTGGCTGGACAACCTTTCGCTAATATCTCAGGAAGATCAAAAGGTCAAAGTATTCAGTCACACAAAAAGCTCTCTGAAAAGATTAAACACGTGAATCAGATCTCCACCACCATCTCAGCAGAAGCCAAGAACAGAAATAGGATTATCTAGGAAAGACATGTCAAGAGTCGCTTGTCTGATGGAGTGAATATCCATGATACATACTTGAGACCCACAAGGTTCTTGAGAATGGTATACAAGGACAAAACTGCTAGATTGGACTGAAAGGGACAGAGAGAGTATAAATGAAAGAAGGCATTTAGACCCCCAAAACTCGAGAGTTAAGAAACAGGCTGATGAAACTACTCAGCTACAAATACATGCATGCTACCTTTCAAAAAAAAGGAAAAATGAGTCTGTGGGTGGAGCCATGAGGACAGAGAACAGAGCCTTAAATCCAGAGGGTGGAGCTGAAAGCCCCAGAAGAGTATTCCCAGGCCTTGAAATTTAATGGAGTTAGCATGGAAATTGCTTGGAATCTGTGATTCCTTTTTCCTTCATTTTTTCTCCCTGTTTGAACTGGAACATCTATAACTGGTATCCTATGCCTGTCCCACCATTATATTTTGGGAGTAAATACAAAAAAAAAAAAAAAAAGACACACATCTGCAGATGGAGAGGAATTTTACCTCAAGATGCATCAGACCCAGAGTATCATCCATACCTGGTTTAGATGAGAAGATTTGGGCGTTCTGAGCTGATGACATTAAGAGTTTAGACTGAGCTGCTGTAGGAGTTGAGACTTTTGGGGATGTTGGGATGGGGTAAATGTATTTTGCATGTGTGATGTAAGTGGATCTTAAGGGGCCAGAGGGCAGACTGTAGTAGCAGAAAAATGGTCCTCCAAAGATGTCTATGTTCTAATCCCTGAAACCTATGAATATATTAGATTACATGTCAAGGGGGAAATCAGGTTGCAGATGGAATTAAGGTTACTCATCAGCTGAACTTAAGATAGGGAGATTACCTTGAATTACCAACATAATCATTAAGGGTCCTTAAAAGTGGAAGAGTGAGGCAGAAGAGTCAGAATCAGAGAAGGAGAGTGATGACAGAAGCAAGGTCATCAGAGTGTTATGATGTGATGACCCAACCCACCACTGACGGCTTTGAATATGGATGGAGGAAGAGGGCCATGGGCCAAGGAGTACTGGCAGCCTCTAAAAGTTGGAAAAGCCAAGGAAACAGATTCTCCCTTAGAGCCTCCAGAAATAAATGCAGCCTTGCCAACACCTTGATCTTAACCCAGTGAGATCTATGATGGACTTCTAACCTACAGAACTCGAAGACAATGTACCAGTGTTGTCTTAAGGCACTAAGTTTGTGGTAATTTGTTACGACAGCAACAGAAAACAATTTCTATTGCTTATAGGCAAGAGTCAATATCACTGTATTCCCCTCGAAAATTTTAAACATCCTGTGGCTCCTCTGTGAGTTCATTATGTGCACCTTGGCACACAGTTTGGGAACTGTGGCTCCAGGACAGGGGTCAGCAAACTACAGCCTGTAGGGCAAATCCGGGCCACTGCCTGTTTTCGTAAACAAAATTGTATTGGACACAGACACCGTTCATTCCTTTACTTATTGTCTACGGCTGCTTTCCTACTACAGCAGAATTGAGTAGTAGTGACAGAGACCATACGGCCCACAAAGCTTAAAATATTTATTTCCTGCCCCTTCACAGAAAAATTTGCCAACCCCTGCCCTAGGACAGGGCCATACTCTATCCATCTGACTTCACTCCCCTTCACTCTACTTACATCCCCTTATCCCCACTCCTCATATTCTTCCCACTCTGAGTTGCTGTCACTTAGCTCACGCTATAATTCCATCCTGGAATTCCCTTCCCTCCCTTTTCTAAACCTGTATCCTTTAAGCAAATCTCAAGTCATACCTTCTACCTAAAACCTTCCCTATCTGTTCTACCAGGGAATGCTTCCTATACCATACCACTTAGTTTTGATTGATCAAAGAGCAAGTTTATTGCTCTCTAAACTGTTTCGTGTCTGTGACAATCCGTCATTACAATTACACTGTGAGCTCCTCAAAGACAGCAACCATGTCTCGAATTTCTCTGGAAAACTCCACAAAATCTAGCCACTGTGCCATGTACCAGTGAGGTGTTCACTTAGTATGCATTGACTGCATTTCTTCAGCTGAAATTCACTCTAAAAATGTTATAAGTTTGAGCCCTGATAGTTGTAGCTGAAATCTGATATCTACAACTATTAAAAGTGATATTACAAATGATTTATTTGTAGACATTCCAGCAGTATGATGGCTGGTATCTCTTATAGCGGTTTTGAAATGTATAATAAATACTCTTAGGATGAGTTTGTGATAGCAGACAACCTTCTCTAATCGCCCTCTCAAATTCCCTTATATTTTAACTAAAGACTTTTTTCATTTAACATAAAATAAATTGAGTAAAAAGGGAAATGCTGCCAGAATTGGGATGAGTTATGCACACTTATTACCCTCAGAAGACTCTGTATGCAGGACAGTATACTAGTTTTCTGTTTTTAATAAAATGTGTAGCAGATATTAAGCTACTTAAGCCAGAAGTCCCATATGTTTAGCTGAATAAACCTACTCTCTATAGAATACCTCCATTTGGTTCCCCTGCCATCACCTCAAACCCATCATACTGAAACGAAACATCACAAACCAAGCATCTAATACCTCTAAACTTTAAAAGCTAGATTGGGGGGTGGTGGAGATGGCTTAAGAGGATGTTACATAATTTTTAATATCTAACATTTGGATTTCACAAATCTTAACTATTTGGTTAATCACCAGAAATTCTCTATTCCTTTCACTCAAGAGAAATAGAATGACTTGGCTCTGAGACTTTTGTCAAACTGATGTCATTCCTAAACTTTCACTCTTGTGACTCAAGTCCTAGTCAAAGATCTCCATTATGTGCCAGACTCATATTTAAAAGACCATTTTACTTAAACTAAGGGCAGGTAGTTATTATAATCATTGAGCAGCCCGAGTGACCAAGAACCAATTACCTTGAAATTAATCTGGGGTTGTCATCCAAATAGTTCTCTGTCAAATACTAAACCTAAAATTCTTATGGTTTCATATAAATTAAGGCACAACATTCAACTAATTTTATTACAGTTTTGGACACCAAAAAAAAGAGATTTGGGGAAATACTTTTCCCCCACTCTAAGAAAAGATTTGCTACTGAGATTTCCAGAAAAATGACACCAAATGTCCTCATGCCTTCTTTCTCCATCCTCCCAGAACACCCTTTGCCATTTCAAATACTTCCCTGTGCTTAGAATGTCCTCCCCCTCTTCATCCACCTAGCGAACTCCAATTTTTCCTTGAAGTTTAAGCTCAAACATATTCTGCTCTGTGAATCCCTTTAGGCATATTTAAAGCTTCTTCCCATTTGGCATACATCCCCCATTAAAGCAATTATTCTATAGGTATTTAAGTTTCTTATTTACATATATCTCATCCCATTTGTTCATAGGCATCAAGGATTCTTAACTTTCATTCTTATGTCCCTAATACCTGGCACAGAGGAGATATCTCACAATACTTGATGAAAGAAGGAATGTATGATCCATCCCTCCCCACAAGTTTTAAAACAAACTATTATATCCTGGCTTTAACAACTCCCTTCTTTGCCTCCTAAAAATATCCTTACTGGTTCAGCCTCAATGTCAAGTTCCTTTCTGATTCTTTATTGGTCTTACCTATTAAATCTAGATGCTTCCGGAAAAACACACGTTTTTCCTGCTGCTCCAATACTTTCCTCTCAATCTGTTCACTGGCTTCAAGGAAATCTTTCGGAACAAACTTCAAACTGCTGCTTTCCCCACAACATATTCAATAACTTCAGATCCACTCATCTCTTTTCATTAAGATCAATTCCAAGGCTCTTTGTTTCACCAAAGTATTTTACTAAATAACCCCTATGCTCTTTCCCTAATTTTTAAAGTTAAGGTTTACTTCAGTTGGGCTCCATACATCATGTATCAGTAAGCTTTTAATTTAAAAATCAAATCCTTTTATCTCTAATCTTGGAAAATAGATTTGAAAGGATTCTCAGTTAACTTATGTGGCTGGCTTTTAGAGATGATTTTAGAGGTTTCAGAGAATAGAATCATATCTGAACAAACCATCAGAAACACCTCAGGTTGGGAGTGACTCACCGGTACTCCTTGGTGTACTCAAAGTCTTGTTTGTTGTAGGCAGGTTTTAAGAAATTGCACTCAATGACTCCAATTACTCCCACACCTTCTCCATGAGTTGGCTTACAAGAAAAATATTAATTTCAACACTTACATTACTGTTGACTGCCTGGAGGCACTTCCTTTTGATTCTAAACAATAATAGAAAGGTTACATAACGTTCACGGGCAAGGAGAGGCCAGTAATATCTAGAGAAACACTGAGAATGTACGCCAATAGACTGCAAGTATTACAATGAACTGGAACCTCTGGCAAATTACAGGGCAGAGATTTTCAAACTGTGATCCATAGATTTCCTAGGATTTTCCAGGGATTAATAGCCATCTCTACTTCACCCACACTACCTCCACTTTCATCTGTTTTATATTATGGGACTGCCAGAAGATTTCACTTGAACAAAGAATGACAATGCTAAAAAAAAAATCAAGGTTATATACTTCTGTTCTAGGGAACTAAAACCAAACTCCATCTGAAAAAAAATTAAGGATGCTATATAAATCACACTCCATTAAAATAAACCATTTTTATATATGTATGCCACCAAACAACTGCTAAAGAGAGTCAGACTTGCAGTATTATTAATTACAAGTTGATACAAGAGATTTTTGGATTTAAAATCATTTTTGTATACTTTAATGGAAGGAGCTGAGTCGGAGTGTAATTAGACTGGCAAACAAACAAGTTGTATAAAGATGATATAACAATGAAAAGCAATATAGGCTGAAAACTAGCTCTCCTGGGTCATATGTAACTTTGTCCTACTGTGTAATATAAAGCAGTTTATCATTCTTTGTGCTTTAGCAATCTCATCTGTAAAATAGGAATGAATGGGATACTTGCAGATATTACTACTTTAAGTTGTCATCAAAATTTTAAGATGATGGTAATATTTGTATAGTTCAGTTATAGAGTACTTTTGCATAATTTATCCCATTTAAATCTCTCAACCCTGCAAGTTGTAAGGTAGGCAGAGCAAGTAAAATTACTATCGTTGTTTCCATTTTACAGGTAAGGAAATTGAGCCTCAGAGAAATTAAACAATGTAGCCAGGATTACATGGCTTTTAGGTGGAAGAGCCAGGCCTCAAATCCTGGTCATAAACCACTACATTTTATACATCTTCCACGATGCCTTACTGTCTCCCCAAGAAAATGGAAAGAGCTACCTCAAACATTAATAAACTTATACGCATGGCAGAGTTGCTGGTGCTCTAATTCTACCTCTTATTAACAGCTACCTAGAAAATGCCTTCAGTAAAACTCCTGGGTTGATTGACATCTATGAAGAATGAGAAGTAGAAAGAGCTTTTGAACATAAGACAGCTCACTGGTAACATAGAATTCTAGGATCAGATTTAACAACTATCTCAAGATGAGTAAAAAGCCATTCATTAGTCTATCCCTTTTGCAAAATTTAAATCCTTTTCCTACTCTTTTCAGCCTCTATGACAGAGAAGCATTAACTACTCACCTTCACCTGGCATCCCACCTTCTCAAAAGACTTTATGAGGCGGTTGTTATGATACATCATTACTCCAAACTGGTTATTATTCTTGCAAGAGAACCCAAAAGTTATTTTCACCTGCTTATTCTGAGAAGAAAATCATTAAGGAGACAAACACCAGGAGCTTTAGCACACAAAATTTTGCACTATATTACAGCAAAACACATCAAACACCATTGTATGTAAACCGGTATAACCTTTCTAGAAGGCATTTTAAAAATCGGTAGCAACAGCTTTAAAAATATTCTTAACCTTTGAACAAGTAATTCTCTTTCAGGAATTTATCCTACAGAAACAGTCAGAGAAGACCATAAAGGTTTATGAGTTACAGAAATTTATCAGTGATTTGTAATGGCTAAAAAAACATAAATAATTTAGATGTTTGACAATAAGGGAATGACTAAATAAATGTTGGTGTATCCACATGGTCTGTTGTGCAGCTCTTAAAATTATGTCTTTGAAAAGTATTTGGGAACATTAGGAAATGTTCAGAACAACAAGTTTCATCTAAAAATATATACTATAAATGTATACATGGAAAAGACTATAAGAAAATATATCAAAATACCATCAGTGATCTAAAAATTCATAAATCACAAAACGTTTCTTAACACTTGCTAACTGCTTAACTTGCTGCTAGGTAAGATACATGGTACAACACAGATTCACACAATTACATGCAATAAGGTAAGTCCGGCTAATCATACAAAACACAATGAAAGCAAAACCATGAAGAACAAAACCACTTTTAAAGGTAAAGGACAATAAATAGTCCTGTTGTAATATATTTCATGGGAAGACGTTAACAAGCTTGGATAAATGAAACAAAGAGAACTAAGTATTATACATAAAACATGAATAATTTATGAGTTTTTAGCAACTCCTATTTGATTTAAAAACCAAGGTAATAGAATGAGAAAGATAAAGGAGATAGAGAAACTGAGATTTTCATTAAAACAAATACTAAGAAATCTTCATGTCCAAATGAGTTAAATGAAAACTTATTTTTGTTACTTTTCCAAAAACTGATCTCCATTACCCCCTCTAAGTAACAAGCTACCTGCATCAAATCCATGTGACAAGTGGGTCAGGTATGATATGAAGACATAATACGAGTGGGTACATAACTCAGTAATGTTTGGCTCAGAACATATAATGTTCTGGGCTCCAGAAGCTCAAATCAAATCTCAAATAAGACCCTATTCCAATGAAAAAACAAAACAGGGCAAAACTGCCCCAAACAAAAACCCAAAATTCTACACCATAAAGTTAACATTTTAAAGATAAAGATAGTCAAATTCTTTCTGTTGTATACTTTTAAATTCTAAATTATGGGGTGGAAGTACACTGGGGTAGGAGATTCCCCAAATTAGAATAAGGAGAAAGGACAAGAGGAGAGCAGACGCCTTTGCTAACTGAACTGAGGAATAAATAAGTCAGCATCAGTAATCTTTTCCCTCAGTGACTTTAGGGGAAATTTTATTAGAAGTTTCATTTTACTCATGCCTAGAGTGAATTCGTTTAGCCCAAATTCTAATAGGGAAAGGTAACCAGTTTAATGGGAAGGGAGGTTGAGAAGAGCTCAGGTACATACAGAATGCATGCATAGGAGGTACCCTGGTAGAAACCCACAGAAGAAAGAAGCTGGAGGTAGAAATGTGGTATATCCTGAGACAGTAGTTGAAAGACACTTTAGACTGGCTCTGTTAAAACTATGGCACTAAGATCCTAGCTACATACAGTGATATTATAACTAATTTACCTACAGATGCTAACAATGTTAGCTCTGGCTTTGTTAAGTTAGGTTTGTTTAGGGCTTTAAAAAAAACTTTCACAGTAGACAAGGGTTGTGTTCTTCAAAAGGAGAAAATCAATCTGCTTATGAGTAACAACCATATGGCTATTTAAAAGGGAATGGCATTTTCTAATTTTTGGTCAGGGGAATAAAGACAAAGTAAGCTAGATAATGACTTTGATAAAGCAAACAGAGTGTGAACATGTTTCTTGGGCCAAGAGCTGAGCTTATTACTAGAGAATAAATTACAAGAGCAATTCTTCATAACTGCTTATGAACTCTCACCCTTTCAAAGACGTTTTTGACCCCAAAATCCATCAACAAAGATGGACCTAATTTCCAAAGCTCATCTTAAGATTTCCTCAAGTGCCTGAAATCCATTCCCAGGGCAATGGGGTGGGGTGGAGGGTAGAAGTGAAAATGAGTAATTACTTCTCTGAGTGGCTGTCAATATGAGAAGTACCAAGAAATCCATGTCAAATCTGTTGAAGATTTATCTCACCCTAGAAAATCAACTTTTAATTTCCAATCTCCTAACTTTTATCAACATAAGTCTGGACTTGTTACAGCAAAAATCATAGTATGTCCAAAAGATGAACAAGTTCTAGTCAACATTTTGCTTATTTCAATCAATGTAATATATATATAACAAAATTCCAGTACAAACCAAACAGTGTGAATCATTCCTTATAGCAGAGATTCTCAAACCTAGCTATTCATTTAAATAAATAAATATTTCTTATTAAAAAAAGAGATTTCAGAATCTACTGAACCAGAATCTCTAAAGTCTCAGGATACTGTATTATTTTAATAATTTCTAGTTGATTTCTGACAAAATTGGCACACAGATTGGCATTCAAGAAATACCTCCTTAGATACCTAAAATAGGGTTTGTACTATAACACATATTTTTGAATTGGAAAAGGAAAGGTTTCTGTTTTTCTGTGCCAACTTGGAAATCTAATCCTGAAACAAAGAGGTCAGCTTCATGTAGTTGTAAGGATACTGTGAAGGTAGGTTTATATATATCATATCCTACATTGGCCAGGCTCTTGGCAATCATCTGGGTAGTCACCTTCTTTTGACGCAGAAAAATTTTCATTCGTGGCTTCATATATAGAATGCCACAAAATGCCTATGGAACAGTGAAGGGAAAGTTATTACACAATATTGCCAATTCTACTGACATCCCTGTTGCTACCATCTACTGACTCTGCTAGCAACTGAGATCTAATCTGGGCAAATACTTGACTCAGTTTCTATACCTTGTTATTCTAAATCAACTACCACACTAAGTGCTGCTGACTATATTAGCTACATTGTTTCAGTGGAGACAGTGAAAAGGAATCCTAGCATAGGGTCAAAAGGTTGTCATCTTTATATAACTAAAGTGAGATCTTGTATTATAATATTTTCATGTTACAGGATATCTTACCTCTCATTGTTGAAGAAAAACCACTCTTACTCACCCGTAAAGAATACTCTGTTTCTGGCAGCTCAGAGGTAATGCCACCAGTCTCTTTTTCTTCTGTGCCAAAGTCTGATACCAGGATATCATACTGATCTGTATCAAAGTCCAACTCAGACTTTCCATCTTTATTTCTGGGTAAAAGAGACAAGTACCAATCTAACAAAAACTGGCTCCAAAGGACAAAAAAGCACTAGGAACCCAAGAGAAAAGAAACAACATGAGCCAAAACTCAGATACCTATTTCTTTCCCTGACTACCAATTCAAAGGAACTACACATTACTTGCTTTGAAGATCACACAATATTTAAGGGCCTTTCCAGCCTAAAAAAATCTACTAAGTTTCATAGAGATGTGATACAAAGCACAGAAGGAAAGAAAAAAAAGGAAGGTGGGAATGTCTGTGATCCGATAAATCAAATGGATGCCAGCTATCCTCAAGGCAGGATCTGAAAACAGATCTCAACTTTCTGGGTATTGTTCGGTAGGTCATTCAACATCATTTCCCCCAAATGAATAGACAGATGAATCAAAACCTACTCTTTCTAACTTTAGCAATAGTATAAGGACTACTAAGATTTCCCCAGATCTAATTCTATTTCTTAGAAGGACAAAAAAAGGTTGCGACAGGAACAGCATATACTTGTTAGTCTTCTAGAATTATCATTTAAATATAATAGTACTCATATTGTTTTCCTTAGGACCATTTCTTCTTCTCATAATCCCTTTGGGTCACCTAAATATGGTCCATTCCAAGACCCTGGGCTACATCACTAAAAACTGCCAGGGAAAAAAGGCAAGACCTATCTTTGTTACTGGAAAAAATGCAAAACAAATGATAGGTTACAGAGAAAAAATACATATCAGAACAATGGTCCCCCAAATTTGTTCTGTGGGACAGCAGTCCCCCAAGATACTCTTAAATAAGAAATAAAGAGATAAATAAAGCCTGTATAATCAAATAAAATTGAGAAACAATTCCTGGCTCCCAGAGCCACCTCAAGCTCTAGGGATACCTCCCACATACTGGAGGTTTCAGAAGCTCAGAGCTGCTGTGTTGAAAATGTAGCTCCTTTTTCAGGGCTGAACCAGAGCCACTATGATACGTATCCTGTCTAAAGCTCATGTCACTATAATAGTATATCCTGTATTTTGCAGGATAATCCTGACTCTTGCTACCCCACCCCACTCTAACGCATGTACTCTGAGGAGATTCCCTGTCCTCTCTGGTGCTCACCATTCACCATCCAAGGAAAGGAGGTCTGGAGAAACATTTTTTCTGAAATTGGGAAACATTGCATTCTACATTGCTCTCTTAAACGTTTTCAATGTATTTTGAAATAATATTAGCATATTAAAGCCTCGGAGAAGTCCTGCAATAAAGCAACATGGTAAGCTTTGTTTAAGCCAGCTTTTTCCAAAGTTCTTGGACCACAGAATCCTTTATTTATATAACACCTAGTACCATATAACTGAGAAACAATATGCAAAGAAAAAGTCTGCTTATTGTATTTAAATCATTGGAAATGGCTCATGAAAATGATCCTTTATAATATAAATTATATTACTTGAGGTTTTCGCAGTAGGACACAGGAAGATGTAAATTACCTTACTTTTTTTCTTTTTAATGGAAAGTACTTTCTATATAAACCAGCATGGTTTTTATCTAAGTTTTACCCAACTAAGAAATGAGGCAAAATACTTGACCTATGGAGAAAAAAGAAGAATGAATATATCTGCTCCTCTGTTCTATTAAACATAAGAGTAACACCTCTATTTTATATTAAAGATTTTTAGGTTTCAGTGGACACTGTGTTCCATTTAACATGGGAAAGTTAAACAAATGACATACCCCAAAGTATTTCTAGGTTATTTTATTAGCTCTAAATACATAACCTGAAGCCAGCTTCATTATAGTTCAAATGTATCTGCTTTGAAGATTTTTCCACTTCTAATCCAGCTACTCTGAAAACAGTAATACAGAGGTCCTTATTATTTATACAGAGGTCCTTATTATTTAAAGATTGTGTTGTGCTTTGTTACCCTAATTTCTCCTTCTCTTACTTCATTTTCACTGCAAATAGGTAAAATAACTACCATCGGCCTATCTCAAAACAGTGTCCGTGAATATAAAATAGATATTTATAATGGATTCTGAAGATTTTAGAATAATGTTGAACTGTCTTGATGGTAATAGCTTCAGGATATGTATGTAGGTCTCCACCTTATCAAGCTCCACGTTTTACCAATAAGAAGCACTGTCTCAAACAGAGCTGTGGTTCTAAGAAAGTTAAGGATAGGTTTGCAATGATATACAAACATGTATCAAAATTTATCTACTCTGTTTCTCTAGAGCGATTTATTAAAATATGCTTCATCATACTGCTTTTGCTTATTAGAATCTATCACTCTTGGAATACTATACCTGCGGATGTTCCAAATGAGAACACGAGTGCCTTTTTTGCCTGGGATGGCATCAAACTGGGACAGCAGGTCATTTTCACTGTTGAAAATTGAATAGTTCAAGATGGCTTCTAGGCTGGGCAAGGAATCCTCAGTAATAATCATTTTTTGTAAAACCAAGTATAGTCAAAGAAAAATTAATATCTTAAGAGGATGCTATCAGTCAGGAAGATCTGCCTTTTGGGTTGCCAGTTTAGACAAAATATAGACATATAGATATAAAGCATGGGTGTTACTGCTACAGAAGAAAGGAAAGGGGGGAAATGCAGAAAGGTTGTAGAGACAAAAACCAAAATCAGTTACGCCTGCAGAATATAGCTTCAAAGATATAATATAAATTAAGACAGTCCTATACTTAAGAAATAGTTCAAAGGCTGAATTTTTCAACTCTTTGGAAGCAATGAGTTCAAACTTTATTGCTATACTGCCTGCGTAAAGACACCTGGTGTCTAACAGAAATAATAGCTTGTCCAGGTATAGAAAAGTGAGCTATTCAGCTGTCAGATAAGCTGATAAATAGTATGTTTCTAGGAGAGTGACGCAAATGTAACTACCCTTAGGGGGAAAGAAAAGAGAAGGCCCTAGGGAACTTTACCACAGGAGTGGTGGGAGTGGGGAGATAGTATATAGATCAAATCGCCTAACAGTGAAAACTGCAATATAATTCTAAGATTCTGTCAATGATCCATTTATTTAAAAAATATTTAATAGGGTGAAATTCCAGTTAAATTTAAGACACCTGAATACCTCTTTAAATATGAAAACTTTTGATAGCTGGATTCGACCTGTAGAAAGAGGTTTCTATCAGAATAGTCAGATAGGACTAATTTTTAACTAACATTTTCCATTTCCAGAAAGGATATTGTTTTGCTGGTTGAATGGAACAATTGGTACAATAACTGCTTGGGCCTGGACACATTCCAGATAGGTCTGTGATAGGAGTCCAACAGTGAGAGTACCCCCATTCTTGGTGAAGACGAGAGCGTCCTTTCCTAGTCGCATGGAGCCTGACTTGAAACCATTACCAAAGACCCCGATGGGACACTGGCTCTTCTTTATTACTTTGTCTGTAAAGCCAAAGCTGTAATTATACAAGAAAAAAGAAATCAGAAAGGTAAAAAGCATCCTAAGATAGGTAGGCAGAATGTCTGGCTTTCAAATGAAGAACACTTATGAAAAGTCCTTCCTTTTTTCTTCCTTTCGGTATTTCTGGGCAAAATTATTAAGTTAAAAACATAGGAAATAACTACAGGGTAATGGGACCGATTTTCCTGTGTGGTCTGTGTGTACATAAACGCTTCCGCTACATTAGAGTCACACTTTATAAAACGTAAAGGCGGCCTCTTTTCATTCACAGAGAGAGCTGGAGAAGGCCATGGGGCAGCTGCCTTTCTTGTCTAGATAAAATAGCTGTGATTGCTAATAGTAAAGTTAGGGGAAGATGAAAAGGGTGGTTATCTCAGAGTACACCCTAGAGAGGGTAACAAGAGTACCAGATAACTGGCACTAGCACTAGTTAGAGGTACTAGGCTAGGCATCCCTAACCTGGTCATATCACTCTCTAGAAATCTGAAAGTCAGAGGTTATATATCTTGACAATTTCAACTATTCACTCAAAGGATAACACTTCCAGTTCTTACCCTCTGCTCCATCTGCTGGGACAGTTCATTGGAATGTGGCCAAGGGATAAAAATAGGTAGTTCTGCCTGTGAATATCAGCAAACAGCTGCAGTATAAAGTCTCCCTTGTTTTATTAAGGGCCTTTCACCGAGCCACCTCAACAATCTCTGTAGCCCCTTATGATCAGCTTAATCTGGGAGCCAGATCCTTTCCCTTTCTTATATTTTCCATTCAAACACACAACAAAATGACCGAACCAAAAAAAAATTAAAGATATGACATCTAGAAAATGATTATTATCTTCATGTATCTTCTCTCATTACAAATGAAACTAATTTTTTAAGGATTAGTTCTCTCTAGATGGACTAAGTTTACAATGTTGTACACTACCATTCATTCAATAAATATTTACTGAGTACCTACTATGTGCTGTGCATCATGCTAAGCACTGGAGACACAACTGTTAGTAAAAGAGACATGGTTCTTGCCCGCATGTTTTACAGTCTAAGGAAAGATTTCGTATATTACAGATTAGATGCTTCTCCAACATCAATAAAATAGATGTTCTACCTGCCATGGCTGAGCAGCTTGGCCTTGGCTCTTATTCTTTTAATTGGGTTGAGGTGCCTGATTTCAACTTCCTGGAGGCCAGGGTTTGTGTTCACTTCCTGAGGAAGGGGGACCACCTTTTAATTTTCTATTTCAAAGTGTTAAACGATAACATCACTGTGTCCCTCTAGAGCAGACACTTTATAGGAGCTTTGTGTATCCAACAAATAAATCCTACCACATAAAAAGGTAATTTCTAGGAGAGTAGTTCCTTTGAAAATACCAAAAGAGCATTGGGCTTCTGCAGTCTATGGGTCTTAGCATTCCAGGAAGTAAACTTAAAGAAGTTGGTAAGATTCAGGCATTCCTTTTCCTCCTGTGGAAGAATTACCTAAAAACGATAGGGTCGTTAGGAGGGTTAAATGATACACTGTATGTACAATATATTACAACTTATAAAGTAGTATTCAAACTTTAATTTTAAACTAACTCTAGAAGTCATTCTGAGAATTGTCATGTGCTATCCTCTACCTCTACTTGAGATCTAATGTCATATCTAAAACTCAGGGCTCTTCATAAACAGTAATGTTACCTACCATGTGAAATGGATCTATAAGGTTATTTGGACTTAAACCTACTCTAATGCCACCAAAGCTTCAATTAGGTGCTCAAGGAGAAGTGGTGAGAATAGGGAGACTATATTACTCCCTTAATTTCCTTACCTTTCTGGCCTGTTTTGCCATCTAGCGTCTCTTTTTTCCTTTGTAACTATAAACTTTCATTGTGTTATGGTTTGGGGAGACTAAATGACTATATAAGGTTGAGAAGATAAGTAGTGGGGCAGGGCCAGAACCAGAAATGGAAAAGGATGAGAATAATGAGATGAGAGGAGCTGGAAGCTCAGTATGTTGGTGTTGTTATGTTACCCTTAACTCTTCCCGTGTGTTCTTTTATTCCACTTGCATTCCCATATTAGGTATTCTATTTAACTGAAAATCGCAGAATAGATGCCAGATACCAATCAAATAACTACCTAATATAAAAGCCTTCACAATAAATAACAGAATGGTAGGAACGTATCTTATATAGTTTGGTTAGACAGGTGGTTTCTCTTCATTAAGTAAGTCCTATTCTATCCTCTCGTGTAATAGATAACGGTGTTTACACACCAAGGGGGCTCCTTGAGTGGAATCCAGGAAAATAGCAGCTTGCTCCCAAGTTCCTTAAAATGTCACGATTCTAGAATCTAGAGGGGTAAATTTAAATTGGGACTCTGATCCATGAAAAAAAAACCTTAGCAAATTCATGGACATACAAGGGCAGGTACTGCTGCTCCCTAAATATACTGGTGATGTAATATGTCGTATAAAATAATGAAAGAATGCTAAGCACACTGTTATTCTCTGGCTGTTGTTTTAGAAGAACAGACCTACTAGGAAATGCACTTCTGATCAGAGGTAGCAAATACCTTCAATCCATGGATCTGTGGCTGCTTTTAATCCTTGACCTTTTCCAACTTGCTGAAAAAGGCAGCTGAATATATAGACTAGTTGGTTCACACCCTATCCCCCTAAGCTAAAGAGAATTAATTATGGACCTTACAGAAATTTAATGATAGGCTTTTTCTTTTTAACTTGATTTTCATGGGATTCTGCATTTATGGGAGAAACTGTTGTTTCAGTTACATAACTATTTTATTAGCCTGAAAATATAAGAGTAGCATAAAAAGTTGGAAAATGTGAATAAGATTATAACAAATGTTACAGGTCAAATAGAATTTCTGTAGGCTTAATAATTTTGCATAGTTACCTATTATTTTTTTCCAAATACAAAAATAATATGCCTCCAAACCACAAACAGAAAAATTAATATACTTAATAATAATTTTCAAAGTTACCTCTAAAGTTCAACTATTTTAAAACAAATTGTGGTAAGTGGAATCCCTGGCTGGAAGTTAGAATTGGACTAAATAATCTCTTTTAAATAAATGGGACCTTCTAACAGATTCAAGTTTATTTTAAGATATGATCAGAAATAAAATCCAACACATATAACTATACATAATCCAGGACTCATTTTAAAAATTCTCTAAAATTGATCAGACTTGTGGCTGCCAAGGGGGTGAGGGGTAGGGAAGTATTGGGAGTTTGGGATTAGCAGATGCAAACTATTATATATAGAATGGATGGACAACAAGGTCCTACTGTATAGCACAGGGAACTATATCAATACCCTGTGATAAACCATCATGGAAAAGAATATGAAAAAGAATATATATATATATATATATATATATATATATATATATATGTATAACTGAGTCACTTTGCTGTACAGCAGAAATTAACACATTATAAATCAACTATACTTCAACAAAATTTTTAAAAATTCTCTGAAATTAATTTTCAAATATGAGGAACAACGGCCCAGCTTAAATTAGTGGGAAACATATTTGGCATGATAATGCCAAAAAACCCTATGGCTGCTGTAGTTCCTGCCTGATTTTTGGGACCAAAACATCCTTCGTATCTGAACTCAAATGTCATTTCTTCATGATAGCCTTTTTTTTTTTAAACATCTTTATTGGAGTATAATTGCTTTACAGTGGTGTGTTAGTTTCTGCTTTATAAAGAAGTGGATCAGCTATACATATACCTATATCCCCATATCCCCCCCTTCTTACGTCTCCCTCCCACCCTCCCTATCCCACCCCTCTAGGTGGTCACAAAGCACCGAGCTGCATGGTAGCCTTTTATGATTCCACAGACTAGATTAGATCCCTCGGCTATATACCCTCATAGAAACTATACTCTTCCTTCATAGCACTTACCACTAGTGGAATAACCTATGTAGTTGTATTACTAGTCAATTATTTTATATCTTTCTCATTAAACTGCCAGCCCCTTGGCAATAAGGATCATGTCTGTCTGGTTCACCACTTTATCTCCAGTGACTCTCACAAAAGTGCTCAGTAAAAATTTGTTGAAAGAATCTGGAACAAAAGTTGCTGCAATTATTTTGAAACCATCCTCCTCCTTCCTCTTGCCTTGTAATTGTAAGCACCAAATCTCACAGATGTAGTTCTACAGACAAAATAGAAGGTAGTAAGATTTGTCGGGCCCAGTATTTGACACCCATGTCACCGGGATAAGGTGTGGGGGGAAGGAACCAATAAGAGGATAAGTGATTTTAGAAAAAAAAACTAGTATATACAGAATTAGACACATAAATATTTTGGTTCCATCCCATCTAAAATCCTCTTTTTCTTTATATAAAATATTAATTTTAGGAGATAAAAGTGAGGCTATAAGTTTAAAAATAGGGCCAACTCCATACCTTCATCAACATACTGGCCGCATTCTTATCTCACTTCTAGAAGCTTTCCTCAGATATTCTTCTAATTATAAGGATCTGAGACGTAAGGTACACAGATTGCTGAGTGGTAAAACATAACCAAATTTATAATTGGTTATGTCCAAATTTCACTTCTTTTCTTTGGTGGATCAAAGGGATTTCCCTACAAACAGGGTTATAGAATTAGAATACCTTCAAAGAGAACTACAACCAAATGAATTTTTTCCGTTTTTATAGTTCAGAGCCCTTTCCCTCCTCCACAGAACCCCTCCACTGGTACTCATGCTTCACACGCTAGTTCAGGAAGCCTCATGGAGAGTAATCAACCTCATCTGCTAAAAAAAGGAAGAGAGAAGGAAGGAGTTGAGGAAACACTCATCTTTTACTGAGTGATATGTGAAGATGATAAAGTACAAACTTACATTCTTAACTACAAACCTTTTAAAGTAATTAAATGAACTGACAGTGGCAAGAGAAATCTGTTATCACCAGCTTCAGCAGTTAGAAAAGAGAATTTCCTAACCTTGTAATTCTACTGCAAAACTTTCAAAGATTATGTGTATGATGTCCTCTATTTATCTTTCGTGGGGCTTGATTATACCCAGGCATGTTCATGGTTCAATCCATAAATTGTTCCAACGCCAATACTCCTGAACTAAGAGTGAATTTAAGTTAATATAAGTTTGCAAAGGTCTTAGACCAGTGAAGACCTCCAGGTTTTTACCCATGCTGTTCTTTTTGCGGGGACTCTCATCCCTTGCCCCCCTGCTTCTTTACCTCATTGAATTCTACTACTCACCCCTTAGATCTCAGCTTAAATATCACTTAATCTAAGAGGCTTTGCCTGACCTCCTGGATCAGACTGGGCTCCCCTGATGAGTTATCTCATTGCATCCTATACTTTTCTATCATTTTTTGTTATGATTATTGCTTGACTGTCTGAATTGCCAGCTAGACTCTAAGTTCTGTGAGGGCAAGAAGAGTGATTATTTCATAACCTGTGTCCTGGCACATAACAGCAGCTCAATAAATATTTGTTGAATGAATAAAGGGAAAGGAAAATTATTAAGCCTTAAATAGAGTTCATGAACTCAAGACAAGAGAAAAAGAATGAAGACATCTTTACCTGAGCATTCGGTGTAGTTTATGAGGTGTCATCCCACATCCATCGTCAGTAAAGGTCAAACAAGATTTATTCTTGACCTCCTCAACATCTATGAAGACCGTCCTGGCGGATACATCTGGATCTACAGCATTATCTGCAAAAGGTAGAAATCTGTGATATCAGATCTCTTTTTCTAATATTCTATTAAAAGCTCTAGTTCAGTGCCCCTAAGGCATAGAAACTGTCCTTTATTCCCTTCATGTGAATGTCCCAGAAGGGAGCAGGGAGCATTAATGGTATAGGGAAAAATAGGTATGATGGCAGATGGGTTTATGAAGCTGATTTCTAGATTTCATATGATGACTGATGTGCAATCTGCTTTCTCTCTTCAAACTTCAGAGATTGTGGGAAAAATAACTCCTCCATATACCAAGCATTTTGCTCCATTTTCGTCTTATCCCTTCTTGTCTTTTCAGCCACTTTACTGCTCACAAACGTATACAGTAAGGGGTGATTATGGAGAAGAGTTGAACCTGCAGCTTTGGTACAAATAGATACATACCACACGCGTTAGAGTTTATTGTGAAGATTTTATCTTTTACTTTCTTTTTACATCACCTCCTCCATTGAAGAACACAGATATTATCACCATCCTTGTTTATAGCCTAAGAGGCACTGAAAGAGTTACAGGTTAAAAACCAAAACACTAACTGCCTGCCTAAATCCCAATGATCGTAGTAAGCATGCTTAGAGGAGTGATTCTGCTTAGGCACTCTGTAATAGTCCTGAAGGTGAGGCTGTTTACCCTCATTAAATGGAGAACATAGAATTAGAGTAGGAAATATAAATACAGAAAGTTTCATGATTCTTTCTGAGTTAGGTCTTCACAATAGGTTAATTATTTAAGACTCCAAAAACATCCAATATAGCCATATTCTAACATATGTGCCATGTCTACAACCCCAGGGGGTGCCATTGTCTAATAGCCACATCTTTTTGCCACAGGTGCCAGTTTACATAATTGTCAGTCACTAACACATGTGGTACAAAAGTCTCATTAGGGCTCACTGGCCCAAGTGGGAGGGCAGTCTGTGCAATCTGTTGGATAGGTTCCTTAAGCACTCCTGTCTTTACTAGCTGTTTAATCAAGACAAAGACCTTCCCTTCCACCTGTTCCCCTTTCCCTGGGATCCTACACTGATTTACTAATACCATGTGGCTGGGCTGAGGGATCCGGGTAGGGTTCTGGTTGTGTACTCGTCCCACTACCAATGTTCAGATCATGGCATTTCTCTACTGGGAACATCCCTTACAAGCAAGAGAAGTATCGCACATATTCAAAATATCAGTTTTTATAACACGATTAACAGTATCAGTTACAACCACTTAAATGTGTGGAATGTCCATCAAATAAAACAAGACAGATTAATTTCAAGGGCCACAATGGTGTTGCCAGAGTCACTGATAAAGCTGTCACCAAAAAGTCTTAACAGCAGAAAGGCATCACCGATAGCCCCAGAAGGGGGTTAAAAGGTCTGATATAGTCAATCTTTAAGGACTAGGTGGTGCCAAGCCTTGTGGCACGTGGTAAATCGAGTGGGTCAACTTCTGGCAGGAATTTTAAGTCTGACATGCGATAGTGGCTTTATCAGAAATACAGTGTTTTACTTTGTAATAAGAGGCAGCAGGTTTTTTTTTCTTTAACTGACAGAAGGATTCAGCATTGTGAAGCTGCCTACATTGTTCCAAGAAACTACTTGGCAAGCAGGCCCTGAATTGTTTTAGAACCTATCAATCACTCCTACTGGAAGAAAGCCAAGGCCATTGAGACTGATACCTTTAACTTGTCAACCAACAGGACATCATTTCTACTTTGGAAACTTTGGACATAGAGGAATTTTTTTCTAACACTCAATGAACATTCACAATTCAAACATATAATACATATCAATTCCAATTCTGCATTTATAAAACTGTACATTCAATGAACCAGCTTGCAGGCCTCTCACCAAAAAATCACTTTTATTTTTTCCCTTTTTACTGTAAATTTCACCCAAACTTTACTAGGTATTTTTTTACAGAAACATACCAAAGAGTTTTAATACAGGCATTTCAGGAGTTACAAGGTAACGGCCAGGAGCAGCTAGACCTTTTATCTCCTTGGCTGGAAGCGGGTGGAGTATGGGGGTGGCATGCCAGAGGCCAGGGTCAGCTGAAGCAGCAGGGAAAGAGAGATCAGCAGACAGGCCAGCAGCAGTAAGCACAGCTTTGCACTTACTTTCAGTTTTAAGTGGCCTTTCACTTGGCCTCAACAAATGAAATTGTAATAATAACAGATTGGCCTCAATAAATGAACTTATAATAATAAGGCACCAATCCGGTGGCTGGCTTCAATCTTACCTCTTTTAACCTTCCAAAAATTTATCAACACGTAGCATATGCTATCAAATCCTAGGGAATCTATCTTCTCCCATGGCCCAGCCCATCTAGCCTGTGAACAGGTAGGGCAGTGAGAGAACCCCTATTCCTCTCCCTTGGCCCACCACTGAGGTGAGAGGGTAACAGGGAAGACCCAAATCTGACTACATGTTGGATCTGTTTCTTTTACTTTAACCTTTGCTTTCCACTGCTTTTGTTCACTAAAAGGATACTGTCTATACACAATGGGCTGCCTGGGGAATCCTGCCTCTCTGCCTGAATGTTAAACCAAAGTGCCTTTGTTCAGGGAAGCATCCTGACCCAGTCCACCTGTGGATGGCTGCAAGAAAGAAGAAATTAACACATCCCTTGCCCGAGACTGGCCATTCTAGAGGATATTTGCAAAACCTATGGCCTTTTCACTTTACCTCCTCATCTCCTCCCCCCTTCTGTTCTATAAAAGATACTGGCATCCAAACCCTGATAAGATGGTTCTTTTGACACCCTAGTCCACCATCTTCTCGGTCGGCCGGCTTTCCGAATAAAGTCATATTCCTTGTCTCAACACCTCGTCTCCTGATTCACTGGCCTGTTGTGCGGCGAGCAGAGCGAGCTTGGACTTGGTAACAAGAGCTACACTACCAGGTCCTGGGATGTCTTTATTCCCTAACCTGGCCCACACAACCTCATGTGCTACCAGATCCCAGTAGTCTTATCTCTTGTAACCTGGCCCATGCTACCCTCAGTGGGAGAACTCTAACTTCCCTCACCCACCACTTAGGCAAGAGCATGAGAAACCAGACCCCAGGGACTCTATCTTATCCCCTAACCATCTGACCCCTGATCTTCTAAAATAGCATTGTAACTGAAGCTTCATAGCTCATCATAACCCAGGAAGCAATGAGAAAGTGTCCCATGACAGAATCCTTGGAGAGACAGGATGGCGAGTGGGAGATGGCTTTGACGCAGCGCTTCCTCCCATGCCCTCCTGTTGCAGCGGAATAGCCTATGAGGATCCTGTAAGGTTGTCAGGGCCAAGCTGCAGCCCTACAGACATCCTGCAAGTATCTAAAACTGTTCTTGTCTAAAATTAAAGTCATCATCTTCTGATACAAGGCTATTCTTCTTCCTGTTTTCCCTCCCTCTCTCTCTCTCTCTCTCTCTCTCTCTCTCTCTCACACACACACACACACACACACACACACACACACAGTGTCAGCATTCAAATGACCACAAGTTTGAAATTTCAGTCATTTTTTTGTGCTCCCTCTCTCTTACCCTATACATCCTTAGGCTCTCTTACACCTTGCTATTGAATATTACTATTCCCATTGACACTTTCTTAGTTTACAGAGTTTATTCCCTCTCATCTGGATTATTTCGATAACCTCCTACCTCGTCTTTCAAAGCCACGTCTCTCTTTTCTCCAATTCATCTTATACAACGCTGCAAGATTAACTTTCCTGAAGCACAGTTCTGATCATGACATTCCCTTGCTCAGAAAACTTCAGATTAAAAGCTCAAATACCCAAGCCTCCCAGTCACATTTCGGTCCCAGCCCACCTTCCTAACTTCATTCCCCGCTTGGTACTTGGAGTAAAAATGTCTGTGTTTGAGTCCTGGGTCTGCCACTTACTAAACACACAATCTTGGAAAAGTCAATTAAATTCTCTGAGCCTCTGTATTCTTATCTGCAGGATGATAATAATGATGATGATGCTGTCTACCCCAAAAGGTATAGTTAAAAATGTATTTATGAAAGCTCTATGTAAACTCTCTAAGGACCTATAGCTTTGACTATTCATGAACTCCATGCTCCAATTAAACTCAACTACTCAGTATTCTTCATGCCTTTGTTCATGCAGTTGTTCCTTTTGCCTGGAATGCCCTCCCCTCCCCACACCCATATCCACATGTCCCAATCCTTCAAATCTCAGCTCAAATGTCACCTCTTCTCCAAAGCCTTTCCTAAACCTCCTCTTCCTGGTAAGCTGGAAGTCATCCCTCCTTCCTCTGAACTTCCACAGCACCCAATGTGTCTATCTTTGCTGATATATCACTTTTTATCTTGCAGTTATACAAAGAATAAACCTTCTGTACATGTTTTGTCTCCCCTACTAGAAGATGAACCTATGTTGTATTCATTTTTGTACCCACCACAGTGGCCTTGCCCACAGTGAGTGCTCAATAAATATTTATCGAATGAATGGTTCACCAGAAAATTAATGCATAAGTGGAGGAGAAAACTATGAAGGAAAACCTAAAATGAAAGCTTCGGATTACCTGTTAACACTTTGCTCTCCCTTTTCCCTATTATTAACATGACCACAAATAGTTGTGATTTGGTTTTAAAATCTCTGTGTTTGTATGTATGTGTGCAGGGATGTGTGCGTATGTATTGATATATAATACACGTGTATACTTGCACTTATACGGGTCAGCTCAGGCTAGAATTAGGTTAAGTTAATACTTAAGGCAAAAATCATATATATTCAAAATTACAAATGGAACACTTTTTAAATCACCCATAAAGTTCAGTACACAGTACAGCATAAGTGCATATGGTTTTGCACAGTGCCACTGTGAGGGAACAACACATTTCTGTCTCTCATTTCCCACTAAGCAAATTGTTACTTTTTCCTCTTTTTTGTAAGTTGCATGCACTTATATCGCATTCCACTATGAGTTTCCCTCAAGGCATGGTGCAAAACCTTAAAAATATAGTCCCTGTTCTCCAGGATTCAAAACGTGCCAATGTCACTTTTCCCCTTTCACCTTCTAATGAACATACATATTGTGAGCATTCTGTGTTATGGTCAAACTAATCATCAAAGCTCCCCATCACCCTTCCAAATCACTCTCCTGACCATCTCCTCCTGCTGCCCACTGACTTCTCGCCCAAGGCAATCCACACTGCATGGTCACAGCGATTGCTTAAGTTGTAACTGGGGCTCATCTGGGGAGCTTTGAAACCATTTTCAAGATTTTGTTCTGTGCTATCTTGCCCCATAAACATCTCTCCCTAATTTCAGCTTTTGAAACATTTGCAATGTGCTGCATTTTGTCCAGGAATGTTTTTCTTCTTTGCTTTCCACACAGTATTTAGCACACTGCTGCAAAAGCTGGTGTACTTGGCTTCAAGGGATCAACTGAAAACGCTTTAAAAGCAAACATCGGTGGAGCGAGAGGTTAAGTGCTCAGTATTCATTCCAGCGGTGTGAGGGCGCTCGTGGACCGCGGACCCAGCCCTCCGCAGTCGCAGGGAGCCAAATGCACTCGTGTCATCTCCTAAGAGATGTCCCATCATTCCCAGACTCTCTGGTCCCAAAAGTTAAATAACTCCGTCTTCCAGACCTTTCTTCATGCCCCTTTGCTAGCTTGGCGTCCTCCGTCTGTCGCCGGCCCCCGTGGAGCCCAGCTGCCTCAGGGCCCGATATTTTTATGCATCTCCTTTTGATTATTAACTACGCTATCCTAAAGTGCCCGGAACATCACGAGCCAGAGAGAAAAACCACACTGGAGTCCTAACTCTTAGGACACACCTTGTTTCTTCAGCTTAATCCGCGGAACCTCGTCCCTGGCGACGGAGCCGGGGCGGGTCCCGACGCCCCCACCCCAACCCCCGCCCGCCCCGCGCGGCTCCGCACATTCCTCTTGCGTCCGCGGCACCACGTTGGCACCGCTGCCTCGGGCGATCGCGGCCAGGCCCGCCCTCGCCACTCACCTAGCAGCTCCGCGATGGCACTGAAGGGTCGCGTGTGGCTGCTGGAGTTGCTCTGTAGGTAGCGGGGGCTCATCTGGGGGCGAGAGAAGGTCCAGTCCCGCGTGAGGCCTCGGCCCGCCGGGCCCTCCCCGCGCGCCCCCCGCAGCCCCAGGACCCGCGCGCGCGTCCGCCCCCTCGGGCCCCCGACCTACCGTACTCAGGCGGATCCCAAAGGCCTGCGGGCCGCCGCCCGGCCGGGCCAGCGCGCTGCCCGGCGCGCCAGGGCCCGCGGGGGCCCCTCGGTACAGGAGCATTTTTTTGGCCGCCACGATACTCGTTCGCCGCCGCCGGACTCCTCGCCCGGCCGTCCCGGACTGGCCCTCGCTCGCTCCCGCTCGCAGCTGGCGGCGGCCGTCCGGGACTGGCCCTCGCTCGCTCCCACCCGCAGCTGGCGGAGGCGGGGCGCGCTCCAGCCACCTGTCCGGGACGGGAGGGGTGAGGCCGGCAGCGCCGCGCGGTGGCCCCGCCCTGTCAGCACCTCTCCCGACCCGCGACTGCTGGGCCGGCCGCGGGGCCGTACAGAAATATGGCGACCTCCTGACAGCCGCTCCTTGATCCCCGCCCCTAATTAATTCTTGGCGTTTGCCATAGGCCAGGCCGCCGAGCGGGAAAGCGGGGGGGAGGGGGCGGACGCGTGGGGAGGGGCGGGAATGAGGCGAGGGGAGGGAGAGGGTGCAGGGATTTCTGGAACAGAGTCCCAGTTCGGCGGTATGACTAACGGGCAGGATAAGACAAGTCTTACAAGTTCTAAAGACTATAGTTTTGCTATCTGGGGAGATAGCAAGCTCGCGTGATGGGCAAGCATTCGGACTATTTTGCCTCAAATGCCTCCAGAAACAGCCAGAACTTTCCAGAAGGCAATTGGCAAATCCACTTCAAAGCTTTGCAAGCGCGCAGGGAGGCTGTTTATAAAGGAGAAATTGGAATGCACTTAAATACCCCAAAGTAGGGAATGGGTTAGGTTATGCAGTTTCCATAAAATGGAATACTATGCAGTTCTTAAAGGCCGTATTTGTGGATGAAAATTTATTCATGTGGAAAATATTCATGAGGGAATTAAGGAAACAGGTCACCACATATTGTGTAACGTGATACCTTTTTTATTGGAAAAACAAGTACATTTATACATACATATGTGGACACACACACACACACACACACACACCCTACAATGAGAAACACCTGAAATGATATATTTCAAGATGATATCTCCAGGTCTGGAATTATGAATATTTTCCCTTTTTTTTTCTTGTTTGTATTTTCTAGTTTTTGTACTATTAAACATACACTTTGATTACAGAGAAGAGATTTTTATTTATTTTTTAAATATAATGTTCCCTGGTACAGATGAACCATTATTTGACCATTCCTTTGTGATATTTCATATTGTTTTCCATTTATTTATTTTTGGCCAATGAAAAAAGTGCTGCCTCAGACATCCTCATGTACAGATCATGAATTTCTGGTGCAATTATTTCTACAGAATATTGTTGTGTCTAATAGCATGTGTGTGATTTACTCTTAACGAATACTGTAAGATGGAGGCAACTTGCCCTCCCAGAAGCAGTTAGCGATTTTGCCACATTCATAGCACTACATAGCTTTGATCTTTCAACTTTCTGTCAATCTTTTGAATAAAAAATACTATCTCGGGCTTCCCTGGTGGCGCAGTGGTTGAGAGTCTGCCTGCCGATGCAGGGGACATGGGTTCGCGCCCCGGTCCGGGAAGATCCCACATGCCGCGGAGCGGCTGGGCCCGTGAGCCATGGCTGCTGAGCCTGCGCGTCCGGAGCCTGTGCTCCACAACGGGAGAGGCCACAGCAGTGAGAGGCCCGTGTACCGCAAAAAATAAATAAATAAATAAATATAAAAAAATACTATCTCCTTATTGTTCTAATTTGCATTTCCCTTTCAGTGTAGTTGAATATCTTCTCAAATGTTTATTGTATATTTATACCCTTTGAGCATTATTTCCCCCATTGGGTCCTTTGAATTTGTCTTTTTTTTTTTTTTGGCGTCTTAAATTTTTTTTAAATACCCAAAAGTACAAAGAATGATAAAATGAATTCCCAGGTACTTATTACTCAAATTCAAAAACTGAATCACTTTGCTGTACACCTGAAACTAACACAACATTGTAAATCAACTATATTTCAATTAAAAAATTTTAAAAAACTATCAGGGCTTTTCTCTATCTGCTTTATATATTCTTTTATTTTTTTATTTCTGTATTTTAGAGCAAATTTCAAACAGCATGTCATTTTACCCTATATACTTCATAGTCCTCTAAAAATATGGACATTTCTAAGATATACAGCCACAATGCCACTTTTGCACTAAACAAAATTCATAACAGTTCTTTGATGTTCTCTAATACCCAGCCATAGTCTGATTTCCTCAATTATCTCAAAAAATGTCTTTTTACATTTGGTTTGTTTAAATCTAGATCCAAACAAGAGGCACACATTGTACTTGGTTATGTGTCTTAAATCTACTTTAATCTAAAACAGTCTCCCCTCTTTTTTTTCCTTCATTCTATTGAGTTGTTGAAGAAATCAAGTCCCTTGTACTGTTGAATGTCCTACATAATCATTTGTCTGTTTACTTATTTTTGTTGTTACTTAGGTTGCTCCTCTCATTAGAGGAATAAAGTTGACATAACTATAAACCAGAAGTTGGCTCTAAAGCCTTCAGTAGATTCCAGTACAAAGTTTTTTAAAACAGGAATGCTCAGAGATGGTGTTATGTACTTCCTATTGCAACACATCAGAAAGTACAGACTGTCTAACAGTCAGTGGTGTTCAGATTGATGAGTGGGTTCAAGCAGAGGCAGCTTGAACGGTCCATTATAAAGTTTCCCATCGATCTTTTACTTTGTAGTTTCATCAATTGATGTTCATTGCCTGAAAAAAATATTTTATTAGGGCTGCAAAACAATGATAAACTAATCTCATCATTTCTTGTAATTTATTAACTGTACCCCTCTGTACAGAATTTCTCCTCATCAACCATGGCTATTTGGTTACTCTGAAATACAATTCCCATAGGAAGGGCAGGATAAATGCTTAATTCTTTACTTTTAATTGACAGTTCTTAAAGAGTTGGTGCCTGTGTTGGATACTGTGATGTGCCAGCCCATCGCCCATTTCAATAAAGGACTTTTTGCCTGAGGTGCAGAGAGCACTGTTGGAAAGCTGCCTCTGTTAGCCCCTTCAGGGATTGCCGCAGGTACAGAGAGTTGCCTCACTCAAGGTCACAAAGTTTTCTGGGGCAGCGCACAGCAGTGACTGACCAGAGAAAGACTATAGAGGCTTGACCATCTCAGCTCAACTTGGGATAATTCGGAAGGGTCATTGTAACTCCAGATCTCTCTGTGGGGCTGGCAGAGGCTGCTGTTAGGCCTACGGTGCAGCCCAACTTTCCCCTCTGCCCAGGACTGCTCCTTCCACAGGTGTTATTCCAAAAGACATCTCTTAATAGGCTTCTTGCATGCTACATTCTGTCATAGAGTTGGCTTCCTGGGGAACTCAAATTACGACACTTGAAACTGGGTGTTATCCGGGAAAGTCAGCACTTAGATGGGATTTGGGAGCTAGATCGTTCACTGCCCAGTTGGCAAGGAGGACCGCATCACAGAGGGGTAGGTGGATCACAGATAGCCCCCTGCCACAAGGTGGCAGTCCTATTACTGTTAAGACTTTCACCGGGTGGTGAATTGGGTTGGTATACTGGTAGAAGGGGAACATATGATCTGGTGTGATATATCAAGTATTTGAGAAACAGGGCGAAAGAGTAGCTATAAGACCAATTGAATTTGGTGGTTATTGAGCTCCAAAGAAGATTAAATTCCCAATGGAGACAGGTTTGCTGTGCCAAAGTCAGGATGCTTCCTGGGAAAGCATAGGACCCTGACATACAGTTTGGGGATATCTAGATGGATGCCACAAAAATCTTGAATCCCCAGATTTCCCTGAACCCTCTGAGCCTGTAGAATTGGCCTGACTTCCCTACTAATAGTCTCCCCACCCCTTACTTGGAGATGATGCAGAGCTTCTTCACCACAAGACAAAATGTACCTTCACTTCCCCTTTGGCCACTAGGCCTATAACAAGGGTTAAGGCATAGCATGAACATGCTAGGCTTGATAAGGGAGGAAAGTAACTATGCCCCCAGGAGCTGCATGGCCTAGCCTGCATAGATCGGCAGGACCTAGAAAAGTACACATAACATTGGATTCTGAGATCGCTTGATCAAGGGAGCTAGACTATAAAGTTGGAAGAGGAGAGTTTATCAATGTAGGAACACTCCCCTGGAAAATAGGATTTAATACCCTGGCAAGGACCACAAGAGGTGGTGCAAACTCACTACTAGGACAGCTCCTACAGGTATAGAAAACATGATGATCCACACTAAGTGAGGTCGAAATGCCAGCATTGCTATGGAAATAGTGGAATAAGGGATGAAAGGATTCAGAAGTGAGCATATTGGAGTGGACATACTGAAAAGACTGCAAAACGCAAACAGAAAGGCACAGGATACACCATTTACCACGGCTCTGAGAAGCATGCGGCTGAGAGGGCTACTGGCACCACTAAGAAATTCAGTGGTGGTTCTCCTCTGTAGGTTCAGCCTGTCCAGAGGAGAGGCCATGACAGTAGGCTCACTATGGCAGTGGTCATTGTAGAGCTCTGAAAAGACAGAGACCCTATGGCTGAGCGTAACCATCAGAAGTCAGGTGGGTGCAATTATCATAATGAGTGCAAGGTCGGCAGAGAGGTTGGTGGAGAAGTTGGTGGAGAAGCCCAAGGAGCCTGAAGTGCAGTTATGGAAACCATAAGTAGGACGTGGCATCCTAGGGGAAGGATAAATGAGCAGGGACAATAAGTGTCCATTCTGTGGCCTTCATCAAAAAATCTACAAACAATAAATGCTGGAGAGGGTGTGGAGAAAAGTGAACCCTCTTGCACTGCTGGTGGGAATGTGAATTGATACAGCTACTATGGAGAACAGTATGGAGGTTCCTTAAAAAACTACAGAGAGAACTACCATACGACCCAGCAATCCCACTACTGGGTATATACCCTGAGAAAACCATAATTCAAAAAGAGTCATGTACCAAAATGTTCATTGCAGCTCTATTTACAGTAGCCCGGAGATGGAAACAACCTAAGTGTCCATTGACAGATGAATGGATAAAGAAGATGTGGCACATATATACAATGGAATATTACTCAGCCATAAAAAGAAACGAAATTGAGTTATTTGTAGTCAGGTGGATGGACCTAGAGTCTGTCATACAGAGTGAAGTAAGTCAGAAAGAGAAAAACAAATACTGTATGCTAACACACATATATGGAATCTAAAAAAAAAATGGTCATGAAGAACCTAGGGGCAGGACAGGAATAAAGATGCATACCTACTAGAGAATGGACTTGAGGACACAGGGAGGGGGAAGGGTAAGCTGGGACAAAGTGAGAGAGTGGCAAGGACATATACACATTACCAAATGTAAAACAGAGAGCTAGTGGGAAGCAGTCGAATAGCACAGGGAGATCAGCTCCGTGCTTTGTGACCACCTACAGGGGTGGGATAGGGAGGGTGGGAGGGAGGGAGATGCAAGAGGGAAGAGATATGGGGATATATGTATAACTGATTCACTTTGTTATACAGCAGAAACTAACATACCATTGTAAAGCAATTATACTCCAATAAAGATGTTAAAAATAAATAAATAAATGTCCGTTCTGGTGAGGTTTTAACCAGCACCCTTCTGTCCGGACCGAGCATCCGTAATCTTCCTTGCACAGTGACCTGCTGCCATTTCTCCCTCTCAGCCCAGCACAACGCTTGTGAAAGCCTTGTTTGGCCCTCGCTCTTATTTGGCTCAAGTCTTGGAACTTCTAAAAATGCCCATTTCCTGGCCTTCTTGTAAGGCCTGTGGTCCATCTGTCTCGCTTGCTGTGGGGCATTGTGAACGCTGCCCTAAGTATTGGCCTGTTTACTACTTGGGGGATTTGATATTTAAACAAAAGCTTTGTGTCTTCCCAAGTACTTGGCCCCCTGATTGTTAACTGGGGTCAGAGGCCTCTCTCAGCCCCTCTCCAGCTCCCCAAGACAGAGGCGCGATCCGGAGGGGCCCAGGGAACTGTTGAAAGACCAGGGTTTGGTCTCCTTTGGGCCTTGCTGCCACTGTACAGCGATAAGCAGAAGCAGCAAAGGAATCTGTACAAATTCCATCACTGTGGCTCCACCGGGCTGTAAACAGGCCATAATGCGAGGTTGCACATACTTCACCGCCAAACAGGCTGCAGTGGCAGCCGACACACGGTGAGGGAGGACTCCAGTGAGCAGATCCTGCCGGTGGCCACAGCATAGGTGCCAGTTGTGAACCCCTGGGTCTTGCTGCAAAATGAAGAGCAGGAAATGCATTAGCAGGGTGTGGTGGGCCCTCTGAAAATCCCTAGCACGCCTCTCTGTGTCTTGGGGCAGAGCTTTAGTCCTCAAGGCCAGCCTCACCTGGTCCAGGGCCTTGGGTTCCAAGCCCTGAGCCACTGACGTGATCTCTTTTATCTCAGCCTGGTCCAGGCTGACTTCCCCTAGCCACTGTCCCAGGCAAGTGGAGGAGCCTGGAGGGGCCAGGAAGGCACCTTGCATTTCCTCCTGGCGGATGAACCTGTAACAGCTCTAACTGTTCGACGCACGCATGTACTCATTACCGTGCAGGGCACTCCTGGCGCACGAGGGGCATTTCTCCTAGCACCCTTTGACCCAGTCTCTAAGGTCACTTGTCCCAAATCCCTGGATGGATGTTATAGAGAGAGAGAGCCTAAGAGGAATCAGTGTGGGAGGTCAGCCAGGTTTGGTAGAAATGTCGAAAGTCAGAAGACATGGGCTCCTGTCCCGAATCCACTGAATTGGCCTGTGACCTTGGGGAAGCATCACAGGCTGTGTTCCCAGGGAAATAGAGCGTGACACAGAGGTTCGCAGGCAGGAGGATTCTTGGGGAGCATCGTCAGGCTCAGTACCTGTGGGGAGTGAAGAAAGCAGGAGCGGGCAGAGGAGGAAGTTGAACTGTGATGCAGACACAACATGGGGAGCTCTGGAGCCGGCATGACCCGTCAGAGAGGTCCTAAGTTGTGGTAAAGGAGCCAGGGCTTTATGTCCCTGTGTTGGCCAGTCACTAGATGCAGGCTGCCACCTGGGATGGGTGCACAGCCTTGGGCACAGTGGCTCTCTTCAGCTGAGGGTCATTCCCGGGGAGGGGCTGGACTGTGTGCTGTCAGTCACCAACAGACCCTTCAGCTGGGGAATGAGGGCTCCAGCACGAAAGGGTAGGGGTGGAGCTGGGTGGTGCCCCACTGCATCCTTCTGGCAAGTTACTTCCCTGCTCTGGGCCCCAGTTTTCTCATCTGTCACATTCCAGCTCCAGGGCTCTGTGATTCCACCCCCTCTGCTCTTACCCCCAGGACTCCCCCTCACCAGGCCTCTTAGGCTACACCCAATTTAGCATCCCACCCCTGCTACAATGTTTGCAGCAGCTCCTCATTGACTATGATAAAGTACAAATTCCTTGGGTGACTTTCAAGGCCCTTCACAATCTAGTCCTGACCTATCCCTTCAGCCTCCATCCTCATTGCTTACTCTCCATGACAGATATTTTGTTTCTATCATGATTTCCCTGAAAACACTCTCCCTCCTTCCTCTGCTCCTTCAATAAGGATGCATTCGTGAGCAGGGTATAGCGGAAAGGGCTTTGGAGCCAGACCTCAACTCAGGTCCCGCTCTTATCAGCTGTGTGACCTTAGGCAGGTCACTCAAGCTCTTTGAGGCTCAGTTTCTTCATCTGGAAAAATGAAGACTTTTTTTTTTTGATGTCTTTTTCCATTTGTTTGTTGTGAGAAGCAAATGAGGTAACATATGTAAAGGGCCTACTGCAAAGCCTCTTCCCTTTGTTGAAACAGCTGAACGTAAATAACATCATCCAATGATTAGTTTCAAATATATTTAGAATGAGTAAATGCTGTATATAATTTGGTGCTTTCTCACTAATCCTTAACAAAAATCTAGTCACTCAGAATTTTTAGTCTGGTGCCAAGTAAATACCCAGCCTCTGCTCAGGCTGCTCCTGGTCTGCATCTTTCTCAGCAGCCTCTCTGCCTCAGTCATAAGAACACAGAAGCCTTTTTATTCTCTTGGCCAAGAGGCATCAGTCAGCATCACCTGGGAACTTGCTGGAAACTCACATTCTCAGCCACCACCACCCTAGACCTAACATTCAGAAGCTCTGCAGGTGGGCCCCGCAATCTGGCTTTTCCCAAGCACCCCTGCCCCAGGAGACTCTGATGCACGCTCAGTTTGAGAACCACGCCTGCTCTGCAGCCTGGGGCTCATCTGAGGCCACGTTCCCTCGGGCTTATCAGTGCTACAGATCCGTCTGCCACCCAGAAAGAGGGAGGCGTGACTTGGCAGGAGTTAGAGGACTCCAGAAGAGACCAGGCCTTTGACAGGAGGTCCCGGGCGTAACCTGTGCTCTTTGGCCACTGTAGGCTCCCCAGGAGCGGGTTGCTGAGCTCTGCCCGCTGAGCTAGAACCTCCTCCAGGGCACACGGGGCAGTGCCTGCCACTGGGCAAGTCTTCCCAGGACCAGAGACTCGTGACCTTTAAGCCTACTCAGCATAGCCCCTAAAGCAGTGGTGGTTCTCAAAGTGTGGTCCCCAGACCAACAGCATTAGTACCACCTGGGGACATGTTAGCATGGAAATTCTCAGGCCCTGCCCCAGACCAATAGGTGATTTTGATTCAGGTTCAAGTTTGAGAACCACTGGCCTACACTTTGCAAACGCAAACTAGTTTAACTTCATTTGCTTTTTCAGCTGCCCCATTCTCTCTACTTCTTTCTTCCTTACTACACGGAAGATAAAAAGGGAGACAAAAACATATTGATAGAGAGGGTATACAAAACCCTGTTTCCTAATTAGAAGGAATTCCCTTTCCACTTTACTCTTTGAATTTACCTGTTCTGACCAGTCGTATCAAATAGGACCCATGGGTGGTCTAACTCGATTTACATTTAGTACTTATTTCTCCAGTGGCTTGTTGCTAGTGGTAAAAGCTTTGGCACATGAAGTAGAACATTCGGAATACAATATGAATAAGCATTTTTGAACAGAGATTTAGTTTCATTGCAGCCACTGGCATGATGTGCTTTACAGCTCTAATTTCAGTTCCAGTTGTGAAGACTCGAGAAAGGCAAACAGATTTCAGAAAATAAATAGATAAAATAAAGGGCAGAGGTGGGAGAGATATACGCTCCAACTGTCATATCAATTAGAGATCTAAATAGATCTAGAGAGCTAAATTAGGCAATTTTATAGCCAGGGGAACAGGGAAACACAGTGCTGGAGCATAATTAAACTGTGGAGCCCTCACCGTGGAAGGAGGGGGCTGGAGGACAGCAGGGTTGACTGAGGGCCTGGATAGGAGAGACCAGGGACGGGAAGGGGCTCTGAGGGAGAAGCCCAGAGGGCAAATTAGGGCCAGGGGCTCAGACCTACGGGCCAGTGGCACAGAGGACTAAAGGACTTCCCTTCCCACAGTGATGGCTCCACAGAGTTCTTGCTGGGAGAGGAATCGGCACTCCCCCACTGTACCTGCCAGTCCGAGGGAGGCGGCAGGAGCAAAGTGCTAAATGGGCCTCCTGATCTCCCTCCCAGCGCCCCCAGGACTGCCCCCCACCAGGTCTGTGCAGCTCCATCCCTTTTCCCAGTTATGGGGAGCGTGGCCGCTTTCCTCCAGCTCAATGCCAGGCATAAGCCCTTCCTACAGAAAGGCACTCTCCTTTCTGGGCTTCGTTGGCTTTTAAGTGAAATCTTTCTCCTCCTTTCTCTTCCCAGGGTCTTATCAGAGGCCTGAGCGGACCTGCCCCAGGACTGCTACCACGGTCAGCACAGAGCACACGTGTGCTCTGTGACTGTGATTTCCATGATTTCCATTTTCCCATCGTGACAAACCTGGGCCTCACGCCTCCTGGCTCCGACCTGACAAGAATCCCAGAGCATCCCAGGGGAAAGGAGAGGGCAGCTGCAGCTACCTGGAGGGGCAGGAAGGGGGCACCTATGGCGGGGGGGCCGGCTCTCCAGACCAGGCAGGAGTGTGCCGTTAGCACCCGAAGCTGGCTCTCCCTGGAGAGCTCACGGTGCCAGCTGGCCAGCGTGCCAGTTGGTCAGCTGTGAGTCAGGGAGATGTGGTCCCTGGGTACGTGGGGTTCAGAGGGCAGAAGGCACTTGTCTAACCTATGGGCGAAGGACTAGATGAGTAGCTTGTTAGCTCACCCAGGTGGGGCTAGTCCCAGGTGTGTGTGTATGTGTTGCGGATGGGAGGTACTTAAATGGTATGATACACAGGGTTATATGCATTTGTCAAAGTCATCAAATGGTACACTTAAGATTTGTACATTTCGCTGTATGAAAATGTTACCTAAAACAGGAACTGTAAACAGTGATCTCTAATGCTATGCATGCTGAATTTTTCCAGCAGATGTGTCCTGATGTTTGCAGCTTACGTTGAAATGCATCCAAAAATTAAATGGCTTGATACATGGATAGAAGAACGGATAAATATGCAACAAAGAAAATATAATAAAATGTAAAATTTAGAATCTAGCTGGTGTCTACGTGAGTGTTAACTGTATCATACTTTAAACTTTTTGTAAGTTTGAAATATTTTCCATAATGGAACAGTGGGAAAAATAATGTTGTATTTGGCATGGAAGTGTGGAAGTTACTGTCATTCTTAATGATCCAAGCATGCAGAGGTGTTAGACTCTGTCACAGCTATATATATATATATTTTTTTTTCTGTATGCGGGCCTCTCACTGTTGTGGTCTCTCCCGTTGCGGAGCACAGGTTCCGGACGCGCAGGCTCAGCGGCCATGGCTCACGGGCCCAGCCACTCCGTGTCACAGCTATATTTAATTCACCGATCTGACCCTTAGGGAAAAAGAGATAGATCTTGGAAAATGACAGGCTATTGTAAATTCAACCAAGTAGTGGTCCTAACCTCTGCCACTGTGCTAGATGTAGGATATTTGCTAAAGCAGATTAGCACAGGCTCAGTCACATGGTATGCTGCCATTAATTTTCTGAATGTGTTCTTTTCTACACTATTCAGAAAAGAGGATCAAAAAATGCTCAGATTCACATGGGACAGACCACAGTGTACATCTGTGATTTTGTTACAGGGCTACGTTGACTCTCTTGCCCTTTGTCATAATATAGTCCGAAGGGATCTGGATACCCCACAGAACATCACACTGATGCATAAAGAAATCACGTTAATCAGTCTGGATGAGCAAAAAGTGGCTTGCACATTGGTGGCCTTGGTGATAGACAGTCACAACACGGGAGGTAAATGCTATGATGATTCAGGGGCTTGTCACATCAATACATTTCTTAGGTGTCCACTAAGGTTAGGGGCACACTGAGTAATCCCATCCAAGGTAAAGGACAAATTATGACACTTTGTACGTTTCACCACAAAGAAGAAAAGTGTACTATCTGCTTGGCCTCTTCAGGTTCTGGAGGCAGTATATTTCTCACTTGGGAATACTGCTCTGCCACATATGCTGGATGATGTGAAGACTGGCAACTTTGAGTGGAGGTCAAAGCAGGAAGTGCTCTGGAGCAGTCTACACCAGAGTGCAAGCAGCCCTTTTACTTGGCCCTGTGACCAGAGTACCTTATGGTATTAAAGGTCGTAATGGTGGGAAAAGCTGCCATGTGGGATTGATGGCAAATCTCATGGGATAATCACAGTGCAGACTCCTGGAGTTTTGGAGAAAGGCCATGCCATCTTCAGAGAATTATATGCCTTTGAAAAACAACTCCCAGTGTGCTGCTGGGTCCTGGTAGGAACAGAGCAAGCTGATCATGGGACACCAGGAGAGTATGTGGCCACAGCTGCTCATCATGAGCTGGATTCTGTCTGACCCACCAAATCCTGAGGGCAAATGGGCCTAACAGGAAGCTCTTATAAGGAAGTGATAACTCCAGCACAAGCAGGACCGGAGGAGTCAAGTAGCTATATCAGCAGGTGGCCCAGACTCCCATGTCATCCACCACTATTTCACTAGCATCTCTTCCTACGCTCACACTTATGGCATATGGGAATATCCCTCGTGACCAGCTGACAAAAAAGGAAAAAGCCTGAACTTGGTTCATGGGTGGATTGCTATGGCGTGTGGGTGTAAGCTGAAAATGAATGACGGCCACACTGCAGCCCCACCCATGATAGCTTTGAAAGAAGTTGTTGAGGAATAACTCTGAAGGGCCATTCTAGTTGAGACTATCTTTGGGCCTGCAACACAGCTCTACTCGCTCTGCTCACTCCTGCTTCCTTCTTCTCCCTTCCATAAGTGTTGATCCAAAGGTTAATTAATATGCTGCTTACTAACACCATCTCAGAGTCCACTTTCTACTACAACAGTGCCCTTCTTTTCAAACTTCTTTACTTCTCAGTTTGTAAGGCCTCTTCGTATATTAGGAATATTAACTCTCCGTTACATGTGTTGCAGATATTTCCTCCTAGTCTGTCTTTTGCCTTTTAACTTTGCTTACAGTGTCTGTTGCAAAACAAATAATTTAGTTTCATTTTGTAACTGAATCTGTTAATCTGTCCCTACACCTACCAAAAGATAATGACTTTGATGTATAGCTATTAACCTGAAAGGGTAACCATGGTGTATTGTTAAGAGCTAAAAGCAAGTTGCAGAATAATATATAGAGCAGCATTTATCAAACTCTTCCAATTATAGAACTCATTAAACTTCTTTGAAAGCTCACATTCAATAAGCTTAGGGTGGGGCCCAGGAATCTGTATTTTAAAGACAAACAAAGCGAGTCTATGTTTGGATTCATTTTTTTTTAAATTTTTTGAGACTATATTTTTTAGAGCGGTTTTAACTTCACAGAAAATTGAGAAGAAGGTAAAAACTTTTCTCATATACTGCCTTCTTCCCACATATGCACAATCTCCCCCATTGTCAACATCCCCACCAGGGTGGTGCATTTGTTATAGTTGATGAACCTATGTTGATACGTCATCATCACCCAAAGTCCATGGTTTACATTAGGGTTCACTCTTGGTTCTGTACTCTCACACGTAACCATCTTTGCAGTATATCATACAGAGTACTTTCCCTGCCTTAAAGATTCATTTGGATGTAAAGTATCACTCCATGTTTGTAAAGAAAATAAGGGGAGAAGTAAGTCTCTATTTGTGTGTGTGTACATACTATATAAGCATAGAGAAAAGTGCATAAGGATACACCTCAGATTAATGTCGTTTTTCCAAGTGGAAGGAACTAGAAAAAATAAGGAAATTATGTCTTTATATACTTTTTTATTCTTATTGCAATGGGTATTAACTAATTATAACGTTTTAAGAAATCCAGTAAATATTAAAGCCATTTCAAATTGCCTTGTTATCTTTTGAGAGAATACTGTGAAGAAGAAAAAGAAGCACTCAAAAGAGTTGTCTTAATTCTTAGCTAAGCGTTCTCTGCACGCTCCACCACAATATCAGGAATTTCCCTTCTGTTAAGGCAGCTAAACCTGGCCAGTAGTGGATGAGGTTTACACCTAGGTGACCATGAAATGGTTAACAGAGTTTCTATGTTGTTAAAATTTTGGTTCACACCAAAAATAGTTTATACAGGTTGTGTAACAGCTGCTGTTGCAATTATGTCTAATGGAAGGTTTTGATTCACACCAAAAACACTTACATGTGTTTTGAGTGGCTAAAACTTCTGGTTTCCAAGGAACTAACTACACAAGTCTCCCCCCTAGGGACTCTGAAATCATCCTTCTTACTTTTGCCTGGTTCACTGCCTTGGAAACATTCAAAACAGATTGCTGATCTGCTTCTAGGCACTGAGATTTTGAGACTTGCTTGTCCCTTTTATTCAGAAAAAATGTTTTTCTGATTATACAAGTAATTACATGCTCACTGTAGAAAATTTGAAAAAGACAGAAAAGTATAAAAAGAAACAAGAATCACTCATAACCCTACCATCCAGAGGCAACCACTGTTAATCTTTTGGCATATTACCTTCCAATTTTGTTTCCGTGAATTTTTCATGTATTTGAGCCCATCCTGGGCATATAATTTCATATACTGCTTTTATCATGTAATGTGATAAAATAAGCAATTTCCAACAAACCATACTTTTACAAGATTCCATTTATATAGATGTGTTCTGATCTACTTTACTATTCCCCTTTTATTCAACGTTTAAGTTGTTTTAATTATTTTGCTATCTTAAGTAACATTGAAGCTTTTACCTTTAGGTATGTCTGAATTTGAAACCATTGCCCATTTCTGATGCTGATGAAGGTGTTGCCTAACTGCTATGCTCCAGTAAGGTACTTAGAACTTTTCACCTTGTAATCATCACAGAGACTTCCAGGATATCTTAAGCCCATCAGCTGAGAGGCAGCTCTCCTGAAAATAGGGGACAAGGAAATAAATGAAATCATAGTTCCAATGACAGAAAGGAGAAATGTGTTATCTTAAAACCCAAATATACTGGAATTCCCTAACAGTGACAACAGTGGTATCCTTGGTATTCAGCCACAACTCCTATGTATTTCTGCGTTGTGTTTTGTTCTTATCTGAAGTGTTCAGTCAAAAACAACAACAACAAACTTTTCCAGTCTGTTTGTTCTGGCAAAACGCTTTCAAAGGGAGGAGGGCCAAAAGACACCTTGTCCAGTTGAGCCGTGTGTTGCTAGCTAAGCTAATGCCATAAATGAGATTTCGCTAGGGCTTCCCTGGTGGCGTAGTGGTTGGGAATCCGCCTGCCGATGCAGGGGACACAGGTTCGTGCCCCGGTCCGGGAGGATCCCGCGTGCCGCGGAGCCACTGGGCCCATGAGCCATGGCCGCTGAGCCTGTGCGTCCGGAGCCTGTGCTCCACAGCGGGGGAGGCCACAACAGTGAGATGCCCGTGTGCCGCAAAAAAGAAAAAGAAAAGAGATTTCGCTAAAACAGTTTTTAAAAAATCATGCTGGCAATTTAATTAGGACTAAAGACCCATGAGGTTTGGAAGGACATAGATTTTCTCATTCTAATTTCACACCTCTTCAAGCTCTTCTCAAAAATAAGACTATAGTTGCTTTAAAATACTGCAGAAAAAGAAGTTTGGCTGTGTGAAAAAATAGATGAAACAGGATTAGTGAAATGTTGATAATTCTTGAAACTAGATGACAGGTATGGGTTATATTATTCTCTCTATTCTTGGGTATGTTTGAAAATTTCCATAATAAAGGAGAGAAGACAGAGAGAGAGACAGAGAGACAGATACAGAAAGAGAGAAATGGCGAGATAGAGAATATTAAAAGACATCTAATAATTAAAAGTAAAAATCAAAAAGAAAAACCATAAGACCCCTATGCAAAAGGTAACATTAATCTTGTTTAATTTGGAATTTTCTCATCTGTAACTCACTTTCTACAATAGCTAGGAAACGACATAAGCAGTTTGAAGGGGGCACATTTTGAGTATGTAGATTCTCACCTATAATCATTTAGCTATTTGTGATAAACAGGAATCCTTTTGGTCCCTATATAATTGATGAATTGATATTGCATTGGCTCAGAAAGTGTACTTTGATTAACTACTACTGCCTTTCACACCTTGCAGAAGGGAAAGGTAGGTGAATGTGACTGACTTCATTTTTCAAAGGCCAACTAGCCTCACTATCATCTGCTGAACACACAAAGCAGATGTTCCAGAAGCATGGACAAAGCATGGCCTTTGAGTTGTCTGTGACACGTGGCCTCCTTTCGATGCTGGCTCCCTTAGTAGAACCAGTTATTCTACCCAGTTTGTCCAAGTATCTATCCCAGCATCCGGCATCTGATGTCATGATATATCCCCCTCTCTCTCTATATATATATATCCCTCTTTTTCTTCCCCTCTAGAATGCCAGCTATTTCGAAGTCAAGACTGTGTCTTATTCAGTTTTTGTTTTCACAGTACCTGGTACAGTCTCTGGAAATGGGTAGGGAGCATAAATGTATGCTAAATAAACAAAGGAATAAATATACAAAACGACTGGAACGGAGGGAGGATTAGGATCTAGCTTATATATATTAGTTGTTACAATCTTCAGAAAGTTCCTTAACCTATATGAGTCTCAGCTGCAAAATGAGAATGACAATGCCAAGCTTTCGTACTTCACAGTGTTATTGCTAGACTCAAAATCAACTTAAAGGGCTTCGCTGGTGGCGCAGTGGTTGAGAGTCTGCCTGCCGATGCAGGGGACACGGGTTCGTGCCCCGGTCCAGGAAGATCCCACATGCCAAGCTGGATCCTGTGACTTTCTGACATGCCCCCCGTTTTAAAGTTCTTTCTTACGTTGGGGCATAAGATGTTCCAGCCTTGCCTCTTTTTTCATTACTACTAATAAGAGCTTCATCGTTCCACACTTATTTTCCCTTTAGATCCATTCTAGAGTTATTTTCAACTCTTCTTCTTCCCATTGTTTTCCTGGGTCCTCAAACCCACTATATTTTTTTGCTTAGTCTTTCAGACTTTATCATTTCTTAGATTCTAATTCACACACTTACCACATCAGGGCTACACTAAAAAAGAAGTGCCAGGCTTCCCTGGTGGCACAGTGGTTGAGAGTCCGCCTGCCGATGCAGGGGACACGGGTTCGTGCCCCAGTCTGGGAAGATCCCACATGCCGCGGAGCAGCTGGGCCCGTGAGCCATGGCCGCTGAGCCTGCGCGTCCGGAGCCTGTGCTCCGCAACGGGAGAGGCCACAACAGTGAGAGGCCTGCGTACCGCAAAAAAAAAAAAAAAAAATCAACTTAAAGTAGTGCATATGAAAGTGTTTTAGAAACCAAAAGGAGGGAAGGCCACCAGTGTTGTGTTAAGGAGAGAGGCTGTATAGCATGGTGTTTATGGCTGCTATCATTGGGTTACTGTGAGAATAAAACAAGGTGATACAGGTAAAATACTTGGCAAGGTACCTGGGACAAAGTAACCTTTCCAGAAATGGAAACAGGGAAGATGAAAAGGTCCATGCAGTGAGGGTGGTAGAACTATATGGGAGCTGGCAAAATGGACCAGATGTCCTTTAAAATGACCACTTGACCTCTCTGATGCTAAGGAGAGCAATTTAGAATCCTCTAATGTCTCAATAACATCAAACCCTCACACAATCTCTGTGGCTAGCTGGTGCCCTCACTGGGTCTGACAGTGGCCCTTCCAGGTGTGCATATATATGTATATATGTTTGTATGTGTGTATCTGTATATATATGTGTATTTTTAGGAATGTATGTGTGCTGGGCCTGAGGACAGCGCCAAATGAAGCGCACGTCTCTGTGTTTGCCTGTGTGTGTATTTGTGTGTGTGTGCCCCTGTATGTGTCTATGTATACATGTGCTATGCATGTGTGCTAGTATTTGTGTATATGTTTGTATGGTGTGTATTTGTATATGTCAATGTGTATATTTGTGTATGTATGTGTATCTTGATCAGAGCTGGTCACCTCGGCTGATCTGAGTGGAAGGGTGACGAGGGGCTGCAGGACCTGCGGATCCCGGGCTGGATTAGGCTGCAGCCCTGTCAGCGGGGCTGCGGAGTGGGTGGTGAAGCACTGGCGTGGAGGCTGGGGGAGGATTCTCAGCGTGGCAGGCAGGCCTAGCTGAGGCAGTGCTGAGCGCGAGGCAGAAGCCGAGGAGCAGAACATTTGGAGGTCAGGAGCTGCGGATAGAAAAAGGGGAAGTCACAGGCTGGTGAGAGCCTTTTGAGCAGGAACAGGTCTTGTCCTGGGACCTTCCACTGATGGACATGGGGGAGAAGGGGAGAAACAGCAGAGTGCCCAGGGCCCAGAGGGGTCAAGAGTCACATCTGCAGCACTTTCCAATGTCTACAGAGCTCTCACAGAATAGCACCCTGGGAATTGGAACCTAATGCTAATGAAACTGGATATGACACTGAGGGCTCAAACCACATTTCACTTCAGTGGGATGCTGAGCAGAGGTGCAAAGTCACCCTCTCTGGAAAACAACTTCAACCTGAGGATAATTGTAGCTCCAAGAGCTATACATTCGAAGAGCCCAATTAGCCCTTTTCCTCAGTTCATCTGTGGATGATTTCACTGTTTCACTTTATTTCAGAGACCTGAAAACCTTATTTAAAAGCTGAAAACATTATTGAACTTCCAAGTCAGAGATTTTCTGCCTGCCTCATTTTAGATTATATATGACACCCAAGAGAAAAAGTAGCAAAGAACTCAAGGAACATTAAGTTCCAACTTTAGTTGGAAGGTGAGGAAAGTTGTTGGTGATAAGGGGCCCTTTATAAAAAGATATTTTTTTTTGCGAAACATGGACTTCTCACTGTTGTGGCCTCTCCTGTTGCGGAGCACAGGCTCCGGATGCACAGGCTCAGTGGCCATGGCTTACGGGCCCAGCCCGGACCGGGGCACGAACCCGCATCCCCTGCAGCGGCAGGCAGACTCTCAACCACTGCACCACCAGGGAAGCCCCAGTACTGTGTAAATTTGGACAAGACACTAAATCTCTCTTGGACAGAATTTTCTCATTTGTAAAATGAAGGAATTGTATTAGATGATCTTTAAGAGCCCTTCAAGCTCTTTTTAGGGAAGCCCTAAAAAGATTTTTTTAATGTCCATAATGTCACCTCCCAGAAAATTCGTATCGGAAAAAAAAAAAGTAACTTATATACATAGTAAGAAAGTTCAAACACAGCCAGGTAGGTTATGAAAACTGGAAGCCTTCCCTTCCACCAGCACCTCTTCCTGAGGATGACTACTTTTTATCAGTTTCTTATAGTTCTTCCCAGAAAAACAATACTCATTTTACTCAACCCCTTAGCACCGTTTGTCTTATAGTTGATTGCCCCCTCCTCCCGAAAATGTTTATTCACTTAGCTTCCAGGCCTCCACACCCCTTTGTTCTCTTCTTTCCTCCTGGCAGGCACCTTTTCAGTCTCTTTTGTTGGTTCTTTCATCTTTCCCACACACCCTTGCCCAAAGCAAACTTGCTAAGTGTCCATCATCGGATGAATGGATAAAGAAGATGTGGCACATATATACAATGGCATATTACTCAGCCATAAAAAGAAATGAAATTGAGCTATTTGTAATGAGGTGGATAGACCTAGAGTCTGTCATACAGAGTGAAGTAAGTCAGAAAGAGAAAGACAAATACCGTATGCTAACACATATATATGGAATTTAAGAAAAAAACTGTCATGAAGAACCTAGGGGTAAGACAGGAATAAAGACACAGACCTACTAGAGAATGGACTTGAGGTTATGGGGAGGGGGAAGTGTAAGCTGTGACAAAGCGAGAGAGTGGCATGGACATATATACACTACCAAACGTAAGGTAAATAGCTAGTGGAAAGCAGCCGCATAGCAGAGGGAGATCAGCTCGGTGCTTTGTGACCACCTAGAGGGGTGGGATAGGGAGGGCGGGAGGGAGACGCAAGAGGGAAGCGATATGGGGATATATGTATATGTATAACTGATTCACTTTGTTATAAAGCAGAAACTAACACACCATTGTAAAGCAATTATACTCCAAAAAAGATGTGAAAAAAAAAAAGATGATATTCTGCTTCTTTGTAACCTGGGACTAATAAATGCAGATATAGCCATATCCGGCTCTAATGAAGACCATTGCATTCTGAGTCCAAAGGCTCACAAGCTATCTATGGTACATTGTTTTCAAAGATGACCATGATAATCCCTCCAGTCCTGCAGGCGCATTTCTTAATTTGCTGCTCCTCCCACAAAACAAGAGTCTATTTTCTTTGTCCTTGAATCTAGGCTGGCTCTGTGACTGGATTTGACAAATAGAATGCGGCAGAAGTCATGCACAATTTCTGAGACTAGGCCTAAAAAGGCAGTAGTAATTTTCATTGTTGCCCTTTGGGGAGCTATCCTACTGGAAAGAGAAGCTACATGAAAGAAAACCAAGACATGCCACCCAAGAATCAGAACCAAGATCCCAGGCATGTGAGCGGGGCCATCTTGTGTCCTCCAGCCTCAGTTGAGCTGCCCCAGCTGACACCAGGTGGAGTAGATGCAGCCTCCTGAGCCCTGCCTGAATTTCTGAGCCTCAACATGGTGAGCAAATAAATTGTCATTCTGTCACTACATTTTGGGGTTGTTTGTTATGTAGCAATTGATAACTGAAACAATAGTTCAAAGAATCCATATTCAACCAACTGAACATTACTCTGACTCCTACAAACTATGGCCCATAGGTGCACGTCCACCCATGTTATCACAGCTAGCCAGACGAGCCTTGAAAAAATGAGGAATCATTTTCAATTAGTGCAGACAGCAAACAGAATGACTTTTCAGTCAATCTGCGCTCTTCAAAGTAATCAAAGACAAGTTCTTAAAAGTCAAAGATCTCAAAAATACTTTTTGATGAGTTCATTATATTCTGTTTAGTCCAAGTTAGAGGTAAAAATAGCACATTAACCAGGGGCTGTGCTGGGCATATTACCAGTCCCAACACATCCAATCCCACAACAACTCACTTTAAATAATTAATGTTATTCCCATTTTACAGATAAGAAAACTGAGACCTAAGTTAACTAAGTTGTGCTCGAGGTCACACACACAGCTAGAAAAAGTTGGAGGAGAGAATTGTATTCAAGTTTTCTAACTTCAGCTCTTCCAGGCTCTTAACCAGTATGCATTTTACTTCTCATTCATTAAGAAGGTCCTTAGGGTATCAAGACTGTGCTATGGTGAAAGGTAGGTCAGAGTGGAGGGAAAGGAAGAATCATAGCAGCCTCACCTTGCCCCTCCCCACCGTTGTCCTCACTGCCCACTCCCATCCCTAAGGCCAGATGGAAAATTCACTATCTCACCTTCTGTATACAAACTAAAACCCACAGTTACATTGGCCCCAGGAAACCATTGATCTAACAACCCTGTAATCAATCAGACAGAATTCAAGTGCTTATGTATACTAGGAGACGTGTATAAGAATATTCATGATAGCACTGTTTTGTGACAGCCAAAAACTAGGAACAGCCAGAATGTCCATCAAGTTAGAATGGACAGATTGTGATATATTCATATGATGATATACTATACAACAATAAAAGTGTACCAACTGCAGCTATCTGAAACAACATGGATGAATCTCACAAACAATGTGAAGTAAAAAAGATAGTCGCAAAATAATACAGACAAGTGCAAGTATATAAAGTTCAAACATCTGTAAAACAAAACTGTGTTGTTTAGAAATGCTTATATGTAAGATAAACATACAAAAAAAGCAAAGAAATGATGATCACAGTGGTCAGAATAGGAGTTATCTCTAGGATGGGTGGAAGAATGGCATCAGTGGGGTGGGGGGCAGGGAGGCAGGAGAAGCGAGGGAGTCGGGGTTACCAAGGGATTCTATTTCTTGTCCAGGGTGGTCATTATATGGGTGATAGCTTCATAAATGTTCTTTTAAATAGCAGTTCTCTTCTTAATGCTTCTGTTTTATTAATGAAGTAGAAAGCAAGGTCACCAGCTGGGATTGAGGATGAGAGAGGAGGTATTGAAGATTTGAGAAGAAAACAGTATGAAAGAAACAAAGACATTGAAGAGTGAACAGAATTGGGAAATATAGTAGTATTTTTCTTATTCTTTTAAGAAATCTTTTCAATTTCTCCTGATTTATGTAATGTTATTCTCTCATATGTAATGTTATTTTATTAACTTCAATATACTATACTATCAATATATGTAGTTAATCCAACACTTAAATTGTAATGTTATTTAATGTATAAAAGTTAATTTGAAAAGCATTACTGTCATTAAAATACATCATTAGGATAATAGTCAAGGGCTTCCCTGGTGGCACAGTGGTTGGGAGTCCGCCTGCCGATGCAGGGGATGCAGGTTCGTGCCCCGGTCTGGGAGGATCCCACATGCCGCGGAGCGGCTGGGCCCGTGAGCCATGGCCGCTGAGCCTGCACATCCGGAGCCTGTGCTCCTCAACGGGAGAGGCCACAACAGTGAGAGGCCCGCGTACTGCAAAAAAAAAAAAAAAAAAAAAAAAAAGATAATAGTCAAAATACATTAGCTATTTATTATTTCACTTTGAGCTTTAGAAAAGCTGAAGTAGTTTATATTTAGGCAAAAATACATAGAATTCACACAGGGCTTGTATGGTGGCTTTTTATTCTTTTTCTTTCAACTTTTTACACCAAGCATCTTTAGTATTACATCCTACAATTCATAATTATTTAAACAGATATAGGTATTATTACCTCTCTATTTTATTAAGTCTTAAAATCATTTTTTAAATTCAGAAAATATATTCACATTGAGGATCATAACACAAAATATTAATGTTGATTTTTTAAAGTATTAGAGAATAATTACATTCTTAAACATGACTCAGAAAATTTAAACGGAAATAGTAGCTCTATATAATTCTACAATACTGCATGAGTTTTTATATGAAGCAATTTATAAAAACAATTATTTAAATTATAATACATTTTAGAGATATGGGAACATATGTATATGTATAACTGATTCACTTTGTTATAAAGCAGAAACTAACACACCATTGTAAAGTAATTATACCCCAATAAAGATGTTAATAAAAAAAAAAATAAAAAAAAAAAAAAAAAAAAATTATAATACATTTTAGTTGTAAACCAATCTTTATATTATAATACATAGTTTCAACTACCAACTTACATAATGTAAATGCAGTAAATTTAAACAATTACCAGTTGCTGCAGCTCAGCTTGCACTATCTGCCATACCAGTTGTGGGCTTGCTGCTGAGTCGTAATTATAAAAGTAACTGAATGGTGACCTGAGCAGAAGTGGCAGAGTAAGGACCTCTGAAAATTCTCTCCTCCATAAAACCAATGAGAATGCCATAAAAAATGGTCAAGGTAAACTTTCTTATAACTCTGGAAAGTAGTCAAATGCTTGAAACAATCCAGGGAGCATTTGTTCATGAAAAATGGCTGAATTTCATTAAGAACAATGAGCTTTGTGGCATTTTATCCTGCCCCATTGCCAACCCTCTTTCCTCATTACCATGGTAGCCTTCAAAACCAACAGTCTCACCATCTCAATGAAAATCAGCAGCCTAGTGGCCAGCTGGAGCAGGTAGATGGGGTCGAAGCTCCTATAAAGCTGCATGGCCAGATAACTGTCATTATTTGCCCTGCCTGAGAGTTCCCTGTGCTATAAGCCCTCAAAAGGCTTCTCTCTACTTGACCTGACTCTGATCTCATCCAGTTTGAAAAGCCTTTTCCCTGGGAACATTTGTCAAAAGCCATCAGTGGTGATTGTTCAACATAACAGTTGCCTGAGGCAGCGACAAGAGTTGGGGCAAACTGTTCAAAAACTTAAAAAAGAAAAGTTGGAGGGCTTCCCTGGTGGTGCAGTGGTTAAGAATCCACCTGCCAGCGCAGGGGACACAGGTTCAAGCCCTGGTCCGGGAAGATCCCACATGCTGCAGAGCAACTAAGCCCATGCGCCACAGCTACTGAGCCTGCACTCTAGACCCTGCGAGCCACAACTACTGAGCCTGCATGCTACAACTACTGAAGCCTACTCGCCTAGAGCCCGTGCTCCGCAACAAGAGAAGCCACTGCAATGAGAAGCCCGCGCACCACAATAAAGAGTAGCCCCCGCTCGCCGCAACTAGAGAAAGCCTGCGCGCAGCAACAAAGACCCAATGCAGCCAAAAAACAAATAAAAATTAAAAATTAAAAATTTTTTTAAAAAGTTGGAGAAATAGATGTACAAGGGAGCTTTGAAGAGTGTCTATATTCCTGGGAATCTAAAAATTCATGCACATGTGTAGGGCCGTGTACATGTCCAGGGCTGTGCAATCCCAAGCAAAGACCTGAGAAGGCTGTAAGTTCTCACCTCTGGCTGACCTTGAGGCTCTGCATAAGCAGGAAGTGAAGCCCTGGCTGGGTATCAAAAGTATGCCCCAACATGCACATAGAGCCCCATGGCAAAGGCTGGGAAACTTATTGCTTCCAGGCATTTAGGGAAATCATTCACCAATGACTACCTGACCACTGAGCTAACTGAGCAGAGACTCCAGTGGCCACACGTAACAAAGAATATAGACTTTACGGAATTAGTTCAGAAAAGTCACTAAACAAACAACAAATCCTGTGGAGGGAGGGATCTAACTTCCAGAGTTGCCACATTATATTATTTAAAATATCTAGTTTTCAACACACAAAAAAATGAGGCATACAAAAAAAGGATGGCTCATACACAGAGTAAAAAGCAGTTAATAGAAGCAGCCCTTGAGGAAGCCCAGGCAATGGATTTCCTAGACAGACTTTAGACTCTTTTAAATATATTGAAGTAACTAAAGCAAACTATGTTTAAAGAACTAAAAGAAAGTATGAAAAGGATGTTATACCAAGTACACCATAGGATCCAGCAATTCCAATCCTAGGTATATATACCCAAGAGAAATAAAACATTTTGTCCATACAAAAACTTGTGCATGAATGTTCATAGTAGCATTATTCATAAGAGCCCAAAATGGAAACAACCCAAATGTCCATCCACTAATGAGTGAATAAACAAAATATATTATAGCCACACAAAGGAATATTTTTCAGTTATTAAAAATAAATGAAGTTCTGATATATGTGATAACAAAGATAAATCTTGAAAATAATATGCTAAGTGAAAGAAGCCAGAAACAAAAGACCACATATTTTATGATTCCACTTATATAAAATGTCCATAACAGGGAAATCTATAGAGAAAGAAAGCGGGTTAGTGGTGGTTAGAGTTGGGGTATGGAAAAGGGAATGGGGAGGGGAATGCAAATTGGTATGGGGTTTCTTTGAGGGGCAAAGAAAATGTCCTAAAATTGTGGTGATGGTATGTGAATTATATCTCAATCAACAAAATAATAGTAATAATTACATGGGCAGAACCCTCAACAAGGTCAGGGTTTCTTGGAATGCCATAAGTAAAAACAGGGCTTTAGATACCAGGGCCTTCTTGCAACTGACTTTGCCAGTGTAATGCCAATTTCCACCAATACCACCGCCACCATCCCAAGATTGGAAAGAGATTCTGGCTCAGGGCAGAACTGACAGCTTTCAAAAAGTATTTCTTCTAATCATTACCTATTATGAAAGGGTAAGTTGTAGAGTCTCACTAAGGAAAGGGGAAGTACACCCTATGGGAATTGTAGATTCTAGTCAGTTCTTTGTTAATCCTAGAGCTGTAGAGTCTTATGGCTTCACTGGATCAGCCCAGCCACTTGGCAGGTAAAGTATAGTCATCTTTACCAGTGGGGCTGAGGCCCAGGAGACAGTAACTTGCCAGAGTTATCTGTGTGCTGCGGAGTGGAGAGTGCCAGGGTTCAGCTGAGTCCAGAGTGAGCTAGGATTTGGATCTTGGTTCTCTGCTAACTGCTTGGGAAAAATAGATGTTTTCAAACAGTTCAGTAGAAACTGGCCCCTAGGCAATGAGCCCTATGGGAAATGAGAGGAAGCTTTTAGACCAAAATGGATAAGAACAAAGGGAAGAAAAGCATATTTTTTGTTGTAGCAAGAAGAACCCTAAATAGTTGGGAGACATGAGTTACAGTCCAGCCATATGAACTCGGGAATGCCATAGTACTTTTCTGGGCCTACTTCCTCATAGGTAAAGAAAGCAGGCTGAACGGATTATATTAGTTTTTTCTCCAACATGTTTCAGGGAACTCTAGGATGTCATTATGGACTAAATTGTGTCCCCCCCACCCTCCAGATCTATTTGTTGAGGCCTTAATCTTCCATGTGACTGTATGTGGAGATAGAGCCTACAAAGAGGCAATAAAGGTTGAATGAAGTAATAAGGGTGGGGCCTTAATTCAATAGAAATGGTATCCATATAAGAAGAAGAGACACCAGGTCTCTCTCTTCCCTCCCTCCAAGAGTGCACACAGATGAAAGGCCATGTGAGGACACGGTGAGAATGGGGCCATCTACAAACTAGGTAGAGAGTTCTCACTAGAAACCAACCCTGATGGCACCTTGATCTTGGACTCTTAAGCCTCCAGAACTGTGAAAAAATAAATTGCTGTTGTTTAAGCCCCCCAGTCTGTGATATTTTGTTATGGCAATCTGAGCTAATACAGGTATAGTTATAGGTGTATCAGTTCATAACATTTTATTTGACTTTTTTTTTTTTTTTTTTGCGGTACGCAGGCCTCTCACTGTTGTGGCCTCTTCTGTTGTGGAGCACAGGCTCCGGACGCGCAGGCTCAGCGGCCATGGCTCACAGGCCCAGCCGCTCTGCAGCATGTGGGCTCTTCCCGGACCGAGGCACGAACTCGTGTCCCCTGCATTGGCAGGCGGACTCTCAACCACTGCGCCACCAGGGAAGCCCCTATTTGACTTAATTTTTTTAAGTTTCTTTTAAAAGCGTAATAAAAGTCACAGATACAGTTATGTGTCATATGCCAACAGTGTTAGAGACCTCTGATTTTTATTAAATTCTGCTGCCAGGTTAGCTCATTTTTGGAAAGACCTTTGAATAAAGCTTCTTTTCCTATCAGCTTAAATGAAGAGTATAAGGCTATTTCAGAGTAAGCTGTTTTAAATGAGTGAGTCACTAAGCACAGATTTAAGGAGAGGGGATATAGACCCTGCCTCTCAAATGGTCAAAATGTGAAATAATTTGCACACATCTTTTTAAACCACCACAATTTTATAAATATTATTCTGTGTGAATCAGTATTTTCTCAAAACTGTGCAAACAAATACAATAATAAATTCATTCCTGCACCTGAAAAAAAGAACCTTGCAATAGAGCAATTTTACCAATGATAATAGATATATCATAAATAGAAGATTAATGAAATGAATCCAGGAATGTATTCAAAACCATTATATCATGACCCAGAAGGATTTACACAAGAAATTTGAGATAATCAACACAAAAGAATCCTCTTACATTAACTGCGGTAATTGCTAGATGGTGAGAATATGTAATTTAATTTTCTTATTTTTGCTTTTTTATATTTTCTAATTTTAGTGCAGTGCATATGTACTGCTTCTATAATAACAAAAGATTATACACTTTTTGTTTGTTCGTTTGTTTTGTTTTGGTTTTTTGGCCACACCACATGGCATGCAGGATCTTAGTTCCCCAACCGGGGATCAAACTTGTGCCCCCAGCAGTAGAAACGCAAAATCTTAACCACTGGACCGCCAGGGAAGTCCCTATAAAATTTTTAAAAAGACAATCTGGGCGAAAACGGATACAAAATTTATATCAGATAAAAGGCTAATATTCCAAATACATGAAGAATTTTTAAATAGAGAAATAGAAGACCAGAAATTCTATAAAAATTGTTAAAAAAGACATTTATAAAAAGAGGTTAAAATGCCACTTAAACATATTAAAATGTGTTCAACTGAACTCATAAGAGAAATTCCTTTTATTTACTTATTTAGAAGAGAATTTTAGAGCAGTTTTAGTTTCACAGCAAAATTGAGGGAAAAGTACAGAGATTTCCCAAATACCCTTACACCTGTACAACCTTCCACATTATCAACATCCCATATCAGAGCAGTACATTTATTATGATTGATGAACCCACATTGACAAATCATAATCACCCAAAGTCCATAGATTACATTACAATTCACTCTTGGTGTTGTATATTCCACATCCTCATCAGCATTTGGTGTTATCAGTGTTCTAGATTTTGGCCATTCTGATAGGTGTGGAGTGTGTAGCGGTATCTCATTGTTATTTTAATTTGCATTTCCCTGATGACATATGATAGAGCACCTTTTCACATGCTTATTTGTCATCTGTATGTCTTCTTTGGTGGGGTGTCTGTTAAGGTCTTTGGCCCATTTTTTGATTGGGTTGTTGGTTTTCTTATTGTTGACTTTTAAGAGTTCTTTGTGATTTTGGATAACAGTCCTTTATTAGATGTATCATTTGTAAATATTTTCTCCCTGTCTGTGGTCTATCTTTTCATTCTCTTGATATTGTCTTTTGCAGAAGAGAAGGCTTTAATTTAATTCAGTTTAGCTTATTTCTTTCATGGATCATGCCTTTGGTGTTCTATCTAAAATTTTACTTCCATACCCAAGGTCATCTAGCTATTCTCCTATGTTATCCTCCAGGTGTTTTATCATTTTGCTTTCCATGTAAGACTATGGTCCATTTTGTGTTAATTTTTGTGAAAGATGTAAGATCTTCATTTTCTTTGCATGTCCAGTTGTTCCAGCACCTTTTGTTAAAAGACTGTCTTTGTTCCATTGTATTGCCTTTGCTCCTTTGTCAAAGATCAGTTGACTATATTTATGTTGGTCTACTTCTGGGCTCTCTATTCTGTTCCAGTGATCTATTTTACTGTTCTCTCACAAATATCACACTGTCTAAATTACTGTACCTTTAATACTAAGTCTAGAAGTCAGGTAGTGTCAGTCCTCCGATTTTGTTCTTCTCCTTCAATATTATTTTGGGTAGTCTGGGTCTTTTGTCTCTCAATATGAACTTTAGGATCAGTTTGTCGATATCCATAATGTAATATGTTGCAATTTTGATTGATATTGCATTGAATCTATAATCAAGTTGGAAAGAACAGGCATCTTGACAATATTGTGTCTTGCAGTCCGTGATCATGGAATATCTCTCCATTTACTTTGTGCTTCTTTGATTTTGTTCATCAGAGTTTTGTAGTTTTCCTCATACAGATCTTGTGCATATTTTGTTAGACTTAAAAGACTAAGTATTTCTTTTTAAGGGGTACTAATGTAAACGGTATTGTTTTTTAATTTCATATTCACCTTGTTCATTGCTGTTATATAGGAAAGCATTTGACTTTTGTATATTAATCTCGTATTCTGAAACTTTGCTATGATTGCTCTTTAGTTCCAGGAGGTCTGTGGGGCTTTTTTGTGTTTTGTTTTTTATCAATTATTTGTTATTGTGGTGGTGGCCGATTCTTTGGAATTTTCTACATACCTGACCATGTCATCTGTGAAAAAAGACAGTTTTATTTCTCCCCCCCAAGCTGTTTACCTTTTATTTCCTTTTCTTGTCTTGTTGCATTAGCTAGAACCCCCAGTACAATGTTGAAAAGGAGTGCTGAGATGGGACATCTTTGCCTTTTACTTGATCTTAGTGGGAAAACTTCAAGATTCTCACCATTAAGTATGATAATAGCTGTGATCTTTTGTAGACATTCTTTATCGGGTTGAGAAAGTTCCCCCTTATTCTTAGTTTACTAAGTTTTTATCAAGAATGAGTAATGGATGTTGTCAGATGCTTTTCCTGCATCTATTGCTATGATCATATGGTTTTTTTAGCCTGTTAATGTGATGGATTTACATTAATTGATTTTGAACCAGCCTTGCATACCTGGGATAAACCCCACTTGGTTGTGGGTGTATAATTCTTTTTATATATTGTTGGATTTGATTTACTAATATTTTGTTGAGGATTTTTTCATCTATGTACGTGAGAGATATTGGCCTGTAATTTTCTTTTCTTATAATATCTTTACCTGGTTTTGGTATTAGGGAAATGCTGGCCTCATACAATGAGTTACAAAGTATTTCCTTTTCTTCTACCCCCTGAAAGAGATTGTTCAAAATTGGTATAATTTCTTCCCTAAATGTTTGGTAGAATTCACCAGTGAACCATCTGGGCCTGGTGCTGTTTTGGAAAGTTATTAATTACTGATTCAATTTCTTTATAAGATATAGGCCTATTCAGATCATCTATTCCTTCTTATGTGAATTTTGGCAAATTGTGTCTTTCAAGGAATTGGTTCATTTCATGTAGATTATCTAATTTTGAGCATAGGGGTATTCATAGTATTCCTTTATTATCCTTTTAATGTCCATGAGGGACTGTTGCAATGTCCCCTCTTTCATTACTGATATTAGTAATTTGTTCTTCTCCTTCAAGTGTGTCCTCTCTTTTTTTTTTTCTTATTTAGCCTCACTTGGGGCTTATTGATTTTACTGATCTTTTCAAAGGACCGACTTTTAGTTTCATTGACTTTCTCTATTGATTTCCTGTTTTCAGAGTCATTGATTTCTGCTCTAATTCTTATAATGTTGTTGATGTGATATGGAGCCAGGGTTCTCACTAAGGAAGAAGGGAAGTTACAATATGGAATAAGATAGGCAAGAAAAAAGAACCTTGTGGGGATGTATTGGAATTAAAGGAGTCAGCATGATTTCTAAAATACATCTATGCATATGTGCATATATGTATATGTGTGTTTGTGCCTGTGTATATGCATGTTAATACTTCCTACCACTAACCACTGAAAGAATTTAGAAGCAAAGACACCCCAGTTACAAAGCGTAGACCTAACATCCTGGTCTTTGTCTCTAATACAATTTCCCAATACAGGGAACGAGGGCTCTTTGGAAAAATGACTGATTTCAGGGTTTGGGCAGGAAACATACAAGATGAGTGTGGAATATCTTGTTATGTGACAGAAAGTAAGGCATATATGATTCTTTCCCCTCACTTATCTGAGAGTTGCATACATCATGGCTCTTTACCTCTAAATACTTCCATGTTTATTTCCCAAGAACAGGACTATTATCTGACATAATTACAGTGCAGTTATCAACTCTGATAAATTTAACATCGATACAATATCTAATCTACCATCTGAATTTCAATTTTGTAAATTAACAAAATAATGTTCTTTATCTTTATAGCCATGCTTTCCCTCCCATACAAGATCTGGTCTAGGATCAGGTGTTGTATTTCTTTGTCGTGTCTCTAGCCTCCTTCAACCTGGAACATTCTCATAGCTTTTTTTTTTTTTGACATTCATTTTTTTGGAGAATAATCTCTCCCTCCTCACTTTTTAAAATAGAACATTTCTTATTTGGGGTTTGTTAGATATTTCCTCATGATTAGGTTCAGGTTATGCATACTCCTCTGGAATACTGCATAAGTGAATACTACATGTGTTCAGAGTACTGCATCTAGAGGAACACAGTGGTCAGCTGACACTCACGGGTGATGTTAATTGTGATCACCTGGTTTAAGTGTTGCCTGATTTCCACAGTACCTAGTTACTATTTCTCCCCTTGCAACTGATAAGCACTCTGTAGAGAAACCCTTTAAGACCACGCATATGTCCTGTTTCTCTTGAAAAGTTCCCCCTAGATTTAGCATCCACTGATGATTCTTACATAGCCAGGCTTTATAATGGTACACACGATATCTATAAATACTTTTATATGTAACCATCTGTAGCTATATTAAGCTAAACATAAGTTATTATTGATGTTGCTGGCTCTAATTCCATTACCACATGACATAGGTCATTCTAGAATAGTCTCCTTGATGATCTGTAAATTTTCACTCCAACAGTCAGAAATCTGGTTCCCCCCATTTGTCATCTATTTACTTAATTGTTCATTTTCAGATACATGTATAGCACTTTCAGAATTGTTAACCCATTCCTGATGGGAAACAACTTATTTTCTAGAATACAATACTTAGGGGTAGTTTATTTTGCCTTTAGTCTTACAGACTCCATTAAGTTCCAAAGTTATTTAAGTTAGCACCTCCCACCCCCTCAGAGAGGTTGTTTCGTACATTTGTAATACAGTTAGATTTTCTTGTCACAGTCTGCAGTATTCTTGGGATTTCCTGAACTCATAAGTGATTTTTTAAGTTTGCATACATTCATGTTGACCCTTTGCATTGTAAAGTTCTATAGGTTTTGACAAAAGTACAATGTCATTATTCATAATTACAGTATCACACAGGGTAGACATACAGTCCTAAAAGTCCCTGTACTCCACCTATTCATTCCTCCCCCACTCCCTATGAACTGCAGACAACCACTGTTCTTTTTACTGTCTGTATAGTTTTTTCTATTTCCAGAATGTCATATAGTTGGAATCATACAGTATGTAAGCTTTACAAACTGACCTTTTAAATCGCATTTAAGGTTCCTCCATATTTTTCACAGCTTGATAGCTCATTTTTTTAATCACCGAATAATTTTCCATGTATGGATGTACCACAATTTGTTTATCCATTTATTTATTGAAGGGCCTCCTGGTTACTTCTAAGTTTTGACAATTATGAATAAAGTTGCTATAAATATCCATGTGCAAGTTCTTGTGTGCACATAAGTTTTCAACTCATTTGGGTAAATACCAAAAAGCATGATTACTGGATCATTTGGTAGGAGTGTGTCTAGTTTTGTAGGAAACCACCAAACTGTCTTCCAAATTGGCTGCACCATTTTGCATTCCCAACAGCAATGAATGAGGGTTACTGTTGTTCTACATACTTGCCAGTATTTGGTGTTGTCTTTCTATTTTTTTAAATAAGCATCTGCTAGCTATATTTTGAAGGTCAAGGAAATGCCTCAGGATAATTGCATTTTTGAAGTTATTCTCAGTCTCCCAACACTCAAGGAGGAAAAGATAAGAACTTTCCTAGTGCTACTTTCTAAAAAATTAATTAATTAATTAACTAATTTTTGGCTGCGTTGGGTCTTCGTTGCTGTGCATGGGCTTTCTCTAGTTGCGGCGAGCAGGGCTACTTTTCGTTGCAGTGCGCGGGGTTCTTGTTGCGGTGGTTTCTCTTGTTGCGGAGCACAGGCTCTAGACACTCAGGCTTCAGTAGTTGTGGCTCCTGGGCTCTAGAGTGCAGGCTCAGTAGTTGTGGCGCACCGGCTTAGTTGCTCCGTGGCATGTGGGATTTTCCCGGACTAGGGCTCGAACCTGTGTCCCCTGCATTGGCAGGCAGATTCTTAACCACTGCGCCACCAGGGAATCCCACGCCACTAACTTTTAATTAATTCCTTGTAACCTACATTTAAACCTATTATGATCTATTTATTTCAAATACTGGTGAATCAATGTTCAAATAAACAGAATACTGATTTAATAAATGCCAAGTGATGTAAATGATTCAAAAGACATTATAAAAAGTTAAAAGGCAAGACACATCCACACAGACTAATGGTTTCTAAAACCATAGAATAAGGTTATGCACAGAGTATATAAAGAGTGGCAACAAATCAACATGACAAACAGTCCTATAGGAAAATGATCCAAGGATGTAATTTGGTACTTCATAGAAGAGAACACCCAACTGGACAAGAAGCATATAAAATATACTCAACTTTGCTAGTAATCAGGCAAATGCACATTAAAACGACTGCTCATTTTACAGTTATCATTGAAAAAAATCTGTGTCTGATAACATCAAGTGTGGTGACAATGTTGGGAAGTAGGAACTCACACACTTCTTGTGAGAGTGTAAATTTGTTCAACCGCTTTAGAGAGTCATTCAGAAACTCCTGATAAGCATTCCCTAAGGCTCAGCAATTACACCTCCAGGGGTTAGCACTCCCTAAGGGTCAGTAATTACACTTGTAGGAGTGTGTATATAATCTCTAGATTACAGACAGGGAATGCCACTGTGAAAAAGTGAGTAATGCACACAAGTCACTAGGTAATTACAACATAGTGTGATCAGTTCTAAAATGAAAGCAGTGCAAGATGCCATCGGAGTATCCAAGAGGAAAAATCTAATGCATTTTCCAGATGAGAAAATTGAGGTTAACTTATGCTCAAGTTCACATAGCTGGGAAGAGTTGGAGGAAGGAATTCCACTCAAGTCTTCTAACTCCAGATATCCTACATGCTTAACTAGCATGCCTATTATCTCTCATTCATTAAAAGCCTTCCCTATTTAAAATAAGCCTGTTATAGCCTTAAATTGTTCTCTAAACTTACCCAAGTGTGAATGTGCAGATTTCTTCTTGACTGAAATCTATTAGTATAAGGTATCTTCATCCTACCTTATTATGACTAGATTCACTGTTCTTCTCTCAATGTGCTCAAAGTGTTTCCATACTGAGGAGTACAGGATCTAATGATACCATAATCTCAGCTTTGTATAGCAGAGATTCATTCCATTGGAGAATTTTTATATATTAGGGAGTATCACAAATATGGCAGGTATTATAGCAGATATATTTGGGTCTCAATTCTGGGAGTCTATATGGGATTCCCTAGGGAAGAATGGCTCTTTTTATTTTGATAAAACATATTTCCAGCAAAATATGTAGCTCTGGGGGGCATGCATAGTGCTCCTGATAGCAAAGGGGACTCCTCACTGGCCATCTACTGCAAGCCATACTAACTCTGTTGATCAGTAGGGAGATACAGGTCTGCAGCAAATCACCTCCAAACCTAATGGTCTAGTAGCATTTATTCCTAATTGACATGACATAAATGTCATGTCCAGATGCCAGTTATGATGACACATTTCTAGCACTTGTCTCATCCCTAACATACCAACCTGGACCACTTGATTATTTTGTGAATCTTTCATCCTGGTTTCTCTTTCAGCTTCCCATTTAAAAACACATGAATCAATAGACAGGATGTGTTCATTAATTTCAGTTGTGTTTTCTTTTCTGTCTGTCACTGATATCCAAACTCACTGAGTTGAGTGCCTGGAGTAACTACATTATTGAAATTTGTACTCAAACTTTTATTTGGTCAAAAAACATAGTCATGCAGGATTCCATCTCATCTGACACAGAAATTACAGAGACGATTCCTGAGTGGTTGACTCTGTGACAGGCCTACGTGGGAGGCCAAGGAAGATGAGTGAGAAATAATGAGTGGCTGTGGATTCAGGAAAAAGAGAAATAAGGTTTGAAAATTCCATTTCTGAAACTGGTAATTCAGGTGGGTGGCATTTTAAATCCTGTTTAGGATTCACTTGTTATTTGCCAGAAGTACAAGTGCCTTTGGAAAAAGGGTTTCTAAGGGGTAAATGGATTCCTTGAGGTGTATGATTGGAAGAACACTCAACACTTGCAATGCGGAGCATGTTGTCTCTGTCTTATTGGATTAGAACCAAGGAAACGAGGCTCAATCAAGTCGGTTGTGGAAGGAAAGTGGCTGGCTATAAGGATACATGATGAGTCAGGATTCAAATTCCATTCTTTTGGGGTGAGGCCTGGAGTATAGAGCCTAGACATTCTGCTCTTGAGTTCCCTATAACTTTCATAGACCCAAATCTGCTCTTCCTTTCCAGCATCCGCTGTGTCTGAATCTATGTCTCTTCCTTAAGAGTCTTTCTTTCATTTGACCCCGTCGCTCCTTTGTGAGCCTCTGTGTAGGTTTACCTTCTGTTCACAAAAGGAACTGACCTCGATGTGGGAACTGGCTCTGCTTCAAAGGCCAGCACAGCTGTGCAACACCTCTGAAGGGAATGCAGCCGGGTTCCCAGAGCAACTGTCTCTATTCAGTGTCTGAATGCCAACAAAAACTAGCAATTCAGTCTAAGATGTTCATGAGAGGCTGATTGAGTTGGTTAGCAGACAGGCACCCATGGGGATGGTTTGGGGAAGAGGTTGGGAACATGGGCTTTGTGTTCCAATCCTGGATCTTCTTGACGTCTTTTAGATTCATTCTAAAAGTATAATAAGAATTATAGTAATATTTTCTATATCTGCTAACAGGTAAAGCACATTTCCCAGGGTCTAGCACATAAAAAGTATCTAGAACTGTGGGGGTATCACTTATACTCATGCACAACTATGGCCACGAAACAAGAAGGACATCTTTCATATCAAGACTGCAAACTTCCTCTTCTTCCTTCCTCTTCTTCCTTTCATATTCATATTAAGAATCTACTTAGAATTCAATCACTTACATGCAACAAATTATGGGTCGTTTTCCATCATTATTGTTTGTCTTGGTCTTGTGGTTTTATGGATTTTAAGATGTTAGCTCTTCCTCAACAAAGTGTGACACCAACTGGCTTTTCCCATTCCTCTTGGAAGACTGTGTCCAAGGTCTTTACAACTCCTAAAACTGACCTCGAGTCCAATGAAAGCAGCCCGTGATGATGGCTTGTATGTGACCCAAGCCAGCTCTCCTAGGTAGTGGGGCACCCACCCTTCCACATGCCAACATCACTTTCACAGACAATGCTCCTAATTACTCCAACTTTAATAGGAATTCTGAAGCTGATCAAATCATAAAGCTATAGTTAGTAGGGGCATAGGGAAGTTATGGATCTCCTCAAGTTTTTTGTGTGTGAGAGAGCACTTATTTTTATTTTTTGAGAGAGAGAAATTTTTAAATTGAGATTCAAATAACATAAAGTTCATCATTTTAATGTGTACAAACTTTTTAGCATATTAACAATGCTGTGCAATCATCACTACTATCTAATTCTTGTTTTTTGTTTTTTTGTTTTTTTGGCTGCACTGTGAGGCTTGCAGGATCTTAGTTCCCTGAACCTGGGGCCACAGCAATGAAAAAGCCAAACCCTAACCACTGGACTGCTAGGGAATTCCCACTACTATCCAATTCTGAAACATTTCCATCACTCCAAAAAGAAACATCTTACCTCACTCCAATTCCCTCTCCCCTCATTCTCTAGAAGCCATTAACCTCCTATCTATCCTTATGGATTTGCCTAGTCCGGACATTTTATATAAAGAGAATAATACAATATATGACCTTTTGTATTTGGGTTCTTTCATTTAGCATAATATTTTTAAGTTTAAGCCATGTTGTAGCATGCATCATTACCTCATTCCTTTTTGTGGCTGAATAATATTCCATTGTACAAATGTGCCACATTTTGCTTATCCATTCATCAGTTGATGGACATTTGGTTTGTTTTCACTTTTTGGCTGTGAAGAATAACATTTAATTCTTTGCGAATGTAGTCAATTCTGCTCCTTCTGGTATTGGGAATGTGGGATGATATTTTCAAGGCTATCCTCAGTGGGAGGGTGGCAATAGGACTACAGCAAGTTAAAACACCACAAAATATGCTATTCTCACTGAGAATCAGTGGTTTTTCTTGAACAAATACTCCCCATGTTGCTGAAAGCCTTTGGTCAGTTTCAAGATTTCCTAAAAAGTTTATTCTGTTGGTTTTTGCATTTTATCATTGTTTTCATGGAGTGGCAAAATTCTGGGGTTCCATTTTTTGCTGACATCCCACATCGTGTTAAATAAAAACAGTCCACATCTGCCTGAAGAAGATTTGATGACTGGACAAGTCAAAGAAATCAAGTTCTTTTGTTCTCAGGATGCAGATGCCCCGGGTATCATAGCCCTTTTTAGTGTAGGGTTGGTAATAAGTTCAGCTTCATCTCATGCTGTAAATCCTACTGGTACAAGCCCACAGATAACAGCCTTTATTCAGCTGGCATGAAGCACTAGGAAAGGGATGACAAATATGACCAGCCTGAGAAGCCCCAGAGCTCAATTTTGAACAGGGAGAAGGCAGGCCAGCAAACTTCTCCAGGACACAGGCTATTGCTGAGACCTGGCTGACTCTGAGCCTCTTAGGAAACTGCTGAGTCATAAAGTTGGCTCCATTAATAAGTGAATTTCAAGCAAAGAACTGAGGACATGTCATCAAGTCAGACATGCAAAGGCACACAGCAACTCTGTGGGAATGATAAGGCATATATTTTGGACCCACACTCACATCAACAGTCTCTACAGAATTTATCTGCAATCAGCACTTGCCTGAGAATTTATAAAACTAAAAATATAGAGGGGATTTCTGTGGAATATACTGAGCTGAATTTAAGGACCAGGGCCCTAAAATTCTTCTTGGATTTTCTTCAGATTCTTTGCAAGTGAGTAAAGCAACTAGAAACTATAGGAAAAACCAGAAAGGTGTCCAAGTGTATTGCATGATTTTAGGCACTGGAGGCACTGGGTATGGGACTGACATTGGACATGCAGAGATAAGACTATAACCCAGCAAACCACTTAACCTAGAAGTGGTGAGTATTTAGGTAGCCATCATAATGTAATGTTGGGTTTTGGTTTTTAAAATTTAGAATCAACATATAGACAAAGCATGGAAGACTTAATCTGGTTACAAAACAGAATACAATGTTAATTTTGCTAAGACAATAAGCTGGTATGTAGCAGGAAGGTGGGGGTGAGGTAAGAGCCTAGGTACCAATATCTTCATTTCAAAGAGTGGGAGATAGTAGATATTGTTAAGAAAAAATGAGACAGGAAAATTCAAGTATATTATTTACTTTACAAAGACCAAAAATAATAAAACATTAAAATTAGGAATGGGGTTAGTGACTGAAATCATCATGGTTCATAGACTCACAATGATATCATAATTATAATATCATAATAGCATAATGATATGTAAAATTGATAAATTTTTAAAATGGAAGAATAGATATATGGTTGATCCTTGAACAACATGGGTTTGAACTGAACAGGTCCGCTTATACGTCGATTTTTTTTTTCCGGTACGCGGGCCTCTCACTGTGGTGGCCTCTCCTGTTGCGGAGTACAGGCTCCGGATGCGCAGGCCCAGTGGCCATGGCTCATGGGCCCAGCTGCTCCGCAGCATGTGGGATCTTCCTGGACCGAGGCACGAACTCGTGTCCCCTGCATCGGCAGGCAGACTCTCAACCACTGCGCCACCAGGGAAGCCCCATTGATTTTTTTCAATAGTAAATACTACAGTACTACATGATCCGCAGTGGTTGAATCTGTAGATGTGGAACCACAGATATGGAGGAACCATGTATAAGGGAGGGACAACTATAAGTTATACGTGGATTTTCAACTGTGTGGAGGGTCAGTGCCCCTAACCCCTGCATTACTCAAAGGTCAGCTGTAGAATTAAGAGTTATAAAATAGACACCAGAAGAACTAAAAAGGGAAATAAAAACTCTAGGTTGTGGAGCTGGGATTGTAGAGTGGTGGCTACTTCCTCAACTATGAATAAATATGTAGAAGTAATATATGCATATTTTTTTAAATTAATAGGTTTAAAATGAAAACCAGATACACACTTTTAGCCATTTCTTCTCCTAGTGATATTTTGATAATTTATAAATTTTAAAATAAAATTAAAATAAACAGTAGGGCAAATATACAGATTGTTGTATATTTACACAGTAAGGTAACTTATAGTAATGGGAATGGAAAACACACAACTACATCCAAAACATGGATGACTCTTAGAAACAACATTGAGTTGAAGAAGCCAGACACAAAAAAGCACAACCTGTATTATTTCTCTTAAAGTACAAAAACAAGAAAAACCCATCTGAATTGTTAGAAGCCAGGATAGTGGTTACCTTTGGGGCAGGCGGTGACAGAAGAGAGTACAAGGAGGTTTCTATGTATGGGTTGTTCTGTTTCCTCATCTGGTTGTCAGTTACCAGACATGTTGTTGATTGGACATACAATAGTTATGCTTGTTTTCATATGCATGTTATACTTCAGTAAAAGCTTAATCCTCCTCCTCCTCCTCATCATCATAGGAAAAGATAATACTTAAATGGTGTTTACTATGTACCAGTCACTGTTCTAAGTGATTCCACATTCATTAGGATTATACCTTAAAAGCAAAGAGGGTATACTTGTAAGAAATGCTTTTACCCTGATCTTCATGTTGTTGGCTCCTTCCTGCCACTCAGCTCTAAGCCTAGTCTCAACCACACTGCTTTATTTTCATTTATTATTTATCACTTATCACAACTTGAAAATTTTTTCCTTTTCTTTTGTTACATCAGATCTCCTATCTAGTTCCTCTTAATCGTTAAACCATATTTGAGCCAGAGTGGTCTATCTAAAGCATAATTTAGATCAATCATTTCCTGCTGGGAAAACTGGACAGCTACATGTAAAAGAGTGAAATTAGAACACTACCTAACACCATATACAAAAATAAACTCCGGGCTTCCCTGGTGGCGCAGTGGTTGAGAGTCCGCCTGCTGATGCAGGGGACACGGGTTCGTGCCCCGGTCCGGGAAGATCCCACATGCCGTGCAGCGGCTGGGCCCGTGAGCCATGGCCACTGAGCCTGCGCGTCCGGAGCCTGTGCTCCGCAACGGGAGAGGCCACAACAGTGAGAGACCCGTGTACCACAAAATAAATAAATAAAAACTCCATATGGATTAAAGACCTAAATGTAAGACTGGACACTATAAAACTCTTAGAGGAAAACATAGGAAAAACACCCTTTTACATAAACCACAGCAAGATCTTTTTTGACCCACCTCCTAGAGTAATGAAAATAAAAACAAAAATAAAAAAATGGGACCTAATGAAACTTAAAAGCTTTTGCACAGCAAAGGAAACCATAAACAAGACAAAAAGACAACCCTCAGAATGGGAGAAAATATTTGCAAATGAAGCAATGGACAAAGGATTAAACTCCAAAATATACAAACAGCTTATGGAGCTCAATATCAAAAAACCAAACAACCCAATTAAAAAATGGGCAGAAGACCTAAATAGACATTTCACCAAGGAAGACATACAGATGGCCAAGAAGCACATGAAAAGCTGCTCAACATCACTAATTATTAGAGAAATGCAAATCAAAACTACAATGAGGTATCGCCTCACACCAGTTAGAATGGGCATCATCAGAAAATCTACAAACAACAAATGCTGGAGTGGGTGTGGAGAAAAGGGAACCCTCTTGCACTGTTGGTGGGAATGTAAATTGATACAGCCACTATGGAGAACAGTATGGAGGTTCCCTAAAAACTACAAATAGAACTACCATACGACCCAGCAATCCCACTGCTGGGCATATACCCTGAGAAAACCATAATTCAAAAAGAGTCATGGACCACAATGTTCATTGCAGCTCTATTTACAATAGCCAGTACATGGAAGCAACCTAAGTGTCCATCGACAGATGAGCGGATAAAGAAGATGTGGCACATATATACAATGGAATATTACTCAGCCATAAAAAAGAAACGAAACTGAGTTATTTGTAGGGAGATGGATGGACCTAGAGTCTGTCATACAGAGTGAGGTAAGTCAGAAAGAGAAAAACAAATACCGTATATTAAGGCATATATGTGGAATCTAGGAAAATGCTACAGATGAACCTATTTGTAGGGCAGGAATAGAGACATAGACGTAGAGAACGGACATGTGGACACAGGGAGGGAAGGGGAGGGTGGGAAGAATTGGAAGATTAGGTTTGACATAAATACACTACCATGTGTAAAATAGATAGCTAGTGGGAACCTGCTGTATAGCACAGGGAGCTCAGCTCGGTGCTCTGTGACGACCTAGATGGGTGGGATGGAGGGGGTAGGAGGGAGGTCCAAGAGGGAAGGGATATATGTATACACATAGCTGATTCACTTCATTGTACAGCAGAAACTAACAGAACGTTGTAAAGCAATTTTACTCCAATAATAATAAAAAAACTTACAAGCATACCCTCATTGCTTTTAAGGTATAATCCTAAGTCTTTACTATGACTTCATTCATATTTATACTTTGGTAACCTCTGAGACCTCATCTTTCTTCATTTTTCTCCTCCCAAGATAGTTCTGCCATGATGAACTAGTGTCACTTTCCCTAACACACTAACTTGCTCATCTTCAAGTTTGCGAGCCTGGGGTTCCTTCTGCCTGGGGTGTTCTCACCTTGCTTTTCCTCCTCCTTACCTAATTAACTTTGCAGCTTGATGGCTTTAATTTAGACATCACTGCCTCTGAGAAGCATCCATGATCCAGAACTTCTCCTAACTGCTTCCACTGAATCCTCAAATGTCATACACAGCGCTCAGGTGGACACGGGGAGCAGATGCACAGCTCTCTGTTCTACTGAAATCCTGGGGAGAGCTGTGCAAGGGCCAGATGCAGCTGGGCACACTGAGTCTGTGCTCTAGCAGAGGGAATCAGGCCCCTGTTGCTCTCCGTTTTTTATAGAGCAAGTGAGAGAGCAGCCTTGTCAGAAGAGCAAAGAGAGCTCAAGATCTGACACCAAATGACCTGCACTTAGGTGTCAGTTTTCCTAGGAGTTGCTGGTAATGCCAGCTTCTCAATACCCGAAGGCTTTGGAGGAAGTTGAGGTCATGTGCAGTCCCTTTCACTGAGGGGAGAGGGATCCCAAGTAACTCATCTTTAAGCAATCTTAAGAGGATTCCTAGTATCATTCCTCTCACCACTATTTTAGTAATTATCATACTGCATTAAAATTGAGTGTTTACTTTGTCTCGCCAACTAGTCTGAGTGACTTTTGGGGCCTAGGTCCATATTATTGACCATTATTGTCTCCAGCGCCTCGTTGGGTTTTACATAAGTCTGTTCCTTTGAATGAATCAATCAATGAATGAAATGCCCTCTGAAATTACACTTGGAAGGAGCTGTCCAACTACCTTACTTAATAGGCCCCACCTATTTACATGTATGTTACTGTCTGAGCCTTTTGAAGTATACCCTGGTGGTTGGAAAACCTCCCTAAGAGCCAAATGAGAAAATCTCAAAGCTGGCAGAACTCCTTGGTATTATCAAAGTGGAGAATCATGTTCCCTTGACTCACTTGTGTGTATGTGTGTGTGTGTGTGTGTGTGTGTGTGTGTGTGTGTGTGTGTGTGTGCATCCATCATTCTTCACTGGCTTCAGTCATGATCACAGAAAAGGGGAAAACACTTGTATCGGAACTTGAATTAAAACTGTATCAGAAGGCTTGCTAACTCTAAGCAGAGTCTCTGAAGGCCTCAAGATAATATAAAACATTGGCATATGTAATGCAACAAAATCTCCCTTATGAATAAATATAGAACTTTAAAAAACTTCTCTAAGCTTTTTTGGAACATGCTGATATCTTTCTAGATGTTTGTTGGATAAATTATAAAGCCATAGCAACAGAGGAATTACTTATTTTAATACAGCAGCAGATTTCTGAATGGTCCCTCCCTTATTACTGTGAAAACTCCAACCAGACCTATTTTCCCCTTCCTTCTGGGTGGAACAGAACAACATATCCCCTTGTAGGGAGGGAGTCCTTTCATCTGTGTATTGCTTTGACTCCCATACGGTTTTCTCCCAACCCTGTTGTAAATCTAAGAGTCCCCCAAGGACCTAATAGATAATTCAAGCACTGCTTATGCTGAAGGAGGAAGCATAGATCAACAATAATACTTGGAGTCTAATCAATTGCAGTGAGGAAGATCATGGAATTACTCAATAGGAGAAGTAGTTTGTGAATACTAAGGCCCATTTTAAAGAAATGTCCCATTTGCAAATTGGCTAATGGGACCTACCCTACTTCATATACATTCAGGGATTAAAAAGGACAAAATTGATTTTGTTTTCTCTTGAGAAAAATTTACACATATTTTCAATTGTGTTTGGTGTGGAGAAACACTAAAAGTAATGAAAAAACTTCAGTTGAATATTTAAAACAACAACAACATGTTATTGCTCCATGAATTCAATTACTTTTAACTTAAAACTCAATTAAATGAACTTAATTGTTTTTAAGTATCTGTTAAAGTATCATGTTAAAGTGGTACATCACTGTTCTCTTCACTTGGAGAGATTTTGCCTTCATTAGTCAGAAATGGGCTGATTTCTACAACATCTATCTTAGTACAAACCTACCAAAAATAACTTATACTTGGTGAGCATTTTCTTTGGAACACATACGTGTTTATCACTGCAAATATGTAGATTCGATCAAATTGCCAAATAATGAAGAACCTATAAATAAATTACTCTAATCAGGTGGTGATATCTCAAAGTACTGCTCGTTAGAATATGATTCATAAAATATCTAAATATGTCATCTAGAGACACCTGCAGAAAATATCAAAATACATCATGACTAGTACATGAGGGGGTATCTGCCTCGACACATACATGTACACCTGCCATTGAATTGGACTTACACAATGCGGTAAGAAGCAGGGATCTCTTACTCTCAGATATTTGTAAGGGGAGGTCACCAGGAATAACTTACTCTCACCAAAATGTTAGAGATTAGTCATACTTGATCCAGGTCTTTTTGAAGAATATTCTGCAGGAAGAAACACAGAGTACTTAAGCACCACAGGGACTATTCTCTTTCAGCACAAAAGTTAGCTTAATGCATCTCTTTCAAACTAAAACCTGGTTGGAAAGGCTGAATTTTGCAGGGAGAGACCACCAGTTTCTAAGTTTCACCACTGAGAATGAACCATTCTTTTTCTTAACCTGGCTGTGCACAACGTTTGGGGGGGCTTTCCTTCTATGATTTACCTATAAGTAGTCAGTAGAAACTGACTAAGATATCTGGCCTGGAATAGGTACATGTATGCTTATATTTTTAAACTATTGGAATTTCAGTTAAGTCATTTCTTCTAACCACCAGAGAATGTTAAATATCAAAATGAACTAAATATTCTCTTTTCTGGTTTATAAGACAGGCAACTTATTGTATAGATTCAATGTTTACCCTGTCCATCCATGTACAATGATTATTTAGAAATGGAAATCACAGCCAAACATATAGTTAAGTGACAGAGATCATACTTGGGTCTTGAAAAGTTGTTTCCCCTAACGAGCCTGGTGTTCCTTGGGAATAAGTTGTCACTTAAAACACTTCTATACCACACTTTATAGTGTGTATAATTTCAAGTACAATCAGTCATAGTTATTTGGGTGTACCTTACCAGCAAATTTTCAGAGCTGTTTTTGCTTTTTCCTACAGCAGGAGAATGGAGCCCAATAATACATGTTATTTATAAGGTAAGTTTTTCTTTCCCCAATAGACATTGTTCTTTTCTGACTTTGCACTCTCCCTTTCTTCACTTTCTTACTCTGTAACCTTCCTCTAATCTTTCCACAATTTCACTATGTAATAGTAACACCTTACAACAACCTTGGACCCAGAATTGTCTCCCTTAAGCTCCTCTTGGCTACTTTCCAAGCACACAGTGAACTGCTGTCGTCAAATGGTCTTGGTTTCTTCTTTCTACTTCCTTTGCCATGTGCTTAATGCCAGTTGGTTTTATCATCAATCTTGTAATTAAAACCCTCCTTCATTGAATTTATAGCCTCTGCACCTCCCTGAGCAGTACATTCTTTCTGATCCTTTTAAAGTGATTCTCCTGATCTTATATCACTCCCGAATTTCTTGGATCTTCAAAATCTGCGTTCATGTCCACCAGCTGAAGGCTGGAAGGACAGGTACTATGACATCTTCCAGGACAACTTCAAGGCTGAAGCCTCTAAGAAGAAAGGGCCACTTCCAAGCTGTAGGTTCATTTTTTTCGATAACGAGAGGGTTATATTACTTTCTAAATATGGTTGGAATAACAACAATAGCCACCAATATGTGACAGAATCCCCCAGTAGCCCTCCCTCTTATTTCAGTTCCACCAGTGCATCCCCTAAGTAAATGCAAGCCCACACATCTTTAATAAATTTGCATTTCTGGTAGGGAAGAGTCTTCTTCCCCTACCTTCTCTTTCTCTCCTCTTCTTATGGGCTTGAGACAGGTAGCACATTAACATATCAGCAAACTGTCGGCAATATCAGGGAAGGGTCTGTTTATTTCACAGACCTCTAAGAATCCAAAACATCCATATAAAATCTTCTCAGGTGGGGAATTCAAGAGTGGAAACGTACGGGGTAGGAGAAAGACTTAAGAAGGTCTCCTGGAAGTGGAGGAGATGGGAGAGAAATGTGGCACTCCCTAATGCCCATTGAAGGAGAATTTTGGACTCATTGATGATTTGATGGGGAAAAATAAAGCCAGGTTCGTCACATCCCCTTGACTCTGTGCTAAAGTGACTGGCTAGCAGTAAAATCTGATTCCTGGTAATGACCTTCCTTATACCTTCCCAAATGCTGTTTCATAAAACAGGGCTATAGATTTTTTACCAAATATATTGGGGGAACCAGGGAAAGAGTTTACATCATGCATCTTTATGAAATTTCAGATAGTTGTCAAACACTCTGTTTTTCAGTGAAGAATTCTTCTCATGTTATCAATCCTTTCTTCTCCTTCACAGAAATTATTTTTCAATACTACCGCAATTATCCATAGAAACTCAACTCATCCTTATCTTGGTGCCCCACTTAGCTAAACAAAAGACTAGTGGTTAAGTCAAAAAGCAACAATCTACTCTTGTTAAAAATCCATGCCCCCATAGAATCTTTCCCTCACCCTACTGGCTTTTCAAAGTACTTTATCCAAGAAAGATTATTCCTATATATCTTACACATCATTTTATTGAAATGTTACTGCAGTGCTAGGCCTTTTATATACATGTATAATATTACATGTTCAGATTTAGTAGAGAATGCCAGACGACCTTCCAAAGTGGTTGTAACAATTTACATTTTTTACCAGCAATATACGAGAGTTTCTGTTGCTCCACATCACATCATTTGCTATCATCACCCTTTAATTCTGACATTCTAGTGGATGTGTAGTGGTACATCATTGTGGTTTTCATTTAAACTTCCCTGATGACTAATGATGCTGCACACCTTTAAATATGTTTGTTCTTCATTAATGTTTTCTTTTATTAAGTGTTTATTCAAGTCTTTTGCCTATTTTATCTATAGGGTTTTCTCTCTTTCTTACTGATTTTTAGTGGTTCTTTATGTATTTGGTATATGAGTCCTTTGTCAGTTAAAAATTTTGCAAACATATCCTACTCTTTGGCTTACCTTTTCACTCTCTTAATGATATAATTTGATGGTCAGAGTTCTAAATTTGAATGTATTCCAATCTATAAATCTTTTCATTTAATGGTTAGTGTTATTTGTCCTATTTGAGAAATCTTTATTCCAATTTCATGAATATATTCTACTATGTTATATTCTAGAAGCTTTACTGTTTTACCTTTCACATTTAGATCTACAATCCACTTTGAAATTATTTTTGTATAAATTGAGGTTGAGGTCAAGATTCATTTCATCGTTTATGGATATTCCATTGACCCAGAAGGATTAATTTAAAAAAATACTTCTCATTACTCTGCAGTGTCACCTTTGTCATAAATCAAATGTCCATATATGTGTGGGCTTATTTCTGGACTCTGTTCTATTGCTCTATTTGTCTACCCTTTTGAAAAGACCAAACTATTAATGTACTTTTATAAGTTTCTCTATCTGATGGCATCAATCCTCTTTGCTCTTCTTTAGGAATGTCTTGGCTGTTCTTGGCTCTTTGCACTGCTTTATAGAGTCAGCTTGTCAATTTCCACAAGAAAAGAAGAAGAAGAAGGAGAAGGAGAAGGAGGAGAATGTACAGAGATTTTGATTGGTTGGATTGCAATCTATAAATCAATTTGGAGAGAACTGACATCTTTAAAATATTGAATCCTCCAGTCCATGAACTTAGCAAATTCCTCCATTTGCTTTCTTCTGTTTCAACTTTTTTCAATAATACTTTGTAGTTTCCTGTGTAGAAGTCTTGTTTGATTAATGCCTAGGTAGTTTATGTGACTGTAAATGGTATCTTTTTCGATTTTTCATTTACAATTGCTTTTTGATAGTATATTGAAATAAAACTGATTTTTGCACACTGAATTTTTAAAATAAATTTATTTATTTTATTTATTGATTTTTGGCTGCGTTGGGTCTTCGTTGCTGCACGCGGGCTTTCTCTAGTTGCGGCGAGCGGGGGCTACTCTTCGTTGCGGTGTGTGGGCTTCTCATTGCGGTGGCTTCTCTTGTTGCGGAGCGCGGGCTCTAGTCACGCAGGCTCAGTAGTTGTGGCGCACCGGCTTAGTTGCTCCGTGGCATGTGGGATCTTCCCAGATCAGGGATCGAACCCATGTCCCCTGCATCGGCAGGCGGATTCTTAACCACCGTGCCACCAGGGAAGTCCTGCACACTGACTTTTTACCCACTGAATTTGCAAAATTCACTTATGAATTATATTTAACTATAGATTCTTTTGTGTTTCTACATACACATTAATGCAGTTAATACATTTTCATAAATATGTGTGTATGTGTATGTGTACATGTATATAATTCAAATATGTGCTGTGAGACTGCAGCAAGGGGGTGCCTCACATGTGACTACAAACTGATCTATCAGCTTTGGTTTCCACTCAGCAGGCACTCTGTTCTTTCCTCCTTTTCTGGATCCCCTTTGTCTACATTTGCTGCCTGTAAAGCTACTCAGAAAAGCATCACCACTGACACCACCTATACTGTCAAGTAGGCTATCTCTAGATGCTTCTAAAATGCCCAGTCTTTGGTGTATCAGACCTGTACATGGTCCCATGAAGAGGTAAAGGGCCTCCCTACTCTGTGTTACACTGTGTTGTCTGGATTCTAAAGCCAACTTGCTTGTACCCAGAGTTTCAGAGCCTTTCTTTCTGGCCACGCCCGCACCGCGCAGCTTGTGGGATCTTAGCTCTCCACCAGGGATGGAACCTGGGCCCGGCAGTGAAAGCACCAAGTCCTAATCACTGGACCACCAGGGAATTCCCCAGAGCCTTTCTTGAATGTTCCCTGCAACTTCTAGCTTTCTCAGCCTCTCTAACCACAAGAGGTCACTCAGTCCACAGGGCTGGGGACACATTCTATATCAACACCTCTATCCTCTTTCTTCATCTCTTTTTGTTCTCTCCCCATAATTAAAACAAAACAAAACAAAACAAAACCCTCTCCTAATTTATGAATGGAGGCAAATGGACACTGGATTGTGCAAAATGGAGGGTGGACAGGGAGCTCATTATACTATACTAACTGCAGCCAACATAAAATTTCCATTATAATTTCGCAACAGTAAAATCTAGTCTTTTTATTCACTTGTCCCATCTTAGAATGGTGTGTGTGTTGTGGGTGGAGGAATGTGAGTACAAATACACAGGAAGTACGATAATAGAAGAGGGCTATTTTATTTTATTTATTTATTTTTATTTTTGGCTGCGTTGGGTCTTCTTTGCTGCACGTGGGCTTTCTCTAGTTGTGGCGAGCGGGGGCTACTCTTTGTTGTGGTGCATGGGCTTCTCATCGTGGTGGTTTCTCTTGTTGCAGAGCATGGGCTCTAGGAGAGTGGGCTTCTGTAGTTGTGGCTCGCGGGCTCTGGAGCACAGGCTCAGTAGTTGTGGCGCACGGGCTTAGTTGCTCCGCAGCATGTGGGATCTTCCCGGACCAGGGATCAAGCCTGTGTCCCCTGCGTTGGCAAGCAGATTCTTAACCACTGCGCCACCAGGGAAGTCCCAAGAAGAAGGCTATTTTAAATGCAACTGTAAATAGACTAAAGAGACTGGGATTCTTTTTTTTTTTTTTTTTTTTTTTTTTTTTTTTTGCGGTACGCGGGTCTCTCACTGTTGTGGCCTCTCCTGTTGTGGAGCACAGGCTCCGGACGCGCAGGCTCAGCGGCCATGGCTCACGGGCCCAGCCGCTCTGCAGCATGTGGGATCCTCCCAGACCGGGGCACGAACCCATGTCCTCTGCATCAGCAGGCGGACTCTCAACCACTGCGCCACCAGGGAAGCCCGACTGGGATTCTTTTAACATGATAACTCACAGAAGTTATGTTCAAATGCCAGATTGATGGGGGTGACTTCCTTCACCCTATCTTCCTTCTACACAGATTTAAAGATCTTTACATCTTCCATGAAAAAACTAGATGGAACAAATGACAAACAACCTGGGTCAAAGTCTAAAGCAAACAAAATGTAGGAGCTGAGAAGACGAAAGCACAGAGGTTTAAGAGCAGGAGGGACCTGTGGAGGAATGAAGGTAGAGATAATACTCCAAAAAAGGAAGAGGTTCCCTAGGTGACTATATGAATGGCTCTAAGAATCAAGACAGGATTCAACACACTTGTAGTGGAGCAGACAAGGCGAGCTGCAGAGCGTGGAAGAGCTACTTCCAGTTCTCCCGCAAGGGAAACACTCTCCTGCACTTTCTTCTGAATTCTGAGCATGTGGCTGATTGGCTAAGAGTAAGATTTGTCTCTTTGGGAACGCATTTTATTATGTTCTGTTTTGGAATTCAGGGCACCAACTCTAAGAGTATTTGGCTTTGAATGGCTTCCAGGGAAGCTGCTGTGTTGGCAACATTAAAAAGAATTTTTTTTACCTGTTTATTAACTCACAATTTCCATGGGTCTTTAGTCAGGCACAGTTCGACTGAGTCCTCTGTTCAGGGTCCCACAAGGCTGCAATCAACATGTCAGTCTGGGCTGCTATCTCATCTGAGGCTCATAATTCTCTTCCAAGCTCACCGCTGCCAGAATTCAGTTCCTTGCAGCTATAGGACTGAGATCCTTGTCCTGTCTATGCATTGACTTTAGTGCAGCGAAACTAATTTCAGATTTCTGACCTCCCAAAATTTCTGGAGGCTGGGAGTCCCAATCAAGGTGCAGCATGGTAGAGTGAGGGGGCCCTCTTCTGGGTTGCAGGCTTCCTCTTGTATCCTCCTATGTAAGAAGAGGTGGCAACATTTTTCATTGAATGCAGGGAGAATTTTCACATTTGACCCTGGTGTCCCTAGTCATTTTCAGCCTCAAGCTAGAGCCTATGTCTACAGTTCTTTCCTTCCCCAAGTGGCTAATGCCATCATGAGAAACTCTCACAACCATGGGAATAGCATTCTTGAGGTATAACCAATTTTTTCCATTGCCCTGGCACAGGGTATCATGTAATATACCATTAACCAGTACTCATTTATGCTATCCTTCAAGCAAAGTATTTATTAGTCTGAAGATAGCTTATATAGGCTTTTTCTAGGAAACCTTTGGTTTTTCCTTTAACTCGCCATTTTAGCGTGCATTTTGTCCATTGTCCTTACCTCCTAGTTGGAACATTGACAAGCTGCCATGACCACAGAGTTGATCACCACCATAGACCCAGTCTCTGGAGGCAGCCCCAAGCTTTTGGTGATTTTTCACTCAAGTGTCCTGCACTTTGAGAGCTATAGATTGCTCTGAACCCTTCATTGGAGATAGTTTAAATAATCTGTTGGTATGTGTTATAATAGACAGCATCAACATCTTAATCTTGGCCCCAGATTTATAGAAAATACTGTATTGAATAATAAAATTAAGTTTTATTAGTGCTACTGCTGATAGCACTTAGCTTAGAATTGGTAAGTACCTAGATCAGCAGTACATCTGAAAAGGCACAACATAAAAATACTCTCTGTAAGAGTCCATTTTAAAGTCCAGTATTCTATTTTGCGAATAAGAAATTGAGTTTCACCTTCAGGCAGACTTATAATGGCAATAGCTATAATCCTCAGTTCTTCATCCCTCATGATCCACAAGAGGCTAAATTGTTTTCCCCACCAACTGTCCGAAGAACGGGCCTAAATTTTCGTGTGAAATGACTAGGCTTTGGGCTGTAGAAGTGTCTTCATACCCAAGGAATCTGGGCATATAAAGTAACATCTGCGCCCCCCTTCTGAATCCTTAGTCAAAGATTCACTCTTTTAAAAATTACTTGCCATGTACTCAACTCTTTCCCTTTCCTTTTCTGATACCTCTCATGACTTGCAGAATAATACCTTCAAGAAGTGCTAAAAGCCATATTCACATACTCTTTCCTTTTGAATAATTACCAGACATTGTATATTTGCTGACTGAATGTATGAATTAATGGAAATATAGTCATTATATATTAAGTGAAAAATCAAGTTATAAGACATGTATAATATCCTTTCTCTGTATAAAAAATCATATATATTTGAATATGCCTAGGTGCATGGAATAAAAGTCTGCAATTATACACAAAAACTTTTTAATAATAGTTTGCCTCTAGAGGATTTTTAAAAATTCTTTACTCTTTATATTTATTATTGTTTTGTTCTTTTCCACCTTCCTTCCTTCCTTCCATCCCTCCTTCCTATCTTCTACTTCCTTCTTTCCCTTCTTTATTCTTTCTTTCATTTTTTTCTTTCTACCACAATCATGTAGTACATTTCTAAATAAGCCTTTTTATTTTGGAATAATTTACAGAAAAGTTGCAAAATAGTATACAGTTTCAGTTTCTCTTAATGTGATCATTTTATATTACCATGGCATATTTGTCAAAATTAGGAAAGCAACACTGGTCATTATTAACTGAATTCCAGACTTAAATAATAGTTTACCAGTTTTTCTACTAATTCCATGTTTCATTTCCAGGATCCAATCCAGTATACCACATTGCATTTAGTTGCCATGTCTCCTTAGTTGGCTCAGGTCTGTGACAGTTTCTTTCCTTGTTTTTCATGACCTTGACAGTTTTGAGGAGTACTGGTCAGGTATTTTGTAGAATGTCCCTCAATTTGTGTTTATCTGATATTTTATCCTAATTAGACTAGAGTTATGAGTTTTTGGAAAAAAATACCATAGAAGTGATATGTCCCATTGCATTATATTGAGAGTACATGATATTCAACATAATTTATCACTGCTAATGTTAACATTAATCTCTTGGGTCTTCCCTGGTGGCTCAGTGGTTAAGAATCCACCTGCCAATGCAGGGGACACTGGTTCGATCCCTTGTCTGGGAAGATCCCACATGCCCCGGAGCAACCAAGCCCATGCACCACAACTACTGAGCCTGCGCACCACAGCTACTGAAGCCCATGCTCCCTAAAGCCCATGCATGACAACTATTGAGCCCGTGTGCTGCAACTGCTGAAGCCTGCGCACTTAGAGCCACAAGAGCCTGCGCACAAGAGAAGCCACCGCAATGAAAAAGCCCGCACACCACAACGACAAAGCCCGCACACCACAACAAAGAATAGCCCCTGCTCGCTGCAACTACAGAAAGCCCACGTGCAGCAACAAAGACCCAACACAGCCAAAACTAAATAAATTAATTAATTAAAAACAAAACAAAAAAACATTGATCTCTTGCTTAAGGTGGTGTTTCCCAAGGTTCTCCACATTAAAGTCTGTTTTTCCCTTCCCAGGTATGTATAAGTTTTATACTAAAATAACTAATAATACATTTTCAAATGCAGAAAAAATTATGCCAAGGACCAAATGGTTCCCTGCAGATTAGTGGCTTCCCAACCTGTCCAGAGCCTTTTTCAGGAAATTCAGACACTGAATATGTTATTTCCCAGAGAACAGAGGAATATGACTTACTGGAAATTTCTTTTGTATTTACTTTTCTGACAAAATTAAATTTCACTGATATCCTTTCTATGCTTCCCTCAGGAATATAGGACTTGCTTTGTTGAAGCAGTTTGAGTAGTAATGGAAAAAGAAAGTTTACACTTTGTTTTACAGCAATCTAAAAAGTGATGATTTGAACTTGATTTTTGGAAGTAGCTTGAAGTGTTCTATGAGGATCCTAGACCACAGCTCTGCTGAATGCACTTTTACACTTAGGGTATGGTGTCATAGAACGTTTTTCTGTTATTTTCACAACTGAAATGAGACCCCAAGGCCTCATTCTGGTTGAAGTTTAAATTTAAGTAATTAATGCCTTTGTGGGGAAATCGCTCTGCTTCCCTAAAGGAATATAGAAAAGTGGCATTGTTCCTTGGGTACTGCAATCTTTTTTTTTTTTTTTTTGCAGTATGCGGGCCTCTCACTGCTGTGGCCTCTCCCGTTGCGGAGCACAGGCTCCAGACGCACAGGCTCAGCGGCCATGGCCCACAGGCCCAGCCGCTCCGCGGCATGTGGGATCCTCCCGGACCAGGGCACGAACCCGTGTTCTGAAAGTGAAAAACAGAATGGTTGTAGGTGGACCTTGCTGCCACTGTTCAGCTTCAGGAGAGGGTATCATATCAAACATCGCTAAGTCATTTGATCATTGGGAATGATCAAAATTCAAAATTTGAAGTATGACTTCTACTGAATGCTTATCACTTTCACACCACCATAAAGTCAAAAATCGTAAGTCAAACTATCCTGATTTGGGGACCATCTGTATATTTACCCACATATATACCCCTTCCGCCCTTCATTCTTTTCTGTAGTTCTGTTCTTCAAAGTAATAGTATAATTTTCTTTAGCCTGAAAGAATTAGTATTTTTTATAGTGCAGCTCTTCTATCAATGAATTCTCACAACTTTTGTTTGTCCAAAAACATCTTTTAAAATTTTTTTATTTTATTTTTTATTTTTTTAACCCTTTATTTTATATTGGAGTATAGTTGATGAACAAAGTTGTGATAGTTTCAGGTGTACAGCAAAGTGATTCAGTTATACATACACATGTATCTATTCTTTTTCAAATTCTTTTCCCATTTAGGTTGTTACATAATATTGAGCAGAGTTCCCTGTGCTATACAGTAGGTCCTTGTTGGTTATCCATTTTAAATATAGCAGTGTGTATATGTCAATCCCAAACTCCGTAACTATCCCTTCCCCACTGGTAACCATAAGTTCGTTCTCTAAGTCTGTTTCTGTTTTGTAAATAAGTTCATTATATCATTTCTTTTTAGATTCTGCATATAAGCAATATCATACAATATTTCCCTTTGTCTGACTTACTTCACTCAGTATGACAATCTCTAGGTCCATCCATGCTGCTGCAAATGGCATTATTTCATTCTTTTTATGGCTGAATAATATTCCACTGTATATATGTGCCACATCTTCTTTATCCATTCCTCTGTCAATGGACATTTAGGTTGCTTCCATGTCTTGGCTACTGTAAACAGTGCTGCAATGAATGCTGGGGTGTATATATCCTTTCAGACCATGTTTTTCTACAGATATATGCCCAGGAGTGGGATTGCAGGAGCATATGGTAGCTCTATTTTTAGTTTTTTAAGGAACCTCCATACTGTTCTCCATAGTGGCTGTATACCAATTTACATTCCCACCAATAGTGTAGGAGTGTTCCCTTCTCTCCACAACCCTTTCCAAGATTTATTGTTTGGGGATTTTTTTTTTTTTCACTGTACGCAGGCCTCTCACTGCTGTGGCCTCTCCCATTGTGGAGCACAGGCTCTGGACGCGCAGGCTCAGCGGCCATGGCTCACAGGCCTAGCTGCTCCGCGGCATGTGGGATCCTCCCGGACCGGGACACGAACCCATGTCCCCTGCATCAGCAGGTGGACTCTCAACCACTGCACCACCAGGGAAGCCCTGTTTGGGGACTTTTTGATGACAGTCATTTTGACTGGTATGAGGCAAAAACATCTTTATTTCACTTTCATTTTTGAGGGGTATTTCACTGGACATAGAATTACAGAGTGGTAGTTTTATCACAGTTTTTTTTTTTTTTACTTGTTTCCTCCGTTTATTACCAAAATATTTAACATTTTAATTTATTTTTAAAATTGTGGTTTTTAATACATGTATGAAACACACAGGGGACCCTCTCAGGCTGCTCCTAACAAACATCCCCAAAATGGATGTTGGGTGCTCTGTGTTAGTTTCTACCATACAGCAAAGTGGAATTCTCTGTGCTATACAGCAGGTCCTCATTAGCTATCTATTTTATACATATTAGTGCATATTAGTGTATATATGTCAATCCCAATCTCCCAATTCATCCCACCCTCCCTTTCCCTCTGGTGTCCATACACTTGTCCTGTACGTCTGTGTCTCTATTTCTGCCTTGCAAATAGGTTCATCTGTACCATTTTTCTAGATTCCAAATATACAATATTTGTTTTTCTCTTTCTGACTTACTTCACTCTGTATGACAGTCTCTAGGTCCATCCACATCTCTACAAATGACCCAATTTCATTCCTTCTTTTTTTAATATTTATTTTTGGCTGTGTTGGGTCTTCGTTGCTGCACGTGGGCTTTCTCTAGTTGCGGTGAGCAGGGGCTACACTTCGTTGCAGTGCGTGGGCTTCTCATTGCGGTGGTTTCTCTTGTTGCGGAGTGTGGGCTCTATGCACGCAGGCTTCAAATAGTTGTGGCTCGTGGGCTCTAGAACGCAGGCTCGGTAGCTGTGGCTCACGGGTTTAGTTGCTCTGTGCCATGTGGGATCTTCCCGGACAAGGGCTTGAACCTGTGTCCCCTGCATTGGCAGGCGGATTCTTAACCACTGCTCCACGAGGGAAGCCCTCGTTCCTTTTTATGGCTGAGTAATATTCCATTGTATATATGTACCACATCATTATCCATTCATCTGCCATGGGACATTTAGGTTGATTCCATGTCCTGGCTATTGTAAATGGTGCTGCAATGAACATTGTGGTACCTGTGTGCTTTTGAATTATGGTTTTCTCAGGGTATATGCCCAGTAGTGGGATTGCTGGGTCATATCATAGTTCTATTTTTAGTTTTTTAAGGAACCTCCATACTGTTCTCTATAGTGGCTGTATCAATTTACATTTCACGCAACAGTGCAAGAGGGTTCCCCTTTCTCCACACCCTCTCCAGCATTTATTGTTTGTAGGTTTTCTGATGATGGCCATTTTGAGCAGTGTGAGGTGATACCTCATTGTAGTTTTGATTTGCATTTTTCTAATATTTAGTGATGTTGAGCATCTTTTCATGTGCCTCTTGGCCATCTATATGTCTTCTTTGGAGAAATGTCTATTTAGGTCTTCTGCCCTTTTTTAAAAACTTTAAAAAAATTTTTAAATTAATTAATTTATTTTTGGCTGCCCTGGGTCTTCGTTGCTGCACACAGGCTTTCTCTAGTTGCGGAGAGAGGGGGCTACTCTTCTTTGCGGTGCGTGGTATTCTCATTGTGGTGGCTTCTCTTGTTGTGGAGCATGGGCTCTAGAGCGCAGGCTCAGTAATTGTGTCACACAGGCTCAGTAGCTCTGGCTCATGGGCTCTACAGTGCAGGCTCAGTAGTTGTGGTGCACGGGCTTAGTTGCTCCACGGCATGTGGGATATTGCCAGACCAGGGCTCGAACCTGTGTCTCCTGCATTGGCAGGCGGATTCTTAGCCACTGCTCCACCAGGGAAGCCCCTTCTGCCCATTTTTTGACTGGGTGTTTTGGTTTTTTGATATTGAACTGCATGAGCTTTTTGTATGTTTTGGAGATTAATCCTTTGTCCATTGATTCGTTTGCAAATATTTTCTCCCATTCTGAGGGTTGTCTTTTCACCTTCTTTATGGTTTCCTTTGTTGTGCAAAAGCTTATAAGTTTCATTAGGTCCCATTTGTTTTTACTTCCATTACTCCAGGAGGTGGGTCAAAAAAGGTCTTGCTGTGATTCATGCCAAAGAGTGTTCTTCCTATGTTTTCCTCTAAGAGTTTTATAGTGTCCAGTCTTACATTTAGGTCTTTAATCCATTTGGAGTTTATTTTTGTGTATGGTGCTAGGGAGTGTTCTAATTTCATTCTTTTACATGTGTCTGTCCAGTTTTACCAGCACCACTTATTGAAGACACTGTCTTTTCTCCATTGTATATCCTGCCTCCTTTGTCATAGATTAGTTGACCATATGTGCGTGGGTTTACCTCTGGGCTTTCTATGCTGTTCTATTGATCTATATTTCTGTTTTTGTGCCAGTACCATAATGTCTTGATTACTGTAGCTTTGTAGTAGAGTCTGAAGTCAGGGAGCCTGATTCCTCCAGCTCCGTTTTACTTTCTCAAGATTTCTTTGGCTATTCGGGGTCTTTTGTGTTTCCATACAAATTGTGAAATTTTTTGTTCTAGTTCTGTGAAAAATGCCATTGGTAGTTTGACAGGGATTGCATTGAATGTGTAGATTGCTTTGGGTAGTATATTCATTTTCACAATACTGATCCTTCCAATCCAAGAACATGGTATATCTCTCCATCTATTTGTATCATCCTTCATTTCTTTCATCAGTGTCTTATAGTTTTCTGCATACAGGTCTTTTGTCTCCTTAGGTATATTTATTCCTAGGTATTTTATTCTTTTTGGTGCAGTGGTAAATGGGAGTGTTTCCTTAATTTCTCTTTCAGATTTTTCATCATTAGCGTATAGGAATGCAAGAGATTTCTGTGCATTAATTTTGTATCCTGCTACTTTACCAAATTCATTGATTAGCTCTAGTAGTTTTCTGGTAGCATCTTTAGGATTCTCTATGTATAGGATCATGTCATCTGCAAACAGTGACAGTTTAACTTCTTCTTTTCTGATTTGGATTCCTTTTATTTCCTTTTCTTCTCTGATTGCTGTGGCTAAAACTTCCAAAACTATGTTGAATAATAGTGGTGAGAATGGACAACCTTGCCTTGTTCCTGATCTTAGTGGAAATGGTTTCAGTTTTTCACCATTGAGAATGATGTTTGCTGTGGGTTTGTTGTATATGGCCTTTAGTATGTTGCGGTAGGTTCACTCTATGCCCAATATCTGGAGAGTTTCTTTTTTATCATAAATGGGTGTTGAATTTTGTCCAAAGCTTTTTCTGCATCTATTGAGATGGTTCTTCTTCAATTTGTTAATATAGTGTATCACATTGATTGATTTGCATATATTGAAGAATCCTTGCATCCCTGGGATAAATCCTACTTGATCATGGTGTATGATCCTTTTAATGTGTTGTTGGATTCTGTTTGATAGTACTTTGTTGAGGATCTTTGCATCTATATTCATGAATGATATTGGTCTGTAATTTTCTTTTTTTGTAGTATCTTTGTCTGGTTTTGGTATCAGGGTGGTGGTGGCCTCGTAGAATGAGTTTGGGAGTGTTCCTTCCTCTGCAATTTTTTGGAAGAGTTTGAGAAAGATAGGCATTAGCTTTTCTCTAAATGTTTGATAGAATTCACCTGTGAAGCTATCTGGTCCTGAACTTTTGCTTGTTGGAAGATTTTTAATCACAGTTGCAATTTCATTACTTGTGATCGGTCTGTTCATGTTTTCTATTTCTTCCTGGTTCAGCCCTGGAAGATTATACCTTTCTAAGAATTTGTCCATTTCTTCATGGTTGCCCATTTTATTGGCATATAGTTTTTTTGTAGTCGTCTCTTATAATCCTTTGTATTTCTGCAGTGTCTGTTGTGATTTCTCCTTTTTCATTTCTAATTTTATTGATTTGCGTCCTCTCCCTTTTTTTCTTGATGCGTCTGGCTAATGGTTTATCAGTTTTTTTTATCTTCTCAAAGAACCAGCTTTTAGTTTTACTGATCTTTGCTATTGTTTTCTTTGTTTCTATTTCATTTATTTCTGCTCTGATCTTTATGATTTCTTTCCTTCTACTAACTTCGGGTTTTTTTTTGTTGTTGTTCTTCTTCTTTCTCTAGTTCTTATAGCTGTTTAAAGATGTGGTTACACTATATATTGGCATCCGTGGATTGTGTTGTATTGAGGGGTATGTTGTTAATATTATTTTCACTTCTTTGAAGACAACTTGCCTTTTCCATCCTCTGGCTGCTTTTAGGTTTTTCCCTTTATCCTTGATTCAGAGGTTGGACTATGATGTGCCTAGGTATGGTTTTGTTGTGTTTAAACTGCTTGGGGTTCACTGAGATTCTTGGATCTATGAGTTGATGCCTGTAATAATTTTGGGGAAATTATCAGACATTACCTTTTCAAATATTCTTTTTCTGCTTCATTCTCTTGCTCTTCTCCTTCTGGGATTCTACTTACATATATATTAAACTGACCAACAATCTCCCACATATTTATTATGCTTTTTTCTCTTCTTTCCATTATGTTTTCTTTATGCTTCAGTTTGGGTTGTTTCTATTGAACTGTTTTTAAGTTCACTATTCCTCTCATCTGCTATGTTCAGTCTGCTAGTACAGGGGTCCCCAACCCTCGGGCCGTGGACTGGTACCAGTATGCAGCCTGTTAGGAACCGGGCTTCACAACAGGAGGTGAGTGGCAGGCTAGTGAGTGACACTTCATCTGCCACTCCCAATTGCTCCCCATTGCTCGCATTACCACCTGAACCATTGCTTGCCTTACCGCCTGAACCCTCACCCCCATCACTTGCATTACTGCCTGAACCATCCCCTCCCCAGGCCGTGGAAAAATTGTCTTCCACGAAACCAATCCCTGGTGCCAAAAAGGTTGGGGACTGCTGTGCTAGTAAACCCATTCAAGGAATTGTTTTAATTGACAGGATATACACAAACATAAAATTAGTAATTTTAAGGTGTATAGTTTAGTGGCATTTAGTACACTGACAATGTTGAAACTACTAACTTTAGTTTCAAAACTTTTTCATCACCCCCAAATAAAACCCCATGAATTAGTCTCTCTCCATTCCCCCCTCCTCCTAGACCCTAGCAACCACCAATATGCCTTCTGTCTCTATGTATTATCTATTCTGGGTACTTCACATACGTATAATCAAACACTATGTGACCTTTTGTGTCAGGCTTCTTTCACTGAGCATAATGTTTTGAGGCACAACCATGTTGTAGCATGTATGAGTGTATCCAACATGTGGATTACCAGTGGGTCTACTTCTATTGACTGTTCTTCCTCTTGATATGGGTCACATTTTCCTGTTTCTTCGTATGCCTCATAATTTTTTGTATGGTCAACATTGTGCCTAAAGTGACCATAGAGTCTGATGCCAATGTTTTTTTCCTCCCAGAGAGGGTAAGTTCTTTTCTTTGTCAGGAAAATGAGTAAGGAGCTAATCATCTCAAACCAGTTAGGAACTGAGCTAGGTTGACATTGAGTTGTGGCTATAATACTGCTTAGTTCTAACTACAAGTCTCAAGGGCAAAATTTGAAAATAGATCCTTCCCTTTTGGTAGAGGACATTTTTTCTACCTAGACTTTTCTACCTCTCTTCATTTTCCTCCATTCTTTCTGTATCTCAGACTATATATTTTCAACCATTATGGTTTTTTTTGTTGTTGTTGTTGTTTTTTTTGCTGCATTGGGTCTTTGTTGCTGCACATGGGCTCTCTCTAGTTGTGGTGAGTTGGGGCTACTCTTTGTTGTGGTGCATGGGCTTCTCATTGCAGTGTCTCCTCTTGTTGCAGAACATGGGCTCTAGGCATGTAGACTTCAGTAGTTGCAGCACATGGGCTCAGTAATTGTGGCATACAGGCCTAGGGTGCACAGTCTTTAGTAGTTGTGGCACGTGGGCTTAGTAGTTGTGGCACACAGGCACTAGGGTGTGTGGGCTTCAGTAGTTGTGGTGTGTGGGCCCACCAGTTGTGACTCATGGGCTCTAGAGTGCAGGCTCAGTAGTTGTGGCACATGGGCTTAGTTGCTCCGTGGTATGTGGGATCTTCCCAGACCAGGAATTGAACCCATGTACCCTGCACTGGCAGGTGATTTCTTAACCACTACACCACCACGGAAGTCCCTCAACCATTATGCCTTAAAGATTACTGATTCTTTCTTCTGCCTGCTCATATGTGTTGTTGAACCCCTTTAGTGATTGTACTTTTCAGCTCCAGAATTTGTTTGGTTTCTCTTTGTAATTTCTCTTTATTGATATTCTCTATTTGGTGAGACATTTTTCTACTTGTTTCCTTTGTTTCTTTGTGCATGGTTTTTCTTAGCTTTTTGAGCATATTTAAGACTGGTATTTTAAAGGCTTTGACTAGTAAGTCCAATTTCTGGGCTTCCTCAGGGGAAGTTTGCATTATTTTTTTCCTGTGGACCACACTTTCTTGTTTCTTTGCATATTTCATAATTTTTGTGGAAAACTGGATAATTTGAAAAGTATAACATTACAGCCCTGAAGAACAAATTCTCCTCCCTCCCCATAGTTTGTTGTTGTCATTTGTTTTGTGTTAGTTGTTTACTTAGTGATTTTCTAAGCTATTTTTATGACTGTGTTCTTTGTTGTGTGTGGTCATTGAAGTCTCTGTTCTGTTAGCTTAGTGATTTCCTTAAATATCTGAAACAAAACAAAGCAAAACAAAGCAAATAAAAATAGTGTCTTGGTCTTTGTAGATTTACTCTAAGTTGAGGCACTCCTTCAATGCTTAGCCAGGGCATTTACAACTCTGCCTTAGTTTTTATTTCCCCTTTGCACAGAGGCTAAAGATCGGCCAAAGGTGACAACTTAGGGTCTCTGTAGTCTTTTCTGAGCATGTGTTTATTCCTGAGCATGCATGGTCTTCTAGATCCCTCAATATATGTAGGAGCTTTCAAAGTTCTTATGCCCCCCCAACTCCTACCTTCTTCCCAACCTTGCCTCAAGCAGCTGCAGCTGCTATATGCTTTTAAATATTTTTTAAAATTGCTACTCAAAATAAAAACCACAATGAGATGCCACCTTACACCAGTTGACAAATATTTTTTAAAAGAAAAAAAAAGTTTTGGCAAGGAAGTGGAGAAACTGGAACACTAGTACCCTGTTGATGGCAATGTAAAATGGTACAGCCACTGTGGAAAACCGTTTGTTGGTTCCTCAAAAAGTTAGAAATGAATTACCATATGATTTAGCAATTCTTCTTCTGGGAATATAACCCCCAAATTTAAAGCTGTGCCTTGAAGAGGTATTTGTACACTCATGTTCATAGCAGCCTTATTCACAATAGCTAAAATGTGGAAGTGATGCAAATGTCCATTGATGGAAGAATGCATAAGCATTATGTGGTATACACATACAATGGAATATTATTCAGCCTTAAAAAAGGAAGGGACTTCTGATGTATGTCAGAACATGGACGAAGCTTGAGGACATTATGCTAAATGGAATAAGCCAGTCACAAAAAGGCAAATACTGTGTTATTCCACTTATATGAAGTACTTAGTCATCAAATTCATAGAAATATAAAATAGAATGGTGGGTGCCAGGGGTTGGTTGGAGGGAGGAATGGGGAATTATCGTTTATAGAGCTTCAGTTTTGCAAGATGAAAAGTGTTCTGGAGATGGATGGTGATGGTCCCAAAAATATGAATGTGCTTAATACCACTGAACTGTACACTTAAAAATGGTTAAGATGGCATATCTTATGTTATGTATGTTTTACTACAATTTTTTTTTAATTGGGGAAAAAATTGCTGCCCAAGTGGAGACTCCAGTCCTGAGAGTTTGGAGACAGGGGATGGCAAAACAAAGGCAAGTCCCTTAGCTGATCCCTTAGTGAGCAATCAGGCAGGTCAAAACACAAACCCACAACTCTTTGAGAACAAGTTCGGCATTTCCCACTTTGGTACCAGTAAGCTGGCCATTCCTTGGTTGTCACTGAGTTGTTGATTGGAGGATGGTAATCAGGTAGGTAAAAGTGTCATAACACTATCTTACTAAAACTCTTTGTTCATCAAGCACCACCCTGGTAGTTCAAAGTTTTTATTAGATTTTAGAGTTCAAAAAAGTTGATTTTGACAGTTTTTGCCAGCTTAATCATTGCATTAGTGGAAAGATAGACCCCTGGCTTTCCCGGCTCCTCCATTTCCAGTGACATCACTCACAAGAGTTTAATTTTCTTCCTAACTAATGTGAAATGTTATTAAAGGGTTTTAAGCCAATTAGTTACAGGATAAAATTTATATTTTAAAAGATTCCTCTCTTTGGTCTTTGGAGACTGAATTGTAAAGAGGCAACAGTGGAAGAAAGGACACCAGTTAGGAGGCTTATGTCATAATCTATCCAATTATGAATTGGACTAGGGTGAATTGGATTAGTAGTAAAGTTGGAGAAAAATGGGTGATTCTTGGTATGTTTTTGAAATTAACTTTTGGAAGTAATCTCCAGGATTACTTATGGATTTATGTGGAAAGTGAGAGGAAGGGAGGAATGAAGAATGTACTTAGAATTCGGCTGGCAATCCCATTTACTAATGAGGGAAAGACTAGAAAAATGATGGGTTGGGAGAAATAAATATTCAAGACTTTTATTTTGGACACGTTACATTTGAGATAGCTTTGGACATTCAAGTGGCCTTGTCAGGGAGTCAGTTGGATTATAAGAATCTGGAGTTCAATAGAAAGGTCTAAGCTGGAAATAAACAGTAGATTTGTGAGTCATAAGCCTATAGATAGCAATATAAGTCATGAAACTAGTTGAGAACTTTCAGGGAGAAAAAAAACTCAGAAAAGAACAGGCTAGGGAAGGAGACCAGGGGCAGTATAACACTTAGAGAAGCATAGAAGAAGCCATAAAGGAGACTGAGAATTTATAAAGGAAGTAGGAAGTAAAGCAGGATTGTGGTGTTATAGAAGTCAAGAGAATAGAATGTTTCAGAGGTGAGGGTTCAAGATCATGTCATAGAAAGATTCTGAACTCACCTCATCTCATGGACACAACAAATCTACAACTTCATATAGAATAATTCCTCCATAAAGGGACCTGAAAACTGGGTTCACAGAGCCTTCACAACAAAGGATAAAAGGACAGCATTGAGATGGGTAGAAGAGACAAAGATATGTTCTTGCCAAGGAAAAAAGCACACCCCAGCCATAGTGATCCACAATTAGGAGTGATCACAAAAGTACAGATTGTTTCCCTAGGGAGTGAGGGATTTGAGCTCCACATCAGGCACCCCAACCCCTAGATCCTGCCCAAGACAGATGAGCCCCCCACACACCTGGCTTTGAAAACCAATGAGGAATATGTCCAGGAAAAACATAAAACTACAGGGAATGGAAAACCCTGTCTTAAAGGGTCCATGCACATACAGAGTGAAGTAAGTCAGAAAGAGAAAAACAAATACCATATGCTAACACATATACAAGGAATCTAAAAAAAAAGGGGTTCTGGAGAACCTAGGGGCAGACAGGAATAAAGACACAGATGTAGAGAATGGACTTGAAGACACAGGGGGGTGAAGGGTAAGCTGGGACAAAGTGAGAGAGTGGCATGGACATACATACACTACCAAATGTAAAACTGATAGCTAGTGGGAAGCAGCTGCATAGCACAGGGAGATCAGCTCAGTGCTTTGTGTCCACCTAGAGGGGTGGAATAGGGAGGGTGGGAGGAAGATGCAAGAGGGAGGAGATATGGGGATATATGTATGTGTATAGCTGATTCACTTCGTTATACAGCAGAAACTAACACACCATTGTAAAGCAATTATACTCCAATAAAGATGATTTTTTTAAAAAAAGGGCCCATACACAGGCTCACTCAACCAAAACCAGCACCCACCCCCAAAACCAACCCCTCCAAAAAAAAAAAAAAAAAACAGATTTAAGAAGTGCATGGATCATAAGTGAAGGGGACCCACTTACAAATACTGAAGCATCTGCCAGAGAGACATAAATCAGTTGGGATGCTACATGGGAAATGGGACATTGGCAGAAGCAATTGATGTGATCTCAGGCTACCTTGCTAATGCTAGTGCTGGTGGGCACCATTTTGAAATTCTCCTTCTACACTGTGAGCACCAGTGGGCACATCCAATTAAAGGCTCCACCCACCCCTGCATCTTAGGCCTCACAGCCAGCCAAGTCACAGCCATGTCAACCAGTGCATGCACTAGCCACAGCTGAGTCCTATAGCCAATCTGGGGGCAACCATGGCCACCAGTGTACTGTAGCAGCTGCAACCAGGCTTCACAGTAAGTCCAGGGGCCAGCCCCACCCACCAACAGACTGCAACAGTAGCTACAGCCTTGCCACAAAAGGAGAGAATATTCAGCCCACATAGGAGACACTACTTCAGTGCCTGGCTCTGGATTGTGCCTCTAAGCCCTATAGGACATCCTCTAAATAAGGCCAGTCCTTCAAGACTGGAAAAGATAGCTGATTTACATAATACATAGAAACAAATAAAGAGAATTAGGCCAAATAAGGAGACAGAGGAATATATTTCAATAGAAAGAGCAAGATGAATCTCAGAAAAATAGTTAAATTAAATGGAGAAAAGCCATCTACCTGAGAGAATTCAAAGTAATGGTCATAAAGATGCTCACCAAACTTGGGAGAAGAATGGATAAACAGAGTAAGAACTTCAACAAAGAGATAGAAAATACAAGGAAGTACCAAACAGAAATTATAACTGCAATGAAAAATACACTAGAGGGGTTCAATAGCAGACTGGATGAGGCAGAAGAACAAATCAGTGAGCTGGAAGACAAAACAATGGAACTCACCCAGACAGAGAAGCAAAATGAAAAAAGAATTTTAAAAAGTAAAGATACCTAAAGGGACCTTAGGGTCAACATCAAGAATAACATTCACATTGTAGAAGTCCCAGAAGGAGAAAAGAGAGATAAAGGGACAAAAAAACTATTTGAAGAAACAGTGGCTGATAAATTCCCAAATCTGGGGAGGGAAACAGACAACCAGATCCAGGAAGCCCAGAGAACTCAAAATAAGATGAACCTAAAGAAACATACCAAGATACACTGGTAAAAGTTAAGGATAAAGAAGGAATCGTAAAATTAGTAAGAGAAAAATAACTTGTCATGTATAAGGGAAACCCCATAAGGCTATCTGCAGGTTTTTCAGCAGAAACTTTACATGCTAGAAGGGACTGGCATGACATATTCAAAGTGCTGAAAGGAAAAAAAACTTCCAACCAAGAATTCTCTACCTGGAAGAATTATCATTCAGAACTGAAGAAGAGATCAAGAGTTCCCCAGATAAGCAAAAGTTAAAGGAGTTCATCACCGCTAAACCAGCCCTTCATGAAATGTTAAAGGGACTTCTTTAAGCTGAAAAAGAAATGGCACTAATTAATAAGGAAACATATGAATGTAAAAATCTCACTGGAAATGGTAAATATGTAATAAAGGTAGTGGATCAATCATTTATAAAGCAAGCATAAAGGTTAAAAGACAAAAGCAGTAAAATTAACTAAAATTACAATAATTACTTAAGGTATGCATAAAATAAAATATGCAAAACGTGTCATTGAAAGTATAAAATGTGGTGGGGGAAGAAAAAAAGATAAAGCCTTGGAATGTATTTCAAATTTAAGTTGCTCCCAGCTTAAAACAGGCTACTATTTACATAGGATGATATATGTGAACCTCACAGTGACAACAAGGACAAAAACCTTATAGTAAATACACAAGAAAAAATGAGAAAGGAATCTAAATATAACACTAGAGAAAATGACCAAATCACAAGGGAAGAAAGAACGAGAAAAAGAAAGAAACAGGAACTACAAAAACAACCAGAAAACAGTTAACTAAATGGCAATAAGTATACACCTATCAATAATTACTTTAAATGTATGTCGACTAAATTTTCCAATCAAAAGACATAAAGTGGCTGAATGGATTAAAAAAAAAAAAACAAGTCCAGTGGTCGAAGCGGCACTCAAGCTCCAGGTTCTCCGAGGCGACAGCGTGTAGGACTGAACACTGCACAGACTCGGGTATGAGTCCCAGCCAGCATGCACTGGCTGCGGCACTGACTTCACCTCCCACACCCGTGTCCTCATCCTTCAAGAAGACAGAAGTAATTCGTAGTCAGGTTTGTTATGAGGATGAAATGAAACAATGCCGCTGCCCGAGCTGCTGGAGTGTCTAACAGGGCCTGGCTCACAGCCGACACTAAATGATGAGTTGGATGAACTCCGTGCTGAAATGGAAGAGATGAGAGACAGTTACTGAGAGGAAGATGTTTACCAGCTGCAGGAGCTTCGGCAGGAACTGGACCACGCCAATAAAAACTGCCGAATCCTGCAGTACTGCCTCAGGAAGGCTGAGCAGAAGAGCCTGAAGGTGGCAGAGACCGGGCAGGTGGACGGCGAGCTCATCTGAAGTCTAGAGCAGGACTTAAAGGTGGCCAAATATGTGTCGGTCAGGTGGCACCATGAACTTGAAACTGTGGAGGAAAAGAGAGCTAAAGCTGAAGATGAGAATGAGACTCTAGGACAGCAGATGACTGAAGTGGAAATATCCAAACAGGCCCGCCAAAACGAGCTGGAGAGACTGAAGGAGGTAAATCAGACATGGACGGGGATTTGCCCCTTGGGTTGAATTGTGAGGGACTTGGGACTCCAAGTGTCCTATTCTTTCTTACCATGGTCTAAGGCAGGGGTCGGCCAGCAATGGTTTGTATGGCCTGGGAACTAAGAATGGTTTTTACATTTTTCATAGCATTGTTGGGGGGAAAAAAAACACACAGAAAATAAACCTAAAAAAGCAAAGATGATGATGTGACAGAGGCTGTCTTGCTTGCAAAGCCTGAAATATTTGCTCTCTGGCCCTTTACGGAAAAGGCTTGTTGAACCCTGCTTTAAAGCTATTTTTTATAATTTCCATTCCGATGAGCTGGCCGTTAATTCCCTTTATGGGTCCAAGCGAGGTATATTATTACTAGAATACAAAATAAGGCGGTAGCATTTTTCTCGAGAACCTTCTCTTCCAGTGAGCTGGGGAATACATTACGCTTGTTCATTACCCTGTGTCAGCAGATGATGGGTGTGTGCCACCTGTGTCTGTTATTCAGCCAATATGATTTATTTATTTAACATCTTTGTTGGAGTACAATTGCTTTACAAAAAAAAAAAAAAACCCCAAAAACATAAAAAAACAAAACAAGACCCATCTACACAAAAGACTCACTTCAGAAGAAAGGACACACAAAGACTGAAAGTGAAGGGATGGGAAAACATATTCTATGCAAATGGAAATAAAAAGAAAACTGGAATAGTTGTAGTTGTATCAGACAAAAGAGACTTTAAAACAAAGGCTGTAACAAAAGACAAAGGAGGGTGTTATGTAATGTAAATGGGTCAGTCCAGCAAGAAGATATAACATTTATAAATGCACCCAACAGTGGAGCACCAAGATATATAAAGCAAATATTAACTGACTTAAAGGGAGAACTGAAGAGTAGGGGACTTTACCACCCTACTTACATCAATGGGTAGATCATCCAGACAGAAAATCAATAAGGAAACATCAGACTTAAATGACACAACAGAGCAAATGGTCATAATAGATATATAAAGAACATTCCATCCAAAAGCAGCAGAATACACATTCTTCTCAAGTACACATGAAACATTTTCCAGGGTAGATAACACGTTAGGTCACAAAACAAGTCTCAATATAGTCAAGAAGACTGAAATCATATCAAACATTTTTTCCAACCAGAATGGTATGAAACTAGAAATCAATCACAAGAAAAAAACAGGAAAAATTACAAAAAATGTGGAGATTAAACAACATGCTACTGAACAACCAATGGGTAATTGAAGAAATCAAAGGGTACATTTAAAAAATATCTGGAGACAAATGAAAATGAAAATACAACATACCCAAATCTATGAGAATGCAGCAAAAGTAGGGCTAAGAGGGAAGTGATAGCAATGCAGGCCTACCTCAAGCAACAATAAAAATCCCAAATAGATAATATAACTTTATAGCTAAAGGAACTAGAAAAGGAAGAACAAAAGAAGCCCAAAATTAGTAGAAGGAAGGAAATAATAAAGATCAGAGTGGAAATAAATGAAATAGAGACTTAAAAAAATCAGAAAAGATCAATGAAACTAAGCACTGGTTCTTTGAAAAGATTAACAAAACCGGCAGACCTTTAGCTAGACTAACCAAGAAAATAAAAGAGAGGACTCTAATACAATCAGGAAAGAAAGAGAAGTTACAGTTGATACCACAGAAATACAAAACATCATAAGAGACTACTATGAACAATTATATGCCAACATATTGGATAGCCTAGAAAAAATGGATAAATTCCTAGAAAAATACAGTCTTTGAAGACTGAATCATGAAGAAATAGAAAATCCGAATAGACTGATTACTAGTAAGGAGATTGAAACAGTAATCAGAAAGCTTCCAACAAACAAAAACCCAGGACCAGATGGCTTCACTGATGACTTCTATAAAACATTCAAAGAATGTTTTCGTTCATTCTTTCTCAAACTCTTCTAAAAGATTGAAGGGGAGAGAAACCTAAACACATTTCACAAAGCCAGCACTACCCTGATACCAAAACCAGATAAGGACACCACAAAAAAAGAAAATTACAGGCTGACATCACTGATAAACATACATGCAAAAATCCTCAACAAAATATTAGCAAACCAAATCCAACAGTGCTTTAAAAGGATCATACACAACAATCACGTGGGATTTATTCCAGGGATGCAAGGATGGTTCAACATCTGTGAATCAATCAACACGATACATCACATTAACAAAATGAAGCATAAAAATCATATGATCATCTCAATAGATGTAGAAAAAGCATCTGACAAAATTAAACATCCATTTATGATAAAAACTCTCAACAAAGTGGTGGGTATAGATGGACTGTAACTCAACATAATAAACACCATATATAATGAACCTGCAGCTAATATCATACTCAATGGTGCAAAGCTGGAAGCTTTTCCTCTACGGTCAGAAACAAGACAAGGATGCCCACTCTTACTACTTTTATTCAACATAGTATTGGAAGTTTTAGCCAGAGCAACTAGGTAATAAAAAGAAATAAAAGGCATCCAAATTGGGAAGGAAAAAATAAAGCTGTCACTATTTGCAGATGACATAATACTATATAGAGAGAATCCTAAAGACTCCACCAAAACACTGTTTGAACTAATCAGTGAATTTGGTAAAGTCACAGGATACAAAATCAATATACAAAAATTTGTGGCATTTCTATATACTAATAATGAACTATCAGAAAGAAAACAACCCTATTTACAATTGTTTCAAAAAGAATAAAATACCTAGGAAAAAACTAAACCAAGGAGGTGAAAGTCCTATACACTGAAAAGTATAAGACACTGATGAAAGAAGTTGAAGAAGTCACAAATAAAGGGAAAAGATATTCCATGATCACAAACTGAAAGACTTAATATTGTTAAAATGTCCAGACTACCCAAAGCAACCTACAGATTCAATGATATCCCTTTCAAAATTCTAATGCCATGTTTCACAGAACTAGAACAAAAAAGTTCTAAAAATTTATATGGAATCACAAAATATCCCGAATAGCCAAAACAGTCTTGAGAAAGAAGAATGAAACTGGAGCTATCATGCTCCCTGATTTCAAACTAACCTGCAAAACTACAGTAATCAACACAGTATAGTATTGGCACAAAAACGGAGACAAAGACCAATGGAACAGAAGTGAAAGGTCAGAAATGAACCCACAGATGTGTGGACAATTAATCTGCAACAAAGGATCAAGGAACATGCACTGGAGAAAGGATAGTCTCTTCCATAAATGGTGTTGGGAAAACAGGACAGTCACATGCAAAAGAATTAAACTGAACCACTATCTTACATCATACACAAAAATTAACTCAAAATGGATTAAAGACTTGAATGTAAGACCTGAAACCATAAAAATCCTAGAAGAAAACACAGGTGGTAACTCATTGACATTGGTCTTAGTAATGTTTTTGTGGATCTGACTCCAAAGACAAAGGAAACAAGCAAAAATAAACAAGGGACTACATCAAACTAAAAAGCTTCTGCACAGTGATGCAAACCATCATCAAAACGAAAATGCAACCTAATGAATGGGAGTAGATATTTGCAAATCACATATGCAATAAGGAGTTAATATCCAAAAAGAATTCATGTAACTCAACAACAGCAAAACAAACAATCCAATTAAAATATGGGCAGAGGATCTAAGCAGACATTTTTCCAAAGACATACAAATGGCCAACAGGCACATTAAAAGATGTTCAACATCACTAATTATTTGGGAAATCCAAATCAAAACCAAAATGTGATATCACCTCACACCTGTTAGAATGGCTATTATTGAAAAGACAAGAAATAACAAATGTTGGAGAGGATGTGGAGAAAAGGGAACCTTCATATACTGTTTGTGGGACTGTAAATTGGTGCAGCCACTATGGAAAACTGTATGGAGGATCCTCAAATACTTATGAATAGAAGTACCATATGACACAGCTATTCCACTTCTGAGTGTTTATCTGAAGAACATGAAAACAGTAATTCAAAAAGATAACTGCACCTCTATGTTCATTGAAGCATTATTTACAATAGCCAAGATATGGTAACAATCTAATTGTACATCAATGGATGAATGGATAAAGCAGATGTGGTATATACCTACAATGGAATATTAGCCAGCTACAAAAAAGAATGAAATCCTGCCACTTGTGACAACACAGGTGGATCTTGAAGGTCTTATGCCAAGTGAAGTAAGTCAGATGGAGAAACACAAATACTGTATGATTTCATTCATATGTGGAATCTAAAAAAAACACACACACAAATGAACAAACAAAATAAAACAAAAACAAACTCATAGATACAGAGATCAGATTAGTGGTTACCAGAGGGGAAAGGGGTTGGAGGGGTGAGTGAAACAGGTGAAGGAGGTCAACTGTATGGTGATGGATGATAATTACACTTGTGGTGGTGATCACTTTGTAGTATATACAGATATCAAATTATAATGCTGTACACCTGAAATACATTTTTTAAAAAGAGAAGAGTGTTTCAAGAAAGAGGAAGTGGTAAACTGCATTGAATGCAGCTGAACGTTTGAGATGAGGACAGAGAAGTTACCATTGATTTTGCAAGATGGATGGGAGAGGTGTTACCAAAGACGTAGTAAAGAACAGTGTCTTATTGAAACAGATTTAGGAGAAAATGGAAGTGGAGACCATGACTATAGGGAACTTCAAGAAATTGTGCTGAGTGGAATAGAGAAATGGAGCTATAGTTTGGGAATGTGAAGTATTGTAAGTTTTTTTTTTTAATAAATGGGACATACGATAACATATTTATATGCTGATGGGAATAATAGATTGGTGACACAGACAGTATAATTACTTGTGTTAAGCCTTGAGAAATCAGGGGACTGGAATCCAAAGTATAAATAAAGGGGATGGCCTTTGATAGGAGCAGGGGTACTTCACTGTAATGATAATCTTACATTTATTGAGCTCTTAGTATGTACCAGATACTATTCAAAACCTTACAGGTATTCATTTAATCCTCAAAACAACCCTATGTTGTTATATACTATTACTACCCTCATTAATTTTAAAAATGAAAAAACTAGGGCATAGCAAGTTTAAATAACTTAAAGTCACACAGCTAGTAAATTATAGTCAGTATTTGAACATGGCATTAGATCCCACACTCTTAACCACAATGGAAGAAGCTAGAATGTAGGCACAAATGTAAGTAGACAGTAGATTTGGTGATAAAAAGATGAAGTCCTCATGAGATTGCTTTTATTATCTCAATGAAATGTGAAGCAGGGACTTCCCTGATGGTCCAGTGGTTAAGACTCCACGCTCCCAATGCAGGGGGCCTGGGTTTGATCCCTGGTCAGGGAACTAGATCCCGCATGCTGCAACTAAGAGCCCGCATGCCACAACTAAAGATCCCGTATGCCGCAACTAAGATCTGGCACAGCCAAATAAATAATTTAAAAAAATATATGAAGCAAAGGTCCATATCAATATGCATAGATCAGTCTCTTTCCTTTTAATGCCAACATGATATTTTATCATATGGTTGTGCTACAATTTGATTACTTAATAAGTCCCCTATTGAGGAACTTCTAAGTTGTTTCAAGGTTTTTCTTATTACAATACTGCAAACAATATTCTTGTGCATATATATATATATATATATATTTGAGCATATTTATAAGTATTTCTGTATAACGGACTTCTAGAAGTAGATTTTCTAGATCTTCATAATTCAATTTTTAAAAGATACTGACATATATTAATGCATGTATGTGGAACCTAGAATAATGGTACAGATGAACCGGTTTACAGGGCAGAAGTTGAGACACAGATGTAGAGAACAAGCGTATGGACACCAAGGGGGGAAAACCATGATGGGGTGGGGATGGTGGTGTGCTGAATTGGGCGATTGGGATTGACATGTATACACTGATGTGTATAAAATTGATGACTGATAAGAACCTGCAGTATAAAAAAACAAACAAAAAAAAACCCCAACTAATACTAAACTGTCTTTGGGTTATTTGTATGGAAATATGTTAATATAAATGTTTCAGAAATTACATGAAATTCCTAAAAATCTTATATGTTCTGGTATAATGTTATAAGTCATAATTCTAGTTATTACTTTAAAATGTGTATCAGAAATAACTAAATTTCCTTGTCAATTGCATTATTATGAACTTTCATCAAATCTTTAACCGTGGTCATTTTTAAGTCTTTGGTCATTTACAGACAGTTCTGGGTGTACTTTGATGCTTTTGCAAAAATGTTCCTATAAAAGGGTTTCATCTTCAAGGAACTCATGGAAAAGACTCTGACAAGTACAGGTTTCTGGTAACTGACTATACTGCTGAACTGAATGAATAAGCATTTTCAGAACTCTAATGGAAAACTGATGAATTCATAAAAGGGCTAACAAAAGATCAAGATGAAAAAAAAATTAATTACATGGTACTGAGTGAACTGATGAGGATGATTATAATTTTTGTGACTTTCTGTTTGAATAAAAAAAATCCCACAAGGATTCAGAGGCAAGAAATATATAAATCAATTTTCACTGCAAAGTAAAGGAGCTGTTACAGTGGAGGATTACTGGACTGAATGTCAATATTATGACAGTATGAGTGTGTTTTGTGTTTGATTATTGCAATCATTGCTTTTGTTGTGGTCATCCATTTACAATGCTTGGTGTCAGTTTATTTATCTCTTGTAAAAATAAAATACAGTGTGTGTGTGTGTGTGTGTGTGTGTGAAAAAAAATCGGGGGTTGCCTACATTTAGTGCTAAAATCTTTCCTTTTTCCTGTATTCTGGTTTTTTTTTTTTTCTGGGTAGACAAACTATTCTTCATTTACACTAAAAGTTTCTTATGAAAGATTATTTCTTTGCTGAAATTGTTTAGTTTAGAGGCCATGTAGACTTATTTTGTTTATACATCCATGCTTTGTGAATAAATCTGCCATGTTTTACTACCTAAAAAAAAAAGATACTGCCAAATTGTCCTCCTATAAGGGTTATACTTATTTATACTCTCATCCAATGTGTATGAGAGTGTCTATTTTCCATACCCTTGGAAACATTTGATGTTATCAATCTTTGTAATATTAACCTTCGGACAGGTTATACAAACATGACATCTAGTGCCCAGATCTTGGTTTCTAAATACTGTTTTTTCCAATAAACGGAACTAGGGCACCATGTAGAAATGGTTGATTCTATCACTGGGGTAGGGAATACATAAGATGAGCCTGGAACATCTTGTAGTGCCAGAAAATAAGGAAGTAATCAAAAAATGGGGACATGTCAAAATGACATAGAAGCTCCCAATGGTCAAAGCTGGAACAATTTGAACAACAAAACAATGACAGTATTAGGTTATAAGTCATAGAATAAAATAAACATCCATTAGTCTATGCTGTTATAAGTCAATGTGTAAATAAATGGGAGAGAAGGGACATCTTCCTCAGAGAATTTCAATGAATACATATAGATAAAATGGAAGAAACAGAAAATCACCATTAGGTAAACACCACAGCAGTAATTGTCACCATAAGAACCACTAATGAATGCTAAATTTGGTGGGCAAAAGTATGATGAGAAACAGAATATTTGAATGGTCTCAATGTATCTTCCTACAAGATATTCATTAATTATAAAGAGGAAAATAGTAACTTTATAGTGAAGCATAGCAGACAGTATCTTAACCAAATGATCAAAGTTAACATCACCAGTATTAAGACATGTCAGCATCAGGTATCTCCTGATATGATGCACTAAAAAAGACAATACCATTTCGGTGGTATTCTCACCAACAATGCATAACCTCAATCTAATCCGGAGAAGATGTCAGACAAACCCCAGTTAGGGGCATTCTATAAAATAACTGACCAGTGAGAACTGTCACAATTAGGGACAGATTAAGGATATATGATAATAAAATGCAATGTGGAATCCTGGATCATAAAAGAACATTAGTGGGACAAACAGAAAAAATCAAATAAGGTCTGCACACTAGTTCATAGTACTGCATCAGTATTATTTTCTGGGATTTCCCTGGTGCTGCAGTGGTTAAGAATCCGCCTGCCAATGCAGGGGACACGGGTTCGAGCCCTGGTCCAGGAAGATCTCACATGCTGCAGAGCAACTAAGTCCATGTGCCACAACTACTGAGCCTGCGTGCCACAACTACTGAGCCCATGTGCCACAACTACTGAAGCCTGTGCACCCTAGAGTCCGTGAGCCACAACTACTGAGCCCGTGTGCCACAACTACTGAAGCCCATGCGCTCTAGGATCCACCTGCCACAACTACTGAGCCCGTGTGCTGCAACTACTGAAGCGCACACACCCACAGCCCGTGCCCTGCAACGAGAAGCTACCATAATGAGAAGCCTGTGCACTGCGACGAAGAGTAGCCCCTGCTCGCTGCAACCAGAGAAAGCCCTTGTGCGGCAACGAAGACCCAACACAGCCAAAAAAAAAAATTATTTTCCTAGTTTTGATAACTGTACTATAGTTATGTAAGATGTTAACATTGGGGAAGCTAGGTGAAGGATATATAGGAACTCTTTTACTATTTTTGTGACTTTTCTATAAATCTAAAAAGGTTTTTTAAAAAAGATGCAGCAAAAAAAGAGAGCTAATTTTCCTAATTTGTATTACTACTCTGAACATTTTTCTTAGTTTATCAGGCATTTATATTTCAGTTTCTCTATAAATTTTCATTTACCCACTTTTTAGTTGGATTCTTGACTTTTGTATATTAAGAAAACTATATGCATTCTATGTTAAGGAAATTAGCTCCTGTGTGTGGCAAATTATTTTCCAGTTTGTCTTTTGATTTTTTTTATGGTGGGTTAGTGTGTATATGTGTATATAGATTTTTTTAAACTGATGATTTCTGCTGACCTGTGGACAGAAAATAAGGAATAGTAGCCAAGTGACTTTAAGTCTTCAATAGTGATCAAAAGACCACAGAATAGGAACAATACTTTATGGAAATGACTTTGAGAAACTTCTTTCTTCCATTATAAGTTACATTTATTTAAACATTTACATACAGTAAAATTCATCCTTTTTGGTGTACAATTCTAGTAGTTTTGACAAATGCATACACTCATGTAATTATAATCAAGATACAGATAATTTCCATTATAAAACAAATTCCTATGCTACCTTTTTGTAATCAGTCTCTCATTTTTAACCCGTCACCCACTGATTTGTTCTGTTCCCATAGTTTCATCCTTTCCAGAATGTTATATAAATGGAATCTATCAGTAAGTAGCCTTTTGAGTTTGGCCTCTTTTACTTAGCAAAATGCATTTGAGATTCATCCAAGTTGTTGCATGTATCATAGTTCATAATAGTTTTTATTGCTGAGTAGTATTCCATTGTATGGATATATATCACAGTTTATCTATGCACCAGTTGAGGGACATCCTCCATTTTTATTTTCCTCTATTGTTGTTAATGGTCTGCAGGTCTAGTAAAGGGCAGAGGTGAGATTTTATACCCAACAGGAAGAAGTTTCTTCTGAAAAGTCCAGCTTAGAAGTATGCTCCTGGGTAACATGTGCAAGAGGTTATACCAGTATAACTTACTTCTTGTCCTTTAAACTATATTTAAAATTGGAGTTAATCCTAAGTGAGCAGTATATCAAAGGAATAGATGTTTGTCCTGAGTATAGTTAGATGATATCCTCAGAGCAGGCCTGACAAATATTCTGGAAGCCAAGTCACTGGTAGAATATTAAAATTTTCTTTTTTTAAAAAAATACTGAAAAAAGTAAAAATCAGCCCAAATCACACTTGAAAAATTTTATAAAGCAAGTCCCCTTTCAGCCTATCCAATCCCACCTCTAAAAGGTTTACAGTTTGGTATGTGTATTTCCCAGCATTTTCCCTAAGTTTATTCAGAAATATCTATATATACATATACCATACATACACAAATGCTTTTGTTTATAAAAAAGTATTATATATATATACATATATATATGTGTGTGTGTGTACATATATGTATACACACACACACACACACACACACACACACACACATATATATATATAACTTTTTAACTTATTACAAAATCCTGGACATCATACAGGTCAGAATGCATTAATAGATATATCCATTATTTTAATGCCTGTATAGTATTCCACTAAATGGATGTGCCATAATTTATCCATTCTCATACTGATGGACATTTAGGTTATAACCAGTATTTGTACGTGTGTGTGACTTTATTAAAATATAATTCAGGTAAGATAAAATTCACCCATTTAAAGTGTACAATTCATGATTTGTAGTATATTCAGAGTTGTACAATCATCACCACAATTTTAGAACATTTTCATCAAGTTCTAAAGAAACTCCATACACTTCAGCTATTACCTGAAGCCCTAAGCAACCACTAATCTACTTTCTGTCACTGTATATTTAGAATCATATAATATATAGCCTTTTGGAGTGGCTTCTTTCATTTAGCATGTTTTCAGGGTTCTTCCACGTTGTAGCATATATCAGAAGTGTTCCCTCCTTTTCTACTTTTTGGAAGAGTTTGTGAAGAACTTGTATTAATTCTTCTTTAATGTTTGTGAGAATTAATCTAAGAATCCATTTGAGCCTATGCTTTTCTTTATGGGTATTTTAAAAAATTACTAATTAACCACTTTACTTGTTACAGGTTATCTTCAGATTTTCTTTGTCCCCCCCCCCCACCAACAATTGGTTTCAGTAATTCATGTATTTTTAGGAATTTTTGTATTTCAAGTAAGTTACCTAATTTATTGGCATAAAATTGTTCATGGTGTTCCTTCATAATTTTTGTTTTAAATTTTTATAAGGTTGGTAGCAATGTTCCCGCCTTCATTTCTGATCCTAGTAAGTTGAATCTCCTTTATTTCCTGGTCAACCTACTGAAAGGTTTATCACTTTTGTTGGTCTTTATACAGAACCAACTTTTGGTTTTGTTGACTTTTTATTCTCTATACATTTATCTCTTATTTCCTTCCTTCTGCTTTTTCTAGTTAGTCTCTTTTTCCAGTGTCTTAAGGTGTAAAGTGAGGTTATTGATATGTTATCTTTCTTCTTTTAAATTATAGGCATTTGTACTTATACATTTCTCTCTAAGCACTGCTTTAGGTGTATCCCAGAAGTTTTGGCATTTTGTGTGTTCATTTTCACGCATCTCAAATTAATCTTGTAATTCCTTCCTTAACCCACTGGTCATTTAAAAGTGTGTCTAATTCATGTTTGTGTTTCCCAACTTTCTGTTACTGATTTCTAACTTCATTCCATGTGGTCAGAGAACATACTTTGCATAGTTTTAATCCACTTTAATTTATTGCTGTTTGTTTTATGGTATGTGATATGGTCTATCCTGGAGATGTTTCATGTGCACTTGAGAAGAATGTGTATTCTGCTCTTGTTAGGTGAAGTGTTCCATAAGTCTCTTTAAGGTCTAGTTGATTTATAGCATTGTTCAAGTCTTTTATTCCCTTGTTCATCTTCTGTCTAGATCTTATTGAAAATGGGGTACGTAATTCCCCAACTCTTATTGTATACTTTTACATTTCTCCATTCATTTCAGGTTTTTTTTTGTGTGTGTGGTACGTGGGCCCCTCACTGCTGTGGCCTCTCCCGTTTCGGAGCACAGGCTCTGGATGCACAGGCTCAGCAGCCATGGTTCACGGGCCCAGCTGCTCCGTGGCATGTGGGATCCTTCTGGACCAGGGCACAAACCCGTGTCCCCTGCATCGGCAGGCGGACTCTCAACCACTGCGCCACCAGGGAAGCCACATTTCAGTTTTTGATTCATGTATTTTGGTACTCTGTTGTTAGGTTAATATGTTTCTAATTGTTATATCTTTCTGATGGATTGACTTTTATCAATATAAGATGTCACTCTTTATCTATAGTGACATTTTTTGTTTTAAAGTCCATTTTAAATAGACTTTAGATAATAGTATAGCCACTCCAGCTTTCTTATAGTTGCCATTTGCCTGATATTTCTCTCTATCCTTTAACCTTCAGTCTGTATCTTTGAATCTAAAGTGTGAATCCAATAAAAAGCATAGAGGTAAGTCTTTTTTTTTTCCAGTTTGATGATCTCTGCCTTTTGATTGGATTGTTTAATCCATTCATATTTATTATTAACATAGGTGGACTTACGACTGCCATTTTACGGTTTCTTTTCTATATGTCTCAAGCTTTTGTTTCTCCATTCTTTTTTGTTTGTTTGTTTGTTTTTTGTGGTACGTGGGCCTCTAACTGTTGTGGCTTCTCCTGCTGCGGAGCACAGGCTCCGGACGCGCAGGCTCAGCGGCCATGGCTCATGGGCCCAGCTGCTCCGTGGCATATGGGATCTTCCCAGACCGGGGCACGAACCCGTGTCCCCTGCATCGGCAGGCAGACTCTCAACCACTGCACCACCAGGGAAGCCCTCCATTCCTCTTTTTGCTTTCTTTTGCTTTGAATGTTTTCTAATAAAACATTTAAACGTCTTTAATATTTTCACTATATATTTTTAGTTATTTCTTTAGTGGTTGCTCTAGGGTTTACCATACACATCTTAACTTAATTGGCTTCAGCTATATACTAACTAAATTCCAATGAGATATAAAAACCTTATTGCTATATAAACCTACTCCTTTTCTCACTTTTTGTGGTATTATTGTTATTATTATTTCTATATTACAAACCCAACAATACATCATTATAATTATTACTTAATATAATTTTATGTCTTTTAAAGAAGCTGAAAGAAAGAACAAGTATATATTTACAACTTTTTAATATTAACCTTATTTCCCATTTCTTATTTTCTTCATTTGTTCCTATGGATTTGAGTTACCATTTTAGAGTCATTTCTTTAATCCAATACAGCTTTGTTTCCACCCACTTCCTTTGTCTTGTTATTGGTAAATATATTACAGTTTTATATGTTATAGATCCAACAATGCAACTATATACATATTGTCTTATAAAATAGCTTTTTAAATCAAGAAAGGAAAAATGTATTTTGACTGTCTTTTATAATTACATAATTACCTTTACCTATGCTAATTTTTTGGATGTGTAGATTCAAATTACCGTCTGAGGTCACTTGCTTTCCACCTGAAGAACTTCCTTTAACATTTCCTGTAAGTCAGGCCTGACAGCAACATAGTCTCTCAGTTTTTGACTATGTGGGAATGTCTTTATTTCATCTTCATTTTTGAAAAACAGCTTTATTGAATATAGGATTCTATATTGACAGTCTTTTTCTTTCAGCACTTGAATATGTTTTCCCACTGCCACCTCCATTGTTTCTGATGAGAAGTCATCTATTACTCTTATTGAGGTTCCCTTGTAAGTTGCTTCAGTTGTCTCATGTTGCTTTTAAAAGTTTCTCTTTGTCTTTGGGTTTTAGCATTCTTATTATGGTATGTTTGTTGATTTCTTCTTATTTATCCTAATTGGGGTTCATTGAGATTTCTCAGATGTGTAGATAATGTTTCTCATCAAATTTGGGATTTTACAGCCATTATTTATTGGAATATTTTTTCTGCTCCTTTCTTTCTCTGATATTCCCATTACAAGTATGTTGGAGTGCTTAATGGTTCTTTACCCCATTAAATTTTCATTATTTTTTCTTTCTGATCTTCAACCTGGATACAATTATCCCATTAAACATCACAACCCAATGAGGTAAGTAGTATTATTATCGTCATTTTTATAGATGAGAAAACTGAGGCTCAGATTAAGTGACTTGCCAAAGTCACAGAGTGGTAAGTATGGCTGTGAAGTTCAAACAGGTCTGACTCCAAAGTTTGTACTACTTCCTCTATATCATATCATCTTTCTATTCTCCAGCAACTACAAACAAACAACTGGGGGATTTGGGGTAGGCTGTCTCTCTTCTAGAGAGCTCTTTATTTCTACCCCTCTTTAGTTATTCTTTGCTAGTATGTTCCTCTTCTAAAATTAATATATCTAATCTCTAACATGTAATAGACAATGATTCAATGTTTATTGCTTTTAATTCAATCATTACTCAATGGTAGCTAGCTTAAATGACTATGAGAACATTAATGTTTTGATCTAAATTCTTTCATTAGAAAAAATATAAAGCTATTTGAAGACAGTGATAACTTAATAGGGAAATGTCCATTAAATATGTTGACTAACTTATGAAAACTACCTACTGTTACTGCTGATAGGTCTCATTCAAGAGCATTTGCTGATGTTTAGGCCTGGAGTCTTGGTCATTTATTTACTAGGAAAATAAATTTAGGGACAAATGGGCTCTATAAATAAATATTTCAACACTTAATTCATTTTTTAGTTTTGTATATATAGGAGCCAGTCTTGAAAGAATGTTATCTCAAGGGACAAATATTTAAGACCTCATATAAATTATAATGATTAAAAAAAAAACCCTTGGAAGTAATCTACTGTAATTTATCCTGAGAAAATGATACTCTTTATTCCCTATCCTCCATACTCATTATATTGTCTATCCCGGAGAGTGTTTGATTATAGAAAATGTTTTCTACCAATTCTTTCCAAAAGCTGAAAGGGATTTTAATTCAGTTTTCTCTCCCTCAGTTAGCTTCTCTTCTTCAATTCCAAATAAATTGCTATCTATATACAAATCCTAGATCTTAGATTCTGATGCAAGAAAGACCTCCTGGGACTCACAATCTTTATGTCTTCTAGCTGCCACTGATTTCTGTAGTATTATCTGTAGTAGATGATATTAGAGAAGCAGCCTGGAGATCTGACTGCTGCTTTTTGTTCTTTCCAAATTCTATCACCAATATTTTCCCACGTAGTTTATATCCATTTACTAGACGCAATGCTTGCCATGCTATTTCTGCATCTAAAAGAGAAAGAAAAAACATCAGTTTATATGTGGCTTAATCGATTTTATTCCAAGTCTAGTTTATGTTGTTTTGCCTTGGAGTTCAGTGTAGGCTATAAGGCCACGTAATTATTTGATTTTATTGGGTTTTCTACAATCTCAAATTTGTAATAACTCAGCAAGATTAAACTAATGGCTAAGAATAACAACAATAAAATCTTAAAATGGATGTTTGAGAGCTTCTCCTAATTCAATGATATAGGTAAAGAAACAAGGATACAGACAGTGTGTTAAAGAGGGTTAAGCTATAACTAATAATACACAAACCTCTATCTTAGATAACAGATTATAGGTACTGTAAGAATGAAATCATTTTCAAAATGGGGAAGACAAATAAAAGAAGTTATCATGGTATTGAGGACATTTTGCTACTTTTTCCTTTTGATCAGAGAGTGGTTGTAGGAGCCCTCATTAGGATAAGTAAGTTTAAGAATGCTTGCAGGCATATGGAAGCTTGAAGTGTAAGAGTATATAGCATATAGCAGGAGGATTTGATTTATGGGCCTCAGAGCCTGGATGTGGGAAATTAGGAAGGAATGGAATTACTGCCTAGAGTCTGTGAAATCATAAGTGGACAAGCAATGTTTTTAGATTGAACCAATTTATGTCTCATATATGTATGCACTACAAATTTTCAAATGCATGTATAATTACTAAAATGGTTATTTATTTAGAAGTACTTAGTGTATAAAGCCTTTTTATTACATATGTTTTCAATTAATAGATCATATTAGGTGGGGGTGCATGAAGTAATTTTATAAGTTTAAAAAGGGTTCTCACACTTGAAAAGACTAAAAATCACTAGCGTTGAGGATCCACAAACCTTCAATGAGATAGGAAAGATGGTACAATGCTGTATGAAAAGAATGCAGAGGAGTTTGGCACTGCTCATGTATAAAAGCACTTCCCTTTAAATAGATTACTAGGCTGTATATAAATGATGATACTTTAGGGATAATAAAAGGCACAGCTCCTACCCAGCCTCCACCAAAAAAAGAAAGTCTGGTCTGTCATAGGAACTGAAATTCCTATACAGGTATAACTTTTTAACTGCACTTTGCTTTATTATGCTTTGCAGATATTGCAGTTTTTTCCCTCAAATTTAAGGTTTCTAGCAACCTTGCACTGTCAGATGATGGCTAGCATTTTTTACCAAGAAAGTATTTTTAAGTTATGTACATTGTTTTTTTAGACAAAATGCTACTGCACACTTAGTAGACTACAGTATAGTACAAACATAACTTTTACATGTGCTAGGAAACCAAAATATTCATGTGACTTGCTTCACTGGGATATTCACTTTATTGCAGTGGTCTGGAACCGAATCTGTAATATCTCTGAGATATGCCTGTATTATTTCTCCCTTTGGCTTAGGATACTGAAATCATGTATTAAGATGCAAACAATAGTTAAAAGAATATATCACCTACTAGTTAATTATGAATTAGTAATGCATTAGCATAATATAGCATAATAGCATAATATCTTGCAGTCTCTTAGTCCTAAAGGAATAGGGCATAATGCAAGTACAAGTGTTCTGATCAGAATACCAATATATTAATAATTAACATAATTATAACTTGGACTAGAAATACTATTTTCAGCAAAGGGAAAGTAAATTTTGATGGCGTGAGTAGGAAGTGCCAAGACTGAGGAAAAGTGAGGACAAAGGTATAAAGTGGCCGTGCACTGTCAAAGGAGGAGAGGAAGCACAGAAGGGAAAGTAGAGAAAAATTAAAAACATGTTTTCCTTAGTTCTCTTCCCTTCCTCCCATGTGCTTGGCCAAGCACATACTTCTCATGTGCTGTAGAGAAATCAAAGTGCTATACCTAAACAAGAGAGGGGACAAGTAGTCACTAATGAACTTATGCTACAACTGAGTAATTATCCAGATGAAACTACTTACTGGGAAAAGTGATAAAAGCCTGCCCCCTCATTCGTCCAGTCATCATTCGGAATTGAATTGGAGGTCCTTTCTTCTCCTGGAACCGAGCGAATAATGAGACAAGATCTCTTTCGGTCACCCGAGGGCTAAGGTTCTTCAGGTATAACACCTAATATAAACCAAGGATCACCAGAAATAACACATTAGGGAGGTAAGGCAACTATTTAATTGTGGTAGGAATTAGTTAGTTTCAGATAAAGATGGTGGATTGAACACATGCATCTAATTTCAATCCCTCCAGAAAACTCTCCAAAAACTATAGAGACTTTTTTTTTTAATACAAACTGACAAGGTAAGGAAGAACAAGGAAAGGAGGCAATAGCAACAATATTCTGGAAGCTGGAAAATAACTGAACGAGTGTACTCAAGAAAGCTGAATCTTAAACCAGCAGTGGGGAAAGCCAGGAACTAACCCAATCTACACCTAAGAATCCTCAAACATTTTAGGAACTGATATATTCAGGTGTCTCTGGAAATGGATGTAAAGAGCTGGGGTTAAGATAAGGTGGGTAGGTTGAAAACTCTTTAAAAATAGATTAGATCTTTAAACACCTCCCCTATAGTATGCTACTGGGTAAAGACCACTCCCAATCTTGGTGAATACTGGAGGTTCATTCTCTGAACACAGGGAGAGCTAGATACAGTTGAGGATGAGAATACTGTTCCTAAAAACTAGGAGATTAAGAGAAATAATGCATTCTGAATGATGAGGATACCCCAAACACTTCCTCCCATTAGGCTCCCACAATGCTGGTGGTACCCTCCCATGCAAGAGTTCTGAAGTCTTCTCTGGGGAATCTGATTACCCCAAGAAGAAAGATCTAAAAATGCTGATTTTGGATGTGGAATTTCCCCAAGAAATGGACAAGCCAGATGACTTTAAGTGAAGCTCAAAGTCAATAAGGATCACTCATTTGCTCAGAGCTTCCAATCTGTTTTTGGCCCCTACTCATAAATATGAGCACAGATTATCAGGCATCTGAGAAAAGCCTCTAATGTGAAAGAGAACAGAGCAAACAAAGAAATGAAAGCAAATGGGAGAAAACAAACTATGCAAGGACGAAAAAAAAAAAACACTTCAAAAAGCCATCACTAATACCCTCAGAGAAATAAGAGAAAATATTCTATCTATTATGAATGGGATGCTATTAAAAAAAGAAATATTCAAGAAAACAAAGAAGAGCTCTTAAGTGTGATTGAACTTAGTTCTTATCGGCTTAAAATAGATTGTTATAAGATGTTTTGGGTAAGTTCCATTGTAATTATAAAGAAAATACCTATAGAGGATACACAAAAGAAAATGAGAAAGGAAAAAAGCACTTCACTACCAAAAATTCACTGAAATACAAAGGAGGACCTCAAGAAAGAAAAAGAGCAACAAAAGAGCTACAATACAGAAAACAACGAATAAATGGCAATAGTAAGTCCTCCCTATCAATAATTACTTTACCTATAAATGGATTAAACTCCCTAATCAAAGACATAGAGTGGCTGAACAAAGAAAAACCAAGATCTGACTATGTGCTGTCTGCAAGAAACTCACTTTAGATTTAAGGCCATACATAGGCTGAAAATGAAAGGATAGAAAAATAAATTCCATGCAAGTTGTAACCAAAAAAGAGCAGGGTTGGCCATGCTTATATAAGATAAAATAGACTTTAAGTAAAAAACTTTCAAAGGAAACAAAAAAGGATATTATATAACGATAAAAAGGTCAATTTCACCAGGAAGATATAACTACTATAAATATATATACATCCAACATCAGAGCACCTAAATATATGAAGCAAACATTGAGAAAACTGAAGGAAGAAACAGAAAGCAACACAGTATTACTAGGAGATCTCAATACCTCACTTTCAATAGCAGAAGAAAAACTAGAAAATTCACAAATTTGTGGAAACTAAACAAAAATACTCTAGAACAACTAATGGGTCAAAGAAGAAATCAAAAGGGAAATTAGAAAATACCTTGAGACAAATGAATATGAAACCATAATATACCAAAATTTATTGGACGCAGCAAGATCAATGCTAAGAGGGAATTTTATAGCATTAAGTGCCTAAATTAAAAGAGGAGAAAGCTCTCAAACAACTTAACTCTATACTTCAAGGAACTAGAAAAAACAGAATAAACTAAGCTCAAAGTTATCAGAGGGAAATAATAAAGATTAGAACAGAAATAAATGAAATAGAGATTAGAAAAATCATAGAAAAAAATCAACCAAACTAAGAGCTGTTTTTTTAAAAAGATCAACAAAATTGACTACCTTTAGTTAGGCTAAGAAAAAAAAGAAGACTCAAATAAAATTAGCTGTGAAAGAGGAGTCACTACAATGGATGCCACAGAAATAAAAAAGAATTATGAGAGACTACTCTGATAATTATATGCCAACAAATTGGATAACCTAGAAAAAAGGATAAATTCCTAGAAACATAAAACCTACCAAGACAAAATCATGAAGAAATAGAAAATCTGAATAGATATATAACTAGCAATAAAATTGATTCAGTAATCAACAAAGAAAAGCTCAGGACCAGATGGCTTCACAGGTGAATTCTACCTAACATTTAAAGAAGAATTAATACCAATCCTCCTCAAACACTTTCAAAAAACTGAAGAGGAGGAAACACTCCCAAACTAATTCTATGAGGCTATCATTACCCTGACCAAAAGCAGAAAAAGACATTACAAGAAAAGAAAACTACAGGCCAATATCCCTGATGAATACAGATGCAAAAATCCTTAACAGAAAACTAGTAAACTGAATTCAAAAGCACATTTAAAGGATCACACATCATGACCAAATGGGATTTATCCCTGTGATGCAAGGATGGTTCAACATATGAAAATCAGTCAATAAGATACAACACATTAACAGAATGAAGGATAAAAATCACAAATCATCTCAAAAGACATCAATGGACAGATATTCCAGACAGAAAATCAATAAGGCAACAAAATGACACAACAGAACAGACAGACTTAATTGATATTTTCAGGACATTGCATCCAACAAAAACAAAAACAAAAACCACCAAAGCAAACAAAACAACAACAACAACCAGAATACACATTCTTTTCAAGTGCACACTGGAACATTCTCTAGGACAGACCACATACTAGGACACAAAACAAGCCTCAACAACTTTAAGAGGCCAGGGATTATTTCAAGCATCTTTTCTGACCACAACAGCATGAAACTAGAAATCAACCACAGAAAGAGAAACGAGAAAAAAAATGATTACATGGAGATGAAACATGCTACTAAAAAAGCAATAGGTCAAAAACAATGAAATCGAAGAGGAAGTTAAAAAATACCTTGAGACAAAAGACAATGAAAACACAACCATACAAAATCTATGGAATGCAGCAAAAGCAGTCCAAAGAGGGAACTTCGTAGTGATAAATCCCTTCCTCAAAAACAAGAAAAATCTCAAATAAACAACCTAACCTACCACCTAAAAGAATTAGAAAAAGAAGAACAAACAAAACCTAAAGTCAGCAGAAGGAAGGAAATAATAAAGATCAGGGAGGAAATAAATAAAATAGATATCAAAAAACAAGAGAAAAAAATCAATAAGCCAAGAGCTGTTTTTTTGAAAATGTAAACAAAACTGACAAACCTCTGGTCAGGCTCAATGAGAAAAGAGAGAGAACCCAAATAAATGAGGAGAAATCACAACTGATACTGCAGAAATACAAAAAAACCATAAGAGAATACTATAAACAATTATATGCCAACAGATTGGACAACCTAGAAGAAACGGACAAGTTTCTAGAAACTTGTCCACCAAACCTGAATCAAAAATAAATAGATAGTTTGAACAGACAAATCACTAGAAGTGAAATAGAATCTGTAATTTAAAAAAACTCTCTGCAAAAAAAAAGTCCAGGACTGGTTGTCTTCACTGGGGAATTCTACCAAACATACAAAGAAGAACTTATATCAATCCTTCTCAAACTCTTCCAAAAGACTGAAGAGTAGGGAACACTACCAAAGTCATTCTATGAAGACACCATCATCCTGATACCAAATCCAGACAAAGACACTACCATAAAAGAAAATTACAGGCCAGTATCTTTGATGAACATAGATGCAAAAAATTCTCAACAAAATATTAGCAAACCAAATCCAACAACACATAAAAAGGATCATACACCATGATCAAGTTGGATTCATCTCAGGGTCACAAGGATGGTTCAACATATGCAAATTAATCAATGTGATACACCACATCAAAAGAAAAGACAAAAAACACACGATCATCTCAACAGATGCAGAAAAAGCATTTGATAAAATTCAACATCCATTCATGATAAAAACTCTTATCAAAGTGGGTACAGAGCGAACATATCTCAACATAATAAAAGCTATTTATGACAAACCCACAGTCAACATAATACTTAACAGTGAAAAGCCTTCCTACTAAAATCTGGAACAAGACAATGATGACCACTTTCACCACTTCTATTCAACATAGGACTGGAAGTCCTAGCCACAGAAATCAGACAGTAAAAAGAAACAAAAGGTATCAAAATTGGAAGGGAAGAGGTAAAATTGTCATTATATGCAGATGACATTATACTATATATAGAAAACCCTAAAGACTCCATACAAAAACTACTAGAACTGATAAGCAAATTCAGCAAGGTAACAGGATACAAGATTAACATATAGAAATCTGTTGAATTTCTTTATACTAACAATGAAATATCAGAAAGGGAAAGTTTAAAAAAATCCCTTTAAAAATTACATCATCAACATCACTAATCATTAGAGAAATGCAAATCAAAACTACAATGACGTATCACCTCACACCAGTCAGAATGGCCATCATCAAAAAATCTACAAACAATAAATGCTGGAGAGGGTGTGGAGAAAAGGGAACACTCTTGCACTGTTGGTGGGAATGTAAACTGATACAGCCACTAGGGAGAACAGTATGGAGGTTCCTTAAAAAAGTAAAAACAGAACTGCTGTATGACCCAGCAATCCCATTACTGAGCATATACCCTGAGAAAACCATAATTCAAAAAGAGTCATGTACTACAATGTTCACTGCAGCACTATTTACAATAGCCAGGACATGGAAGCAATCTAAGTGTCCATCAACAGATGAATGGATAAAGAAGATGTGGCACATATACACAATGGAATATTAGCCATAAAAAGAAACTAAATTGAGCTATTTGTAGTGAGGTGGATGGACCTAGAGTCTGTCATACAGAGTGAAGTAAGTCAGAAAGAGAAAAACAAATACCGTATGCTAACACATATATATGGAATCTAAAAAAAAAAGGTTCTGATGAATCTAGGGGCAGGACAGGAATAAAGACACAGATGTAGAGAATGGACTTGAGGACACAGGGAGGGGGATGGGTAAGCTGGGATGAAGTGAAAGAGTGGCATGGACATAAATACACTACCAAATGTAAAACAGATAGCTAGTGGGAAGCAGCTGCATAGCACAGGGAGATCAGCTCGGTGCTTTGTGACCACCAGAGGGGTGGGATAGGGAGGGTGGGAGGGAGACGCAAGAGGGAGGGGATATGGGGATATATGTATACACATAGCTGATTCACTTTGTTATACAGCAGAAACTAACACAACATTGTAAAGCAATTATACTCCAATAAAGATGTTTTAAAGAAAAAAAAAAGACGAGTCAGCAGTTTCTTCTTATGGATCTCATAAAGGGGACACAGTGGCCTTAACAACATCCTGACAGTGGTTATGACCATGAGACATAGAAAGTTAGTAGAATTACATGTTAGTTAATAAACAGTTCCTTTGTAAAAAAAAAAAAAAAGGATAAAGCTACAGATAAACAAGGTCCTACTGTATAGCAAATATCCTATCCCACTGTATTTGATATCCTGTGATAAACCATAATGGAAAAGAGTATGAAAAAGGATGTGTGTGTGTATGTATATATATATATATATATATATATGTCACTTTGCTGTACAGCAGTATTTAACACAACATTGTAACTCACTTCAATAAAAAATAAATAAATAAAAATTGCATCAAAAAAATCAAATACTTAGGAATAAACCTGACCAAGTAGATGAAACACTTATATGCTGAGATCTATAAAACACTGATAAAGGAAACAGAAGATGATTTCAAGAAATGTAAAGATATACCACGCTCTTGGATTGGAAGAATTAATATTGTTAAAATGGCCATACTACCTCAAGCAATCTACAGATTTAATGTGATCCCTATCAAATTACCCATGCCATTTTCCACAGACTAGAACAAATAATTCTAAAATTTATAAGAAACTATAAAAGACCCAGAATTGACAAAGCAATCCTGAGGAAAAAGAACAAAGCAGGAGGCATAACCCTCCCGGACTTCAGACAATTACAAAGCTACAGTAATCAAAACTGCGTGGTACTGGCACAAAAACAGACATATAGATTAATGTAACAGAACAGAGAGCCCAGAAATAAACACACACATCTACAATCAATTAATCTTTGACAAAGGAGGCAAGAATATACCATGGAGAAAAGACAGTCTCTTCAGCAAGTGGTGTTGGGAAAGCTGGACAACTGCATGTAAATCAATAAAGTTAGAAAACTGCCTCATGCCATACACAAAAATAAACTCAAAATGGCTTAAAGACTTACATATAAGACAGGATACCATAAAACACCTAAAAGAGAACACAGGCAAAAGATTCTCTGACATAAATCATACCAATGTTTTCTTAGGTCAGTCTCCCAAGGCAATAGAAATAAAAGCAAAAATAAACAAATGGGACCTAATCAAACTTATCAGCTTTCACACAGCAAAGGAAACCATGAACAAAACTAAAAGACAACCTACGTACTGGGAGAAAATATTTGCAAATGATGCAATTGACAAGGGCTTCTTTTCAAAATATACACACAGCTCATAAAACTCAATAACAAAAAAACAAACAACCTAATCAAAAATAGGCAGAAGACCTAAATAGACATTTCACCAAAGAAGACATACAGATGACCAATAAGCACATGAAAAGATGCTCAACATCGCTAATTATTGGAGAAATGCAAATCAAAACTAAAATGATGTATCACTTCACACCAGTTGGGATGGCCATCATCAAAAAGTCTACAAATAATAAATGCTGGAGAGGGTGTGGAGAAAAGGAAACCCTCTTACTCTGTTGGTGGGAATGTATGTTGGTGTAACCATTATGGAGAACAGTATGAAGGTTCCTTAAAAAACTAAAAACAGAGTTGCCATATGATCGGGCAATCCCATTCCAGGGCATATACCTGGAGAAAACTCTAATTTAAAAAGATACACGCACCTCAGTGTTCATAACAGCACTATTTACAATAGCCAAGAAATGGAAGCAACCTAAATATACGTCAACAGATTAATGGAAAAAGATGTGGTATATATATACAATGGAATACTACCTAGCCACAAAACAGAATGAAATAATGACATTTGCTGCAACATGGACGGACCTAGAGATTGTCATACTAAGTGAAGAAAGTCAGACAAAGACAAATATCATATGACATCACTTATATGTGGAATCTAAAATATGATAAAAATGAACTTATTTACAGAACAGAAATAGACTCACAGACATAGAAAACAAACTTATGGTTACCAAAGAGGAAAGGCAGGGAGGAGGGATAAACTAGGAGTTTGGGATTAGCAGATAGAAGCTACTATATATAAAACAGATAAACAACAAGATCCTACTCTATAGCACAGGGAACTATATTCAATAACTTGTAATAAACTATAATGAAAATAATCTGAAAAATTATATACAGTAAGTCCCCTACATATGAACGACTTCCATTTCAAGAGTGTGTTCTAAGTCCAATTTGTTCATAAGTCTGACAAAGTTAGCCTAGGTACCCAACTAACACAATTGTCTATTTAGTACTGTACTGTAATAAGTTTATAATACTTTTCACACAAATAATACATAAAAAACAAACATAAAAAATTAAGAAAACATTTTATACCTTACAGTACAGTACCTTGAAAAGTACAGTAGTACAGTACAACAGCTGGCATACAGAGGCTGGCATCCAGTGAACAGGCAAGAAGAGTTACTGACTGGAGGAGGGAGAGGAGGTGGGAGATGGTAGAGCTGAAGGACCATCAGCAACAGGAGATGGAGGGCAAGCTGCAATTTCACTCACGCCTGACGTTGATGGCACAGGTTCTGGTTCCTTGCTGGACTCAATTCTATCTACCCTCTTAAAAAAAATGATCTAGTGATGTCTGGGTAGTAGCTCTTTTCTTCTCACCATAGATGACACGGTAGCACTGGATTGCATTCTGAACGGCTGCAGCAACCTTTGTGTACCTTTCAACGTTTGGGTCCTATGCCTCAAAAACTAACAATGCCTCCTTAAATAAAGAAAATCCCCTTGCCATTTCCTGCATCGTGAATCTTTTCGGTTCTTCAGTTACTTCTTCCTCTTGTCTCTCTTCGTCCTTTCTCTGGGCCTCCAATTCCACCAGGTCTTCATTAGTAAGCTCCTCATGCTGCACAGCAAGGAGTTCAATGAAGTCGTCCTCTTGCAGATCTAGCTCCATCCAGCTGCTCGTTGAGGGTCACTACATTGCTGAAGGCCTCTTTGGACTCCTCATCCACCTTCTCAAATCCACGAAAACCGTGAACAAACTGTGGGCCAAGGTTCTTCCAAACCCCATTCATGGTGACGGCCATAACCTCACGCCAAGCAGAGTCAATGTTTCTTTGTGGCCTTGTAGATGTCATAGTCCTTCCAAAATTGTCGCCAAGTTGTTCCTGATTTGTCACTCACCTTTACTGCCTGATGAAAAGTGTGATGTAAATAATATTTCTTGTACGTTGCTATAACTCCCTGGTTCATAGGTTCGATGAGCGATGTAGTATTCAGTGGCATATGCACTACTGTACTTTGATGTTGGGATGAAAGTCGTCCATGAATGGGGGTTGGCTTGGAGCATTGTTGAGCAGCAAAAGAATGTTGAATGGAACATCCTCCTCCAAGCAATATTTCTCTACCTCCGGGATAAATTGGTGGAAAAACCAGTTCTGGAAAATGGCTGTGCAACCCAGGCTTTGGGGTTACTCTTCCACACAATAGGAAGAGAGCCCTTGGCTATGTTTTAAGGGCTCTTGGGTTCTCTGAATGATAAACTAAGCGAGGCTTCGGCTTCATATTGCTGGAAGCACTGCCACCAAACAACAGAGATAGCCTATCCTTTGCTGCTTTATAGCCTGGCATCAACTTTTCCTCCTTACTGATGTAACTTCGGTCTGGCTTCCTCTTCCAGTACAGTCCTGACTCATCCACATTAAAAACCTGCTCGGGTAAATACATACCTTTATCGATAATTTCTCGAAACATTTCAGGAAATTCCCGGGCAGCTACTGTTATCTGCACTCATTGCCTCGCCACTTACTTTTATGTTGTGAAGGTTGGCTCTAGCCTTGAACTGATGAAACCAGCCACGGCTGGCATTAAAAGATGCGCCCTTGGATTCTTCGCCGTGTTTCTTCTTCAAGTCTTCATAAAGGCTTTTAGCTTTCTCTTAAATCAGCATTAAGTTGAGTGGGACTCGACGCAGATGCTGATCCTGCATCCACACACTGAGAAGTTTCTCCATCTCCTCCATCACTTTTCCACACTTCTTTGATACTATTGTTGACATCATTGGCACAGGAGACTTCACATGTTACATGATCTTGTCCGTGTTCTCCAAAATCATGCTGATGGTTGAAAGATTCATGTTATAAGAACGAGTGACATCTACCATTGTTTTGCCTCACTCCACTCTCTCAAGTTATTTTCACTTTTGTTTCCATTGTTATCACTTGGCACTTCTTAGCAGTACCAGCTACATCACCACTGCTTTTATGCTTGCTTCCGGACATCCTGGGCTTAAAATAAAGATACTGTACTACTGTACTCTATACACTACTGTAAAGTACACAAAAACATAATCACTTGTAGAGGATGCATGCATGTGACAATGTACGCCAGACATGTGAACTAACTTACATGACTGGACATGTGAACACACGTTTGCATCTCTGAAAGTTCACAACTTGAAGGTTTGTATGTAGGGGACTAACTGTATACGTGTGTGTGTGTGTGTGTGTGTGTGTGTGTATAAAAAACTGAATCACTTTGCTGTACACCAGAAACTAACACAACATTGTAAATTATACTTCAGTAAAAAAAAAACAAACATTTAAAAAAAATTGAAAGACACAAATAAATGGAAAGACATTGCATATTCATGGATTAGAAATATTAATATTGTTGAAATGTACATACTATTCATAGTGATCTACAGATTCAATGCAATTGTTATCAAAATCCCAGTGACAGGGACTTCTCTGGTGGTGCAGTGGCTAATAATCCGCCCGCCAATGCAAGGGACACGGGTTCGATCACTGGTCTGGGAAGATCCCACATGTTGCGGAGTGACAAGCCTGTGTGCCTCAACTACTGAGCCTGCACTCTAGAGCCCTTGCACCACAACTACTGAAGCCCGAGCACCTAGAGCCCATGCTCTGCAACAAGAGAAGCCACCACAATGAGAAGCCTGCACACCACAACAAAGAGTAGCCCCTGCTCGCCACGACTAGAGAAAGCCCGTGCGCAGCAAAGAAGACCCAACACAGCCAAAAAAAAAAAAAAAAAAAAAAAAACCAATTACAAATTTTATGGAAATAAAAGAAGTCCTAAAATTCATATGGAACCACAAGAGACCCCAAATCAACAGAGCAATCTTGAGGAAGAAGAACAAAGTAGGATGTGTCACATATCCTGATTTCAAACTACAGTAATCAAAACAGTAAGGTACTAGCATAAAAATAAACAGACATATTGACCAATGGAATAGAATAGAGGGCCTAGAAATAAACCACACATTTATCATAAACTGATCTTAGACAAGGAGGGCAAGAATACACAATGGGGAAAAGATAGCCTTTTTAATAAATGGTGTTTGGAAAACTGGATATCCAGTACAAAAGAATGAAATTAGATGCTTCTCTTATACCCTATACAAAACCCAACTCAAAAGGAAGTAAAGACTTAAAAATAAGACATGAAACTCTAAAACTCCTAGAAGAAAACAGAAAAATCTTGACCCTGGCCTTGGCAATAATTTCTTAGATATGCTGTGAAAAAGCACAAGCAACAAAAGCAAAAACAGACAAGTGTCATTACATCAATTCAAACCAATATGCACAGCAAAAGAAACAATCAGCAAAGTTAAAAAGCAACCTACAGAATGGGAGAAAGTATTTTCAAATCATATATCTAATGAAAGGTTAATATCTAAAATATATAAGGGATTCCTGAAACTCAAAAGCAAAAAAAAAAAAAAAAAAAAAAGATGTGTTGGTAAGGATGTGGAAAAATTTTAACCCTTGTACACTGTTGGTGGAAATGTAAATTTGTACAACCACAATGGAAAACAGTTGGAAGATCATTAAAAAATCAAAAATAGAACCCACATAATCCAGCAATCCCAATTCTGGCTATATATTTAAAAGAACTGGAATCAGAATCTGGAAGAAATATCTGCATTCCCATGTTCACTGCACCATTGTTCACAATAGCAAAGACATGGAAACAACCTAAATGTCTATTGACAGATGAATGGATAAAAAGAAAATGTGGTGTACAAATACAACAAGGTATTACCCAGCCTTAAAAACGAATAAAATCTTGTCATTTGCTACAACGTAGGTGAACTTGGAAGACATGCTAAATGAAATAAACCAGAAACAGAAGAACAAATACTACATGACCCACATATATCATGAATCTAAAATAGTCAAACTCATAGAAGCAGAGAATAGAATCGTGTTTACCAGGGGCTAGGAGGAAGGGTAATTGAGGAGGTGTTCATCAAAGGGTATATAGTTTCACTTATACAAGATGAGTAAGTCCTACAGATCTATTGTACAGCAGAGTATATATAGTTAACAATACTGTATTGGATACTTAAAAATTTGTTAAAAGGATAGATCTTATGTTAAATATTCTTATCAAAAGAAAAAATGGAGGGAGGAAATTCCTGGAGGTGATGGTTAAGTTTAGGGCATTGTACTGGTGATGGTTTCATGTTGTATATTTATCTTCAAACCCACCAAGATGCATACATTAAATATGTACAGCTTTTTTTGTATGTCAAACATACTTCAATTGAAGAAAAACTTAACCAAGGAAGTGAAGGACTTGTACATTGAAAATCACAAAACATTGCTCAAAGAAATTAAAGACAACACAAATAAACTCAAAGATGTGCCATGTTCATGGACTAGAAGACAATATTATTAAAATGTCCACACTATCCAAAGTGGTCTACAGATTTAATGCAATTCGTATCAAAATCCCAATGTTATTTTTTGTAGAAATAGAAAAACAATCCTAAAATTCATAAGGAACCAGAAGAGACCCCCAAATAGCCAGAGCAATCTTGAGAAGTAAGAACAAAACTGGGGAGGCCTCACACTTCTTAATTTCAAAATATATTACAAATCTACAATAATCAAAACAGTATGATACTGGCATAAAGACAGACATGTAGACTAATGGAACAGAATAGAGAGCCCAGAAATAAACCCACACATATACAGTCAACTGATTAATAAGCGGGGCAAGAATACACAATGGGGAAAGGATAGTCCCTTCAACCAATGGCGTTGGGAAAGTTGATATCCACATGCAAAAGTATAAAATTGGCCTCTTATTTATATCATACACGAAAATCAACTCAAAGTGGATTAAAGATTTAAACATAAGACCTGAAACTCTAAAACTTCCAGAAGACAATATAGGGGAAAATCCTCATGACACTGGCCTTGGCAATGATTTCTTAGGTATTACAGCAGAAACACAGGCAACAAAAGCAAAAATAAAGTGGGACTACATCACTAAAACACTTCTGCACAGCAAAGGAAACAGTCAGTAAAGTGAAAAGGCAACCTACGGAATGGGAGAAATATTTGGAAATCATATATCTGATTAGAGGTTAATATCTAAAATATATAAGGAATTACCACAACTCACAGCAAAAGACAACTTGAAAAAAATGGGCAAAAGACCTAAATAGGCATTTCTTCAAAGAACACATTCAGAAAATAAATGTTGATGAGAATGTGGATAAATTGGAACCCTTGTGCACTTTTGGTATGAATGGAAAATGGTGCAGTCCCTACAGAGAACAGTATGGAGGTTCCTCAAAAAATTAAAAATAGAACTACCATATGATCCAAGAATCCCAGTTCTGGTTACTTATCCAAATAATTAAAATCAGAATCTTGAAGAGATATCAGAACTCACATGTTTACTGCAGCACTATTCACAACAGCCAAGATGTGGAAGCAACCTAAATGTCCACCACAGATGAATGAATAAAAAAGTGTGGTATATACATACAGTGGAATATGATTTAGCTAGAAAAAAGGAAGGAAATCTTGTCATATGCTACAACATGGATGAAATTCGAGGGCACTATGCTAAGTGAAATAAGCCAGTCACAGAAGAACAAACACTGCAAAATTTCACTTATATATGGTATCTACAGTAGTCAAAGTCATTGAAGCAGAAAGTAGAATGGTAGTTTCCAGGGCCTGGGAGGATCAGGAAATAGGGAGTTGCTGTTCAGTGGGTATAAATTTCAGTCATGCAAGATGAAAAGTTCTAGAGATCTGTACAACACTGTGCCTACAGTTTACAATACTGTAATGTACACTTGAAATTTTGTTAAAGGTAGATCTCAGGTTATGTGCATTTTATTGCACTGGAGGAGAAAAAAAGAGACACATTGGCTAGCATAAGTTATATGCTCTATAGCTTAAAAAAAACTTGAGAAAAATTCAGACAGGAGCAGCAAAAGCAAAGAGCTAGAAAACAGAGCCTGCTTAAATGACTTACCATTGAAACATATGAGTAAATATATTAAACATTGCAATAAGCAGTAGACTCTTTATGTCTCAAAGCCTTTGAAGCTGGATGTTCACATATTTAGCATTTAACCACACTCATATCTTAAAGGCAAGGGCATAGAATAACTGACTTGTGATTCACTTAAGTAATTTCAGGTGATGCAGAGTTTTGGCTCTGAAATACTCATTATGAAAGCATCACCAAATTAAATAACCAGAGAAAGGGAGAGGTATGTGAAAAATACTGCAAGTTTCTCACCAAGTAGGAAAGATCCATACTAAGATTATTCCCTTTGATATGAACATTTTTTAAAAAATCAAGAGGACTTCTGGTCAAGGTGGCTCGGTCACTTCTTGCTTGGATGCATCTTCTCTGTTCCAAAAATATACACACATACATGCATACATACATACATACACATGGGTATGTATGTATGTATATGTCCACAACATATATATATATATATGTATATATTCATATATACAAAGATACACACAAAGATACAGCTAGGCCCAAAAACAAGATAAATATTTCTGTGAAAGAGAAAAACAGAAACTCCAAGTGATAACAGGAGATGAAGCTCTTCCTGGTATCCCTCTGCAACAAACAGTGTTGTTTTGTATTTTTTGAACTTTATATATATGGTATTATACTGTATGCATTTTCTGCAGCTACCTGTTTAAATTTTTTAAAAATACTTCATTTTTTAGAACAGTTTTAGAATTATAGAAAAACTGAGTAGTACAAAGAGTTCCCATACACCCCACACCCAATATCTCCTATAATTAACATCTTACATTACTATGGTACGTTTCTTTAAATAAATTAATTAATATTGATACATTATTATTAACTAAATTCCATAGTTTATTTAGATTTCCTTAGTTTTTCCCTAATGTCCTTTTTCTGTTCCAGGATCCCATCCAGGATATCATAGTACATTTAGTTTTCATATGTCTTTAGTCTCCTTTTGGCTGTGGCAGTTTCTCAGGCTTTTCTTGTTTTTAAAGATCTTGACATTTTTGAGGAGTACTGGTTGGGTATTTTGTAGGATGCTCCACTACTAGAATTTTTTTTTAATTTATTTTTTGGCTGTGCTGTGTCTTCATTGCTGCACGTGGGCTTTCTCTAGTTGTGGTGAGAGGGAGGCTATTCTTCGTTGTGGTGCATGGGCTTCTCATTGTGGCGGCTTCTCTCATTGCAAAGCAGAGGCTCTAGGCATGCGGGCTTCAGTAGTTGCAGCACTTAGGCTCAGTAGTTGTGGCACGCAGGCCCTAGAGCATGCAGGCTTCAGTAGTTGCAGCACATGGGCTCAGTAGTTGTGGCGCATGAGCTCTACAGAGCGCGGGCTTCAGTAGTTGTGGCATGTGGGCTCAGTGGTTGCAGCTTGCGGGCTCTAGAGCGTGGGCTCAGTAGTTGTGGCGCACGGGCTTAGTTGCTCCGCGGTACGTGGGATCTTCCTGGACCAGGGATCAAACCAGTGTTCCCTGTATTGGCAGGTGGATTCTTAACTGCTGGACCACCAGGGAAGTCCCCACTACTAGAATTTTTCTGACGTTTTCCTATGGTTATATTGTGGTTATGGATTACTAGGAGGAAGACTACAGAGAAAAAGTACAATTTTTATCACATCATATCAAACACACATACTATCAACATGATTTATGATTGATCTTCGCTTCAATCACCTGAGGCAGTGTTTGCTGGGTTTCTACACTGCAACATTACTTTTTTTTTCCTTCTGTATTTCCATACTGTACTCTTTGGAAAGAAGTCACTAAGAGTAGCTCAAAACTAAGAAGTCAGGAGTTATGCTTCCCTTCCTTGAGGTGGAGCATCTACATAAACTATTTAGAATTCTTCTTCATGGGATATTTGTCTCCTCTCCCCCATTTATTGATTCATTCAGTCATTTTATTATCAATATTGACTCATAGATATTCTATACTTTGGGTTATAATCCAATATTAATTTAGTTTGTTGTACATTCCCTGTTTTTGTTTGTTTGATAAACTATTTTTCTTCCAATTTTAAATGATTGTTCTTCCTGGATACAGAATTCTAGGTGGGTGTTTTTCCTTTCATCACTTTAAATATTTTACTCTACTCTCTTCTTGCTTGCATGGTTTCTGATGAGAAATCCAGTATAATTATTATCTTTGTTCTTCTATAGGTAGAGAGTTTTTCTCTGGCCATTTTCAAGATTTTCTCTTGGTCTTCACAGTTTTCTGTGTTTGAACATGATATGCTTAGGTGTATTTGTTTGGTATTTATCCTACTTTGTGTTCTTTGCTTGGATTCTGAATCTGTGGTCTGGTGTCTGTCATTAATTTTGGGAAATTCTCAGCCATTCTTACTTCAAATATTTCTTCTGCTCCTTTCTTCTTCTGCTATTCCAATAATGTGTATGTTACACCTTTTGAAATTGTCCTTGGATATTCTGTTACTTTTTTTTTTTTTGTGGTATGTGGGCCTCTCACTGTTGTGGCCTCTCCCGTTGCAGAGCACAGGCTCCGGACGCGCAGGCTCAGCGGCCATGGCTCACGGGCCCAGCCGCTCCACGGCATGTGGGATCTTCCCGGACCGGGGCACGAACCCGTGTCTCCTGCACTGGCAGGCGGACTCTCAACCACTGTGCCAGCAGGGTAGCCCCTGTTACATTTTTAAAGTCTTTTTGTAATCTCTTCATTTCAGTTTGGGAGGATTCTATTGACGTAACTTCAAGCTTACTAATTCTTTCCTTGGCTGTATGCAGTCTGCTCATGAGCCTATCAAAGGCATTATTTCTTTTTCTTTTTTTTGGCCATGCCGCATGGCTTGCGGGAATCTCAGTTCACTGACCAGGGATTGAACCTGGGCCATGGCAATGAAAGCCCAGAATCCCAACCACTAGGCCACCAGGGAACTCCCAAAGGCATCATTTCTGTTATAGTGTTTTTGATTTCTTGCATCTTTCTAGAGTTTCTATCTCTCTGCTTACATTATCCATTTGTTCTTACATGTTGTATACTATTTCTAACAGACTCTTTATCATATTAATTATAGTTATTTTAAATTCCATATATATGATCATTCAAAAACCTACGTTGTATCTCAGTTTGGTTCTGATGCTTCTTGTTTCGTCTCTTGAGACTGTGGTTTTTCTTTTAGCATGCCTTATCATTTCTTTTTTGCTGAAAACCAGACACAATGCATAACATAATAGAAACTGAGATAAACAAGTCATTAATGTGAGGTTTTATGTTAATCTGGCTAGAAGCTGGGCTGTGTTTAATGTTTACTCTAGCTGTAGGTGTCAGAGGTTTTTCAATTTCCTCTAACGTCCTTGTTTTTGTCTCCCTTGTTTTCTTTGGGTTTCCCTAAAAACGTCTTAGAGTCTGAGTCTTGCAGGTCTTTCGACTGTAATCCACAGTTAACGTACTGAAGCCCTGCTGATGTGGTAGTAAGGTGTGGGGTATGGGAAAACATTCTGCAATCCTATAATTAAGTTTCAGTCTTTTATTGTGCCCATGTACCCAGCCTGTAACCTTCACAAGTATTTCACAGCTTTTATTCTCTTTCTCTTAGATGAGACAGTAAGGCTAGAGGAGCCTGGAGTTGGATAATTTCCCTTCTCCCACACTAGAGAAGGCTTTGGTAAAGTTGTTTTACTTGCTGGATAGCTCTTTGTTAAGTAGAAGATCTGGTTGTATTTCAAGTTGAATACTTTTCCTGTCACCATGCCAGGAGCAGGAGACTTTTTCTTGGCTCTTCACACTGAGAACCCAGTGGAGTTCCTGAAGGTAAAAGTCATGAAAATGTGGGGACCCCCATAGACTGTGGCCCCCAGGTGTTTGTTACTCAAACACTAATTTACACTCTGCTTCCTGCAATTTGTCAAAGTTACCACTTAAGTGTTCCTACCAGTTTATGGCTCTAGTGCTTTCTGCTCCTGATAAGCAGATCTGGGCTGTCACTCTTTGTAATTGCCTGTCTCTCCAGATTTCAGGATTGCAGTTTGCTCTCTGATGTCAAATCCCTGATAGGTCCAAGAAAAGTCATTGATTTTTAGTTCGTTCAGCTGTTCTTCCTGTTCTAAGAGAGCAGTGATGACTTCTAAGCACTTTACATGTTGGCACTGAAACCCAAAGTCTGCAACAAACTTTTTTGATTCAATATTGTTTGAGTTTCATCCATGTTGATACCTGTAGTTCTATTTCATTCATTTTTTCTTCTGTATAGTATTCTATTTTATGGATATACCATGCTTTATCCATTCTCCTGCTTATGAACATGTATGTTGTTCATAAACAATGCTACTATGAGCATCCTTATAACATCTAATGTGCGTGTGTAAGAGTTCCCCTAGGATAGATACCAAGAAGTGGGATTACTGACTTACAGTGTATGAGCATCTTTCATTTTACTAGATATTGCCACAATGTTCTTGAAAGTGGCTGTACTCATTTGTATTCACCCAGCGGTATATTAAGAGTTCTTACTGTTCCATATGTTCACCAATACTTGGCACAGTCAGGCCTTTAAATGTATGCCAACATCCTGGGTGTTAAATGGTATCTCATTGTAGTTTATTTTGCATTTCTTTGATTACTAATGAGACTTTATAAGTTAATTGTCCATTCATGTTTTCTCCCCTGTGAATTGCCTGTTCATATCTTCTGGCCATTTTTATTGGGTTGTTTCTCTTTTTCTTATTGATTTGTAGGGAAAGATTTCCTTAAAATGTCTCAAAAAGCACAAACCATCAAATAAAATACTGATGATTTAATTACGTTACAATGAAAGACTTCTGCTTAACAAAAGAAATCAGAAACAATGTTAAAAATATAAGCTACTCACCAGGTGCAGCAAGGGTTTGTATCCAGAATTTTAAAATAAAATCTATAAATAATATCAAAAACTAAATAATCAAAATCTATAAATAATATTAAAAACTAAATAATCAAATAATGGGGAAAGAAGCAGAACAGGCAATTCATAGAAGGTTCCTGAAAGACTAATGAATGTATAAATACATGCATAACTTCACTGGAAATCAGGAACATGCAAATTAAAACCATGAGATACCTTTCAAACACATTAGACTGGCAAAAATAAAAAGTCAAAAACTTTAAAGTCTTAGCAAAGATGTAAAAGAGATTTCTTAAACCCTGCTCATGGAGGTGACGATACACATACCCTGTATCACAGGAATTCCACTCCTAGATATGTAATACAGAACAGTGATTCTTAAAATGTCACTCTCAGACCAGCAACATCATCAGTATCTCCTGGGAAACTGGAAATGCAAATTCTCAGGCCCTACTCCAGATGTATAGAACAAAAAATTCTGAGGGCGGAACCCAGCAATCTGTGTTTTAACAAGTCTTCCAGGTGATTCCGCTGCACACTAACATTTGAGAATCACTGCAATAGAGCAATATTTTTCTGGCCTTTTTGACTGAGATGTATAGGAAGAAATGCATTTTATATTCTGGCCCACATACATATCACACACACACATATTAAACAAAAGCTTCAAGAAACAATAATCATCCTTACTACTCTATGGAATGCACTTTGATGTTTTCTATTCTATTTCATTTCTTTAAAAAATTGCTGGTTGTGACCTACTAATAGTAAATTAAAATTTGAAAACCTGTCCTAGAGAAACTCCTGTACATATGCAACAGGAGATATGTACAATAATGTTTGCTGCAGAACTGTCTATAACAGAAAAAAATGAAAAGAAAAAATCTTCAGGAGAATGGATAAATGAATTATAGTATCTTTCTACAATGGAACGCTACATAGTTCCTTATATCTTTAGAAATAAATTTCAAAAACATGTATATTGAGTCAAAAAAGCAAGTTGTAGAAGGGTATGTACAGTATGATATCATCTATATATTTAAAAAATATGTAAAACTATATGTTGTTTATGAATATATAGATATATAGTAAAAATATAAAAACACGGATGGGAACAATAAATAGCAAATACAGGATCGTGGTTACCACTGGAAAGGAGAAAGAGGAATGGGATTGGGGAGGGATACACGAAAGTCTTCAGGCGTCTCCATAAGGCCTTATTTTTTTTTAATTAGGCATATATGGAAACTGTTAAGAATTGATAGAGAATTCCCTGGCGATCCAGTGGTTAGGACTCTGCGCTCTCATTGCCAAGGGCCTGGGTTCAATCCCTGGTCAGGGGAACTAAAATCCCACAAGCTGCGTGGCATGGCCAAGAAAAAAAAAGGCAAGAATTGATAAAGATGGCTGGCTTGGTACAAAGGTTTTTGCTATATTATTCTCTGTAACTTTTTATAATGAGTAATATTTCATAATAAAAAATAAATAAAAATCAAGCTACCCTTGAACATCAAGAATATATTAGAAATGCAATCATTCAAAGGAAACTGCTTTAATATTCCTTACTTACGATGCCTTTGTAAAAATTCAGGGACAGCCAGAAGCTAACATTATTTTTTTAGTTTTGTTTTTTAAATTAGACACAATCAAGTATATACTCCAGGGGCTTGTGTTGCTTCTTTGAGTGACATGATAATGAAATTTTCAATTCTGTATGTAACACATACCATGAATGTGAAATAATGATATGATCAACAAAACAAGGATTATTTACAACTTTTCTTAGATATTTGCCAATTCCTCAAGGCTTAGAGGCCCTGTGCTTTCACTTTGCTGCTTAGCTATCAGCAACTTAAGTCATATGTCATATAAAAGCCAGGTGGAGCATTCTGAAGAGAAAACTCATGTGGTAATAGTAAACCCTACTCACAACCAGGCACCATGGCTACCAGATATGGTGGTACTATGAATACTACTTGATTTATTAGTAGCCTAGGAAATTAGAGGTCACTTTTTTTCAGTTGAGGGTTTCTAGTGGGTATGGACTAGAGTCCATCAAGAGTCTGATCAAGATTTCTTTAAAAGTCTAAGAGTAGCTTAAGACCTTAGAAAACCACAAAGAACATCATAAGGAAATATGTTACTTATACAGTCAGAGCTACTTATATAGCAGAGAATGAATAGTCAAGGTTAAGGAAAAACACAATCACTGTGCCTATGTCATGATTCTTTGGTATAATCAAAGCTAATATAAAAGTATTACTTTAGGTAGAAGTAAATAAAAAAAACCCATTTTTTTTTCTTGGTTTGGCCTATACCTTGTTTGGCTCCCCTGGATTATATGAAGAAAACATAGGAATTTTTCGGATCTCTTCCTCTGACAAACGATTTCTCTGGATCTCATCTTCTGGGACAAATTCTATTGGCTGCGTCAGCTTCTTAGGCCCCGTCCAACACTGCTCAGGTGAATTATCAATAACTTTTGCCACATGGAGACTGGGACCTTTACCCTGTGCTGCCTGTTTTCCCTTGTCCTGGAGTAATGACGGGTTCTCAGCTGTGCCACTATCTCCCACTGATGTAGCTGAGACCAGTGAGTGGGAAGCAAAGGGTTCACCTCTCATTAGTTGGAACTCTTCAAGACGTTTTTTCATTATCATCTCTTGGTAAAAATTTTCCAGGTTGTTCATGGGATCACCTTTGTTCTTCTTTTGGGATTCATCTGGATCAAGACAAAGAGATAGGGAAGTTCTACAAAGCCTACCAATACAACCTTTGACAAATTAATAGAAATTAAAATTTGAATCTCAGATAATGAAACTCTGCTGGGGCAGGTGTTTACAACCTGTGAAAAATGACAATAATATATAGCTATGTTATTACAGTGCATCTTGGGCAAGGCTGGGCTTATGGTAAGGCAAGTGAGGCACCTGGGGTACAAAATTTGAGGTGCTCACTCTCAGGGTCATGCAAGTACATGCATCTAACTGATAAAGACATTTGAAAAATGTTAGTATGGCATTATCACACTTCACAAAATTAATAATAATTCCTTAGCATTATCTACTACTGAGTTCATATTCAAATGGCCCTGATTTTCTCAAAGATATCTTTTTACACTTGGTTTAGGATCTAAACCAGCCATTGGCTGTTATATCTTTCAAGCCTCATTAAAAAAACAAACAAACAGTGCCCCTTCTTTCCCACCCCTTCAACCTGTTTCTTCCCCATCCCATTGATTTATAGAGAAACCACATCATTTGTTCATAGAACAAATGAATTTGACTGGCTGCTCCTCATATTATTTAACTTGTTCCTCAATCCCCTCTATTTCTTACAAACTGGCAGTTAAAACTAGAGCTATGCTTTCAATGTGGCCACTAGCCACATGAGTCTATTTAAATTAATTTTTAAAATGTCAGTTCCTCTGTTAAATTAGGAATATCAAATGCTCAACAAGCACATGTGGCTAGTGGATACCATAATGGGCAGAATAAAAACCATTTACATCATTGTAGAAAGGTGAATTGGATAGTGCTGATTTAGATTTGGGTTCAATATTTTTAGGCAAGAATCCTCCTTATATTATATAGATGTGTATTTCCTATTACATCATGTCATAAGGCACATAATGTTTAGTGGTCCCCTTTCTAGTGATGCTAAAATTGATCAGTGGATTCAGGTGGTATTAGTCTGATCTTTCCATTATGAAGTTTTCCCATTCACATTTCACCTAAGGGGTTTTGCATCTATTGATGACCATTGCCTAAATCCATTAATTTATTAAGAGTTGTAAAACGGGGCTCCCCTAATTCTATTATTTACTTTGTACTTATTATTTCTATTATTTCTTCTGTATTTATTATCTGGAATTCTATAATGGACTTACCGTCATCAACTATGTGGTTTCCCTACATACAGTTCATACAGCAAAAGCAGGATAAATGCTTGATTTGCTTCCCATTATTTACCAACTATAAAAGTAATGAGTTGGTACTTTTTTTTTTTTTTTGGCGGTATGTGGGCCTCTCATTGCTGTGGCCTCTCTCGCCGCAGAGCACAGGCTCCGGACGCGCAGGCCCAGCGGCCACGGCTCATGGGCCCAGCCGCTCCGCAGCACCCGGGATCCTCCCGGACCGGGGCACGAACCCGCGGGCGCCCCCTGCATCGGCAGGCGGACTCCCAACCACTGCGCCACCAGGGAAGCCCAAGTTGGTACTTTAAAAGTGTTAAAAATGATGATTTTTAGTATAATTGTGAGACCTGTATTTTCATATATTTGATGTGTTTCAATTAAATGTAGTCATTTTTTTTAGTAGTCAAATTATCCCACTCAGGACTAGTGAAAGTCCCTTAAAATTGGCTCCTGTATTGCTTTCCAGTTTTCTGGCACAGCAAGATGTCTTAAGCTCATCTTGCATATTTCTTGACTCAAAGCTGGAATATTTCTCTAAGGACCACTGGCTCCTGTTAGTGGGAAATAGTGTTTAGAAACCACAATACGTTGCTAGTTCTGTTCATAAATGTTGAGTTGTTGTTGCTTCTAGGCCTTTTCAGTGAACAAAGGTAGGAAAATTTTTACGAAAAATAAATCATAAATTCATACTGGTATTTCCACTTCAAATTTAAGATTACAAGGTTTTAACTCAAACTCCTTGATTTTTGACTTGTATCTCTTTTCACATGTGCTTAAGATATTGGCTCCTAATGATATTAACAAAATTATTTATTAGCTTTTTCCTACAATATATAGAACTTTTAAGTGTCAGTAACAATACTAATATGGTTATCAACAATACTAATATGACTATCAACAACAAAACTACTTAATACAGTTTTATAATTCTTTGCAGTTACTTTTGACCTTAAAATATATCCCATTCGGAATATACAAATACTGTTTTGAAGTTATTTTAAGTAATTATTTTCTCTATATGGTTATGCTACCAACTTTATTCATAGTTAGGCTCATTTGCTTCAGGCTGTTTACAAATGTTAAGGATTGATCTTTTTTCCCTTTTGATTAAATTTTTAAACTACACAAAACATTTACATGGGTCTAAAGTGAAAACTGTGTTATACAGTACCTTCACAGAAGTCTCACTTCCACCTCTGTCCCCTTCATCCCACTCCTTTCCTTCTCCATAAGTTATAATTTTATTAGGTTTTGGATTTATGGTTCCATTGTTTATTTTTTGAAATATAAGCAAATAGGCACAAACACACCACACATATTTATGTGTATGTGTGTGTTTATATATATATATATATATATAAAATTCATTACACCCCCTGTCCTACGTAAAAGGTAACTTACTTCACTTTCTACAATTTACTTTTTTGCACTTAGCAATATATCCTGGTGATAATTCCATATTAATGTATAGAGCTCTTCCCTTTCCTTCTTATAGCTGCATAGTACTTCATTGTGTGGATGTACAATAGTTTATTCAACTACTCCCTTACTGATGCACCTTGGTGTTGTTTCCAGTCTTTTCTGCTATTGTGAATAATGCCCTGACAAACAGCCTTCTGCATACAGGATTTTGTATTTTCTCAGTATATATTTGAAATAGATTCCAAGAAGTGGCACTGCTGAGATAAAAGGCAAATGTGTATGTAATTTTTCTATACATTGCTAAATTCCACTCTGTAGGAATTGTACTATTCTGCATTTCCACCAGCAAGGTATAAGAATATTTATGGAAGGATTTCTTAAGACTCAAAAAGCATTAACCATTAAGGAATATATCGACAAATTCAACTACATTAAAATTAAAAGCTTCTGTTCATCAAAATATCCTAAACAGAAAACTCACGGAATGGAAAAAGATATTTGCTATACAAATAACTGATAAAGAACACAATCATTAGGAAAATGGGCAAAAGACAGAAAAAGGTGCCTCACAAAAGAGGAAATACACTGGCTAATAAATATATGCAAAAGTGCTCAATATTAGAATTCAGGGAAATACTAATTAAGAAGGGAATACCATATTGGCAAAAATAAAAAAGAATACCAATACCACATGTCAGTGAGGCTGTAGAGCAAATGGAGCCCCCATACATTGCTGGTAGGAATGTGCAGCCACAGTGCAAATCACCATGACATTACCTACTAATGCTGAATATATGCTCATAATATGACCCATCAATTCCACTCCTACATATATACCCTAGAATAATTTGGGCATAGTGCACCAGAATACAATAATAAGAATATTTAGATCAGTACTATTTATAACAGGCCTGAAACTAGCAAAAATATAAGTATCCACCTAAGAAGAATCAATTATAAAATTGTAGTAAGTTTATATAATGAAATCCTATATTACAACAAAAGTGAACAAATTTTGGTTACATATGACCAAGTGGATGAATATACTAATGTATATACTCAAAAATATTTATTCGGTGACTATTATGATCCAGGTAGTATTCTAGGTTCTTGGGACACATTAATAAAACAAAGATCCCTATCTTCAAAGAACTAAGTAAATTATATGGTATGCTAGAAGGTTATGAGTGCTATGAAAAAGAAAAAGTACAGCAGCATAAGGGATAACTGGAAGGGCTAGAAGGTGGTGGTAGTGTTGGTTGCAATTTTACTGTTGGTCTGAGTAGGTCTCATTGAGAAGGTGACATTTGAGAGAAGCCTTACAGGAAGTGAAGTAATCTATCATCCTGATATTGGAGTGAGGGTTCCAAGGTGGGAGTATGCTTCAAAAAAATTTTAAAGTCTGAAATCAAAGTATTTCTCTGACCATAATGGAATCACATTAGAGATATACTGCTAGAAGAAATCTGAGAAAATATAAATATCTGGAAATTAAACAACACACTTCTAAATAATCCATAGGTCAAAGAACTTCCATAGGAGATTTTAAAATACTCTGAACTAAATGAAAATGAAAACACAACATAATACTTATGGATACAGATAAAACAATGTACAGAGGAGCTTCTGGGAAGATGGTGGAAGAGTAAGATGCAGAGATCACTTTCCTCCCCACAGATACACCAGAAATACATCTACACGTGGAACAACTCCTACAGAACACCTACTGAACGCTGGCAGAAGACCTCAGACCTCCCAAAAGGCAAGAAACCCCCCACATACCTGGGTAGGGTAAAAGAGAAAAGAAAAAACAGACAAAAGGATAGGGCCGGGACCTGCACCAGTGGGAGGGAGCTGTGAAGGAGGAAAGGTTTCCACACACTAGGAAGCCCCTTCGCGGGCAGAGACTGCGGGTGGCGGAGCGGGGAAGCTTCGGAGCCACGGAGGAGAGTGCAGCAACAGGGGTGCGGAGGGAAAAGCGGAGAGATTCCCACACAGATGATCGGTGCCGACCGGCACTCACCAGGCCGAGAGGCTTGTCTACTCACCCGCCGGGGCGGGCGGGGCTGGGAGCTGAGGCTCGGGAGAGGACTGGGGTTGGCGGAATGAACACAGCCTGAAGGGGCTGGTGCACCACGGCTAGCCGGGAGGGAGTCCAGGGAAAAGTCTGGACCTGCGAAGAGGCAAGAGACTTTTTCCACCCTCTTTGCTTCCTGGTGCGCGAGGAGAAGGGATTAAGAGCGCTGCTTAAAGGAGCTCCAGAGACGGGCATGAGCCGTGGCTAAAAGCGCGGACCCCAGAGACGGGCATGAGACGCTAACGCTGCTGGTGCCGCCACCAAGAAGCCTGTGTGCGAGCACAGGTCACTATCCACACCCCCCCTTCCAGGGAGCCTCTGCAGTCCGCAACTGCCAGGTTCCCGGGATCCAGGGACAACTCTCCCAGGAGAACGCACGGCGCGCCTCAGGCTGGTGCAACGTCACGCCGGCCTCTGCCACCGCAGGCCTGCCCCGCATCTGTGCCCCTCCCTCCCCCCGGCCTGAGTGAGCCAGAGTCCCTGAATCAGCGGCTCCTTAAACCCCGTCCTGTCTGAGCAAAGAACAGTCGCCCTCCGGCGACCTACACGCAGAGGCGGGGCCAAATCCAAAGCTGAGCCCCTCGGAGCTGTGAGAACAAAGAAGAGAAAGGGAAATCTCTCCCAGCAGCCTCAAGAGCAGTGGATTAAAGCTCCACAATCAACTTGATGTACCCTGCATCTGTGGAATACATGAATAGACAACGAATCATCCCAAATTGAGGAGGTGGACGTTCAGAGCAAGATTTATGATTCTTTCCCCTTTTCCTCTTTTTGTGAGTGTGTATGTGTATGCTTCTGTCTGAGATTTTGTCTTGTATAGCTTTGCTTCCACCATTTGTCCTAGGGTTCTGTCTGTCCGTTTTTGTTTTTTTTTAAAATTCTTTTCTTAATAATTATTTTTTATTTTAATAACTTTATTTTATTTTACTTTATCTTCTTTCTTTCTTTCCTTCCTTCCCTCCTTTAGACAATGAATCATCCCAAATTGAGGAGGTGGACTTTGAGAGCAAGATTTATGACTTTTTTCCCCTTTTCCTCTTTTTGTGAGTGTGTAAGTGTATGCTTCTGTGTGAGATTTTGTCTGTATAGCTTTGCTTCCACCATTTGTCCTAGGGTTCTATCCGTCCGTTTTTTTTCTTAATAATTACTTTTTTATTTTAATAACTATTATATTTTATATTACTTTATTTTATTTTACTTTATTTTCTTTCTTTCTTCTTTTCCTTCCTCCCTCCCTTTTTTTTTCTTTCTTTCTTTCTTTCTCTTTCTTTTTTTCTTCTTCTACTAATTCTTTCTTTCTACTTTTTCCTCCCTTTTATTCTGAGCCGTGTGGATGAAAGGCTCTTGGTGCTGCAGCCAGGAGTCAGCACTGTGCCTCTGAGGTGGGAGAGCCAAATTCAGAACCCTGGTCCACAAGAGACCTCCCAGCTCCACATAATATCAAACGGCGAAAACCTCCCAGAGATCTCCATCTCAACACCAGCACCCAGCTTCACTCAACGACCAGCAAGCTACAGGGCTGGACACCCTATCCCAAACAACTAGCAAGACGGGAACACAACCTCACCCATTAGCAGAGAGGCTGCCTAAAATCATAATAAGTCCACAGACACCCCAAAACACACCACCAGGCGTGGACCTGCCCACCAGAAAGACAAGATCCAGCCTCATCCACCAGAACACAGGCACTAGTCCCCTCCACCAGGAAGCCTATACAACCCACTGAACCAACCTTAGCCACTGGGGACAGACACCAAAAACAACGGGAACTACGAACCTGCAGCCTGCAAAAAGGAGACCCCACACACAGTAAGACAGGCAAAATGAGAAGACAGAAAAACACGCAGCAGATGAAGGACCAAGATAAAAACCCACCAGACCTAACAAATGAAGAGGAAATAGGCAGTCTACCTGAAAAAGAATTCAGAATAATGATAGTAAGGATGATCCAAAATCTTGGAAACAGAATAGACAAAATGCAAGAAACATTTAACAAGGACCTAGAAGAACTAAAGATGAAACAAACAACAATGAACAACACAATAAATGAAATTAAAAATACTCTAGATGGGATCAATAGCAGAATAACTGAGGCAGAACAACGGATAAGTGACCTGGAAGATAAAATAGTGGAAATAACTACTGCAGAGCAGAATAAAGAAAAAAGAATGAAAAGAACTGAGAACAGTCTCAGAGACCTTTGGGACAACGTTAAACACATCAACATTCGAATTATAGGGGTTCCAGAAGAAGAAGAGAAAAAGAAAGGGACTGAGAAAATATTTGAAGAGATTATAGTTGAAAACTTCCCTAATATGGGAAAGGAAATAGTTAATCAAGTCCAGGAAGCACAGAGAGTCCCATACAGGATAAATACAAGGAGAAATACGCCAAGACACATATTAATCAAACTGTCAAAAATTAAATATAAAGAAAACATATTAAAAGCAGCAAGAGAAAAATAACACACAAGGGAATCCCCATAAGGTTAACAGCTGATCTTTCAGCAGAAACTCTGCAAGCCAGAAGGGACTGGCAGGACATATTTAAAGTGATGAAAGAGAAAAACCTGCAACCAAGATTATTCTACCCAGCAAGGATCTCATTCAGATTTGATGGAGAAATTAAAACCTTTACAGACAAGCAAAAGCTGAGAGAGTTCAGCACCACCAAACCAGCTTTACAACAAATGCTAAAGGATCTTCTCTAGGCAAGAAACACAAGAGAAGGAAAAGACCTACAATAACGAACCCAAAACAATTAAGAAAATGGGAATAGGAACATACATATCAATAATTACCTTAAATGTAAATGGACTAAATGCTCTCACCAAAAGACACAGATTGGCTGAATGGATACAAAAACAAGACCCATATATTTGCTGTCTACGAGAGACCCACTTCAGATCTAGAGACACATACAGACTGAAAGTAAGGGGATGGAAAAAGATATTTCATGCAAATGGAAACCAAAAGAAAGCTGGAGTAGCAATTCTCATATCAGACAAAATAGACTTTAAAATAAAGACTATAAGAAGAGACAAAGAAGGACACTACATAATGATCAAGGGACTGATCCAAGAAGAAGATATAACAATTGTAAACATTTATGCACCCAACATAGGAGCACCTCAATACATAAGGCAAATACTAACAGCCATAAAAGGGGAAATCGACAGTAACACATTCATAGTAGGGGACTTTAACACCCCACTTTCACCAATGGACAGATCATCCAAAATGAAAATAAATAAGGAAACACAAGCTTTAAATGATACATTAAACAAGACGGACTTAATTGATATTTATAGGGCTTTCCATCCAAAAACAACAGAATACACATTTATCTCAAGTGCTCATGGAACATTCCCCAGGATAGATCGTATCTTGGGTCACAAATCAAGCCTTGGTAAATTTAAGAAAAGTGAAATTGTATCAAGTATCTTTTCCAACCACAACGCTATGAGACTAGATATCAATTACAGGAAATGATCTGTAAAAAATACAAACACATGGAGGCTAAACAATACACTACTTAATAACGAAGTGATCACTGAAGAAATCAAAGAGGAAATCAAAAAATACCTAGAAACAAATGACAATGGAGACACGACGACCCAAAAATCTATGGGATGCAGCAAAAGCAGTTGTAAGAGGGAAGTTTATAGCAATACCATCCTACCTTAAGAAACAGGAAACATCTCGAATAAACAACCTAACCTTGCACCTAAAGCAATTAGAGAGAGGAGGACAAAAAAAACCCTAAGTTAGCAGAAGGAAAGAAATCATAAAAATCAGATCAGAAATAAATGAAAAAGAAATGAAGGAAACAATAGCAAAGATCGATAAAACTAAAAGCTGGTTCTTTGAGAAGGTAAACAAAATTGATAAACAATTAGCCAGACTCATCAAGAAAAAAAGGGAGAACACTGAAATCAACAGAATTAGAAATGAAAAAGGAGAAGTAACAAGTGACACTGCAGAAATACAAAAGATCATGAGAGATTACTACAAGCAACTCTATGCCAATAAAATGGACAATCTGGAAGAAATGGACAAATTCTTAGAAATGCACAACCTGCCAAGACTGAATCAGGAAGAAACAGAAAATATGAACAGACCAATCACAAGCACTGAAATTGAAATTGTGATTAAAAATCTTCCAACAAAGAAAAGCCCAGGACCAGATGGCTTCACAGGCGAATTCTGTCAAACATTTACAGAAGAGCTAACACCTATCCTTCTCAAACTCTTCCAAAATATAGCAGAGGGAGGAACACTCCCAAACTCCTTCTACGAGGCCACCATCACCTTGATACCAAAACCAGACAAGGATGTCACAAAGAAAGAAAACTACAGGCCAATATCACTGATGAACATAGATGCAAAAATCCTCAACAAAATACTAGCAAACAGAATCCAACAGCACATTAAAAGGATCACACACCATGATCAAGTGGGGTTTATTCCAGGAATGCAAGGATTCTTTAATATACGCAAATCAATCAATGTAATAAATCATATTAACAAACTGAAGGAGAAAAACCATATGATCATCTCAATAGATGCAGAGAAAGCTTTCAACAAAATTCAACACCCATTTATGATAAAAACCCTGCAGAAAGTAGGCATAGAGGGAACTTTCCTCAACATAATAAAGGCCATGTATGAGAAACCCACAGCCAACATCGTCCTCAATGGTGAAAATCTGAAAGCATTTCCACTAAGATCAGGAACAAGACGAGGTGGCCCACTCTCACCACTCTTATTCAAAATTTTGGAAGTTTCAGCCACAGCAATCAGAGAAGAAAAGGAAATAAAAGGAATCCAAATCGGAAAAGAAGTAAAGCTGTCACTGTTTGCAGATGACATGATACTATACATAGAGAATCCTAAAGATGCTACCAGAAAACTACTAGAGCTAATCAATGAATTTGGTAAAGTTCAGAATACAAAATTAATGCACAGAAATCTCTGGCATTCCTATACACTAATGATGAAATATCTGAAAGTGAAATCAAGAAAACACTCCCATTTACCACTGCAACAAAAAGAATAAAATATCTAGGGATAAACCTACCTAAGGAGACAAAAGACCTGTATGCAGAAAATTATAAGACACTGATGAAAGAAATTAAAGATAATACAAATAGATGGAGAGATATACCATGTTCTTGGATTGGAAGAATCAACATTGTGAAAATGACTCTACTACCCAAAGCAATCTACACATTCAATGCAATCCCTATCAAACTACCACTGGCATTTTTCACAGAACTAGAACAAAAATTTCACAATTTGTATGGAAACACAAAAGACCCCGAATAGCCAAAACAATCTTGAGAACAAAAAACGGAGCTGGAGGAATCAGGATCCCTGACTTCAGACTATACTACAAAGCTGCAGTAATCAAGACAGTATGGTACTGGCACAAAAAAAGAAACATAGCTCAATGGAACAGGATAGAAAGCCCGGAGATAAACCCACGCACATATGGTCACCTTATCTTTGATAAAGGAGGCAGGAATGTACAGTGGAAAAGGACAGCCTCTTCAGTAACTGGTGCTGGGAAAACTAGACCAGTACATGTAAAAGTATGAGATTAGATCACTCCCTAACACCATACACAAAAATGAGTTCAAAATGGATTAAAGACCTAAATGTAAGGCCAGAAACTATCAAACTCTTAGAGGAAAACATAGGCAGAACACTCTATGACATAAATCACAGCAAGATCCTTTTTGACCCACCTCCTAGAGAAATGGAAATAAAAACAAAAATAAACAAATGGGACCTAATGAAACTGCAAAGCTTTTGCACAGCAAAGGAAACCATAAACAAGACCAAAAGACAACCCTCAGAATGGGAGAAAATATTTGCAAATGAAGCAACTGACAAAGGATTAATCTCCAAAATTTTTAAGCAGCTCATGCAGCTCAATAACAAAAAAACAAACAACCCAATCCAAAAGTGGGCAGAAGACCTAAACAGACATTTCTCCAAAGAAGATATACAGACTGCCAACAAACACATGAAAGAATGCTCAACATCATTAATCATTAGAGAAATGCAAATCAAAACTACAATGAGATATCATCTCACACCAGTCAGAATGGCCATCATCAAAAAATCTAGAAACAATAAATGCTGGAGAGGGTGTGGAGAAAAGGGAACCCTCTTGCACTGTTGGTGGGAATGTAAATTGATATAGCCACTGTGGAGAACAGTATGGAGGTTCCTTAAAAAACTAAAAATAGAACTACCATATGACCGAGAAATCCCACTACTGGGCATATATCCTGAGAAAACCATAATTCAAAAAGAGTCATGCACCAAAATGTTCATTGCAGCTCCATTTACAATAGCCTGGAGATGGAAACAACCTAAGTGTCCATCATCGGATGAATGGATAAAGAAGATGTGGCACATATATACAATGGAATATTACTCAGCCATAAAAAGAAACAAAATTGAGCCATTTATAATGAGGTGGATAGACCTAGAGTCTGTCATACAGAGTGAAGTAAGTCAGAAAGAGAGACAAATACCATATGCTAACACATATATATAGAATTTTAAAAAATGTCATGAAGAACCTAGGGGTAAGACAGGAATAAAGGCACAGACCTACTAGAGAATGGACTTGAGGATACACAGAGGGGGAAGGGTACGCTGTGACAAGGCGAGAGAGAGGCATGGATATATATACACTACCAAACGTAAGGTAGATAGCTAGTGGGAAGCAGCCGCATAGCATAGGGAGATCAGCTCGGTGCTTTGTGACCGCCTGGAGGGGTGGGATAGGGAGGGTGGGAGGGAGGGAGATGCAAGAGGGAAGAGATATGGGAACATATGTATATGTATAACTGATTCACTTTTTTATAAAGCAGAAACTAACACACCATTGTAAAGCAATTATACTCCAATAAAGATGTAAACAAATATAAATAAAAAAAATAAAATGCATCATGCACTCTGTGCGTGATGTTGTCACTGGCCAAAAACAAAAAACAAAAAGAAACAAACAAAAAACAATGTACAAAGCTTTAAACACTTATATCAGTAAAGAATGTTTTCAAATCTATAATCTGAGCTTCCAACTTAGGAAAGTAGAAAAAGAGCGAACTAAATACAAAGGAGTAGGAAGGAAATAATAAAGATTAGGGAATCAGTGCAACACAAAACATTAAAAGTAGAGAAGAATCAATGAAACCAAAAGCTGGTTCTTTGAAAAGATTAACAAAATGGCAAACCCTTAGCTAGACCAACCAAGAAAATAAGAGAGAAGACAAAAATGACTAAAGTCAATAATTAAAAGGGAGGCATCATTACTGACCCTATAGAAATGGAAATGATTAAAAGGGAACATTAATTATAACTTTAGGCCAACAAATGAGAAAGCTTAGATGAATGAACAAATTCAAAGGAAGATATAAATTAACAAAGCAGTCTCAAGAAGAACAGCTGAAAAACCTATAAGATATACAGGCTGAATTAGTAATCAACAAACTGCTCACAAAGAAAAGTCCAGGTACGGATGGTTTCATTTGTGAATTCTATCAAATATTTAAGAAATAATATCGACCCTGCACAAACACTTTCAGAAAATAAAGGAGGAGGGAATATTTTCCAACTTATTCTACTATGTCATTATTACACCGAAACCAAAGCTAAGGAAAGACATCACAAGAAAAGAAAACCACAGACCAATATCCCTCATGAAAACAGACACAAAAATCCTTAACAAAATATTAGCAAGCTTAATCCAGCAACATATAAAAATGATTATCATGATACACTTATAAGTGTATTTATCCCAGGAATGAAAGATTGTTTTCACATCTAAAAATCAATTAGTAAAATATGTCATGTTAACAGATTAAAACTTTAAACCACATGCTCACTACAGTAGGTGCAGAAAAAGTAGTACAAAAAATCCAACACCCATTCATGATTTTCAAAAAATCCTCAAATAATTAGGAATAGAAGGGAATCTCCTCTACGTGCACGTGGTAGGCACCAAAGATGCCTGCATCCTACACCCTAGGATCTGTGAAAATGTCTCATGGTAAAAGGAACTCTGCAGATGTGATTAAGTCACTGATTATGCAGGTGATCCCAATGTAATTTACAAGGGTCCTTATAAGAAGGAGAAAGAAGAGTCAGAAACAGTAGGAGAGGTAGGATGGAAGTAGAGGTTGGAGTAATGTGAGGAAGGGGCCATTAACCAAGCAATGCAGGTGGATTCCAGAAGCTGGAAAAGGCTCTCCTAGAGAACCCCAGAAGAAATGCAGCCCTGTGGACATCTTGATTTTAGGACTTTTGACCTCTAGAACTGTAAGAGAAAAATTCTGTGTTGCTTTAAGCCATTAAATTTATGGTAATTACAGTACCCATAAGAAAGTAATATACTGCTAAAGAGCATGCACAAAAACCCTAGAGGTAAGATCATAGTTAATGGTTAAAAACTGAATGTTTTCCCCCTTAGACTGGGAACCAGATAGGAAAGGAAAAAATAACTGTCTTTATTCATAGGCAACATGATTGTCTATGTAGAAAATCCTAAGGTATGCACTGAACTACTATAGCTAATAAAAGAGTTTAGTCACAGAATACAAGATGGATATACAACTGTATTCCTATATATTTACATGTAACAATCAGAAAATGAAATAAGAAAAATTCTATTCATAATATCCTCAAAATGAATAAAATATTTAGAACTTAGTAAAAGAAGTATATATAATCTGAAAAATTCAAAACATTGCTGAAATAAATTATAGAAAATCAAAATAAAGGAAGATGCATTACATATTCATGGATTAGAATATTCAATATTATTAAAACAGCAATTTCCCCAAATTGAATTACAGATTCAACACAATCTGTATAAAATTCCAGCAGGCTTTTTTTGTAAAAAAGTTGACAAGCTGCTTCTAAAATTTACATGGAAATACAAAGGAACTAGAATAACCAAAGCAATTTTGAGAAAAAGGAACAAAATTGGAGGAGTTACACTATCTGATTTTGAAACTTACTATAAAGGTAAAGAGATTCAGAGCATAAGGATAGGCATATATACAGTGTACGCATATAGATCAATGGAATCAACATGAGTGTCCAGAAATAAACACTAACATTTGTGATCAACTGATTTTTCTACAAAAGTGCCAAGAAAATTCAATGGGGAAATAATAATCTTTACAATTAACAATGCTGGGACAATTGGACATACACATACAAAAATATGAATTTTGATTCCTTATCTCACACAGAAAAATAAAATTAATAATAAATATAATTGTAAAGGCTAAAACTATTCTAGAAGAAAACATAGGAGAATATCTTTCTGACCTTGAATTAAGCAAAGATTTCTTAGATAGGATACCAAAAGCACAAGTCATAAAAGAACAAATTAATAAATTGAACTTCATTAAAATTAAAAACTTTTGTGCTTCAAAAAACACCATTAAGAAAACAAAAAGAAACAGACTGGAAGAAAATAATTGCAAAGCATATATCTTGTAAAGGACTTGTATTCAGAATACATAAAGAACACTTACCACTCAATACTAAGAAAACAAACAACCCAATCAAAAACTGGGTAAAAGATTTGAATAGACATTTCATCAAAAAAAGACATACGAATGGCTCATAAACACTTGAAAAAGTATCAAGATTATTTGTTACTACAGAAATTTAAATTAAAACTACAATCAGATAACAGTACACACCCACAAGAATAGCTGAATAAAAAAATATGCAATAGTAAGTGTTAGCAAGGATGTAGAGAAGTAGGAACGCTCATACATCACTGATGAGAAAGTAAAATGGTGCCTCCATTTTACTTGGGAAACAGTTGGAAACATTGGAAAACAGTTTGGCAGTTCCTCAAAAGTTTATACATAGAGTTACTGTATGACCCAGAAATTCTATTCACTCAAGAGAAATGAAAACATATCCACACAAAAACCTGGACATGAATGTTTACAGCATTGTTCATAACAGCCCCAAAGTGGAAACAACCCAGTGTCATCAAGTGGTAAAGGGATAAACAAAATGTGGTATATCTATACAACGGAAAACTATTTAGCAACAAAAAGGAATGAATTGCTGATACATGCTACAACATGAGCAAACTTCAAAAACATCATGCTACCTGAAAGAAGCAAAATTTCAAAGATCATATATTATAAGATTCTATTTATATGAAATATCTAGAAATGACAAATTTGTAGAGACAAAGGTTTAGGGTAGACATGGGAGTAATTTACCACAAATGGGTTCAAGGGAATTTGCAGTCATGGAAAAGTCCTAAAATTGGATGTAGTAATGATTGATAATTCAATAAATTTAGTAAAATGCACCTAATTGAACACAATAGGTGAATTTCATTATATGTAAATTATATACCTAATAAAGCTGTTTAAAAATTACGAAAAAAACCTATTCAGTTTCACAAAATGTTAGAATAGAAAACAGAAAATATACATTAAAGAACAATTAAATGAATGAAAATATATACCATATTTACATTCCAAGATTTGAAGATTCATACTATAAACAAGTCAATTGTCCTTAACTGATTTCCTTGATGGAATCTCAATCAAAATCACATGAGAGGGCTTCCCTGGTGGCGCAGTGGTTGAGAGTCCGCCTGCTGATGCAGGGGACCTGGGTTCGTGCCCCGGTCTGGGAAGATCCCACATGCCGCGGAGCGGCTGGGCCTGTGAGCCATGGTCACTGAGCCTGCGCGTCCGGAGCCTGTGCTCCGCAACGGGAGAGGCCACAACAGTGAGAGGCCCGTGTACCGGGAGGAAAAAAAAAAGAAGAACTTTTATTCATGAAAAGAAACCATAAAGGCAGTGAAATGATAAGCCAAAGAATGGGAATAGACAATTTCAACACATATAACCAACAAAGAGCAAGTATCCACAATGATAAAGAACTTTTTTAAATTTATAAGAAATGCATGTAAGATTAGAGATGAAGTTTGGAGATAAGACTATTCATGACATATAATCACAACACTTTTCTACCTCCCTCTTCTCTGTAGCAGTACTGAAGGTAAGTAGTTATCATTGAGATCTGCCATATCTACCATAGGGCTTTGGGGCTGAACTACTGCTTTGATGCATACCTAGAGTGACCTCTGAAACAAGACTGCATCTGGACACAGATAAAAACAGATGGAAAGACATTCATGCAGGAAACAGACATTTCTACATTTGCTAAAAGGGCAAAAGAATTGAACGGCCATTTCACAAAGGAGGCTATCCAAATGGTCAATAAATGTCTGAGAAGGTTTCCAACCTCATCAAGAAAATGAAATTAAAATCACAATGAAACAAACAACATAGACCTGGACTCCTGAAAAATATCAATGTTCTGAAAATCAGACACACAGACAGATATGTGCAGGTGCACGCACACACGCATGCACACACACACACATGCAGAGTCAACAGAACTATTCTAAAGCAAAGTAAATGCAATGTGTGATGCCTGATTGCATCCTGGATTTAAAATTGAGAAATCTAATTACAAACTCTATGTTAGATAATATTAGTGTGATAATATTAAATATCTTAAGATCATAATACTGTGATAATATAGGAGACATTTTGTATTCTTAGGAGATACATAATCAAGTATTTAGGAGTAAAACTTCTTAATGTCTCTTACTTTCAAACAGTTTAGTGATAAACCACACACACACACAAACACACACACACAAACCATTCTCATGTAGATGAAAAGAGATGTAAAGCAAATGTTGCAAAATGTCAACAGTTGTTGAATGTCGGTGAGGGGTATGGATGTACTATTCTTTCAATTTTTCTCCATGTTTGAAATTTTAAAAATAGAAGGCATGGAAAATAACACTTTACTAAAGACTAAGAAAATAAAAAGCAATATAAATGAATGCTAATTATTAAGAAAGGGAAGAAGAATACAATGAAATATAAGCAAATACCCATCAGATTAGAGTCTGACAATACGCAGCATGGACAAGGATATGGAGCAACCTGAACCTTCACACATGGTTGGTGGAATTTTAACTTGGGACAATCCCTTTAATAGATGTAAAGAGAGTTTACATCTATTAAAGCTGAAGATGTGTGAACTCTTCACCCCTCAATTCCACTCTTAGACCCTGAGAAACTCTTGCACATGTGTCCCAGGATACATGTACAAGAATGATCACAGTAGCAGCACTGATACTTATACCCACACAAATGGAAACAACTCACGTGTCCAACCACAGTAGAATGGATAAAGGTTGGTATGTTCAGATAAAGGAATACTATACTGCAATGAAGAGGAATGAACTATGGCTACACATTTCAATATGAATAAATCTCAAAAATATAATGTTAAGTAGAAAGAAAGACCCAATAGAATACATATTGTAAAATTCATTGGTATAGTGCTTAAAAACTGGTAAAACTGAACACGGTTTAGTGCTGTACGTATGGGTGGTAAAAATACAAAGAAATACATAGAAATTACTATCACAAGTCTGGACACTGGTTATATCTGATGGGCAGGGGGTTGTGATATCATTTTTTTTTCATAGTTACAATTTTTTTATTTAACTATAGTTGATTTACAATATTGTGTTACTTTCAGGTATATAGCTTCAGATTCTTTTTCATTATTGGTTATTACAAGATATTGAATATAGCTCCCTGTGCTATATAGTAAATCCTTGTTGTTATACATAGTGGTGTGTAGAAGTCTATATCCAGCAAAAATTATCCCTCAAAAGTGTAGGAGAAATAAAGATTTTCTCAGACAAACAAAAACAACTTACTCTGCAAGAAATGTTAAAAGAAGTTCTTTGGGGAGAAGGAATATAATATAGGGGCAAAACTTAGATCTACATAAAGAAAGGAAGAGTATTAAATAAGCAATAATATAAGGTAAAATCAAATATTATTTTTCATTTTCTTAGTTGATCTAAACAATAAGTGTTCAAAATAATAATAGTAACAATGCGTTGTGTGATTATAGCATAGGGGTAAGTAAAATTAACAGGGATTGTGATTTCTGAAGGGCATATGGCGACTCTTGGAGTATTAGCAAGGTTTTATTTATTGATCTGACTGAACATATGTTTTAAGTACTCTTTGTCATGATCCTTTTCATTATCCCTTCCAAATTTATGTCCACCCAGGACGTCAGAATGTAATCTTATTTAGAAATAGAGCATTTGCATATATAATTAGGTAAGACGAGGTCATACTGGATTAGAGTGGGCCCTAAATCCAATGACTGGTGTCCTTTTAAGAAGACCATGTGAAGACTCAGAGACACAGACACACAGGGAGAATATCATATGATGATAGGAGCAGAGACTGGAGTGAAACATCTATAAGCCAAGGACTGCCAGCAACCACTAGAAGCTAGCAGAGAGGCATGGAACAGATTCATCCTCACAGCCTTGCCAACACCTTGATTTGAACTAGCCTCCAGAACTGTGAAAGAATAAATTTCTGTTGCTTTAAGCCATCCAGTTTGTGGTTTTTTGTTACAGCAGCCCTGGGAAACTAACACCTAAAACTGAAGAAGTGGTTTTGGAATTGGGTAATGGATAGAGGCTAGAAGAATTTGAGGTGCTTGATAGCAAAAGACTAGTTACCTTGAAGAGACCATTGGTAGAAATATGAATTTTTTTTCTTGAGATTTTTTTTAACATCTTTATTGGAGTATAATTGCTTTACAGTGGTGTGTTAGTTTCTGCTTTATAACAAAGTGAATCAGCTATATGTATACATATATCCTCATATCTCCTCCCTCTTGCATCTCCCTCCCACCCTCCCTATCCCACCCCTCTAGGTGGTCACAAAGCACCGAGCTGATCTCCCTGTGGTATGTGACTGCTTCCCACTAGCTATCTATTTTACATTTGGTAATGTATATATGTCCATGCCACTCTCTTACTTCGTCCCAGCTTACCTTTCCCCCTCCCAGAAATATGAATGTTAATAGCAGTTCTGGTGACTGCTCAGAAGGAAGTAAAGAGGACAGTAGAGAAAGCTTCTATCATCTCAGAGAATACATATATCATCATGAACAAAATGCTGGTAGAGATATGAACATTAAAAGTGCTTCTGGTGAGGCCTTAGAAGGAAATGATGAACATGTTATTAGACACTGTAAGAAAGGCAATCTTTATCATAAGGTGGCAGAAACTTGGCTGAATTGAGTTCTGCTGTTGGGTCGAAAGTGTAACTTATAAATGATGAACTTGGATATTTAGCTGAGGAGATTTCCAAGCAAAGTGTGAAAGATGTAGCCAGGTTTCTCACTGATGCTTATAATAAAATGAGAGAGGAGAGAGTTAAATTGAGTAAATATCTGCTTAAAAAGGAATCAGCACTTGATGATCTGGAGAATTCTCAGCCTACCTAGACAGCATGCTCTGGAAAAAGGGCCAATGGTGTGGCTGGACAAACGTTCACTGAAGAGATTAGGTGTGTGATGCATGGATCAAATCAACCACCTCAGAAGCCAGGAATAGACAAGGGGTTATCCAGAAAGGATCTGTGAAGAATCCTCATATCTAACCGTGTGGATCTCTTGACATACACAAGAGACTGACAAGGTTTTTAAGGATTTTATACCAGCAGAAACAGTGCCAGCCTGATGTAAAAGTGACAGAGACAGAGTAAAATGAAGGAAGGTAAAATGAAGTCACAAGTGCAAAAGCCAGAGAGGGTGGGGCTGCAGCTGCCCTGGTAGGCTAAGATGGTAGGGCTGTCCCAGAGGACCCAGAGAGCAAGGCTATCCCTGGCGTCAGAAGACAGAGCGTTGAAGCCAGAGCATTACTCTTAGGTCTTGAAATCTAATGGAATTTGCCCTGCTGGGCTGCTAACTCGCTTTAGAACAGTAACCCCTTTATTCCTTCCTTTTTGCCCTTTCAGAATGGGAATGCCTACCCTATGCTTGTCTCATCATTGTATTTTGGAAGCAGACAACTTGTCTAGTTTCATAGGTCTCTGGACAGAAAGGAATTTTGCCGTAGGATGGAACATACTCAAGAGTCTCACACCTCATTTAGATGATTTAGATAATGAGATTTTGGACTTTTTGAGTTGATATTTAGATGAGATTTGGGACTTAGACTTGATGCTGAAATAGGTTAAGACTTTGGGGGATGTTGTGATGAGGTGAATATATTTTGCACGTGAGACAGATATGAATTTGTGGAGGCCACAGGGCTGACTATACTGGGTTGAATAGTGTACGCTCAAAATTCATGTCCATCCAGCACCTGAATATGTGACTTTATTTGGAAATAGGGGGTTGGCAGACGTAATTAGTTAAGATGAGGTCATACTGCATTAGGATGGATCCTAAATTCAAAGACTAGTGTCCTTAATAAGAAGGCTATGTGAAGACACAGAAACATAGACACACAAGGAGACTGTCATGCAATGACAGAGGCAAGAACTGGAATGATGCATCTGCAACACCAAGGAATGTTGGCAATCACCAGAAGCTAGAAGAGACAAGGAACTATCCTCCTCTAGAACCTTCGGAAAGAACATGGCCTTGCCAACAACTTGATTTCAGACTTCTAGCTACCGTGAAAGGATCAATTCTGTTGTTCTAAGCCACTAGATTTGTAGTTATTTGTTATGGCAGCACTAGAAAAATAATACAGTGATTTTAGAAAAGTCTTCCAAGAAATTTTATTTTATATAGAGAAGGAAAAATTATTGATACACACAATATCAATGAATCTCAAAAATATTATGCTGAGTTAAAGAAGCCTTACACAAAGAATATATAGTGTATGGTTTTGGTTATCTGAAGTTCTAGAACAGGCAAAACTAATCTATAGCATAAAAAAATCAAAACACTAGTTGCCTCTAGGAGAGTGGGATGGGAATTACTAAGAAGTATGGTGGAACTTTCTGGGGTGAGGGTAATCTTCTATGTGTTAATAAGGGTTAGGTTACACAAATGCAGTGGTGTGTTGAACATGGCCCAATGATTGTGTGCATCACTTCCCGACTCCATGTTCAGTGATAACACATTGGTAGCTTGAAACTGGCCATGGTGGGAATGTGTACATCACGAAAACTGGCAAATGATACATATAAGAGTCTCTTTTTCTGGAGAGCTGGCTGTTAAACATTTACCAACACATCACTACAAAGATGTATACATTGGTTAAAAGTCAGCAAATGAATACTTAAGATGTGTGCATTTCATTGCATGGAAATTTTATATCAAAAGAAAAAAACGTAAATATGTAATTCTAGTCAACAATATGTATACTGACATATTTAGGCGGACATATATTTACACTGGCAATCTATTCAAAATACATCAATAAAGTAAGATGGTTTGATAGATGGATAAAGGGATAGACAGATGTGATAAATAAGTAAAATATTAATGTTATAATCTAGTCAGTTATCACTGGGTGTTTGTGATAAAATTCTTTCAAATTTTCTGTGTTTAAAATTTTTCATTAAATATTGGAAAAATATTTTCCCATTTGGATATCAAAAATATTAACATATGTAGTTTAATCCTATCTTTTTTAGGGCTTCAATTTTTATACTTCATTTTTAAACCAATTGCTACTCGTTATGGTATATAGTGAAGGCAGAGAATCTAAACGTACTGTTTGCTCAAGTAGCAAAACAACTGAAGGGCATTTTTTGTTTTTATCATTTTTTAAAGATAGTTCATGGTAGGAGTACATACACCATGGACACTGGCAAATGGTACAAATCATGTTAAAATCTTGAAAGGAAAGAAGTAATACTGGGGATAACTGACTAAGGTCCCTGGGGAGATAAGAGGGGTAGGATCCAGCACAAAGGAATAAAGATTAACCTTAGGCAGAAAGGATGTCCCTAGCACTGAGTTGAGACTGAAGAAAATGATAGCTAAGATATGGAAGTTATCAGAAAGTCAGGCAGAAAGTGGATGAAGGTTCTTACTGATGGCATTGTTTTCTTTGAAATAGGAAAGAAGACTATCTGCTAAAAATAATGAAACAGTAGGATAGGAAAGAGTAATGAAGATCTAAAATGGCATTTATAAGGAATGAAATAGCTGACCAGGGACTAGGAGGTAGATTGCTGAAGAAAGAAGAAGGTTCTAGACAATACCAGCAATGAGGAATTTGTAGAGGCACTAATCAACAAAGTTATACTATTTTTCTCTAGTAGTGCTCAAAAGCCATGAATAAATAAATAAAGAAAGAAGGCAATTAGTTGGATTGATTCTGGGTAGAGGATTTGCTGGGTGGGTATGATACGCAGACAAGGAAGCAAGGAGAATGATTCAGTGGCAAGAACTTGGGTAAATAATGGATGATGGAGTCTAAGTGAGATGTGGAAGGAAGAGGAGACAGGAAGGGGATGACAGATTAGGAAAAAATTAAAAGGTCAAGGAACTGGAGATTTCAACAGGGTTGAAGAAATGGTAAAATGAGTGTAAGAGAGTTGTGAGAGTCAGAAGGATAAGAGAAAGGTTGTGGTTAAGAGTAGTATACTGGAGTTTAAGATTTCAGAGGAAGTATATTTCCAGAGATAATATATGTTGTTTTCCCACTGATTTAAGTTTAGAAAATGGGATATGTATTACACACACACACACACACACACACACACACACACAGTTATCTCAAGATATAGTAAAATCACACTTAAAAAGGCAAAAAATCTTTTCAAACCACATATATAAATGCCATGATCAAGAGCACAGACTTTTATGTAAGAACAGACCTAGATTTAAGTCCTAGCATGGTTATTTAACAACTGACCTTGAGAAAGTCACTTATCCCCTCAGAAGCTCAATTTCATTAATTGTAATACAGCCACTACCTTATAGGGCTAAGGCTGAAATGAGTTAATGTGCAAAATGCTTAGCATAAGGAGTAGCACAAATAAGCCCCCTATTAGGAATTGTTTCCAGGTAAGATTAAGTAAGTACACTTTTGCCTCTCCCACTGAATACAGCTATAAAACCTAGAGAGACTGCATGGAGTACATGAAGACAATGAAAACTACAAAGCAGCAGTTGGAATAGGTAAGAAACTTAGAATTTGAAATAACAAAGAACTCATGCCCAGACACAGCATAATCAAATTGCTGAAAAGTAAACAGGGTAAAAAACAAGTAGAAGAATAAAGAGAAAACGTTTAAAAACACATACATTTATGGTTAATTGATTTTCTAAAAAAGTACCAAGACAGTTTAATTGGGAAAGGATCATCTTTTCAATGAAAAGTGGTAGGACTATTGGATATCCATGTGCAAAGAGATGAATGTAACCCTAACCTTACACCATATGTGTAATTCAGAAATTAATTCAACATGGTTCATAGACCTAAATGTATGAGGAGCTAAAACTATAAATCTTCTAGAAGAACACATATGAGGAAAATCTTTGTGATCTTGGGTTAGAAAGAAATCTTAGTTACAAGACCAAAAGCAGAAGTCATAAAAAAAATTAGACTTCACCAAAATCACAAACTCTCAAGCTTCAGAAAATGCTGTTAAGAAAGGGGATGTCAGTGAAAATGACAGAGTTAAGAACCTCTTGGGGTTTCCCTGGTGGCACAGTGGTTAAGAATCCGCCTGCCAATGCAGGGGACATGGGTTCAAGCCCTGGTCCGGGAAGATCCCACATGCCGCAGAGCAACTAAGCCCGTGTGCCACAACTGCTGAGCCTGTGCTCTAAAGCCCACGAGCCACAACTACTGAGCCCACGTGTCACAACTACTGAAGCCCACACACCTAGAGCCCATGCTCCACAATAAGAGAAGTCACCAAAATAAGAAGCCCGCACACTGCAACGAAGAGTAGCCCCCCTTGCTGCAACTAGAGAAAGCCCGCACGCAGCAACAAAGACCCAGCACAGCCAAAAAAAAAAAAAAAAAAAGAACCTCTTAAATCTCTCTTGCCATAAAAGCAATGAGAACACTGGCAGAAATGTCAGAATCAACTTTTTCAGAACTCTGAAAACTAACCAATCTTGGAAACATTTATTGAAAAAACATAGCTGGACATCAGTAAGAATAATAAGTTTTGTGGCATTTTAACTTGCCTTTTTCTCATCCCTTTCTCTCATGTCGTTAGTAACCTTGAAGACCAACAACCCCAAATCACAGTGAAATCGGCAGCCTGGCAACCGCTGAAGAAGAAAGAACAGAGTTGGAGTTCCTTTAAAGCCCCATTCCCAGAGAACTGTCATTACTTGATCTGTCTAGTGGTTCCCTGGAAGATCACACAAGCAACATTCTCTTTATCTGACTCAGCTCAAAATTCATCCAGTGCTAACAGCCTTTTTCCCGAGACCTTCTGTCAAAAACAATCAGAGGCAGTTGTTGAATTTTCTGGCTAGCTGAGGTGGTGTAGCTGAGACAAACAATAGGTTAACCAAAAAGCTTAGAAGGAAATCCTAGGGAATAAAATGTCCTTAGGGGGCTCTGAAAAGCTCCGACATATTTCTAGGAATCTAGAAGGCCATGCATGTGCACAGGACTGTCCACATGGCCAGAGCTTTGTGTGTGCTCAGGAAAGACCTGAAAAATCTGTAAGCTCTCACCACTGACTAATATTGAGTTTCTGCGCAAGCAGGGAGTAAAGGCTACAATGGAGTTATCAACTGCTTAGATGACTGTTGAAGATGTCTTCAGCTTACACACAAAGCCCATTGGTACGGGGCAATCCCTCAGTACTGGGAAAAGTACTAGTTCTAGACATAATTAAAACATTGTGTTAAGTTAAAGAAGGCCATATATTATATGATTCCATTTATATGCAATGTCCAGAATAGGCAAATCCATAGGGACAGACAGTAGACCAGTGGCTGCCTGGGCTGGAAGTAGAAACAGTGACTGAAAACAATCTCTGGGGTGATGAAAATGTTCTAAAATTAGACTGTGGTAATGGTTGAACAACTCTGTTAAATTTACTACAAACCACTGAATTGTACATTTAAAATGAGTTTTATGGTATGTAAAATACATCTCAATAAAGAAGTGAAAAAAAAGGACCCACCTACATTCTTTAAGAAACTCGCTTTTTTCAAAATATGAAACTCACTTTCAAATATAACAATATAGATAGGATAAAAGTAAAATGGAGAGAAAGCAATTCTGGAATGTTGGAGTAAGGACCTCTGAAAATCTGCTGCTCCATAAAAGCAAAAAGAACACCAGCAAAAGTTGTCAAAATCAAACTTTTGATAAGTCTGGAAATTAAGTAAAGGCTTGCAACAATATGAGGAACAGTTATTCAAGAAAAACAGCTGAGTAGCAGTCAGAATAGTAAGATTTGTGGCACTTTAACTTCCATAATCCCATTTCCCTCTCTCCAGTTTTTCAGTAGCCACTATGATAGTTGTGAAAAACAGCAGCCTAACTGACACTAGAGGAAGCAGAGCAGTTCTGGTGCTCCCCAAAAGCACCATCCTCAGAGAACTGTCACTGTTTGACTTTCCTAGCACCTCAATGAAAAGCTACACTCCAAGGGTTTGTCTTTGACTTGGTTCATATCTCACTCTGTGGAACAGCCCATCCCTAGATCATGTCAAAACCAATCAGTGGGGCTTGTTTAACACTGCAGCTGCTTGAGATGGCATTATCAGTTGGAGCTAACAAGAGGCTGACAAAAAAAAAAACTTAAAAGGAAACATAAGGAATACGAAACATAGGGAAATCACACTTCCTGCTTTCAAAATATACTACAAAGCTATGGCAACTAAAACAGTATGGTAGTGGCTTAAAGACAGATGTATGAACCAGTAGAAAAGAATAGACAGCCCAGAAATAAACTACACATGTATGGTCAATTGATCTTTGACAAGAGTGCCAGGAATACACAATGGGGAAAGGATAGTCCCTTCAACAAATGGTGAAAAGTGGATATCCTTGTGCAAAAAAGTGAAACTGGACCCTTATCTTATGCCATTCACAAAACTCAATTCAAAATGGATTGGGCTTCCCCGGTGGTGCAGTGGTTAAGAGTCCGCCTGATGATGCAGGGGACACAGGTTCGTGCCCTGGTCCGGGAAGATCCCACATGCCGCAGAGTGGCTGGGCCCGTGAGCCATGGCCGCTGGGTCTGCGCGTCCGGAGCCTGTGCTCCGCAACGGGAGAGGCCACAACAGTGAGAGGCCCGCGTACCACAAAAACAAAACAAAATGGATTAAAGACTTAAAAATAAGACCTGAAACTCTAAAACTCCTAGATGAAAACACAGGGGAAAAGCCTCTTGACATTGGTATTGGCAATGATTTATTGGATATAACCTCCAAAACATAGGTAACGAAAGCAAAAACAGAGAAGTGGGACTACGTCAAACTAAAAAGCTTTAGCATAGCAAAAGAAAAAATTAACAGAGTAAAAAGGCAACTTATAGAATGGGAGAAAATACAGTTGACTCTTTAACAACACCAGTTTGAACTGCACAGGTTCACTTAATGCAGATTTTTTTTTCACTAAATACATACTATAGTACTACAAAACCTGTGGTTGGATGAATCTGTAGATGTGAAACCATGGATATGGAGGGCTGAATATAAAGTTATACATGGATTTTTGACTGCTCGAAGGGTCAGTGCCCCTAAGCCCTGTGTTATTCAAGCGTCAACTGTATTTGCAAACCACATATCTGATAAGAGGTTAATATCCAAAACATATAGGAAACACCTACAACTCAATGGCATAAAAATAAAACCTGATTAAAAAATGGGCAAAGTATTTGAATAGACACTTCTTCACAGAAGATATATGAATGGCCGACAGGTATATGAAAAGGTGCTCAACATCACTAATCATCAGGGAAATGCAAATCAAAACCACAATGAGATATCATCTCACACCTGTAAGGATGGCTATTATCAAAAAGATAAGAGATAACAAGCGTTGGTGAGGATCTGGAAAAATGGAATCTTTGTACACTTTGGGTGGGAATGTAAAATAGTATGACTGCTATGGAAAACAGTATGAAGGTTCCACAAAAGATTAAAAATAGAAATACCATATGATAAAGCAATCCCACTTTTGAGTATTTATCCAAAAGAACTGAAATCACAAATGTCAAAGCCAAGAGTATAATGGTTGTTGCCAGGGGAAAGGGGAAAATGGGGAGTTACTATTCAATGGTTATAAAGTTTCAATAATATGAGATGACTTAAGTTCCAAAGATCTGCTGTACAACATTATGCCTATAGTTAACAATACTGTATTGTACACTTAAAAGTTTGTTAAGAGGGTAGATCTCATGTTGTATTCTTACCACAATTTAAAAAAAAAGAAAGAAAAATAGGGAATGAGATATCCATAGGGGGCTTTGAAATATTCAGACATATTCCTGGGACTCTAGAAGGTAAGGTACACGTGCAGGGCTATGCATATGCCAAGGAAAGTAAGGGCCTGAGAAGTCACTAATCTCTCACTTATGACTGATCTTGAGGCTCTGCATAAGCAGGAAGTGAAGTTGAAGACCAAGTTGCAAACTGGCCGCCTGAGCACTGAAGGAGTGACCCAATACACACAGACACACACACACACAGATACACACAGACACACACACACAGACGCAGACACACACAGTGCCTTGGTAAAGGCTGGTAGAGTTCTTGATTCAAGACATTTAAGAAAAACTCTCCAATCATTAGTGGGCCACTATGCTAACTGGACAGACTTCAGTGGCTTTACATGACAAAGAATTCAAAATTGACAGAATTGGTCTAGGAACATCACTAAACAAACAAATAGCAACAACAACAAACACTGGGTGGGGAGGGGTTGACTGATTTTCAGAGTTGTCACATAATATCATTTTAAATGTCTAATTTTCAACAAAAAAAATTATAAGACTGTAATGGACTGAATATTTGTGTCCCCCCAAAATTCGTATCTTGAATCCCTACACCTCAGTGTGATGATAAAAGGAGATGGGGATGTCTGAGTAGTAATTAGGATTAGATGAGGTCCTGAGAGTGAAACCCTCAGGAATGGGATTAGTGCCTTTATAAGAGTCATCAGAGCTTGGTTCCTCTCTCTGCTCTCTACCATGTGAGGATCCAACAAGAATTCAGCAGTCTGCAACCCAGAAGAGGGCTCTCATCGGAACCTGTTCATGCTGGAACCCTGATCTTAGATTTCCAGCCTCTAGAACTGTGAGAAATAAATATCTGTTGTTTATAAGTCACCCAGTTTATGGTACTTTGTTATAGCAGCCTGAGATGACTAAGACAAAGACACTGAGAAAAACAAAACGAAACCCCCCAAAACCAAGAAAGTATGGTCCATACACAGGAAAAAAGAAAGAGCTGATAGAAACTCCCCTGAGGAAGCACATTGGGCTTCTCAGGAAAAATCTTTAAATCAGTTATCGTAAGTTATTCAAACAGTTATAGGAAATCATTTTATAAAGAAATAAAAGAATATTTCAGAATATCTTACCAAACAGAGAATAAAAATAAAGATAGAAGTTATAATAAAGAATCAAATAGAAATTTTCGAGTTGAACGGTACTATAACTGAAATGAAAAATACCCTAAAGGGGCTCAACAGGAGATCTGAGTTGACAGAAGAAAGAATCATCAAACCTGAAGATATGTCAACTACCTCATCTGACGAAGATTACTAAATTTGAGGAGCAGAAAGAAAAAAGAATGAAGAAAAAATAATAGCGCCTTGGGGACCTATGGGAGACCAGCAAGCATACCAACACATGCATAATGGAATCTCAGAAGAAGAAGAAGGGGTAAAAAGAATATTTGAAGAGTTAATGGCTGAAAGCTTCCCCAAATTGATGAAAAACATTAATCCATACATCATAGAACCTCAACAGACTCCAAGTAGGATAAACACGAAGATACCTACGTGGAGTATGTCCAAAGAGACACTAAGACAAGTAGTCAAACTGTCAAAAGCAAAAGATGAAAAACGGATCTTGAAAGCAGTGAGAAAAAAGAGGTTCACCATGGACAAGGGGTCCTGAGATTATTAGTTGACTTCTCAATAGAAATTACAAGGGGCCAAAAGGCAGTGAGATGACATATTTTATCTGCTAAAAGAAAAAGATTGCCAACCAAAAATTCAATGTCCAGCAAAAAACTATAGTTTAAAACTAAAGGAGAAATTAAAACATCCCAAGATAAACATAAACTGACAGAGTTCACCAGTAGAAGATCTGCCCTATGAGAAAAACTATAGGGAGTCCTTCAGACGGAAATAAATGGACACTAAACAGTAACTCAAATTCACACAAAGACACTAGTAAATTTGACTACATAGGTAAACATTAAAGACACTATAAACATTTTTGTCCTTGTAACTCTTGTTCCATCTGACTTAAAAGATAACTGTGTAAAGCAATAACTATAAAACTCTGTTGGTGGGCTTAAAATCTAGAAAGATGTCATTTGTATGACAATAATAATACAAAGGAAGAAGGAGAGAACAGAGCTAAAAAGGAACAAAGTTTTTTAATATTATTGAAATTAAGTTGGCACTTTAATACAAATTTGTTTAAGCTAAGGTGTTAATTGTAATTCCCAGGGCAATTACTAAAAGAGTAACAGAAAGTAACAGAAGCAACAAGTTAATTAAAATGACATACTGTAAAAACTTATTTAACATGAAGGAATAAACTGAATAATAGAGGAACAAAAGATACAAGACATACGGAAAATAAATCGCAAAATGGCAGATGTAAATCCTACCTTAACAACAGACTCCACTTAAATGCATTAAATATAAATTAACACTCTACATAATTGGAAGAATGGATTAAAAAATGATTTAAAAAAGAAAACATGATCTAACTATTTGCTGTCTACAGGAGACACACTTTTTTTTGGTTTGTTTTGTTTTAAAAAAAAAAGGTTGAAAGTAAAAGGATGGAAAAAGATATTCCATGCAAAAAAGAATCAAAGTAGAACAGGGTACAAGAAATTTGAGTCTCCCTTTTTTCCTTGGTAAGTCTAGCTAAAGGACTGTGAATTCTGTTGATCTTTCCACAGAACCAACTTTTGGTTTTCTTGATTTTCTCTATTTTTTAATTCTTTTTTTCATTTATTTTTGCTCTAATCTTTATTATTTCCTTCCTTAAGCTTGATGTGGGTTTAGTTTGCTCTTCTTTTTGTAGTTTTGTTTTCATTAAACTTTATTTTTTTAGAGAAGCTGTAGGTTCACAGCAAAATTGAGGGGAAGTTACAGGGATTTCCCACATGCTCCCCTGCCCCCACACATGCTCAGCCTCCCTCATTATCAGTATCTCTCACCTGAGTGGGACATTTGTTATAAATGATGAACCTACACTGACACATCATAATCACCCCAAGTCTATAGTTTACATTACCATTTACTCTTGGTATTGTATATTCTGTGGGTTTGGACAAAGATTTGTAGTTTCTTAAGGTGGAAGTTTTGATTATAAATTTGAGACTTTTCTCCTTTATTAATATGGGCATTTACAGCTTTAGGTAGCCCCTTAAGTACTGCTTCTACTGCATTCCTTAAGTTTTGTTATTTTTTTTTCAGTCATCTCAAAGTATTTTCTAATGTCCCTTTTAACTTCTTTTTGATCCCTTGGTTATTCAGTAGAGTGTTGTCTAATTTCCACATATTTGTAAATTTCCTAAACGTCCTTCTATTATTGATTTCTAATTTCATTCCACTGTAAATAGAAGTGGTGAGAGTAGACATCTTTGTCTTATTCCTGGTATTGGAAGGAAGATTTCAGTCTTTCACCATTAACTATCATGTTAATTATTAACACAAATATATGGTCAACTGACTTCTGACAAAAATGTAAAGGCAAGTAAATGAAGAAAGAATACTCTCTTCAACAATTGGTACTGGAATAATTGGACATTCATAAGCAAAAAAGTGAACTTTAACATAAACCTCACACCTTATGTAAAAAGTAAGTCAAAGTGGATCATAGATCTAAATGTAAAATATACAACCATAAAACTGTTAGAAGAAAATAAAGGAATAGGGCTTCCCTGGTGGTGCTGTGGTTAAGAATCTGCCTGCCAATGCAGGGGACACGGGTTCAAGCCCTGGTCCGGGAAGATCCCACATGCTGCAGAGCAACTAAGCCCGTGTACCACAACTACTGAGCCCATGCTCTAGAGCCCGTGAGCCACAACTACCACGTGCTGCAACTACTGAAGCCTGCATGCCTAGAGCCCGTGCTCTGCAACAAGAGAAGCCACCACAATGAGAAGCCCGCGCACTGCAACGAAGAGTAGCCACTGCTCGCCGCAACTAGAGAAAGCCCATGTGCAGCAACGAAGACCCAATGCAGCCAAAAATTTAAAATAAAAATAAAAAATAAGGTTTAAAAAAAAGAGAAAGTAAAGGAATAAATCCTTTTTCATAATCTGGTATTAGACAGAGTTCTTAGACATAAAAAAAGCACAATCCATGAAAGAAAAAATGCGTAAACTGGACTGTATCAAAATTTAAAATATTTGCATTAATGCAAAAAAATTTGTACACTGAAAACTACAATATGTTGCTGAAAGAAATTAAAGATACAAATAAATGAAATAAATGCAAAGACATTCCATGTTCATGGATTGAAGACTTAATATTGTTAAGATGTCAGTACTGCCCAAAGTGATCTACAAATTCAAAGCAATCCTATCAAAATACCAATGACGTTTTTTGCAGAAATAGAAAAATCCAGGAATTCCCTGGTGGTCCAGTGGTTAAGACTTAGTGCTTTCACTGCCGTGGGCCTGGGTTGGATCCTTGGTTGGGGAACTAAGATCCCACAAGCTGCCCGGCATGGCCGAAAAAAAAAAAGAAAAAAGAAAAAGAAAAATCCATCCTAAAATTCATATGGAATCTCAAGGGACCCAAAGAGTTAAAACAATCTTGAAAAAGAAGAGCAAAGTTGGAGGTCTTACACTTCCTGATTTCAAAGCTTACTACAAATCTACAGTAGTTAAAACAGTGTGGTACTGGCATAAAGACAGACATACATACCAATGGAATAGAATGGAGAGCCTAGAAATACACTCTTTCATTTATAGTCAAATGATTTTCAGAGAGTATGCTAGGACCATTCAATGGGGAAAGGCAGTCGTTTCAACAAGTAGTACTGGAAAAACTGGATATCAAACATGCAAAAATGAATTTGGACCCTTTATATCATATACAAAGTTAACTCAAAATGGATCAAAGACCTAAACATAAGAGCTAAAACTATAAAACTCTCTGAAGATAATATAGGAAAAAAGGTTTATGACATTAGATTTGACAGTGATTTATTGGATATAACACCAGAAGCACAGGGAACAAAAAAAAAACTGACAAATTGGACTTCATCAAAAATAAAAACTTTTGTGCATCAAAGGACACTATCAACAGACTAAGAAGGCAACCCACAGAATCGGAGAAAATATTTGCAAATCATATATCTGATAAGGGAGTAATATCCAGAATATATAAAGAACTGCAACTCAACAACAAATAAACAACTCATCTAAAAAATGGGCAAAAGACACCCTTGTACATTGCTGGTATGAATTTAAAATGGTATAGCCTCTATAAACAGTATGGTGGTTCCTCAAAGGATTAAACATAGAATTACCATATGATCCAGCAATTTCACTTCTGTGTATATATTCAAAAGAATTGAAGGTAGGGACTGGAACAGATAGTTGTATATCCAGGTTCACAGCAACATTATTCACAATAGCCAAAAGGTAGAAGCAACACAAGGGTCTATTGACAGATGAATGGATAAACAAAATGTGGTAGATACATACAATGAAATAGTATTTAGCCTTACAAAGGAAGGAAATTCTGATACATGCTACAACATAGATGACCTTGAAGACATTATGCTAAGTGAAATAAGCCAAACACAAAAAGACACTGCTATGATTCCACTTACATGAGGTACCTAGAGGATTCAAATTCATAGAGACAGAAAGCAGAATGGGGGTTGGCAGGAGATGAGGGAAAGGGAGAATGGGGAGTTAGTGTTTAATGGGTAAAAAGTTTCCATTTGGGAAGATGAAAAAGTTCTGGAGATGGATGGTTACAATTGTTGCAGAACAATGTGAATATACTTAATACACTTAAAAAATAGTTAAAATGGTCAGTTTTATGTTAGGTATATTTTACCACAATAAAAGAAAGTTTGCTCTGCAAAAGACACTGTTAAGAGAATGAAAAGGCAAGCTACACACTGGGATAAAATATTTGCAAATCATATATCCAACAGAGAATTGTGTTTAGAATACATAAACAACTCTCAAGAGTCATCAGGAAAAAATTAACAACTCAGTTAAAAAACAGCAAAAGATTTGAACTGACACTTTAGCAACAGGATATAAGGATGGCAAATAAGCATATGAAAAGATGTTCAACATCATTAGCCATTAAGGAAATGCAAATTAAAACTACAATGAGATAAGACTTCACAGCTATTAGAATAACTAAAATAAATACCAACAATACCAAATGCTGACAAAGATGTAGAGCAACTGGAACTCTCATACATTGCTGGTGAAAATGCAAAATGGTTCAGCCACTCTGGAAAATGGTTTGGCAGTTTCTTATAAAGTTAAACAAACACTTACCATATGACCCAGTAATCCCACTCCTAGATATTTACCTTAGAGAAATAAAAATTTTATGTTCACACAAAAGCCTGTACAAGAGTATTCATATCAGTATTATTCATAATCACCACAACCTGGAAACAGCCCAAATGCACTTGAATGGGTGAATGGATAGACAAACTCTGGAACATTCATACAATGGAATGCTACTCGGCAAAATGAATGATACACACAACAACTTGGATGAATCTCAAAGGCACTATGCTGAGTGAAAGAAGTCACTCTCAAAAGATTATATATTGTATGATTCCATTCATATGACGTTCTCTAAAAGACAAAATCACAGTGATGGAGAATAGATCAGTGATTGCCAGGGATTATGGGTGGAGTTGGGAGTGACTATCAATGGATACTATGAGGAAGTTTGAGGGCCATAGAGCTGTTCTCTATCCTGATTGTGGTGGTGGTTACATGAATCTATGTGATTTACACGATTTACAATTCACAGAATTGTACACATAGCCCCCCCCCAAATAAACAGGCAATTTTATTTTAAGTTCATTTCAAAAGTAAAATATTAGCTATTATATCATCATCAATAGTTATACGTTACTGATTAATAAAAGTATTCAGAATTAGTTACAAAATAGGATCTAAAATTCATTAAGGTCATTTTATGTCTGGTATAATAACTTAAAGGTATAGAGAAAAATATCAACAACACTAAATGTAAAAGCTTTATTACAACTTCTACTAACTCCTCTCTTTAATATTCTGTATCAGGATAATATGCTCCCTGTGGATCATGTCCTATAAACATTGTCATATACTGAATATGGAATTAAATAAGAACTCAACTTAGAAGTCTGGGACCCTAGGTTACATTCCTAAATCTAACACTGTAAGAAAACTCTCGACTTGCCTTTTGTGCCTAATTTTATCTTCCTCTTCATTGAGGTCATGTACTTGTCTGCACTTGTCTTTTTGTGGTATGCTGTGAAGGTGTAAAGCAAGGAGTTTCAAAGATAGGAAACAGAACAGATTCATATACCACCCACCCACCCCAAATACCAGGTACTGCTTTAAGTGATTCACATGTATTACCTCTCTTAATTCTCCTAACAACCCTAAAACATAGCTACTATTAATATTCTCATTAATATTCTCATGAAGAAAATGAAGCATAGAGCAGTAACTTGCCAACATCTTATAGCTAGTAAGCGGGGGGAGCCGGGATGTTCCCAGCAGTCTGCCTCCAGAGCCCATGTTCTTAATCAGTATGCTATAAATGTCTCTCCACCAAAGGCTGTTTGTTCATTCTTTCTTTCCTTCCTTCACCACTGCTCTTCCATGTCTATGGTCTCTCTGTCTCTAACAAATCATTCATTCATTCTGTTGGCTTTACCTATGGTCTAAGCATAGATGAGCCCCAATTCTATGGATCTAGTTGTGCCCTCTCCCCTGAGCTTCACTGCTGCATTTCCAACAGCCTCCTCGATATCTGCATTTGATGATCCTGCGGTCTCACAAATTTAACATGTTTAAAATCAAACTCATCATCTTTCCTCAAAATTTCCCCATAAAGGCTTCCTTAATTTTGCCGACTGTTAAATTACACAGCGTTGAAGCACCTGGGCTATCTTTGACACATTTCTCTCCACTGACCTTCATTCTCAGTCAACAAGTTTTACCAATTCTTCTTCTGTAATGTCTCTTACAATCATACCTACTTCTCTTTCCAATTCCATTGCCATCATCCTAGTCAGCTCTTCCTGCTGAAATGACTGTAATGCCTCCTAAATTGTTCTGCTTCCAGTTCTCCCTTTCGTGCATCCTACTTACTGGCCACTAGATTAATCACTTTCAAATACTGCTTTTATCATGTTACCCCTGGCTCAAAGACCTTTAACCATATCCAAAATGACTAACTGAATAACGAACTCTGTATAGGTCTATACTACCTGCCAAATAAAGTTCAAAAATTTTAGCTTCCTTTCTAACCTTGTCTCTCATGACAACTCCAAACATGCCATAGTGCTTGCGACAACTGCTGCTAGTGAAATGCCTTTCCCTCTCCTGAAGACTTGGTGGTATTATAAGAACATTTAAATTTTACCTCCTCTGAGAGGCCATGTTCAGTAATGCCAGTCAATGCACAGTGGCCTTTCCCTCCTCTGAACTCCTACAGCCCTTAACAACTGTATCTAGCATTGTTACTAAATGTTATGTTTCTCTCTCCAACCAGCAATTGGCACAAAGTCAGGAACCATTTCTTAAACTTCTGCATACCTTCCACAGTGCCTAGCAAAACTTACCTGTTAAACCCATTCTTTCTGGTTAAGACACACACCATTTATCTATATATTTTGTGCTAGTTTATAGTTCTACCTAAAGACCCTTCACAATCTAGCCTCACCTACCTTTCCAGCGTCATCTCCTGTCAGTCTTCACTGTGTCCTATACTTCCTGCCACACTGAACTTTTCACTGTTCCCTAGACACACCAGGTTCTTTCACAATCCTATTCCTACTCACCCACTATCTGTAATGCCCTCTCCCCACTATTTACCTGACAAGTGCCTGTTGATCAGTCAAGACTTGGTACAAATGTCAACTCCTGACTCCCCCAGTTAGACTTAGATGTTCTATCCCTGTGTCCCCTCAGCATTTTATTCACGTCTCTACAATAGCAATTTTCATGTTGTACTGCAACTAACTAGGTACATATTTGTCTTTCTCAAGGGACTATACATTCCTCAAGAGTAGCAATAGTTCATCTTTCCCCTACTCCCTTCACTAACTCTTCATAGTTAATGCCCTGATGTTAAATCTTCCTGTCAGTGAAAGAACATATCAAGTCAGTGGCGATCACATACCTTGGTAATAAAGAGCCTTGAGGAAGGAGTGACGATCAGCTCCCTGAAATAAAGAATTTTCTATTTCCATTTCTCGCCGGGTCAGCTGTTTGCTCTTTGCAAATCTCTGTGGCAAGCAAAGGATGCGCTGACGCTCTGAGATTCTTTCCTCAATATCTTGAAGACGGTTCTGTATCGCTTCAGGGGTTGCCCTAAGTCTCGCCCTCTGAAATAAGAGAAATGAGATGGCATATATCACAGAGGACACACCCTAAAAGTGACAATCTGATGGCTTAAACAAGAAAGAAAATGATCAGGGCCCAGAAATGGTCATTTACAGACATGTTAGCTAAGAAGTCAAGGAGCAGGAATACCCTGCGCTCCAGTGGTTGGGACTCTGCACTTTCACTGCCGAGGGCACGGGTTCAACATCTGGTCAGGGAAATGAGATCTCACAAGCCACATGGCACAGCCAAAAATAAATAAATAAAATTAAAAAAAATAAATAAAATCCCATTTGTTTAGGGGGAAAAAAGTCAAGAAGCAGGGGCTTCCCTGGTGGCGCAGTGATTGAGAGTCCGCCTGCCGTGCAGGGGACACAGGTTTGTGCCCTGGTCTGGGAAGATCCCACATGCCACGGAGCGGCTGGGCCCATGAGCCATGGCCGCTGAGCCTGCACGTCTGGAGCCTGTGCTCCGCAACGGGAGAGGTCACAACAGTGAGAGGCCCGCGTACTGCAAAAAAAAAAAAAAAAAAAAGTCAAGGAGCCGCTTCTCTTTTACCAAGGTCCCTATCCTAAAAACCAAAGAAGATTCAGACACAAAGCTCAGTGTTGTGAGAACTAAAAATGAAAAGGTTCTCAGTACCAAAATGAAAAGATCTTACTTTTTGTTCTCCAGAAAAAATTTGCCCCACTCACCTTTTCACCTGAAACATGGCTCTTCCAAATCAAGATTTCTGTCTCACTAAGCCCTAGTTCCCTGAGAGAAGCAGTCTCCTGGTCCTTCTCATGCAGTGTCTGGAACTGGGACAAAGTCATAGTCCCAGCTGCTTCCTTCCCAAAGGGCTTGTACATAGTACCAGGAGCAAAGCTCTCTTTCTTAGATACACATCTGCAAAACAAGCAGGAAGAGAGTAAGGACATCTTCAGGTTACCACAATTCACAGAAATGGGGCTCGCCATTAAGAGGCACAATGAAACTCAGTGGCAATTTCTCTCTCACATACTATTTCTAGGCTGAAGCACCACTGTAATGATATGGAACTCCACCAATAATCCAGGACTAATGACTGAATCAAATATTTATTTATTGGGTACCTACTACGCATCAGAGACTGTGCCAGGTACTGAGGATTAAACAGTAAAAAAGATAAAAACAGTTTCTGCTTTTGTGGAAGAACTGTAGAAGAGAGGCAAGTAAACAGGCAATGATAATACTGGATTATAAGTGCTATGTATGTTAAAGGAAGATACAGGAAAGGTACTTAGCCCAGACGGAGTGGGATATGGGAGGCTTCCTAGAGGAAGAGACACAGAAGTAAAACCCTGCCTAATAAGTAGAAGTTTGCCAAGGAAAGCGGGCTGGGAGAGGAGTGTTACATCCAGACTTCAAGAGGCGTCTGTCACCTGGAGGTGAGGGTCTATGATCGTCTGTTTGCAAAACCAATACCTACTCCTCAATGGAGACACTGGTATCAAGTTGATGCTGAAGGAGGCTTTTCAGCTGCCTCTCCCCTTCTGTTTCCAGCTCCTCCAGGACATGCTCATCACTCTTCACACAGCTATTTACCCTGGAATAGATACAAGAATATATGTGGAAAGTAGAAGAGACAGTTAATCTCAAAATATATTCTTTATCTATATTATCTACCATTAGTGATCCCATTTGTTCAAAGACACTTCTCTATTTGTTGTCCTTTATCATTCATTCCACAAACATTAACTAAATACCTGTTTACACACAATGAATGCACTGTGCTAGGTACTGATGGAGTCAAAGATATTCAAGACAGAGTCTTTATCATCAAAAAACTTGCAATTTATTTAGGGGAAGGTAACAGATACCTATGTGTTGAGTGCATGTGCGGGGCAGAGGGGAAGGGGGGGGGAGGGAGAGAGAGAGAGAGAGAGAGAGAGAGGGAGGGAGGGAGGGAGAGAGAGGGAGAGGGAAAAGGACAGGGAGAGAGAGAGGGACAGAGGGAGAGAGAGAGGAAGAAAGATTTTATATCTTTTATATCTTCTTTATGAAGCATATGCCAAATCAGTAGTTCACAGAAGAAAGATAATTGGGAGGCAAGGTAGTAAATGAAGACTTGGGAAAGGTAATTCTTACACTGGCATTTGAAGGATTGAGTATGATGAAGGAAAGAACAGGGAGAACGAGTATGAAGAGACAGAAATACGTTCTGGGGGATAATAAGAAGTTCAATTTAGCTGGCATTCATGTATGGGAGCCTTGGGAGATCATGTCGGAAGGGTAATTAGACTCAGACTGTGAATGGCCTTAAATACACCAACTAAGAGGTCTGGACCTTAATGTACACGTAGTAGAAAGCAATTTATTAGGTAGTTAAGTGACATGGTACAAGCGATGGTTTAGGAAAATGAATGTGGTTATAATAAGCCTATGGAATAGTATGGAATAGTAAGAAAGAAACCAGAAGAACTAGTTAGGAAACTATAATTTATCAAGCATAAGGTGATGGAAGTACAAACTGGAGTGGTAATAGAAACTGAAAGGAAGGGTTAGATGAGAAAGGCCTTTTGAAGGTTGGGGTAAGGGAGAAGTGAAAGATAACCCTGAATTTCAAGCTGTGTAACTGAGAGATGGGACCAATGAACTAAAGAGGAAATTCCAGATGGACTAAATGGTTTGGGAAAGGGAAGTCATTATTGTGTTAGCCGTGTTGAGTCAACTACCTATTACAATTGAAATACCAACATGAAGTATCAGGAATGCTCCAAAGACATATTGAGTCTGAGGTGACAATGTGATACTGGCTAAAAGGAAAGTGATAGCAGAACTGTTGCATAGATAAGAGTCTGAGGCTGCATATGGAAATCTTTAGTCATCTGTGTTGTCAGGATCTGGAGCTGTGAGAGAGGAGAAGATTACCAAAGAAGGGAGTATAGAAACAAAGATCAAGGGGGTCATAACATTTTACAGCTTAAGCACTACTGTGTAGAAATCTAGGTAATGCTAATATGAGCTAACTAACCCTAAATAATTAAAAACTCTGAGTGTAAAGAAATAGCAGGACCATTTAAGTGTGCAACAAATGATTATAAAAGACAAAAACAAAGTGAGTTAATTCCATGAGGAAAATAAATATTAAATACCTTTCTTAAAAAAATAGCCCTTTACTACTGGGGTTATGATGAGACGTAAAAGATGTATCTCCCATAATTATAAGCAAGATTCCCATACTTTAGACAGACTTATACCAACTTTGGGAAATTTTAAAGTCTCCATAGGCCCAGGGTTTTCAAAAATTCATTTTCAGTATCTTAATCGTTACTTATTGTTTAGAATTCTGAAAGTTCCTGCTAAGTTTAAAGAAACTTTGAAATGAATAAACCATAGCTAAATACATCAGTACACATGAATTTCAAAAAGAAATGTGGAGTGAAAAAAAGCAAGTCACAGAAAAAATTCATGTAATATGTGTCTGCGTAGAGTTGAAAATTGGATAACACTAGCAACACTTTGTTTAGATATAAATTCGTATGTGATAAAACTATTTAAAAAGAAAAAAGCAAGGGAATGATTAACGCAAAATGCTGGCTAGTGATCCCCTCAGGGAGGGAAGAGAAGCACTCAGGGAAGGGCACACAAGGGACTTCTGATACTGGTAATGTTCTATGAATACTGTATCGATGATACTGCTGTTATCAAATGATACAGCATCCATGCTACTGATACTGGTAATGTTCTGTTTCTAAAGCTTGTAGTGAGTACGAGTCTATTATTATTCCTTAACCTGTATATATACATTATTTTGCATGTATGAAAGATATCATAAACATTTTTTAAAAGTCATTTTGAGACAAGGAAAATCAGAAACTTTTTTTGAAAAAGAGGCAGAAACTTGACAGTGCAGGAGAGCATTATACCAGTAAGAATTTAAATGCACCGCTCTATTCCAGAGTGATTATTCTACTTGCAGAATGAATACAAAACTAATTTAATGAGGATCCTTTAAAAAGGCTTTGTGTACTGTCAATAATTGTAAGCTCAGGCTTTCAACAAAGACCAGCCACGTTAAAGCTGCCATTTCCTGCAGAACCAGTAGGGGGAACCGCTCGCAGCGGTGCCTTTCTTTTCTTACAGTACGTGGAACCGGTTTGGCACCCTGCTTCTAAATTTGTAACAACAAAGTATCACTTGCTTACTTTAAGACCTGAAAATACTACATGGTCTCTGAGCCCGAGAAAGTCCTCTTTAACACACAAACACTGCGAATAAACGCGCCCACCCTGGGCCCCTTTCTGAGAATGGGGTGGAGGTAGGGCGGGACAGGGAGGAGCTGGCCCGCGTTTCTCCGGCGCAGGCCGGTTTCATCAAGCGGCCAAGACCCTTTTACCTGGGTAGGTCCGTCTGAAATAGGAAGGAGTCACGGCATCCGTCCCGGGGCCGGCGCCGTTGCCTAGGTGCCTGTGCCGGGAGGACATGCCTACGGGGACCGGCAGCAGCGGCGGCCCTTCCTGAACTTCGCCCTACAGGCCTGTCCAGCCCGTCTCCCCTTTTCCCTCCTCCTTTGTCTTCCCGCTCACACGAAACCGCGTCCCCAGAACGTGACATAACCCCAAACCCAAAGTAACAAAAGCCACTTGAAGAGTTAAAAGATAGAACAGACCTCCCTTCGCCGTCTGCTCTCAGACAAGCCCTTACCTCTTCATGTTTCCACAGGCCCCTAGCTCTAACTTGGGTAAATAGGCCGCGGACTTCGAGTCCCAGAACTCTGCGCGGCCGACTCTAAGGGGATTGTGGTGGAGCGCAGGGCTCTGGGAATTGTAGTCTCGCATAGCTAGGAACCCAGAGTACGTACTGAGCAACCGGTATATTGTGAATTGTTCAAGTATTTCTCTTGGATTTCTTGTATAGGTTAAAGGTAACATCCAAAATATCCAGCTCATAAGCCTAGAAGTCGCCTTTGACTTCTTGACTCTCTCATCCAGTATCACCAAATCCTGGCCCCTCTAATTTCCCTCGAATGTGTCCCTATCAACCCTGCTTCTGCTTTCAAGGACTTCTTATCCTGCATCCCACCTACCTGCTGTTTCCAGTCGAGCCTCTGGTTCATCCTCTGCAGTGTTACCAGAGTGATCAGACTCAAGTTTGACCACGTCACTAGCACAAATGGTTCTCCTCTGTCTCTAACAGAGGCTAAGACATTGTACTTCCTATCCTGAGAATCAGAAACCCACGTGTATTCAGGCCCATGAATGTTTTTATTGATAATTACAATGAATCAAGAGAGTGGTAGAACACAGTGGTTAAGAGAATGGGCTCCTAGTTCCCGGAAATGGAAATACAAATGTCCTTAAGTACATGAAAAGAAAGATGTTTAATCTCACAAGTGACATGTAAATTTCAAAGTACACTGACTATAAAATACCTGATGTGTACTCCTCAAAACTGTCAAGGTCATCAAAAACATGGAAAGTCTGAGCATCTGTCACAAAAGAATCAAAGGAGACATGATGACCAAATGTAATGTGGGATCCTGGGACAGAAAAGGGCCCTATGTAAAAAAATATGGAAATATCAATAAATTATGCACTTTAGTTAATAATCTATCTATCATTATCATTATCACATCTATCATTAGCTGTGACAAATATACCAGAGTTATTTAAGATGTTAACACTAAATAAAACTGAGTGGAGGAATACAGAACTCTGTACTATGCAACTTTTCTGTGAATCTAAAACTTCTCTTAAAAAATAAAGTTTATTTTCTAAAAGTACATTAAAATAACATTTTTCACCCACCAGATTAGTAAAGATCCACAAGTTTGAGAACACACTTGTTTTGTTGAGATTGAGGGGAAACAGGCATTCTCAGTACACTGCTGGTAGAAACATAAATTGGTACCTCTGTGGAAGGCAACTTGAGGATACAATTTAAATCATAAATGCACAATTTAAAGCAAGAATTCAACTTATCCTCAATACTATGTATCCTCAAGAAATTAATTTTATGTGTACATATCTAATTATAGGCTATACAATTTTATAAACTATATATATTATAAAATTTTGTATATATATAAAATTAGTCATGCAACCTTGTTTATAATAACAAAATATTGGAAACAACTTAAATATCCATGAATGTTATACATCCATTCAATGGAAAACTATGCAGCAGTACCAAAGATGACAAAGTTCTCTATGGACTGCTACTGAACAATCTCTAAAATATATTTAGTGCAAAAGCAAGGTACAGCACGATGTGTATAGTATTCTTCCATTTTAGTTTTTAAAAAAGAAGGAATATATGTATGTGTTTGCTTGTATAGGCAATAAAATACCTCTGGGAAAACATAAGACAGTGATAAGTAAATGATTCCGGGTTAAGGGAACTGGATGGTGAGGGATAAAACTTTTCACTTTATCTTCTTGAATTTTGAACCACATGATTATATTACCTAGTCAATATATTTTTTAATTAAAGAGAACCCTTCTTATATCACAAAGAGCCAAAGAAGAAAAGGATCATGGGTTTGGGGGGGGTCACACTGCTTGGATTCTCAGTTCCCACAGTTATTGACAATATAACATAGTAGGCAACCTGGACTTGAACTTTTGTTTGGCAAGTTACAAGACTATGTAAGTTTCATTAAGATTCTTTAACTGGTCTAGGCCAGTTTCCTCATCTGTAAAATGGGAATAATTCTTCAGAATAGGGTGACTACAAAGTACTATACAAAAGAATGTTTTTTGTTTTTTGTGCGGTACGCGGGCCTCTCACTGCTGTGGCCTCTCCCGTTGCGGAGCATGGGCTCCGGACGTGCAGGCTCAGCGGCCATGGCTTACGGGCCCAGCCTCTCCGCGGCATGTGGGATCCTCCCGGACCAGGGCACGAACCCATGTCCCCTGCATCGGCAGGCGGACTCTCAACCACTGCGCCACCAGGGAAGCCCAAAAGAATGGTTTTAAAATCACTTGCAGCGTGGTCATCTATGAGCAAATATTCCAAGTTTATCCAGTAGGTTCAGACTTATTCAAACTGTCTGTATTGCCACACTCAAGTTAGAGGATAAGACCAAACAGCAGCTACTGGAAGACATCATACTTCCTATCCTGAGAATTTCTAACAGATGAGAATGTCATGGAAAGTACTAGAGTTACCCAAGACCTAGCATATGCAAATGACTGTGCTCTTGAAGCACCCAGGTGAATGAATGCAGCTCTAACATGCACCATTTTGTGGTTTTGGCACAGAACAGGGATGGAATCTAAGCAAAAACAAAGTGTGGGTCATAACATAACCTGCATTAAGTAAATCCTATATGGTGGTGGGCTGAATTCTGCTGCTCAACCAAACTGTCCAATTGACACATTGATCAACAAGGAAATGGAAGAATACACCAAAGTTGCTAGTGTGTCTGTCCCCTGGGAAGGTGGCAAAGGGTGGAACAGATTACTACACTGACCACCACACCAGACTTGTATACAGCTTCCTATAAAACATACATTCTATTGGTACTGAAGTGATACACACTACATTACAAATCCACTAGGTGGGATGAGTGGAGAATGAATGGCTAAAAAGACATACATGGAGTGGAATTACAACTACAAAGCAAGGTCATAAGGAAGTACTCTATGTACCTGTGTATAACTGTAGCCAGTCCGAGTGGTAGGTACCAAGGGACAAATACTCAGAAAATTGCGCTAGAAGGAAAACCAGGCTATTTCTAGCTCTGCCAAATTTATTACCCGTGGAATAACAGCTATTCCATTTCCCCACAGCATCCTCTCCCCACTTCAAAAGGATATCAGACAGTATATTAAAAGCTTTGAGATTTCTAGATGTTATTCATGGGCACAGAGATCTTAGCACGAGGTAATTTCACAATTTTGCCCCCAGAATTTATGACAAACTGAAAAATATGCCTCATGTGTCTTTCTGACAATTTAACAAGGTTAGTTTAATTAAGCCAGAAGTTCCTCCTTAACATAGACATATTTTCAGGCTTTGTCCTTTTTAGGTGCTTTGTTCACAGCACACTTCTGATGAATACATTATGAAGCAATTATAATTTCCAGATATGAAAGAAGATGCTAAAACCAAAAATCTTCTCTTGAAGAGGGATAGCATCACTCATCTAATATTAAGAGTAAACAACTGTGCATGTCTTTCAAATCCTCCAAATGAGATAGCATAAATGCTGTCTTTTTCAGAGGACAAAAAAAGTAGATAAGCACTGGGAAAGTGTCAGCATGACAAATTTAAGAATTCTCCTTCAGCTAATATCTTAGTTGGTCTTTAACAATGGCTGTGGGGGAGAGGGGTCTCAAGATTCCAGTACCTAACATAAATGTAGCCTTAAAATTACTTGCAAGAATAGGTTATTTCTGATCTTTTAATTAATATCTGTTCAACAATGCCATGTCTTTTAGACACATGTTAGAACTAGAGTCAGAAGGAACCTTAAAAACGATTTAGTCCAAGGCTCCAAACAGTACACTGAGATCTACCAGTAAACCCACAGTATTACTGCATTGACCTGGAAGTCACTTGCCATTCACATGCCTCTTTTTTTTTTTTTTAGCCTTTTTTTTAAACATCTTTATTGGAATATAATTGCTTTACAATGGCGTGTTAGTTTCTGCTTTATAACAAAGTGAATCAGTTATACATATACATATGTCCCCATATCTCTTCCCTCTTGCATCTCTCTCCCTCCCACCCTCCCTATCCCACCCCTCTAGGTGGTCACAAAGCACCGAGCTGATCTCCCTGTGCTATGCGGCTGCTTCCCACTAGCTATCTATTTTATGTTTGGTAGTGTATATATGTCCATGCCGCTCTCTCACTTTGTCCCAGTTTACCCTTCCCCCTCCCCATATCTTCAAGTCCATTCTCTAGTAGGTCTGCGTCTTTATTCCCATCCTGCCCCTAGGTTCTTCATAACCATTTTTTTTTTTAGATTCCATATATATGTGTTAGCATACGGTATTTGTTGTTCTCTTTTTGACTTACTTTACTCTGTATCACATGCCTCTTTTATGTCCTGGAAAAAAAATATTAGAACTCCCAATGCAAAGTCAATAGGAGTACTGTAGCCTCCTCTTTCTTTATTTTACTGAGGAAGTTTACAGTAAGCAAGTACTGGTAGTGAAAAGACATAAAGGAATCAAAAAACTTGTGAGAAATGAAAACTAGTTTCTTCCAGTTGGGAAAATCTTCATATGGTCCAACTCTTTCATGTTATAGACAAAAGATAATGCTCCAAATGAAATTATCTGTGCAGTTAATTAAGCAGGGACAAGAATAAATCCAGTATTTCCTTCTATATACTATGTTCTCTTTACTGAATGTGGAACTTAACGTATTCACAGGCTACAAGAGTTGAATTGCCAAAAACAATAGGGGAAATATCTTTATCTAGGATAATAATATTGTATTCAAACATTAAAGATTACTCAAGATAATACTCAAAAGCTGTTTACCTACAGAAATCATCCATAAAATTAAATGGTCTCTGTAATTTTGAGAGGTAATGAAAACTTACCTGATTAGAAGCTGCTACTTTGAGAAGTGTGGGTAGGAAAGAAAGAGGCCATGTAAGTTCTGATATTTGGTTTACTCATAAGGTGATGTAAATCACTAATACTCATTTCAAAAATATATTCTTTCCATAATATGTACCCTTCAGGATGTTCATGTTCAGTCACTACAACAGAAATTCAGCTCAGGAATTACAGGCAATTAAGCTTTAGTCACTCAAAAACTTTTAAGTAGTTTATTTTAGTGTTATACTTTTATTTTTCAGAGCTTTGCCTTTATTTATGACTTAGGTAAAACATGAAACACAAGAAATCAGACTGTTTCCAAGCTAAGAACAATGCTTTTTCTTGAAAAACAGATAAACAAATACACAAAACCCACAACTATAAATCATATGCTAAAACCAAGTAAAACACCAGATTATCTGGACATCAAAAATAAACCAATTGCCTGAACCATACCCTTTTTTAAATAACCTAAATCAAGTCCCAAATCCATCCTAACTCTTCCTCCCTTCTCTGAATTTCTATAGCATACTTTCTGTACTTCATAACACACTTCCTTGTATTGTCTATACTGTTTTTTTATACAGACAGGCATTAAGTATATCTCAAAGTAGACAGTAAGTTCTTTTGACGAGAGAAACTTTACAGTAGCTAACACTATACGTTGAATGTTAACAGGCACCCAGTCAAGACTGGTTGGCATCTATTTTTTGGCAAACATTTCTTTATGATCTGGCTGGAGTGAAAAGGACAATGCGTGCTGCCGGTAAGATATGGAATCTTGCAGAGTAAGCCATGAATTGCACACACAGAGTCAACATCAAATAGGCTGCTGTCTAGACAGAAGAGCTGATATAGTTTTGAGTTGCTAATACTAAAAGCCAAACTACAGTATCATTGCCAACAGCACAATATTTAAGTGGGGGAAAAATACATGCAGCCTTTATTGCCACCAAAGATTAAATATTAACTGTAAATACTACTCTAACAAACACCATCAAAATTTGTAGGTAATGTATAATCCAAAAACAGCATGCTGAAGATAGGGTCATTCAATCAAAAGCAATCCTGACATTGCATTCCTGCTCCCTGTAATGACGATGCTCGAAAACTTCTATCTCTTCTACATTCCTTTGCAGCATGCCTATAAGGGGAAAAGGCACACATCATTACTCAGAGGACAAAATATCCCAGGAACATAACTTACATTCTCCCTTCAACCTATGATTGACAAAACTTTACATGTCAATTTTTTTTTTTCCATGCCATGCGCCTTGCAGGATCTTAGTTCCCCGACCAGGGATTGAACCCGTGCCCCCTGCAGTGGAAGTGCAGAGTCTTAACCACTGGATAGCCAGGGGAGTCCCATACATGTCAATTTTAATAGCTTTAAGTATTAGAAAATACAGAGGAAGAGAAAAACATGCCTCTGTCTGGTTGGAAACTATTGCACAAGACTGTTCTTGATTGGCTCTCCCTAGCTTTCAGGGAAGTAACAGTCTACCTGACATTTGTATTTTGTTGAAGAGAAGTGTTAACTGCTTTTTACTCATTACAGCCTAAAGGTGTCATACAGAATAGTCATGAAATTGAATGTGTGGATTTTGGTAGGTCTTTGCTGCCTATAAGCAAAGTAGTACACTGAATATTTTCACATTTCAGTTCCTTTCTAATGATTTATTTAACTTGGTGGTCCTTAATTTGCTCAGGGGCAGAACAACACAAAATACCATTAGTTTCACCATATAGAACAGTAACTTTTTGCAGTAAAAATAAGCTGTTGAAGTAAGTGTGATAATCTGAGTTTTTCTGTTAATGTGCACAAATAAATTTGGTCATTTGTTTTAGTATTCATTAATGCTCACTGGTTGATAAGCAATAACTGGTGCCAAAAATTTACGGAAAACTTCACAAGAGAAAAACTAAAAAATGTGGAACAATATACTTTAATTTTCTTCAGCCAATTGGAAAAGAACCAATGTTTTGCAGTTTTTGAAGTATAATACCTCATTCTATCTTATGACATATAGGCATTCCGTAAGATCACACCTTTTAAGAACAAGTGATTTAAATGATGGTTGTCTACTGAAAGGCTAGGAGAACAGTCTGGGAAAACACAACTCCTTTCTGTTGTAATAACTAACTGCAGGGACCAATTTTTTACCCCTGAATAACATTTTTCAATGTGACAGAAACACAAATGAGCACTACAACAAACCATTAACTTGAGGCCAAAAGTGTCAACATAAGCACAAACTACTTAATTTGCTGATTGATACATATTAAATGCAAAAGAGTACTTTTATAAACATTTTTAAAAATCAATGAAATGTCGAAAAACACAAGTCAGCATTATTAAGAGAGGCTTACCATAAATATTTTGTCATGGTTTCAAATTGAATTCTCAAGACTATCTCTGTATTAACATACTTTACATTTTTCAGGAGTTTCATTCCTTAAGGGCAGAAACTGCACCTAGGCACTTAACTGCCCAGAGTTCTGGTCCCATGATATGCGTCAGTGATTGTCCCTGCAGGCCTATTAAATTATACATCATACTAGAAGTAAAATGCTAGTAATAGTCAAAATTTGATGGGAACTATGCCATATACATTTGACATTATTAAAAAAGTAATTGTACTGAACAATATGAAAGTGAAATTAATAAAACAACTCCATTCACAGTAGCATAAAAAAGAATTAAAACACTCAGGAATAAACTTAGCAAATGAACTATAAGACTTGTACACGTGGAAACTATAAATCATTGCTAAGAGAAACTTAAGAAGATCTAAAAAAATGAAGAGATATTCCATGTTCATGGATTGAAAGACTCAATACTGTTAAGATGTCAATTCTCCACAAATTGATCTACAAATTCAATGCAATGCCTATGAAAATTCCAGAAGGCTACTTTTGTAGATATAGACAAGCTTTAAAATTTACATGGAAAGACAAAGGACCCAGAATAGCCAAAGCAATCTGAAAAAGAATAATAAATTGCAGGAATTACACCACCCAATTTTAAAACACACTACAAAGCTACAGTAATCAAGACAGCATGGTATTAGCATAGGATAGCCATAGAGATCAATGGAACAGAAATGAAGTCCACAAATAAAACTTTATATTTATGGTCAATTCATTTTTAACAAAGGTGCCAAGACAATACAATGGGAGGAAGCATAGTCTTTTTCAGCCAATAATACAGGGACAACTGCATATCTACATGTAACTGAAGTTGACCCCCTACCACTAACTATGAACAAAAATCAACTCAAACCTCTGTAATAACCTATATGGGAAAGAATCTGAAAAAGAATAGATATATGCATATGTATAACTAAATCACTTTGCTGTACACCTGAAACTAACACAACATTGTAAATAAAGTATACTCCAATATAAAATAACAATTAAAAAAAATCTCTCAAACACTTAAAAATCCTCAAGAAAATTCTAGCAAACCAAATCCAATAACATATAAAAGGAACTAGAAACCAGGACCAAGTAGAATTTATTCCATAAATGTAAGGTTGAATCAATGTTTAAAAATGTGTCAATGTAATCCACCATATCAACAAGTTAAAGAAGAAAAGTCATATGATTATATCAATTGATGTAGAGAAAGCATTTGACAAAATCCAGTACTCATTAATAATAAAAGTTAATGATAAAAAAAGTCAGGAAAAGAGTGGAATTACCTCAATTTGATAAAAAGCATCTACAAAAAAACCTATACTTAAAATCATACTTCCAGTGAAAGACTAAACTCAGAAGCAAGGCAAAGATGTTTGTTCTCACCACTCTTATTCAACATGGTTCTGAAGTTCTAACCAGTGTAATGTGAGAAAAAGACATAAATAGCATACAGATGGGGAAGGAAAAAACAAAATTGTCCCTTTTTGCAGATGATGTAACTACTTATGTAGAAAATCCCAAGGAATCAAAAACAAAACAAAACCCCAAAATACCAAACTCCTAGAAGTGAGTTCAGCAGGCATACAAGATCAACATATAAAATTGTGTTTTTATGTACTAAAAATGAACATGTGGAAACTAGAATTTAAAACGCAATATCATTTACAATCACTACAAATAAAATGAAATACTTAGGTATAAGTCTGACAAAACCAAAACATATACATGATGTGGGTGCTGAAAATTACAAAATGCTGATGAAAGAACTCAAAGAAGACCTAAATAAATATTGAGACATACTATGTTCATGGATGAGAAGAATCAACACAGTAAAGATGTCAATTTTCCCCCAAATTGATCTATAAATTTAATGTAATTCCTATCAAATCCCAGCAAATTTTCATGGAAATGCAAAGAAATTAAAATAGCTAAAACAACCTTGATGGAGAAAAATAAAGTGGGAGAAATTACTCTCCAAGATATTAAGGCTTACTATACAGCTACATTGATTAAGAAAGTGTGGTATTGGTGGAGCGAAAGAAATATAGATCTACGGAATAGAGATCCCAGAAAACAATTTGATATCCATAGAGGAAAAAAAAAGCTTCATCTAAACCTCACATCTTATACAAAAATTAACTCAAAATGGATCACAGCCTTAAATATAAAATATAAAACAATAAAACTTGTAGGAAAAAACAGAGGAGAAAATTGGGGGTATATAGGACTACACAAAAAGTTCTTAGACTTCACACCAAAAGCATGATCCATAAAAGGAAAAATTGATAAACTGGACTTAATTTTAAAAACTTTTGTCCTGTGAACAACTCTGTTAAGAAGAGACAAGGTACAGAGTAGGAGAAAATATATGCAAACCACATAGCTAGCAAAGGACTAGTATCTAGAATATATAATGAACTCTCAAAACAACAGTAAAAAAAATCTAATTAGAAAATGGACAAAAGGCAAGAACTGACATTTCATCAAAGAGGATATACTCATGACAAATAAGCACATGAAAAGATGTTCCACATCATTAGCCATTAGGAAAATGCAAATTAAAACTTCAGTGATCTCACTACACATCTAGCAGAATGGTTAAAATGAAAAAAAAAGTGAAAATACTAAATGTTGAGGATGCAGACAAATTAGATTACTCATACATTGCTGGTGGGTATGTAAAATGGTACAGTCTCTCTGGAAAACAGTGTAACCGTTTTTGAAATAAAACTAAAGACGCAACTACCATATGACCTAGGAATTGCACTCTTGGGCATCTATCCAAGAGAAATGAAAACTTATGTTCACACAAGACTCTGTACATAAACATTCATAGAAGCTTTACTCATAAGTAGCCAAAAGCTGGAAACGTCTAAGATGTACTACAACAGGTAAATGTGTAAACAGACTGTAGTACATCTAAACCATGGAAAACTACTCAGCAACAAAAAGGATCAAACCAATGATACACATAGCAATTTAGATGAATCTCTGGAGAATTATGCTGAGTGAAAAAAAGCCAACCCCTAAAGGTTACATGCTATATGATTTCATCTTATATAGTATTTTGAAATGACAAAATTTTAGAAAGGGAGAATAGATTAGTGGTTGCCAAGAATTAGGAGGCAGGGAGTAGGGGGGATATGGTGGGAGGGAGGTGGGTGTGGCAATAAAAGGGGAATATGAGGAATTCTTGTAGTAATGGAACTATTCTGTATTTTTACAATGGTTGTGGACATACAAACCTACACATGTGATAAAATTGTATATGACTAAACACACACACACACACGCACGCACACACACACACACACACACACACACACAAGTAAAACTGTAGAAATCTGAACAAGACAAATTTTATCAATGTTAATACCCCAGTTGCAATACAGTACTACAGTTTTGTAAGATGCTATCACTGGGGAGAACTAGGTAAATTATAAATAGGAACTCTATATTATTTCTTCAGGACCTATATTATTCCTTACACTAAATGTGAATCCACAATTACCTCAATAAAAATTTCAATTAGTATAAAAAACTAACCCACACAAATAAGGTTTTGATTCCCAATTTCTTCTAGAAGTGCCTGCTGAGTATGCACATAATATGACCCCCAATTTATGTGAGGCAAGAGTTTTAACATTTATTCTCACTGCTTAATATGGTTGGCCATCGTTTCAGCTTCCAATATGGGTTTCCTCATTGTTGCATGCCTGCTAAGCCAAAGACAGATTTTAAGGTTTTAGTTACTGTAGAATATACTTCAGTATTAGGTTAGGCTGCTGTTTAAAAGCAGCCCTGGGGCTTCCCTGGTGGCTCAGTGGTTGAGAGTCTGCCTGCCGATGCAGGGGACACGGGTTCGTGCCCTGGTCCGGGAAGATCCCACATGCCGCGGAGCGGCTGGGCCTGTGAGCCATGGCTGCTGAGCCTGCGCATCCAGAGCCTGTGCTCCGCAGCGGGAGAGGCCACAACAGTGAGAGGCCCATGTACCCCCCCCCAAAAAAAAAGCAACCCTGAAATCTCAGAAGTTTAACCTAATTAAGGTTTATTTCTCATTCAAAAAGTGGAATAAGGAGGTAGGAAGGGGGAGAGAGGGGAAGGGGGGGAGGAAGAAAGGAAGAGAGGGAAGGAGGGGGAAAAAGAGAGAGAGAGAGAGAGAACACTGTCCTCCCACTTATCATAGGTACTTTTAAGAAGATTCCCAGGTTATTGAAACTAAAGTAACACTCAGAATAAATATACTTGAATTCTTACTGTTAACTGTGATCTGATGGGAAGAACAGTGTTTCTAGAAACATACGAAGCTCTCCACTCTGCCATGAGAATTCTCATCCTGATCTCACCACTGATACATTAAGGTGGTGTTGGGGGAGACCTTCAAGATGGTGGAAGAGTAAGACGTGGAGATCACCTTCCTCCCCAAAAATACATCAAACATACATCTACATGTGGAACAATGCCTACACAACACCTACTGAACATTGGCAGAAGACCACAGACTTCCCAAAAGGCAAGAAAATTCCCACGTACCTGGCCATGTGGCTGACAGGGTCTCGGTGCTCTGGCCTGGTGTCAGGCCTGAGCCTATGAGGTGGGAGAGCCGAGTTCAGGACACTGGACCATCAGAGACCTCCTGGCCCCATGTAATATCAATCAGCAAGAGCTCTCCCAGAGAACTCCGCTTCAACGCTAAGACTCAGCTCCACCCAACAGCCAGCAAGCTCCAGTGCTTGATGCCCCATGCCAAACAACTAGCAAAGGAGGAACACAGCCCCACCCATTAACAGAGAGGCTGCCTAAAATCATACTAAGTTCACAGATACCCTAAAACACATCACTGGACGCATCCCTGCCCACCAGAAAGACAAGATCCAGCGTCATCCACCAGAACACAGGCACCAGTCCCCTCTACCAGGAAGCCTACACAACCCACTGAACCAACCTTACCCACTGGGGGCAGACACCAAAAACAACAGGAAATACTAACCTGCACACTGAGAAAAGGAGACCCCAAACACAGAAAGATAAGCAAAATGAGAAGACAGAGAAATATGCAGCAGATGAGGGAGCAAGGTAAAAACCCACCAGACCAAACAAATGAAGAGGAAATAGGCAGTCTACCTGAAAAAGAATTCAGAGTAATGACAGTAAAGATGATCCAAAGTCTTGTAAAAAGAATGGAGAAAATACAAGAAACATTTAACAAGGACCTAGAAATAACTAAAGACCAAACAAACAAGGATGAACAACACAATAAATGAAATTAAAAATTCTCTAGAAGGAATCAATAGCAGAATAACTGAGGCAGAAGAACAGATACGTGACCAGGAAGAAAAAGAGTGGAAATAACTACCGCAGAGCAGAATAAAGAAAAAAGAATGGAAAAGAATTGAGGGCACTCTCTGAGACCTCTGGGACAACATTAAATGCACCACCATTCTAATTATAGGGGTCCCAGAAGAAGAAGAGAAATAGAAAGGGTCTGAGAAAGTATTTGAAGAGATTATAGTTGAAAACTTCCTTAATATGGGAAAGGAAATAGTCAATCAAGTCCAGGAAGTGCAGAGAGTTCCGTACAGGATAAATCCAAGGAGAAACACTCCAAGACACATATTATTCAAACCATCAAATTAAATACAAATTAAATACAAAGAAAAAATATTAAAAGCAGGAAGGGAAAAGCAACAAACAACATACAACGGAATCCCCATAAGGTTAACAGCTAAGCAGAAACTCTGCAAGCCAGAAGGGAGTGGCAGGACATATTTAAAGTGAAGAAAGGGAAAAACCCACAAGCAAGATTACTCTACCCAGCAAGGATCTCATTCAGATTCGACAAAGAAATTAAAACCTTTACAGACAAGCAAAAGCTAAGAGAATTCAGCACCACCAAACCAGCTTTACAACAAATGCTAAAGGAACTCCTCTAGGCAGGAAACACAAGAGAAGGAAAAGACCTACAGTAACAAACCCAAAACAATTGGGAACTGGTAATAGGAACATACATATCGATAATTACCTTAAAAGTAAATGGATTAAATGCTCCAACCAAAAGACAAGGACTGGCTGAATGGATATAACAACAAGACCCATATATATGCTGTCTACAAGAGACCCACTTCAGACTTAGGGACACATACAGACTTAAAGTGAGGGGATGGAAAGAGATATTCCATGCAAATGGAAATCAAAAGAAAGCTGGGGTAGCAATTCTCATATCAGACAAAATAGACTTTAAAATAAAGACTATTACAAGAGATAAAGAAGGACACTATATAATGATCAAGGGATCGATCCAAGAAGAAGATAGAACAATTGTAAATATTTATGCACCCAGCATAGGAGCACCTCAACATATAAGGCAAATGCTAAGAGCCTTAAAAGGGGAAATCGACAGTAACACAATCATAGTAGGGGACTTTAACACCCCACTTTCACCAATGGACAGATCAACCAAAATGAAAATAAATAAGGAAACACAAACTTTAAATGATACATTAAACAGGGTGGACTTAACTGATATTTATAGCACATGCCATCCTAAAACAACAGAATATACTTTCTTCTAAAGTGCTCATGGAACATTCTCCAGGATAGAACATATCTTGGGTCACAAATCAAGCCTTAGAAAATTTAAGAAAATTGAAATCGTATCAAGTATCATTCTGACCACAATGCTATGAGACTACATATCAATGACAGGAAAAAAATGTAAAAAATACAAACCCATGGAGGCTAAACAATAAGCTACTAAATAGCCAAGAGATCACTGAAGAAATCAAAGAGGAAGTCAAAAAATACCTAGAAACAAATGACAATGAAAACATGACAACACACAACCGATGGGATGCAGCAAAAGTATTTCTAAGAAGGAAGTTTATAGCAATACAATCCTACCTCAAGAGACAAGAAACATCTCAAATAAACAACCTAACCTTACATCTAAAGCAATTAGAGAAAGAAGAAAGAAAAAAACCCCAAAGTTAGCAGAAGGAAAGAAACCGTAAAGATCAGATCAGAAATAAATGAAAAGGAAATGAAGGAAACAATAGCAAAGATCAATAAAACTAAAGCTGGTTCTCTGAGACGATAAACAAAATTGATAAGTCATTAGCCAGACTCATCAAGGAAAAAAGGGAGAAGACTCAAATCAGTAGAATTAGAAGTGAAAAAGGAGAAGTAACAGTTAACACTGCAGAAATACGAAGGACCATGAGAGATTACTACAAGCAACTCTATGCCAATAAAATGGACAACCTGGAAGAAATGGACAAACTGTTATAAAAGCACAACCTTCTGAGGCTGAACCAGGAAGAAATAGAAAATATAAAAAGACCAATCACAAGCACTGAAACTGAGACCGTGATTAAAAATATTCCAACAAACAAAAGCCCAGGATCAAATGGCTAAACAGGCAAATTCTATTAAATATTTAGAGAAGAGCTAACACCTATCCTTCTCAAACTCTTCCAAAATATACCAGAGGAAGGAACACTCCCAAACACATTCGACGAGGCCACCATCACCCTGATACCAAAACAAGACAAAGATGTCACAAAGAAAGAAAACTACAGGCCAATATCACTGATGAACACAGATGCGAAACTCCTCAACAAAATACTAGCAAACAGAATCCAGCAGCACATTGAAAGGATCATACACCATGATCAAGTGGGATTTATCCCAGGAATGCAAGGATTCTTCAATATATGCAAGTGAATCAATGTGATACACCATATTAACAAATCGAAGGGTAAAAACCATATGATAATCTCTATAGATGCAGAAAAAGCTTTCGACAAAATTCAACACCCATTCGTGATAAAAGCTCTCCAGAAAGTAGGCATAGAGGGAACTTACCTCAACAAAATAAAGGCCATATATGACAAACCCACAGCCAACATTGTTCTCAGTGGTGAAAAACTGAAACCATTTCCACTAAGATCAGGAACAAGACAAGGTTGCCCACTCTCACCACTCTTATTCAATATAGTTTTGGAAGTTTTAGCCACAACAATCAGAGAAGAAAAAGAAATAAAAGGAATCCAAATTGGAAAAGAAGAAGTAAAACTGTCACTGTTTGCAGATGACATGACACTATATAGAGAGAATCCTAAAGACGCTACCAGAAAACTACTAGAGCTAATCAATGAATTTGGTAAAGTAGCAGGATACAAAATTAATGCACTGAAATCTCTTGCATTCCTATATACTAATGATGAAAAATCTGAAAGAGAAATTAAGGAAACACTCCCATTTACCATTGCAACCAGAAGAATAAAATACCTAGGAATAAACTTACCTAAGGAGACAAAAGACCTGGATGCAGAAAACTATAAGACACTGATGAAAGAAATTAAAAATGATACAAACAGATGGAGAGATATACCATGCTCTTGGATTGGAAAAACCAGCATTGTGAAAATGACTATACCACCCAAAGCAATCTACAGATTCAATGCAATCCCTATCAAACTACCAATGGCATTTTTCACAGAGCTAGAAGAAAAAATTTTACAATTTGTATGGAAACACAGAAGACCCATAATAGCCAAAGCAATCTTGAGAAAGGAAAATGGAGCTGGAGGAATAAGACTCCTGGACTTCGGACTATACTACAAAGCTACAGTCATCAAGACATTATGGTACTGGCACAGAAACAGAAATATATATCAATGGGACAGGATAGAAAGCCCAGAGATAAACCCACGCACCTATGGTCACCTTGTCTTTGATAAAGGAAGCAAGAATATACAATGGAGAAAAGACAGCCCCTTCAATAAGTGGTGCTGGGAAAACTGGACAGCCACATGTAAAAGAATGAATTTAGAACACTTCCTCACACCATACACAAAAGTAAACTCAAAATGGATTAAAGACCTAAATGTAAGGCCAGGCACTATGAAACTCTTAGAGAAAAACTTAGACAGAACACTCTATCACATAAATCACAGCAAGATCCTTTTTGACCCACCTCCTAGAGAAATGTAAATAAAAACAAAAGCAAATGGGACCTAATGAAACTTCAACGCTTTTGCACAGCAAAGGAAACCATAAACAAGACGAAAAGACAACCCTCAGAATGGGAGAAAATAGTTGCAAATGAAGCCACTGACAAAGGATTAATCTCCAAAATTTACAAGCAGCTCATGCAGCTCAATAACAAAAAAACAAACAACCCAATCCAAAAATGTGCAGAAGATCTAAATAGACATTTCTCCAAAGAAGATACACAGATTGCTAACAAACACATGAAAGGATGCTCAACATTAGTAATCATTAGAGAAACGCAAATCAAAACTACAATGATAAAAAAAAAAACCACAATGAGGTATCACCTCACACCAGTCAGAATGGCCATCATCAAAAAAATCTACAAACAATAAATGCTGGAGAGGGTGTGGAGAAAAGGAAACCCTCTTGCACTGTTGGTGGGAATGTAAATTGATACAGCCACTATGGAGAACGGTACAGAGGTTCCTTAAAAAACTAAAAATAGAACTACCATATGACCCAGCAATCCCACTACTGGGCATATACCTTGAGAAAACCATAATTTAAAAAGAGTCATGCACTCCAATGTTCACTGCAGCACTATTTACAATAGCCAGGACATGGAAGCAACCTAAATGTCCATCAACAGATGAATGGTAAAGAAGATGTGGCACATATATACAATGGAATATTACTCAGCCATAAAAAGAAATGAAATTGAGTTACTTGTAGTGAGGCGGATGGACCTAGAGTCTGTCATACAGAGTGAACTAAGTCAGAAAGAGAAAAACAAATACCGTATGCCAACACATATATATGGAATCTAAAAACAAAATGGTTCTGATGAACCTAGGGGCAGGACAGGAATAAAGACCCAGACGTAGAGAATGGACTTGAGGACATGTGGAGGGGGAAGGGTAAGCTGGGACAAAGTGAGAGAGTGGCATGGACATATATACACTGCCAAATGTAAAATAGGTAGCTAGTGGGAAGCAGCTGCACAGCACAGGGAGATCAGCTCGTTGCTTTGTGGCCACCTAGAGGGGTGGGATGGGAAGGGTCGGAGGGAGATGCAAGAGGGAGGAGATATGGGGATATATGTATACATACAGCTGATTCACTTTGTTATACAGCAGAAACTAACACAACTTTGCAAAGCAATTTTACTCCAATACAGATGTTTAAAAAAAAAGTTGGTGATGACAAGACACTCTTCTTGTATATAGCACTACCCTTCACACAAAATTAATAAAAAATACATTTAAAGGAAAGGAATAAAAATAAAAGATGGTGAAGGTATTGTGAGTTCTTGGAGGCATGGGCAGGAGGGGGACAAGATAGTAGAATTATTGCATTTGAAGTCGTTCTCAGGCAGTCATCCTGTTGAAATGTTACTTACTGTTCAAGTCTTATTTCAAATTCTAGCTCTTCTAGGGAACCAACTAAAGATAGGTTTCTCTTTCTTTACTGCTCCCTACACATGCACTTTGAACCTTTTCGAGGCAGAGGTGCATGCCACTGATGTTTACACCTCCTACGCTGATTAACACAGCACCTTGGCACATAGTAGGTGCTTTGTATCGAGAGTCACTACTCTCTGGTTTTGACCTGTATCTAAAATAACACTTTCCATTATACGGCACTTGAGTTTTCAAAATGTCTATGCATATTACCTTATTTGATTCCCACAATATCCTAGGATGAAGAGAATAACTAAAAACTCAAGAAGGTTCAGTGGCTTTCCAAAGGCCAAAACTAATGAAAATTGACACTAGGACTCATATCTTCAGACTCCCATCTAAGAGCGCTTTTTCTGTTACAGTGCATCTGTTTGTCAAATGCTGGGAAATTTTTAAATAAAAAGTACTATCTGGCACCACATCATAACACTGTTTGTTGTCCCTTCAAACACTGAAGTGCTCAAAATAAGACAGGCCTATCTGAATCCCAACTGGGGAGATTTCATTGGTGAAATACTATCAGGCCACTTTATCTATGAGGTAGCCACAGAGCGTGGGCCCCAAAACTGCGTTATAGCAAGGCTTCAGTATATTTATAGTTTTTAGTCGCTAACAGGAAGAAAATTGCTTTGGAGAAAAATCTGTATACCTCACAAACAATATAAATTCTGCTATTTGGGAGTGATTTAAATCATGTTACATATAATTCATCTGGGGAGACTCTCCAGCTTGAGGAAATTCACTTGGGCACAAAATGTACATAAGGAGGATTAGTGAGAAATCTAATTTTGCAGATGTATTGAGTGTATTTCAAATCTGGATTTACATATAGAAAGGAAGTTTGGGAAGAGGAGCTCTGAGAATGTTAACCATCACGCACTCTTTCCTAACAGAAGCCGAAGTCTTGATCATTTTTAATCTCAGTATCCTAATCTAACCTACAAGAAATTCTTTAGAATTAAGGAACAATGGTGTGATAATAAATCTATTTTGTCTGTAAAGAGGAGCAGAGATGAGCAGGTAGCTCATTAAACAATGAAAAGAAATAAAATACCTTTCAGTTAACTGCAATGGGAAGAAGCAAGTAAGTACCTGTCTCTGTTGAGCTTAACAGACCTTTAAAGTGAGTCTTTGTGTTGTTACCACATCTCTGACAGATCAAGAGCCTCTCAAGTATCTAAAGTGGAACATTATACTCCAGAACATAAGAGATGACCTCATCGATCAACCAATGTCACCAAGATTTCCCAAAGAACTTCAGAAAAAGAAGAGGTAAAAGAAACCAGCTTAATCAGTAAATCAGATTCTATTATAAAAGATGAACTAGGAAGAAGACACTTTGATTGGAATCCAAAGGCATCTTTTGGCATGTCGGCATTAGATACTCTTCAGATATGAGAGGGCTGAAAGTAATTAATAAAAAAAATTTTTAAAGCATTTCTTATCTGGACCAAAGCTTCTTAAAAAATACAGCATGGTAACTATAGTTAATAATACTGTATTGCATACTTGAAGGTTGCTAAGAGAGTAGATCTTAGAAGTTCTCACTGCAAGAAAAACAATTTTTTTTTTCTATCTATGTAAGGTGATGGATGTTGACTAGGCTTATTGTGGTGATGGTTTGGCAATGTATACAAATATTGAATCATGCTGTGCACCTGAAACTAATATAATGCTATATGTCAAATATACCTCAATTTTTTAAAAAAAGATAACAACATGCCCGGCCCTGAAAAATCTAATTTAAAATAATCCCGCAAACAATAAATATTAACATTGGGTGAAAATGAAGTATGATTATGACGTATCACAAAAAGCTGCTTCTCTAAAATGATTCTGAAGGCGTTTTATGCAAGGTAGTAGAGTCACGCTAGACGACTAAGTATGTTTTATGCCAAAAGTAAATAAGGTGTTCACAGACCACTGCTAATAGAACTATATTGTAGAAATACCGCAAAATTCCTTATGGCATTTTTAGTTACTCTGAAGATTCTTCTCCTTCTGCCATAAATAGCAGTCTAAATGTTGTGAGCAGCTATTAAATAATTATGGGGCTCTAACCCATAGGAGACTGCAATGATTATGGATGAAATACATTTTAGTCATGAAGCTTTGGGACACTTCATGAAAGAAACAAATGCCATGAAAATACTCAAGGAACTTTCAAATAACGACTTGCATAAGATTTTCCACTGCCCACCCCTTTATTATGGTGTTTGATAAATATTAACGGACATGACAAGGTTTGGTATATGAAGAAACAAAAAACGCCTACCCTTCAGTCCTACCTCCCTCCTCTAAAAGAAGTAGCTCCATATATTTAAAATGAATAACAAATTGGCTCAGATTGACTTTCAACTCTGTCATAAGTGGTCCCAGCAGAGCTGGAGTTGCTGCAGTTTCAATGACTGCCAACTGAGAAGACAGATGTGTGACTGCAGCGTTGCCATCAAGCCAACCTCGAAATAATGCCGTAAATTTGTATAAAGAGAAAGACAAGAGAGGGAACTAGTATTTGACTATAGTTACTATTAACTCTCAATTAGCTATATTAATCATGAGGAAAAGAAGCAAAGAAAATGTTAAAAAATGGATAAGTATCAAATTTTAAAACTGGTCAACAGCAGTACATGTTCAGACACTCCCTTAATTCAATACCCTTAAACTTATCTCTTCCTAGTTTGGTTCCATCAGTCAGTTCTATATGGGTTAGAGGAAGAAAGGGGCCTGGTTCTCTGCTTACTCATAGATATTGAAAAGTTGATTGGACAGTGTAATATTTTAACATATAAACTGTAGTGTATGATTTTCAAATCACTTTTAAAGATAAGCTGATTTTTAAGTTAAGTACATAGCATAACAGTTATGTTTTATAGCAGAAAAAAATTTGTACTGTCATTAAAGATATCAAATCATAAAAATATTTCCCAGAAACCTTCCAAGATAGAGATTTTGGCTTTAAAACCATTTTTATTTAAAACAAACCTTACTGTTAGAGATTTCTCTTTAATTAAAAAAATTACATTATTTCTATTGTTAAAATAACACATGTATTAGTTTTTTTATAACTATTATTTGGATGTGAATAAAGAGACTCATTAAGAAGTTTAACCTTAAAACTTCTCAGTCCACAGACCATTTCAGCAGACATGACCCCTTAATTATTAAAAAGTAAAATAAACCAACAACAAAAAAACCCTTCTCTTAGCATGATTAAATCCTGCCACTCTCCATTCCTTGATCATGTCTTTTCCTGATATGAAAAGGAAAGGTTCCTTGTGGGAACAGCAAAAAAGGAGCCCACAGTATCAAGAATCACCAGGCTTTTTTCCATTATCATGGCTTCCCCATCTAATTTGGGAACCTGTATGAGCTCTCATTGCCCCTCCATCTCAACTCAAATTTTAGCAGAAGAGTACCTCCAAGTAATCATTACTCTCCATTGTCTTACCCTTTTTACCCTGTGTTGACTGAAACTTTACTCAGACACCTAGAACTTACATCCTACTCAAGTACTACCATTATCATACTTTGAAAACCCATGTCCTCTACTGTTAGGTAAATGATTAAGATTTGTTTTTATATCCAGTGATGCCTACATTAGAATTGTTTTAAGAGCATACCAGTAGAAAGAATACTGTTCTGATAATTAGGAAATTTAGATTCTGGTCCTAGCTCTGCCACTAATTAACTGTGTGTTCTTAGGGAAGTCATTTAACTTCTCTGAACCACAGTTTCTTCATTTACATAATAAAGTAAGTTCTTTGTAGCACTAACAACCTTAATTTTATCAGTAGGAAAACACTGGCTGAGAGCCTTGAGATTTCATTTATGACAAAGAGGATCTCAGCCAAGAGAAAAAAAAATCACTATAGTCTTTCTTTACCTAATTACATTTTGACATCCCCCCCAACTCTATCCAAGAAGCATCGCTCATTGTAGGAAAATATGCAACAGAGAGGAATACAACTGAGTCAAACTTTGTATGATCTCATTCCTCAGTGTTTTCTAGCCACTGACATTCTCCCACATCTCAGCTGTTCTTAACAACTTCTCTAGGTAAGTGGTTTTCAATGATAATCTATGCGGAACTGCTTTCTCTAGACTCATTTAATAGCTACCTTTTGAACCACATGACCATTCTTGTCCTTCTCCCTACCCCGCCCCTCCTATGTACAGTAAACTCTGACAACCAGTTCTGCTTCTGTCATTTACTGAGCACCAACCATGAGCCAGGCACTGCTCCAGGAAAGTTCAATTTTGCTTCCTTTAATCCTTACAAAAGCCCTAAAAGGTAAATATTGGCCCTCATTTTTAAAATAAGGATACAGACTCAGAGAGATTAAGTAACAGTTGAGCTCACACAACTATTAAGTAGTAATACCTTGACTTGAATCCATATCTGTCTGACTCAGAAACCTCTCCCTCTCAGGTAATTAATACTAAAGCAATATAGAATTTAACTTCCCTCTGATGATTCAAAACACAGTTTAGAAAGCAATAGAACACAGGAAAGAAAGAAGTAAAGATGGATGATGATGCTATAGGTATGTTTGGAAGGGAAAGAAGCAAAGGAAGTTCATGGTTGATGACCTCTATTAATGTAGAGAATGAGGAATCTATAAAGCCAAACAAGATTTGTATTATTTTCATACTACATCTTTAAAAGTAGTAACTCTGATTGGCTAACTAGCCCCCATTTGTCTCAATTACTGAGGTCTCAATATAGTCCATATTTAGGCAAAAGTCTATAAAAATCACTTTCTACCAATTTTTATTTTAAATCTATTAAAAAGTTGAGAGAATAGTAAAAGTCACAAACTTATATACCCTTTCCCTGGATTAACCCACTGTTACCATTTTGCCACAAATCGCTCCATCTTTTTCTCTCCACAAATGATTTTGGTTGAACCACTTGAAACAGAACTAGAGATATGACACTTCTCTAAATAACGTAGCATGCAGCTTCTAAGAATAAAAATATTTTCCTACATAACCACAGTAAGACATATAAGAAAATAAAAAATTCCTTAATATTTTATGTGTAGTCCAAATTCAATTTCCCCAATTGTTCTAAATAATGTCTTCTTGGCTTTAATCCAGTATCTAATCAAAGTTAATATGGTAGACTTGATTGTTATATTTCTTTTAATCTACAAAATCCTCTCAATTTTTTTGTTTTGAATTTTTTGGTTTCCCATGACTGATTTTTCAAGAGTCCAAGCCAATTATCTTTCAGAATGTCTCATGCATAGACTGATTATTTTCTTGTGACTTGATTCAGTTAAACATTTTTGGTAAGAACACTACATTTTCTTCCAGAATGTCTCACACATAGAATGTCTGATTATTTTCTTATTATTAGACTCAGGTCAAACATTTTTAAAAAGAATACTACATATGGGATATTGTGCACTTCTCATGTCAGATCAAGAGGCAAACAATGTCATTATCCCACTATTGGTGATATTAGATTTGATCACTTGATTGAAGTGGTACTTGTCAGCACTGTTGCAAAGGTACATTTGCTCCTTTGTAATTTTTAAGTAATGTGTAGAGTAATATTTTTGAGACTATGCAAATATCCTGTTCCCCAACAATTTTAAATTCAATGGTTTTAGCATCCCTTGATGACCCTTGCCTGAATCATTCAATCATTGAGCTGGGGCTACAACATGGTGGCTTTCTCATTAAATTGTACAATTAAAATGAGAGTATACAAATTAAATTAAAATGAGGTATATAAATTATACCTAAATAAAATTTTAAAAATAATTCAGTAACTTGCAATTTATATTTGGTTCATTTCCTGCTAGTATATTTTTTCTGCCAAGAAATGACTGACAGTTGAAACATTTTATAAATGAGGCCGAGTACTCAAGATCAGGGAAAGCTTAATAAATGTATTCTGTTGAAAGTGTTTTTAATGGTGGTTCTCTAATCCTATCATTCCTTCTACAATTATTAGCTGCCATGGGTCTATAAAGACTTTTCCCTGTACCTTCCATTTCTCTCTCTCTCTCTCTCTCTCTCTCTCTCTCTCTTTTTTTTTTTTTTGGAGTATCACTGTGGACTCATGAGTTTTTCTCCCTCCATGTGTTATAATCCATCACTGTCATTATTCTTTTTGATGCTGAAACCTGATTTGGCCAGTAGAAGCCCATTAAAGCACAATCTTGTATCCTGATATAATCTCATAAGTCGTTGAACAATCTTTGTTTTCTGGCATGAAAAGTGCCAAACTCACCCTGTACTTTCCCTGCCTGAGACCTGAGATCAGATATTTCTCCAAGGTTCCTTTTAATCGTAATGGTATTTAGAAACCAAGATCTAGGTGTTAGATGTGCTCACTGCTATCAGGATGTGTCATTGCTTCTTGGCCCCTTCCATGTACAGAAAAAGGAAATAGGAATTCATACTGATGTTTGCAATTCAAATTTATAATAAAAATATGAAAGGAAGAAAAATATATCTCTTTTATCTTTCAATGAAAATCTTGGTTTCTATTATCAATATACTTGTGCATTTGCTTTCTACTATAATATATATAATGGTAGTAATATTATACCACATGCATATATAATACATAGTATAATTCTGAAACTAATGATAAGCTTACTAAGATAGCTTAAGATTTCTTTGCAGTTCTTTTTATCATTAAGATTACATCCTACCAAGGATGCATCATCAAGAACACTATGTACAAAAGTTATCTGAGCTGCACGTTTATGTTATAGATTAGTTACACAGATTTATTTGTTTTCATTTTGTATTCAATTTTAGCATTTGTCTTTCTTCCCATTATTTTTGGCTTAATTTAAATTTTTGAGTATTTAAACTTTTATATGGTCCAGAAGGCAAAATTGTATAAATAACAGAAGCACTGTTTCTATCCCTATCTCCTCCACCTCATTCCTAAACATCCCCTATTTTCATCAGTTTCTAGTTTATCCTTCCTGTGTTTCATTTTATAAAAATAAGCAATTACGGTTCTTCAGAATTAATATAGACATACCATGTGTTAATACCCCTACAACTGAGCTCTTATTTGAGTGTGGTCATGGTGCACAAAACCTGACTTGTATCACATTTTCTACTTACAGATAACTTGGGGTACAAATAAACTCCCACCTGAAGTCTGATGAATCCATTGTAGAAAGTCCATATGAGCATTCAGAATTTTGCAGATCTGCTGGAGCTGAAAACACACACAGGATTTTTAGATTATGATTTTTCTGATATGGTAAATTAAAAAAAACATAAAAAATTGAAATTAGGAAGTTATTTTCATTTCTTCTGGTAAGAAATTGACTGAGAATGTGCTAAATATTAATTGCATGGGTTTTTTTTGCTATTTTATATTTGTAATGTTCATTACATCTATATATTAGTTCAATCTATTTTGTAACTGTCAAGAATTCAACTTCTATAATTCAATAAAACACTGACTTCTATAGTACAAAAATAAGTAAAGAACATTAAGAGACATTTGACAGGACAAGAACTTCATATAATAATTTTTAAAATATTACCTTTTTAAAAAAGGTAATCAACTTTTTTATTGAGGTATAACTGACATATGTAACATTATATTAGTTTCAGGTGTATACAGTAATGATTTGATATTCATATATATTGTGAAATGATCACCACATTAAGTCTAGTTAACATCCACCATACAGTTACAAAAAAAGTTTTTTTTTATGATGAGGACTTTTCCAATCTATTCTTTTATCAATTTTCAAATATATAATACAGTATTATTATTAACTATAGCCACCATGACTTATTTATTTTATAACTAGAAGTTTGTACTTTTTGACCCCCTTCAGCCATTTTGCCCACCACCTACCTCCAGCCGCTGGCAACCACCAATCTGTTCTGTGTATCTATGAGCTTGGTTTAGTTTTAGTTTTTGTTCTCAAATTCCATATTTAAGTGAGATCATATAGTATTTGTCTTTCTCTATCTGACTTATTTTACTTTGCATAATGCCCTCAAGGTCCATCCATGTTGTCACAAGTGGCAAGATTTCCAAATAGCAATTTTTAATAAACGGTAATACTCAGTTGTCAAGTGTGTGGGGGAAATAGGTACATTCATATACAGCCTATGGTAATATAAATTGACCCAGCCCTTCAAAATGTAAATTTTTGCAATATATACCAAAGTCTTAAAACATTCGTACCTTTTAACTCAGTATATTCTACTTCTAGAAATCTATCCAGAGGAAGTAATGAAACCTAAACACACAACTGGTCATTACAGGTTAATTTCACAGTGGTAAAAATTTGAAACAATATCTCCATCTATAAAAAATGATTAAATATATTATGGTAAAGTCATCTCTAATGAAATGTTATAGAGTCATTAAAACCATATTTTCAAAGAATGGTTAAAATTTTGGGAAAATACTATGAAAGAATATTAAATGAAGACAGAATCCAAAACTTTATATAGGTATGTTTCCGAAGCTATTTAAAAGAAAATAAGTATTTTTACCAGCATAGCAAAAATACTTGGAAGAAATACACTAATATATCAGCATAGTACTGGTAACACAGGTGTTTTACTTTTCTTTACAGATTTCCATATTTCCCGAGCTTAATACATGGAATAAGCATATGCATTAACTTTGTAACAAAAATACTAATCCTTTTAAAAATGTTAGAACACTTTTGACAAATACTCTGGCAAAGTCCAGGACAATACTGAAAACAAGAAGAAATGAAAATGTTACCACACTTAAACAGTATGTAATAAAAACAGCAAATTCAGTGTATCTTAATATAACAAACAGAAATATAATTTGTAGTTGGAACAATGAATTTTTATAAAAATATGAGGCTGAATATCATATACCATAATATGAACTTGCTTAATAAAAATTTTAGAAATTAGGTGGTCTTTCCTATCTCCCCTCAAAAATGGTGAAAATAAACAGGTAAGTCTCATCATCGTGAATACTGTTGAACATACTTGGTATTTTTCTACCCTGGTGTATGGTCCACAATAACAAAGCTCTGTTGATCTGGTTACACTTAATTATCTACAAGAATATTATTGTTCAACAAATGTTTTCTCTGCTTCCTGTCCAATGATTTATGCTATCTGAGAAAAGAGATGAATTGCTGCTGATCTCTTGCTTCTTTTGTCCTGCTATCAAGAAGCAATTATCCTTTAATTCACTCATCTTAAACATCTCAATCACCCTTGCCAGTAAAAACAAAAAACAAAAGACTCAAATCATTTACTCCCCACTACTAAAATAAAATAAAACAATCCAAGGCTAAGCAGAGAAAAAGGATAAGGATGGGATTACAGTCTCCTTTTACTTACTCTGTTCAGAACACTCATTTTATATTAATTCAACACAGAGAGATTAGACATCAACTCTGCTTCATGTCTAAGTATGCATGTATTTATCTATGCATCAAAGTTCTATGACAACAAAACAATTTTGAATTTTAGAATCACAATGGTGATCTAATCTTTCACTAAAAAGAAAACCTATATTGTCAACTCCTGCATCTGCATGAACCCAGGAAGATGGTAGCATGTATAATCCCAGACTAATTTATATTTGTAATTATTCAATTTTAGATTCACGCAAAGTAGGGAATGGCATAATTTTTATAGCTGGAGGAGACTTCAAGATCATTTAGTCCACCCTTGACATTCTGCAAAAGGAGCTAAGACCCAGAGAGATTAAGTGACTTGAATAAAATTCTAGTGCTTTTTCAACTATACCATGCTCTCTTTCTAATTAAAAAAGCTAGTAATATGTATATAGATAAAGAACTGTCTATGTATAATTGACAAAGAGCTCACTAAAGAATAATTACTACTTACAGATAGGTCACTCATCCTCGCCTATCCAGCTCCTGGCTCCACTCCTAATTATAATCAACTGATAGAAAGTACAATGGAAGCTCCCACAAGGGGAGATTCCTCTAACCGTCACTGTCATGGGGTGGGAGAGGGGAAAGGGAGGACTCCATTTAGCAGCTAAGACAATAGGGAAAGGTTGAGGAAATAAGCTCTTTAATTAGAGTATAGAAAAACGAAAATAAACCAGTCCTTCCTTACCTCCAAATTAACTCAAAAATCTCAACTCTCTAATTGGAGTCTCTGCTGTATTTTCTCATGTTACAATAAATTTACATTATGAGTTAACTAGGATTCCACAAGGCAGGTGGAAACCTAATAAGCATACTTAACAAATATCTATGGAAAAATATATTTTTAAGTCTTATAGTTGACTTATCAAACTTTTGAGATATATCCTAATTATAAGTTAAGGATTGCCTGGATATACCTAACAGACTCAAACATGTATATACATACAGATATATGTATATATACACACTTACAGTTATATGAATATATAGATTAATATGTAAAAGGAAGGATAAACTAGCTAACGAGTAAGTGAACAGAAAAATAAGAACAAGGACAGGGCTTCCCTGGTGGTGCAGTGGTTGGGAGTCCGCCTGCCGATGCAGGGGACACGGGTTCGTGCCCCGGTCCGGGAAGATCCCACATGCCGCAGAGCGGCTGGGCTCGTGAGCCATGGCTGCTGAGCCTGCGCGTCCGGAGCCTGTGCTCCACAACAGGAGAGGCCACAGCAGTGAGAGGCCCGCATACCGCAAAAAAAAAAAAAAAAAAAAAAAAAAGAACAAGGACATACTTATAGGAAGAACAGAGAGAAAACTCTGAAAATTTTGGGAGAACAGTAATTTTTTTTACCCTCCTGGGAATAACCAAAAAAACTTACAACCTTTTCTGCTCCTAAATATTTCCTGCCCCACTAACTACACCCAAAAGCTTCATATATCTGGAGGCAGGTAAGGAGCACTACAGTGGACAGGAGAAGGTAACTAGCTAAAGGAACGACAGAATGCTAATTTCATACTAAATTCTGGTTGCCTAAATAGATAAAGCAGTTAACACACCGGGCCAGTAGTGTCAGCAGGACTTCCAAATGTATTCAGGTACTCAATAATGTCCTTGAGATCTTGGGCCGTTCGTTTCAGCCGAGCATATACATCTTCTGCTAACTGGTAACTGAAAAGGTAGGTAAAATAAAGGGATTAACCAGAAATGTTTTCTCCACTATGCACTGTTACTGACATACAAAGAATGATACCACCAACTGGATTTGCCCCAGTTCCCCTACCTTCTCATTTTAATGGATGTAGCATTCATGACCATATTCTAAAAAGACTCCATAGGTGAAGGCTTTTATCCATCTTGTCATTTTTACAGTCACCTATTTACTCTCTTTTTAGGTATCAGAATAAACCCATAGGTCACTTAGATATGTGAGAAGTTATTTGGTGTTTGGCAATATTTAGTAAATGCTGAGATGTCTTCAACAATTTTGAATACATAAATTTTCAAAGTAAAAACTTATACAAATATCCTCCATCATCCAACAAAAGATATTTTAAGAAATGAGATTCACAATAATCAAAGGCAGATAAATCTGCTAAGTTCACAACAAATTGATTAGTTGACTAAATTCTCAAGATTTCCACACCAACTATTTGTGCATGCACACACACACACACACACACACACACACACACACACACACACTCTTAACCTAGTCAATGAATATGTTTATAAGAATTAAAGTGACCAGAGGATTTTTCAATCTTAACGTCTATAAATATTAAATAATTCAATTAGATTTATTGATAACCATCTACTGCTTTTCTGTCCCAAAGTACTTATAGGTAATTGGTTGCCTAGATTGTTGAAGATTCTAGTAAAGATTCCAACACAATGTAAATCTGACTACCTAAAAGCAATTGGAAAGAACCTAATGTTTCAATTATTTCTTCAACCTACAGTTAGGATCTCATGGCTGAAAATGTAAATCTATGTTTCCCCCCAAAAATGATAGAATGCATAGAATAGTCAATGCAAAGGAAAGAAATATTCACAAAGGCTGAAATACAAAAGCAGAAACAGAACTAGGGTCCATACAGATTAGCTGTACTTATCACATTTAATGCACCTACAAAAAAGCTAACTTGCAAGGTTTTAAAAAATAAGCTCAGTCTTGACTCACTAATAAGCCATTGATAAAATGAGTCAGATTTAACCTCAATCTAGTTTATGTAGCCATTCATACAAGTTCTCCTAACAGCATTTTATAATTTGGCCTGATTAACAAATCTCAGGTCCAAAGAGATAGAGTTACTGTGGGAACATTGGCAATATATTGACCAAAGGTGAAGACTAAATCACACACAAATAAAATATATCCAGCCCAAGACATTGACAAAATCATTCAACGTTTAAAAGCCATGCAGTTTGCCCCCAGATTAACTAATTGCCTTTAAAATAGGAAATGGATTTATCACTGAAGCAACTGAAGGAACATTAGGTTTAAAAGAGTTGGTATAAATAGGAGATCATAAATATTCCACAATATCATGACACCACATATATAAAATTGGTATTTCTGATTTAAGAACAAATTTGACAAATATAAAAACTTTATATAAGTGGTCATGTATAAGCTTGAGATTAATAACATTGTACAAAATGCTATAAAACAAAATTGCCAGAATGATTACTTCATTTTCAAGCAGTCTGAAAAGATAATAGTCAAATAAGGTGATAAATGGCAACTACCAGAACTTGCACTTTTCTACCAATTATTTTATTCCCTGCCTTTCAATACCATTTTTTCCCTTTTTTGGTAGCTAAGTCCTGCCCCATTCCTCAATCTTTATTCAGTTGCTTACATCCTCTCACGCTCCTCATCTGTATGCTGCAGACCAACAGACCCACTCTCGTCCTTTATAGACTCCTCTAAAGGGGTCAAGAGATCTTCTAGTTCTTTCTGCTGTGACAGGATAAAATACAATTCTTCCTCCAGCCTGAAAAAAATAACAAGTCAATAGAAGGGCTGACGAAAGGAATGTGGAGTGACAAAATAAATGTCAATAAACTATAACAAGGAAAAACAACTGGACAAAGAAATAGATCTTTAATCTTTCAACCTAGGGAATCTAAGATTCTACCTTTTCTGATCCTGTTTCACCTTTTGCACTTCTCCATGTAAAGCAATAATCTATAAAGGAAAATAAGAATACAATAGTGTAAATATTTGAATTTACATTGTAATTTTAAAGTAGTATTTTTTTTCTCATATACACTTCAAGTATGAAAGAGTTCCTAATTCAGGGCACTTATTACCTACAGAAAATATTTTTAAGTTTATCACCAATATTGGAAGGAAAAATTAACCACTAAACACAGGTCTATTCTCCTGTGTTCATCTGAAAGTGCTTGTACAATGCAGGTAGATTAATGAGAATATCTTCTTACCGTCTCACCATTCTCAATCAATGTATAGTCCCAAGCATTGACCTGGGTGACCTGGTGAAGAAAGTGTTTCTCTTGATCCTCTAACTCAAGGCTCCATTTGTTTACCAGACCACTCAGCTGACCATATGTCATCACAGGAGTTATGATTTCACTAAAAAAAAGGATACAGTATGATCATATGATCATACTTTCAAAAGTATGATCAGATTCTTTTATACTTTAGTGCAACATATGAGGACTTAAAGAAGAAAACAGCACATGAGGAGTTTCTCAGACCTGCTCCCCAACAAAACCACCATAACTGGTAAAGATTATTTTAAAAACAACCATTCAAACTCTCTGGAAATTATCTTAATGGAATACAGCAAATAACAATTTATTAAGATATCTACTAAATTTCAGTAAGAACAGCTAAAGTCTGTGCCACAAACTGCTCCCTTCCTTCTCCCTCAACTCAGCATGACGTAAGCTCCATTCTGCATTTATGCGGCCAAAGAGATGGGATTCCCTCTCCCCTCAGCTCTTAGTCAAAGTGATCCACTCCCCATCTAAGCAGTATCCATGGCACAGTAGGCAGCTGATCTTCCACCCTCCACTGGGCAGAATTAAGGGGAACTCTGATTCCCCTACCAGGTGGTATCAAATAGGCTGAACAGATACCTTATTTTCCATCAAGGGACTGGCGGAACCAGGCAATGCTCTGATTCCCTGCTGGGGCAGTGTCGGGAGGGCTGGGTGGAGAGCTGATCATCAATTCCCAGCCCAGCAGAGGCAGGCAGTGTTCCAATTACCCCACCAGGGCATTGTTGGCGAGGTCCAATGATAAGCTGAACCTAAATCCCCACCCAGCAGCAACAAGACTTAATAAGGCAGAGTGAGACAGTGTTAGTTACCATGAGGCTTCACCCCTTGTCTTCAGTGTCAGTGGCGGCCAATGGAGACCTGAACCTGTATACCCACCTGGCATCATTAAGACTGAACAAGGTAATGCAACTCGGGCTAATAAGGACTCCACCTCCCACCACCCCTATGTCAGCAAGGCTAAGTGGAAAGCTTAACCTCTATATCCACTGGAAAAATTAAGACTGACTGAGGCAGGGCAAAGCAGGGCCAGCACTCTGTGCCCCTTCTCCCAGAGCCTCAGTCAGCACTCTTGTCCCCCGTCTCCCAGAGCCTATGTCAGTGGGACCCAGTAGTGAGCTAAGCTTCCATACCAACCCACCATCAATGAGGCTGAATGAAGTGATATGAGGCAGAGTAGTTGACATCTTGCTTCCCCCCTCCGCCTGTGTCAGTGGGGCCCAATAGGAAGCTGAAATTCTGCAGCAACTAAGCAATATGAGTTAGTCCCCCGCTTCCTCTTGTTCTGGGAGCCCTGGGGCCCAGATGGGAGTTGAGCTTATAACCCCACTAGAGGCAATGAAGTAGTACGATGCAATGCCCCCACTTTCATGGGGAATGAGTCAGCAGGGCGGAGGGGGAACTGAACTTCCACACCTTTCATCTGCACTGAGGCAGTGTGAGTCACTGCACCACTTTGGCTGAGGTGGTGTGGGCAGGGTCCAGTGGGAAGCTGAACATACAAACGTACCCAACTTTTGCACTACACCTTAACAAAAGGATTCCCTAATTAACAAAGATTTAAATAGGACCAAGATCTCCTAACATAATAGATAAAATGTACAGGATACAATCGAAAATTACCCATCATATCAAGAACCAGGAAAATGACAACTCAAAAGAGAAGAAAACAACCTAGAGATCCCAACATTGAGAGGTATCTGATGTTGGAATTATCTGAAAAGAATTTTAAAGCAACCATCAAAAAAATGTTCCAACAAGCAATTATGAAGTCTGGGGAAACAAATGAAAAAAAAGAAAACCTCAGCAAAGAAATAGAAGTTATGAAAAACAATCAGATGGAAATTAAAGAAAAGAAAAATAACTGAAATAAATGCTCACTTGAAGGGTTTGATACTAGAGTAGAGATGACAGAGAATAGAATCAGTGAACTTGAGGATAAATTAATAGAACTTACAGAACAGCAGAGAGAGAATAGAGACAAAAAATGAAAAAAATGTCAAGGAACTGGAGGATGGTAATAAGAGGTAACATACTTATCATCAGAGAATTATACAAAGACAAAAAAAGACAGAATGAGATTTAAAAAGTATTCTGAAAAATAAAGGTTGAAAAATTCCCAAAGTTGTCAAAAGATATAAACCTAAAGACTTAAGAAGCTGAGCAAATCCCAAAGAGAATAATTCAAAGAAATCTATACTAAGACATATAATACTTAAATTTCTGAAAACTAAAAATAAAGAAAAAAATCTTGAAAGCAGCCAGAGAGAAACAACACATTACTTAAAATGCAACCCTAATTTGAATGACAGGAGATTTCTCATCTTAAACCATAGAGGCTAGAAGCAAGTGTCACAACATTTTTCAAGTACTGAAGAAAAAAACTGTTGACCACAACTGCTATATCTGGTGAAAATGTCCTTGAGAAATGAAGGGAATATAAAGATATTTTTATGCAAAGCAAACTAAAGAGAATTTGTTGCTGTCGAAACTACCCTTGAATATTGGCGAAATAGAAAGGAACTGAAAACAGAAGAAGGCATGGAATTTCATAAAGGAAAGAAGAACAGCTAAATGGTTGGAAAAGGGTAAATATAATAGGCTATTCTACCCCTCGTGAGTTTTGTAAATCATATTTGATGGTTGAAGCAAAAAAGTATAACACCATGGAATGTGGTGTTCAAAGTACATAGAGGAAATACCTGAGACGACTATACTTAAAAGGTAAGAAGCATAAAGGGAACTAAACGGAAGTAAGGTTTCTACACTTTACCCAAAGTGGTAAAACGTCATTATAGCTAGATGGTTGTAAGTTACATATGTATATTGCAACACCTAGAGCACTCAGTAAGAAAACTATACAAAGCAATATACTCAGAAGCACTATAAACAGAACAAGCCGGAAACCTAAAAAATGTCTGAATAACCCACAGGAAGTTTAAAAAAAGAGAAACAGAAAACAAAAAACAGAGGTAACAAAAAACAACAACAACAAAATAATAAAATGGCAGACTTAAGCCCTAACACATCAATAATTACCTTAAATGTAGATGTGCTAAATATACCAACTAACAGAGAGAGATTGGCAGAATGGATAAAAATTATGATCCATCAATATGCTGTCTATAAGAAACTCACTTCAAATACAAGAACACATGTTGAAAGTAAAAGGATGGAAAAAGATATACATGCAAGATTAATTGTTAAAAATAAATGGCTATATTAATATCAGATAAAGTTGATTTGAGAGCAAAGAAAATTACCAGAGTCAAAGAGGAACATTACATAGTAATAAAGGAATTAAAGCACCAGGAAAGCTAATGATCCTGAATATGTACCAACCAAACAGCAGGACCCCAAAATACATGAAGCAAAACTGATAGGGCTAAAGAGAAAAATAGTCAAATCCACAATTACAGTTGGGAAATTCAAAAAGCCACTTTCCACAACTGAAAAGAAGCACTAGAGCAGCAAGGATACAGATCTGAAAATACAGTGAAGCAACAGAATCTAATTGACATATATAGAACACTCTACCCAAGAGCAGAAAACAATTTTTAGGTGCTCATGGAACACTGACCAAGAAAGACCATATCCCCGCTCGTAAAACAAATCTGAACAAATATATCAGAACTGAAATCATACAGAGCATGCTCTCCAATCATAATGGACTCAAATTAGAAATCAATATAAAAATAAAAAACAAGAAAATATCCAAACACTTGGATATTAACACACTTCTAAATAATCTATGAGTCAAAGAGGAATTCACAAGGGAAATTTTTTAAGTACATAGAATTGGATGAAAATGAAAATACAACATTATAGAAGATGTAGTACAAAGCTAACACAGTGCTAAGAAGGATATTTATAGCACTAAATGCTTTACATTACAAAAGGGGAAATGTCTCAAATCAATAATCTAAGTTCATACCTCAAGAAAAAAGAGCAAAATAAAACCAATGCAATCAGAAGGCAAAAATTCATAAAGAGTAGACATCAATGAAATTGAAAATGAAAATAATAGAGAATAATCAATGAAATAAAAGCTACTCCTTTGGGAAAAGATGAATAAAATTGATAAAAGAAAGCTACAAATCACCAATATCAGAAATGAAATAGGGGAGTATGCCTATAGCTATTAAAAGGACAAAAAGGAAATATGTACAACTTTACACTCATAAATTCCACAATTTAGAAGAAACAAACCAATTCCTTGAAAACCACATACTACTAAAACTCATGGAAGATGAAACATAACCTGAATAGTCCTAGAACCACTAAAGAAATTGATTTATAATTTAAAAGCTCCTTAAAAAGGGGTTTCACTGGAGAATTCTGCCAAACTTTTAGTGAATTAACACAAATTTTACAAAATTTCTTCTATAAAATAGAAGAGAAGGGAATACTTCCCAGATCATCTTATAAGGCTAGTAACATTCAGATATCAAAACCAAGGACAGAATTTAAAAAAGAAAGAAAACAAAACTACGGACCAATATCTCTCATGAACTTGGATATGAAAGCCCACAAACAAAATACTAGTAAACTGAATCCAAAAATGTATTAAAAAATTATACATCATGACCAAGTGGGATCTATTCCACATATGCAAGGATGGTTCAACATTTGAAAATCATTGACTATATTTCACCATATCATGAAGCTAAAGAACAAAAATCTTAAAAGATCCTATCAATTGAGGCAGAAAAAGCATTTGACACAAATACGTCCAATTGATTTTTGACAAAGGTGAAAGAGCCATACGATGGCAGAAAATAGCCTTTCAACAAATGATGCTGAAAAAACTGGACATCCATAGACCCCCCACCCAAAAAAAAAGAATCTCAATCTAAAACACACATCTTATATAAAAATTAACTCAGAAGAGATCACAACCTTAAATATAAAATGTAAAACTATAAAACTTTTAGAAAAAAATTAGGAGAAAATCTTTGGGACCTAGGGTTAAGCAAAGAGTTCTTAAACTTGACACTAAAAGCACAATTCATTAAAGGAAAAATTGATAAATCAGACCTCATCAATTAAGTTTTGTTTGGTGAAATACTCTTTAAAAGATGAAAAGACAAATTACAGAGTTAGAAAAAATGTTTGTAAACCACATATCTGACAAAAGGCAGGTATCTAGAATACATAAAACTCTCAAAACTCAGTCAAAAAACAAATTCAAGTAGAAAATGGACAAAAGATATGAAAAGACACTTCACAAATGAAAACATGCAGATGGCAGATTAACACATGAAAAGATGTTCAACGTCATTAGTCATCAGGGGAATGCAAATTAAAACCACAGTGAGACACCACTTCATATCTATTAGAAGGGCTAAAGTAAAAAATAGTGACAACACCAAATCCTGGCAACAGTGTGGACAAGGTGGATCTCTCATACATTGCTGCTGGGCAGGTAAAATGGTACAGCCACTCTGGAAAAGATTTACAGCGGTTTCCTAAAAAAATAAACTTGCAACTACCATATCATCCAGCAACTGTACACCTGGGCATTTATCCCAGAGAAATGAGACTTAGGTTCACCAAAAACCTGTACATAAATGTTCATAGCAGCTTTATTCATAATAGTCTCCAACTGGAAACAACCTAGACGTCCATCAATGGGTGAATGGTTAAACAAATGATGGCACATCTATAATACCATGGAATACTACTCAGAAATAAAAAAGAACAAACTATTGATGCACATGACAACTTTATCTCAAGGAATTATGCTTAGTGGGAAAAACAGTTCCCAAAGGTCACACGCTGTATGATTCCATTTGTATGACATTTCTTTAAATGTCAAGGTCATAGAAATGGAGAACAGAGCACTTGTTGCCCAGGTTCAGGGAAAGGAGAAGAGGGTAGCGAGTGTGGATATAAAAGGGCAACAGGAGGGATCCTTGTTGTGATGGAACTGTTCTATATCTTGATTATATCAATGTCAGTATCCTGAATGTGATATTGTACTATAGTATCGCAAGATATTATTATTGGGGAAAACTAGGTTAAGTACACACAGAATTTTTTGTATTATTTCTTAGAAGTAAATGTGAATCTACAGTTAACTCAAAATAAAAAGTTTAATTAAATGCAGATGTACAGAACGGACTTGAGGACACAGTGGGGGAAGGGTAAGCTGGGACGAAGTGAGAGAGTGGCATGGACATATATACACTACCAAATGTAAAATAAATAGCTAGTGGGAAGCAGCTGCATAGCACAGGGAGATCACCTCGGTGCTTTGTGACCACCTAGAGTGGTGGGATAGGGAGGGTCGGAGGGAGGCTCAAGAGGGAGGGGATATGGGGATATATGTATATATATAGCTGATTCACTTTGTTGTACAGCAGAAACTAACACAACACTGCAAAGCAATTATACTCCAATAAAGTTGTAAAAAAAAAACCCAAATACTTAGAGATGAACATGGCATAAATTGTAAGAATACAGGCTCTAGAGCTTGACTACCTGAATTTTAATCCTGGCTCAACCATTACCAAGTGTGTGACCAGAGGTGAATTATAAAATCTTTATGTGCTCCAGTCTACTCATCTATAAAATGAGAACAAAAATAGTACCTACCTCATAAGGTTATTGTGAGGATTAAATGGTATGATGCTGTAAAGCACTGTAATATTTCTAAACATATAGTAATTGCACAATAAATGTTATCTATTATTAGCAATAGTAATAATTGTATTATAATGGTATTCAGAAGACAATGGTATCCTTTTCGTTGTTCAACTTCCTAAGCAACAGAAATTCTTTCCCTAACTGCTCCTTGACTCTGAGTCATTTACCTAACATTCAAACACTATTCTAAAGATGTACAAGCAAACTATGCCTTCTATATGACAAAGAAAATGAGACTCACACGAATTTTCAAATAGGCTTACCTAATGGTCAAAGTAAAAGGTTTAGGAATCATGCCGAATGGAACAGTGTTATTCATGCCAGTTGATGTCAGTGGTTTTAGATTCATGGTAAAGCTACTGGTGGTGCTGGTGCTGGTGCTGGTGGTGGTGACCGTGGTAGTGGTGATGGTTGACGTTGTAGCTGGAAAATAAAGTGTATAATGTTAGTAATAAGTAAGGAATTTTTAAATTCAGTCCCTGATTATTCAGGATGAAAAACTATAGAAGTATTTTTTAATGTGAATTTGAACTCCAAGTTGTATGATTTTAACTCAATGTTGCTATAATATATGGCAGGCCAGGTATTTGGATTAAGCTTCCTGCTAACAACTTAAAATCCTGGATAAATGTATAGAAAAATACATTTTATAACCTAACCAGACCCATAACCATTAAAGAAATTGAATCAATCCTCAAAACTCTTCCCATAAAGAAAACTCCAGACCCAGATGACCTCACCGGTAAGTTCTGCTAAACTTGCAAGGAAAGAATAATTGCAATCTTACACAAAATCTCTGTACATCTATAACTTTGCATACTTATGTGAATATATCTGTGTAATTAATTTCTAGAAATGAAATTGCTAGATCAAAGGGTCAGCATGCTCTAAATTGTAATATAACTTTCCAATTCCCCTACCAAAAAGACTTTGCCAATTTACATTCCTATCAATAGGGGAGACTGCCTGTTTCTCTACACCATAGCCCATAGTAGGCATACATCTTAGCCAGTATTATAGTTAAAAGCCTCTCAAAGTTTTGTCTACAGCCCAGACCTCTCTTCTATGTGTCTTTTCTATTACACCCTTACTAAAATGCCCTGTCTCTGTACATGAAATTCTCAGTTCACATCATGGCCGAGCTCAGATTCTTCCTTCACCATGTTTACTGTCCACTTCTCTTCTACTCATGGTTATCTCTTGGTTTTCTGAACTCCTATAGCACTTTTGGTTCTTCCTTACACAGTGAGCACTTAACAAACAATGCACAGAAAATTGTGGCTGGTGGAGACTGGAAGTGTTTTCTTCTTTTTGGTTCTCTGTATTTTCAAATGTTCTTATAATTAATAAATGCTGCTTCTGTAACAAGAAATTTGTTATAAAAATATATTATAACATGTATACAATTATTTGTTTGTTTTACGTTAGCCTTGTTTTCCCAATTAACAATACTTTCAGGTTAACTGCCACCCTAGATAAATACATATATCATGGTGACTGCCAACATGCACTGCCTATTCTTAGGGAAACTGGCCTACTCTGTTCCTGCTGAGGGATCAGGCTCAGACACCCATTCTTTATTTCAGTAACTCTGTCCTTTGATCCTAGTTCACAGTTGACAAAGGTGGGCATCTGAAGTATAGGAAGCCATCCCATATGCTACTGGCAGCCTATAAGAGGGTCTGACACAAAAAGCTCTAGCCAAACAGGGATAAGGTAGGTCAGATCTCATTTTCGAACATTTAGAACTGTGGAAAGAATCAGACAGTAGGTAAAAATACGGAAATATTTCCAGAAATATGGAAAGAATCAGACTCTAAGCAGAAATTTGGAAATATTTCCAAGTATGTAGAAAGAATCAGACAACAGGCAAAGGGAGCTGAAAGGACTGACAGAGGAAAAACATAAAGTAGAATTAAAGAGTCATGAGCAAGTCAAAATTAAGAATATAAAGCAGAAAAAGAGGTAAAGAAACCAAAAGGAAGTTAAAAAAAGAAAAAAAACAGGCAAAAGGAAAATAGCTGAATTATGTTTATGCAATATTAGATACAGGAGGTCCCTAAAGCTGACTTTAGAACAACTTCTAAATTCCACATTCCTTGAAGTTCATTGCCACGATAATACCTGTATTAGATTTCCATAAGATTTCATTTCCCTTTTGGCCACAAGGATCCTTACAATAATTCCCCCATTCTTTTGGTTAGCTTTTGTGAAAGTGGAATGAGCACCACAGGAGAAGACCATGCCCAGTCACAAAGGATCCCCGGGGTCACTATCACTCAGGACACTGGAGAGGTTAAAGATTGGATCCCACGTTACATTCTTTATAGCCATGTGGTCACCATGCTCTTCATCTGAGAATAAAAAGTCTTATTTGAAAAGAATTCCCTCCCCAGAAATGCTGAAAATTAATGACATTATCAAGACCCCCCCCTTTATTGATTAATTCATTCTAACATTGTGTAACTACTATATTCAAGGCAAAAAACCCCAGAAAAACAATTAAGAAAAAAACAAGTCCTTGTTGTAAGGGAGCTTATCTTCGCCCAAAGAAGATTTTTTTTTTTTAAGTCAGAATTTCCTGACACGGACAGATGTCCAAAGATAACGTATACTTAAGAGAAAACAGCAAATTCTATGATTATGTCTGTGTGTATCCCATTTTTGTAAAACAAATAAATTTAATGTATGTTTGTAAGCATTTGGAAAAAAGCCTGTTAAGACAAGCACCAAACTGTTTTCTCTAGAGGGTGTGATATATGTATATATGCATGTGTGTATGGTTTTTATAATTTTTAAAAAAGCAACTACCATCACTACCACTAAAGAAAGAGGTTAACAGACAAATGAACAGCTCTCCAAAGATGCTGTGCGATACCTTCAGGAAATTAATACCTGTCAGTCTAAACACAAAGGACTCTTGAGTCATAAAAAAATGGTATGATTATTTTAAACTGTTTATATAGTATTTATCTTTGTTCCTTATTTTCATGGTATTTTTAAAAGGTATAAATTAGCTCTGGCATAGTAGGCAATATTCAAATAACAATAATATTTCAATTAATACCAAAAGAAGCAATGGTTTTGAGAACGAAGGTTCTATCACAGTCTGATTTTGCAAGTTACAACTTTGGTCTAAACTAAATACAGTCAACTCTATGTTATCTGTGTACTAAAAGGGAAGCACTGTTCTATAAATAATAGAAAATAATTGCATACCAAATTTGGATTTACATTTAAATAAATCTCATTCTGATGATCTTAAAAATCATTACATAAAATAGTGAGACCATCCTTTAAAAGATCCTACTATCCAATTTTCCTATCTTGTCTCTGATCAACAACTATGTATCTTACTCCATGCTAGGAATGGACATCATTACTTTCATAGACTAATGCAAAAGATGAGATTTATAACAAGCAAGCTTCTCTTAAAACTTGCTGGTTATACCTAGGGCAGAGAATAATCTCAAATGGCTATAAATTTACAAATACAGATACCCGAAAGCTGTCCTACAGGGCTAATTTGTGAGATGAAGAATCTGAGCAAGTAAATATACTTGGGGGGAAGGAAAGGTGAGTAGGGGAAAAAATCAACAGTGGGTTGGGGGTATTGAGTTGAGACATATCTGATGGGGAGGTGGGTAAGTACATAAGGCAGTGGTGGATGGGATGGGCTAGTAGCAAAGGTACCAGTTTGCAGGAAGGAATCTTAAGACTCAGATAGGTAGGGGATGAGTTATGGCAGAGTCACCAAAAAGCCTGCAAATTCATATTTCAGTGACTCCGCCCACGACTGAAAGAATCAATTTTTTGTTCAGCATTTTATAAGGGAAACTATGTGTTATATTTCTTGCAAATATGGTTACTTATAAAATTCTCAAGCCATGCCCTTCATAATGCTCATAGGTTGGCCAGTTAGCCGAGTACACAGTAGAAATTCAGTTAAGTGTTGGTCATGCAAAAGATGGTTTACATCTCTGTTTAGGAATAATTATTTTAAACTTAACAAGGACTGACTTTTAGTTTATGACAGGTTTGAATAAAGATTCATTTCAGCCCTAAGTAAACTTTTAAAAGTCAGAACAAACAAGACTTCCCTAAAGTGGAGTCTGACTTAAATGGTAGGTTTAAGTAGTAACTGACCTCTAACCACCCAGCTCACAACAGCTAAAAGGCAATGGATAACCAAGTTTTCTTTAATTTACAACCTAACTAGTGCCTAACTGGCAGAAACAAATTTAGGATAGGTCCACAGAAACTCCTGTAATCAGCTTAAGGAGAGGATCAACTTTAATACGGGTCAAACCTTAAATTAACTTTTAGAGAATAAAACTCTATGAATCCCAGTGTACTGGGTCACTTTAAATAGTATGGTCAATAATAAGAATTTTTAAGTTTCAGAGTTGACAAGAGTTTGATAGCAGCTTTGATTATGGTCATCTCAAAGAAGTAATCTCATTGACATCAACTGTCTCATTCTACCCTTTGGCAATTGTCAATACTGATGTACCTTTTGGATATGCTGGTGAGATGATCAAAACCTTCTTAGTCCTAGAAGCTAAGGAATACAACCTACTTACTGCTTTTGTTATGCAGTACATTTCCAGTGAGCATTCAAACACATCCCAGTAGTTCTAAAAATCTTACTAGATGCAACAGCAGCTGCTCCACCTGCTCCAGGGAAATTTAATCCAAATCCCAATGCTGTACCACCAAGCATTCCAGCCAAAGTTGTAGGGGCACCACCAACTGCAGAGAACAACATAATATTACCTATTACTCTTTTAATCAAAAACAGTGAATGAAGAATTTATATAGGGTATTTTTCATCTGAGTCCTTTAGTAACTTTGGCTAAGCCTCAAAAAACTACAGTCAATCCATTTATATGAAAAGTCTAGAAAAGGCATAGATAGAGACAGAAAACAGATTAGTAGTTGTCTCGGGCTGAGAGATCTTACTGGGATGATAGAAATGTTCTAAAACTGCACTATGGTGAGAGTTACACAATTCGGTAAATCGATTAAAAATCACTGAACTATACACTTACATTAATTTTATGACATGTAGATTATATCTCATTAAAGTTGATTTTAAAAACACTGTGGTCAAGGTTTCTTTTCATTTTGTAGGCAAGGACATCAAAGACAGGAAAGAAAAAAAAAACCTGTCAAAAGTCAGAAGTCGGACTTACCCGGTGGCACAGTGGTTAAGAATCCGCCTGCCAATGCAGGGGACACACGTTCAAGCCCTGGTTCGGGAAGATCCCACATGCCATGGAGAAACTAGGCCCGTGCGCCACAACTACGGAGCCTGAGCTCTAGAGCCCGCGAGCCACAACTACTGAGCCCACACGCTGCAACTACTGAAGCCCGCGCACCTAGAGCCCATGCTCCCCAACAAGAGAACCACCGCAATGAGAAGCCCACGCACCGCAACAAAGAGTAGCCCCCAGTTGCCGCAACTAGAGAAAGCCTGCACGCAGCAACAAAGACCAAGTGCAGCCCCAAATAAATAAATAAATAAATTAGTTAATTTTTAAGAAAAGGTCAGAAGTCAAGTTTTTGATTGGAAATGGAATTCATTCAATAATTTTAACTCCCAACCTCAGACATGGTCATATTCACAAAATCTATTATACTTGAGAAGGATATTGCTTACATATATCAAAAGGTTTCCAGAATCTCAGTCATGTCTCAGGAGTGGAACTGTATCTACTTGGAAGAAAATACAATTCAAGTGGCAACCTGCAATTTCAACTAATGTTCCACCTACGCCAACTGCACAAGGCAATGGGGGATGGCGGCCGCCATTTTTCAGGCTCAACTAGGCATCAGCAATTCCTGGCAAGTTTTATTCCCAGAAATGGTGACAGGCTTGCTATAACAGGGCTTTGGGAGGGCCATATTACTGCTAGGATTACAATAACAAACTCTAATGATGAACATCATGGCTGTAATAATCATGTTAATATAAAATTCATAGTGAAAGCCATGACAATCAGGTTTTTAGCAAAGCTACTATTGATATCAACAGTTACAAACGGGATCAAGCATAATGATAATTTATGAGACGTCGGAGATCCATAGCTTATACTGGCAAATTGAGTTAAGTGGCCTGATGCGAAATAATAGTATTTTCTTTGCAACCAGTAACTTACATGAGAGTCCAGTAGCAGCAGTGGAGGTAGAAACATTTGAAAATGAGGTAAACAGCATGGTGCTTGAACTAGTAGCAGTAGCAACAGTAGATGCTGGAACCAACCCTAAATTAAAGTAACAAGCAGAAAAATATGTCAATAAAAATAATTTTTAATAAGTAAAACACCATTATAACAAACTTCACTTATATGGAGAAATAACAACAAAGCAAGGAAAATCAAGTACCCTGATAGTTAATAAATGTGACATAGTAAAATTCCGATTTAAAAAATAGTTCATCAGTACTGCTTAGTATAGCCAGCCTTCTAGCACCATCATAAGAAAGAAACTCTACTAAAAAAGTGAGCAACCTAACAGGGGGGTCCACTTCCAAATTTGTGACATAAGAAGTCCTAGGGACCCATTCCCCAGTGAAGCAACCATAACTGGTAAAAAATATTTAAAAAAAAAAATTGAAATCTCTGGAAATTGTCCTGAAGGTACAGCAAATAAAGAAACATTTATTCAAGAAAATCTGCTAAAATTCAGTAATACAGGTGAGAGTCTACAGCATATGAATCATAACCCACGCTCTTCCCTCCATCCCCTTGCTCCCCTTGAGAGAAGCTACACTCCAGGCAGGAGTCGCCAAGAAGACTGGACTCCCTCTTCCCTCAGCTCCCAACCAATGAATACAGTATCTCATTAGGAGGGGAAGCAGCCAGCATTCCTCATCACCCCTGACACACAGTTAAAGGATTGAAATTCCTGGTGAGTACAGCCAAGAGCTGAGGGGCTCCTTTCCTCCAGTCAGCCCCCACTCATAGGGCAGAGGGTCTACACCAGGCACAGTAGGCTTGCAATGCTGGAGCCCCATCAATCACCCTGACTGCCCTGCCCCAGCTTACCTGTAGGGCTGAGGTTGCATGCCGGAAGAGAGAAGCAAGAAGATCAGAAGCAACGGTCACTGCCCAGCACCCAAAGCACTGGTTCAAAGATTTTGCCCAGGGATAAAGGTAGCCCATAAGAACAGAAAGCTATGTCCAGAAGAACTGACTTTATTTGAAACAGAGTATGAGGAAGTTCAAGCCAAAGGACTCTCTCGAAAAAAAATAGAGATTTTGGTGGTAAGCAATTAAGAGGAAGTAAGCTTCATGAGAGCAACATTTAGGCTGCAGGCCAGCCAGTTTAGCAGAGATAACCAGGGAAAGAGAAGGCTGAAAAGAGCCCTCCTGAGGATCAGAAAAATTAAGTACTGATACATGAATGAATCTTGAAAACATTTTGCTAAATGAAAGAAGCCAGACACAGAAGGCCACATATTGTATGGTCCCATTTATATGAAATGTCCAGAAGAGGTAAATCCATAGACAGAAAGTATATTAGTCGTTACCAGGAGCTGGAAAGAGAAGGTAATGGGAGGTGACTGCTAATGGTTACAGGGTTTCTTTTTGCAGTGATGAGAATGTTCTTGAATTACATAGTGGTGATAGTTGCACACTCTGTGAATATGTTTAAAAGAAACACTGAATTGCACAGTTTAAAAGCATGACTTTTAAGATATATGAATTATACCTCAATTATGCTGTTATTTAAAAAATACATGATCATCTCAATAGAAGCAGAAAAAGCATCTGAGAAAATCCAACACTTTTTCACGATGAAAACACTCAACAAACTAGAAAGAGAAGGGAACTTCCTCAACATGATAAAGGGCATTTATGAAAAACCTACAGCTAACGTCATGCTTATCAGTGAAAAACAATACTTTTCCACTGCCATCAAAAACAAAACATGGATGTCTGCTCTTACCACTTCAATTCAACAACACACTGGAAGTTTTAGCCAGGACAATTAGGCAAGAAGACGAATAAAGGATACCAGATTGCAAAGTAAGAAGTAAAATTATCTCTATAAACAGATGACATGATCATGAGTACAGAAAATTCTAAGGAACCCATAAAAAAATCTGGAGAAAAACAAATATCATATATTAACGCATATATGTGGAATCTGAAAAAATTGGTATAGATGACCTTATTTACAGAGCAGAAATAGAGACACAGACGTAGAGAGAACAAATGTATGGATACCAAGGGGGAAAGTGGGGGGTGGGATGCATTGGGAGATTGGGATTGACATATATACACTATTGATACTATGTATAAGATGGATAACTAATGAGAACCTACTGTATAGCACAGGGGACTCTACTCAATGCTCTATGGTGACCTGAATGGGAAGGAAATCCAAAAAAGAGGGGATGTATGGATAAGTACAGCTGATTCACTTTGCTGTACAGTAGAAACTAACACAATATTGTAAAGCAACTATACTCCAATAAAAAAAATCTATTAGAACAATGAACAAGTTCTGCAAAGTTGCAGGATACAAGATCAATATAAAAATAAATTTCAATTCTATATATTATCAATGAACAATCCAAAAATGAAATTAAGAATATAATTCCATTTACGATTGTTCAAAATGAATAAAATAGTTAAGAACAAATCTAACAAAACAAGTGTAAGGCTTGTATCCAGAAAAATAAAAAACATTATTGAAAGAAATTAAAGGCATCCTAAATAAACAGAAAGCTCTCATGTTCATGGATCAGATAATTTTATATTGTTAAGATGGTATGGTAGACAGAAAAATGGTCCCCAAAGATGGCCACATCCTAATACCCAGAGTCTGTGAACATATTACCTTACTTGACAAGAGACTTTACAAATGAAGTGAAGGTTAAGTAACTTGGAAGAGGGAGATTATCCTGGATTATCCAGGTAAGCAAAATCTAAGGACATGAATCCTTAAAAGTAGAGATCCTTTCCAGGCTGTGGTCAGAAGGAGATGGTGACTACAAAAGAATAGTCAGGGGATTTCCCTGGCAGTCCAGTGGGTAAGACTGTGCTTCCACTGCAGGGGGCACAGGTTTGAGCCCTGGTTGAGAAACAAAGATCCCACGTGCTTCGCAGTGCAGCCAAAAAAAAAAGAAAAAAAGAATGGTCATAAAGATGCAAGGTTGTTGATACAAACGGCCATCTAACACTTGAAATCATACTCAATGTCATTAGTCATTAGGGAATTGCAAATCAAAACCACGACGAGATACTACTTCATATCGACTAGGATGGCAATAACCAAAAAGACATAATATCAAGTGTTAGCAAGGATATGCAGAAATTGTAAACCTCAGGCAATGCTAATGGGAATGTAAAATAGTGTAATCTCTTTGGAAAACTGTATGCACTTCCTCAAAGTGTTCAACATAAAGTTACCATATGACCCAGTAATTCCACTCCTAGGTATACAAACAAAAGAAATGATAACATATATCCACACTAAAATATGTACATGAATGTTCACAGCAGCATTATTCATAACAGAAAAAGATGAAAGGAAACAACCCAAATGAATATCAACTGATGAATGGATGAATAAAATGTGGTATATTAATACAATGGAATTTTATTTGGCCATAAAAAAGAAGCGCTGATTCATGCTAAAACATGGATGAGCCTTGAAAACATGCTAAGTAAAAGAAGCTAATCACGAAATACCACATATTGTATGATTCTATTTAGATGAAATGTCCAGAACAGAGCAATCTATAGAGACAGAAAGCAGATTCATGGTTGCCAGAACTGGGGTAAGAAGAGAACGGGCAGCGACTGTTAATGGGTATGACGTTTCTTCGGTGGGTGATGAAAATGTTCTAAAATTGACTTCAGTAATGGCTGCACAACTCTGTGACTATCCTAAAAACCAATTAATTGTGCACTTTAAATGGGTAAATTATGTGGTATGTGAATTATACAATAATAAATCTGTGAGAAAAAGTAATAAATAGACGTCTGGAATAAAGTTTCAGAAAACAGATTACCTGGACTCTTCTTGAAAATTTAAAATAAAATCTATAAAAGAAATAAAGCTAGAGAAATTAAGTACATAAAGACACAAATAAGCTTAATTGGTTAATTGAAAACAAAGTTTACCTTTTCATCCTCACTATAGATCATTGCACACGGCACGTGATAGTAAGTACTCAATAAATATTTATGCTGAATCGAGCCAACCTTTTCCAATACATAATTTTCCAATACATAATTACAGATATTCTTCTTCCTTTTCAAAAGGAAAAGGTGCTTAATAAGTAACTGCATTTGAATCTATTGATACCTGTATCCAACTGTTGAACAATTCATGACAATATATGATGTAAGACTCTGCTATCCAAAACATCTAGGGCCACCGGGGGTTTGGGGACAGGGGGGAGATGCTAGGAAGGAACCGGGAACATTACCACATACCTCCAACTATTTAAAATATGTATCATGGAATATCCCTATGTTTCATTTAAGAGAAGCACCACATGTATACTTTTAAAGAAATAACCAATTATAGCAAAGGTGTTTTAATATTTCTAATTCAATACCTACCAGTGAGGCTAAATTTTTATCATGGGTTTAATGGCTGCTTTAATTTCTTCATTCAAAATTGCCTATTCATGTCATCTGCCCATTTTCTCATTGGAGTATTGTCTTCTTATTATTGATTTTTAATAAAAGTATTATATATATATTGAGGCTATTTAGTCAAATGTTGCAAATATTTCCTAATCCCAGTTTGTCATTTGCTTTTTTGATTTTGTTTTTATTTTTTAGGTAGTCAAATCTTTCCATTGTTTTCTCCTTTATGGTTTATGTCTCCATATCATGTTTCAAAATTCCCTCAAACATATAAAAGGTGTTCAACTTCACTTTTAGGAGAAAATCACACATTATAACTACCTTGAGAACAATTTCACCTAACAGATGGGGAGAAATAAAAAAACTGGTAACACACTCTGTTTAAGGACACTGTGAAGAAATGGGCAGCCTCCGAGATTTCTAATGGGAGTGTAAACTGGTATAACCCCTATGCAAAATAAGTGGCCAATGTTTTAAAAATTACAAATGCATCTATCTTTTGAACCAGTAATACTTCTTTTAGAAATTTATCCACAAAGATATACTTATACACCTGCAAAATGACATGTAAAATAAGATCCATTGCACCACTGTTTATATTAGCAAAAGAGGAAACAACCCAAACGTCCACCAGCAAAGGGTTAGATAAATTATAGCACATCCAGACCATGGAATTCTATGATGCTATAAAAAATACTGAGGAAGCTCTCCATATACTGATTGATGTGAAAAGAGCTACAAAATGTTTAAAATAAGTGTATTAAGTTTTACGTTTAAAAAGCAAGGTACCGAATAATGTGCAGAGTATACTCTCATTTATATTATTTTTTAAAAAGGCAGAGGGCTAAGAATATATATTTTTATTTGCTAGCAAATCCATGAAGAAACTCTGGAAGGATACATACAATTACAGTGGCTAGCTGAATAGAGGGGGTGGGGAAGGGGTAAGGGAGTAATACAGGGTAGATGGGGGCAGTATACTTATTTATACTATTTTTATAGTCTTAATTTTAAATCATTTGACAGACTATATTATATATCTTAAAATTATACTTAAATAAATGGTCCTCTCCCTAACCCAAGAAATATTATTTACACATTTTCATATTCACCTATGCTTTTTAAATATTTATGGTTTCATTTTCTATCTTTAATTCACCTAGTATTTCTTTCAGTTAATCTTTTTAAGCAAAACATAATCCCCTTCCCCCAAATCACCTGGCTAGCCAGCTATTGCAATTCATTTGCTCACTACTCCATCCTCTCTCCCCAGATTGGAAATGTCATCTTCATAAACCCAGGTTTGTTTCTGTACTTTAAAATTTTTCACTGATTTTTCCTTCTATCCCTGTTCCACAAGAGAGTTCCAATTATTGAAGCACTAGAATTCATTTATTTTTTATACTAAATATTTTAAACTTATAGTCAGAGAATAAATTTACAATATATTTTCATATATTTTTCTACAAGTACACTATCATTACTTTTCTTAAAAAACAAGACATGACTAGTCTCATGCACTTATCCCCTTCATTTAAACTCTAGAACCTTGTCAAGTCCCTCCTTCCTTTCCTTCCCTCAAAGATTCCCATTGTGGTTTTATAAGAATTATGTTCAACGTGTTGGTTAATTTAGAACTAAATGACATTCCTGTACTATCGAGTGTGTGTATTCTTCATTTCTTCATGTCTTCTTTTATATTCCTCAGTAAAACTGTATGGTTATCTTCATATAGGTCATGCACATTTTTAAAGTTCATTCTTAGGCATTTCATACCTTTGGTTGAAATTGTTAATGGGAAATTCCTCCATTATATTTCCCAATTACTATTGTTTAAACATGGGAAAGTGACTGTTTTTTGCATTATTTATTTTGTAACTGACTGTATTACTGAAATCTCTTCACTAGCGCTAATTAAATTACACTCAAGTTATGCCCATATTTTAAAGTCTTGGTCATCTGTCTCAGATACTGGCATAATTTCAGGGGCCTGACCTTAAATCACATACCCAAAGGTAACTAAGGAAACAAATGCCATTTAATATGATGTGCTTTTAAGCTAAAGGAGCCTGACTCTTAAATAAGGAAGGGTTTAAAAGACAAAGTCTCATTTTCCTAATCATAGGGCTAGAACAGGGTTTTTCAACATGGCACTACTGACAGCTTGGGCCGATAATAATGGACAATGGAGGACTGTCCCATGCTGGGATTTAAGACATGCATATTTGGTCTTTGTACCCTTTCTTGGACAAAGACCCTAAAACCCTTGTAATTTCCTAAGTGAGGAGAGAGATAGAAGCATCTTCTGTTATAATATTTGGGTTTTGTCCCCAGTTTCAGAAATAGCTCCAAGAGCAATAAAGGTGAAAGGAGCCTCTGCAAGTCCCTTTCAACCACACCTGATTTATGTCAAAGAGGTGAACTTTAGAAAGCCCCTAAGGCTGAGAGACTGGTTACCAGAGGAGCCAACCAAGTGATTAGAGGGTTGGGGCTTTTAGCCTAACCCTCTGACATCTCAGGAGAGGAGAGGAGCTGGAGATTGAGTTCAATCACCAGAGGCCAAAGATTTCATCAATCATGCCTACATAATGGAAGCTCCATCAAAACCCTAAATGAAGGGCTTTGGAGAGCTTCTGGGTTGGTGAACACACGGAGGTGCTAGGAGGGTGACGTGCCTGGAGAGGACATGGACGATCTGGGCTGCTCCCCCATACTTTGCCTTACGCATCTCTTCTATTTGGCTGTTCCTAAATTGTATCATTTATAGTGAACCAGAAATTTTAGGTCAAGTGTTTCCCAGAGTTCTGTGAGCTGTTCTAGCAAATCATCCAACCCAAGGAGGGAGGGGTCACAGGCACCCCCAGTTTGTAGTCAGTTGGTCAGAAGTACAGGTGACAACCTGGGACTTGCAATTGATATCTGAAGTGGGGGACAGTCTTGAGGAACTGAGCCCTTACCCTGTGGGGTCTGTGCTACCTCCAGGTGGTGAGCATCATAGCTGAATTGTAGGACACCCATTTGGTGTCTGGAGAGTTGGAGAATTGGTTGGTGTGGGAAGAACTCCCATATATTTGGTGTCAAAAGGTTGTGTGTTGAGGACAACAAAATTTTCCTTTATGTGCACTGCAAAGTATTTAGCAGCATCCCTGGGCTCTACCCACTAGATGCCAGTAACACTCACCCAGTCTGGACAACCAAAAATGTCTCCAGATACTGCCAAATATCCTCTGGGAGAAGGGGCAAAAATCGCCTCCAGTTGAGAACCACTGGACAAGAGGAAGGGTTCAATACCATAATTTTCTCCATCTAGTGCTATAAGGCTAACAAAATCAGCCTTAATTCCTTCATGTTTAAGAACAGAGGAAAATGTCAACTAGCTTAATGAATTGTTAGCCATAGAAAATAGGCATTTTTTTTAACAGAATGGGGGAAGGTGGCCATACACTACAAGATAGTGGGGCTTGCTACAATAACGAAATGGTGATACTAGAGGAAGAAAGGACAGATAATAGAACAAAATAGGAAGTCCAGAAGCAGAACCAAGCATATATAATAATTTGGTGTATGAGGAAGGCAGCATCTCAAATCAATAGGGAAAAAATGGCCATTTAATGAAATACTATGGTTTAATTCACTAATCATTTAGAAAAAAGATTCCTAAAAATATAATGGAATTCTATAAATGTTCAAGTAATCAATAGGAAGGCAGGAAATTCCTAAAAATATAAACCATAAAAGAACAAAAAGAATTAAGAATCCTAAGGTGAAAAAGGCCTATACAAATAAGTCCAGAGAGAGAAACTCAGAAGAATGAGAGATTTGACAACATAAAAATTTACATCTTAAGGATTTCCATTTCCAGGAAAATGTACTTTCCCTATTCCTCCCACTACGTATGGCTTAAACCCCTGGACATTATATATAAAATGAACAAGAAAACCCTGAAAGGTGGCGAGAAGGCAAATCAACTAGGGATCTTGAGACCCAAGGAACATTATGGTAATGAATTCCATGGGTTTTCTTTCTGCCTTGTATTTCCCAGGCTCGGAGTTGAATAGGTTGGCCAGTCAGAAATGACAATGGGTATAGAAAAACAAAACCAAACCCAACAAAAACCTGCTCTCTAGACAAAAGACAAGAATGGGGCAGACCAACAAGACAGAAAACTTTTAGACAATAACCAAACATCACAGAAAAAGGTGTGGTCCCGCTCCCTACCTATTCCAGAGAACAGCAAGTGAGGAACTTAAACTTCCACCATTGTGAGGCTATAACGAGGTGTCCCAGTACCCCAGCCAGGATGGTATCAGAGAAGGTCAAGTAGGGAGCCAGGATGTTACCTCTGCCAGCAGTTAATGAACCATGTCCTCACAGTGTCAGTGGAAACCACATCAGGAGCAGGAACTCCCACTCCTGCCCAGCAGTAACTAGGAGACCCTTGCCTTGGGTAGCAATGGAGACGGACTAGGGAAAATGAAGTTCTACTCCCACCTTACAGTAACACAGTGAAACCCTTCTGTCTCATGCCAGAGCAATGTCACATAAAGCCAGCTAAAGCAAAAGTCTTGAATCTGATTCAGAGTCTCATAACATAATAAGAAAATGTCCAGGTTTCAATTAAAAATCACTCTTCCTACCAAGAACCAGAAAGATCTCAAATGGAATTTAAAAAGACAATACCAAGATAATAGAAATGTTAGAATTATTTGACAAATATTTCAAAGCATCCATGATAAAAGTGCATCAAAAAGAAATTATGAACACACTTGAAACACAAGAAAAAATACCCTTAGCAAAAAAAAGAAAAAGAAAAGAAATGAAAATCTCTACAAAGAAATAGAAGATAAAGAAGAGTCAAGTGGAAATTTGAGATAACCAGATAACCAATAACCAAAATGCAAACCTGAAGCCAAGCAAAAGGACTCAGCAGCAGAACAGAGGGGATAGAGACAAGAATCAATGAACTTGATGACAGAATGATAGGAATCTACACCAAGACACTTAATAATTAAATTTCTGAAAACTAAAGACAAAGAAGAAATATTGAAAACAGCAAGAGAAAAATGTCATCTGACCTACGGAGGAAAAATTATTTGAATGACAAATAGTTACACAAATTGACATCCATACCATGGAATACTATGCAGCAATAAAACAAACAACTGACTCACACAACAATCTGGATGATCTAAAGGGAAGTATACTGAGTGAAAAAAGCCATTCCCAAAAGATTACATACTGTATGATTCCATCCATATAACGTTTTTGAAATGTCAAAATTACAGTAATGGAGAGCAGATTAATAGTTGCCAGGGTTAAATAGAGTGTGGGAGCAGAAGAGAAGTAGGTGTTGCTATGAAAGGGCAAAATGAGGAATCCTAGTGGTGAGAGAACTATTCTATATCTTGACTACCAATATCAACATCCTGGTTGCAATATTGTACTATAGTTTCACAAGATGTTACCACAAGGAGAAAGTGGCCAAAGGGTATGTGGGATCTCTTTATTTTTTCTTACAACTGCATGAGAATCTACAATTATGTCAAAATAAAAAGCTTAATTTAAAAATTTAAAACCTTTTAATATCTATAAAACTAAGTAAAGTAAAACCGAAACAAACTGGGGAAAATACTTCTTTTTGGGGGGGAGGGGAATTACATCCTTATTTTCACTAACATCTAGCAGAATCTGAGCACTTTCTTTAGTTATAAAGGTAGGCAACAAACCACGTAGGTTAGTAGTACCTGTGACTTTGTCACCAACAGAAATCATAGGTACAAAAATACTTCTTATACAAATATCAAAGCGTTAGGCTATTGCACCTGCATATAAACGAGAAAAAGATAAGCACCATATTAGAAAACTGAGCAGGGAATTCCCCGGTGGTCCAATGGTTAGGGCTCCACACTCCCACTGCCAAAGGCGCGGGTTCGAGGGCCTGGGTTCGATCCTCAGTTGGGGGAATTAAGATCCCGCAAGCCGCATGGTGCGCCCCCCCTCCCGCCAAAAAAGAAAAAAAGACAGAAAACTGAGCAAAAGATACAAAAAGGGAATTCATTCAATTTCCCTCTCTCTCTCTCTCACACACACACACACACACACACACACACACACACAAACACACGAAAAAAACACAAATATAATTAATCAATCATTTGAAGAGAAGTCAGCCTTACTACTAATAAAGGAAAATGTAAATGAACATGATGCTATGATACTATTTTCAGTGTTAAACTACCAAAGCTTAAAAAACAAACAAACAAACAAAAGGGATAATATCCAACATATTTAACACCGTGGGGAAATGTATACTTTCATAAAAACGACAAAGATAGCCAACGTTTATTGAATACCTATTATATACATGTCAGACAAGGTTCTAAGCAGTTATTTATATTCACTTACCTACCTAATCCTCACAACAACCCTACAAGGTAAAACGCTGAGCACTTACTGATGAGCAAACCAAGCACTGAGAGCTTAGAGTAACTTGTCCAAGGTCAGAGAACTAGTAAACAACAGAGCCAAAGTTCAAACACTTATTTCCTGGTTGTTTTTTTATTGATAACAGATATGTATTATTTGTAATATCAAAAATTCATTTGTACACAATTAAAATAATGCCCCCCAAGGTAGTGACCAAATATTCTAGCATCATAATGATTTTAATGCTCCACTTCATCTCTTTGTGTCCTACAATGCCATACCAACCAATCAAAATTGGTTACATTATCACTACTAAATACAAATTATAAATAAGTTGTTTATTATCTATAATTTTTTACATATTTTACCTTTTTGGTTGTTTCCAAAAGCTCTGAAACCATTACTATGAATATGTAATTCAATAAAATATACCATAAAGTAAAATGTATACAATATCTCACTCAGTGTATTTCTCAAGCTCTAAAATATCTGAGGCATCTACAGTAAAACCAAGCTTATGTGGCTTATAAACCAGTACTTTTTATTAACTGCATTTTGGTTTAGAAAGATCCTAAATGTCTTCTCATTAATGTTCAGTATAGGTTAAATGCATTTTACTGAATCCGACTTATTTAGAAACTGGTAACCCATGCATGCAAAATGTCTCTACTAGCCAAAATATTTTACCATTCCCCAACTATGCCATATAACTCACTTATTACTACATTATTAATATTCTCTAAAATTTTATACTACTCCAGAAATGTTCTTTCCTGTTTTATCGTACCTCCTGATAAATTTCATTTCAGAAGTTTTATTTTAAAAAAGGAAAACAGAACATATCAACAGATTGTGAAAAAAAATGCTTGGTAAATACAAGCATTAAACAGTTGAACAAAACATTTCAGTGTAACGCTATTATTACTAGTGGCCAATTTGTCTAGACTATTCATTCTCAGAAGGTTGTAACTTTTCCCCCAAACAAACATTCCTTGGTTCTAAACCTAAAAATGCAAAACCAGAAGGAGCAGTTTAGATTAAATTTCTATCGCATTCATCAATAACACTAACCTCCAATAAGAGAAGTCAGTCATATTCGGATGAATCAATCAAATAAGAATCTCAAAATCAATCTTGAATACTGTGCTTCTCCATTAGAGAGCAGAGTTCAAAACTTACCAGTGGACTGTCCACCACGGTTGAAACGAGTAACTGATTGTGTAGCAATCGTTCCACTAGACGTCCGAGTAGCAGGAGTGAGGGGTAATCCTGCAAACGCTGTTGGTTGAGAGGCGTTCCCCATCAAGACAATATTGAAGTTGGTGCACCCAGTCTGAGGTGCACTTCCACCAATGAACGAGGACACTGCTGCAGACTGAGTGACAGAGCCAAAAGCAAAAGGAGTGGATGCTGTCCCCTGGTGTGATAGGGCACTGCTTGTTACAGCATTAGTACGGGTGCTGGCACCCAGCTCAAAAGCCCCTAGAATCACTGTAGGTTGTGTGAAAGCCCTGTTGCCCAAGTTTAATTTTATTGCATTTATTCTAAATAGAGAAAGGAAAAAATCAATATAATAGTTCGCCGCCACATTAAATGGCAGCTAGATAACATAGCTCCTGTCAAATTAAGTTTGTTTTTTTTTTAACATCTTTATTGGGGTATAATTGCTTTACAATGGTGTGTTAGTTTCTGCTTTATAACAAAGTGAATCAGTCATACATAAACATATGTTCCCATATGTCTTCCCTCTTGCGTCTCCCTCCCTCCCACCTTCCCTATCCCACTCCTCCAGGCTGTCACAAAGCACCGAGCCAATATCCCTGTGCCATGCGGCTGCTTCCCACTAGCTATCTACCTTACTACGTTTGTTAGTGTGTATATGTCCATGACTCTCTCTCGCCCTGTCACAGCTCACCCTTCCCCCTCCCCATAACCTCAAGTCTGTTCTCTAGGAGGTCTGCGTCTTTATTCCTGTCTTACCCCTAGGTTCTTCATGACATTTTTTTTTCCTTAAATTCCATATATATGTGTTAGCATACGGTATTTGTCTTTTTCTTTCTGACTTACTTCACTCTGTATGACAGACTCTAGGTCTATCCACCTCATTACAAATAGCTCAATTTCGTTTCTTTTTATGGCTGAGTAATATTCCATTGTATATATGTGCCACATCTTCTTTATCCATTCATCCGATGATGGGCACTTAGGTTGTTTCCATCTCCGGGCTATTGTAAATAGAGCTGCAATGAACATTTTGGTACATGACTCTTTTTGAATTTTGGTTTTCTCAGGGTATATGCCCAGTAGTGGGATTGCTGGGTCATATGGTAGTTCTACTTGTAGTTTTTTAAGGAACCTCCATACTGTTCTCCATAGTGGCTGAACCAATTCACATTCCCACCAGCAGTGCAAGAGTGTTCCCTTTTCTCCACACCCTCTCCAGCATTTATTGTTTCTAGAGTTTTTGATGATAGCCATTCTGACTGGTGTGAGATGATATCTCATTGTAGTTTTGATTTGCATTTCTCTAATGATTAATGATGTTGAGCATTCTTTCATGTGTTTGTTGGCAGTCTGTATATCTTCTTTGGAGAAATGTCTATTTAGGTCTTCTGCCCATTTTTGGATTGGGTTGTTTGTTTTTTTGTTATTGAGCTGCATGAGCTGCTTGTAAATTTTGGAGATTAATCCTTTGTCGGTTGTTTCATTTGCAAATATTTTCTCCCATTCTGAGGGTTGTCTTTTGGTCTTGTTTATGGTTTCCTTTGCTGTGCAAAAGCTTTGAAGTTTCATTAGGTCCCATTTGTTTATTTTTGTTTTTATTTCCATTACTCTAGGAGGTGGGTCAGAAAGGATCTTGCTGTGATTTATGTCATAGAGAGTTCTGCCTGTGTTTTCCTCTAAGAGTTTGATAGTTTCTGGCCTTACATTTAGGCCTTTAATCCATTTTGAGCTTATTTTTGTGTATGGTGTTAGGGAGTGATCTAATCTCATACTTTTACATGTACCTGTCCAGTTTTCCCAGCACCACTTATTGAAGAGGCTGTCCTTTCCCCACTGTACATTCCTGCCACCTTTATCAAAGATAAGGTGTCCATATGTGCATGGGTTTATCTCTGGGCTTTCTATCCTGTTCCATTGATCTATCTTTCTGTTTTTGTGCCAGTACCATACCGTCTTGATAACTGTAGCTTTGTAGTATAGTCTGAAGTCAGGGAGCCTGATTCCTCCAGTTCCTTTTTTCGTTCTCAAGATTGCTTTGGCTATTCGGGGTCTTTTGTGTTTCCATACAAATTGCAAAATTTTTTGTTCTAGTTCTGTGAAAAATGCCAGTGGTAGTTTGATAGGGATTGCATTGAATCTATAGATTGCTTTGGGTAGTAGAGTCATTTTCACAATGTTGATTCTTCCAATCCAAGAACATGGTATATCTCTCCATCTATTTGTATCATCTTTAATTTCTTTCATCAGTGTCTTATAATTTTCTGCATACAGGTCTTTTGTCTCCTTAGGTAGGTTTATTCCTAGATATTTTATTCTTTTTGTTGCACTGGTAAATGGGAGTGTTTTCTTGATTTCACTTTCAGATTTTTCATCATTAGTATATAGGAATGCCAGAGATTTCTGTGCATTAATTTTGTATCCTGCCACTTTACCAAATTCATTGATTAGCTCTAGTAGTTTTCTGGTAGCATCTTTAGGATTCTCTATGTATAGGATCATGTCATCTGCAAACAGTGACAGCTTTACTTCTTCTTTTCCGATTTGGATTCCTTTTATTTCCTTTTCTTCTCTGATTGCTGTGGCTAAAACTTCCAAAACTATGTTGAATAAGAGTGGTGAGAGTGGGCAACCTTGTCTTGTTCCTGATCTTCGTGGAAATGCTTTCAGTTTTTCACCATTGAGGATGATGTTTGCTGTGGGCTTGTCATATATGGCCTTTATTATCTTGAGGAAAGTTCCCTCTATGCCTACTTTCTGCAGGTTTTTATCATAAATGGGTGTTGAATTTTGTAAAAAGCTTTCTCTGCATCTATTGAGATGATCATATGGTTTTTCTCCTTCAGTTTGTTAATATGGTTTATCACATTGACAGATTTGCGTATATTGAAGAATCCTTGCATTCCTGGAATAAACCCCACTTGATTATGGTGTATGATCCTTTTAATGTGCTGTTGGATTCTGTTTGCTAGTATTTTGTTGAGGATTTTTGCATCTATGTTCATCAGTGATATTGGCCTGTAGTTTTCTTTCTTTGTGACATCCTTGTCTGGTTTTGGTATCAAGGTGATGGTGGCCTCGTAGAAGGAGTTTGGGAGTGTTCCTCCCTCTGCTATATTTTGGAAGAGTTTGAGAAGGATAGGTGTTAGCTCTTCTCTAAATGTTTGATAGAATTCGCCTGTGAAGCCATCTGGTCCTGGGCTTTTCTTTGTTGGAAGATTTTTAGTTACAGTTTCCATTTCAGTACTTGTGATTGGTCTGTTCATATTTTCTATTTCTTCCTGATTCAGTCTTGGCAGGTTGTGCATTTCTAAGAATTTGTCCATTTCTTCCAGATTGTCCATTTTATTGGCATAGAGTTGCTTGTAGTAATCTCTCATGATCTTTTGTATTTCTGCAGTGTCAGTTGTTACCTCTCCTTTTTCATTTCTAATTCTATTGATTTGAGTCTTCTCCCTTTTTTTCTTGAGGAGTCTGGCTAGTGGTTTATCTATTTTGTTTACCTTCTCAAAGAACCAGCTTTTAGTTTTATTGATCTTTGCTATTGTTTCCTTCATTTCTTTTTCATTTATTTCTGATCTGATTTTTATGATTTCTTTCCTTCTGCTAGCTTTGGGGTTTTTTTGTTCTTCTTTCTCTAATTGCTTGAGGTTCAAGGTTAGGTTGTTCATTTGAGATGTTTCCTGCTTCTTAAGGTGGGCTTGTATTGCTATAAACTTCCCCCTTAGAACTGCTTTTGCTGCATCCCACAGGTTTTGGGTCGTTGTGTCTCCATTGTCATTTGTTTCTAGGTATTTTTTTGATTTCCTCTTTGATTTCTTCAGTGATCACTTCGTTATTAAGTAGTGTATTGTTTAGCCTCCATGTGTTTGTAGTTTTTACAGATCTTTTCCTGTAATTGATATCTAGTCTCATGGCGTTGTGGTCAGAAAAGATACTTGATACAATTTCAATTTTCTTAAATTTACCAAGGCTTGATTTGTGACCCAAGATATGATCTATCCTGGAGAATGTTCCATGAGCACTTGAGAAAAATGTGTATTCTGTTGTTTTTGAATGGAGTGTCCTATAAATATCAATTAAGTCCGTCTTGTTTAATGTATCATTTAAAGCTTGTGTTTCCTTATTTATTTTCATTTTGGGTGATCTGTCCATGGGTGAAAGTGGGGTGTTAAAGTCCCCTACTATGAATGTGTTACTGTCGATTTCCCCTTTTATGGCTGTTAGTATTTGCCTTATGTATTGAGGTGCTCCTATGTTGGGTGCATAAATATTTACAATTGTTCTATCTTCTTCTTGGATCGATCCCTTGATCGTTATGTAGTGTCCTTCTTTATCTCTTGTAATAGTCCTTATTTTAAAGTCTATTTTGTCTGATATGAGAATTGCTACTCCAGCTTTCTTTTGGTTTCCATTTGCATGGAATATCTTTTTCCATCCCCTTACTTTCAGTCTGTGTGTGTCTCTAGGTCTGAAGTGGGTCTCTTGTAGACAGCATATATAAGGGTCTTGTTTTTGTATCCAATCAGCTAATCTGTGTCTTTTGGTGGGAGCATTTAGTCCATTTACATTTAAGGTAATTATCGATATGTATGTTCCTATTCCCATTTTCTAAATTGTTTTGGGTTCGTTATTATAGGTCTTTTCCTTCTCTTGTGTTTCTTGCCTAGAGAAGATCCTTTAGCATTTGTTGTAAAGCTGGTTTGGTGGTGCTGAACTCTCTCAGCTTTTGCTTGTCTGTAAAGGTTTTAATTTCTCCATCAAATCTGAATGAGATCCTTGCTGGGTAGAGTAGTCTTGGCTGCAGGTTTTTCTCCTTCATCACTTTCAGTATGTCCTGCCACTCCCTTCTGGCTTGTAGGGTTTCTGCTGAGAGATCAGCTGTTAACCTTATGGGGATTCCCTTATGTGTTATTTGTTGTTTTTCCCTTGCTGCTTTTAATATGATTTCTTTGTATTTAATTTTTGACAGTTTTATTAATATGTGTCTTGGCGTATTTCTCCTTGTATTTATCCTGTATGGGACTCTCTGTGCTTCCTGGACTTGATTAACTATTTCCTTTCCCATATTAGGGAAGTTTTCAACTATAATCTCTTCAAATATTTTCTCAGTCCCTTTCTTTTTCTCTTCTTCTTCTGGAACCCCTATAATTCGAATGTTGGTGCGTTTAATGTTGTCCCAGAGGTCTCTGAGACTGTCCTCAGTTCTTTTCATTCTTTTTTCTTTATTCTGCTCTGCAGTAGTTATTTCCACTATTTTATCTTCCAGGTCACTTATCCGTTCTTCTGCCTCAGTTATTCTGCTATTGATCCCATCTAGAGTACTTTTAATTTCATTTATTGTGTTGTTCATCGTTGCTTGTTTCATCTTTATTTCTTCTAGGTCCTTGTTAACTGTTTCTTGCATTTTGTCCATTCTGTTTCCAAGATTTCGGATCATCCTTACTATCATTATTCTGAATTCTTTTTCAGGTAGACTGGCTATTTCCTCTTCATTTGTTAGGTCTGGTGCATTTTTATCTTGCTCCTTTATCTGCTGTGTGTTTTTCTGTCTTCTCATTTTGCTTATCTTACTGTATTTGGGGTCTCCTTTTTGCAGACTGCAGGTTCGTAGTTCCCGCTGTTTTTGATGTCTGTCTCCAGTGGCTGGTTGGTTCAGTGGGTTGTGTAGGCTTCCTGGTGGAGGGGACTAGTGCCTGTGTTGTGGTGGATGAGGCTGGATCTTGTGTCTCTAGTGGGCAGGTTCACGTCTGGTGGTGGGTTTTGGGGTGTCTGTGGTCTTATTATGATTTTAGGCAGCCTCTCTGCTAATGGGTGGGGTTGTGTTCCTGTTTTGCTAGTTGTTTGGCATAGGTTGTCCAGCACTGTGGCTTGCTGGTCGTTGAGTGAAGCTGGGTGCTGGTGTTAAGATGGAGGTCTCTGGGAGATTTTCGCCGTTTGATATTATGTGGAGCTGGGTGGTCTCTTGTTGACCAGTGTCCTGAAGTTGGCTCTCCTACCTCAGAGGCAGAGCCCTGACTCCTGGCTGGAGCACCAAGAGCCTTTCATCCACATGGCTCAGAATAAAAGGGAGAAAAAGTAGAGGGAATTAGTAGAAGTATGAGGAAAGAAAGAAGGAAAGGAGGGAAGGAAGGAAGGAAGAAAGAAAGAAAGAAGCAAAGAAGGAATGAAGGCAAGAAGGAAAGAAAGGAGGGAGGGAGGGAGGAAGGAAGGAAGGAGGGAAAGAAGGAAAAAAGACAGAAAGAAGATACAGTAAAAATAAAATAAAGTATAATAAAGTTATTGAATTAAAAAATTCTTATTTAGAAAAAAAAAAGGGACGGATAGAACCTTAGGACAAATGTTGGAAGCAAAGCTATACAGACAAAATCTTACACAGAAGCATATACATACACCCTCACTAAAAGAGGTAAAGGGGGAAAAATCATAAATCTTGCTGTCAGAGACCACCTCCTCAATTTGGGATGATTCGTTGTCTAAAGGAGGGAAGGAAGGAAGCAAAGAAAGAAAGAAAGAAAGAAAGAAAGAAAGAAAGAACGAACGAACGAAGGTAAAGTATAATAACGTTATTAAAATTAAAATTGATTATTAAGAAAAAAATTAAAAAAAAAAACCATGGACGGATAGAACCCTAGGACAAATGGTGGAAGCAAGACTATACAGACAAGATCTCACACAGAAGCATACACATACACACTCACAAAAAGAGGAATAGGGAAAAAAATCATAGATCTTGCTCCTAAAGTCCACTTCCTTAATTTGGGATGATTGGTTGTCTATTCAGGTATTCCACAGATGCAGGGTATATCAAGTTGATTGTGGAGCTTTAATCCGCTGCTTCTGAGGCTGCTGGGAGAGATTTCCCTTTCTCTTCTTTGTTCTCACAGCTCCCAGGGCTCAGCTTTGGATTTGGCCCTGCCACTGCGTGTAGGTCGCTGGAGGGCGTCTGTTTTTTGCTCAGACAGGACGGGGTTAAAGGAGCCGCTGATTCGGGGGCTCTGGCGCACTCAGGCCGGCGGGGAGGGAGGGGCACGGAGTGCGGGGCGGGCCTGCGGCGGCAAAGTCCGGCGTGACTTTGCACCAGCCTGAGGCCCGCCGTGCGTTCTCCCGGGGAAGTTGTCCCTGGATCCCGGGAACCTGGCAGTGGCGGGCTGCACAGGCTCCGCGGAAGAGGGGTGTGGAGAGTGACCTGTGCTCGCACACAGGCCCCTTGGTGGCGGCAGCAGCAGCCTTAGCGTTTCCCGCCCGTCTCTGGGGTCCGCGCTTTTAGCCGCGGCTCGCGCCTGTCTCTGGGGTCCGCGCTTTTAGCCGCGGCTCGCGCCCGTCTCTGGGGTTCCTTTAAGCAGCGTTCTTAAACCCCTCTCCTCACGCACCAGGAAACAAAGAGGGAAGAAAAAGTCTCTTGCCTCTTCGGCAGGTGCAGACTTTTCCCCCAAATTAAGTTTTATAACATTTTATTCCATAGGTTATTTCATCTCAATACAGAAGGAAAGATAACCAGATATTATTACAGGAATACATGTACAGAGCTCCGTATTCGCTCATCCATAGATAAAGGTTTCCTAATTCGGTCTACTTTAAGGAGAACAAAAGTTTTAAAGGTTTTGATGGGGAAGGAGTAGCTGCGGAATTTTTATTTTCAGTACAGACAACAGAACTTACACTTCTTCTGCCGGTCTGGCAGACTTTATTAAAAACATAATTTTTAGTTTTAGACACTGAATCACAAAGTCACGTGAGGCATACCTTTAATAGAGTTTCTAGAAATTTTTAAATGTATTTCATGACCCACGAAAAAAGTGCTTCAGTATTTAAATTACCCGTCCTAAGAAAGGTTATTTAACACTCAATTACAGGTTATTAGATAACTAACAGTATAGGGGAGAATTCCAGAGGGAATAGCTTTCATCAGGCTATCAGGTGTTACTGAAAGAAAGGGCTGGATCCAACTGAATTTACATAGAAAGGCATTTTTTAAAATGCTCCCTTTAAAAATTCTGAGATGCAGGAGGGAAGAATGTATATCCAAGGTCATTAAAATGATCAATAGACAAAGATCTCTCTAGAGAGAGACATTTAATAAGCAAGCAGTCTAATTTCAAGATGGTATATGTTCAAAACCCAGTGAGTACTCTTCCTATGGCTCACATGAAACGAAGGGATACCACAGATCAGAATTCAACGTGCCTTGTGTCTCAAATCAGAAATGACTTCAATTTATAGGACTACCTTGGGAATGAGTAGCATAATTCCTAATAATTGACTTCGAAATGCCACACCATCCCTTTACCCTTTCCATACTCCGAATTGAAAGTTTGTCTTTGAAAGATGATTACCTTTGTAGCCACTAAAAGAATCAAATGGTACTCTTCTTACCCTAAGGAAATCCAGTTCCTACTGGGATAGGAGTTGATGCAACTGGTGCTCCAAAGCTGAATCCTGTATTCTGCCTAGCTGGAGTTGTGTTACAGAGTGAGAACAGGCCAGTAGAAGATGAACTTCTAACTGGTTGGTATGGAGTCCCTAAGTTAAACCTCCTATACTAGGTGTAGAGAAAGTAAACTCTGTAGCTAAGTGGTTGTCTCTGCAGAGCCAGAAGTGAACCAACCGGTAGGGGCACCAGTTCCTCCAAAAATAAACCAGCTCCTGACTCCAAACCCTAAATGGGGGTAAGAGAGGAATGGAAGAAGAAAATTTTTAGAGATCTCAATGAGACTTCCAGGTCAAGACGGCAGATGGGAGCCACACTGGAATCACTCTCTTATACTCCAAACTCCAAGAAATACCAGTTCAAAAGCATTTACTAAAAACACTTTTTAAAAAATACAGAGTTTTTTAAGAAAAAAGACAGTGTCTTCCCTGGAAGTCCAGTGGTTAAGACTCTCCACTTCCAGTGCAGGGGGCACGGGTTCCATCCCTGGTCGGGGAATTAAGATCCCACATGCCCCGCGGCATGGCCAAAAAAAAAGAAAGAAGACAATTTTTTAGGTGCCAAACAGGGAATTCATATCTATGAGCAGAAGCTGAAGCTGCTTAGCCCAAGGGGGTGACTTGAATGAGATGTGTGCCCTAAAAGTTGGAAATATGCTAGATTGTGGGTAAATTTGAGGCCACAGGGTAAGGTCACAGGCTCCTCAATCAGCAGAAACCTAGTGGAGCTTATATCTGGGAAATCTCTATAGGAGAATGAAAAAGGCAATGGAGACATGCAGGAACCCCAAGCTGGTACAGAAGATATACACAGACAGCTCAAATTCAATTTACCTTTGTGGTGTGGAAGCTTCAAACTAAGACGGTAACATAAAAACACTAATTAGGAGCTGATGAAACTTTCAGGGCCCAGGCAGGTTGTCCATGACATCACTTATCAGAGATATCTCCACTTCCTAGGTCATCCATGATCCAAAACACCCCGAGAAAATTAACTCAAAGACAAGAACTACAAAACGTCTAAGTAAGTAGTCTATAGACCTGAAAATTGAGGAAATTCTCATCTAAGGAATTAGAGGTGATAGAGCAATATGAATGGCACATTAAAATATTTTATATGTTCAAAGAGCTCAAGAGGGAAATAGCATCCATAAAAGCAAACAAGTGAATGTGAAAAAGAACCACGGAGAAATCCAAGAAACGGATACAGTATTAGAAATAAAAAGGCTCAAGGGATAGATTTAAATAGTAGACTAGACACAGTTGAAGAGGGAAAAAAAATCATTGAACAGGAAGAGAGAACAGAAGAAAAGAATCTGCCAGAGCACAGGGCAGATAAAGTGATGGGAAAGAAGAGAGAAATTAAGAGATAAGGAGAAAATAAAAGAGAAGTTTCAGTGTATATCCAGAAGGAATGTCAGAAGGAAAAAAATAGAATGGCAGAGACATTATTCAGAGTTAATAAATGAGTTTGCTAGAACTGAAGAAAAATTAGTCCTCATGCTTAAAGCCATCAAGTGCAATCAGGCAACTCCTCCCACCACCATACACACACACACACACACCCCCTTTATATTGAAACCCTAAAATATTAAGAATAGAGAAAAAAATCTGAAAGTTATCAGAGAGAAAAAATCATTTACCTAATAAGGAGTAACAACCAGGTTGACAGCAGGCTCTTCATTAGCAACAGTAAATGTTAGAAGAAGATGGAATAATATCTCTAAATATCCCTTGAAGTGTTAAGGGAAAATCACTGTGTACTTATCATTCTATCCCAGTCAAGATTTCTAAAACGGGATGCGACTAACAATCAGGTTTTACACAATAGCTCTGAAAGGCAATTCTAAGAAATCAGTATCAAAAATATTTCATCAAAGTTATGAGCCCCATTACTTTATACACCAGTAAAAAGGAAAACAAAAACAAAAAGAAAAAAACCAACACCAATCTGTTACAGTTCCTTATCATCACTGACAATATTTTTTTTTTACTTTTTGAAAGAGCTCCTTTCAATGTAGACACAGATTTTAATCAAACATGCATATATTAAGAAAAAATACTCAGAGTCCAATTTTCCACTCAAATTTCTTAAAGTCTTCTGTGCCACCAGGAGCACTGTTGCTGCAGCAATTCTTAAAAGAACTCATAAGAGAACTAAAAGCCATTTTTGCTATGCTTTCAAGCCAGCTTTGCAAATATGTAGACCAGCCTCCTTTTGTCTCCCACTTCAGCATAATCAATAACTAAGCCTGATTAACCATCTTTTGCGTTCGCTCCCCACAACCACTGGTTTCTAGGAGTTACAGGTGATCCCCTGTTATCTCTGGGATTTTCACCCAAGACACCCATTAGGCAGGTTTTGATCCTAGACACTTTGATATTAAATGTGCATATGGAAACAACTATGACATCACAACTGCCACCTAGCCAAAAGGGATTGTAAGATACCATCAACTGTTAAGACTCATTTCAATTGCAGAGATGTTAAAATATGGAAAACTATACCTCTTAAAATTGGTAAAATACAGTATCTTGAGTAGTGTTTGTGTCATGGTTATAAGTGAACACCTCCCCAAGACTAACTCTGAAGGACAATATTTATCTAAATGTGTTAATATGACATGCTTATTTTTAAGTCATACACATCTTAGAACTTTTAAAATGTGAGCTCCAAAGGGTGATTTCAGTGGTATAATAACTCAGTCCTGGAAGGCACAGAAAGAAAGGTATTCTGGGCAGAATAAGAGCCCTTGCTGTATTTAGTCTTATATTCCCAAGGGTACCACACTCCTGAGGTTATAAGCATTATAAATTATATTATAATAATATTATATTATTATGTTATATAATTATATATTCCATATTTATGATATATAAGTATATGATAATATCACAGATGTTGACAGAAGAAATACTGTTGCCAAACCATGGTTCTTATACTGTCATAGACATTGATACTTTCAGAATTAGGTAGTGTCATCAATGTCATATTGCAGGCCAAAGGAAAAACTTCTGGTAGCCATCAAAAGGTGGAACTTTTTCTTGTGCCCTCGCATTTGTGGACTTTCCATTCTTTTGAAAGTAATTTAAGAATTACCCTGTTATTAGAATTTCTCTGCTAAATGTAGCATGAACATTTAAATATTTTCTTCCTTAGAAAATTGAGAAATAAAACAAATGAAAATCACCTTGGGACTAAAAATGAATCTGTCATTAAGAATTTGGAATTAAAAATTCCCTTCCGTCTCATTTAGATCGTATATCTGTCACATCCTTGTACTTTAAAAAATCTTTTTAATCTATTCTGCTTAACCGGTTTCTAACAAGGGTGTTTTAAATGTCTCTCATGGGCTCCCTGGTGGCACAGTGGTTAAGAATCCGTCTGCCAACGTGGGAGACACGGGTTCGAGCCCTGGTCTGGGAAGATCCCAGATGCCGCGGAGCAACTAAGCCCGTGCACCACAGCTACTGAACCTGCGCTCTAGAGCCCATGAGCCACAACTACTGAGCCCACATGACACAACTACTGAAGCCCGCACACCTAGAGCCCGTGCTCCGCAACAAGAGAAGCCACTGCAAGGAGAAGCCCACGCACTGCAACGAAGAGTAGCCCCCGCTTGCTGCAACTAGAAGAAAGCCTACGCGCAGCAACGAAGACCCAACGCACCAAAAAATAAATAAATAAACCTCGTTTCCAAAAAAAAAAAAGGTCTCTCATTATTAGAGATTATCAATTTCTGCTTATAATTCCATTGCTTTTTTGCTTTATATATTTCAAGACTATGCTGTTAGGGGCATAGATTCATGGTTGATACTCTCTTGGCAGATCTCCTTTCTTTCATCAGTGTGAAATATCTGTTTATTACTAAATTGCCTTAGATCACATTTTGTCTGACATTAATGTTGCTTCACCATTTTTCTTTTGGTTGCTATATGCCTAGTGTATCTTTTTCCTTCCCTTTGTTTTCAACCTTTCTGAGTCATTTTTAGCATGGCTTTTATGAATAGCAAGCAAAGCTGAAAATTTTAAAATAGAGTCTAAGAATCTCTTAATGAGTGAGTTTAATTTATTTACATTTATTATGACTACTGACACAACTGGATTCATATTTCTCCTTATTTTGTCTTTTTTATTTGCCATGTTGTATTATCTTTTATCTTTTTCTACGTAATTGGACTGATGGAATTTTCTGTATTCCATCATTTTTCCCATACTTGGAAGTTACATATGCTAATTATATTTATTTGTATGAGTTTCTCTTGAATTCTTTAACACATTTAAATTTATGTTCTTCTAAGAAAGCCTGAAGTTAATCAGTATTCCATATCCTTTTTAAGAAATAAGACCTTAGGAGCTTCCCTGGTGGCGCAGTGGTTGAGAGTCTGCCTGCCGATCAGGGGACACGGGTTCGTGCCCCAGTCTGGGAGGATCCCACATGTTGCGGAGCGGCTGGGCCCGTGGGCCATGGCCACTGAGCCTGCATGTCTGTAGCCTAAAAAAAAAAAAAAAAGAAAAAAAAAAAAAGAAATAAGACCTTAGCACACTTTAGCTTCTCTCTGCATATCACTACTTTAATAAAAATGGAAAACAAGTCTGTACTCCCTCTATGTGGCTATGAGTAGGAATATCTGTCTCTGTCATTGTTGAGTTCCTCTAGCCAACTTCTTTCTATTCCTCTTCAGAGTGCTCTCTCCTTATCCACACTGCCTGACTAGGAGCTTAAAGTTGACAAAACTACAGCTTTATATGTTGAGCCCAGCTTACAGTTCCATCCTGGATGTCTTAATGCAAGCACACATGTTCAAAGAAAGAAGTACTAGATGGTGAAGGACTTGTGCAGAAAATTCACTAGGCCTAAAGAAATCATCGGAGCTCACTGAAAAGGCTCCTGGAACTGGGCAGATGATCCCTGCCTGGTAGTCCAGTCTAAATGAGACAATTCAATCAGTGCTGCCACCTATCGGGCTGTGCCAATCACTTAAATGAATTAGAATCTGTTTCCTCACCTCTAAAATTCTGGCAGTTTCACTGAGTAACCAAAATGTTTTCTTAAAAATAAGTTTACAAAGGGCCTTCCACATATATTATCTTGTCTAATTTAATTTAATGTAAAGTGCTATATGAAAGCTTTCTAAAATATAATGCTGGGGTTGTCCTCACTGTCAGTGAAGGATCAGCCAATCAGGGGTATTTATGGGACACTCTCTAAGCTGGCCCAGAGAGTGTACATAAATTGCATTTCAAATTACAATTCAAAAAAATTACTACACAACTATCTCATTTATCAGCATGCAAATTATCTTCTTTTTGTACTACCTATCGTCCTTTATAGGTCCTAGGAGTGTTCTGGTTAGTAGGAAACCTGACTCAGGATCAATAAATGATGGTAGGTCATTTCAGGACACACCATTTTACCACTTAAGTTCTTGAATCTCTTGAATAAAAGGGAAATGATAAAACCACTTACCGAATCTGACATTCCTCATCTTTTAATTACCTACAACAAACCGTAAAGGTATTTTGATCTCCATTCTATAGTTGAAGAAACTGAGGCTCTAAGATACTAAATTACTTTCCCAAGGTCAAACAAATAGTAAGTGAAGGAACTGAACACAATACTTTCACTGTAACATTAGCTTAAGCAACACATATTAGGAAGATAAGTCTGCATCTCAAAGAGCAGAAACAAAATAAGTTCAAGCCTGGGTACCTATTATAGGTCATTTCAACATAAATGTTTAGGGGCTTCTGTCTCACAAAGTATAAATGATTTTGGGGGAAATCACTCATGCCATTATTCCCCCACATTACTTTGAGAAATAACTGTCAAGAAGTGACTAGCATAGAAGTTCAGCCATGTAATGGATTAAAAAGTTTTTCTGCCTTCTTGGAGGCAAATCCTCTTTGGAGACAACGTTCTCCCTAAAATGCCTAGTTACTAGATAACCATTCATGAATTCCACGTGAATGGTGAATTCCATTCACCATTCCACGAATTCAGTTCACCTTCTCAAGAACATCATGACTAAACAACCTGGCCTGAAAATTCATGCAATGTGATTAGTTCTGGTATAAAACCATTCCAATAAATAGTAACTTCTGATGATACATATGGTTCCTTAACATATTAATTATGGAACTAAGGAGAGAGGCAGAGAAGCAAAGGAAAAGTACCAAATCACTGAAGAAACCCCTTTTCCACCAAGAAAGCGTTACAGAAATGGAACTAAAGAAGAAAGTAGAAAAATTGAAGCCTCAAAGTACAATAGGGTCCTTATTTGCACTGACAGTTATTGATGCCAACTCTGGAAGTAGAAACTGAGTTACCAATGTTTTATCCTAAATGTTTGAGTCCCCAGAGAGAAATGGATAGGGAGAGGTGAAATTAGCACAGCCATTTTCAAGGAAATAGGAAGGGATCAAACCTCTAATGGTAATCATTTTATTTTATGCCAAAATAAAATATAGAGCTATGGAAAATTGTGCATTAGTTTTCAGTTCATATTAAACATCTTAAGCAATATAACTCACTGATTATCTTTCACGTTAAGTGTTTTTCTCCCCCTTCGTACTCATACTATAACTTGTCAAGGCCATAATGTCAGAATCTTATTTTAAAGGCTAGAAAGGTTTTTTCAAATCCCAAAATTAAGACCAACTTTCCGAATATTACAAGTCTGACACTGCAGAGAAGACTGTACATTTCCATGAAACAAGTCTTATTTTACTGAATGCCTTTAGCAGTTACAACAGTGGAAAAGAAAAGACCAGGGATGAGACCACAGGGGAGGGTGGGCAGAAGGACTCAAGAGAGGGGAAATCTTGGAGGAGCTGAGAAGGATACAAGGCAGGGGAGGGGACTCAATAGAGGACGGGAGTGGAGGGCAGAGAAACCCAAAGAGAAGGCTTGGCTAAATGGAAAGGAGGCAGAGGGACCCAAAAGGGCAGCAGTGAAAGAACAGGATTAGGAGAGGGGAGAGGAGAAAGAAGAGAGTACATCACTGGAGAGAACCAGTCTAAGAAATGAAAGAGGAATGGCATTCAAATGCAAAGTACAGCCTCAAGGCCTACTCACTTTTAGAAGAATCCTCCCTCAAAACCTTGGAGAAAAAGAGCAAAAAAAAAAAAAAAAAAAACAACAACAAATGAAAAACTGGAAACTTCTGAAGCATACTAGTATTCATAAAAATCTTAAGCATGAAGTAATAGTAGCATGAAGTAATAGTAGTCATTTAAAGATTTCAAAAAATATCATTTTACAAGGAAAAATAGATCTGGCTAATATAACTTAATTCAAGTTTATTTTTAAAAATAAATCTCACTTTTCTCAGGGCTTTACTCCACAAAAAAACTAGTCATCAAGTATATTTTTCAAGGTATGCCTTTGAAAAATAAGCATAATTCTTATGTTTGTAATTTTTTTGTGTGGTAAAATATAATGTAAAATTTACCATTTTAACCATTTTTAAGTGTACAATTCAGTGGCATTAAGTACATTCACAACATTGTTTAACCATCACCACTCTCTATTCAATATTTACGAAACTTTTTCATCACCACAAACAGAAATTCTGTACCCATTGAACAATAACTTCCCATTGCCCACTCCCCCAGCCCCTCTATTTTACTTTTTGGTAACCTCTATTTCACTTTCTGTGTCTATGAATTTGCCTAATGTAGGTACCTCTTTTAGTGGTATGATTTATATGAATATTTGTATACTTGAAACAACCTAAATGTCCAACAACAATAGTGGAATGGAGATATTTTTAAGTGGCATAGTTATATGAGGGCTACTTTAGAGCAATAAAAGCAACGTTTTTTTCTTTTCTTAATTTAGGTTTTATTACTCCTAAATGACTTTCTGTTTTAAGCTTTATTCCTGGATTGTGCAATAAGTCTACCGGGAGAAACCTATGAAAACTGTACATATTAAATGGCAAGATAGCATTTTTGAATATTTCTGTGTTACTGAAATAATTGTGTAAAAAATAAAAGTCACTTCACATTTTAGTATTTATATGAGTTATATATGTGTTATTTCATTTAAAAAATTTTTTAATTAATTTTTTAATTGGGGTATAGTTGATTTACCATGTTGTATTAATCTCTGCTGTACAGCAAAGTGAATCAGACATACATATACATATATTCACTCTCTTCCAGACTCCATTCCCATACAAGTCATTACAGAGCACTGAATAGAGCTCCCTGTCTATACAGTAGGTTCTTATTAGTTATCTTTATATATAGTAGTGTGTATATGTCAATCCCAATCTCCCAGTTTATCCCCCCTAAAATAACTAACTTTATCTACATTTATCAGTATAGACAAATCTCAAAAACAATGTTGACCCCCAAAAAGTTGCAGAAGAGTAAGTACAGTATACCATTTATGAAAATGTCAAAGGACATACAAAACAATATATTACAAATCATTTATGGCCATCTATGTTTGAGTGCACTTAAAAACACAGGAAAAATATTTAACAACTTCAGAAGAACAAATATCTCTGGGATTGGGAAGGGGTACAAAGAGTAGTGTTTTAGTTTTATGTTTAGTTTCAGTGTAATGTTTTAGTTCTTTAAAAAAACCAATATCTAATGAAAATATGGCAAAAGGTTAACAATTGTTAAATCTTTCGTGGGTACATGGATGATGGTGTATAATAGTCTCTGTAATTTTCTGTCTGAAATATTTTATAATTTTAAAAAGAGGCTCTAGTTTTAGAATGGTTTAGAATGACAGAAAATAAGACAACCTGTGTGCTTTGAAAAGGGGGAATGTGCTAATACAGACCAATTATAGCTTTTATTCTCCCAGTCAACTTAATTGCTTCCTTTATAAAAAATGTAAATTACAAATGAATACATACTCATATAATCTTTGGAAAAGACATTCAAAAAGAAAGCTAATCACCATGAGTGTTATTATGGCACTTGAATCTGCTTGAATATGCTATGATTCATACATTTTTTAGAGTGTATCCTTTTGAAAATGTCCATATTTATTAGTTAAAAAAATACATTCAACCTAACTCATATTGTGGTTGATGACTGCTACTCCAGCACAGAGAAACCTAGAGGGGCAAATCCATACATCCAAGGGGGCAAAAATTCACAGCTCAGGTCCAGATTCCTGGCCTTCTTGTTAGGATTCCTCTTGAGGGCATGGAAGGGGTTATATGTATAGCTAATCAGTTTTGAATACTCCAAACATTTATTAAGCCATCTATTCTGTTTCCCTTTTATTTAAAACCAAACCACGGAATTCCTGAGAAACTAGGGTCACAACTGTACCTCTAGGCCAAGTGCAAACACTCCGATTGCCAAGCAGAGCAAACTGGCGCCGCGCCAGCGTTTCTGCACTCCAAAGCGGGAAAAGCGGGGCACCGGGTCCGGCGACGTTCCCGTGAGTGGGAGCGACGCGTAGCTCCGGCCGGTGCCTCGCTGGAGCTGCATGGCAGCCGTAGGGGTGCTCCCCCTGGGGCTCCGGATCCAGAAGGCTTGCCCACAGCAGAGGAAAAAAAAGCGCGATCCCACCCTACACACACATAGACACAAACACACACACAAACGCTGAGCCGGGACGGAACCACAACACGTGTCTCTGTCACAGCGCGGAAAGGGGGCGTGGGGAGCGCGTGTGGAGCCGCCACAAAACCTCCTCAAACCCCCCGGCCACCGAGCCTACCTTTCTGCCCACGCTGTTCGGGATCTGCTGGACAACTAGCGGTCCAATCTAGAATACACGTGCAGGAAGAAAGTAACAGTGAGGGAGCCCGCTGATTTCCTGAACAAACGAAAACCGGTGGTGGCGGTAACTCTGGTGGCTGCAAAGTAAAGGCGAAGGCAGTTAAAACTGCGGAGCGGCCAGAGGCGGACCCGGAACTCCTGCGGCCGAAAAGAGCCAGCCTGCGCAGCGGGCGCTTCTCCGCGGAGCGATGCTGTGACCCAGGCTTAAAAGGGGTCGACCTAGTTAACTGGAAAGGGCGGCCATTGACCACAACTGGCACGCGCCCGGATTGGTTACTTCTCGTGAGGTTTCAAAGGACACTCTTCTATGGTTGGCCAGGAAAGTCAAGCGGGAACCCGGAGGCGGGGGTTGGCGGCGATCTTAAACGACGTTGTTACCCAGGCAACAGAGGGACGCAGAGCTCTCCGCAGTGTATTTTTGGATCCTAGAGAGCCACCCAAAAACTGACCCAGGTGAGGAAACCCGAACCTTAGAAGGGGGAAAGAAGGGGTCCTCAGATGCCTTAGCTATCAGAGAAATTAGGGAGAACTCTAGATACTTACGGCTCTGAGAGATACCCTAAAAAAGCCACAATTGCCGATAGAACAGATCTGTTCTCTAAATCCCCCTGCCCAAGACGCTCTAGAAGCAGGATTCAGCTTTAACAAAACTCAGTCTATCAGAATGTGAGTGAGATGGGGCAGTTTTACCAGACAAGGGATGGATGCGGATGGAATGTCAGAAGGCCAAAATGAACATGCGAACCTTCCCGACGTTTTTCTCTAGACACTTACATACACTTACTGTTGTAACGCTAATTTGAGAGTGAAAACTATTATTTCCTTGTAGGTAGATCAGGGTGCTCTAAGTTGAAGTAGCCACTGTTATCTTCTGTTTTACATGTACAGGCATGATTTATCTTGGACCAGGTTGCCTTGGTTGGGATATATTTTTTAGGGGGTATAACGCTGTTCAGACTGAAAAAAATGGCCTGTATTTCGTGGACAATGCCCTGTGTGTCGGAATGTGAGCACTGTGGCCTGAGAGTTCCAACCACAGTTGGTCAGATTCGTTGAGGAGTGAGAAGCAGTCAGACCGCACTTGGGGGCCTGGAGCGTGGTGTGCAAAAGCCTACTTGTCCCTACCAAACCTGCTACTCACCAAGGGCTGATTGGGAGAGTAAGTGTTATATGTCGTTGGACTGTACCCGTCAAAAGGTAAGGGACTGTGACAAAAAATAAAATCTGAGTGAGGGGAGAGTACAGAGTTTGAGCAGAGAGGTAGGGGCCTCTTTTCCTAAGAGCTTCTTGTGACAGGGATTCAGAACAGAGACTATTTCCTGAAGAAATGAAGAAAACAGGCCTGTTGACTTAGGGAGAAAATTTCAAAGCCCTGAAGGAAAATGAGCTGTCTCAACTCCTTTTTAGATAGAGGTGGAGTATGGGAATGCGACAGAAACAAAAAAATTGTTGGCAAGTGTATTAAGTTTGGCTAAAACAAAGAATAACGGGTAGAGGAAATATTAAATCAAGAGGCTCATTTCTTGACATTTAGATTTATGAAATATTCCAGGTACTTTCAAAAATCATCTTCCATTAAATATATTTTAAATTTGTAACAAAAACTCTTGTTAAGTCCCCATAGTTACTTATGACTTGGTACATTCAATAGCAGTGAAAGTTAGAGACCTAAAAAAGGAAATTATTCTTGGTATTGTAAAAACAAGTCAAAATGAATTAGTTTTAATAGTCAGGGAATCATTGATGTGTATAGTTGTCAAAAAATGTAAGAAAAAACCAACCAGTATATTATAATTTAACTCAGACATAGGCATAGATGATGTTTACTTTTGTGTTTTCAGAAGAATTTTAATACAGGAATTGTTAAATAAGGTACTATATACATAAAGTTGCAGAAGAAATGCCAATTTTATTTAAGAGAGTAAATGAATTTTTAATACTTTGAAATCATTCAGCTATAAACAGTCAGTACTCTACATAGGGATATGTGTTTACCTATTAACCAAGTTCCCAAATGACACTATTTGGTGATTCTTTATTACCCTGATTTTATTTGCTATATAAATTTGAATTAATAAAATGTCATTTCTTTTTGAATAGTGTGTAATTCAGAATTTTCACTAATTTAACCTAGACTTCTCTCCAATTAGTTCAGGTCGAAGAGCCATTCCTGCTGAGACCCCAGCCCTCTTAACTAGAGTCCGACTTAATCTCGGGTTATTGATATTATTGTTATGGTGCTGTGAGTCTGGAGTCATCCTGGTTGAGCTTGTTTAGTCCCTAAATGGCTCCAATGTTTTGGTAAAGAGCTGGTTCTGAAGCATCTGTCTCTTTAGCTCATTGTGGCTAGTACCGAAAGAGATACCCCAATCACCTATGAAGGCCCTAAGGATTCAAGTTGATGTGGGAAAAATTAAAAGCACTGTCTAGAAAACTCTGCCACTGGAATTGGCCTAGCAAAAGAGAGTGAGAGAAAAAAGAAGGGTCTAGAAAATTTACTTTCTAAATAACCAAATCTCAAATAAAAGATTTAGCAATATATTTTTAAAATGAAGTTCCTGCTCAAATTTGCCTTAAATTTATTCTTGGCCTATTTAAGTGGCAATGACAGATTCAAACAGGCAGTGTGGCTCCAGAATTTTTTTTTTTAATCACTACACTATACTATCTGGGTAGTCTAAGCAAAAGGAAGAATACATTCCAAAGTACAAAGGCAGGAGATTATAGGGTATGTTTAATTAGCAGTTCAGTTTTTAACAGAATGCAGATTACAGGTAGGAGAATAATAGGAGGGAAGGGCAGAAAATTAGGTTGGGGTTAAATCCTGAAGGACCTTGACTGTCAGGCTCAAGATGAACTTTATATCAAATTTACAAATAAAAGATAGTCCTACAAATAAATAACACTGCATAGTTCATAAAAAGGCATCTTGCTTTAATTTTTCCGATGTTATGTATTTGTCAAATGAACTTTAATATGTTTTTAATAGTTTAACAAATTATTCTTAATTTGTTAGACTTCTAAAAAAGCTAGTAGAACCTTCATTTCCATTGAAATTAGAATATAGTTTTCTAAAAATTCAGATCATTGTTTTTCTCTTTTGATACTTTGAGTTCTTTGATTAGTTACTTATAAAGTATTGCTGATTCTTTTGTTTGTCAAAATACAATATCAACAAACTTGTCGTGATTTATTATTTTGTGTTTATAGATGATTATTATGGTTGATATGGCAAAAATTATTTTTGCTGGAGTGCCAATTTTATTATGATATTTCTACTCCAATTTAGCTAAGTATGAACCTATGCCATTGTATGCCAGCATAATTTGGAATTTAAAAAGTCTGATTCCTAATATACTTCAGATATAAAGAGCATACTATAAATTATTGTGAATGATTTGTTTTACATCCCAGGGAGTGGTATTCCCTTCAAAGCAGTCACTTTGGGAGGCTATCCACTTATTCTAATGCTGTTGTTATTGCTCAAATTTCTTTTGAAGCTACTCTTTTAGAATCGCCTTGAGGCTTGCAGCACATTCTTTTGAATATCCTCAAAGTATTAAATCTTCATATTTTGAAAGTAGATGTGATATCTAGATATATCTAGAAATCACTTGGAGACAAATCTGATGTGTAATCACACTGAGTGATACCATAGTGATACCTGTTTTCTTGGTGATACATACGAAGGCAGTTCCAAAATATTTTGAGCATTGATAGCGTAATTTACATCAATGTATAACCTTTCAAGGTGACTATTTTGAAATCAACATTCGTATGAATTTAGTCATGCTTCGTTCAGTGTTCACCAACTGCTGACTACCTGCCAGCTCCGGTTACTGAAGACGCTCAGCCTCTAGGTGTAGCTTCCCACTGCCCACACTGCCCTGCCTCTTACCAAATGAGAACCAGGCGAGAGCTACTTCCCAACTGATGGGGATTTAGAATTAATCTGCTTTTCCTAAATACAGTATCCAGTGTACTTACTGAACCACAGCCTTCCTTCATAACCTCCACTGGGACATTAGAAAGCCTCTGACGGAGTGCCTGTTTCCTTTACTCTTTTATAGCTGTGATGTTGAGCCCAGCCTTATTCTGAACCTTCCTCTAGCTGCCGACTCCCCCATAATACTCAAGAACCCCTGCCTCCTATACCCCCACCTATGGACCAGGATCCTACTTTACCTAAATAGGCCTCCCTGTAACCATGGCTATTCAACCTTTCTGCCGAAACACTGCTCACGTCCTGAAACTCTCGCTGCCATGTCACTGCCAAGCCCATGAGCATGCGTGAATAGCAGCTCTGATTGCTAACTCAGATGCTATATTTGGCACTTCTGAATACCCTTCTTCTGGGTTAGTTCTACTGGTTCCAGTTTCTTCCCTTCTCACCAGCCCACCATTAAGCTCTAGCAAGCCTCATCATCGTGTACCTGTGGGTGCTGTCACTACGTGCCAAATAATAATGATATTTTTATAAAGCTGTTCATATTTCAGCAAACTCTTTTACCTATGGTGCATAATACGGCCATCACAACAATATTGTAAGGTAGGCAATGCTGGAATAGTAAAACAATTTTGGCTATATTTGTTTTTTAAAAGTCTCATTGTACAATTTCAATTCAAAATACCATTTATATCATTGCATCTGATATCTGGATCCATTTTTCCCTTTCACTGTCAAAGGTAAAAAATGTTTCAATAAACTTTTTGCTTTTAATGTTAAGTAAATATTTAATGAACACATAATCATCTAGGACTTTAAAAATATAAACAGAAGCCTCTTTGTTTAATTTAATGTGTCAATTATTCATTTCCATAGCAGACTACCAGACCATACTGTGAGAGAAGATTGTTTTAATCGGCTCTTATTTCACCTTTTCCAATTTAATGAGTTTTCAATGTAATGAGTTTTATCATTAAGTTATTCGACATCATTATTAGTTTAAATGATGTAGCCCAGAGTCACAGAGCTAGGAAGTAAACGATAGATACAAATCTAAGCAACATCACTCCAGAGCCCTTACTCTTAACCACTATGATATACTTGCCTCTGTGCTAGATCTATAGGGCAATTTAACATTTGTTTCATACCCTTGACATCTCCGATAAGCATTCAGATCAGTTTTCCTTTTAAAAAGGAAAGTCAAGATAATGGTAAAATATAATAGTAAAACAAAAGGTTTGTAAAACGCCATTTACATGCAGATTGATTTTGACAGGTGATTGTACCAGCACACTTTTGAGAATTCCTTTGTATTACTGTTCTAGGCACAACACAAAAATTTTAGTGGATCATTTCATAAAAGCACTAAAGAAAAGCTTCCTGTGAATTAATTTTCTAAAATAATATTCAAAAAATATCAGCAGAAGTGTAGAAAAGATTCCTATTATATTTATGCCCAAATCACTAACAATAGGCCTAATTCTACAGTCTTTATTCAGGTTATTCATTAAAGTGTGACACTCCCAAGATTTTTAAAGATCCTGAATTCCTACTCCAAATATAATGGTAGAGATTATTTAAAAGACTGATGTCTGGTTGGTAGGATTACAAGTAGTTGTGATTCTCTTATTTCTACTTTTAATGTATTATTTCCTAAAATTTCCACAATAGACATAATATAGTGTCACTATTATAATCAGAAAAAAACAATTTATTTTGTGTGAACTTTCACTAAAGTTAATGAACCAACCCACTAGAGGTCTCAAACAGCAATATAATGCAAGGCATCATCAAGGGTTGATTAAAATTTTAAATAAAGCAGAAGATACCGGCCTGCCTGAGGCAAAAGTGTGAAATGAGTAAAGTTCCTTGAGATATTCCCCCCAACAAACATCCTTTTCAGTTCACTAAATAGGAATATACAAGCTAGACAGCATATATTAGACAGATAAAAAGGTAGTCTACAAAAGTATGTTTCCAAATAATAATGTACATTCTACATGACACTGACAAACCCTTTCTCTTGGGGTAAAGTTTAAGGATGTGCATTTTTAACTAAATCCCCAAGTGACCTTTAAACACACTAAAATCTGAGAACCACTATGTAGGTGCTCAAGAAATGCTTGTTAGATTGAGCACGAAGTTTTAATAAAGCAAGCTGTATACTTGCGTTTACTTGCTGCCCCAGGTCTGTGAGTCAGCAAAATACATATATTTGAAGGAGTTTACAAGGATTTTCAAGGAGGAATAAGAGATAATGGAGTGACCCAGGGAAAGGAGGGAGATATGACAATTTAGAAAAATCTTCATGTCTTAAATAAAATAGAAGACTAAAATACCTCTTTCTATTATCTTCTTCCTCAGAATATGGAATCTGAAAATATGGAATCCGAACATATGGAAATGGAAACCATTTCCTCAGCTTCAGCTCTTCAAGCTCTCTCTAAGCTGCTTTATCCGGAAGAGGATGACTTTGAGTCCGGACAGGTGGTTGTATACTTACAGATGAATTAGTTCTGATCACACTAAGTTGTGAAACTGTATTTGAACAACTTGTTCCAACCTTGCTGTGGGAGCAGGGCTCTGTCATCTAATACATTCACAGGAGGTTGCAGGACTGATTATGCATGAGAGTATAACCTCTAGTACATTTCTAGCAAACATAATTATATTTTTTCTAAACTACCTGAACACTGAATAGGAAAATAGTTCTGTAACTATGGTAGCAATAGCCACATTTCAAAATGTTTGTCATTTATATTTATGGCCAAAGAATGCTTGACAACCATTACAAAGAGTGATAGCTAGGATTTTTAAGCCTAGACAATATTTCTATAAAACAAATAATTTTAATTAGACAATATTAATTAGGCCCCCCAAACCCTTAATTTTTAAAAATTTGTCTACACATGAAAGCAGAACAGAAAATATTTTGAGCCAAATAAGGGGACAAACTAGCTTCAGCCTATTAAAATTGGCTTCCTGCTACATGCTCAGATAGAGCTGTGGAATCTAATTAGTTGAATAGCATTTGGGGTCAGGACAGGGAACCTCAGGGAGGCTTGCAGTAGCAAGATGGGCTTCATTTTGGGTAGGAGAGTTGCATGAATTGACCTTTGGCCATTCCACAGTCACTGCCAGTATGCTCAGAATACTCAAAATACTTCCATGTAACCCCCTGCTCTCCATTCTCCTCCTCCTTAGATATTAGCAAACCTTGGCTATCAGACTGCCTATGTGAAGGCAAACAAAATTTGCGGCAGAAGTTTCATACTATAGGTGCTTCCCTGGTGGCGCAGTGGTTAGGAATCCGCCTCTCAATGCAGGGGACCGGGGTTTGAGCCCTGGTCCGGGACGATCCCATATGCCGCAGAGCAAATAAGCCCGCGTGCCACAACTACTGAGCCTGCGCTCTAGAGCCTGTGCTCTGCAACAAGAGAAGCCACCGCAGTGAGAAGCCCGCTCACCGCAACGAAGAGTAGCCCCCACTCCCTGCAGCTAGAGAAAGCCCTCGCACAGCAATGAAAACCCAAGGCAGCCAAAAATAAATAAATAAAATAAATAAATTTATTTTAAAAAGTCTCGTACTATAGCAGAATATATCAATTTGCTTTAAACTATTTTAATGTTCTTTGTTATCATGACCAGTTTACCATGAATAAACCATCTCCCATGAACATACATATCAATTTTCTCCTCCCCAAATTCTTTTTTGCCATAGTGTGGGAAAACAAGTAGTATAATCTAAATAGGCAGCCAATCCAGTGTCAACCAGATTGACACTGGATTGAGCTTCCACCCCCCAGGAAGAAGTTATGTGGAACAGGGCAGAATCAAGTAAGACATGCAATGGAAATAAAATTTGTAGAGGAGGGGAACTGAGTCAGCTTGGAGCCAGGATTAGGAACCAAGAAGTTTTAGTCAGGGAAAATTCTTAGTAGAGGCCAAAGAAGGAAAGAAAAAGCAGGCCATTAGTAACAGCATTGAATATATACAACAAATAGGACACAGAAGAAAAAGTTAAGTGCAATATCAATAAGTCTGGGAAGGCAAACTCGTTTTTGCTACCTTAGCTGAAATAGAATGATAAATCCTGGGAAAGGTAAAGTTATGTCATATAGAAAAAGTATAGAAAAGGTAAAGTTATGTCATATAGATAAAAGTATTTCATATAGAGAAACAGCGATGTGGAATAAAGGGAAGTGGAACTTGTAACTAGAACAGATTCAGAGATAAGAATTTTCCCTGGTTACAAAGCCTGTTTCCTTTGGCATTTATGTATGGAGATGTTTATTTGCATCTAGAGATGTTTCCAGGGGAAAGATGAGTGCTTATGAGAATAGAGAGACTAGAATCATTTTACCAAATTGTACAATATATAGAGGAAAATTACTATAATAATGTATGATTCTGTATATCTGGGTTATAAGCAATTTCGAGATAATTTGTCATTCAGCCACCACAGTACAAATATCATTAGAGGATATAGAATTGGGGTATCAGAACAGTGTGAGAAAAATTAATGTTTCTAATGAACTATTAAATTTTCCAGGAGAGAAACGGCTTTTCATTTTTTAACATGTATTAATCTTGGGAACTGTAGAACGATTACAAGAGCGATGTGTTTTTGAAAATACACTCACTGAAAACAGCATTTAGAACTGTTGCATACACATTGGTTTATTTACACTATCCCCACCAAGAATTGTTAAGAATATAGGAGATTGGGAAGAGAGTATGTCTGTTGTCTCACGAGGGGATCTTAAGACCTTGGGAAATAAGGTTTACCGCTCTGCACAGACAACGTAACAAGGATGTTCTAACTCTCCTACATATTGCAAAGTGGCATGAATTGCAATGATAAATTGCTCGGATAATTGGATGTAGATTCATGGTAGAGGCTGAAATGATATTCTTATAGAAACAATTGCCAGATGGTTTTTAATGTTTTTATTATCCTGGTCCATCTTTTCACTTGAAAATTTTATTTTTAATCATTTATTTTCATTAAGTTAATAAACTGAAACTCCTCCTCTGTTCTGATATACTGATCCAATCATCACTGTCCATGGAGAGCATACCAATTTTTGTCAGGAATGTTCAAGTTTTTATTTCTATGGATTTTAATTTGCTGAGGAAGGAAGCACTCAACAAAACAAGAGGCCCTCAGGTTCCAAAAAATGCTTTACCCTGGTTGACTATTAGTAGTATTAATATTCTCATGATTAATAACTTAAGAAAAGCACGGCAAGTTTACATGACTTTAGTGATTTAAAAGAAAAAAATGTACAGAATATTGTCTTGGGATTTTCACATAAAAATGCCTGTAACACCTTAACAGCAGACATAGCACTTTTGAAGCACCTTTTGGAAAGCAATAGTTACTGTCTCAGAAACCTTTGAAATGTTACAGATTAATTTATAATTTATAGCTGTTGGAATAATTTAGCATAAAAAAGACACAGTTGAGCTTTTCCACCAGCTTTCAAAGACAGACCCTATTCCTCTTGCCCAAACAGGACATTATAACTTGTGTACCTGTCTGAAGTCTTGGGAGATAAGGGCAGGAGCCTGGAAAAGGAGACTTGGAGGTACTAGTTTGCCAGGACCACGCAATAAGAAGTTTTGACTGCCAGCAATGGAGTGAATTGGAGCTGCAGAGTCTGACATCAGCAAGAACAATTAGTAAAAAAAAAAATTGGGATTTCTTGAAGTAGCGAAGAACTCCTGACAGGGACCAATAAGGTGGTAGCCGCTATACTGATGGTGTAATGTGTGTTATGCTTAGCTGAAAAAAGAAAACTGTTCTTCTACTGGTGAGACAGGGGCAGTATGTCTGCTGTTCCTGTCCCATACAGGGGGTATGTCTGCTCGTACAGAAGATGGCAAAATAAACCTGAACTTGCATGAAGACTGAAGTGGTTCAGCATGTATTTGACACTATTAATCTGGCGTTGCTGTTTAAATCCACTAGTTCAGTGTCATGAGGTGATGGGACAAAGAAGTATTTCATATCCACAGTGGAAACAAGTAAAAGCTATTATCAAGACTTTTTGCGGTACGTGGGCCTCTCACTGTTGTGGCCTCTCCCATTGCGAAGCACAGGCTCCGGACGTGCAGGCTCAGTGGCCATGGCTCACAGGCCTAGCCGCTACGCGGCATGTGAGATCTTACCGGACCGGGACACGAACCCGTGTCCCCTGCATCGGCAGGCGGACTGTCAACCACTGCGCCACCAGGGAAGCCCTATTATCAAGACTTTTGAATGAGTTGTTTGATGTCTAAATACTTAGACTCTATTTAGTGGTTTGTTTTTATTTCTATAAAACTTTCCCATACTTCTGTCCCCCATCTAACTATGACCAGACAACTGCCAAAACCCAAAGGGGTCGATGCTCTTATTCTAACACTTGGTTCTAACCTTCAAAGAGTTGAATGTGGCTCATTCCCCTAGCCCCAAGAATACATGATTCACTGGGCTGGAACTGGGGATTTAGTCTGATCAAAGATCAATTCTGCCTTGGGGTCTATTAAACCAAATACTTTTTGAAAGGACGAGGAAAACACATTCAAAATAATACTTGACATCTGTCTCTTGGTTATATAATAGCAATGGGTAATGAAACTGGGAAGCTTAATGAAACTGTAGACGGAAAGCTTATCAAATTTAAAGTATCACTGGTCGTGCAAGTTATACAAGTAGTAATTACAGAATGTTGGACTTTTTTTCCTCTCCTCCAGTCAAATAGTTCATCTGAAATGGGTCCTGGGGATATTGGACCACCAAAAACAGAAGCGCTTAAAGGTAAGTTATTTAATAAAGCATATAGATCAATATAATCAGTATAATCTTTTCTTTGGGAGCAAAATGATAGGGAGAGTAATACTAACACTAGCACTTATCAAAGCTGAACTCAAATAATTGTGAGAACGATGAACAACTATTTACATATAAAGATATTGTTTTTACTCTAGTGTTGCAGGTAAGTTGTTTTTCTGGTAATGGAAATTAATTTGCCTTGAGTTCTTCACATTTTTTGGCATATTTCCTGAGATGGAAAACCAGGACAGTCACTTGTGGTTAGATAACTTTTTTAGTATTTAGGGTCTAGTTACCACGACATTTAACTTCTTCACGTTCTGTGCTGCTATATTCTGGCAATTTCACAGAATTCATTAATTCATTCAATAAATATTTGTTGAGAGCTAATTATGTACCAGGTAGTATGATCATCTCTGAGACTACAATGGAGATCAAAATAGAAAGGTTCCCTGCCCCCATTGAGCTAATAGTCCTTTGGAGAACACAATGAAACAAATAACTACACAATTTTATCTTAAGTTGAAAAGCTTATAAATTAAAGCCCATGGGGTGACTTATAAAGTCACGGGTCCGGTAAACTAGAATAAATATTTTTTGGGTGTTTTCCCAGCATTTTGGCCTATACATTTTCACAGAGTTGAACATTTTGCACATCTTTAAAAATGTAGAAATCTGTAATTCTGTTGGTCGTGATCACAGTTACCAAAGGGTGGACAGGGAGAGGAAATGAAGTACTCTCATCAATTTAGGTAATTGTAAAAGATTTTGTCTGGAAAAATGTTTAATAATGACTAAAATGAGGTCTGAGTGGACAATTTTAAAATTTCAGTTATTCTACATACTCAAGAGCCTATTTGCCTTATTCAAGAGATATTCATTTCACAGAAGACTAGTTCAAATTTGGATGTATTTCTGTGCTGCCTGTATTTCTGATAATGTAGGTCTAATAATCTCTAAATTCTAAGAACAATGAGTCATATGTAAAACATTATATATAAATCTGTAATTATGCTTTACAAAGCCCATGCTAGATGGAAGCAGATCATTTCAAATGAACTGGAAGAATTGAAAACCTGACAATCAGGTGCATTTCTGGGAATGCTTAACAGTAATCAAAATAATGTTCTGCACCTAATGTGGGTCTCCATTTGCTGCCGCAACAGTTGGAACAAATGCAAGCTGGGATTTAGCATGCCTATTTACTTTCTCTTTTTTTTTTAACATCTTTATTAGAGTATAATTGCTTTACAATGTTGTGTCAGTTTCTGCTGTATAACAAAGTGAATCAGCTATACCTATACATATATCCCCATATCTCCTCCCTCTTGCATCTCCCTCCCTCCCACCCTCCCTATCCCACCCCTCTAGGTGGTCACAAAGCACCAAGCTGATCTCCCTGTGCTATGCGGCTGCTTCCCACTAGCTATCTATTTTACATTTGGTAGTGTATATATGTCCATGCCACTCTCTCACTTCGTCCCAGCTTACCCTTCCCTCTCCCTGTGTCCTCAAGTCCATTCTCTATGTTTGCGTCTTTATTCCTGTTCTGCCCCTAGGTTCTTCAGACCCCCTTTTTTTTTTTAGATTCCATATATATGTGTGAGTATACAGTATTTGTTTTTCTCTTTCTGACTTACTTCACTCTTTAGGACAGACTCTAGGTCCATCCACCTCACTACAAATAACTCTAATTTCATTTCTTTTTATGGCTGAGTAATATTCCATTGTATATATGGGCCACATCTTCTTTATCCATTCAACTGTCAATGGACATTTAGGTTGCTTCCATCTCCTGGCTATTGTAAATAGAGCTGCAATGAACATTGTGGCACATGACTCTTTTTGAATTATGGTTTTCTCAGGGTATATGCCCAGTATTGGGATTGCTGGGTCATATGGCAGTTCTATTTTTAGTTTTTTAAGGAACCTCCGTACCCTTCTCCATAGTGGCTGTATCAATTTACATTCCCACAAAGAGTGCAAGAGGGTTCCCTTTTCTCCACATCCTCTCCAGCATTTATTGTTTGTAGATTTTTTGATGATGGCCATTCTGACTGGTGTGAGGTGATACCTCACTGTAGTTTAGATTCGCATTTCTCTAATGATTAGTGATGTTTAGCATCCTTTCATGTGTTCATTGGAAATCTGTATATCTTCTTTGGAGAAATGTCTATTTAGGTCTTCTGCCGATTTTTGGATTGGGCTGTTTGTTTTTTTTTTTGATGTTGAGCTGCATGAGCTGCTTGTAAATTTTGGAGATTAGTCCTTTGTCAGTTGCTTCATTTGCAAATATTTTCTCCCATTCTGAGGGTTTGTCTTTTTGTCTTGTTTATGGTTTCCTTTGCTGTGCTAAAGCTTTGAAGTTTCATTAGGTCCCATTTGTTTTTTTTGTTTTTATTTCCGTTTCTCTAGGAGGTGGGTCAAAAAGGATCTTGCTGTGATTTATGTCATAGAGTGTTCTGCCTATGTTTTCCTCTAAGTTTTATAGTGTCTGGCCTTACATTTAGGTCTTTAATCCATTTTGAGTTTATTTTTGTGTATGGTGTTAGAGAGTGTTCTAGTTTCATTCTTTTACATGTGGCTGTCCAGTTTTCCCAGCACCACTTATTGAAAGGCTGTCTTTTCTTCATTGTATATTCTTGCCTCCTTTATCAAGATAAAGTGCCCATATTTGCATGGGTTTATCTCTGGGCTTTCTATGTTGTTCCATTGATCTATATTTCTTTGTGCCAGTACCATACTGGTTTTGTGCTTTGTTTTTGTGCCAGTACCATACTGTCTTGATTACTGTAGCTTAGTAGTATAGTCTAAAGTCAGGGAGCCTGATTCCTCCAACTCCATTTTTCTTTCTCAAGATTGCTTTGGCTATTCGCGGTCTTTTGTGTTTCCATACAAATTGTGAAATTTTTTGTTCTAGTTCTGTGAAAAAGGCCTTTGGTAGTTTGACAGGGATTGCACTGAATCTGTAGATTGCTTTGGGTAGTATAGTCATTTTCACAATGTTGATTCTTCCAATCCAAGAACATGGTATATCTCTCCATCTGTTTCTATCATCTCTAATTTCTTTCATCAGTGTCTTATAGTTTTCTGCATACAGGAGTTTTGTGTCCTTAGGTAGGTTTATTCCTAGGTATTTTATTCTTCTTGTTACAATGGTAAATGGGAGTGTTTCCTTAATTTCTCTTTCAGATTTTTCATCATTAGTGTATAGGAATGCAAGAGATTTCTGTGCATTAATTTTGTATCCTGCTACTCTACCAAATTCATTGATTAGCTCTACTAGTTTTCTGGTAGCAGCTTTAGGATTCTCTATGTGTAGTATCATGTCATCTGCAAGCAGTGACAGCTTTACTTCTTCTTTTCTGATTTGGATTCCTTTTATTTCTTTTTCTTCTCTGATTGCTGTGGCTAAAACTTCCAAAACTCTGTTGAATAAGAGTGGTGAGAGTGGACAATCTTGTCTTATTCCTGATCTTAGTGGAAATGGTTTCAGTTTTTCACCATTGAGAATGATGTTGGCTGTGGGTTTGTCATATATGGCCTTTATTATGTTGAGGTAAGTTCCTCCATGCCTACTTTCTGGAGAGGTTTTATCACGAATGAGTGTTGAATTTTGTCAAAAGCTTTTTCTGCATCTATTGAGATGATCATATGGTTTTTATCATTCAATTTGTTAATATGGTGTATCACATTGATTGATTTGCATATATTGAAGAATCCTTGCATTCCTGGAATAAACCCCACTTGATCATGGTTTATGATCCGTTTAATGTGCTGTTGGATTCTGTTTGCTAGTATTTTGTTGAGGATTTTGCATCTATGTTCATCAGTGATATTGGCCTGTAGTTTTCTTTCTTTGTGACATATTTGTCTGGTTTTGGTATCAGGGTGATGGTGACCTCGTAGAATGAGTTTGGGACTGTTCCTCCCTCTGCTATATTTTTGGAAGAGTTTGAGAAGGATAGGTGTTAGCTCTCTCTAAATGTTTCATAGAATTCACCCATGAAGCAATCTGGTCCTGGGCTTTTGTTGGAAGATTTTTAATCACAGTTTCAATTCCAGTGCTTGTGATTGGTCTGTTTATATTTTCTATTTCTTCCTGGTTCAGTCTCGGAAGGTTGTGCATTTCTAAGAATTTGTCCATTTCTTCCAGGTTGTCCATTTTATTGGCATAGAGCTGCTTGTATTAATCACTCATGATCCTTTGAATTTCTGCCAGGTCAGTTGTTACTTCCCCTTTTTCATTTCTAATTCTGTTGATTTGAGTCTTCTCCCTTTTTTTCTTGATGAGTCTGGCTAATGGTTTATCAATTTTGTTTATCTTCTCAAAGAACCAGCTTCTAGTTTTATTGATCTTTGCTATTGTTTCCTTCATTTCTTTTTCATTTATTTCTGATCTGATCTTTATGATTTCTTTCCTTCTGCTACCTTTGGGGTTTTTTGTTCTTCTTTCTCTAATTGCTTTAGGTGTAAGGTTAGGTTGTTTATTTGAGATGTTTCTTATTTCTTAAGTTAGGGTTGTATTGGTATAAACTTCCCTCTTAGAGCTGCTTTTCCTGCGTCCCATAGGTTTTGGGCCGTCGTGTTTTCATTATTGTTTGTTTCTAGGTATTTTTTGATTTCCTTTTTGATTTCTTCAGTAATCTCTTAGTTATTTAGTAGTGTATTGTTTAGCCTTCATGTGTTTGTATTTTTTACAGATTTTTCCTGTAATGGATATCTAGTCTCATAGCGTTGTGGTCGGAAAAGATACTTGATACGATTTCAGTTTTCTTAAATATACCAAGGCTTGATTTGTGACCCAAGATATGGTCTATCCTGGAGAATGTTCTATGAGCACTTGAGAAGAAAGTATATTCTGTTGTTTTTGGATGGAATGTCCTATAAATATCAATTAAGTCTATCTGGTCTAATGTGTCTTTTAATGTTTGTGTTTCCTTATTTATTTTCATTTTGGTTGATCTGTCCGTTGGTGACAGTGAGGTGTTTAAGTTCCCTACTATTATTGTGTTACTGTCGATTTCCCCTTTTATGGCTGTTAGTATTTGCCTTATGTATTGATGTGCTCCTATGTTGGGTGCATAAATATTCACAATTGTTATATCTTCTTCTTGGATTGATCCCTTGATCATTATGTAGTGTCCTTCTTTTTATTCTGCTCTGTGGTAGTTATTTCCACTATTTGATCTTCCAGGTCACTCATCCATTCTTCTGCCTCAGTTATTCTGCTATTGATTCCTTCTAGAGAATTTTTAATTTCATTTACTGTGTTGTTCGTCATTGTTTGCTCTTTAGTTCTTCTAGGTCCTTGTTAAATGTTTCTTGTATTTTCTCCATTCTATTTCCAAGATTTTGGATCATGTTTACTATCATTACTCTGAATTCTTCTTCAGGTAGACTGCCTATTTCCTCTTCATTTTTTGGTCTGGTGGGTTTTTATTTTGCTCTTTCCTCTGCTGCATATTTCTCATCTTCTCATTTTGCTTAACTTACCGTGTTTGGGGTCTCCTTTTCACAGGCTGCAGGTTCGTAGTTCCCATTGTTTTCGGTGTCTGCCCCCAGTGTCTAAGGTTGATTCAATGGGTTGTTTAGGCTTCCTGGTGGAGGGGGCTGGGGCCTGTGTTCTGGTGGATGAGGGTGGATCTTGTCTTTCTGGTGGGCAGGACCACGTCTGGTGGTGTGTTTTGGGGTGTCTGTGAACTTATTATGATTTTAGGCAGCCTCTCTGCTAATGGGCAGGGTTGTGTTCCTGTCTTGCTAGTTGTTTGGCATGGGGTGTCCAGCACTGGAGCTTGCTGGTCGTTGAGTGGAGCTGTGTCTTAGCGTTGAGTTGGAGATCTCTGGGAGAGCTCTCGCCGTTTGATATTACGTGGAGCCAGGTGGTCTCTGGTGGTCCAGAACTCGGCTCTCCCACCTCAGAGGCTCAGGCCTGACACCCAGCTGGAGCATCAAGACCCTTTCAGCCACACAGCCAGGTACATGGGGATTTTTTGGCCTTTGGGAAGTCTGATGTCTTCTGCCAGCATTCAGTAGATGTTCTGTAGGAGTTGTTCCACATGTAGATGTATTTCTGACGTATTTGTGGGGAGGAAGTTGATCTCCACGTCTTACTCCTCCGCCATCTTGAAGGTCCTCTGAATGGTTAAACTTTACTGCTACTATTGGAGGGACTCCTGAGGAGGCAGGGGGTGGCTGTGGCTCACTGTGGGGACGAAGACACTGGCAGCAACTGCTCTGGCAAGTACTCATTGGTGTGAGCCCCCATTTACTTTCAAACATTTAAATATGACATGTAGAAACCCCAGGCATGTGCTCAGTTGACATAAAGGACAAATGAGAGAGATTTTCTTTAGAGCCCATGTCTATATGAGGAAAATAATGGATTAAAAATGATCATTGTCTCTACTGTTTTCAGTTTCTTTCACTGATAATATTTTTAAAGAACTATGTCAGGCTTGCACGGAAAAGGTATCAAGGGACTTTTAAATAGTAAAACACAAGGCAAGATAAAGTATTTCTATCCAAATCAGATTGATTGCATGTTTGATTTGTTCTTTTATGTAAAAATATTTTACGTATGATCCTATTTGTTTCTGAAAAAATGTGTAATATTTCTTTGCATATATGTTGTATATAATATATATTTTATACACAATATGTTATGTTATGTACTAAATATTTGTATATTATATGTTTTATATGTGTATATACACATATATGTATATATATTTCTGTAGATATAGATATAGATATACGCACATATACAGAGAGAGAGAGAGAGAGAGAGAGAGACTGGAAAGATGTACACCAGAATGCTATCATTGATCATCTCTGGGTGGTTAGAATGTAGATTATTTTATTTTCTTCTTTTTGCTTATATGTGTTTTCCAAATTTTCTACAATTATTATTACAACTCTTCAATGTATTGGCTGTGTGTTGATTAAAAATTTAAGTCAATTGTTACGAATTTAGCTTCTCTGACCAAAAACCAAGCTAGCGATTACAAATAGAAAATATTTCACTTCAGTGATCCCAAACTTAGTGTGAAGAAGAACAGGAGAAATTTCAAGGGGTAAAACAGGCAAAAGCTTCAACTTTATCTTCCCTTTCTTCACAGTCATCCCTCAAACAAGTGATGAAAATAGTGAGCACATCTGGAATCCGGAGGAGGTTCCAGAAGGGGCAGAGTACCATGATGTGTGGGATATTAGAGAAACACCAGAGTAAGTCAAATGAAGCCAGGAACATGTTTTTTGGGGTTTAAGTTAGATGTGTCATCTGATACCAGTCTGTTTTTGACAAGATTCATAATGTAACTTCTACCACATAAAAGGTAAAACTATGGTGACACACAGAAGGCATGTGTAATTGATGAGTTTTTTCCTTCTAGAGCAGAAACAAATATTAAGACATAATACCTTTCTTTCAGTTATTATCTAACAAAAAGTGAAAAGTAGTCATTTCCATTATCAATTTATATTTAATATCATTTAGTTGTATAATGTGGAAGTAACAGTGGGTAAAACCAGCCCATTAAATTACAAGCATTCATACAAACTAAATTATTATGCCATGTTTTTGTGTCAAAGACTTGCTTTTAATTACTCAGTGTTCCACAATTTCAGTAAAAGGCTATGTTCTGCCACCAATTATCAGCTGTTACCTGGACTAATTTACTAGTTATTTTAGGATTATGTTTAGTATATTGTGCAAGCAGGATTAAAGGCTTGCTTTCTAGTCTTTTAGTAGAAATTATAAATATGAATTTTAGAATTATCATAAAAAGCCTTTCGTACGAATAAGTGAAATCACTCATACTGTTAAGGATTAAAGTGTGTTTACATACATAATTGAAATTAATGATTAAATACACTAAGCTTTAAATATGTATTTTAAAATAAAATCTTGTTTGAATATTTAGAATAGCTTGAAAAACAAAGGCAATATTTATTAAATTATAGTGTGCTTTATGATGTCTTGAAAACTTCTATGGCAAATGATCTGAGAACTTTTCTAATTCTGACTGTAAAACTGTGTCCAATGCTTAAAAAAAAAAAAACGATGCTTCTATCTTCTATGTCAGTTCTGAAAATAGAAGCAGTGGGAGACTGCAGATAATTAACTAGAGAAAAAGTGTCCAGCTTTCAAATAAACAATGTAAAAAAAAGTAAACCTCATAAAAAAAGGGGATTTTAAAACATTTCTGTCTGCATCTTAAGTATGAAGGGAATGAATCCCAGGTTATGTTTATACAGTGCCCACACATCCCTGTGAAAGGTAAGATTTAAGTCATTCATTTGTCACATAGTTTAATGAATGTCAAACATCCATATGTGGCAAGCTCCAAATCTGAGAAAATTTTAATTTTTCATCCTGATGTTTGATGTTCTGTAGAAAGAACATCCCTCAAAGCTTTAAATGAACAAGAACTCCAGTCAGGATATGAAGAAAATTGCTTTATAAGATTTTTTAATCTCTATTTTCTATGTTATGCAAATACATTTCGAACTGTCCCAATTGGTAAAGAAGAAAATGGGTAAAGAAGGTGAACAGGCAGATCACAAAAGAAGAATCACAAGTTACCAAATAAAAAATAATAAGGGCCTGAGCTAAGTCACTGGCCTTGGAGAGAAATATGAGGGTCTTTATTTGAGAGATATTTGAAGGAAGATTTGGTATTTGATTAGATATAATGAATGAGAGAAAAGCAGTAGCTAGAGCAAATCCATGTGGGAGTCCTGGGCATATAGATCAATATCTTTCTGTTTTGTTTTAACTTGGCTTCACCTTTGTGAATACCTGGTAGCTGTTACAGTCTATTAAGAAAAAAGTGTCCTATCTCAAATAGCTATTTACTGTTAGCCCTATTCCAACTCAGAGAAGTCCCTCTTTCATCCTTGGGCATTCCTATTTGCAAGTGGTCAGAAGTTCAATGTCTCCAGATACAATTTTCCAACCGCCTACTACATACATTTGCCTGGATGTCCCAAGGCACCTCACATTCCACACACCCTAAACCAAACTCACCATTTCCCCTCCACCTACATTCCCAATCACAGTTAGTGGCTTCACTGTTCACCCAGTCACCCAAGCGAGTAACCTCAGCATCATCTTGGATGCTTTCCTCTCATTCATTATATCTAGTCAAATACCAAATCTTCCTTCAAATATTTGTAAATGTTTACTTACTTCATTCCATCTAAAAAGATAGTGTAGGGACTTCCCTGGCGGTCCAGTGGTTAAGGTTCTGTGCTTCCAGTGCAGGGGGTGTGGGTTCAATCAGGGAACTAAGATCCCACATGCTGTGCAGTGCGACCAAAATAAATAAATAAATAAAATTAAAATTAAAAAATAAAAAGATATAGTTCATTATGGCTGGGGGTTTCTATAAACCACTCTATCCCTGGGGTCCCAAATTTGGGGGCAAGGAAAGATTTATGAATTGTCATGTGTGAGGTGAAATACCAGGAAAACCTTTCACTGAACTAAGAATTCTGTAGGACTAAATTCTAAACACTATAGTTGTACCGGTGCTGACTACACTACCAGTGTTTCTACTGTAGAATTTTTGAGGTAGAAAACACAATAGAGATCATTTAGTTCAAACCCACCCCCTCCCATAAATTGTACAAATCCGGAAGCTGAGCACATGAGTTTGTGACTTGACCAAGATCACACAGTTAATGACAGAAAGAGTACGAAACCTGGATTTTCTAACTCTACTCTGAGGCTTAAATTTAACAGAGGAATGCTTCCATCTATCCATCAAACCCTGGATTATGGGCTCACTATTCTTCTGAGCCATTGTTTTCCAGGAAAGGACCTTCCTTTTTTCTTCTGCTTTTACTCTTATTAGAATCTTGTTAGAAGTTCCCTCAATCTATTTTATTTGTATAGCTCTGAAATAGTCAAGCTTTATTTTTAGAAACCAGTATACACAACATAAATCCTGACAGTGTTAGGTATTTTTGACTGAATTTCTAGACTTTTCTTCCCTTATATTCTGCTACATGCCTGAAAAACTGCAAGCACTTTATTTATTTTGTCCTTTTATTTTTTGTAATAGCATGTCCTCATAAGTTTCTAGTTTTCTGCTCTGTGACAGGAAATTGCTCTTTCATTTGAGTCTCTATATTGCTGGCTTTTTTTTCAGATATGAAATTGTGTTCAAACAGAAGGTGGGAACTGAAGATATGTTCCTAGGATTGACCAGAAAGGACCCTTCAACTGCGTGTTGTAAGGATCTAGTGGTAAGCCTCTCCCCTCTTCCCCATTTTCCATTTGACCATTATAGTTAAATTGACTGTTGTATACATAATACCATAGGCAAGGCTGTAAACCCTTTAAAAATAGTGGTTGCTATGTTTGAGGTACTAAGGGAATAATAGGATAGACAGTTTAAAATTGGCAAACATGTACAAAATAAACTAAGTTTACACATGTGGATAAGATTTACAAATAAACAGAATCATATGACATAACGCACTACTTCTAGTCCTAATAAAACTGCCCAATCTGGACTGAATTTTCTTTCATCCTAGTTCTGTCCCATACATGTCATCTGATTGGTTATTAATTTCTGATGAGTGACAGTCAATCAAAAAGTAATATTTCCTTCCCTGAATCGGTCTTATCTCTTATATCTGTATTTCTTTAATGACTCAACTTACATTGGGGGACATAAAAGGGGATTTTTTTTCTTAAATTTTGGATCTGAACTACTGACTTAACCCTCTCAAAAGACATCCAAAATGTTACTTGGCTCCCTTGTCTGAATGACACTACAGCATGTTGAAGAGCATCCTTTGCCAAGCCACTGTTTCTGTATAATAACAGTAGCGATACCAACAATATCAATAAGACTTCCTTACTGGGCCTAACCAAGAGTGTGGAATGCAACTCACTTTGGCAATATACACTAGTAATTCTGGTGTTTGGTGCTGGGAATTTATTTTTTGAGATCAGGGGCTGTGCATCTGTATTTTCCCCTCCCTCTCTTATAATACTCTACAACACAGAGTACTGAAGTACCCATAGGAGATGCTTAATATTTTTCCTGAAGCAAAAGATAAATGCATTCTCTCTTTTGCATAAACTTCAGGCTTTCTCTTATTAGCAAAATCTAAGACATTCAGTTGGATCACATAACATAATAGGAATAGCGTCTTTAAGGACCTCAGGAGATTTTTCAAACTTAATGAGTTAAGGTTTCAAGTGATCTTGAAGTAATTAGCTCCCAGGGTTTTACCAGTAATATTCAAATTTCTCTCTCTTAAATGACTGTAGGATTATGTTTTTGATGTTTGGTATTGCGGATTACTCTAAACTCTAAAGAAATTCTAGGCCCTAAATAAATAAAACTGTTGTGAGCCTTTCCATTTCCCTCATGCAGCTTGCTCCCAGCATTAATAATAAAGGTATGCTGAATGAAGAATCTTGGAAACTAAATCACACCTCAGAGTAGGAGTACACAATTTATCTAAAACTCAACATGTATGTACAGAAAAAGACTTGATCCCTCCCTCTAATGAGCTTATAATTGACTGGGGAGACTAAACTAACATAAATGAACCCATTTTATTATTAACAATTAAATTCAGTGTTGACAATTTTAAGTTTGCCAGGAGTTCAGACGGTTTGGGTAAGACATGGACACCTTTGAATGCCAGAAACAGATGAAACATTTGTTGGTGCCATGGCACTTCACCACATGTATAGCATTCTTTTCCTCTTTCTTTTTCTTCATACATTCAATCTTTAAATACTACTACATACCAGACACTGTCCTAAGTACTAGGGATACAAAGACAAATAAGAAACAGTCAATTACCCTCAAGGAATTTACAGGTAATGAGATGGACACCTAAAAAGTCATTGCAGTTCACTATGGCAAGTACATATTTAGAGGCATATACCAGGTACGTGGTGACATGAAGCAGAAAGGGCAGAAGGGGATCAACACCAGGTGGATAGGATTTCTCCAGTGGACAGCATTCCAAGAAGGGCATTCCAAACAGAGGTAAGAGCACATGGAAAGGTATCCAGGCATGAAATAGCATGACCTATTTGGGTAAGCATTGAGTGTAACAAGAGTAAAGAATAATTGTGGACAGTGGTGTACTGGTAAGCTGTCCCTCAAAAAGGAAAAAAGAAAACAGATCTGCGCTTGAATTTTATCCTATAGGCATATTAATGATGACACCCACTGTCATTGCTTAACCCTGCTGGGAAGACTCCGACTGCAGAGGTTAATGACCTCATCTCAGATATTTCTGGCACAATTTTTAAGCTTATTATTCCTGTTAATAATATGGCATTTTTTCAACTCTAAGACATCATCAAATTGTAGATGTGCCATTTGTTTAGTAACATAGGAAAAATAGGTATACTACTATATTAAATATGCACATTGTGTGATTCATCCCAATAACAGAAACATAAAAATGTGAGGAAAATTACACCTTAGAATTGGCTAAATATGTTATTTGGGTCCTGGACCTGGTCTCTATGTAACAATCTGACCCAGAGACTTTAAGAAGAAGCCCTCTGCTTAAGCTGAGGAAGGTAATAGGAACGCAAACAATCTGTTTAAATACAAGAACTGATTTGGGGTTTAAAAATTTACAAGAACCGCCTTTCCTTTACCCTCCCCAGACTCCAAATAAGAAAGCAAGATTTATGAGTCCTAAATCAAAGTGTTGATCCTAAACAAAATTCTGAGTTAAGAATATGTATGTCTTCAGCAAACCTTCCATCTTTTCCTTCTAACCCCAACCCAGAGAGTTCCATTATCCAAATTATGCCTGCTGCTCTACTCCTGAGTTTGTAGTTACCAAGCTTCCCGTGCCTTAATCTATATTTGGGCATTTTATTTTCTAAATAAAAACTGTATATATTTAAAGTATACAATATATTGATTTGATATACATATACATAGTGAAATGATTACTACAGTCAAGCTGATTAACATATCATCTCTTCACATACCATTTGTGTGTGTGGGTGTGTGTGGTGATAGCACCTGAAATCTACCCTTAGCAATTTCCCAATATTCAATACAGTATTATTAACTATTGTCATCATGCTGTACATTAATTTTAGAGCTAGAACTAAGCCAGTGGTTTGCAGGTTTGTTTTGTTTTGCTTTTAGCTGCCAAGTCTTTTCTTCAAACAAAATTCTGTGAGAAAGCCTAACATATAAAACACGTACTACTGCCTTGGTTAAAAGGGTGCTATCATCTATGAGACAGCTCCTAGGAGAAAAACTGAGGCTCTTTGTAACACAGTTTGAAAGTGTTGATTTAGACTTTCCTCCTTATATTACAGTTGGGAAAATAAGGTCATGCTTACAATGCCTCTTACACTGATATAAGAGAGTCTAGAGGGCGTTTCCTCCTAGGTGACATGCATGTTTTTCCTTAAACTTCATGAGTAGAATGCCTCTGTCTTATTTTATTTTATCTTAAATTATATTTTCTCTTTTATCTTCTATACTCTCCATCCCTCCCCACAAGACTTCTACTATAATGGATTTGATACATATCCTTGAATACATATTTATCATTGTTTTCTGTAATTTTTAAAATTCAACAAATACTTATTGAGCATTTACTACAGGCCAGACACTTGACATACAGTGTTGAACAAAATAGATATAAGGTTCTCCTTCTCTGCAGGTGCTTAACTGTTAAGAGGTCAAATAGTCCATAAGCAGCAGCACATATTTTCATAGATCCATCCGATAAGGAAACAAGTCCAAAAGGATATAGTTTATTACTTATACAGACGGCATAAGCAAGATCAGCATGGTATCAGCTCCCCATGTCCCTTTGCCCCACAGGACAACATTGAACTACAGGAGCCAGATGACAGGTGACACAAGTAGTGGGGCACTCTTGCTGAAGAGCCAACTATAGACTGCAGCTAAGCTGTTTAACAGCCTGCCTCTATACCCAGGGGAAGGGAGGTGGAAAATCCTATGCCTCATTGAAACATCATGGCATCCTCCTGCAAGATAGGGAGCCTCCAAGGTCGAAAGACAGATAAGAAACAGCCTTGAGGCAACTCCTCACAAGACTGCCTATCTTCTCATGCTGTAAGAGAATCACAGGATGTTCTGCCAAGACCTAGGGCAGACTGAAGTTGAGCCTTGCTTACGTGGCCTATGTGAATAGTGCACAGTTGCCAGAATGCCATAGTGGAGCCATTTCCCTACATTTACAGCCCATAAATAAAAGTTTCTATCCTGATTGTCTTCACTTAACATGATATAGTAACAGAAAACAATTTATATAATGCTTACTATGTGCCAGGCATTTCTCTAGGAACTTTGCACATAGTAACTCATTATTCCCATGCCAAAACTCTATGAAATAAGTGCTGTTATCCCCATTTTACAAATGAGGTTACTGAAGCACAAGGAAGTTAAATAACTTGCTTAAGGTCACACATTTAAACTCTGGCAGAACTACGATTTGAATCCAGGCAGTTTGAATTTGATAGAAGTGATATGGGTACAAAAAAGAGGAAATCCAAGCAGACTTCACAAAACAGGTGGGATGTGATGACATTTGAGGAACATAATAGTTTGCCAGGGTGGAACAGCTGTCTAAGCAGAGTAAACAGAATAAGCAAAGGCATAGTGCTGTGAAAGTATATGATGTGTTTTGAGAACTATATGTGATGTTCTTGGAGCCCCAGAATGCACTGGTGTGGAGTAATAAAAGATAAAACAGAATACCCAGCTTAGAGGTAGTTGTAAAAGTCTTTGAATATCATACCATATGCTGTGGACTGAATCATGTCCCCCACCCCCCACCCCCGGCAATTCATATGTTGAAGCCCTAACTCCCAGTGTGATGGTATTCAGAGATGGAGCCTTTGGGAGGTAATTAGGTTTAGATGAGGTCACATGTGTGGGGCCCTCATGATGATATTACTGCCCTTATACAAAGAGATACCAGAGCGCTTGCCCTGCTTGCTTTCTATCCCTGCCATGTGAGCACGGTGAAAAGGCAGCCAGAAAGAGAGCTCTCGCCAGAAGCCAACCATGCTGGCATGTCTGGCATTCTCAGACTTTCCAGTCTATAGTATTTTGTTATGGCAGCCCAAGCAGACTAAGATACCATGAAATTTGGACTTATTTTGTGGGCATTAGAGATCCTCGACGTTTTAAAGTAAGTGAGTTAAACAAGTAGATGTGTATTTCAGAGCAATTCTAGTTGTTGGTGGAGATTATGGTAAGAGATGAGTGTGAGTTTGGGAGACTGGTGATAGGAAAACCAGTTGATAGACAGTTGCACTAATTCAGGTAAGAGAAGTAAGAGCCTGGACTATGGCAGTGGAGATAGAGAGGAAAGAATGGTTTCAGTAAACATTTTGGAGGTACAGTTGACCCTTAAACAATGCAGGGGTTAGGGGCACCTACCCTCCACACAGTCAGAAATCTGCTTCTAACTTTATGGTTGGCCCTCCACATCTGTGGTTCTGCATCCATGGATTCAACCAACTGTAGATGTGTAGTATGTATTTATTGAAAAACAAAACACATATAAGTGGACCCACACAGTTCAAACCCAGTGTTGTTCAAGGATCCACGGTAGTATCGACAGGATTTAGAAAGTGGTTGAATGTGATATGTAAGGGAGAAACAGGAGTCAGATTTCTAGCTTGAGTGACTAGGTGAATGGTGATGGCATTAATCGAGATATGGGGAGGTAAAGTGGTTTATATCTGGATGGTAATCTTAGAGATGTTTTTTATTCATATTTGCTCATCTGAATTTTCTATATTTTTTACAACTACTATTACTTTTGGAATGAGAGTAAACAAAGGTGGTTTTGTTTGTGTTGTAGGGATCAGGTATGGAATGCAAAAGAGAAAGAAGACAAAGTTCTATAAGAAAAATATTAAGTTCGGGTAATATTGAGTTTGAAGTGCCTGTAGAAAATCTTGTTGGATGTGTCCAGCAGGCTGTTAGAAATACAAGTCTCTATGGAATTCAAAGACAGAGACTAGAGATGTTGATTTTCAGAGTTGGTGTTTGCTCTCTGCAGGGGTTAGAATATAATACCACAGAGTGCTGGCTTTCATCAGGCTTGGAATGAAGTAGAACTGTTTTTAAGTAACATGTGTATGTTTGGAGAGGGGGAGGAGTTGAGGGGGATACTAGGAAACTTGCAGAAATGGGTCTAACCAGGGACAGAATAAATGGCCCTTGGGACGGGGTCAACAATCAGAGACAAAGTTCTAACAGACATTGTAAATTCTAACTCAAGTTCCAGGCTAGGTATTGAAAACTAAGAGACATCGACTCAATGAAATGAGGTTGGAATTGTGACATGGCTTTAGAAATGCAAACAATGGGCTTCCCTGGTGGCACAGTGGTTGAGAGTCCGCCTGCCAAAGCAGGGGACATGGGTTCAAGCCCTGGTCCGGGAAGATCCCACATGCCGCGGAGCAACTAGGCCCGCGCCCCACAACTACTGAGCCTGTGCTCTAGAGCCCGGGGGCCACAGCTACTGAGCCTGTGTGCCGCAACTATTGAAGCCCACGCATCTGGAGCCCGTGCTCTGCAGCGAGAGGGGCCACCACAGTGAGAAGCCCATGCACCGCAGCGAAGAGTAGCCCCCGCTCGCCCCAACTAGAGAAAGCCCGCGTGCAGCAACGAAGACCCAACGCAGCCAAAAATAAAAAATAAATAAATTTATTAAAAAAAAAAAAGAAATGCAAACAATGATGATGGAGAAGCCAAAAAGCTGTCCTAGAAACAAGGTGGGAAGAATGGGAACCTGCCTACCCCTGAGAAACAGGGATTACTGAGGTACCTGACCTCTTGGGTGCCAGTTGGGGAGAGTGGAAAAGGAATTTTAGGTATCAAAGATATGTAAGCAGATAGCCTGGCTTCCCCATAGGACTATTTGTGGCAGAAATGGGGATGGGTGAGTGGGGAAGTAGGTCAGTGGATTTCCATTTTCACCCATGGGTGTTTAACAGCACACTATCTCTAAAATCCAAAAATGAATGGGGCTAGGTTTGTTGATATTCTGCCAAATGGCCCATCATTTGTCCTAGGAGCGGGGACAAACCTGCAGATGGCTTGATACTCTTTTTGAGCTGCCATGGATACATAATATTTTGGTGCTCCTACTATAATGGATCTATATTGATAAGGGGACATGTTAATGTGACTAAAAACAAGCCATTAAGCCTCTTTTTATTTTTCATTGTCACCTCCTCACTGGGATATGAGCCTTACTCCATCTTTAAACCTCACTGGGAACGGGGTGAGAGTCAGGGATGGCATAGGAGTCAGTCACCATCTGGCAGACACAATCAAGAGTCACATGTTTTATCACACATATTCATCTCAGAAAGAGCTATCAATCATTCTGAGCAAAGTGTCTGCATGTCCTCTAAGAATTCACTTCTTTCTTTAATGGCATGCTTCTCAAATCCCGATTTCTCTGTTAAGGTTAAAACAGTCGTTTTCATTTACTTCTTATGAATAAATAGATTTGGCTGCTTGAAAATGGAGTGGATTCTCTTTCCCATTTAAAATTCTGGAGGATGGACACCTTTTTATGGTAGGCTTTCTGATTATGCTAACCTTACCTGACTGGTTATTTATCAGACTGTGTGTCAGGGAGAAGGATATTTCAGCTGTAATACAATTCCTTATTATCAGCTCCAGGCAGCACAGTAAACCTTCAATTAAATTTCTTATAGTTCTTTCAGTAATATAGATACATTTATAGTTAATATCATAATATTTTTCCATAACGATGGTAGGGGGATGAATACCTCCCTTAAAAGCTAATCTAATTGTATAGACTTAATATATTTCTGATGATGGAATTTATATATATTTAAAATTTTAAATAATACCAAAATTAGTAGAGTTGAAAATAAAAGTCCCCGAAAATGAGAGAGATAGAGATAGATAGATGCACAGATAGAGATTGAGAAAGACAGAGAGGTAAGAGAGAGGGACAGGGTGTTTGAGATGGGCTTAAGGTCAGGTATTAAATAAGGGTGAAAGATATCTTATACATATTACTTGGTAACAAAATCAGTAATTTTACATTCTGATTATGTCATTTTGAGGAGGTTTAATCAAATATTTAATTATATGGTCCAGAATCCTTGAACCAGAACTGGCAGAAACTTCTGAACCTATGCAAGCAGATTCACAGGTTGACCATAGAAAACACAAATATTTGAGGGATGGATAAAGGAAGAGGAACTCAGAAGGATATGCAGAGATGGAGAAAGCTATAACAGTATCTCCCACTGTAGAAAAGTAAAGCAGGATTAGGATGCAGAAGAAATTTTTAGATTCATCAGTTTAGAAGACATTGGTGATTTTTGGAAGAGAGCAGCTTCAGAGGCATGGTAGGGGCCAACACTGGGTTGCAGAAAGCTGAGAAGTGGATAGGAATTGAGGAAGAGAAGGCAGCAAATATAGATTGTTCTTTGAGAAAGTTTAGCAGTGAAAGGGAGGAGAGAGAGGAGATGGTTTGTTGAAGAGGAGGCCCGGTTTAGGGTTTTTTTTTTTTTAGGATAGGAGAGACTTAAGAATGCTTTTCAGTTGATGACAAGAATCCATTCATTACTGTGGCTAAAACTTCCAAAACTGTGTTGAATAAGAGTGGTGAGAGTGGGCAACCTTGTCTTGTTCCTGATCTTAGTGGAAATGCTTTCAGTTTTTCACCATTGAGGACAATGTTGGCTGTGGGTTTGTCATATATGGCCTTTATTATGTTGAGGAAAGTTCCCTCTATGCCTACTTTCTGCAGGTTTTTATCATAAATGGGTGTTGAATTTTGTCGAAAGCTTTCTCTGCATCTATTGAGATGATCATATGGTTTTTCTCCTTCAATTTGTTAATACGGTGTATCACGTTGATTGATTTGCATATATTGAAGAATCCTTGCATTCCTGGAATAAACCCCACTTGATCATGGTGTATGATCCTTTTAATGTGCTGTTGGATACTCTTTGCTAGGATTTTGTTGAGGGTTTTTGCATCTATGTTCATCAGTGATATTGGCCTGTAGTTTTCTTTCTTTGTCACATCCTTGTCTGGTTTTGTTATCAGGGTGATGGTGGCCTCGTAGAATGAGTTTGGGAGTGTTCCTCCCTCTGCTATATTTTGGAAGAGTTTGAGAAGGATAGGTGTTAGCTCTTCTCTAAATGTATAATAGAATTCACCTGTGAAGCCATCAGAGAAGAAAAGGAAGTAAAAGGAATCCAAATCGGAAAAGAAGTAAAGTTGTCACTGTTTGCAGATGACATGATACTATACATAGAGAATCCTAAAGATGCTACTAGAAAACTACTAGAGCTAATGAATGAATTTGGATATTTATTTAATGAATAAAATAGCAGGATACAAAATTAATGCACAGAAATCTCTTGCATTCCTATACACTAATGATGAAAAATCTGAAAGTGAAATCAAGAAAACACTCCCATTTACCATTGCAACAAAAAGAATAAAATATCTAGGGATAAACCTACCTAAGGAGACAAAAGACCTGTATGCAGAAAATTATAAGACACTGATGAAAGAAATTAAAGATGATACAAATAGATGGAGAGATATACCATGTTCTTGGATTGGAAGAATCAACATTGTGAAAATGACTCTACTACCCAAAGCAATCTACCGATTCAATGCAATCCCTATCAAACTACCACTGGCATTTTTCACAGAAATAGAACAAAACATTTCACAATTTGTATGGAAACACAAAAGACCCTGAATAGCCAAAGCAATCTTGAGAACAAAAAACGGAGCTGGAGGAATCAGGCTCCCAGACTTCAGACTATACTACAAAGCTACAGTCATCAAGACAGTATGGTACTGGCACAAAAACAGAAAGATAGATCAATGGAACAGGATAGAAAGCCCAGAGGTAAACACACGCACATATGGTCACCTTATTTTTGATAAAGGAGGCAGGAAAGTACAGTGGAGAAAGGACAGCCTCTTCAGTAAGTGGTGCTGGTAAAACTAGACCAGTACATGTAGAAGTATGAGATTAGATCACTCCCTAACACCATACACAAAAATAGCTCAAAATGGATTAAAGACCTAAATGTAAGGCCAGAAACTATCAAATTCTTAGAGGAAAACATAGGCAGAACCCTCTATGACATAAATCACAGCAAGATCCTTTTTGACCCACCTCCTAGAGAAATGGAAATAAAAACAAAAATAAACAAATGGGACCTAATGAAACTTCAAAGCTTTTGCACAGCAAAGGAAACCATAAACAAGACCAAAAGACAACCCTCAGAATGGGAGAAAATATTTGCAAATGAAGCAACTGACAAAGGATTAATCTCCAAAATCTATAAGCAGCTCATGCAGCTCAATAACAAAAAAACAAACAACCTAATCCAAAAATGGGCAGAAGACCTAAATAGACATTTCTCCAAAGAAAATGTACAGATTTCCAACAAACACATGAAAGGATGCTCAACATCACTAATCATTAGAGAAACGCAAATCTAAACTAAACTTACTCTTGACTCCTGTGAGAGGAGAGGAGTCATGCTCCATGATCTTATGAAACAGACATGGCCATATAGTACTGGAATGTTTCACCATGGTAACTTTATAGAAAATGTATCCATTAATATTAGAAGATATCTGTTGGTTTTGTGTCCTAGTTTTGGAGAACACATACCTCTATATTTTTATTCTCCAGAGGTAAATACTTATACAATTTCAAAGTAGGGGGTCCATCACCTTTACATTTTTTCACTTTCCTATAGATTATCATTGTTCCTGAGAGTTTTTATAAAATATTTATTATGGCTGCAATGGAAAAAATATCTCACATGCGTTTCCATAGTAAAACAATGGGAAATTAAATCACTGAAGCAATTCAGAATGGGTCCTACCCAAACTTTTTCTGTTAATCAAAGTTTCCTAATGTTATGTTTCAAATGGAAACTCATATAGTCTTAATTTCTTTGCTAAAAATCAAGTATATTGGAGGTAGTTGCTGTATTTCTGTCAAATGAAAATATTTTTACAATATCTAGAACCTGTAAAGTAAGACTATCTTCCAAAGCGACAGGCCAAATTTTTCTGTATATCTTAAGCTTCACTAAAATTTCAGTAGGTAGCATAGACTGGTCAAGTTATATATATAAGGTATGTATCACTTATTCTTTTGTTCTGGCATTCAGGAAATGATAGTTCAGGAGGAAGCCTAAAATGGTTGATCTCCAACAAACACTTGCTGTTTGGCCTTCTCATTTCAATTTTCAAACAACTTAAAATATGATCAAAGACACTCATCAGAGGACCTGAGGAGCCTGTATTAATCACTTATAGATTTTAAGAACCACCTTGTCATATAAATTTAGCATAAGAACAAGACAATAAAGAGGAAATTTAAAACTCAAAATGACAATCTCACATTAATGACCCCACCCCAAAGGTTTTGGCATATTAAGCCAGCTCTTTTACAACACATAGAGGAGAATAAATGAATGACAATGAAAAATAATTTGTAAGTAATTTGACCTACATTTACCCATTTCTAGGAAAGCCCCAAAGTGAATTCCTATAGAGACTAAAGGAGTAGTTTCAACTACTTGCCCGAAGACAGGCTGAACATGGGAAAAAGGGATCTCACAAACTTTAAATTAGTGGACTCTTTTCCTGTTACTTTTTATTCATAAGGCCGGAAGGCAGAAGTGTAAATTGAAGTTAGTGTTGGGTATGGTGGTAGCCAGGCTTTGAGATGGTCCGCAATGATTCTCACCTCCTGATATTCATCCCTTTGTGTAGTCCCCTCTCACATCGAATGGGGCTGACCTGTATAACCAATAGGATATTACAGAAATGAAAGTGTATAATTTCTGAGGCTACATTTTTTAAAAAGGCATGGTTTCTGTCTCACACTTTTGGATCATTCACTCTGGGGAGAAGACAGCTGTTGTGTCGTAAGGACACTCAGGGCCCTAAGTCCTATGGAGAAGTCCATGTGGTGAAGAACAGATGTTGCAGGAAGGGGGACCCCTTCCAGGGCCCGAGAGTGGGCTCTTGTCTAACACTCAGAAATGAATTGTCCAAGGAGACACACGTGCTGACAAAGCAAGAGACTTTATTGGGGAGGGGCACCTGGGTGGCGAGCAGCAGGGTAAGGGAACCCAGGAGAACTGCTCTGCCACATGGCTCTCAGCCTCAGGTTTTATGGTAATGGGGTTAGTTTCCGGGTTGTCTCTGGCCAGTCACTCTGACTCAGGGTCCTTCTTGCTGGTGTGCGCATGGCTCAGCCAAGATGGATTCCAGCGAGGAGGATTCTGGGAGGTTGGTAGGACATATGGACTGACGTCTCCTTTTAACCTTTCCCGAATTCTTCGGTTGGTAGTAGCTTGTTAGTTCCGCATTCCTTACCAGGACCTCCTGTTGTAAGATAACTCATGCAAGTGGTTACTGTCGGGCCTGGCCAGGGTGGGTGGTTTTGGTCAGTGGTTCCCCTAACACTGAGCCCTCTTGCCAACAGCCATGTGAGTGAGCCACCTTGGATGCAAATTCTTTAGCCCCAGTAAAGCCTTCAGATGTCTGCAGCTCAGCCAGTATTTTAACCACAACCTCATGATAGACCCTAACTAAGCCAGAACTACCTAGCTAAGCCACTCCTGAATTCCTAACCTATGAAAAATGTGTAAGATAATAAAAGTTTATTGTTGTTTTGAGCCATTAAATTAAGGGGGGGAGGAAGTATAATTGGTTTTCGTTATACAACAATAGATAACTAATAAGCAATAATATGTGACAGAACCAGAATTCAAGCCCAAGTTTGACTCCAAAGGTTGAGCTCCCAAAAGGTTGAAAGTTTCCCAATGACATTTTTAGCTATTTTCATTAGTTTACCTATTAAAATAATTTTTCTTTGAAATGAATTCAGTTTGCCTCCTATGTAAAGAGAGGAACATCAATCCCTTTGTTTGGTCAGTGACATACTGTATTTACTAATACTGGACAAGTTAGGTCTTGGGTACAGTCAGTTCGAAGTCAATAATAACAATGTCTATTTTCCAGGTATTCAATAAAAGTATTTCTGAAGAAGTCTGATTCATGTTTCAGGAGGAGTTTCTCTGTTGACTCTTCATTGAATCTTCTACCTTATGAGATATTAATGTGTATCATTAAGGAACTTAATTTGTTCCTTCTCCTGTCCCTCCTCTGAAACCATTTTAGTACACAATTTTAATTTCCTCAAGAGGAAAAATTAATGAGTTGTTTCTGAATTACCCTTAACTAGAGTTGCAAACAATTTTAAGAACCACTTTGAAGTTCTACCCAAAAGTTGTATCTAAATTTCACTTGTCATAATTTTTTTTTCCTTACTCAAATGTCATTTCGACCCTGGGGAAATAATTTTTTACCTTGAAAGAGATAAACATTTCAAACTAAAGAAGCAAATATTTGTACTTCTTAGTCCAGGTGAAATGAGTCATCCTGCAACTAAAGAACATCTCAACCTGACTATCAGATCTGAATGTTATTGAAGTAAGAATAGGTCTTTCTTGTCCAGTAGACTGCTCATTTAATTTGAGGTAGAGCCCCTATAACTACCTCTTTGAGAAATGTTCTATTTCTCTCATTCAAAGCATCTCTAATTAAGAAGATATGAATTTTCAAAATATAAATTAGGAGGTAATTCTTTGTTTAATGAAAATATTAACTAAAGGATATATTTAGATAGTAGGACCTGTAGAGCTCTATTTACAAATGTTTGTTTATATACAGTTTAATAAAGTAAAATATAACTCACAGACATGTATTCATTCACATACTTTATATCACAAAAACACTATTGCCTATTTTAAGCTTCTTATAAGGAATTCTAATTTTTCCCACTACTTATTTGATATGTATTTCCTTTATAACCTGTTGCTTTTATGCTTGCTATTCCAGCTCTGAACTCACCAGATATCCAAGATTTCAAGTCTTCTAGCTCATAATTGAGATGAGACAGTTTTAAGTGAAATCTTACTAAATCAATAAATAGTCCCATTTTTGTGTAGGGGTCATATTGTTATTTCTCTTTTGTTCTGTTAACAACTTTTCTGGACCCCTACATTTCTCCAGGAAATGTGTATGGGAGTTTATACCAGGAGACTATAACATGGCATCACCAACCCACACCCAACATGAGAACTAACCACTTTTTATACAAAGTACCCAGTGATATAAAAGTAGTTGAAGGTCCCCAACTCTAGCAGGTGCACTAGTATGCACCTTCAAGCAGTGAATGTACAGGCATGTAACCAAAGTGTTTCTATAATAGTTTTGGAGGCAGATAGATCTTAGTCAAATTACAGACAGTTGCCTTGGGTCACTCACTAAACTTTTCTGTATCTTGGTTTCTCCATCTGTAAAATGGGGGTAATAATCACTGCTTCTCAAGATTGTTACGAGGAAAGAGCATAGTCTGGCACATAGTCGGCATTAAATAAGTATTACTTCTCATTCCCCTGTCTTTTACTGCACTCTTCAAATTAACTGTTCCTCAAGACAACAGTATTTTTCATTTTCTCTTTCAGATTAAAATTAAACTGCCAAATACGATCACTTCTGAAATTGAACTCAACGTTCAGGAAATGACCCTTGACCTCCGTACTCCTAATAAGTGAGTAAAACTTAGAACTAGAATAATGAATATTATAATATTAATGAACCTTTAGTCAATATCCTTTATAAAAGTGTACGTAATTATTTTGTATCACTCCTAAAGTCTGAAGAAAAGTGAAAAAGTCAGTCATTCAGATGTTTGATCTAGGTAATATAAACATATATTTGTAAATACCTAGATTTTTTCCTACTTTACATGCATACATTTGGATTAGGTTGATACCACCAAGACATAGTCCTTGACATTCAGATACAGTTTGCTTATCTGTCAGGAAAAATAGCTAGAGGTGAAAATCTCTTAAGTTGTAAGTCTTGCATGTGGCTTTCTGGTACAGTGATGGCATGAAAGAAGCAATCTTTAAGCATATTGGATACTGTGGGGCTCTAAGGTTAAATTTGATTATATTCATCTAAAAATCAACAAAAAGTCTTATCAATTGCTTAAAACAAAAGTTCTAACAGCTAATTTATCACTAGATCCTCAAGTTACATGAATACATTTAAAAATAATGCAGATGATAATGGAATAATTCAACTAAACATTTGATATTTTCAAAGTAGTCTTGTTATTATACAAGTTCAAATCATGTTCCCCGAACACAATGTATACGGTAAAATTCTGATAAAAATGTTTATCTTGAAACCTGGATAAATCAGCCCTGTCTCTCAAAACTAACTCTATAAGGAGGGAATCTATAGAACCTGGCAGGTGCTAGATAAAATGTCTAAATATCTCACTGCTTTGTTCACTTTTCATCTGGATGTATAGCAGTGAGCACACTTTGGCTGAGTGCAGTGATTCTTTGTAACTCATAGACATTTCAAACTGGGTGCGGGGAGCAGTCAGCTCCTAACACATTCTCTTCCTTCCATTATCAGTACCTACAATTGTCCTTTGTTGATTGTAGGGCTTCAAGAAAATAACAAAATTAAATCTCTGGTACAAAAGACTTCTGTGTGTAAACAACCCAACGTAAAATGCATAGCTTAACCTTGATTTCTACAGTAGATGCATTTAACCCCAAATGATCTACAGATGAATACATATCAAATATTTTCTCATTACTTAATATGATTTCAAAAATGTATTCACTCAAAAAAAGTCTCATATTATAAAAATTACATTCCCTATTCCTACCATTCACTTCAAGGAGTATTGTAATTTTTTTCCATTACATGTTATACACGCATTTACTCTTCCACACAAACTTTGCAAGGAAAGTTGGTTAAATGAACAGTCAAATTTTTCATGATATTTGTGCACTTGTTAAAAGCACACACATATCTACACACTATGGAGTTAATTTCCGTTCCCCTAGCAGTTCTCACTGTCTCCATCCATCTTTAGGCAGCTGCTCTGGCTATGCTGTCATTCCAGATATTTATCAGAGCTCACTAAATGAAAGACTCACACAGAGATATTTTTCCACATAGAATGTAGGCTGCACTAGGTCATTTGGATCTTACAGTACTTATACATTAAATGCTCAGTGCATGAAGGTACTGTCTCTTAAGAAGAAGATTCATTAATTAAGATAGAAGACAGAAGATAGAATTAAAGTTTTTATCACTTTTCCTAAACACTTGAACATGCTTTGGAGCCACGCTATTACCTGAAATTGTATTATTGGAAATGTGTCTTGTTTTTTAGTTTATTGATATGCACATCTACTTTCTTTAGTTTCTAACTTTGACACCTGTAACACTATGCTTACCGGCTCCAAGAAAGATAAGAGCGGACATTCTGCTAATGTATCTATAAGGCAAAACAAATGAATTTATTTTAACTGAATTGACTAGTAATATCAGTCTATTGATAGTCAACTGCATTAAAATTATAAATAAAACAGAATTTTAGCATTGTAGATGGAAAAGAAATAAAACAGTTTGCTGAATTCTTCATTTTTTACAACGTTGTTTTGGTATGTAGATTCCCAACATGGAGTAGATAGAAAGGAAGAAAGATAGGGGAAATTGTATAATGTCTCAGAATCTCCTGACTTTATCTTCATATGGGGTTTCATTAGTTTTTAAGATGAATTCTAAGAATATCATAAATGAATTCCTTGAATGTGATAATAAAAACACACTCTGAAGACAAATATGAGTTAATTTTTGGTTGTGTGTTGCTTTAGATTATCTCACCTTTGCGGTGCTCCTTTGATTTATTGCATTGGCCAAAAAGTTATTTCGGGTTTTTCCATATGTCTTCCAAGAAAACTCGAACGAAATTTTTGGCCAACCCAATAGATTGAGAGTTGGCTGATATTCAAAGACGTAAACACCTAAAAAAATATTTTCTAAATGGAATAGTGAACTGCAGCTCAGTAGCTATTTCTGCACTTTCTTTGAAAATAGTTATGTCTCCAATAGGAAACGTTAAAAAGGCCATGTCCTTTTTTTATCCCAGATATGTAAATCAAATAATTTATTAACTACATAAAATAAAAAGTGCATTATGTGAATATGTACAGAACAAGGTTGTCCTTTATTTAAATCTCTTGCAAGAAACATCAACTTGGGGCTTCCCTGGTGGCGCAGTGGTTGAGAGTCTGCCTGCTGATGCAGGGGACACGGGTTCGTGCCCTGGTCCGGGAAGATCCCACATGCAGTGGAGCGGCTGGGCCCGTGAGCCATGGCTGCTGAGCCTGCGCGTCCAGAGCCTGTGCTCCGCGGTGGGAGAGGCCACAACAGTGAGAGGCCCGCGTACCGCAAAAAAAAAAAAAAAAAAAGAAAGAAACATCAACTTGAATTCTCTAATATAAATGTAAACATGTGAGTCTATAGAGTTCACTGTACAGATAATTTTGGGGTTTTACTTTCATATATTATTGTTTGCATTTAAATAATTTCTAATGAAAATTAACACTGGATAAACATTTGATCAGTGACTAAACTGTAGCTTCTTAAAAGGCAAATATATTTTCAAAGTAGAGGCAGAGGGATTGGGTTCAAATGTTCATTCATATTTTATTATAGTACTAATTTATACCAGTTATTCAAATATCATTTTGTGGTGACCTGTTTGCTTTTCATTCGTTTATTCATTCAGTCAACAAACATTTATGAAGTCTGCTAGACACTGGGGGGACACCGAAATAAAACACAGTCCTGTTCTTCAATGAATTGTATATGATTAAGTATTAGTAGAATTTTATATTGTTTAAAATATAACTCTCACTTCAGATATCACACAGTATTTTCCTTCTTCTAAGAGCCTAAATAAGTTGCACAGTTTCTACTCAAAATTTTAGCATGGGAAGCTGTACTACTAAGGACTAGACAAAAATGCAGGGATAGATGGACCACTCCAATGGCCACTGTCTCTTTTGAATTTATTTCTCTCTGGATAGAGAAGTGCACATTATCATTGGAACTCCTTCTTCAACTGATTTTAGGTGTCTTTTAGTGCAATGAAGCTACCACCACTGAGCTTTGCTTTCTTTTAAAAGTGAATATACTATCATTTGTAGAATAAGGGATAAAGCAAATCTAACTCTAGTACAACCTATATTGTAAACAACTTTAAAAAGATGGACTCTCGGGAATTCCCTGGTGGTCCAGTGGTTAGGACTTGGTGCTTTTACTGCCGTGGGCCCAGGTTCGATCCTTGGTCAGGGAACTAAGATCCTGCAAGCTGTGCAGCATGGCCAAAAAAAAAAAAAAGGACTCAATGGTTTTTGCACCCATTTTTTTTGAGATGCCAAATATTACAGGGTATATTAAGAAACATTGCGATTTCATTACTTCAAGTGGAGAAAGTTGTTTCTCCTACCCCAGATATTTGGAATGGAACAAGAGTAACAGAAAATTCCTCCTATAGGTTCCAGAGATGTGTGATAAATACTTTTAATGAGCCCAGTTTCCTGAACTTAGGTCTTTGCAAATGAGCAAAGAAGCAATTGATTTTCAAGGGCTTTATTTTCAAATACTAGTTCTTTGTACAAGTATTCAATAAGTACCCCTAAAAATTACCACATTTCCTATACTGATTTGGACCTTATACCTTCTAAAAGAGCTTTTCTGCCCACTTTTTATAGAGATACTCAAGCCTTCTCTACTGAGAATGTGAGGTAACAAGTGTTTCATGTATTTAATTTTCTTCAGATACCAGCATGTGCCGACCCTATGCATAATTCAGATTCATACCACTATGACAGAATTATGGATGTCTCATCCCAACCATGCATCTAAAGCATACAATTATCCAGAAGCTGAGCCATAAACTGCAAACTACACTCAGCAATCTCTCACAGGAAATTTTTGCCAATGTATAGTAGAAAGAACAGAAGCAGGCAGAGAAAAGCACTTTCATTGATCTGGTATTGAAATCATTCCAGGCCTGAATTTCAATAACTACACCTAATGTAGTAGTAGAGATTCAGTTGTGTTAGAAGAATTATTTAGAACCATTCCAATTTTCAGGTTTCTATCAGGCAGCCACATTCCATCTACACATAAGTATGACTGGCAATAGATCTATCCAGCCAACTTAAAGTTGCAATGGTTCTATTTCTATGCCAATAAACATAGCCTGAGACTACGTGTATATAATGCAAAATGAGGTCAATTTAGAAAAAAAGAGGGGTGGTCAAAACCACTGGTTGGATTTTTAAGGCCAAAAAAATGGTATACTAAATAGTTTTTTGGTTCCTAACATTGTGGTGATATATATTGCTTCCCATTGTCTTGATATCACTGATTCTAGGTTTTTATTTTGTTTTGTTTTTTAGGAAGCTGTTGTTAACCCTTCCCTATCCTGTGGAATGCAACAGTGCCAAAGCTTTCTATATCGCTGAAACTGAGACTCTCGAGGTCACCATGACTATGAAACGAGAGTTGGATTTTATTAATTTCTTCTGAAACAACATGAATAAGGAGGAAAAGTGGTAAAATACCACTGATAAAAAATTTAAAAAACTTTGAAAAAATTGGTTAATGTTTACTATCTTCTCTTTATTATTCTGACATATTTCAGGCAGGGCCTAAATTCAATTCTAATACTATTCTCATCATTTACAGTCATTTCTATTAATCTAGTAGGAAATGCTGTTTTCTCATACTAATAAGCTATTCCATTTTTATAGTGATAGCTGGATAGAATTTACAGGCTAACCAATTAGATTACTACATGGTCAGCTAAATAACTGAAATATGACCATGAAATCGTTGGTCCACTTATTTCAGTAGTTTGAAGAACTTAAGCCAATTGATTATACCATGATACAGTCAGGTGCATAGCAATTGGTCATTACTGTCACCAGAAAAGTTTATTTAGTTTCCTTTTTGTTGATTTAATCAAATGATTTCGAGTGTTCTCTGTTTAGGCTCTCACTATTGTTCTGGAATATACAAATAACAGAGGATTATAAATAGTTTGATGTGCCATACTAACAACATGTTTACTTGAATAAGAAATACTCTTGAGCACACAGTGTTATTTGGCTTCCTCGGTCCTGTTCTCAGTGTTTGGATCTATTTAAGTTAAAAATATTTTCCTTTTGTGCACTAATAATTATTAACAATGCCTTTATGAGTACTGTGTTTATATTAATTGAATTTCTTGACATTTAAAAGGAATATAAAGAAAAGTGTGGCGCATTTACAAATCCTGTCTCTCTCATTTCGTATATCGTAATTGGACATAATTATGTTTGAATTTGTACCCTGCCTCTTCTGTACTGTATTGCATAAGTTTACTTTAGAATTATTTATGAATAACTTGACTTGGTCTCACACATCATTGTAGAACTCTGGAGTTACCTGGGAGTAAAGTTTGAAAAGAGATGAACAGCGGAAAGATGTGAACAATTAAGGGACTAAATACTCAAGCAGATATCGTCTAGGTTTAATTATGCAGATAACTATGAAGCATCTAGTTTATGACTAGATCAAATAGAAGGAAAAGACTGAGATTTTGGAAAAAGTGGTTATGTTAAAACACCAAGCTCTTGTAGAGAATTTGACTTTGAAATTACCACCATGACTTTCTTCTGAGGGTGGGATTAACTGAAAAGAAGTTAGTGTCTGTGAATTTAAGTCCATGGTGTCACAGAATTAAGAGTGTCCTACTTTGCTTTCTTAACATCTTTTTAAAAGGCTGTATTTTAAGAATTTAAGACTATACCCTAAACTTTAAACTCTGGAGTAAGCCTAAGCAGTAGCCAATATTTTTCTTCTCTAGAGAGCAACAGTGAGTCAGTGGAAAATGTATCTCTTCTTTCTATGTAGTGGCCCTAATTACAAAGACCATTATTACTCAAGCTGACTGTATGTGTACAAGTTGTCCCTGGAAGAGAAGATAGAGCATATCCAGGGCAACTTGAATTGGGCTTTGGTTATGTTGTACTGTATCAATTATATAATGAAACAGAGCTTCAGGACAATGAAATGTGATCTAGTAATTTATACCCATCTTCAAATCATCCTACTTCACTGTCCTTGGCCTCAGAAGTAACAACTTTGTTATCGTTGCTGTTTTGTTTTTTTAAGCTAATTCACAGGACTTTTCTCTCTTTAAAGGGGAATAGTCCATTAAAGCAAATGTAGAAAAAGAGAATACAAAAGGAAGTTAAAACCACGATTGTGGCATATTATTAGCCTTCTCCTTCATGAACTTCTTTACCTCCCTTTTTGGTTTTATAATCTCAAGTTGCGTTTGTGAAGATTCAGTCATTCATTCATGCACTCATTAATGCATTCTTTCAACAAATATCCACTGAGCATTTACCACATGCCTGGCACTATGTTATGTGCTGGGCATATAGCAATGAGCAAACCGGATGTGGTCCTTGTCCTCGTGGAGAAAGTAGTTTAGCAAGGGAGACCAACAATAACCAAGTAAACACATAAACACATATTTTCAAGTTTATTATTAGTATGAAGGAGAACAATGCGTGCTTTGAGAATATCAGAGAAACCAAACCTAGTCTGGGGAAGGAGGTCAGAAAAGGCTCCCCTAAGGATTTCATACTCAGCTGAAACATGGAGAATAACTAGGATTTAGCCAGGCAAAGAGAGTGTTGAGGGAAGGAGGGTGGTAGGGCTTCTAAGTGCAAGGAGTAGCAAATGTGAAGATCCAGGATGGAAAGAACCTGGAGCGTAGAGTTCAAGGAAATTAAAGCCTGTGTGGTTGAAGTAGAATGAATCTGGCAAGTGTGACTGGAGGTAAGGTTGGAAATGTAGGCTGGAGCAATGTCATGTAGAACCTTACAGGCTAAGGTTAGGAACTTGAATTTTATTCTAAGTTCTTTGGAGAAGAGAATGTATTTGGAGGCAAGAATGAAAATGAGGAGACCACTTAGGAAGCTATTGCAATAGCCTAGGCAAGTTATTATTCTACACTTCATCCTAAGTAAAATTCATTTGATTTTTTTCTAATTAGAAAAAAAGTACATGCTTACATGATCCAAGTAGGAAACTTTAACAATACAGAAAAGCTCTTTAAAAATAAAGCACCCACCTCCTAGAGAAATGGAAATAAAAACAAAAAGAAACAAATGGGACCTAATGAAACTTAAAACTTTTGCACAGCAAAGGAAACCATAAACAAGACGAAAAGACAACCCTCAGAATGGGAGAAAATATTTGCAAATGAAGCAACTGACAAAGGACTAATTTCCAAAATTTACAAGCAGCTCATGCAGCTCAACATCAAAAAAAAACAACCCAATCCAAAAATGGGCAGAAGACCTAAATAGACATTTCTCCAAAGAAGATATACAGATTGCCAACAAACACATGAAAGAATGCTCAACATCATTAACCATTAGAGAAATGCAAATCAAAACTACAATGAGATATCATCTCACACCGGTCAGAATGGCCATCATCAAAAAATCTAGAAACAATAAATGCTGGAGAGGGTGTGGAGAAAAGGGAACCCTCTTGCACTGTTGGTGGGAATGTAAATTGATACAGCCACTATGGAGAACAGTATGGAGGTTCCTTAAAAAACTAAAAATAGAACTACCATACAATCCAGCAATCCCACTACTGGGCATATACCTTGAGAAAACCATAATTCAAAAAGAGTCATGTACCACAATGTTCATTGCAGCTCTATTTACAATAGCCAGGACATGGAAGCAACCTAAGTGTCCATCAACAGATGAATGGATAAAGATGTGGCACATATATACAATGGAATATTACTCAGCCATAAAAAGAAACGAAATTGAGTTATTTGTAGTGAGGTGGATGGACCTGGAGTCTGTTATATAGAGTGAAGTAAGTCAGAAAGAGAAAAACAAATACTGTATGCTAACACATATATATGGAAACTAGGGGAAAAAAATGGTCATGAAGAACCTAGGGGCAAGACAGGAATAAAGACACAGACACACTAGAGAATGGACTTGAGGATATGGGGAGGGGGAAGGGTAAGCTGGGACAAAGTGAGAGAGTGGCATGGACATATATACACTACCAAACGTAAAATAGCTAGCTAGTGGGAAGCAGCTGCATAGCACAGGGAGATCAGCTCGGTGCTTTGTGACCACCTAGAGGGGTGGGATAGGGAGGGTGGGAGGGAGGGAGACGCAAGAGGGAAGAGATATGAGAACATATCTATATGTATAACTGATTCACTCTGTTATACAGCAGAAACTAACACACCATTGTAAAGCAATTATACTCCAATAAAGATGTTAAAAGAAAAGAAAAAACAGATTTAACTACAGGAAAAAAAATAAAGCAAAATTTAAAATCACCTGTAACCCAACAAACCATAACCACTCTTAACCATTTTTAGTGCCTCTTTCCAACTTTTTCTTTCAATGCCTAAGACAGATACCAGTTTTCCCCCAAATATGATGATAACACACAAACTGGCTTTAAAACCTACTTTCTTTTAATTTCCAAGTATATTCTTTTTTATTATCTTTTTGTTTCTGGGAATTCTAATTGTATTGCATTGTGATAAAAAAAGTGTGATAAATGAATGATCCATGTGTATTTTTAAAGAATGAGTATTCTGTAATTATTGGGCACAGAATTCTATCTATATATATCAACTCAAGTTTTTTTACTATTTTAATTTTATTGGAGTATAGTTTATTTACAATGTTGTGTTTCAGCTCGTTTTTCTTTTTTAAACTGTGTTGTTCAGATCTTCTACATTCTTGTTAATTTTTGGCCTGCTTTCTGTATCAACATGAAGAGGTGTATTATCGATAAAATTTACCAGTGATGATGATTTGTTCATTATCTCCTTGTAATATTGTCAATTTTTGCTTTATGTATTTTAAGGCAATATATTTAGCTGCAGACAGACTTAAAATTGTTCTGTCTTCCTGGTGGATTATTCCTTTTATCAATACTCTGTGACACTCTTTATCCCTAATAATGTTTTTTGCTTTAAAGTATGTTTTACTTTACATTAACATAGCTACATCCACTTTGATTAGTATTTGCCTGGCATATCTTTTTCCATCACTTTCTGTGCTTTTATGTTTTAGGTATGACTTTTATGAACAGAATTTAGATAAATTTTGGATTTTTAAATGCAACAAAGATTCTCACATGTTTTCATCCAGTTACATTTATTGTGATGAATGATACACTTGGATTTATTTATATCACCTTATATGGGATTTCTGTCTTATTCTGCTTTTTTCTAAGTTTTTTTTCTCCTTTCTTGCCTTTTTTTTTCTATTAGTCAGTTTTCAAAATTCTCTTTTCCTCCTGCTGATTTGGAAGTTATATATACTTTTTTTTTTTACTTCAAATGTCTAAAGTTTCTCAATAGTTCTAACCCCCTTAACATGATTCAAAGACATAGAAAGTTTTAGCTAAACTATACCTCTCCAACTTTGTTTTCATACCCCCAAATTATTCATCATCCTCATTATTGTTTTCTCATGACTGATGCTATTTAGATCTACCCACATATCTACCACTTCTTTGCTCACCATTCCTTTTTCCACATTAGTGCTTCCTTTCTGAAGTGCATACTTTAGTATTTCTTTCAGCGACAGTCTGTGAGTTCTTGATTCTCTCAGTTCATTCTGAGAAATGTTTTTATTGCCCTCACTCTTGAATAATAATTTAGCTGGGCTTAGAAATCTAGGTTGACAGATATTTTCCTTCATAACTTTGAAGATATTATTTACCTGTGTTCTGGGCTATATTTCATAATTTAAAAGTCTGCTGTCTATCTCATTGTTGTTCCTTTGGAGGTAATCTATCTTTTCTCTCTGGTAGTTTTAAAGATTCTTCTCTTTGTTTCGGGTGTTCGGCAGTTTGATTATAATGTGTCTGCATATAGATTTAATTTTATTAATTTTATTTGGCACTTGTTCTTAAATCTTTCATCGGTCCTGGAAAATCCTCTGCCATTATGTACTCAAGTATTTCCTTTCTCCCATTCTCACTATTTTCCTTCTAGAACTCCTTTTAGATTTAGGTTGGACCTTTCATTTTTTTTTTTTTTTTTGATGTAGCTCATTTTAAAAGTCTTTATTGAATTTGTTACAATGTTGCTTCTGTTTTATGTTTTGGTTTTTTGGCCATGAGGTGTGTGGGATCTTAGCTCCCCAACCCGGGATCGAACCCACACCCCCTGCATTGGAAGGTGATGTCCCAACCGCTGGACTGCCAAGGAAGTCCCTGGACCTTTCATTCTATCCTCCATGTTTTTCAGCCTCTCAGACATATTTTTCATCTCTATTTTTCCTTAATATTGGATAATTTTCTCAAATCTATTATCCCCTAGCTCAATGATTCTCAGGATTCTAATCTTGCTGGTGATTGTGTCCACTGACTCTCACTCATGGTAGATCATTTAATCTTGTGGGGTTTTTTCACTTTTTTTTTGAATTTTAGAATTTTATTTATTTTTTTATACAGCAGATTCTCACTAGTTATCCATTTTATACATATTAGTGCATACATGTCAATACCAATCTCCCAATTCATCACACCACCACCACCACCCCACTTTCCTCTCCTTGGTGTCCATACGTTTGTTCTCTAAATCTTGTAGGCTTTTTAAAATTGAAATCTCTTCTTTAATTGGGCTTTAAAAACATTCTGCAAAAAATTCTTACAGTCTGTGTTGTGGGAGCAGCCCTTCAAAGCAGTTTTACCTTTGCTTCTTCCAAGAGCCTCAGTGTACAGGTTCCTTGGTCATGCAGGTAGGATAAATTAAAACCCAAAGCTCACATGAGTTCCAGACCTGTGCTTTAAATTCTCAGAGGAAATTTTTTCTTCCATCTTTGATTTAGTCAGTCAGATAAACTTTCTTGTTTCCCTATGCCAAAGATGCAGATTTTTTTCTACTCCAAACTTTTTCTTTTTAACATCTTTATTGGGGTATAATTACTTTACAATGGTCTACTCCAAACTTTTATACAGAGTACAGCCCTTCCAGGGGACCTGTATGATGAAACCCTTGGGCCCCAGACCTCATCTCCTGTCCCTGTGGTTCTTAAAAGTTGAAACTCCCTTCCCTGCTTGATTTTAAAGACTTAATGTGCAAAAAAAAATTTTAATCTCATTAATAATGTTTTATATAGACTACATATTAAAATGACATTTTGACATATTGGGTTGAATAAAATTTATTATTAAAACTAAAAAAAACCCAAAAAACTAAAAAAACAAAACAAAACAAAACCTCCCTTCCCAGGGTAACCACAACTCCCACTCACAAGATTACAACTCTGATTTTCCATTTCCTCTTCATTTCTGGCATCTGAGAGTTTTCCTTGATTTCTTGTGAACTCAGTTATGCAATTTAAAAAATGTTTGTATATTTTTATCTTGCACTCATAGAGGTCTGTATCAAAAGGGTTTTTCAGTTAGTTTAATTGGCCATGGCCAGTCAGCTTTCTTAATTTAGCAAAATATTTTTAATATCTTCCCATGTTAATATTCTTCAACACAACTGTTGTAGATTGAATTTCCCAGAAATCAGACTCCAACTCGGCAAAAGCATATTAGAGAGTGCTCTTGAGATCAACACCTGTTGAAGGAAGGAAAGGAAACAATATTGGACAAAGAGAGATGTTGGGCTGCAAAGCAGTCACAGGGCCTTAGCAGACCACATAGGGAGCTCTGAATCTGGAATAATCTCCCAGAATTGTCCTCAGTTGGAACAAGGAGGCTGAACCTTTATATTCCAGCATTGACTGGTCATTGAATGCAAACTGCACCTTGGAAGAGAGTGTTAACCTTGGGATAGGTCACTCTCTTGGGCTGAGTTCCCAGAAAAGGCTGACAGCTGAGGACAATCTGCCAGCAGCTCTGCTAGCTGCTGGAGGAATAAGGCCTTCTGTCTTGAAGCAGGATCTGTATGCACATAATAGTGTCCACTACAATGATTTTTAATGGTTTCAGAATATCCCATCACATGTATATAATGCAATTTACTGATTGTAAATATCAAATAATAATGGATTGTCTATTTCTAATTTTTCCTATGTCAATAATACTGATATGAGCATTATTATACATTCTCTTTGTTTACATCTCATACTTTTTTCCTTAGGTTAAATTCCTAGAAGTGAAATTATTAAGATATACACATTTTAAAATATTTTTATAAGTTTAGCCAACTTGCCTATCAAAATGCTTATACTAGTGTATACTTCCCCCAACAATATATGAGTACCCATTTCTCTACACTTGAAGAAATCCTGAAAGTCATCATGCCTTTTCATCATTTCCAATTTAATAAGGAAAAATAGCATCATGTCATTTTGACAAATATCCTTCTTTGACATTGTTTTGTGTTGGTTTCCACCTATTGATAGTGATGTTATCAGCTAGGAATGCCTGCAGCTCTTACCTGGGCCTATGAGGTGCCCCCATAGACAGTTCCCCAACTGGCCCTTGTGGTTCTTATTACGATTGCAAGACCCACTTCTGCAACAACTATCAGGAACTTTGAGAAAACGAGATATGTTACTTACACATTCTGGACAGTACACAGCATGTCCGAAGGCCACACGGAGAGGTCACAGGTAAAAAGGTATTGTGTGGACCTGGGGTTCTGCCATTATTGAGTTCAAGTGTGAAGTGTCCAAGGTTTCCCATGATTCACCCTTTATTGGTGAATTTAAAACGTAAGAGCAGGAATTAAATCACAGGAAAGGAAAAGTAATGGGTCAGTTATCTAGGTCACCCAGGGCTTTCTAAAAGGGGAACTTCACAGGCAGGGTGGCCTGGCTCTGTATCTACTTGTGCAACTGGCAGTGTGTTTATTGAAGACAGATGTCTTTGAAATGGATGCCTCAAAAATCAAAAGCTTAATGTCAGGCGCTTATATTACAATCAAAAAAGCTAATTGTTGGGCATTTACACTATGGACATACTAGTGAAGTTAAACAATTTTTCATACATTTATTAGCCTCTTATGTTCTTGTTTTGAGGGCTGTTTTTTCTTTTGATCATTTTTCTATAAGAATATTTAACTTTTCCTTATTGATTTGTCAAATTTGGTTATTTATAATATATTTTACAAATATTTCCCCAAGAATGTTCTTTACATTTTAATTTTGTTCATAATATTTTTAATAGGAATTTTTTATTGTTATGTAGTATATTTGTAGAAAGATTATCCACTTTTTTAAAAATTTATTTTTGGCTGCGTTGGGTCTTCATTGCTGCTCGCAGGCTTTTTCTAGTTGCGTCAGCGGGGGCTACTCTTCCTTGTGGTGCGCGGGCTTCTCATTGTGGTGGCTTCTCGTGTTGTGGAGCACGGTCTCTAGGCACGCGGGCTTCAGTAGTTGTGGGGTGCAGGCTCAGTAGTTGTAGCTTGCAGGCTCTAGAGCGTAGGCTCAGTAGTTGTGGTGCATGGGCTTAGTTGGTCTGTGGCATATGGGATCTTCCCGGACCAGGGCTTGAACCCGTGTCTACTGCATTGACAGGCAGATTCTTAACCACTGCACCACCAGGGAAGTCCCTTCACTTATTTTTATTTTGGTGGTTTTAAGGCTTCATCTTCTACTTTTAAACTGTATCCATCTGGAATTTATTTTAGAACAATTAATTTTTAGTCTCCTAATACTAGATTTGAGCATTATAAAATACATTTAAAACATTCACTGTCACACTCTGGCTTCTCCCATTTAATTTTACCATGAAATCATCCATAAATTATGCTGTGAGAAGAGCAGTTGATGATTTGTAATATATTACAAAGTAACAGAATTTGAGTGCAATGCACTTTTAGTCAACTCTTCTGACAAGATAATTTTGCAATGTTTCTATTTGACTTTAAAATACATTCACATATGTATGAATAGGTCTTATGCTGAATTTATGCTAGTACAAATTTAAGAAGCTTCATTATGAACACCCAACTAGAGAGGTGCTGGAAAGCAACTTTTTTCCTCATCCTGCCTATCTGTTTATTGTTTTGTTTGTTTCATACTCCATGCAGTAAAGAACAGTATCACCCTTCTTCCTAAGCAGTGTTTTTATCTAAATGTATTGTCTAAATATTCCCACATTCAGGAGTGGTATGGAGGAGGGGGGAGTTGAACAGATAGGTAGTAAGGGCAAAGGTAATTTTTTTGTTTACAACATTTAACTTATAGATTACTCTGAGTACAGGGAAAGGCAAGGCCAAGGTTAACATGGAATCTTTATGCAAATAAGAAAAAGCTCCCCTGCCTCACGCATTGACAAAAAGGCCCCCCCCAAAAGCACCCTCCACGAAGAGACCAGTAACAAAAAGGCACACTCCCCAGAAGCCAATTAGGAGGAGGCACTATACAGTGCCTATCCTGAATTTTTGGCTCAACTTGCTCCCTTTTACTCAACGCCTTTGGCCTTAGACAACTTCAGGCAGTCCTTCTTTCTCTGCATCCTCCATTTTTTTCCTCGCTGCACTATAGACTTTTAAAACTCAGTTGAGGAATATGAATAAAGTCTATAGTTCAGTTAATATTATTGTACCAATGCTAGTTTTTCGGCTTTGATAATTGTACTATGGTAACACAAGATAGTTACATTAGGGGAAGGTAGGTAAACTATGAAAACTCTCTACACAATTTCTGATGCTTCTTGTGAGTCTAAAACTATTTCAAAATAAAAAGTTTGTTTAAAGAAGTCAGTAAAGGAGAAAATCAGCTGCAAAATTATATTCAGATCATCACTGCTCTTTCTGCCTTTGCAGCTTGGGACTTTATTTTTTTTGCCATTTTCACCTGTGGAGTGTTTCAAGTTTTGGTGAATATACTCCACCAAGCAGAGAATCTGTTTGTAGATGACAGCTGGTTTTATTTCACAAATACAACCTGTTCAACATAGAGACATAAAGAAACAATGAGCTCACTCTCAATTCCAGTAACGTTGGTAAGTGAACTTCTTTGCTAGACATTGTAGAGGTGGTGTATAGAAGTATACAGTCAAACAATCTACAGTTTAGTTTGGAAAATATGAGTAGCATGTGATACAAAGGCAATATATATATGTTATATTGCAGGATGTTAGCAAAAATGGTAGTGTAAGGACCACCGAAAATCCTCTTCTCCATAAAAGCAATGAGAAAACTAGCAAAAATTCTTAAGAATTAACTGAGAACTCTAGAAATTAACAAAAAGCTTGCAACAAATCCAGGGAATGTTTAAGGAAAATAGCTGAATCTGAGTAAAAATAGCAAGATTTGTGGCATTTTAATTTACCGTATTCCCGCCTCCACCTTCTCCCCGATTCCACAGTAACTCTGAAAATCAATGGGCCACAATCATGGTGAAAACCAGCAGCCTGGAAACCACTGGAGGGAGCAAAATGAGGTTGGAGATTGTAATGGTTAATTCTATGTTTCAACATGACTGGACTGCAAAGTGTCCAGATATTTGGCTAATCATTATTTCTGGGTATGTCTGTGAGGGTATTTCTGGATGAAATTAGCATTTTGAACCTGTGGACTCAGTAAAGCAGTTTGCCCTCCCCAGCGTGAGTGGCATTATCCAATACATTAAGGGCCTAAATAAACAAAAAAGTGAAGGCAGGAATAATTCGGCTCTTCCTGCCTGATTGCTTGAGCTGGAACATCAATCTTTTCTTGTCCCCTGTGTACCTATGGTTCTCAGACCTTCAGACCCAGACTGGAATTTACACCATTGGTTCTCCTGGTTCTCAAGCCTTAGGACTCAGACTGAAATATACCACTGGCTTTCCTGGATCTCCAGATTGCAGATGGCAGATCATGGGATTTCTCAGCCTCCATAACCGTGTGAGCCAATTACTTATAATAAATCTACATCTCTATCTATATACACATATATATATATCTTATTGGTTCTGTTTCTCTAGAGCACCCTAACTAATGCAGAGCTCCTTCAAAGTTCCATGCCCAGTATTACTCTGATACCTAAATAAGACAAATACATCAAAAGAAAAGAAAACTACAGACCGATATTCTTTATGAATATAGATGTAAAAGTTCTCAACAAAATAGTAGCAAAGTAAATCTAGCAACATATCAAAAGGATCATACGCCATGACTGAGTGGGATTTATCTGAGGAATGGAAGGTTGGTTCAACATATGAAAATCAATTGATGTAAAGAGTCATGTACCACAATGTTCATTGCAGCAGTATTTACAATAGCCAGGACATGGAAGCAACCTAAGTGTCCATCAACAGATGAATGGATAAAGAAGATGTGGCACATATATACAATGGAATATTACTCACCCATAAAAAGAAATGGAATTGAGTTATTTGTGGTGCGGTAGATGGACTTAGAGTCTGTCATACAGAGTGAAGTAAGTCAGAAAGAGAAAAACAAATACCATATGCTAACACACATATATGGAATCTAAAAAAAAAAGGTTCTGGGGCTTCCCTGGTGGTGCAGTGGTTGAGAGTCTGCCTGCCGATGCAGGAGACACGGGTTTGTGCCCCGGTCCGGGAAGATTCCACATGCCGTGGAGCGGCTGGGCCTGTGAGCCATTGCCGCTGAGCCTGTGCATCCGGTGCCTGTGCTCCAGAACCGGAGAGGCCGCAACAGTGAGAGGTCCGCGTACCGCAAAAAAAAAAAAAAAAAAAAAAAAAAAAAAAGTTTCTGAAGAACCTAGGGGCAGGACAGGAATAAAGATGTAGGCGTAGAGAATGGACTTGAGGACATGGAGAGGGGGAAGTGTAAGCTGGGATGAAGTGAGAGAGTGGCATGGACATATATACATTACCAAATGTAAAATAGATAGCTAGTGGGAAGCAGCTGCATAGCACAGGGAGATCACCTCGGTGCTTTGTGACCACCTAGAGGGGTGGGAGAGGGAGGGTGGGAGGGAGGTCAAGAGGGAGGGGATATGGGGACAAATGTATACATATAGCTGATTCACTTTGTTATACAGCAGAAACTAATACAACATTGTAAAGCAATTATAGTCCAATAAAGATGTTAGAAAAGAAAGAAAATCAATGTAACAGCATATTAATAAAATAGAGGACAAAAACCACATGATCATCGCAACAGATACAGGAAAAGCATTTGACAAAATTAAATACCTTTCATGACAAAAACATTCAAAAAATTATAAATAGAAGGAAATTTCCTCACCCTAATAAAGGGCATCTATGAAAAACCCACAGCCAACATACTTAATGTTGAAAGGCAGAAAGTTTTCCTCTTAAGATCTGGAACAAGACAAGGAGGTCCACTCTTACCACTTCTATTCAACAGTTGACTGGAGGTTCTAACCAGGGCAATTAGACAAGTAAAAGAGATAAGAGTCATCCAGATTGGAAAAGAAGAAATAAAACTATTGCAGATAACATGATCTTGTATACAGAACAAAATCTACAGAATTTTGTATATAGAAAAACCCAAAAAACCCTCAAAAATCCCCTTAAAGCTAATAAATGAGTTTACCAAAGCTGTAGGAAATAAAATCAACATACAAAAATTTGTTGTATTTCTATACACTAGCAATAAACAATCTGAAAATGAATTAAGTAAACAATTACATTTACACTGGCATCGAAAATAATAAAATACTGGGGCTTCCCTGGCGGTCCAGTGGTTAAGACTCCATGCTTCCAACGTAGGGAATGTGGGTTCGATTCCTGGTTGGGGAATTAAAATCCCACATGCCACGTGGCATGGCTAGAAAATAAAATAAAATAAAATACTTAGGAATAATTTTTTAAAAGAACTATAGGACTTTTACATGGAAAACTACAAAATACTGTTGAAAGGAATTAAAGAAGACCTACATAAGTGGAAAAACATTCCATGGTCATGGATTAGAAGACTTAATATTGTTAAGATGGTAATATCCTTTCAAATTAATCTACAGATTCAACACAAACCCTATCAAAATCCCAGGTAGCTTATTTGCAGAAATTGGCAGACTGATTCTAAAATGTATGTGGAAATGCAAGGGACCAAGAATAGCCCAAAAAGCCTTGAAGCAGAAAAACAAGTTGGAGAACCCACATGTCCCAATTTCAAAACTTACCACAAAAGTACCATAATCAAGAATGTTCAGGGACTTTCCTACTGGCAGTGGTTAAGACTCCGAGCTCCCAATGCAGGGGGTCCTTGTTCAATACCTCGTCAGGAAACTAGATCCCACATGTATGCCACAACTAAGAGTTTGCATGCCACAACTAAGGAGCCCACCAGTCGCAACTAAAGAACACATGTGCTGCAACTAAGGAGCAGGTGAGCCACAACTAAGGAGCCTGCCTTCTGCAACTAAGACCTGGTGAAACAAAATAAATAAATAAACCATATACATATATATATATATATATATATATATATATATATATATATATATATATATATAATGTTCAGAATAGGCAAATCTACAGATAGAAAGTAGATTTATGGTTGCCTACATCTGACAAAAGGAGGAATGGGCTAATGGGCATGGGGATTCTTTTGGAGTGATAAAAATATTCTAGAAAGTGGAGATGGTTTGTAGATCAATATTATGTACTTCCTTGACATCTAAAGTGAGGAGGAAGGTGTGGATCTAATAGCCTAACTGTAAGCCATCCTCCCCAGTCTACTCCTGTGGATAAGATCCCCTGGCTAAATAACCCTCCTTATCACAGGGACCAGGCAAAATTCTTCCTTATCTTTAAGTAAAAGGTTTCAGTTCCCTGCCATTCTGTGAAATTATTCAAACAAACCAATCACATTCTCATGTGGGAACCAAGGATCACTCCACATTCCTGATACTACAAAGTCTGCCTCCCACAGCCCCTGCATATTCATTCTGTTCCCAAGTACAACTCCTCTGTGGCCCTGTGTGACATGTGCCTTCCCCTGGGGATTGAGTATATGTGATTAGTAAACTGCTGTCAATCTCATCTGTCCAGTGTCAGGTGTCATGTGCTTGGCCATCCCCATAATCTTAGGGTCAGACTCCCTCTCTCACCAATGGGGTGAAGAGTAGGCAATAAAAATATGGTTGTATATCTTTGTGAATTATACTAAAAACCACTGAATTGTACATTCTAAGAGGGTGAATTTTATGGTATGTAAATTATACCTCAATTTTTAAATCATTGAAAAATAAACCAGATGGAAAAATTATGTGCTACGATGATAAATTCTATAAGTTTTCAGAGGACTACATCAGGAAAAGCTTTGTACATGAGATGGGTCTTGATCTGGCTTCTGGAGGATGGTTGAGATTTGGGCACTCCTGGTAAGTGAAGGCCCAGAATGAGAAATGAATATGACAGATTTGAATCACAGTATGCATACTGTGATCTGACTAAATAGGATGATTGCTTTAGGAATTAGCAGAGAATAAATCTGGCTAGGCAGGTGGAAGAAAAATTGGAGAGGAGCTTGAAACTCAGAAGAAGAGTTTAGCCTTGATCCAGTAAATCCAGATTTTTATGAGATAATTGACATGATACAGAGAGAAGAGGAAATATATAACCTAGTAATTAAAGAAAATAGTCTCCAGAGTCAGGCAAACCTAGGACTAAATTGTGTCTCAGACTATTTCCATCACAAATACTGTACCTTTACTATTTCACAGCTTTGAAGTTGGTTAATACCTTTGAATCTTGATATGGCAAGGCATCATTGTCACTTTCATTTACTGTGCTAGCATTCTCCCACTTACTGCTAGTTCTAAATATTCTTTTTTTAAAGCCTAAAATGATTTAGCAACCAGACTCTGGGAAAGCTTGCTAACTTGATCCTCAGTTACATTTAAAGTGCTTAGAAAATTGTATTGTTTTGAAATAGTTTGACTTGAACTGAGCTAAAATTTACTTTTCATTGGTTTTCTAGGAAATAATGTAAACAAAATGGTATGTTGCTTTGGAGTATTGAGAAATTAACTTTGTGAAGACTTCAGCAAGTGTTTTAATGTGATAGATGCCTAAGGTAATGGATAACAGTTGGAGCAAACCATAGATTACCTGAAAAGCTTAAAAGGAAAAACTGAAAAATGAGTTGTCCGTAGGGACTTTGAAAAGCTAGTACATATTTCTTCTTATAATCTAGAAGACCAGGCACATGTATAGGGTTGTGCACACACATAGGAAAGACCTGAGAAAGCCATAAACTTTCACCCACCCATGGCTGATTTGTGGTTCTGTGCAAGCAGGAAGCATAAGCTAATGCAGAGTTGTAAAGTGTTTGGCTGAGAGTTGAAAGTGTGTCCAACATGCTTGCAGAGTCCCTTGGCAAAGACTGTGAGATTTTTAGCTCTAGGCATTTAAGAAAATCTCTACCTAGTCATTAGTTGTCCTCTAAGCTATTTGAGCATAGACGTCACTGGCCACATATGACAAAGAATATAGAGCTTACTGAATTAGTTCAGAAAATTCACTGAAAAGCAAACAACTACAAAAAATAACTACAAAAACCAGCAATAACCACAAACCCTAGGGGGAGGGAACAACATAACTTCTAGGATTGTCAAATTATATTATTTAAAATATCCAGTATTGGGACTTCCTTGGTGGTCCAGTGGTTAAGACTCCACGCTTCCACTGAGGGAGCATGGGTTTGATCCCTGGTCAGGGAACTAAGATCCCACATGCCACGTGGTGTGGCCAAAAACATATATATATATATATATATATATATATATATATATATATATATATCTCCAGTATTTAATGAAAAATTATGAGACATGAAAAAAAACCTATGGCCATAACACAGGAAAAACACCAAGCAATAGAAACTGTCCATGAGTAGGCACAGACATTGGCAATACTAGATATAAACTTTTAATCAGCTATTTTAAATATGTTCAAAGAAGTAAAAGAAACAATTTCTAAAGAAACTAAAGAAAATTAGGAGAATAGTGTCTCTTTATATAGACAGTATAAAGAGATAGCAATTATAAAACTGAATCAAATAGAAATATTGGAGTTGAAAAGTACAATAAGTGAAATAAAAATTTCACTAGAGGGGCTCAACAGCATATTAGAACAGAAGAGTCAATGAATATGATGACAGATCAATTGAAATTATCAAGTCTGAGGAACAGCAAGAAAAAAGAATGAAGAAAACTGAACAGAAACTCAGAGACCTGTGGGATATGATGAAGTATGATGAAGTATACCAACATACATATACTGTGAGTCCCAGAAGGAAAGGAAAAAAATAAAAGGAGGCAGAAAGAATATTTGAAGAAATATGACTGAAAAACTCCCAAATTTGATGAAACACATTACATATAAAAGAGACTCAATGAAATCAAAGTAGGACAAACTAAGATATCCACACTGAGACACATCATAATCAAACTGTCAAAAGACAAAGAATTTTGAAAGCAGGAAGAGAGAAATGAGTAAGCATACACAAGAGCCCCTCAATAAGATTAGCAGCTGATTTCTCAGCAGAAACCATGGAAGCAAGAAGGCAGTGGGATGACATACTAAAAGTGCTGGAAGAAAAAACTGTAAAGGTCAGCCAAGTATTCTATATCTGGCAAAACTACCTTCAAAATAAAGGAAAAATTAAGAGAGACAAAAACTGAGAGAGTTCATCTCTAGCAGAACTGTTCTCCAAGAATACTAAATGGAGTTTTTCAGGCTGAAATAAAAGGACACGAGATATTAACTTGAATCAACATGAAGAAATAAAGAATGTTCACAAATAAGTACAAAGGAAAATATAAAAGACAGTACAAATGTACTCTTTACATGTAACTACATTTTTTAATATCTGATTTAAAAGACAACTTCATAAAGTAAAAATTATAAATCTATGTTGATGAACACAATATATAAAGATGTAGTTTGTGACAATAATATGGATAGAAGAGGGGTGGATGAAGCAATGTAGGAGCAGATTTTTACATTATTGATGTTCCATTGGTTATAATGTAAACTATTTTGATATAGATTAGGAGGTTAATTATACTCCCTAGAGTCACCACAAATATACTAAAAAAAATATATATAGTGGGGAAAAAAGACAAGGAATTAAAATAATACACTAGAAAATATCTATTTAACACAAAAGAATGCAGTAATTGAGAAATAACAAAGCAAAAAAGGCATGAGACACATAGAAAAAATAGCTACATGGTAGGCATAAATCCTATCTTAACAGTTATTATATTAAATATAAATGAATTAAACTCTCCAATGAAAAGGTAGAGATTAGGGCTTCCCTGGTGGTGCAGTGGTTGAGAGTCCACCTGCTGATGCAGGAGACACAGGTTCGTGCCCCGGTCCAGGAAGATCCCATGTGCCGCAGAGCAGCTGGGCCCGTGAGCCATGGCTGCTGAGCCTGTGCGTCCGGAGCCTGTGCTCTGCAACAGGAGATGCCACGGCAGTGAGAGGCCCGCGTACTGCAAAAAAAAAAAAAAAAAAAAAAAAAAAAAAAAAGAAAAGAAAAAAGTAGAGATTAGCAGAATGGATAAAAATCAAAATCCAACTGATGGGCTTCCCTGGCGGCACAGTGGTTAAGAATCCACCTGCAAATGCAGGGGACACCGGTTCGAGCCCTTGTCCAGGAAGATCCCATATGCCGCGGAGCAACTAAGCCCATGTGCAACAACTACTGAGCCTGCACTCTAGAGCCTGTGAGCCATAACTACTGAGCCCATGAGCCACAATTACTGAAGCCCGCATGTCTAGAGCCCATGCTCCACAACAAGAGAAGTCTCTGCAATGAGAAGCCTGTGCACCGCAACGAAGAGTAGCCCCCACTTGACGCAACTAGAGAAAGCCCGTTTGCAGCAACAAAGACCCAATGCAGCCAAAAATAAATAAACAAAAATAAAATGTATATTTAAAAAAATCCAACTGGATTCTGTCTTTAAGAGACTCATTTTATTTTATTTTATTTTATTTATTGGCCACACTTTGCGGCATGCAGGGTCTTCCCCAACCATGGATTGAACCCTTGCCCCCTGTACTGGGAGCACAGAGTCTTAACCACTGGACTGCCAGGAAAGTCCAAGAGACTCATCTGAGAATCAACGATAAATAGATGTTGAACGTAAAAGTAGGGGGAAAGATATATCACACAAACAGTAACCAAAAGATTGCTGGAGTGGCTGACTAATAACAGACACGATAGACATGAAGACAAACATTATTTAGAGAGACAAAGTAAGACATTTCATAAGGAAAAAATGATTAATCCAAAAGGAAGATATAACAATTACAAATATATGTGTACCTAACAACAGAAATCCAAAGAACTTGAAACATATACAGACAGATTGAAGGGGAAGATAGACAATTCAACAATAGCAGTTGGAGATTTTAACACACCATTATCAATTATGGGTAGAATAACTAGACAGAAGATCAGCAAGGATATAGAAAACTTGTAAAACACTATTAACCAAGCAGACATGACAAACATCGGAACAACGTTCCCCCTAATAACAAGAGAAGATGCATTCTTCTCAAGTGTACATGGAACATACTTCAGGATAGAAGATATGTTAAGCTATAAAACAAGTGTCAATCAGCCTCTTCAATAAGTGGTGCTGGGAAAACTGGACAGCTACATGTAAAAGAATGAAGTTAGAACACTCCCTAACACCATACACAAATATAAACTCAAAATGGATTAAAGACCTAAATGTAAGGCCAGACACTATAAAACACTTAGAGGAAAGCATAGGCAGAACACTCTATGACATAAATCACAGCAAGATCCTTTTTGACCCACCTTCTAGAGAAATGGAAATAAAAACAAAAATAAACAACTGGGACCTAATGAAATTTAAGAGCTTTTGCACAGCAAAGGAAACCATAAACAAGATGAAAAGACAACTCTCAGATTGGGAGAAAATATTTGCAAATGAAGCAACTGAGAAAGGATTAATCTCCAAAATTTACAAGCAGCTCAATATCAAAAAACAAACAACCCAATCCAAAAATGGGCAGAAGACCTAAATAGACATGTCTCCAAAGAAAATGTACAGATTGCCAACAAACACATGAAAGGATGCTCAACATCACTAATCATTAGAGAAACGCAAATCTAAACTACAATGAGGTATCACCTCACACCAGTCAGAATGACCATCATCAAAAAATCTAGAAACAATAAATGCTGGAGAGGGTGTGGAGAAAAGGGAACGCTCTTGCACTGTTGGTGGGAATGTAATTTGATAGACCCACTATGGAGAACAGTATGGAGGTTCCTTAAAAAGCTAAAAATGGAACTACCATATGACCCAGCAATCCCACTACTGGGCATATACCCTGAGAAAACCATAATTCAAAAAGAGTCATGTACCAAAATGTTCATTGCAGCTCTATTTACAATAACCTGGAGATGGAAACAACCTAAGTGTCCATCATTGGATGAATGGATAAAGAAGATGTGGCCCATATATACAACGGAATATTACTCAGCCATAAGAAGAAACGAAATTGAGCTATTTGTAATGAGGTGGAGTGTCTGTCCATACAGAGTGAAGTAAGTCAGAAAGAGAAAGACAAATACCATATGCTGACACATATATATAGAATTTAAGGGAAAAAATGTCATGAAGAACCTAGGGGTAAGAAAGGAATAAAGACACAGACCTTCTAGAGAATGGACTTGAGGATATGGGTAGGGGGAAGGGTAAACTGTGACAAAGAAGAGAGAGGCATGGACATATATACAGTACCAAACGTAAAGTAGATAGCTAGTGGGAAGCAGCCACATAGCACAGGGAGATCAGCTCGGTGTTTTGTGACCGCCTGGACGGGTGGGATAGGGAGGGTGGAAGGGAGGGACATGCAAAAGGGAAGAGATATGGGAACATATGTATATGTATAACTGATTCACTTTGTTATAAAGCAGAAACTAACACACCATTGTAAATCAATTATACTCCAATAAAGATGTAAAAAAAATCTACAAACAGTAAATGCTAGAGAGGGTGTGGAGAAAAGGGAACCCTCTTGCACTGTTGGTGGGAATGTAATTTGATACAGCCACTATGGAGAGCAGTATGGAGGTTCCTCAAAAAGCTAAAAATGGAACTACCATATGACCCAGCAATCCCACTACCGGGCATATACCCTGAGAAAACCATAATTCAAAAGGAGTCACTTTACCACAGTGTTCATTGTAACTCTATTTACAACAGCCAGGACATGGAAGCAACCTACGCATCCATCAACAGATGAATGGATAAAGAAGATGTGGCCCATATATACAATGGAATATTACTCAGCCATAAAAAGAAACAAAATTGAGTTATTTGTAGTGAGGTGGATGGACCTAGAGTCTGTCATACAGAGTGAAGTAAGTCAGAAAGAGAAAAACAAATAGCATATCCTAACACATATATATGGAATCTAAAAAAAAAAAAGGTTCTGAAGAACCTAGGGACAGGACAGGAATAAAGACACATACGTAGAGAATGGACTTGAGGTCATGGGGAGGGGGAAGGGTAAGCTGGGATGAAGTGAGAGAGTGGCATGGACATATATACACTACCAAATGTAAAATAGATAGCTAGTGGGAAGCAGCCACATAGCACAGGGAGATCAGCTCGGTGCTTTTTGACCATCTAGAGGGGTGGGATAGGGAAGGTGGGAGGGAGATGTAAGAGGGAGGAGATATGGGGATATATGTATATGTACAGCTGATTCACTTTGCTGTAAAGCAGAAACTAACACGCCATTGTAAAGCAATTATACTCCAATAAAGATGTTAGAAAAAAAGAATCAACAAAAAGAGTAATTCAAGTCTTGCTATTCTGTGACTAAGATGAATAGAAATGTGGCAAAATTCTTTAATTTTCATGATATAAAAGTACAGACTAAAACTAGAATTGCATATGATAGCATGATTTAAGTAGCTCATTACAGATACATTGTACAGTTGGTTCTTGTCTGAAGTTTTTCTGAATATGTGCTAATTTCTGGGGAATATTATCAATTTCAACTGAATTTTGAATTGAAATTTAAGGACAAAAAGGTATTTCAGGTGGAAAGAAAGTTCTAGATGTTGCCGCCAAAACTGTATTATAGCTTAGAATAGAATATAATTTAAAAAACTTAAAAGAAATAAGATTTTGAACATAATCCTTTGCCCATATTGGAAACTTACTATTTTATATTATACAATAAGTAGGACATTATAAATGACAAAACACACTTTAAAAAAGTGTCGAGGGCTTCCCTGGTGGCGCAGTGGTTGAGAGTCTGCCTGCCAATGCAGGGGACACGGGTTCGTGCCCCGGTCCGGGAAGATCCCACATGCTGGGGAGCGGCTGGGCCCGTGAGCCACAACTACTGAGCCTGTGCGTCTGGAGCTTGTGCTCCGCAACAAGAGAGGCCGTGGCAGTGAGAGGCCCGCGCACCGCGATGAAGAGTGGCCCCCGCTCGCCGCAACTAGAGAAAGCCCACGCACAGAAAAGAAGACCCAGCACAGCCAAAAATAAATAAATAAATGAAATTTAAAAAAAAAAAGTGTCGATATATTTAAGAATATTTATTTATTTATTTACTTATTTATTTATTTATTATTGGGGTATAGTTGTTTTAGAATGTTGTTAGTTTTTTCAGTACAGTGAAGTGGAGTTCCCTGTGCTATACAGCAGGTTTTTATTAGTTATCTATTTTATACATATTAGTGTATATATGTCAATCCCAATCTCCCAGTTCATCCAACCCCCCACCTCCCACCCCTTGCTTTCCCCCCTTGTTACCCATACATTTGTTCTCTACATCTGTGTCTCTATTTCTGCATTGCAAACTAGTTCACCTGTACCATTTTTCTAGATTCCATATATATGTGCTAATATACGATATTTGTTTTTCTCTTTCTGACTTACTTCACTCTGCATGACAGTCTCTAGGTCCATCCACGTCTCTACAAATGACCGAATTTCATTCCTTTTTATGGTTAATATTCCATTGTATATATGTACCACATCTTCTTCATCCATTCTTCTGTTGATGGAAATTTAGGTTGCTTCCATGACCTAGCTGTTGTAAATAGGGCTGCAATGTATATTGGGGTGCATGTGTCTTTTTGAATTATGGTTTTCTCTGGGTATATGTCCAGTAGTGGGATTGCTGGGTCATATAGTAATTCTATTTTCAATTTTTTAAGGGATCACCATACTGTTCTCCATAGTGGCTGTATCAATTTACATTCCCACCAATAGTGACAGGGTTCCCTTTTCTCCACACCCTCTCCAGCATTTATTGTTTGTAGATTTTCTGATGATGTTCATTCTAACTGGTGTGAGGTGATACCTCATTGTAGTTTTGATTTGCATTTCTCTAATGATTAGTGACGTTGAGCAACTTTTCATGTGCCTCTTGGCCATCTGTATGTCTTCTTTGGTGAAATGTCTATTTAGGTTTTCTGCCCATTTTTCGATTGAGTTGTTTGTTTTTTGACATTGAGCTGCATGAGCTGTTTATATATTTTGGAGATTAGTCCTTTGTCAGTTGCTTCATTTGCAAATATTTTCTCCCATTCTGAGGGTTGCCTTTTTGTCCTGTTTATGGTTTCCTTTGCTGTGCAAAAGCTTTTAAGTTTCATTAGGTCCCAATTGTTTATTTTCGTTTTTATTTCCATCACTCTAGGAGGTGGGTCAAAAAAGATATTGCTGTGATTTATGTCAAAGTGTGCTCTTCCTATGTTTTCCTCTGAGAATTTTATAGTGTCCAGTCTTACATTTAGGTCTTTAATCCATTTTGAGTTTATTTTTGTGTATGGTGTTAGGGAGTGTTCTAATTTCATTCTTTTACTTGTAGCTGTCCAGTTTTCCCAGCACAACTTATTGAAGAGACTATCTTTTCTCCATTGTATATCCTTGCCTCTTTTGTCATAGATTAGTTGACCATAGATGTGTGGGTTTATCTCTGGGCTTTCTATCCTGTTCCATTGATCTATATTTCTGTTTTTGTGCCAGTACCATATTGTCTTGATTACTGTAGCTTTGTAGTATAGTCTGAAGTCAGGCAGTGTGATTCCTCTAGCTCCGTTTTTTTCCCTCAAGACTGCTTTGACTATCCAGGGTCTTTTGTGTCTCCATACAAATTTTAAGATTTCTTGTTCTAGTTCCGTAAAAAATGCCGCTGGTAATTTGATAGGGATTGCATTGAATCTGTAGATTCCTTTGGGTAGTATAGTCATTTTCACAATATTGATACTTACAATCCAAGAACATGGTATATCTCTCCATCTGTTTGTGTCATCTTTGATTTCTTTCATCAGTGTCTTATAGTTTTCTGCATAAAGGTCTTTTGTTTCCCTAGGTAGGTTTATTCCTAGGTATTTTATTCTTTTTGTTGCAATGGTGAATGGGATTGTTTCCTTAATTTCTCTTTCTCATATTTCATTGTTAGTGTATAGGGATGCAAGCAATTTCTGTGCATTAATTTTGTATCCTGCAACTTTACCAAATTCACTTATTAACTCTAATAGTTTTCTGGTGGCATCTTTAGGATTCTCTATGTATAATATCATGTCATCTGCAAACAGTGACAGTTTTACGTCTCTTTTCCAATTTGTATTCCTTTTATTTCTTTTTGTTCTCTGATTTCTGTGGCTAAGACTTCCAAAACTATGTTGAATAATAGTGGTGACAGTCGACATCCTTGTCTTGTTTCTGATCTTAGAGGAAATGCTCTCAATTTTTCACCATTGGAAATGATGTTTGTTGTGGGTTTCTCATATATGATCTTTATTATGTTGAGGTAGGTTCCCTCTATGCCCACTCTCTGGAGAGTTTTTATCATAAATTGGTGTTGAATTCTGTCAAAAGGTTTTTCTGCATCTATTGAGATGATCATATCGTTTTTACTCTTCAGTTTGTTAATATGGTGTATCACATTGATTGATTTGCGTATATTGAAGAATCCTTGCATCCCTGGGATAAATCCCACTTTATCATGATATATGATCCTTTTAATGTGTTGTTGGATTCTATTTGCTAGTATTTTGTTGAGGATTTTTGCATCTATATTCATCAGTGATATTGGTCTGTAATTTTCTTTGCTTGTAGTCTCTTTGTCTGGTTTTGGTATCAGGGTGATGGTGGCCCTGTAGAATGAGTTTGGGAGTGTTCCTTCATTTGCAATTTTTTGGAAGAGTTTGAGAAGGATGGGAGTTAACTCTTCTCTAGATGTTTGATAGAATTCACCTGTGAAGCCATCTGGTCCTGGACTTTTGTTTGTTGGAAGGTTTTTAATCACAGTTTCAATTTCATTACTTGTGATCGGTCTGTTCATGTTTTCTGTTTCTTCCTGGTTCAGTCTTGGAAGGTTACACCTTTCAAAGAATTTGTCCATTTCTTCCAGGTTGTCCATTTTATTGGCATAGAGTTGCTTGTAGTAGTCTCTTAGGATGCTTTGTAGTTCTATGGTGTGTGTTGTAACTTCTCCTTTTTCATTTCTAATTTTGTTGATTTGAGTCCTCTCCCTCTTTTTCTTGATGAGTTTGGCTAAAGGTTTATCAATTTTGTTTATCTTCTCAAAGAACCAGCTTTTAGTTTTATTGATCTTTTCTGTTGTTTTTCTTGTTTCTATTTCATTTATTTCTGCTCTGATCTTTATGATTTCTTTCCTTCTACTAACATTGGGTTTTGTTTGTTCTTCTCTCTCTAGTTCCTTTAGGTGTAAGGTTTGATTGTTTATTTGAGATGTTTCTTGTTTCTTGAGGTAGGCTTTTATTGCTGTAAACTTCCCTCTTAGAACTGCTTTTGCTGCATCCCATATGTTTTGGATCATTGTGTTTTCATTGTCACTTTTCCTCTAGGTATTTTTTGATTTCCTCTTTGATTTCTTCAGTGATCTCTTGGTTATTTAGTAACGTATTGTTTAGCCTCCATGTGTTTGTGTTTTTTACGGTTTTTCTTGCTAAAATTTATTTCTAATTTCATAGCGTTGTGGCCAGAAAAGATGCTTGATATGATTTCAATTTTCTTAAATTTACCAAGGCTTGATTTGTGACCCAAGATGTGATCTACCCTGGAGAATGTTCTGTGTGCACTTGAGAAGAAGTTTAATCTACTGTTTTAGGATGGAATGTCCTACAAATATCAATTTAATCTATCTGGCCTATTGTGTCATTTAAAGTTTGTGTTTTCTTATTAAATTTCTGTCTGGATGAGCTGTCCATTGGTGTAGCTGAGTTGTTAAAGTCCCCCACTATTATTGTGTTACTGTCGATTTCCTCTTTTATAGCTAGTAGCATTTGCCTTATATTGAGGTGCTCCTATGTTGGGTGCATATATATTTAAAATTGTTATATCTTCTTCTTGGATTGATCCCTTGATCATTATGTAGTGTCCTTCTTTGTCTCTTGTAATAGCCTTTATTTATTTATTTATTTATTTATTTATTCTGCAGTACGTGGGCCTCTCACTGCTGTGGCCTCTCCCGTTGTGGAGCACATGCTCTGGACACACAGGCCCAGTGGCCATGGCTCACGGGCCCAGCTGCTCCATGGCATGTGGGATCTTCCTGGGCCAGGGCACGAACCCACGTCCCCTGCATTGGCAGGCGGACTCCCAACCACTGCGCCACCAGGGAAGCCCAATTGTCTTTATTTTAAAGTCTACTTTGTCTGATATGAGAAATCCTACTCCAGCTTTCTTTTGATTTCCATTTGCATGGCATAACTTTTTCCATCCCCTCACTTTCAGTCTGTATGTGTCCCTAGTTCTGAAGTGGGTCTCTTGTAGACAGCATATATATGGATCTTATTTGTGTATCCGTTCAGCCAGTCTATGTTTTTTGGTTGGAGCATTTAATCCATTCACGTTTAACGTCGTTATCGATATGTATGTTCCTATGACCATTTCTTAATTGTTTTGGGTTTGTTTTTGTAGGTCCTTTTCTTCTCTTGTGTTTCCCACTTAGAGAAGTTCCTTTAGCATTTGTTGTAGAGCTGTTTTTGTGGTGTTGAATTCTCTTAGCTTTTGCTTGTCTGTAAAGCTTTTGATTTCTCCTTCGAATCTGAATGAGATCCTTGCTGGGTAGAGTATTCTTGGTTGTAGGTTCTTCCCTTTCTTCACTTTAAATATATCATACTACTCCCTTGTTGCTTGCAAAATTTCTGCAGAAAAATCAGCTGTTAACCTTATGGGAGTTCCCGTGTATGTTATTTGTTGTATTTCCCTTGTTGCTTTTAATAATTTTTCTTTGTCTTTAATTTTTGTCAATTTGATTACTATGTGTCTTCGCGTGTTTCTCCTGGGCTTTGTCCTGCCTGGGACTCTCTGTGCTTCCTGGCCTTGGGTGGCTATTTCCTTTCCCATGTTAGGAAAATTTTCGACTATAATCATTTCAAATATTTTCTTGGGTCCTTTCTCTCTCTCCTCTTCTTCTGGGACCCCTATAATGTGAATGTTGGTGCGTTTAATGTTGTCCTAGAGGTCTCTTAGGCTGTCTTCATTTCTTTTCATTCTTTTTTCTTTATTCTGTTCCAGGCAGTGATTTCCACCATTCTGTCTTCCAGGTCACTTATCCATTCTTCTGCCTCAGTTATTCTGCTATTGTTTCCTTCTAGTGTATTTTTCATTTAAGTTATTGTATTTTTCATCTCTGTTTGTTCTTTAATTCTTCTAGGTCTTTGTTAAACATTTCTTGTATCTTCTCAATCCTTGCCTCCATTCTTTTGCCGAAGTCCTGGATCATCTTCACTATCATTATTCTGAATTATTTTTCTAGAAGGTTGCCTATCTCCACTTCATTTAGTTTTTTTCTGGGGTTTTATCTTGTTCCTTCATCTGGGATATAGTCCTCTGCCTTTTCATTTTGTCTATATTTCTGTGATTGTGGGTTTTTTCTCATGGGCTGCAGGATTGTAGCTCTTTTTTGTTCTGCTGTCTGCCCTCTCAAGAGTATATAAATCATACAAAATATGTTTTCAGACCACAGTGGAATGAAATTAGAAATCAATAACAGAAGGAAATTTGGAAAATTTGGAAATTCACAAATGTGTTGAAATTAAACAACATACTTTTTAACAACCAAGGGATTAAAAAAATCACAAAGCACATAAGAAAATTCTTTCAGATGAATGAAAATGAATACACAACATTTCAAAACTTAGGAGATGAAATTTACCCAGTACTCAGAGGGAAATTTATAGTTGTAAATGCCTACATTAAAAAAGAAGATGTCAAACCAAAAATCTTACCTTCTACCTTGAGAAACACACACACACACAAAAGAACAAATTAAACCAAAAGCAAATAGAAGGAGGGAAATAACAAAGATTAAAGGAGAAATAAATAACATAGAGAATAGAAATACAATAGAGTAAATCAGTGAAATCAAAATTTTGTCTTTGAAAAGATAAACAAAATTGACAAACCTTTGGCTAGACTGACCAATAAAAAAAGAGAGAGAAGTCTTACAAAACTAAAATTGGAATGAAAGAGGAGGTGTTACCAGCAACCTATATAGAAATAATTATTACAAGGGAATACTATGAATAATTGTATGTCGCCAAATAAGATAAACTAGATGAAATGGGGAAATTCTTAAAAACATGAAAACTACTGAAATTGATTTAAGAACAAGTAGCAAATCTGTTTAGACCTGTAACAAGTAAAGAGATTGAACGAGTTATAAAAAAATTTTCTCACAAAGAAAAACTCAAGGTCAGATGGTCTCAATGGTGAATTCTGCCAAATGTCTAAAGAAAAATAAACACCTGTCCTTCTCAAACTTTCCAGAAAAATTAAAAAGAAGGGAAACTTCCTAACACGTTTTATGAAGTATTACTCTGACAGAGAACACAAAGACATCACACAAAAAAATAAAACTAAAGACCAGTATCCCTTATGAATATAGAAGCAAAACATTCAGTAAAATGCTAGCAATATGAACCCAACAACATAAAAAAAGAATTATATACCATGGCCAAGCAAGATTTATCCCATTAATGTAAGGTTAAACACTCAACAATCCAGAAATAGAATGGAAATCTCTCAACCTGAAAAAGAGTGTTTATGAAAGACTCACAGCTTACATTATACCCAATGGTGAAAGACTGAAAGATTTTCCCTGGGAGACAGGAACAACACAAATATGTCCACTCTCACTCAACACTGTGCTGAAAGTTCTAACCAGAGCAATTCATCACAAAAAAGAAATAAAAGTTATCCAAATTAGAAAAAACGATCTCTATTCACCTGTGGAATGATCTTACATACAGAAAATTCTAAAAAAAAAAAAAAAAATTCTAGAGCTAGTAAATGAATTCAGCAAAGTTTCAGGATACAGGACCAACATACAAAATCTTTTGTATTTCTGTACACTAGCAGTGAACAATCTGAAAAAGAAATTAAGAAAACAGTTATACTTACAATAGGATCAAAAAGAATAAAATACTTGGGAATAAATATAACCAAGGAAGTGTAAGACTTATACACTGAAAACTACAAAACATTGTTGAAAGAAATTAAGAAGACATAAACAAATGGAAAAACATACTATGTTCATGGATTAGAAGACCAAATATTGTTAAGATGACAATATCGCCTAAAGCTATCTACAGATTCAATGCAATCCCTATCAAAATGCAATTGCCTTTTTTTGCAGAAATGAACAAGATTATCCTAAAACTTACATGGAATTTCAAGAGACCTTAAATATCCAAAATGATCTTGAAAAAGGACAAAATTGTGGGAGTCACACTTCTCAATTTCAGAACTTACTACAAGCTACAGTAATCAAAATAGTGTGGCACTGGCATAAGGATAGACATGTAAGGTCAATGAAATAGAATTGAGAGTCAGATAGAAACCTATACACTCTGTAGGTGTATAGGTTTAACCAACACTTTTAACCAACACAAAATTGATTTTTGAAGAGGTGTCAAGATTGTGCAATGGGCAAAGAATAGTCTCTTCAACAAATGGTGCTGGGGCAATTGAATATCCACATACAAAAGAATGAAGGTGGACCCATACCTCACATCATATAAAAAAAATTAACTCAAAACAGAACAAAGACCTAAATCAAGAGCTAAAATTATATGGCTTAATAATTAATTATATGGCTCTTAAAAGAAAACATAAAGGTAAAATCTGTATGACTTTGAATTTGGTAATGAATTATAATTAAATATGACAGAAACACAACTGATAAAAGAAAAAATACAAAAATTCAACTTTAACAAAATTGAAACTTTGGATCATCAAAGAACACTATCAAGGAACTGAAAAGACGACCCATAAATGAGAGAAAATATTTACAAATCATATATCTAATAAAGGTTTAGCATAAATATTATATATAAAGAACCCATACAACTTAACAACAAAAAAGACAATTCAATTTTTAAATGGGCAAAGGAGTTGAATAGATATTTATCCAAACAAAATATACCAGTGGCCAATAAGCACATGAAAAGATACTCAACATCATTAGTCATTAGGGAAATGCAAATCAAAAACATACTGAGATACCATCTCACACCTGGTAGGATGGCTATAACTAAAAAAAAAACAAGAAAAAGAAACCAACAAGTGTTGGCAAGGATGTGGAGAAATTGGAACCCTCACACATTGCTGGTAGGAATGTAAAGTAGGGCACCCATTGTGGAAAACATTTTGGCAGTTCTTCAAAAAGTTAAACATAGCGTTACCATCTGACCCAGCAATTTCACTCCTAGAGAAATGAAAATATATGTCCACAAAAAAACTTGTACATTAATAGCAGCATTATTCATAAGAGTGAAAAAGCAGAAATAATTCAATTGCCCATCAACTGATGGATAGGGTATATCCATGCAATGGGATATTATTCAGTCATAAGAAGGAATAAGGTATTGACACGTTGCAACATGGATGAACCTTGAAAACACAAAAGGCTATATAGTGTATGATTCCATTTATGTGAAATGTCCAGAATAGGCAAATCCATAGACACAGAAAGCAGATTAGTGGTTGCCAGGAGCTGGGAGTGGGGGAAGCAGAATGAACAGTGACTGTTTAATGGGTACAGGGTTTCTTTTTGATATGTTGAAAATGTTCTGGAATTAGATATTGGTGATGTTTGCACAATATTGTGAATGTACTAAAAGCCATTGAATTGTACACTTAAAACGGTTACAATGGTGATTTATATGTGATGTGAACTTTACCTCAATTTAAAAAGATGTGTGGTACTGGCATAAGGATAGACATATAGATAATTGAGATATATTGTACATTGAAAAAGAATTGAGAGTCCAGTAATAAACCTGTACATCTGTGGTCAATTGATTTTCTACAAGGGTGTGCCAAGACCAATCAATGGGGAAAAGTGTCTTTTCTAAAATGAGGTGTCTATCACACTGCTAAAGATGAATGATGAAGATGGGTTAAGGACTGAGGTCATGGCACCGGGAAACAGAAAAGTTTCTCAGAACGTGGTCTTTGGACAACTGAGTTCAGAATCAGTTGGGGAGTCTATTAAAATGCCAATTCCTGGGCGCTAATATAGTGAATCAAAATCTCAGGTATGATGCCCAGGAATCTGCATTTTAACTAGCTCCCTAGGTAATTCAAATGCATACTGAAGTCTGAGAACAACTGATATAAAGAATGACTTCATGGGTTTTAGAGCCAAAAGAACCTGGGTTCAAATCTTAGCTCTGCCAATGAGTAGTTTTACCTTCTCTTTTTAGGTATCACTGCCTACTCCTTGCCTTCATACCTGTGCTCCTATCTCACTGGCTTAGCTCTTACCCTCAGAGGCCAGGGTTGGTTGCTTTGTTATGTACAGTAACCACAATGTAAATGAACAAACGCAGGTGCAAAATCTTAATGCAAAACCTGAGTCTTTCCTTCCAGCACTCTCCCATCTCTCTTATCCCAACGCCTCCAACAATGCCCTGCACTCCGGGTCTGGTGCCCCCATATCTCCTTTTCATTGCATTATGAGCGGGCTCATCTTCCTGTTGGGGATGGGAGACATGAAAACAGAGAAAGCTTCATAAAAGGAGCTTCAGCCTGAACTGGGCCTTGAAGAACAAGGCAGGATTTCCACAGGCAGAGATGGGAAAAGAAAGAGTGTTCCAGAAGAAGACAAGGCCATACATTAATGTAAAGATAAAGAGAGGGGTTGCTATGTGGATTGAATGTGTCACTGGGACCAATCAGGGGGCTAGGGCTGGGGTACTTGGTTATCGGTTGACTGGTTTCCCTCCAGTTGTAGCTTACGTTCATTTTTCTGACCAATCACTAAGGGGGAGGGGGTTGCCCTTACTTACTTTGTTGTTGGTTGACCCTCAACTCCCTTCCCTTGTAGCATCCCTAACTTCTGTGTACAAACTCCTAGTGCAAACCTGTGACCATTCCTGACATTTCTCGCCTAGCTGCCCCAGTGTTAATATTCCCTGGAACCATGGCACTAATGCCTCTCCATAACTCCTCATGGTCACAGGAGAGGTCACATATTTAGGGTAGGGGACGTGAAATCAAGAGAGCCTTCACAGAGGAGGCTGTATTTATACCAAGTTTTGAGGGATGGGGGGCAGGATTTCCTCAGAGACGGAGGAAAAAGGCATCTTAAAAAGAGGCAATAATATGAAATTATTTATTCAAAAAGATTTATTGAGTACTCCTCCCATCAATCAATAATGCAACACAATTTTTAGGGCTTCCCTGGTGGCTCAGTGGTTGAGAGTCCGCCTGCCGATGCAGGGGACACGGGTTCATGCCCCGGTCCGGGAAGATCCCACATGCCGCGGAGCGGCTGGGCCCGTGAGCCATGGCCGCTGAGCCTGTGCTCTGCAACGGGAGAGGCCACAACAGTGAGAGGCCCGCGTACAGCAAAAAAAATAAAAAATAAAATAATGCAACACAATTTTTAGAGCACCTACTAGGTGCTACGCTAGGCTCCTAGATGCTTGTTCACTCACTCAAATTTCCAGTTAACAGGACTTTGCTGATCCCTTACCCATCATTGTAGTCTGTAGCTTATAGAAGTGTGCTCCAAGGACTACCTGCACCACTCACCTGAGTGGCACCTCATATACTACCTTCTGTATCTTTGTTGCAGTGTTCTGGGCCCTACATAATCCTATCTTCAAAGCTACAGGCTTACCAGGCAACTACCTTCAGGGCATCAGGCTTCTCATCCTCTCCTCCAGCTTACCACCACCCCCAACTACTTAGTGCCTAGTCACTACCAGGGTTTTTTTTTTGTTAATTGAGGTTAAAATATATATAGCATAAAATGTTAACCATGTTTAAGTGTACAATTCAGTGCCATTAACTACATTCATATTGTTGTACAATGATTACTACAATCTATTTCTAAAATATTTTCATCACCCCAAACAGAAGCTCTGTACCCATTGAAAAATAACTCCTCATTTCTCCCTACCTCTAGCCCCTGGTAACCTCTAGCCTACTTTCTGTCTCTATGAATTTGCCTATTCTAAATATTTCATGTAAGTGGAATCATACCATATTTGTCCTTTTGTGCCTGGCCTATTTCACTCAACCTGATGTCTTTAAGGTTCATTCATGTTGTAGCATGTGTCTGAACTCCACTCTGGATGGAGGGATTTCATTCCTTTTTATGGCTGAATTATATTCCATTGTATGTATATATACCACAATTTGTTTAACCATTCATCCATCTATGGACATTTGGGTTGTTTCCACCTTTTGGCCATTGTGAATAATGCTGCTGTGAACATCTGCATACAAGTATTTGTTTGAGTCTGTTTTCAATTCTTTGAGGCATATACCTAGGAATAGAATTTCTGGGTCATATGGTAATTCTATGTTGAACTGTTTGAGGAACTGCCAAACTTTTCTACAGCAGCTGCACCATTTTACATTCCCACCAGCAATGTATGAGGGCTCCAATTTCTCCACATCCCCGCTGACACATACCACAAACCGTAAATAACCCCTGTATTGCAAATACACCTCTACTTAGGTAGTTGTCTGTCTTCAGACTGGCTTATTTGATACTAAAGGTTGTATCCTTAATTGTACACACTTCAACTATGCAATGTAGGGTGAAGAAACTGAAATGCATTTCAAATCGTAATGACAACTGAGCAGAAAATCTTTGAAAGAATTGGAGATGATTGAGGAGAGAGATCGGTGTCCTCTGACACACTTTCATTGACTGAATTCAAACTTATTCCTGTGACAGCATCTGCAGCCATGATAGAAAGGTTAACATTTCATAGATCACTTAACAACTCTGCCCATAGCCATTGAAGTGGTCAGCAGACTGGGAAGAAATGACACTATGCCACTCACATTCTGAGTGGTTCCTTTTAGTTGATTGTTTTAGACTTTCTTGGGTGATACAATTTGGCCATTTCTCCTTATTTTTAAAGTACTCAGGCAATTCAGGCATTTAAATGTTCTTCCATCTGTAAGAGGTTTAATCACTTAGCCCTGTATTTTCAATCTTCTTGAATCAGTTGAAGCCTTACAAAGTGTTCCTTTTAGCTAAGGTTGGAAAGAGAACAGCAGCAGCTGAGCCAACCCTATTATTTGGTATCAGAATGGAGATCAGAGTTAGTGAGGCAAGTTGGGCCTCCACCAAACCTTTTATTCATGTTGCAGTGTCTCAAAGTGTGGCCTGGGGGCAACCTGCATCAGAAACACCTGGGGGTGTTGTTTTTACAATAACTGACTCAGAACCAGAGTGACCAATCATCTGGGTTTTCCCAAGACTGAGGGGTTTCCCCAGACATTGGACTTTCAGTACTAAAACTGAGAAAGTCTTGGACAAACCTACGTGGATGGTCACCCCTACCCCAGATCTACTGGATCAGAATCACTGCTTCTTATCAGTACTGAAGTTTGACAACCACTGTAGTGGCCAAAGCACTCCATCTCCTCCACTCCGCCCTGAGGACCACCCCCTCCACACACACATAGCCTGCAGCTGGCTCACTGTGCCACTCACTGCCTTTGCTAACTGCTTTAACTGTTACCTTCTTCCATTATGACATGTAGGTAGCCCTATTCCTTCATTTGGAGGGTGGTGCCTTTAGGGCAATATAATGGCTAAGCAAATATCAGAATCATTACTGTTGCTTGTATCTATGTGCTAGGTGAAACAGAGAGGAGATTGTAGAAGTTCGTTCCTTCATTTATTCATTCTAGGAACATTTACTGAAAATATATATATATACAGGGAATATATATATATTATATATTTTGTATACATGGAGAGAGAGAGAGAGTCATAAGTTGCTCAGAGAAAACAAGAGCCTAAGGTTAGGTGTGAATATAGGCATGTATGTAGGAATTTATGTCTGGCATGTTCCAGCATACAGATGGAGGACTACCCATTTTCCTAGAATTACAACTACAGTTGGCCTTCCGTATCCACAGGTTCTGCATTGGTGTATTCAACAAACCACATATTGAAAATATTCGAAAAAAATCCAGAAAGTTCCATAAAGCAAAACTTGAATTTGCCACGTGTGGGCAACTATTCTCATAGCATTTACATTGTTATTAGGTATTATAATCTAGAGATGATTTAACATATACAGGAGGATGTGCATAGGTTATATGCAAATACTATACCATTTTATATAAGGGACAAGCATCTGCAGATTTTGGTATCTGCAGGGAGCCCTGGAAACAGTCCCCTGCGATTACTGAAGGATTGACTGTATTTGAGAATATTCATTAATTCAGCAAATATTTATTGAGAGCCTTTTATGTGTCAGCACAGTGCTAGACACTGGGACACACGTTAGCAAGATAGGTCCCTGCTCTCATGGAGCTTACATTCTAGTGCAAAGAGACAGATAAACACACAAAGAAATATATTATGACAGGTGCTTTGATAAGTGCTATGAACAAAATAAAAATAGAGTAATATGATTGCGATGGAGTAATATGATTGAGATGGAGAGTCTGCTTTTGATTGGTTGATAAGGGAATGGCTCTCTGAGGAGGTGACATTTGAGTGAAGATCTAAATGGTAAAAAGCCAGCCATTTGCAGACCTGGGAGAGAAATGTTCCAGACAGAGGGAATAGCTGATGCAGGAGCCTGAAGGCAGGAAAGAGCTTGATGTGTTGGAGAAAATGCAAAGAAAACTGGTGTGACAGGAGTATCATGAACAACAGGGAGAGTCATGTGAGAGGAGGTCGGGGAGGCGGTCAGTGTTTAAATCATGGAGGCCTTGTCGGCCTGGGTCAGGGGCCTGGATTTCATTCTTCTTCTGAATACTTGTTCAGAAAAGATATTGGAAGGTCTTAAGCAGAGGAGTGAGGTGGTCAGATTGACATTTTTAAAAATCTCCCTGATACTTTTAGACAATAAAACATCTTAGAGTGAGAACAGAAGCAGAGGAACCAGTTAGGGGACTACTGGCAGTAGCCAATGTCAGAGGTGGTGGTGCCTTGGAGTAAGACGATAGGGAGCAGAGACAAGGACAATTCTGTATGTATTTTGGAGTTAGGATTTTGGTGATGGTCTGGATGAAGGGTCTAAAAGGAAAGAGAAGACTCAAGGGTATCCCCAGGTTTCTTGACTTGGGTGAATGGTGACATCATTTACTAAAATGGGAAAGACTCAAGGAGAAGGAGTTGGTCACATATTAAAAATTCAGTTTTAGACATGTAAAGGTTGAGATGCCTAATAAAATTCCAACTGAGGTGTCAAATAATCAGATATACCTGTCCGAGTTCTGGGTGATATGAGAGTTGGAGATACAAATTAATTTTGGAGTCAACAACAGGTAGACAATAGTTAAAGCCCTGTGATTGGATGACCTTATCTAGGGAGAGAATGGAATAGAAAAGAGAAAGAAGTTCCTGGACTGAGCCATGGAGCCTCCAACATTTAGAGGTCAATCAGTGGACAAGGAACCAGCAAAAGAGGCTGAGGGGTAGTGAGGTATAAAAGAAACCAGGAAAGTGTAGTGTCACCGAAGCCAAGAGAAAAAATAGTGGGAGTTTCAAGGAGAGAGAGTACTATTATTTCCATTTTGCAGGTGAGAAAACTGAGGCATGGGAGTATTAGTAATCTGCCTAAGGTCACATAGCTAGTAACAGAAGAGCAGGGAGTTAAGCCCAAGCAATCACTTCAGAGTCTGTGCTTCTAACCAGTACACCTGTGGCTCTCAAACTGTGGTGTTTATCAGAGTCATGTGGAGGGCTTGTTAACACACAGATTGCTGAACCCCACCTCCAGACTTTCTGATTCAGAAGGTCTGGGATGGGGCCCAAGATCTTGCATCTCTAACAGACTCCCAGGTGATGCTGATGCTGCTGGTCCAGAGACCACACTTTGAGAACCACCACCCTTTTGTACATGGGGAAAGAAAGGCTTGTGATAATGTTGGTGTTGCTTGCTTTCCCCAACTGCTTTGAAATATTCTCCCTTAGGTTGTGGTGGAAGAATTATCCTACCACCCTGTCTAGAATTATCTGAGTAAAGCAACCATATTTCTGACTAGTACAGGAGAGATCAGTTGAGCTCTAGGGCCTAAGGGATATGGTGGGACTGGGAAAAAGGATAAGCCTACCAGCTCATTGATGTTTACTAGATGGGACATTGCTAAACTGATCCAAATCCTGAGAAGGCAAGAAAAGATTTCAGGGCAGTCTTGGCTTAGGACTCAAACAAACAAGGAAGGGATTGAACCTTGAGATATCCCTTGTCAGTAGTCACATCCTTCTTCTATACTGAGCATAGTCATCTGTTTTAGCTTTATAAAGGCACTAGGTAGCAAAAGCATGCAGGGCATTGGGAGGCAAAAGACTGGAAAAATTGATCCTGGCCTAGGATACATACACAAAAAAGCCTGAGGGTGCAAAGCTGGCATGCTGTGAAGTTTAAAGGCAGAAAGTGCAAGAGTAATGAAAAAATAATAAGTGAGCACTCACTGTGGGCAAGGACACTGGTGACAGAGGCCCCAGAGAATAGTGATCAGTGTGAGCTCCCCAAGAGGTTGCCATTCTGGCATCAAGACCCAGCCCTACCCAATAACCTACAGGTTCCAATTGCTGGAACACCTCAGGCCAAACAAACAGCAGGGTAGGAACACAGACCCACCCATCAGCAGACAGGGTACCTGAAGCCATATTGAGCTCACAGCCACCTATAAACATGCCCCCTTGACACGGCCCTGCCCACCAGAGGAACAAGACCCAGATCCACCCACCAGTGGGCAGGCTCCAGTCCCCCCTACCAGGAAGCCTGCACAAGCCTCAGAAACAACCTCAACCACCAGATGGCAGATAACAGAAGCAGGAGGAACTACGACCCTCCAGCCAGCAGAAAGGAGACCACAAACACAGAAAGTTAGGTAAAATGAGATGGCAGAGAAATATGTTTAAGACAAAGGAACAAGATAAAAACCCACAAGAACAACTAAATGAAGAAGAGATAGGCAAACTACCTATAAAAGAACTTAGAGTAATTATAGTAAAGATGATCCAAGATCTCAGAAAATAATAAATGAGCACTTACTGTATGCTAGGCATTTAACATATATTATCTCATTTCATCATCAAAGCAACCTATGGGGTAGATATTATTATTACTCCCATTCACATATGAGGAAACAGACTCAGTAACCTAAGGTCACAGCTAGTAAGTGCCAAACCTTTGATTGAAACCTAGGTCTGTCTAATTCCAAAGCTCTTGTTCTTAAACAGCACTCTCTAACATGACAGAAAAATAAGAGTTTTCTAGATTACCTCTGTATAATAAAATCCAGGAGAGTGGCATGGCTTAAGGAAGGCCTAGCCTGGAAGACTAAGTAAGGCTGCCAGATGTAACTGAGATAGACAGGCAGTGCAAGGCCCTGGTCAGTGTCTTTGACACTGTTGTTGGTTTTATTTTTATTTTTAAATATTTATATATTTATTTGACTGTGCTGGGTCTTAGTTATGGCATACTGGATGTTTAGTTGCAGCATGCGAACTCTTAGTTGTGGCATGTGGGATCTAGTTCCCTGACCAGGGGTTGAACCTGGGCCCCCTGCATTGGGAGCACAGAGTATTAGCCACCGGACCACCAGGGAAGTCCTTGTTGTTGTTTTTAAATCACCAGATTTATAAAAAGACAAACAGTTTACCAAAAAGAATACTATGTATAAGAAGAAGTGTGTGAAACGAGACAGGAGAAGATGACTAAGAAGTGCTTGGCATGATGCACACAACACACAGTAGCAAATTGGGGGCAAGTGAAAAAGTACAGGCATTTAAGTGAAGACATTAATGTAGAAAAGGTCAGTGCTAAAGGATGAGACATCTGGCAGAAGCAAATAGATGAAAGGACTTTATCACATTGGAGAATTCTGAGGTTGAGGATCTTCTTTTATCTTTTTTAGCATTTCTATGACTTTTTAATTAGTCATTTAATTTAGAATTGTAGAGCCACATGCAGTTGTAAGAAATAATACAGAGAGAGCCATTGTGTACTTTGTCTGACTGCTCCAAATGGTAACACCTTGCAAAACTATAGTATAATATCACAACCAGGATGTCGATATTGATGTAATCCACCAGTCTTACTCAGATTTCCCCAATTTTGCTTGTACTCAGTGTGTTTGTGTGTGTGTGTGTGTGTGTGTGCAGTTCTATACAATTTTATCACCTGTGTAGGTCCATGTATCCACCATCACAGTCAAAATACTGAAATTTCAACAGTACAGAGATCCTTCATGTTGCCATTGATAGCCAAGTTCACCTTCACCTTCCACCATATCCCCATCCCTGACCCCTGGCAACCACTAACCTGCTCTCCATCTCTATAATTTTGTCGAGTGTCATATAAATGAAATCATACAGTGTGTAACTTTTTGTGATTGGCTGTTTTTACTCAGCATAATTTTCCTGGAGATTCATTCAAGTTACTGTGTATATCAATAGTTTGCTCCTTCTTATTGATTAGTAGTATTCCATGGTACAGATGTATCACTGTTTGTTTAACCATTCATCTACTGAAGAACATCTGGGTTTCCAATTTTTGGCTATTATGAAAAAAGATGCTATGAACATTCATGCACAGGTTTGTGTGTGAATATAAATTTTCATTTCTCTGTGGTAAATGCCCAGAAGTGCAATCACTGGGTGGTTTTACAGTGGTGTGTTTAGTTTTTCTTAAGAAAGTGCCAAATGTTTTCCAGAATAGCTGTACCATTTTACATACCCACCAGCAATGCATGAGTCGTCCAGTTTCTCTACATCCTCACCGGTATTTGATGGTCTCACTACTTTTTTTGTTAGTCATTTAAATGGGTATGTAGTGATGTCAATCTTTTATTTTGTGTTTTTTAATTTTTATTTTTTTTACGGTACGCGGGCCTCTCACTGTTGTGGCCTCTCCCGTTGCGGAGCACAGGCTCCGGACACGCAGGTTCAGCGGCCATGGCTCACGGGCCCAGCCGCTCCATGGCATGTGGGATCTTCCCGGACTGGGGCACGAACCCGTGTCCCCTGCATTGGCAGGCGGACTCTCAACCACTGCGCCACCAGGGAAGCCCAATCTTTCATTTTTTAAACAGGCAAACTTGAGAGGACAAGCTGTTTTGAAATTCCTTTGAGATAAGACCTCTTACTATTTCAGTTTAAGCCTCCTGACTGGTTTTTCCTGGAAAGCCATTTTGACCTTTGTTATAAAAGATCTCCATTCATATGGGAGCAAGTAGCCCTAAAACCACAAAGTAGTTGCTTAGCTTCTACTAGGCCCAAAGAAAAGCTGAGATAGCTACAGGCGATTCATCTGAGGTAATCAGAAGAGCCAGGCAAAGAAGAGATATCAGGAGAGAATTTCCAGGACAATATTCACAAATGATAACTTCTCCATTTTGTTCTATAGTCCCCTTTGAAGGGGACAGCAGTATGGTTTCAAAGCTCGGGGAGAGAATTGAGTTGTAAAGGTGATATGAAGAGCATTGATTCTGCACATCTATTCCTAACCTTGTGTTCAGTGATCTTACGTTGGTAACTTGAAATCTGCCACGGTGGGAGTATTTACACCACAGAAATTGGTAAACTCAACGAATCAGAGCACTTTTTACCCAGGGAATTGGTTCATAAACATTTATTAACACAAATGCTGTGAATTTCTTTCTGTAGTTTCATTTATTTTAGTTTATTTTTGGCCATGCTGTGTGAAGTATGTGGGATTTTAGTTCCCAAACCAGGGATCAAACCCGTGCCCCCTGCAGTGGAGGCACAGAGTCTTAACCACTGGACTGCCAGGGAAGTCCCAAGACATTAAGTATTTTATCAATGTTGCATGTCGAGTAAATGGCAGAGCCTTAATTCAGCCTTGGGTCTAAGCTCAGTACACTGGCTCTCTAGAGGGGAGGAGACAATACATACCAGAGAGAAGTGGTGAGGCAAAACTTTTTAAAAAATTTCCTTGACATTGATTTTTTTTTTTTTGGCTGTGCCCTGCTGCTTGTGGGATTTTAGTTCCCCGACCAGGAATGGAACCTGTGCCCCCTGCAGTGCAAGCGCAGAGTCCTAACCACTGGACCGCCAGGGAATTCCCAGACTTGACATTAATTTTCAAAAAACAAAGTTAACTAAAAGAAAAAACAAGTCTGCCTCTGGCATTGTGTAGCACATTAGCTTATCTAAATTATATTTGTATTCTTATCTAAATTGTATTTACATATATATATAGTCCAGCAGCAGCGGACATAGTAACTGGTTTTTGTCTACTCTTTCCTACTTCTCTTTTTCTGGTTCCATTGAAGAACACTTCCCCCTCTCCATATGACCCTAGTAAACCTCATAATCACAGAACTCTTGCTTCTCCCAACCACAGGTGTGGCTGGGCCAATGAGGATCCTCCTCAAGACTTGTCTTTTTTTCTTTTTTTAAGTATAGTTGGTTTACAATGTTGTGTTAGTTTCAGGTGTACAGCAAAGTGATTCAGTTATACACACACACACACACACACACTATATATATATATATATATATATATATATATATATATATTCTTTTTTAGATTCTTTTCCCTTATAGATTATTACAAAATATTGAGTATAGTTCTCTGTTCTATACAGTAGGTCCTTGTTGGTTACCTATTTTATATATAGTAGTGTGTATATGTTAATCCCAAACTCCTAATTTATCCCTCTCCCACTTTTCCCCTTTGGTAACCATAAGTTTGTTTTCTATGTCTGTGGGTCTATTTCTTTTTTGTACATCAGCCATAAAAAAATGAAATAATGCCATTTGCAGCAACATGGGTCAACCTAGAGATTATCATACTAAGTGAAGTAAGTCAGACACAGAAAGACATACCACATGATATCACATATATGGAATCTAAAAAAAAGATACAAATGAACTTATATACAAAACAGAAATAAGACTTGTTTATTGAAGCTAGAGGAAAAGAGTCTCTTTTTCCTGCTTGGGTTGCTTACCTAGGGCATTGTGAGTCTGGGGCTCCAACAACATCATCAGAATTGTTCCTGTCTCGACAATGTTATTTTCACATGGTGCGTGAGATGGCTTCCTACAGTCCCAAATATACTCTCTAGTTTTCCCAGTTAATTGAATCCATAAAGTACCACCTCCACCTTGTGTTGTGCTTAATTAAGCTGAGTTGAGTTTTCACCTTTCGTTACCAAGAGTTCCATCTCTTCTGTGACTGCTTCAGCTTCCTATGAATTCTTACAACACAGCTATCTATACCAGCTCTGTTCAATAGAAAGACAATGAGCCACATATATATAACTTTAATTTTTCTAGTAACCACATTTTAAAAAGTGAAAGGAAACAGGAGAAATACAGTTAACATGTTTTACTTAAGCCAATATATCAAAACATATTATCATTTTAACATATAATCAACATAAAAATTCTTAATGAGATGGTTTACATTCTTTTCTTTTTCCTGAGTCTGTGAAATCTGGGGTGTATTTTACATGTATAGCACATCTCAATTCTGACTAGTCTCATGTCAGTTGCTCAGTCGCCACATGTGGCTAGTGGCTATGTATTGAACCACACAAATTTATACTGTACACATTGGCACCTAATCATACATCATGATGTATTGCTACTTGAATGTTTCATGTGTAAATGTCTAATCTTTCCACCTAACACCTATGGTCCTTGAGAACAGAAATCTCACCTTAAAATTCTTTTATGGCCCTCAAGTTTTAGCATGGTACTACGCTAATAGTAGTTAATAGTATGAATAAGTGATTTTGGTTGCATCATACAATGAGCAGAGGGTTGTAATTCACACCTCAGTAAAGAAATGTGACTGAGAAACATACTACAAGTCCACTGGAGATATGTCAGGCATCTGCATATGACTGTAGTAAATGTTTCTCTGATAGCAAATTATCAGGCCGCAGGCAGAGGAGATAAGGACAAAAGCGGTAAGAATGCCTTATGATTCTCAAATGAAAAGTGCTAAACTCAAAATGTAAAATGAGTATCCTTTTCCAGTGCCATTCCATCTTATAGATGAGAATATTCAAGTGCAAGAGGAGTGATTTCTACCTCTGGTAATGTGTAACCAGCAAATTATTAGCATCTGAGCACAGACAGAAGTCATTTATTCTGCCCTCATACAAGCCACTGCTTTTTTAAAAAGGCAGTGGACAGTGTGGGAGGGGGTGGAAGGGTGAGGAAGAGGTGGGGGAGATAAGAAATCAACTTACAGCTTTTTCTCCTACTGTACATTCTCCATCCCCACCCTAACACACACACACACACACACACACACACACACACCCTTCCCATCGATAAATCAGTGACTCATCAGAGCTCAAATGGAGTCCAAGATGTCTAGTGCTCCTAAATCTTACTGGACCTCCCCCCAGACACAAATACTCAGCTTCAAATAGCCCCTCAGATCAGTTGGTCGTTTATTCTTTTCAATCACTAATTTATTTGGTATATATTACATACCAGGCACTATGGAGGCTATAAAAATCAAATCTGCAATCTCTTCCATCACAGAGCTCAATATATTGTGAGTGTGGGAGTGTGGCAATGATGGCAGAGAAGATTGTTAACTAAAATGACACATGATAAACACTATAGAAGGGGTATATACATGATGCTATTATGGAATGCTATGCAGCAGTTTTTAGAATAAGGTGAAGTTTAAGGCAGTGGTTCTCAAAGTGTGTTCCCTGACCATCAGTTTCAGCTCACCTGAGAATTTTTTAGAAATGTAAGTTCTTGGCCTCATCCCAGACCTCCTGAATCAGAAAGTCTGGAGGTGGGAGTCAGAAATTTGTGTTGTTTTTTTTTTTTTGCGGTACGCGGGCCTCTCACCACCGTGGCCTCTCCCGTTGCAGAGCACAGGCTCCGGACGCGCAGGCTCAGCAGCCATGGCTCACGGGCCCAGCCGCTCCGTGGCATGTGGGATCTTCCCAGACCGGGGCACGAACCCGCGTCCGCTGAATCGGCAGGTGGACTCTCAACCACTGTGCCACCAGGGAAGTCCCCAGAAATTTGTGTTTTAACAAGCCACCCCAGGTGTTTCTGATGCATACTAACATTTGAGAACCATTAGTTTAGAAGGAAAAAAGCTGCAGAATGAAATACACAGTGTGATACTCTATATATGTTTTAAAAAACACTGAATGTTTTCAATGTACACATATATATGTACATAATATATATATGTTTGCATGTACATGTAAGATGTCTAGGAGGTATACCACTCTGATAATAGGGGTTACCTCTGGAGAGGGGATTAGGATTGCAGGGCAAAGAGGTAGGTAAGTGGGTCTTTATCTTCTCCTGAATTATTTGAATCCTTTAAGAATGTATTCATATATTAATTGAGCAACTATAAATAAAGAAATACCATTTAAAGGTTTTTTAACTGCTCTGGAAACACAAAGGAGCGAACATTAAATCTTCCAGAGGGGGTAGCCTTTGAACCAGGCTTTGGGGCTGTCCCAGTCCTTGTTCTCCATCCAGCCCTGTGGCTCTCCCATGTCCAGAACATAGCTAAACTTTTTGTATTCTTGTCCTTCCAGATGACAGAGGCATCTCCAGAGAAGGTACAATGTGATTTTTTTAAATAGTAAGGTGGACCACCCACTATCTCCCCAAACTTCAAGCCTCAGAGTAAGTAGTAAGCTAAAATCCTGAGTTGAAGATTGAACTGGAAAGAAAATGTGACTGTCCTTCCAACACAAAGAAACTGCCTTCCACCCTGTGTTTTAACAGTGATGATGCTCTGAGCAGCATATTAGGGTAGATGAAAAGCATAAAGCAAAGATCATTATTGATTCACCCTCGGCCAGGGTAGATGAAAAGCATAAAGCAAAGATCATTATTGATTCACCCATAAAGCAAAGATCATTATTCATTCAAATTCAAGATGGGAAGGCCCTAGAGAGACATTCATGTCCTTGTCTTCCAGTGTCCAGTGACAAACCATTTTGAGAAAAAAGCATGCCATTTAGAAGGCCAAGCCCTGCATCCCATTGACCTACTCTCTTTTACAGTCTGTTTTGGATCTTTTTAGCTGATGAGACTAGTGGGAGGTGACAGAGGGAAAATAACAATGGTGAAATTCACCCAGAGCCCCTAGCATGAACATGGCCTTTTCAAGTTATAAAGATAAATAACTATCTAAGCAACATTCTAGGGAGTTTGTTTCCAGTAAAGTGAATCTGGGTAGGAAAAAAAATAGTCACATTAACCTCTGACACAGCTTTCCAGGCAAAAGCTTTCATAACTAAGGGCCAATAACACAAAGGCAGGAAGAAGCTCTGTAGAATGGGCCAGGTTGCCCTTTTAATCAAGAAGGATAATGAAACCAACAGGCTGGGGAGGACCCCCTATCATTATGATCACTTTCTGATTGCCTGGATACTAGAGGGATGGACTGATGCATCCCAGAGTTAACTGACTTGATAGCCTGTCAGGAAATGGGCAAGTGCAAAGCTTCTGTTACTTCCTAAAAGGTCTGGGATGGAGAATCAATACAATGTACTAGGAATTTTGACTTTTTAAAAAATATTTATTTATTTATTTAGGCTGCACTGGGTCTTAGTTGCAGGGCACAGGCTCTTAGTTGCAGCATGTGGATTTCTTAGTTGTGGCATGCATGTGGGATCTAGTTCCCTGACCAGGGATCAAACCCAGGACACCTGCATTGGGAGCGTGGAGTCTTACCCACTGGACCACCAGGGAAGTCCCTAGGAATTTTGACTTTGAAGCCAGGGTTCTTTGGGCTAGGAGAGCTTCTGGGGCTTTAATATGAGCAGGAGGTAACTCTCAATTAATAGTGAGCAGAAGGACTTTGAAATTGAAGTGCTCTCCTTGAAAGAGAATTTCTTTGATTTGGGTCAAGAATTTTGCTCCATTTTGACTATTATATAGGACCCTTGCTCTCTGCTGAAGCATAACAAAGCTTATAGCTGAGCTCAGAAAACTAATTATCACTCAAATGATTTGCCTTGACATGGAGATGTTGAAAGAATTCCATCTTTTTTTTTTTTTTCAGTACGCGGGCCTCTCACTGCTGTGGCCTCTCCCACTGCGGAGCACAGGCTCCGGACGTGCAGGCTCAGCGGCCACGGCTCACGGGCCCAGCCGCTCCGCGGCATGTGGGATCTCCCCGGACCGGAGCACGAACCCGCGTCCCCTGCAGAGAGTCCTCAGCAGGCGGACTCTCAACCACTGCGCCACCAGGGAAGCCCTCCATCTATTTTTTGAGCTAGTGATTTTTTTTTATCATGCTAGAAATATTTCTTTAATGTTCATTGGATACCTACTATGTGCATAACACTTGTTGAATGCTATAACAAATACAAATAAATAAATGTCAAAATACACTCTCAAGGAGATTATAGTACAATTAGGGAGGGGCAGTAGAGGATGACTTGAGTTAGCATACAAGAAGAGTTAAAACTACGATGGTACAAAAGCAACTTATGATTTAAAGTCAGGATAATAATACAAAAAAAAAGTCAGGATAGGGACTTTTCCTGGTGGTCCAGTGGTAAAGAATCTACCTTCCAATGCAGAGGACATGGGTTTGATCCCTGGTCAGGGAACTAAGATCCCACATGCTGCTGGGCAACTAAGCCCATGCACCACAACTACTGAGCTCACACGCCTCAACTAGAGAGCCCGCGTGATGCAAACTACAGAGCCCAAGCACTCTGGAGCCTGCACGCCACAACTAGGGAAGAGAAAACCCACATGCTACAAGTAGAGAGAAGCCTGCACACTGCAATGAAGAGCCCACATGCTGCAACTAAGACCCAACACAGCTATAAAAATAAATAAATACTAAAAAATAAGTCAGGATAAAGATGGAGAAATCTCTGTGGATTGGACAAATTGGGAAAGTTGTTGGGAGAAGGTAATAAATCAAATGAGGTCTTAATAGGCAAAGGATCTTCTGCTTTTTATGTGTCTCAGAGGCTTTCTGTGAGGCTAAGTCACAAGTGCTGGCCACTGGTAATTGATCTAGGACAAAAGTATAAAGTAAAAAATTGTCTTTCCTGCCTTTTCATTCTACCCCTTTCCCTAGGCAGTGTCTAATACTTCTCAAGTTGCCAGTAGCATCCAAATTGTTGTCCTCTACTTAATCCAACTCACCTGTCCTATGTCCACATTTTTCTCAAGATCCACCATCTCCTTGGAAACCAATTAGAGCTAAGGTGGTAATGATCTATAAGGCTTAGTGAGATACTCTTTCCAAGTAGCATTTTGGAAAATATATATTGCTAGCCTACCATGCTAGATGGCACTGTTTAATTTTTACAACAACCTGGTGAGATATGTTATATTCTTCCTATTTATCAGTTGAGTAAGCTGAGACCAGAAAGGTGAAAGAAACTGAACAAGTTAAGTTTATCAGTGAAAATGTCAGAGTAGGGAACTCCAAGGGCCCATCCCTCCAATAAAACAGTGAATAAATGGGCAAAAACTATCAGAACCAATTTTATTGGAGCTCTGGAAACTAATCAAAGGTTTATAGCAACCAGGAACATGCTTAATCAAGAAAAAATGGGGCCTGAATCTTTGTGGAAGAGCTTTGTGACTTTCTACTCACTAACAGACTACTAAGCTAAATTAACAGAAACTTCAACAGCCATGTACAGCAAGGAACACAGACTTTACAAAATTAGTTCAGAAATGTCACTAAACAAACAAACAAGAGCAAACACACCAAGGAACAACAGAAAACTATGTGGGGTGGGAGGGGCGGCAACATGATTTCAAGAGTTACCATATCATAATAGTCAAAATATTTAGTATTCAACAAAAAAAATTCCAAGGCATGAAAAATAAATGCATACATATGTACATACATAACAGTAGAGCCCATACAAGAAAAAAAATTAATAGAATCTGTCCCTGCAGAAGCCCAAATATTGGACTGATTAGAAAAAGACTAAATCAACTAACTTAAATATACTCAAAGAGATTAAAGGGAACCATGTACAAAGAAATAAAGGAAACCATGAGAATGATGTCTCACCAAATAGATAATATGAATAAAGAGATGGAAATTATAAAAAGGAACCAGATGGAAATTCTCAGGTTAAAAATTACAACGAAATTAAAAATTCATTAGAGGAGTTCAATAGTGGATTTGAATCAGAAGAAAAAGAATAGATGAAGATAGGACAATTGAAAGTATCTAGTCTCAGGAGCAAAAAGAAAAGGGAATGAAGAAAAATGAATGGTGCCTCAGAGACCTATGGAACACTATCAAGTGTACAATCATATGCATAATGTTAGTCACCAAAGGAGATGGGGGGGTACAGAAAGAATATTTGAAGAAATAATGACCCAAAACTTCCCAGTTATAATGAAATACATAAATCTACATGCCCAGTAAACTCAAGAACTCCAAAAAGGATAAATCCAGAGATCATGTTATAATCAAACTGTCAAAAGACAAAAATAATTCAGAAAGTGGCAAAAGAGAAGTAACTTACATACAAAGGATTCTCAATAAGATAAGCAGGTAATTTCTCATCAGAAACCATGAAGGCCAGAAAGCAGTGGAAGACATCTTCAGAGTGTTGTAAGTAAATGACTGTCAACCAATAATTCTATGTTGTGTTTGGCAAAAATGAAGGAGAACTTAAGACATTCCAGGATAAACAAAATCCTAGAGAGTTCATTGATAGTAGGCTTGTCCTACAAGAAATGCCAAAGGGAATCTGTCAGGCTAAAATGGAAACACACTAAACGTAACTCAAATTCATATAAGGAATTAAAAACACTGGTAAGGATAATTAAATAAGAAAATATAAAAGTCAGTATTACTATATTTTTGGTTAGTAACTCCTCATTTTTCCTATACAATTTAAAAGACAATTAACATAAGACAATCTATGTTGGTGAATACAAAATGTATAAATATATTACTTGTGATCAGAACAATATGAAGGGGAAGGACAGAGCTTTATAGGAGAAAAGTTTTTGTAAACTATTGAAATTAAGTTGATATTAATTAGAACTAGATGGTTATAAATTAAGATATTAATTGTAATCCCCAGGAAAAATGATCAACATTATATAGTAAAAAAAAATGAGAATTGAATCAAATTAGTATACTAAAAAATATCTAAAATAGAGAAGGCAATAACAGGAATTGGTGAACCAAAATGATGTAAGATATATAGAAAACAAATACTAAAATAGCAGAGGTAAGTCATTCCTTATAAGTAATTACATTAAGCATAAATGGAGCAAACTTTCCAATTAAAAGGCAGAGTTTGGAATAATGGATAAAAACCATGATGCAACTATACACTGCAGACAAGATATTCACTTTAGAACCAGAGACAAATGGGTTGAAAGTGAAAGGATGGAAAAATGTATTCCATGCAAACAGTAACCAAAGGAGAAATGGAGTGGATACTAATATCTGACAAAACAGACATTAAGACAAAAATTGTAACAAGACACAAAGAAGGACATTATACAATGATAAAAGGGTCAATCCATCAAGACAATATAAACATATATACAGCGAACAATAGAGCCCCAAAATATGTGACACAAAAACTGATAGAGCAGAAAGGATAAATAGTTCAAAAATAATGGTTAGAAACTTCAAATCTCAATTTCAATAATGGATAGAACAACTAGGCAAAAGATAAGCAAGGAAACAGACTTAATAATACTATAAGAATTAAATAATATTATAAACAAAACAGGCCTAAAAGAATATAGAACTCTTTACCCTACAACCGAGGAATATGCATTCCTCTCAAGTGCACATGGAACATTCTCTAGGGTAGACCATATATTAGGCCATAACACAAGTCAATAAATTTAAAGTATCTAGATCACAAAAAGTATGTTTTCACCCACAATGGAATTAAATTAGAAATCAATGACAGAAGGAAATCTGTAAAAATCACAAATATGTGGAAATTAACACTCTTAAACAACCAATGGATCAAAGAAGAAATCACAAGGTAAATAAGAGAATGCTTAAAGATGAATAAAAATGAAAATACAACATTTAAACTTATGGGATAAAGCTAACCCAGTGCTCAGAAGGAAATCTATAGCTGTAAATGCCTAGATTGAAAAAGAAAAAAGATCTCATCAAGAACCTAATCTTCCATATTAAGGAACTAGAAAAAGAAGAACAATCTAGACCCAGAGCATACAGAAGGAAGGAAATAAAAAGATTAGGGCAAATATAAATAAAATAGAAAACAGAAAAACATTGAGAACCAACAAATCCAAAAGCTAGTTCTTTGAAAAGAGAGAAGGCTCACACCACTAAAATCAAGTATAAAAGTGGGGACATTACTACTGACCTTACTGTAATAAAATGAATTATAAAAGTCCATGACCAGATGTTTCACTGGCAAATTTGATTAAATGTTTAAAGAAGAATTAAAAACAATCCTTCTCAAATTCTTCCAAAGAAATAGAGGAGAGAGCACTTCCTAATTTATTCTAAGGCCAGCATTACCCTGATACCAGAGCCAGACAAAGATGTCACTAAAAAAGAAAACTACAGACCAATACCCTTTATGAATGTAGTTTCAGTAATTCTTAACAAAATACTAGCAAACCAAATCTAGCAGCATATCAACAAGTGGGATTGATCCCAGGAATGTGAGGGTGTTTGATCCCAGGAATGTGAGGGTGTTTCAACATATGAAAATATGATCTGTTTGCTATTATTTTGTTGAGGATTTTTGCATCTGTGTTCATCAGTGTTATTGGCCTGTAGTTTTCTTTCTTTGTGACATCCTTGACTGGTTTTGGTATTAGGTTGATGGTGGCCTAGTAGAATGAGTTTGGGAGTGTTCCTCCACCTGCTATATTTTGGCAGAGTTTGAGAAGGATAGGTGTTAGCTCTTCTCTAAATGTTTGATAGAATTCGCCTGTGAAGCCATCTGGTCCTGGCCTTTTGTTTGTTGGAAAATTTTTTAATCACAGTTTCCATTTCAGTGCTTGTGATTGGTCTGTTCATATTTTCTATTTCTTCCTGATTCAGCCTCGGAAGGTTGTGCTTTTCTAAGAATTTGTCCATTTCTTTCAGATTGTCCATTTTATTGGCAAAGAGTTGCTTGTAGTAATCTCTGATGATCCTTTGTATTTCTGCAGTGTCAGTTGTTACTTGTCCTTTTTCATTTCTAATCCTTTTGATTTGAGTCTTTCCCCTTTTTTTCTTGATGAGTCTGGCTAATGGTTTACCAGTTTTGTTTATCTTCTCAAAGAACTGGCTTTTACTTTTATTGATCTTTGCTATTGTTTCCTTCATTTCTCTTTATTTCTGATCTCATCTTTTTTTTCTTTTTCTTGTGGTACGCGGGCCTCTCCCATTGCAGAGGACAGGCTCCAGACGCGCAGGCTCAGTGGCCATGGCTCACGGGCCCAGCCGCTCCGCAGCATGTGGGATCCTCCCAGACCAGGGCACGAACCCGTGTCCCCTGCATCGGCAGGCAGACTCTCAACCACTGCGCCACCAGGGAAGCCCTCTGATCTCATCTTTATGACTTATTTCCTTCTGCTAACTTTGGGGATTTTTTGTTCTTTTTTCTCTAATTGCTTTAGGTGTAAGGAGAGTTTGTTTATTTGAGAGGTTTCTTGTTTCTCGAGGTAGGATTGTATTGCTATAAACTTCCCTCTTAGAACTGCTCTTGCTGCATCCCATAGGTTTTTGGTCGTCATGTCTCCATTGTCATTTGTTTCTAGGTATTTTCTGATTTCCTATTTGATTTCTTCAGTGATCACTTCATTATTAAGTAGTGTATTGTTTAGCCTCCATGTGTCTGTATTTTTTAGTTTTTTTCCTGTAATTGATATCTAGTCTCATAGCGTTGTGGTTGGAAAGATGCTTGATATGATTTCAATTTTCTTAAATTTATCAAGGCTTGATTTGTGACCCAAAATATGATCTATCCTGGTGAATGTTCCATGAGCACTTGAGAAGAAAGTGTATTCTCTTGTTTTTGGATGAGATATCCTATAAATATCAATGACATCCATCTTGTTCAATGCGTCATTTAAAACTTGTGTTTCCTTATTTTCATTTTTGTTGATCTGTCCATTAGTTAAAGTGGGGTGTTAAATTCCCCTACAATTATTGTGTTACTGTTGATTTCCCCTTTTATGGCTGTTAGCATTTGCCTTATATATTGAAGTGCTCCTATATTGGGTGCATAAATATTTACAATTGTTCTATCTTCTTCTTGGATTGATCCCTTGATCATTATGTAGTGTCCTTCTTTGTCTATTGTAATAGTCTTTATTTTAAAGTCTATTTTGTCTGATATGAGAATTGCTACTCCAGCTTTCTTTTGATTTCCATTTGCATGGAATATCTTTTTCCATCCCCTCACTTTCAGTCTGTATGTGTCCCTAGGTCTGAAGTGGGTCTCTTGTAGACAGCATATATACGGGTCTTGTTTTTGTATCCATTCAGCCAGTCTATGTCTTTTGGTTGGAGTATTTAATACATTTAAATTTAAGGTAGGGGCTTCCCTGGTGATGTAGTGGTTGAGAGTCTGCCTGCCGATGCAGGGGACACGGGTTTGTGCCCCGGTCTGGGAAGATCCCACATGCCGCGGAGTGGCTGGGCCTGTGAGCCACGGCCGCTGAGCCTGTGTGTCTGAAGCCTGTGCTCTGCAACAGGAGAGGCCACAACAGTGAGAGGCCCGTGTACCAAAAAAAAAAAAAAAAAAAAAATTTAAGGTAGTTATCAATATGTATGTTCCTATTATCATTTTCTTAATTGTTTTGGGTTTGTTATGTAGGTCTTTTCCTTCTCTTGTGTTTCCTACCTAGAGAAGTTCCTTTAGCATTTGTTGTAAAGCTGGTTTGGTGGTGCTGAATTCTCTTAGTTTTTGCTTGTCTGTAAAGGTTTTAATTCTTTGTCGAATCTGAATGAAATCCTTGCTGGATAGAGTAATCTTGGTTGTAGGTTTTTCCTTTTCATCACTTTAAATATGTCCTGCCACTCCCTTCTGGCTTGCAGAGTTTCTGCTGAAAGATCAGCTGTTAACCTTATGGGAGTTCCCATGTATATTATTTGTTTCCTTTCCCTTGCTGCTTTAAATATTTTTCTTTGTATTTTATTTTTGAAAGTTTGATTAATATGTATCTTGGCGTGTTTCTCCTTGGATTTATCCTGTATGGGACTCTCTGTGCTTCCTGGACTTGATTGACTCTTTCTTTTCCCATATTAATGAAATTTTCAACTATAATCTCTTCAAATGTTTTCTCAGTCCCTTTTTTCTCTCTTCTTCTTCTGGGACCCCTATAATGTGAATGTTTGTGCATGTAATGTTGTCCCTGAGGTCTCAGAGACTGCCCTCAATTCTTTTCATTCTTTTTTCTTTATTTGCTCCTTGGCAGTTATTTCCACCATTCTATCTTCCAGCTTACTTACTTATTCTTCTGCCTCAATTATTCTGTTATTGATTCCTTCTAGTGTATTTTTCATTTCAGTTATTGTGCTGTTCATCTCTGTTTGTTTGTTCTTTAGTTCTTCTAGATCTTTGTTAAACATTTCTTGTATTTTCTTGATCCATGCCTCCATTCTATTTCCATGATTCTAGATCATCTTTACTATCATTACTCTGAATTCGTTTTCAGGTAGGTTGCCTATTTCCTCTTCATTTATTTGGTCTTGTAGGTTTTTACCTTGCTCCTTCATCTGTGATGTATTTTTTTGTCATCTCTTTTTTTTTTTTTTTGATGGGTGGGGTTGTGTTCCTGTGTTACTGGTTGTTTGGCCTGAGGCCTCCAGCACTGGAGTTTGTGGGCTGTTGGGTAGACCTGGGTCTTGGTGCCATAATGAGGACCTCCAGGAGAACTCACTCCCATTAATATTCCCTGTGGTCTGAGGTTCTCTGTTAGTCCAGTGGTTCAGACTTGGTGCTCCCACCACAGGAGCTCAGGCCTGACCCCCAGCTTGTGAACCAAGATACTGCAAGCTGCGTGAGGAAGCAAAAAAAAAAAAAAAAGAAAAGAAAAAGGAAAAAAGGAGTAGAACAGTAACAAGGAGTAAAGAATAAAATAAGATTAGAAAACTAACAGATATGTTAGAAAAATAACAAAATAAAAATATAGATGAAACAACTTGAAGGTAAAACAGAACCACAATGGCAAAAAAGAGAAAAAAAGAAGCTGGCAAAGGCCTTGGCTGTGGGGGTGGGGCTTAGGCAGGTGCAGGGTTTAGGCAGTGGGCGGGGCCTATGCTTAGGACCCACTGGGCCGGAAAAGGCCCTGGGTGGTGGGGTGGGGCTTAGGCTCAACGCAGCAGGAGGTGCCCAGGAGTGCCTCTGGCCTTGGAGGATGGAGGACCAGGTCCGGGACCCCAGCAGGCTCCCTGGGCCCGTGTGGATGGGGAAACGCTAAGTGCATTCCCCCCGATCCTCCGATCCCGGAGGGTCCCCCCTGTCTGCCTCTCCTCCTCTTCCCCCCTCGTGCCTCCCTCTGACACCCCTAGTTCCCTCGCGGCCAGAGGGGGTCTTGGAGGGTGGAGGAGCAGGCCTGGGAGCCCAGCAGGCTTCCCGGGGCCTGAGTGGGTGGGGGAAACACCCTCCATGCCTCCCTTGATCCACTGAGGCCCCAAGGGTCCCTCCAGGCCAAGCAACACCTCCCCTCTCCCTGCCACCCCTCAGGGGTGCTGGTCCTGTCTGGCCTCCATTTTTCCTCCCCGCTCACTCCCGCCAACATTCTACCTGGTCACTCAGGGGTTCCTCCTGTCTCCTTGGGCATCAAGGTCCCCCACCAGTGTCCGGCAGGTGCCCTAGTTGTGAGGAGAGGCAAACTCCACATCCTCCAATGCCAATCAGCTGTACTTCTATATTCTATACACTAGAAATGAAAAATCTGAAAACCAAATTAAGAAAATTCTATTTATAAAAGCATTAATAAGAATAAAATATTTAGGAATAAATTTAACCAAGGAGATATAAGACTTGTAAACTTAAAACTTCAAAATATTGTTGAAAGAAGACCTAAATAAATGGAAAGACATCCCATGGTCATGTATTGGAAGCCTTAATGTTGTTAAGATGGCAATACTACCCAAATTTATCTACAGATTCAATGTAATCTTTATAAAAATTTCAACTTCCTTTTTTTGCAGAAAGGGATAAACTGATCCTAAAATTTATTGAATTGCAAGGGACTTTGAATAGCCAAAACAATATTGAAAAAGCAGAGCAAAGTTGGGAAACTCTTCCTGATTTCAAAACCTACTACAAAGCTGCTATAATCAAAATACTGAGATACTGGCATAAAGATAGACATATATATTAATGGAATAGAATTGAGAGTCCATAAATAAACCCTTACATTTACAGTCAGTTGATTTACTGCAAGGGTGCTAAGACATTCAATGAGGAAAGAAGAATCTTTTCAATAAATGGGGCTGCGATAATTGGATATGCACATGCGAAAGAATGAAGTTAGACCTCACACAATATGTAGTAGGTTTCTCCAGAGAAACAGAGCCAATAGGAATATAATGTTGGATAGGAGTAGTGAGAGCACACATTCTTGTGTTCTTCCAGATAGATAGATAGATAGATCGATGATAGAGTGGAGGGCAAGCTGGAAGCTCGGGAGACTGTAGTTCCAGTCCAATTCTAAAGGCCTGAGAACCAGAAGAACCAATGGTGTAGTTCCAGTCCAAAGGCTGGCAGGCTTGAGATTCAGGAAGAGGCAGTGTTTCATTTTGAGTCCAAAAGCAGTAAAAAGCCAATGTCCCGCTTCAAAGGCAGGAAGAACTCTTTCTTACTCAGAGAAGGGTTAGTCTTTTTATTCCATCCAGGCCTTCAACTGATTTGATGAGGTCCATCCACATGAGCATTCTACTTTACCCTTTAAATTGGCAGAGGGCAGTCTACTAATTTAAATGTTAGTCTCATCCAAAAACACCCTCACAAAAACACCCAGAATAATGTTTGACCAAATATCTGGGCTCCTGGGGTCCAGTCAAGTTGACATAAAATTAACCAGCACATCGCATTAAAAAAAGAAAACCTAAAAATTGATCAAGGACCTAAATGTACGAGCTGAAACTATAAAACTATTAGAAGAAAACATAGGTATAAATTTTTGTAACCTTGGATTTGAGAATGGATTCTTTAAAATGACACTAAAAACAAAGCAATAAAAAAATAGATAAATGGGATTTTACCAAAATTAAAAACTTTGAGCATCAAAAGACATTATCAATAAAATTAAAAGACAACACACAAAATGCAAAACATATTTGCAAATCATGTATCTGAAAAGGGTCTAATATCCAGACTACATAAAAGAACCCTTACAACTCAACTACAAAAAGACAAACAACCCAATTTAAAGATGGACAAAGGATTTGAGTAGACATTTCTCCAAAGAACATATACTAATGACCAATAAGCATATGACATCATTAGTCATTAGGGAAATGCAAATCAAAACCACAATGCGATATCATTTCATACCCTTTAGGGTAGCTATCATTAAAAAACAAAAGAAACAAAAGGGACTTCCCTGGCAGTCCAGTGGTTAAGACTCTGCTTCCAATGCAGGGGTCATGGGTTCAATCTCTGGTCAGGAAACTAAGATCCCACATGCAGTGAACCAAAAAAAAAAAAAAAAGAAGAAGAAGAAGAAGAAAAAGCAATAAATAACAAGTTGTTGATGAACATGTGGAGAAACTGGAACCCTCATACATTGCTGGTGGGAATATAAAATTGTGCAGCCACTGTACAAAGCAGTTGAGGAGTTCTGCAAAATGTTAAACATAGAATTACCATATGACCCAGCAATTCCACTGTTAACCACATACCCAAGGTAAATGGATATATACTTAGAATATGAAAATACGGAAACATATGTGCACATAAAAATGTGTACATGAACGTTCATAGCAGCACTATTTTAATAGTTCAAAAGTGGGAACAACCCAAATATCCATGAATTGATGAATGGATAAACAAAATGTCCACCCAATGGAATATCATTTAGCCATAAAAAATGAAGTACTGATATATGCTATATCAATGAAACTTGAAACCATTATGCTAAATGAAAGAAGCAAGACACGAAAAGTCACATATTGCATGATTTCATTTACATTCACTGTCCAGAACAGGCAAATTCATAGAAACTGAAAGCAGATTGGCAGCTGCCAATCTGGGGGAAGTGGGAAAAGGGAAGTGTCTGCTTAGTGGCATAGGTTTCTTTTTGGTGTTATCAGAATGCTCTGGAATTAGATAATAATGATGGTTGTACATCATTTTGAATGTACTCAAAGACACTGAACGGTACACTTTAATATGGTTAAAATGGAGAATTTTATGTTGTGTGAATTTTACCTTAATAAAACTGGAGAGATTCAGATAATCCTTATGGTTTTACAGTCAAGATAGATTTTATGGGGGACCTTACAAAATACAGAGAAGGTGGATCATCAGTCCCAAAATATGTTAATAATCTGGGACAGAGGTTGGTATTCTATGGTATACAGGCCAAATCTGACCAACCTAAAACATTTTCTATATGGCTCTTTACAAATAAAAGATTGTTGACCCTGATCTATGGTGATGATAAGCAATAATCCCTCATGTTTATAGAGTGCATTTCAGTTTACAAAGCACATCCATTTTCTCTCAGCTGACTTTCAAAATAACGTTGTGAAGTAGATGAGGTTTGGTTCCTCCTTATGGGGGGGAAACTGAAGCTTGGAGAGGTTAAGCTACTCATATCCTTGTTCTGTCACTTGCTAGAACTCAGATGGTCTGAGTGTAATTCAGTGTTCTACCCCTATATCCCACTGCCTCTGTGAACACTTTGAAACAGTAACTAAAGGCTCTGTGAAAATACAATACAATTTAGACTTGACAGATCAACCCAAGGTTGAGAAAAAGGCCAATAGAGCTTTGGCTAAATATTGCTGGGATCTCTCTCTCTCTCAACTTTATATCTCTTCTGGCGATGGTCATATATTTTTCTAAATGAAATGCCACCATATTGAAGGAATCAGGAACTGTCAGGCCAAAATCTTTCAAGTGTTACAGAGTTGGACAGTTTGCTATATTTCAAGCACATCAGGTCAAACAATATTACAAAAATGGACTCCTCTGTGATATGTCCCTTTATAGGAGCCATGACATTCACTCCTTCCCTTAATGTCCTGCATCCAACCTGCAGCTTCAGCTGTCTTCCAGACGGCATATCATGCAGTCGCTATTCTGTCTTCCCACCAATTGACGAGGTGCCGTATTTCCCTCCCCTGTTGGGGAGGAGGGGCGGGTGGCAATTGATACGGATATTCCTTAATAGGCCCTTGGCACCTGAGTAGCCAATCAGCAGCTTCAAAGATGGGCTCCCTACCTCGAGGTCACTGTTTTCTCCCTCCACCCTTCACCCCACATGCGCCTGGCTTAGTACAATTCCATGCACTGCTCATGTACGATCTGTGATCTTCTCCAGTCAATTCTGGATGATGGTCTCGTATAGAGGGGGAAGGAGCACCGCATGCACTGTTGATTCAGGTGCTCAAGGGCTATGAAGTAAATGACTGCCCCTACTGGAGGCACCGTAATAGAATTGTGGGAGATTTATAATTATATCCCTCCATCCAAGTCAGTTAATTAATCAGCCCTTCCCACACATTTCCATTAGGTTCCTCTCACTAGGTAGGCCATTTTACTCACAGCATGATAGCTCCTCCATTCAGTTCTCTTCCTGCCCTCTTCTTGGGGATCTTTTTCACTGAGGGACTAGCAAAACCTCTCCCCAGGTGCTCGCTTAAAAAATTCCAGGCCCTTCCCTTCTTTGGGGCCCTCATATAGATGCCAGATTACTGGTTAAGGTCTTAGTACTTTGAATTTAATCTACATGGCCAAACGCCCCTGATTAGTTTAGAAGCAGCTTCAATTCCCCCACCTGATGTTTCAATTGCACCCCTGGATTAGATGCTACCTTAATTTTTGTGTACCCATTAGGGGAAAGAATTTAAAACCCTTTCCTCACTTTCACAGCTGGACCCTGATCCCCTTGCCTATAACACCTGGATTCTAAATATCCTCTGGGGACAAACAGTATTAGCAGCCCCCTTCTTCCATCTAGGTAGTCCCAATGCCTTGGATTTTTTTGTTTTCTTCTTTCTCATGCAAAGACCTTGTCTCATCAGCATCACTAGTACCTCTGGCAGTGTGTTACCTTAGATTCCCGGCAGTTTGCAGCATCCATCTGGACCTCCTCCTTGTTGTATTCTAAATCTCCCCCCTCTTGCTAGGCTCAACCCTCTACATGTTCAGTTTCTAAGATATGAGTCCTAGGTCTGCCTTCCTTATCCAATGCTCCTGCCTCTTTGTGGGGAGGGGTTGAGATTGAAATAGCCTCCATGGTTCTGCCTCAAAATTCTTCCCTAGTTGATGATGTTGCTCTGTCTTGCTCAGGCTTCACCAGAAGTCTTCTTGGTTCACTCTAAGCAAAAAGCCTAACTCTGACAGAATACTTCAGTGGGCCTCTGTTCCCATATCTCACCTAAGATTTATTAAGGGAAATTCAAATCCAGAACCTCACAGGGTACACAGGTTATGTTATGGTGGAATTGTAATTGCACCTGTATTGCTCCCAATCCTGCAGCTGGCAGAGAGGAGCTGAGAATGAGACCAAGCGGCTGTGTAGTTTCTCCGCAGTGATGTATCAGGAGGAGAAAGTGGGTGCTCTCTGGACAGCTTCCTGCTCAGCCCTTTTCTCTTCCAACTCCTAAACCTTTGTTAAGGAGTTTAGGTGGAGTTTTCAGCACAGATTATTGACCACTAAAAGTGAGCTGAAAGCTACTTATACCTTAATGATGAATCTGGCCGTGTACCAAAAAGTCTCCTCCCCAGCCTACTCTAGGCCATTTTGCGGACTACTCTTCTTCCCTCCTCATTTTTAAGTATCCAGCTGGAGTGGACTCTGCATTCTTTAAAGTTCTCTTTATAAAGGAGTAAGGTGTTCATGACCTGCCCCAACCATCTGTAAAAGCGGTGCCACTCAACTAACTTTCTGGAGGGTATATGAGAGCCGTAAGTTGGTTTTTCACTCCCTGTGTATCAGTGTACCATTAGACTGAGTGCTGTTGAGGTAGCAGAATTAGTGATAGCTTTCAGTTTTGTATTGCTTATGGGAATCTTAGTTTCTATGTATAATTATCCTGCAACAGGCTAGTGATCTTTTTAAAATGCAAATCAAAGCATATCATTCTCCTACTGAAAACCCTCCAGTGCTTATCCATTGTACTTTGAATAAAACCCAAGCTTCTTCATGTGGCTTACACAATTCTGCATGATCTGGGCTCTGCTCACCTCTCTGAGCTCATCCTGCACCATGCTTCCAGCACTCACAAATTCTTCAGCCCCAGAGAACTTATTTCTGTTCTTTTAACTACAAGCCTGTTTCTACCTCAGGGACTTGGCACCTGCCATTCCTTTAGCTTGGTACGCTCTTTCCTCAGATCCTTGAATACCTGGCCCCTCCTCATCATTCAGATATCAGATCAAATGTCATTCTATCAAAAAGGCTTTCCATGACCACCTAACCAAAGAAAACCCTTTTTCTTCCGATCACTTACTTTCATGTCACTCTGCTTTATTTTCTTCACAATAGTTGCCACAATCTGGAAATTATTTTAATTATCTATGTGCTTATCATCTGTCTGCCCCCAATAGAAATGTAAGTTCCATGAAATAGAGGCCTTGTGTATCTTACTCACTGCTATGTCACCAGTGCTGGGCACAAATATTTGTTGATGAATGACTGGATGGCATAAGATATGAGCTCATAGCTCTCTGTCAACTTTGTTAAATGACCCTCGATGATTTTGTCATATATCTTTCAAGACAACAGTTTTCGAAATATAACAGTTCCTGGATACTTGGCTGTCTGACTTTGGATAATTCGTTTATTCAAGCATTTACTGAGGGCTAGGCACTATGCTAAGCACTGGGAATATAAAAATAAATAAGGGGCTTCCCTGGTGGCACAGTGGTTAAGAATCCGCCTGCCAATGCAGGGGACACGGGTTCGAGCCCTGGCCCAGGAAGATCCCACATGTCGCGGAGTAACTAAGCCCATGTGCCACAATTACTGAGCCCACGTACCACAACTACTGAAGCCCGTGCACCTAGAGCCTGTGCTCCGCAATAAGAGAAGCCACTGCAATAAGAAGCCCGCGCACCGCAATGAAGAGTAGCCCCCGCTCTCCGCAACCAGAGAAAGCCCATGCAAGCAACGAAGACCCAATGCAGCCAAAAATAAATAAAATAAATAAATTTATAAATAAGCAAGCAAACAAACAAACAAACAAATAAATAATACTCCAGCCTCTGCCACCAGGGATCTCATAGTCTATTGGGAAGGTGGACCTATAAATTATTGTAGTACAATGGGGTAAATGGTATGATAGAAGTTTGAATTATGTGCTGTGACAACACTAAAGAGAAAGAGTCCATCTCTTTGGTGCTGAAGTAGGGATGGAGGTGGTTCAAGGATGTAATCTCAGAGGAAGTGCTATGTTAGCTGGATCTTGAAGAATGGATGAGTTCATTGGGGAATGAGGACAGGAAGCACATTCTCTCATGTGTGGACTATGGGAAAGAGAAAGAGCATTGGCTATTCTGGGGATGGCACGTTGAAGGCTGTTACTAGAACACAGAGTGATTGTGGGAGATGAAGCTGGAAAAGAAGGCAGAAGTCTGTTGCGTTGAAAGTAGTTTTCATCTCAACAGGGGTGGGGGCACCTATGTGATGCTCCCTATATACACTTTACCCGCTCCAAAAAAAGTAAATTAAGTTGCCACCTGAGAGTTAAACTAGTAAAATTCACATGCAAGGCACAGGATTAGATATCTGGAAACCAACCAGGAAATTATCAGTAAACACGTGACTGGAAATTTTGCAAACTCTCAAAACTCTGCTCAAGGTGAACTAGGACAAATCTTAAGGAGGCAGAACTGGAATGCAACTGTAATTTTGGTAAGTGGAAACCAAATTAATTGTATTATACACTTCTTGGAGTGAATAGAAAGTAGTTGGCCAGCTAGAAGCAAAGAAATGACAGTTACCAGCCAGCTCCATCCAAGAGAATGATCTTGGCCAAGTGAACCCGGCGTTATGGGTTCTTTGGCAAGGCTGGCCCTATACTGATGAGAGTGCTTCAGGTTGTCTAATCTGAGAGATCCTTTTTATGATCAACTAACTCCCCTTGTTCTGATTTTATGCTCACCAAGCAATGTTTTGAGAATTTACTTGACTCCCCATACAACTTGCCCGCAGGGAAAGAATACACTGATCTGCCCACTCAAGCATTTTAGCCTGTTTAACAATTGTATTTCTCATTGTAAATTAATGAGTTGGTATGCCAGTATAGCTATATGTAAGACCAGAATACCAATATATTTGTGGAGGATAGAGAAATATAGATATAAATACAAACATTATTGAAGTCTCTATGTATCAAAAAGCCACGTGAGCCTGCTTAAGTTGACTTTACCTTATTGAATTCACTCAATCCAGACTCTGATCTTTAGCCTTGCAGAAAGCTAATTTTGTCTTTTTGCTGAGAGTCCAGACATCTCCTGCAAGGTTTTGGAAGCAACCAGTTGGTATTCCCCAGGTGATGGGACCATCTGCCTTGCCATGTCCTGCACTCTGAAGTTTACTAAGGGGATAGTGTTCATTCTTCTGTGTTTGTTTTCAAATATGCCATCCATATTGGAGGAGTTCAATCTGAGAGAATGAACATTGCTGTCAAAAGGCATGTGGACAGAAAACATTCTGGTTCCTTTTTTTTTTTTTTAACTTTCCATTCTCAAAATCAGACCCTCAGAAAAGGATTTGGGTACAGGTGGTTTATTTGGGAGGTGATCTCAGGAAGCGCAAAAAGAAAATAGGGAAAGTGAGACAAGGAAGAAAAACTAATATTGAGAATGTTAATGTGCAAGTTACCTGTGGGCAGCTGGGACTCAGGCCTGCTGGGGACTTTCTGAGAAACTGTGTGAGACGTGTCTCAGAATCATCCCGCTGGAGGACAGAGAGTCTGTGATATTTGTCCATGGACTTCCATCCCCACTGGTTGAAGTTTAGCCTCAGTGGTGTTAAAATAGCCTGCACTTCCAGAGCACAACTGGGGGAGGCAGAGCAAGCTTCTATTGTGCCCAAGAAAGCCGCAGACAGAGAGGAAAGACAGTCCACTTAACGTGGATGACTGTCAGGACGCTGGAAACTGCAGCTGCAGGTGAAATCAGGTGGGCCGGGGAATATGGGGCCTCAACAGCATCTTGGACATAACTGGAAACAAATCTGACAGACCTTGAGACTCCAGTGGACACAGGAGCAAAGGATATGAACTGGCAAACTGTACACAAAAAAATATGAATGCCAACAATAATATTTTTAAGCATTTAAACTCAGTAGTAATCAATGAACTGCAAGTATAAATGAGATGCTTTTTTTTTTTTGCAGTACGCGGGCCTCTCACTGTTGTGGCCTCTCCCGTTGCAGAGCACAGGCTCCGGACGCGCAGGCTCAGCGGCCATGGCTCACGGGCCCAGCCGCTCCACGGCATGTGGGATCCTCCTGGACCGGGGCACGAACCTGTGTCCCCTGCATCGGCAGGCGGACTCTCAACAACTGCGCCACCAGGGAAGCCCCCGATGCTATCTTTTTTTGTCTATCAAATTAGCAAAGGCCAATTTTTCAATTGAAAAAAAGGGTACTGATGGAATACACTCTCATTCACTGTAGGTGGAATTGTAAATTGGCAAAAACCTTTCTGAGAAGCAGTTTTTCAACGTGTATGAAGAGTCTTCACAATTTTTATGTCTTTCAACTGAGGAATTCCTGATAAAAGATAAGGATGTTGATCTCAGTGTTATTTATAACACTACATGTCCAATAATAGGGGAATGGTTGAAATAATTACAGTATAGTCACATACTAAAAAATAGCAAGCCATAGAATCAGGTTTTCAAATATTCAGCCACATTGAAAATGCTCATGATATATTAAATGAAAAAGCATAATCCAAAACTGTACATACAGTATGATCCTATTTTTTTCAATTCAGAGATGACTTAGATTGTAAGAAATTGGTTTATTAATAGCTTGGGGGAAAAGAAACACTACCTCTAATATACCCAAATTGTGTTCTGCTGATAGTAATGTGCATAGATCCATACAATTTATACCACTTTCTTCTTCAGGAACACCCCCAAAAGTAGAGTCTAACCTTTCTTCACATTCCAGAATCTAAAGATCCTTCTGAATTACTTTTGGCCATTGGCAGTGTCGCAGCATATTGAGTTGAGATGTGGCTGCTTTTCATAACCCTGGCTTGTGGTGATACGACAAGATCATATCAAAGCATGTAGAAGAATCTTGGGAGTTCATCCACATTTCCTCTTCGGTTAAACTCATAGCTTCTTGTTTTCTTTCCGTTGTCTATTTTATTTTCAATTCAATTACATTAGCTAGAAATCAATCAGACTTTCTCTTGAAAGTCACTCAGAAGCTTTTGACAGATAGACGTTCAGTGCCTGAGTAATAGTCCCTCACAATGCATGCAACGGTCACACCAACCTTCCCTAGCTTTGAAAATTTTATGATCTATTCCAAGAGATCTGGCAATTTCTACTGTCTTTAATTGCATTGTCTGCACTATGACAGGCAATCTTCTGCAGACACAATAATTTTTCATTTCAATGATGCATCATAGTGTAATTTTTAGAAGACATTTTAAGTGACAATTAGGGAGAAAGCCAAATTTAAGTTAAAAATTTAACCACGAGTGATGCAACCAATGCAAATAACTCACTTGAAGTGAGAGTCAGATGAACAGATATCCTCGACACCTGGCTAAGTCTGCGCACACACAGGCAACGGCAACAATATCGCAGTGGATTCTTCTGTCTGGCCATTTGCAAATCACTTTTGACATCCATTATAAGATGTATCTTGATTTCAGAAATGAAGAATATGTGTCTCAGGATTCAGGAAATGCGGTTTGAAATATGTCTACAAACATACAGAAAAAAGACAAAAAGGAAATGCACCAAAATGCTTACAGGTTGTGTATACTTCAGCTTATCTTCATTCTCTGAACATCTGAAGTAAGCTTGTTTTACTGTTACATTGTAAAAACATTACAGATTTTTTTTTAAAGAACTGGGCTTTGTATTTTAAAGGCTGTTGCTCCCCTTTGGGATATAAAAAGTTGGAATAGAGAAAGACAACCTGGATGGATACTTGCAGGACCACGGTAATCTTTGGGATCTTCCTGGCCCAACAGAACAAATAAATGAGTACTCTCAACTCAGAGGATAACTTAAAAGTGAGGAAACAAATCAGAAACTCTGAAGTTACATTTGCAGTTCCAGGCCAGTTTCTGATTTGTCACACCATTTCGACAAGTCACTTACTTCTCATACTTGTTTTTGCTCCTGGAAATAGAGGCCTTCCTCTTCATGGTAGTGGCAGAAATGTGGCTAAAAACATAAACAAAAACATTGATCAAATACTTCATAATCTTGCTTGTGTTCCCATAGACAATGCAAATATACATCCAAAATCCATATATTAGGGCTTCCCTGGTGGTGCAGTGGTTGAGAATCTGCCTGCTAATGCAGGGGACACGGGTTCGAGCCCTGGTCTGGGAGGATCCCACATGCCGCGGAGCAACTAGGCCCATGAGCCACAGCTACTGAGCCTGCGCGTCTGGAGCCTGTGCTCCACAACAAGAGAGGCCGCAAAAGTGAGAGGCCCGTGGACCGCGATGAAGAGTGGCCCCCGCTTGCCACAACTAGAGAAAGCCCTCGCACAGAAACGAAGACCCAACACAGCAAAAATAAATATAAATAAATTAATAAACTCCTACCCCCAACATCTTCTTTTTTAAAAAAAAAAGATGAGCTTTGGAGATTATGTTTCAAATTCCAGCTCCCCTACTTTAAAAAAAAAAAATCCATATGTTAGCTGGCAAGTATTTAGAGCTGATGCTTGAGGGCCGTTTCTGTCCCCGTAGCCCATTTCTTAGGAGGATCTCACCAGAAAGTTTCCTCAGGGTGTGTGTGTGAGGGGTAAGGGGGTGGGGAGGGGTGTGTGTGTGTGTGTGCGGGGGTGAGATTGGGGGGGTGGTATTGGGGGTGTGGCTGTGTATGTGGTGTGTGTGTATGTGTGGTGTGTGTGTGTGTGCACAACACATTGGGAAATACAGACCAGGAGTGCAGGGGTGGTGGTGAACAGAGAGCCTTGGGGCTCACAGTCTCACACAGTTCTGCTTCTGGGGCTTGGGGGAAATGCCAGGGCTTGTGTAATTCCTGTCACTGGGCACAGGCAAATGAATTCTATAGTGGTAGCCCTTGGGGGCACTCTCCAACTGAGAGAACTTCATTTCAGCTAATTAACGTGGCCTCCGTTCCCACTACTTGTGGATGAGGAGACAGGCCTGGAAAACTTGCTCTACGTCACACACTTTTGCTAAGTCTTACCCCCAGGCCCGACTCCTAAAGCCAAGCTGGGAGAAGGGGAGACGGACCATCAGTGAGGGGCTCTGGCTACAGGCAGCAGAGCCAAAGTGTGACATGAGGAGAAGTAGCAGAGCTCACAGCACCTTACCCAGTACAGCCCTCAGGAAATATGCTTTGAAGTGTTGCAATACTTTAGCTCATTTAATCTTCCCAACAGCTCAAGGCTATGCACAGTGGGGTTTGGAGGAGCCCGGCCTGCTTGGTTTATGTGTAGCACAGTGTAAACAGCCAAAGCCCAGTCACTGCTATTATTCTCATCACCGTCATCATTATTCCCAGCCCAGAAAGGGCCTGCTAATCAATACCTTATCCCGGCAAGATTGTCACCATCACTCCATCCCAACCTGCACTGTCCTACCCTGGGAGTTTAAATCACTCCTTTGAGGTAAAGCAGTAAAGACCCTATTAAGATGCAGGTGTTTTCCGGGAGATGATCTGCCTCAGGCCTTTTTCATGCATCAGTAACTTGGCAACGTGATGGTACTGGGCAGCCAGGGTGGGGATCCAGAGAACTGTGTGACTCAAGAAGGAGGAACCCAGAAATGAGGCTGCTGGGCCTTGCAAAGTTGCCTCCAACGAGACCAGCCTATAGCGTAGGTACGCAGGACAGTGGAGGGGACTGAACCAACGAATCACCCCAAGTCTGGCACACTGCCGTGTCTGTAGGGATCAGAAGGGGAGAGATGAAAGCAGTATAAGCCAGGAGGAGTCTCATACCTCAGCCTCAAAGCCAAGAAGACCCCAGGGTTTTTTCTTTCCCCATTGGCTTGCCTTTAATTAGACTTAACCCTTATTTATTTATTTATTTATTTATTTATGGCTGCACTGGGTCTTCCTTGCTGCGTGGGCTTTCTCTAGTCACGGTGAGCAGGCTTCTCACTGCGGTGGCTTCTTTTATTGTGGAGCACGGGCTCCAGGTGCACGGACTTCAGTAGTTGTGGCATGTGGGCTCAGTAGTTGTGGTTCACAGGCTCAGTAGTTGTGGCGCACGGGCTTAGTTGCTCAGTGGCATGTGAGATCTTCCCGGACTAGGGCTCAAACCCGTGTCTCCTGCATTGGCAGGCGGATTCTTAACCACTGCGCCACCAGGGAAGTTCCAACGCTTATGCTTTTTTTTTTTTTTTTTTTTTTTTTGGCGGTACGTGGGCCTCTCACTGTTGTGGCCTCTCCCGTTGCGGAGCACAGGCTCCGGAGGCTCAGGCTCAGCGGCCATGGCTCACGGGCCCAGCCGCTCCGTGGCATGTGGGATCTTCCTGGACCGGGGCACGAACCCGTGTCCCCTGCATCGGCAGGCGGACTCTCAACCACTGTGCCACCAGGGAAGCCCCAACGCTTATGCTTTTAAAAGTGGAATCACAGAAAGCAAGGGTATAGGGGAATAATTTTCCAATACTTTTCTTGTAAACTCAAATTCTTCTTTGGAGTAAAGCAGGCTTTTACTGCTCACAAGGTTATTTGTGAGCTGCAAAATTTTTTTGCTGTATTCCTCCATTCAACCTGGCCACCACAATCAGAGAGAAAACACAAGGACACTTTTTTCTTGCATCTGTAGTGGAAGAAGAACCCAGGTTTTGAGAGGTAAAATTGACCCCAGACTGGTAGAAGAAATATGTCCTTCTCCTTCCTGGGCTCTCAAGTGTCGTGAGGGGAGGTCCAAGGAATTGTGTGTATGACTAGGTGGGGAGGGATACTTTTTTCTTTTTCTTTTCTTTTTTTTTTTTTTTTGTGGTATGCGGGCCTCTCACTGTTGTGGCCTCTCCCGTTGTGGAGCACAGGCTCCGAACGCACAGGCCCAGCGGCCACGGCTCATGGGCCCAGCCGCTCTGTGGCATGTGGGATCCTCCCGGACCGGGGCACGAACCCACGTCCCCTGCATCGGCAGATGGACTCCCACCCACTGCGCCACCAGGGAAGCCCGAGGGAGACTTTTTTCACCAGCAGCAAGCTAGATGCTGCTTTGGACAAACCAGCAGGACACAATAATTGATTGCCTTCTTGCTGCAAAATCAAAATGGCTTTTGATGTTCAGCCATTCATTGCCATAACTGGAATAATAACACAATTCATTTTAGCTGCAGCCCTGCAAATGAATGGCTTTAATAATGGCTAATTTGGGATGATGAATGTACCATTTGGGGGTGACATTAGTGCTGAATAAGGAGAAGGGCGTGCAAGAGACAGAGGGAGGAAGGGTTGAGCTACACAAGGCTAGCCATGTTTGCTAACTTCCAAGGCTGCCAGCCCTTCAATTCCACTCCACAGCATTGATTTAGCAAGCATCTACTCCACACCTGGCACTGGGCTGAGGGTTGGAGGAGATTCTGAAGAGATATATGACTAGGATGACCATATATCCCGGTTACCTTAGGACAGTACTTGTTTATGCTGGGACCTGATGCAATTATTAACACCCCTTCCCTACTCTAAAAAATATCTTGGTTTGGGCAATAAATTATATTATCATTCTGTGAGGCTCACTCTCTGCTTTTCATGAGCATACAGCTTTTCTGGGAAGACAAGACATTTATGCACATGGAGCGATTATAGTGTATCAGGAGACAGTGCGTAACCAATAGATGAATCAAATAAGCACAAGCAACAAAATCAATGCTCACAAGTTTGAAATTGATGATGGCTGTGGATTTCAATACATTGAAGGTGACTTTCACATGCATGGGGATGATAAACCCCAATATGTTATCTTTCTTGATCTTCACAGCAAACTTAATGTGACCCCCCCATCTCATAGATAAGGAACTAGGGGCCCAGAGAAAGGAGCTGATTGCTCAAGGTCACAGAGCTAGTAAGTGATGAAGTCAGGATTTGAATCAAGGACTATTTTAACTTAAAAGCCAACTATAGGGCTTCCCTGGTGGCGCAGTGGTTGAGAGTCCACCTGCCGATGCAGGGGACGCGGGTTCGTGCTCCGGTTCGGGAAGATCCCACGTGCCGCGGAGCGGCTGGGCCCGTGAGCCATGGCCGCTGAGCCTGCGCGTCCAGAGCCTGTGCTCCTCAACAGGAGAGGCCACAACAGTGAGAGGCCTGCATACCGCAAATAAATAAATAAATAAGCCAACTACATTTCACCTTCAGAACTAACATCAGTGCTGGTTGGAGGGACCAAGGGAGCCCATAAAGGAAGTTTACTGTTATTGAGGAATGAATCCACAGGTAACAGGGAACAGAGTAAAAAAAAGTGATAGATGTAAACCTTAGAAGAGAGAATAAAGAAATTTAGGTGAGGTGCGATTAATTGGGGATGATTTTGCACCAGGCGGTGAGTTTTGCCCTAGGTTTGAAATTACTGATGAATATGGGTTAACAGAGAACAAAGAAGGTGCTTTCTCATGCGACGGAATGATAAACTCCAAATCAGGGTACTCTTACTCGGAAGTGGGGAAGTGGATGGGAATGGGGTAAACAGGAGATGCCAATTATATTTGTAAGGTCTGATTTCTTAAACACAATGGTGAATAAATGGGTGTATATTAGGCTATTCTATATATTTTGTATATCTGAATATTTCATGATAAAATTTTTTAATGAGAGAGAGATTGGTCTTTACAGATGAGAGAAACATATTAAGCAGGACACAGAAGCAGGGACAATAAATGTCCGTTCTGGTGAGGTTTTAACCAGCACCCTTCTGTCCGGACCAAGCATCCGTAATCTTCCTTGCACAGTGACCTGCTGCCATTTCTCCCTCTCAGCCCAGCACAACGCTTGTGAAAGCCTTGTGTGGCCCTCACTCTTATTTGGCTCAAGTCTTGGAACTTCTAAAAATGCCCATTTCCTGGCCTTCTTGTAAAGCTTGTGGTCCATCTGTCTCGCTTGCTGGGGGGCATTGTGAACGCTGCCCTAAGTATTGGCCTGTTTACTACTTGGGGGATTTGATATTTAAACAAAAGCTTTGTGTCTTCCCAAGTGCTTGGCCTCCTGATTGTTAACTGGGGTCAGAAGCCTCCTCTCAGCCCCTCTCCAGCTCCCCAAGACAGAGGGGCGATCCGGAGGGGCCCAGGGAACTGTTGAAAGACCAGGCTTTGGTCTCCTTTGGGCCTCGCTGCCACTGTACAGCGATAAGCAGAAGCAGCAAAGGAATCCGTACAAATTCCATCACTGTGGCTCCACCGGGCTGTAAACAGGCCATAATGCGAGGTTGCACATACTTCACCACCAAACAGGCTGCAGTGGCAGCCGACACACGGTGAGGGAGGACTCCAGTGAGCAGATCCTGCCGGTGGCCACAGCATAGGTGCCAGTTGTGAACCCCTGGGTCTTGCTGCAAAATGAAGAGCAGGAAATGCATTAGCAGGGTGTGGTGGGCCCTCTGAAAATCCCTAGCACGCCTCTCTGTGTCTTGGGGCAGAGCTTTAGTCTTCAAGGCCAGCCTCACCTGGTCCAGGGCCTTGGGTTCCAAGCCCTGAGCCACTGACGTGATCTCTTTTATTTCAGCCTGGTCCAGGCTGACTTCCCCTAGCCACTGTCCCAGGCAAGTGGAGGAGCCTGGAGGGGCCAGGAAGGCACCTCGCATTTCCTCCTGGCGGATGAACCTGTAACAGCTCTGTTTGACGCACGCATGTACTCATTACCGTGCAGGGCACTCCTGGCGCACGAGGGGCATTTCTCCTAGCACCCTTTGACCCAGTCTCTAAGGTCACTTGTCCCAAATCCCTGGATGGATGTTATAGAGAGAGAACCTAAGAGGAATTCCAGCTCCAGGGCTCTGTGATTCCACCCCCTCTGCTCTTAACCCCAGGACTTCCCCTCACCGGCCTCTTAGGCTACACCCAATTTAGCATCCTACCCCTGCTACAGTGTTTGCAGCAGCTCCTCATTGACTATGATAAAGTACAAATTCCTTGGGTGACTTTCAAGGCCCTTCACAATCTAGTCCTGACCTATCCCTTCAGCCTCCATCCTCATTGCTTACTCTCCATGACAGATATTTTGTTTCTATCATGATTTCCCTGAAAACACTCTCCCTCCTTCCTCTGCTCTTTCAATAAGGATGCATTCGTGAGCAGGGTATAGCGGAAAGGGCTTTGGAGCCAGACCTCAACTCAGGTCCCGCTCTTATCAGCTGTGTGACCTTAGGCAGGTCACTCAAGCTCTTTGAGGCTCAGTTTCTTCATCTGGAAAAATGAAGACTTTTTTTTTGATGTCTTTTTCCATTTGTTTGTTGTGAGAAGCAAATGAGGTAACATATGTAAAGGGCCTACTGCAAAGCCTCTTCCCTTTGTTGAAACAGCTGAACGTAAATAACATCATCCAATGATTAGTTTCAAATATATTTAGAATGAGTAAATGCTGTATATAATTTGGTGCTTTCTCACTAATCCTTAACAAAAATCTAGTCACTCAGAATTTTTAGTCTGGTGCCAAGTAAATACCCAGCCTCTGCTCAGGCTGCTCCTGGTCTGCATCTTTCTCAGCAGCCTCTCTGCCTCAGTCATAAGAACACAGAAGCCTTTTTATTCTCTTGGCCAAGAGGCATCAGTCAGCATCACCTGGGAACTTGCTGGAAACTCACATTCTCAGCCACCACCACCCTAGACCTAACATTCAGAAGCTCTGCAGGTGGGCCCCGCAATCTGGCTTTTCCCAAGCACCCCTGCCCCAGGAGACTCTGATGCACGCTCAGTTTGAGAACCACGCCTGCTCTGCAGCCTGGGGCTCATCTGAGGCCACGTTCCCTCGGGCTTATCAGTGCTACAGATCCGTCTGCCACCCAGAAAGAGGGAGGCGTGACTTGGCAGGAGTTAGAGGACTCCAGAAGAGACCAGGCCTTTGACAGGAGGTCCCGGGCGTAACCTGTGCTCTTTGGCCACTGTAGGCTCCCCAGGAGCGGGTTGCTGAGCTCTGCCCGCTGAGCTAGAACCTCCTCCAGGGCACACGGGGCAGTGCCTGCCACTGGGCAAGTCTTCCCAGGACCAGAGACTCGTGACCTTTAAGCCTACTCAGCATAGCCCCTAAAGCAGTGGTGGTTCTCAAAGTGTGGTCCCCAGACCAACAGCATTAGTACCACCTGGGGACATGTTAGCATGGAAATTCTCAGGCCCTGCCCCAGACCAATAGGTGATTTTGATTCAGGTTCAAGTTTGAGAACAACCGGCCTACACTTTGCAAACGCAAACTAGTTTAACTTCATTTGCTTTTTCAGCTGCCCCATTCTCTCTACTTCTTTCTTCCTTACTACATGGAAGATAAAAAGGGAGACAAAAACATATTGATAGAGAGGATATACAAAACCCTGTTTCCTAATTAGAAGGAATTCCCTTTCCACTTTACTCTTTGAATTTACCTGTTCTGACCAGTCGTATCAAATAGGACCCATGGGTGGTCTAACTCGATTTACATTTAGTACTTATTTCTCCAGTGGCTTGTTGCTAGTGGTAAAAGCTTTGGCACATGAAGTAGAACATTCGGAATACAATATGAATAAGCATTTTTGAACAGAGATTTAGTTTCATTGCAGCCACTGGCATGATGTGCTTTACAGCTCTAATTTCAGTTCCAGTTGTGAAGACTCGAGAAAGGCAAACAGATTGCAGAAAATAAATAGATAAAATAAAGGGCAGAGGTGGGAGAGATATACGCTCCAACTGTCATATCAATTAGAGATCTAAATAGATCTAGAGAGCTAAATTAGGCAATTTTATAGCCAGGGGAACAGGGAAACACAGTGCTGGAGCATAATTAAACTGTGGAGCCCTCACCGTGGAAGGAGGGGGCTGGAGGACAGCAGGGTTGACTGAGGGCCTGGATAGGAGAGACCAGGGACGGGAAGGGGCTCTGAGGGAGAAGCCCAGAGGGCAAATTAGGGCCAGGGGCTCAGACCTACGGGCCAGTGGCACAGAGGACTAAAGGACTTCCCTTCCCACAGTGATGGCTCCACAGAGTTCTTGCTGGGAGAGGAATCGGCACTCCCCCACTGTACCTGCCAGTCCGAGGGAGGCGGCAGGAGCAAAGTGCTAAATGGGCCTCCTGATCTCCCTCCCAGCGCCCCCAGGACTGCCCCCCACCAGGTCTGTGCAGCTCCATCCCTTTTCCCAGTTATGGGGAGCGTGGCCGCTTTCCTCCAGCTCAATGCCAGGCATAAGCCCTTCCTACAGAAAGGCACTCTCCTTTCTGGGCTTCGTTGGCTTTTAAGTGAAATCTTTCTCCTCCTTTCTCTTCCCAGGGTCTTATCAGAGGCCTGAGCGGACCTGCCCCAGGACTGCTACCTCGGTCAGCACAGAGCACACGTGTGCTCTGTGACTGTGATTTCCATGATTTCCATTTTCCCATCGTGACAAACCTGGGCCTCACGCCTCCTGGCTCCGACCTGACAAGAATCCCAGAGCATCCCAGGGGAAAGGAGAGGGCAGCTGCAGCTACCTGGAGGGGCAGGAAGGGGGCACCTATGGCGGGGGGGCCGGCTCTCCAGACCAGGCAGGAGTGTGCCGTTAGCACCCGAAGCTGGCTCTCCCTGGAGAGCTCACGGTGCCAGCTGGCCAGCGTGCCAGTTGGTCAGCTGTGAGTCAGGGAGATGTGGTCCCTGGGTACGTGGGGTTCAGAGGGCAGAAGGCACTTGTCTAACCTATGGGCGAAGGACTAGATGAGTAGCTTGTTAGCTCACCCAGGTGTGGCTAGTCCCGGGGTGTGTGTGTGCTGGGGGCACGTACATGGTAGGATCTGAGTGTGCTTCAAAATAGGCCAAAACGCTAGAATTCTCACCATTGGAGTCCATCCTTTGGATTAAGGCATTGAGAACTTAAAGTGCACTGTTCTCTGGGAGAGGTAACAGTCATTTCCCAAACCTCTCAGGAATATTTATTAGGTTAGTAGGTAAGTTCTGCCCCCCCCCCTCCCCCCCGGAGTAGAGCCTTAAAAAGAGCTTCTCTACCTGGACACATTCCTGAGATAAGAGAAAGGTTGGATGTGGATGAGGTCATGTGGCCTAGAAAGGGTAGCGCCGAAGGGGGAGAAAAATCCAAAGTGGATGTAAGGAGTGTGATGTCCCAAGGCAGGAGGCGGGGCTGAGGGAGCTCGCCAGCAAGCTGTCAAAGGCAGGCCTTCCTCCGTGGTGCGTGGAACAAGCGTGCACCGGGTCTAAAAAGGCCTGAATTCTAGCTCGGCTGCTTCCCTGTGAATTGGGGTAACTTAACTGTTCTGGGCCTCAGTTTTTTCATCTGCCATAAGGGAGTGGCAATCCCTGTTCTACCTGCCTCGTTGGCTTATTGTGAAGCTAGGATGAAAAACAAAGAAAATGAAACTTTGTGTAAACCACACAATACAGTATGAATGAAAGGAGTATGATTATTTTATTTCGCAATCTTGCCCAGGGCTTTCTCGTATTAAAAGTGGGTTTATGAAAATGAGCCATTCCTGATTGTAAAATATAAGACTGACGGTGAATTTCTTTCCTGGTTTCGCTTAGGGATGAGTCTTGCCTGTTAGCGTCCCTGGTCTGAAGTTGCAGCCTTCTCCAGCTTTACCTCCTGACAGCCTTTCCTTTCTCCAGCCAGGCCCCAGCACTGTTTCCAGGTCTAGGGGTATGGTGAGATGCTTTCAGTGGAGGTCTCAACTCAGTCTTTGTAGAAACCTAGAAACCCACTCGTGCCCCCTTCCCTCGTGCCATAGCCTCCTCCTAAAGACCTTTTCTTTGCATTTAGCATAAGACCTTGTCCAGATTCTCAGTCTAGCTTTTTAAAGGTTTTCTGGATGTACACTTGAAATTGACACAAAATTGTTAATCAACTATACTCCAACATAAAATTAAAAAGAAAAGAGAAAAAGCACCAACCGGTTAAAAAAAAAAAAAAAGGTTTTCTGGAAAATTGGGAGGCTAATTCCTTTCTGTCACTGAGTCACATGACTCCAGGGGCAGTTTCTGTCATAGACCACAGGGTGAATGGCGCCCCCTGGATTTGTGCAACACAGTCACCTTGCTTGCAGCGTCTACTCACCTACCCACCCCAGCCTGTCCCCATCTTTAACTCACTAACTTCTAACTTCTGCTTCTTCAGGACTGAGCTCTCTCTTTTTTTTTTTTAAATTTTTGGCCGTACCATGTGGCATGTGGTATCCCCAACCGGGGAACCTACGCCCCCTACATTGGGATCACAGAGTCTTAACCACTGGGCTACCAGGGAAGTCCCTCTTCCGGATTGAGCTCTTCGTCTCCTCCTCTTCCAGGAAACCTGCTATGGCTCCCAAGGCCGGGTGAGATGCCCCTCCTCGCCTTGCACAGCACCCGGTGTCTCCCTCTGCCAGAGCACTGATCACTGTACTGAATTATCTGGCTACCCATTTTTCTCCGCCACTGGACTGTAAGCTTCTTAAGGGCAAGAACTAGGCCTCCCTCTCTGTCTCTATTCCCACCTCCTCCCCTGGGGCCTGGGCAATGGTAGCCATTGAGTAAATAGCTGCTGAATGAACTAGCACTCTGGGATGTCGAGCATTGTACAGCTGGAGAACGCTGGCAGTACAGCTGACTTCCCTGCCTCACCCGCAGAGGACACGGTGCTTGTTTAATTATTTGTGTGTAGGGGGCTTTCAAACAGATGTTATAACAGCTCGCTTAGCAAAGGACAGTGATTAGGGTTTTCTTTTATTAACTAAATAGACAGCACCCAAGTAGAATATTAAAAGCCAGATGGCACAACTTTCATTTTCTGTATATCTGGAAGGGCTGCACTAAAGTTGCCAGCATTGTCCTGTTTAACCTTAAGTTCAATCTCAAAAGATACTCTCTACCCACTTCAGGCCCAAGGCAAATGCATAGAGTTACACAGGCCTAAGGTCGCCGGGTAGGTGAACAAGGCCCATTGTGACTCAATGCGTTTACCTGGCTTTCAGTCTGTCACTTACTGGCCATGTATCCTAGACCTAATCAGTTCTGCTCCAGCTTGCTAATTTCTACCTGACCAGGTGCTTGAAAGGATCAAGTGAGAATATCAACATTTCAGGGTGTTGGAAACTGGGGGGTGGGGGGTATTATTATTGTGGTAATTGAGTTGAGCCTCAAAAGTTGGTGAAGATTTAATATGAACGCTACCATTCACGGAGCACTTAAGCAGAGGGGTGTCAGGAGTCCAAGGGTGGTACCCATGGCAAGGTAGCATCAGCAGTGGCATTTTAGTTAGACTGACCCTGAGATGTGAGCTACTTGGGGAGTCTCCCTGCCCAGCTTCCCTTGGTCCCTGACCCTTTTCTGAACTGGATAGCCAGCCTTTCCAGTTGATTCTGTGAGCAACCTGCTATCTTTTCAATAATTCCCTCTTCTGAACATAACTAGAACACTGAATGCCTTTTAAAAATTTATGTATTTCTCCCATCAGCCCTGAATCGTATTGTTTTTACCCCCATTTACTGATGAGGAAATGGAAGTTTAGGGGAGCAACACAACTTGCCCAATTTCACACTGATAGTAAATGACAGGGGCTGTCCTTGGCTCTGAGTATGGACTTAGCAGCGATGTCCCGGGGGGAGAGATTGGTGAAGAGCATTTTAGGTGGAAGGAACCCTCAAGTCAAGCCCAGATGTAGGACAGCATAAGGGAGAGTTCAGAAAACTGTGAGTTTCTAGACTGGCAGGAGTAAAAGGTTGATACTGGAGATGGTAAGAAACAGAATTGGAAAGAAAGCTTGGGATTAGCAGTGTGGATTCCATTTGTTGGACACCATGGAACCACTGAAGACTTTGGGCTTTAGGAGGCAACTATATTATATGTTAACCTGAGTGTAAAGAACTTAACTGGGGAAGAGCAGAGAGAAATTTTATAGAAAGATTAAGCAAGTCTTGGCTAATTAATGATTAAATAGTGAGGAAGAGCCTGGTGACTGAGAGGCTATTTACATCCTTGACAGAAATGGGGAAGCCTGAGCCAGGAGTGGTTTGGGGGAAACGAGAGGATGGAGCATTCTGTTCCAAGGGAAGGACCTTCTTTCTGCTTCTACTAGGATTAGTCTTCCTTGAGTCCAGGCCACACTATCATAATTCCTAGGCTTTCAGCCTCTTATTTCAAAGCCCTTGTCATTTGTCATTTCTCTATGTGGTTTAAAAGCCCAAACCACCTGGGATTGGCTGATAGGACTATGGCTTCATTTTGGGAACTGCGCCATTACCCACAGGTGTGGGAAGCGATGGCTTATTTGAAAAGTGGAATCCTAGCCAGTTGGAGGCAGTCACCTCTCTGTGCCACCACGGCCTAGTTATGGTTATTAATAACGAATGGCTCTCCCATCTCTGGTTCCAGCAGCCCAGCAGGACCACATCCTCTTATAGTCTGCTGCCCTTTTGCTACAGCTGTCAGGAGTGACCCAGCTGACAGCCCTTTAGCCTGCATTTCCATCTATCTCCAGGGCTTCTTGTGCCCAGCCCTTGACATAGCTCTGCCAGCTTTTGTGATTCTAGGAGAGGGAAAAGGGGGATGAGCCAGCTCCCAGCCCTCTGGCTAGTTTCTCTGAGTTAGGTCAGAGGAAAGATGATTTTGACCCAGCGTGGTGGTTCCTCTCGTTCTCTCTCTCACTCTCCCCTCCCATCTTCTCTATCTTCCCTCCCTCTTCTTCTCATCCTCCCTATCTCCTTTGTCTCAACGGCCTACGTATTATTGCCTCAGCATCCTTTTCCTCTCCTTCTTTCATGCATTCAACAAAAATTGAGCCCCTACTGCATGCCAAGACCTATGCTAGGTGTTAGTAATATAGATATGAATAAGACACAGGTTCTGCCCTCTGAAGAGCAATGTGGGAAGATACGCAATGCTAGAAATAAGACCAGGACATAATTAGAACATAGAGGACTGCCTTGTTCACATTGGAAACAGGAGAGAAGACAAAATAGTTTCCTGGAGGAAGTTATACCTGAACAGAATCTGAATGATCCCGTCATGTGGAGGAAGGAACAGGGCGAAGGTATTCCAAGCAGAGAGGGTCAGCAGAAGCAAAGGCATAGAGGTGAGAAACAGCATGCTGTGTGGAGGGAATAAGCAGTGTGGTGATGCTGAGATGTGAAATGAAAGACAAGTGGTGGTAGCTGAGGAGCTGGAGCACAAGGAAGAGCAGGGCCTTGTACGTTATTTTAAGTGCTTAGTCTTGATCCGGTAGACAACAGAGAGTCATTGCAAGATCTAAGACAGAGAAGAGGAATGGTCATGTATGTTTTCAGAAATACAGATCACTCTACTGCGGTGTGAGGGATGGGTTATAGAGGGACAAGACCATAAAAGGGGAACCCAGTTGGGAGGCTGTTGCTACCATCCACGTGAAAAATAATGGTGGCCTAAACTGGAGCAGTGTGGAAAGGAGAGAATGGAATTAAGAAAAAAAATCAGGAGATAAAATAGGCAGGGCTTTGTGATCAATTGAATATGGATGATTTATGTGAAGGAAACTTCAAAATGATACTCAGGTCTCTAGTCTGGGTAGCTCTATGGATAGTACTAACAACAGCAGTAATAAAAAGAGCAATAAAATGGTGGTGCCGTCAGCTACGATAGAGAATCCAAAAGGTGGTGCTGGTTTAGAAGAAAATGGAGCATTTCCCCTTTTGGACATGTTGAGTTTAATTTGCCTAGGGAGTATCCAAGAGGTGATGCCTAGCAGGCATTTTGAAAGGTAAATGCTTCCATTTTAATATTAAAAATTTAAAACGTTTTGGGCTTCCCTGGTGGTGCAGTGGTTGAGAGTCCGCCTGCCGATGCAGGGGACACGGGTTTGTGCCCCGGTCCGGGAAGATCCCACATGCCGCGGAGCAGCTGGGCGCGTGAGCCATGGCCGCTGAGCCTGCGCGTCCGGAGCCTGTGCTCCGCAACGGAAGAGGCCACAACAGTGAGAGGCCCGCATACCGCAAAAAAAAAAAAATTAAACGTTTAAAGTCCTGGGGAGTGTCTGTGCTAGAGATTTAGATGTGAGATTACACTGAGGATATTAGTCATGGCCTGCCATGACCACAGCACTTCTAAGGGAACTTAATGCAGCCACTGACTGATGTCCAAGCAGCTATAGTTTGTGCTACATGATCCATCTAAGCTACTCCCCACACCTGCCGTGCTTGCAGCCAATGGAACCAAGTATGTCCCTGACCCAAGGGCAGCCAATCTGTAAACTGACCAGAGATTTATGACCCATGGCCTGGTGAAAAAGATAAACTGGGATTATTAGAATCTCTCTCTCTTTTGAACTAAGAACTACAGAGACTCCAGGCCAGTTAACACTGGAAGTCGAAGATGGAAGATTGTAGAAAATTGGGACACGACAAGCTGAGGCCATTTGAAGCTGAAGTAAGAAGGGGATGAAAACAATGGATAAACAGAGGATATCAGGCAGTAGAAAGAGAAGAATGGAGTAGACACTGGACAAAAGGATACAAAAAGAGAGAAAGTGAGCATGTGGCCCAAGAAAGAGATGGAGGGACTTGCCCATTCTTGAAGCTGCTTCACTACCTGATAGAGTTCCCATCTCAGGCTATGTGCAGCCTCAAATCAAAGCCCAGCCATCGAGGATAATTTGAGTGAGGGTTTTTTTTTTTTCTCCAACCAAAAGAGGAGTTACTAACATGAGAATGAATGAGATCATGCAGGGAGAAACTAGCACAGGATGAAAGCAGGGGGCTAAGGACAACAGTGGGGAATACCAACAGTGAAGGGGTAAGTGGCGGAAAAGGAGCCTACACACGTGCAGAGGGATAAATAACGTGTATTACAAGGAGAACAGGGGGCTGTGGAAGCCAAGAGCCCGTTATTTTTTTTCTTTAAAGAGGGAGTGGTCAGAAATCTCAAAAACCTCTGAGAGATTTGCTAGGAACTGAGCAGTGTCCATTGAGTTGGCAAGGAGTAGTGATTTTTAGCAAGAGTATTTAGCAAAGTAGTAGGGGAGGGACAGAAGCCAGACTTTAGCTGGTTGAGAAGTGAATGTAAAGAATGTGAACATAGCATATGTAGAATACTCTCCTGAGAAAATTAGATGAGAAGGACAGGAAAAGAGATTGAATAGTAGCTAGAAGGGATCAAGAAAAAGGGCCAAAAAAAAAGGTTTGGGTTTGTTTTGGCTTTTTTGTTCTGTTTTTATAAGAGAGGCTTGAACTTTTAGGCTGAGAGGAAGAACCCAGTTGAGGAAGAGATATAGAGGATGAGGGAGAGAGGGGTCATCTGACAGAGTAAGGTCCTGGAGGAAGCAGGAAGGGTAGGTCCAAGGCCTGGCTAAAGGTGTTGGCCTTAAACAGGAAGAGGGTACCTCACCCCCTGAAACTGGGGGAGAAGAAAGGAAGGATGGCTGTGGATGGAGAGGAGACTGTAGTTGATGGGAGTAGGAAGTTGGAGAGATCCATCCCAATGTCCTCAAATTTCTCAGTGAGGTGGTAAGCAAAGTTTTCTGCCAAGAGGGAGGCAAGCAGGGTCAAGTAAAGGGACTGAGGAGGGTAGCGAAAAGTTTGGAGACATCATCGAGAAGAGTGTGAGAGGGATTGGACCATGGACAAGTGAGAGGCCTGATGAGTGGGCTGCAGGCCTAGCTGAAGAGACTGGAAGTTTATAGGAGCAGCAGTCTCCAGAGTTGTGGGATTTGCCTCCAGCAGTGCTTAGCCATTCAATCGTAGGAGCAGAGAAGTCGCGTTGTGCTGTCCCTAGTTGGGGTTTGGTTGGGTGTGTGTGAATGAAGTGTAGGGGTGCTAGCAAAGGGACAATAATGCTGAGGGGGCATGCCATGGGGTCCTGCTTTGTAGAGGAGGAAGGGAGACCAAGAAGGGACTAACAGACTGGGAGAATGGAGAGCTCATGAGACTGAAGGAGGCAGAAAAGCAAGTGTTAGAAGGCTGGGAGGTGTGAACCCAGCATGCTCCAGGAACTGTTCACGGTCCTGTTGGCTGGATCGTGGGACAATAGCAGAGACTTGGAGAGAGAGGAGGTCAGAGTGGTAAGCAGGGCTTGGCACAAGGAGACCTCATGGGTCACTACTGAAGTTGGATAAGTTGGATATTTCAGAGGAGGCACAAGCCAGACAATCTCACAGAGGTGGTTTTACAAAGTGAGTTATGGAAAGAAATAGACGTCTAGAGTCTCGCTGGGCCTTTCCCTGAATTCTTGTATTCTCTTCTGATGATTTCCAAGGTTATGTTCTCATCCTAAAATCTGTGGTGCAAATCATCCCCCCCCCCCCCCGCTCCCTATATAAAATTGGGGTGGCAGGAAAATTAGATTAATTCTTCACCCAAGGAGAACCAGTCTGTTGAAAGAGCCCTGGAACCCTGGACCTCAGCTCTACCACCAACCAGCTGTCTGTACACGTCTCCATCTCTCTGGGCTTCTTTTTCATATCTATAATGAGAGAGAAATAGTACCTGTCCTGCCTATTTCCTAAGGTTGTTGTGAAGGTGAAATGAAGTGGTAGATGTGGATGAACACATTGGATGTTTATTAGCAGAGTCTGGCCAGGTTTGCTTTGTGTCTTTCCTTTACAAACTTCTGCTTCCTTCCCTCATTCCCAATCCCCACATGCCTGCCAGATCCCCCAGAGGGCAGGCCGGTGCCGATAGGAGTCAAAGAAACAGTCTCAGCAGCTCTAAATCAAAGGCTCTTTCTTTGCCAAGGAAAGGGTTTTCTTTGCTTTTTTTCCTCCTCTCCAATACATCTGTCTGACTCCGCCGTTCCATGACGAGGTGATTGGCCTTGCCCTTGGGATGTGCCAGCTCAGCATGGGACAGGGAGATGCTGCAAGATTTGATGCCTCCCTTTTAGATACATGTTTAATTCATTGCTGCAAAGACTTGGATAAGTAAAACACTAAGCTCCCTCCGACGGGGTTTCCTGGAGAGAGGGATTCCAACAGCTTTTAAAGGAAATGTCAAAGTGCTAAGAGTTCAGGCTTCAAGCAGCTTAATGCTTTATAATGTTTCGGAGTGAATGTCTCCTGGATTCTTAATGCCTGGCTTATTTGGAATTGAAGATAACTGATCAGCTAGTCAATCTGATGAACATGCGACAACCAGTCAACTCTGGAGAAAGATGAATCCATCTCACACATTGCTTTATACCTTTTCCCCCACCAAACCTTTTAGCTGAGTTACTGATCAAGCAATCAGTATGAATTAGGCACCACTGTATGCACAGCTCTGTGCAGGGTACCACAAAGGTCATACCAAAACAAACAAACAAAACCAAAATACATATTCCATACTGTGATGGGCTGAATTGCGCCCCTCCTCAATTCATATGTTGAACCCCTCACCCCTAGTAACTCAGAATGCAGTGGATAGGGACGTTAAAGAGGACATTAAGTTAAAATGAGATCATTAGGGAGGGCCCGAATCCAATATGACTGTGTCCGTATTAAAAGAAGTTAGGACACAGGCAGAGACACCAAACACATGCTCGCACAGAGAGACAACCACGCGAACACACAACCAGAAGGTGTCCATTTGCAAGCCAAGGAAAGAGACCTCAGAAGAAACCAACCCTGTAGACACCTTGATCTCGGACTTCTAGCCTCTACAACTGTGAGAAAATACAGTTGTTTAAGCCACTCAGTCTGTAGTATTTTGTCATCGCAGCCCTAGCTGACTAGTACACATACTGTTGTGGAACTTGTAGTAAGATGAAAAAAAACCTCATGTAACACTTTACTTATGCTTGTAATATCTGGGAGGGTGTGTAGATATAGAAAAGCCTTTTCTACGACCAATCACAATTAAAATATGGAACTCAAAGCATGGTATACAAATTGTCTTGACTTTTCCAAAACCTCAGGTCTTCTACCAGGCAACACATAGGCATCTGGAAGGGGTATCTGGCATCCCTTTGCTCTATAGTTTTTCTTTCTCTTCTCTTCCACAGACCCGTGGGTCTTTTTCTAGCCTGCTTCTCAGCTCCAGGTTCCTGGCTCTATGGGTTATGTATGTAAAAAGCCCTCATGTCAGTAGTTCTGTCTACAGAACCATTCAGGGTACCAAATGAAAACGTAGATTCAGGAACTTCACTATTAATAATTCAGATTCAGTAGATCTGAGCAGGGACAAGAAATCTACACTTAAATTTTTCACTGTGAGGTCTGCATACAAAAGGATATATATGATACATATGTATAATTTAAAGAACCGTAATGCAATGAACACCCATGTACCAAACACTGAGCTTTATAAATAGAACATTTCTCTGTGTACCCCTCCCCAGTTGCATTCCTCTCTCTTCCTCCAAGAGGCAAGCATGTTTCTGAATTTTATATTAATTACTTTTTGTTTTTCTTATTGTTTTCCACATGTGATTGTATCTTTGAATTAGAAAAAAACTATTTATCTTGCTTGTTTTAGGAATTTATATAATGATGTCATACTATTTATATTCTTTGGCAACTTGCTTTATCATTCAATACTGTTTTTTTATTATTTAAAAATTTTTATTTTATATTGGAGTATAGTTGATTTACAATGTTGTGTTAGTTTCAAGTGCACAGCAAAGAGATTGTTATACATATATCAATTCTTCTTCAGATTCTATTCCCATATAGGTTATTAAAGAATATTGAGTAGAGTTCCCTGTGCTATACAGTAGGTTGAGTTTTCTTAATCTAAAAAATTTTGCAGTTCAGAAATAGCATTAAGTGCAGCTTATCAATTTTTTTCATTTATGGATCATGTTTTTTGGTCTCAAAGCTAAGAATTTTATGTCTAACCCAGTGTCACAAAGATTTTCTATCTCTTCTTTTAAATGTTTTAATTCACTCTTATACTTAGGTTTATGTTCCATTTCTTTTTTTCTTTTTTTAAATTTATTTTATTTTTGGCTGCATTGGGTCTTCATTGCTGCATGTGGGCTTTCTCTAGCTGTGGCGAGCAGGGGCTACTCTTTGTTGCGGTGCACGGGCTTCTCATTGTGGTGGCTTCTCTTGTTGCGGAGCTCGGACCCTAGGCACGCAGGCTTCAGTGGTTGTGGCACACAGGCTCAGTAGTTGTGACTCACGGGCTCTGAAGTGCAGGCTCAGTAGCTGTGGCACACGGGCTTAGTTGCTCCGTGGTATGTGGGATCTTCCCGGACCAGGGCTTGAACCTGTGTCCCCTGCATTGGCAGGTGGATTCTTTTTTTTTTTTTTTTTGCAGTATGCGGGCCTCTCACTGTTGTGGCCTCTCCCGTTGTGGAGCACAGGCTCCGGACGCACAGGCTCAGTGGCCATGGCTCACGGGCCTAGCCACTCACGGCATGTCAACACTGTTTTTGAGATTCATTCATGTTGGTGCATTTGACTGTAGTTTAGTCATTTTCATTGCTATGCAGTATTCCATTTTGTGAGTACAGCACAATTTACTTATCCATTCTCTTGTTCATGGTCATTTGGGTTGTTTCCAGTTTTGCTGTTGTTATTGTTTGTTTCCTTGGCTATTATAAATAACATTGCCCTAAATATTCTTACATATGTCTCTTGGCTCATAGAAATCTTCACTTTTTAACCAACTCTCCAAATTGGGTCTGATGTAACTGGTCCAAGAAACACTATCTATGGTCTTTCATGCTCTTCAGAGTAACACATGTACAACATAAACCTCTCTTGCTAGTATTGACCTCATCTTGAAGCATGACTCCAATGCTTCATTTTGGAGGGGGAAAACGCTGAAACTTTTCTTTTATTTGCAAAAAGCCCACTCTTAGTAAGAAGATAAAGTGCAAGGAAAGAAGGGGAAGAGTGGAAAGAGTGGGAAGAAACTTCCACATGTCACGTGTTCAACTATGTGGTACAGATTATAAGTGTATAGATACTTATGGATAGTTATTCAGAGACAGCAATCAACTCTAGTCACATACTAGGTGTCAACTTATTCATTCACTAATTTAAAAATCAAGGTAGATGAAACGAGTTAGAAAAGCCTTCCTGAAGGAAGCATGACAAGAACTAGGGTTTGAAAGATGGGCAAGCTGGAAATTGGGTTGAAAAGTGGAGAAGGTGTCAGTTGATGGCCAGAGTTTGCTTAAGAGAGAGAAAGCTAGAAGGTCTATGAGGCAAATCAGAAAAGTAAATGGTGAGACCGGGGTGGGGTGGGGTGTAAAAACCTGCCAATCCAGTCCAACAAGGGCATATGGCAAATCTAGTTCAGTTTTAGGAAACCACTGAGATCCAAGGAAATCCTATCTGGGGAACTCAGGGAGAGGGCACAGCTTTGGAAGTACTGGGTGGAAATCATGAGGATAACGGAATCAGGGTACTCTAGAAAATAAAGCACAAAAAAGTGATCATGGAGTCAAGGATTCAGGAGAACAGGGCTGGTAGAAATAAGGAGAGAAATAATTCAGCTCTAATAGAGGGTTCCTCACAGATGTCAAAGCCATCTCCTTGCTCTTCTAGATATTAAATTCTGTCTGATACCTTCTCTATTCTACATACAACCCTCTACTGTCCATTTCCATTCTCAGCTGAAAACCTCACCTCCCACCGCATTGAGAAAAGAGAATGAATTAAATGAGAACTTCCTTACTTTCTCACCACCACATCTACCCACCTACCTCTACCTGTACCCTTGCTTTCTGATATATTGGATGAACTGTCTGCTGTTAAAGACCATTCCTTTCACTTGTGCATTGGATCCCACCTAAATCAGTTAAGATTAGGTTCATCTATGAGCAACAGGGGTCCAAAATAATAGTGGCTTAGACAAGAGAGTTTATTTCTCTCACACATAAAGGAATGAAAGTAGGCAGTCCAGAGTTGATATGGTGACCCTGCTCCACAAAATCTTCAAAGCTCATGTGCCTCTCAACTCACTGCATCCCTTGGATGTGGCCCTTGTCCTCAAGGCCCAAAATGGTAGCTTGAGTTCCAGCCATCACATCCAAATTTCAGGCAACTGGATGGAGGAAAGGACAAAAGATGGGACAAAGGGCATGTGCCAGCTGTCTTTCAAAGAAGGTTCCCAAGAGCTGTCACATGACACTTCTGGTTATATCTGATTAGCCAGAGATAGTTATATTGCCACATCTAGCAGCAAAGAAGGCTGGAAAGTATACCTTTATTCTAGTAGGTCATGAGGCCAGCTATGAATTGGGAGTTTTATTATCGTGGAAGAGGAGGAGACAGTTATTAGAGGATATCTAGAAATCATTGCCACGGCATCACTTCTCTCCTTTATGAGGACTTTTGCTGTCTCTACTGAATAATTATTTTTTTAATTATTTATTTATTTTATTTTGGCTGTGCTGGATCTTCATTGCCGTGCACGGGGTTCTCTAGTTGCAGCACGTGGGCTCTCTAGTTGCAGTGTGCAGGCTCTAGAGCGCACAGACTCAGTAGCTGCATCGCGTGGGCTTAGTTGTGGTATGTGGGATATTAGGTCCCTGACCAGGGATCGAACCCAGGCCCCGTACATTGGGAGCACAGAGTCTTAACCACTGGACCACCAGGGAAGTCTCTCTACTAAATAATTCTTAGCAACATACAATTCTTAGCAGCATATAATTCATGAGTTAGCATTTACTATCCCCCAAATAAACTTTTCTTTGACCCTACTATCCCTCCAGCTGCTTCCTCACATTTCTGTATCCATTAACAGAAAACATTCTTGAAAGAATTGCCTACACATGCAATCTCTTCTTCCTCACACCTTATTTGATCTTAAATCCACTCCAGTCTGGCTTCTATGCCCATCAATCTACTGAAACCACTCTTGTCAAATCCCCAGAGATATCTATGTTGCAAAATCCAATGATCATACAGAGTGAAGTAAGTCAGAAAGAGAAAAACAAATACCGTATGCTAACACATATATATATATGGAATCTAAAACAAACAAACAAAAATGGTTATGAAGAACCTAGGGGCAGGACAGCAATAAAGACGCAGACGTAGAGAATGGACTTGAGGACACGGGGAGGGGGAAGGGTAAGCTGGGACGAAGTGAGAGAGTGGCGTGGACATATATACACTACCAAATGGAAAATAGATAGCTAGTTGGAAGCAGCTGCATCGCACAGGGAGATCAGCTCGGTGCTTTGTGACCACCTAGAGGGGTGGGATAGGGAGGGTGGGAGGGAGGGAGACGCAAGAGATATGGGGGCACATGTATATGTATAGCTGATTCACTTTGTTATAAAGCAGAAACTAACACACCATTGTAAAGCAATTATACTCCAATAAATGTGTTAAAAAATAAATAAATAAACAAATAAATAAATCTACTTGTGATCTACAAAGGAACTTGAGAAAGGGTAGAATGACATAAAATTAAACAAAAGGATAAAAATGATCAATTTAAGACCTTGTACTTAACCCTTCAAACCCTTTTTTTAGGTGGTCCTTCTTCAGTAATAATAATAAAACGTGGGGCTTTTGACCGCCCCCCCAAAAAATCCAATGATTACATTTTTGTCCTTATTTTATTAGCCCTCTCATTAGCATTTGACATAGATGATCACTCCGTATTTCCTTGAAACTTTTCCTCTTTGGCTTTGTAAATACCATATTTTTTTTACCAATCTTTACTTCTCAGTGTCCTCTACCTGAACTCTAAATATCAGAGTTACCCATATTTTATCTTGAGCTCCCTCTTCTCTTCTCTCTCAGATCACTCCTTAAGTGGTTTCATCACTGTCTATGGCTCTAAATACCATCTTTATGCTGATGATTCCCAGTGAAGACCCTAAAAATACTCTAAACTTCAGATTCATATATACACCTGCCCATTTAAAATCGACACTTGGACTTCTATTGAACAACTCTAATATGACACCTATAAAATAGAACTCTTGACACCCTCCTCCCACCCAATCTGTCTTTCCCCATGTTTTCCATCTTAGAAAAATGACACTAACTTATGTCAGAAACCTGGGAGTCATCATTGATTCCTCCTTCTCTCTCACTCCCCAAATTTAATCCATCAGCAAATCCTGACCATTCTACATCCAATATGAATTTCTAATTCATCCAGTTCTCCCACCTCCACTTTTACTATCCTAGCCCAAGGGAAACTCATCACTTGCCCAAACTGTAAGATAAGGTAATCGTTTAAAAATGGAAATTAAATCATGTCACTCTCCTGATCAAAACCCTCTACTGGATTCCCATCACACTTAAAATAAAATTCAAACTCCTACCAGATATGGCCCCATGCATTTCTCCTACTCTTCTCCCCTCAACTTACTATGCTTCGTCCATATTGGCCTTCTGTATTTGCGTTACGTATCAAGCTCTTTCTAGCCTCAGCACTCTTTCATTTGTAGTTCCCTCTGCCTAAAATGCTTTTCCACTGGGTTCTTCACATGTCTGCTTCCTTTTAAAACTTCAAGTCCTGAATCAAATGTTACTTCCTCATAGAGATGTTCCCTAACTACCCTACCTAAAGTAGTTCCTTCTTACTCTTAATATTTTCTGTCAGATTTCTTCAATGGTAATGTCACAATGTGCAAGGCCATGAGGTCAGAAACCTTGTCTTTCTCATTTACCATCATATCCCAGCACCTAGCATAGTTCTTGGCAGTGCACATGTCACCAGGCTCAAGAGATACATAACAACTATTTGTTGAAAAGATGAATTGATGAATAGTTGTCTGAATCCCCTTTTAGTGGTTGAGAGGGGAGGGGAAAGTACTAGGGAAGCAGTGAAGTTGGATGGACCCAGCAGAGCTGCCAGTCCAAGCCTAGAGCCAGAGTTGGGGTCCTGAAGGGACAGCTAGAGGAAATGTTGTGCATACACACTTGAGCCAAGTCCTTGAGGAAGAATGGAATCACTAGATGGGAAAAGGAAGATTGTAAAAGAGGACAGAGCCAAGACTCAGAGGCAAAATGGAAACCCAGTTGGAAGATGTTGGGAGTGAATGAGAGGGGCCCTGGGCAACTGTCAAGAACATTACTAGAGAGAGAGGCTGCTAACCATAAACAAAAGATTGACTAAGAGCTGAGAGTTCAAATGAGGCTGAAGCATGTCAATGATCTTCAAGCTTGGGTGATCTTCTCCAGCAGTTCTCAGAAAAGGGAGATTATAGGACTGACTTTGGGTGGAAGCTTATAGGGCAGGTGCAGCCAGGTCCAAAAACAAATATCAAAAAAGAAAAAGAGCTGGTGAAGTGGGATCTTACAGTTTAAGGATGGAAATTGGAGCTTAGAGATTCAGAGATAGAGCAGTGGGTGATGATGAGGTCCATAGCGTGGCTAAGGCAGTGGGTGAAATGGGACAGAGCTGAAGATAACCTGAGATGAAGGCGCCAAGAAGCTAAGAGTTGGGGCTTCCATATGGGAACCACGGGCTAATGACAGGAAGTGGAGTACAGAGGAGTACCAGAATCTTCCATGGATCTGGGGTAGTGACCAGGATGCCAATAAATGATAGCAATGAGGAAGCATAGGAGTAAATGGTGTGAGAATGAAAGAAGGAAGAAATGTTGCACAAGAGTGAAAGAAGGGCGCTAGGAAAAAGCTGGTGGTGTCTCTCTTGCTCTCCGACTTTGGGAGAAAGAGCAATTCCCACAGGAGACAGCTCTAGGGGAAATGTTTCCGTTTGTATTGTTCCCAAATCAGACTCTGAGATAAGGATTCCAGCATGAGTACTCTGTTTGGGAGGTGATTGTAGGAAATTCCCATAAAGGAGTGGGGAAGTGAGATATGGGAGAGAAGAAAGCCAATAAATGCGTGTGTTATAAAGCAAATTACCACTGTGGATAACTGGAGTTTAATCGTGCTGGAGAATTCTAGGAAGTACAGTAGAACATGCATCTCAGAGTTATCCCGCCTGAGGGATAACCCTCTCCTGTCAGTTATTGATTCAGAGATGTCTTAGGGAGGTATGCATGCCCTGGTACTTCTGGCTTCTATGTGCAGGCAAAGAGGACTCTGGGGGCTGGAGAAAAAAGTCCAGGCAAAGAGACAGAGGAGCTGGTAGTTGGAAGTCAGACTAGCATGGACAGAAATATTAAAAGCCCAGAAGACATAGGTAGAGCATCAACAACATCTGCTGCAGGAAGCAATGTGCAAGCAGGGAGCCAGGACTCAGAGCAAAGAAGTGGACAGACCATGCTGTAAAAAGAGTGAGAGTGAAGGACATAATTTACTTTTGAGGGGACATTTTTAAAATAATCATATATATTCTTTACTTCAGTGTACAAATTCTTTAACACCTTCTAATGCTCAAACCGTACTCAAATATTTTGTGTGTGTGTGTGGTACGTGGGCCTCTCCCTGCTGTGGCCTCTCCCGTTACAGAGCACAGGCTCCGGACGCGCAGGCTCAGCGGCCATGGCTCACAGGCCCAGCTGCTCCACGGCATGTGGTATCTTCCCGGACCAGGGCACGAACCCGTGTCCCCTGCATCGGCAGGCGGACTCTCAACCACTGTGCCACCAGGGAAGCGCCGTACTCAAATTTTGCCCAATTATTCCAGAAATGTCCTTTACAGCTGGTTTGTCCAAATCAGAATTCAGTCCAAAATCATGCATTCATCTTAAAATGTCCCTTACAACTCCTTAACTTCAGAACACTCTTTTTTAATTTCATGTTAACTTGACTTATTGAAGAAACCAGGCCAGTTGTTCTGAAGAACGTCCCACTTTTGGGATCTGTCTATGTGCTTGCTTGTGGTATTATTTAGCTGTTCCTCAATCTCCTATATTTCCTATAAACAGGACATTAGGTCTAAAGGTTTGATCACATTCAAGTCCAATATCTTTGGCTACTATACATCAACGTGGCATTGTGTAACATACTGCAGCACATCAGAAGACACGCGTCTGGTTGCTCCACCGGTAGTAACGCTATGACTGACCACTGCATCAGCATGATGGCAGCCGGATCCATTATAGAGTTATCTTTGCCTCCCGATGCCCAGAAAATAGTCTGTGGACTGTTACTTTAGCCCCACACAGATGTCCAGCTCCTCATCAACTATCCACACAATAGTTTTAATCCCACTTGACAATTTTTGCCTGGATCATGAATTCATGACAGTTTTAAAAATAGTTTCTTTTTTTTTTTTTTTTTTTGCGGTACGCGGGCCTCTCACTGTTGTGGCCTCTCCCGTTGCGGAGCACAGGCTCCGGACGCGCAGGCTCAGCGGCCATGGCTCATGGGCCCAGCTGCTCCGCAGCATGTGGGATCTTCCCGGACCGGGGCACGAACCCGTGTCCCCTGCATCGGCAGGCGGACTCGCAACCACTGTGCCACCAGGGAAGCCCTAAAAATAGTTTCTTAATTCTATCACTCCATCTCTATTTACTAGCTGGCATTCTTCAAGAAAGAACTTCCTTTGTTCAACCAGGGCAGCCTAGGGCAGCGGTAAAAGTATGGACTTTAGAGTCAGACTGTCTATATTCCAATCATGGTCCCACCACTTGCTACCTGTGTGACTAAGTCACTTAACTGCTCAGTGCCTCAATTTCCTTATCTGTAAAATGTGGTTGCTATGAGAGTTAAAGGAGGTAGTATTACTAAAGCAATCAGAGTAAGGCCTGGTGCATGGTAAGTACTATGTAAGTGTTAAATAAATACAAAGTAAAATGAAACTATGGCTATTTAATTATGCTGAAATATAGTTCCTACTGAAAAGGCAGGATAAATGCTTCTTTCCATTTAATTATCAAGTCTCAAAGTAAGGATTTGGTTTAATAGCTGCCACAAGGGGTGACAAATGAGCAGAATGAACATTAACGAGCGCAGGGAAAGATTTTGGAAGGAGGGGAGCTGGGAGAAGAGCCCAGAATGATAATATATGTGCAGGATGGGGCTGGGAAATAGTCTTCCCCTCCTTTATTCTCCATTTTCCAGAGCCTCAATCAAAATCACACATGACCAGGGCCGCTAAAGGAAATAGGAAACAGAGCTCCTATCTAAAGGACAGGCGCTTGGCCATTCATGCACATCTGCAAAAGATATTCACACTTTCTCTTCATTTACTGTTATGACTATACGGTTGCATTGTTTTAATAGAATATATATTATACAATATAAAATAATATAAGAGTTTTCAAATTCAGAAAACAAAGCTTGGAACAAAACAACACAAAAGTTATTCTAGCCCTATCTTCTTGATTTATTAAGTAAAAAAGTGAGGGACTTCCCTGGCGGTCCAATAGTTAAGACTTCACGCTTCCACTGCAGAGGGAACAGGTTCGACCCCTGGTCAGGGAACTAAGATCCCACAGGCTGCATGGCCAAAAAATAAAATAAAATACAATAAGCCCATATTTGGGGACCCACTTAAAAATGTTCCTAGGTAGGGCTTCCCTGGTGGCACAGTGGTTGAGTCCGCCTGCCGATGCAGGGGACATGGGTTCGTGCCCCGGTCCGGGAGGATCCCACATGCCGCGGAGCAGCTGGGCCTGTAAGCCATGGCCGCTGAGCCTGCGCATCTGGAGCCTGTGCTCCGCAACGGGAGAGGCCACAACAGTGAGAGGCCCGTGTACCGCAAAAAAAAAAAAAAAAAAAAAATTACTAGGTAAGTCTGGCTTCATGGGTGTGTGTCCCATGCAGTCCCACAGGGTCCCACGCTCAATAAGGCCCAGGCTTAGTTTAACCTTCTGCTGTCACTGTCTTGGAATTCTTAATAGCTCTTGAACAAAGGACCCTGCATTTTCATTTTGCACTGAGCCTTGCAAGTTATGTAGCCATTCCTCTTCCTAGGGCCTCTCTGAGCCCCTGACCTTGACTCCAAACCAGCAGCCAGCCTGCACCCCAAAGAACAGCATAGGTGGGTAGCCTTTTGCATTTCTAAGCTCTCTGCTTTTTAACTTTGGGGCTGCTATAAGCCTTGCTCTTCTTACTGGCAGCTTTTTTATTTGGTTGCCTGTGTGGCTTGTTCCAGTCTCTGTCCCCTCCTGGGGCTCCTTTTCCTCTTCAGAACCATTGATGAAATACATTTCTCCATGGGCAGTGCTCCTACCTACACCCCCAGGAACAGGCTTTCACCGGAGTTGTGAGGACTGTCTGTCTTATCCTCTTCCCCCTCAGTCTGAGCATTCTCTGTATTGCTTGTTGCTTATTACTAAAATAAGACACATGGCCAAGAAAAGAAAAGAAATCTCCCCAGCTCTACCAGGCAAGCATTTTATCGATGTGTAGCCCAGCTCAGCTCTGAGGCTCTGGGACGGTTGCCTCTTCTCTGAGGCAAGAGAGGAGAAGCAAAAAGAGGCAGCTGAGTAAAGGATAAGATTATCCAGTTCCCCCTCTGTCTCTCCGTTCGAGCTGCCCGTGTTTTACGCCAGACAAACGAAGGGCTAAGCCATGTCATGGGTTTTTTTTTGTTGTTTTTTTTTTGTTTTTTTAATGTCTGAAACTATTATATTAACCTATTTCCATACAAATAACCCAAAGACAGTTTAGTATTAGTTGTTTTTTGTTTGTTTGTTTTTTTATACTGCAGGTTCTTATTAGTCATCAATTTTATACACATCAGTGTACACATGTCAATCCCAATCGCCCAATTCAGCACACCACCATCCCCACCCCACCGCAGTTTTCCCCCCTTGGTGTCCATATGTTTGTTCTCTACATCTGTGTCTCAACTTCTTCCCTGCAAACCAGTTCATCTGTACCATTTTTCTAGGTTCCACATACATGTGTTAATATATGATATTTGTTTTTCCCTTTCTGACTTACTTCACTCTGTATGACAGTCTCTAGATCCATCCACATCTCAGCAAATGACTCAGTTTCGTTCTTTTGTATGGCTGAGTAATATTCCATTGTATATATGTACCACATCTTCTTTATCCATTCGTCTGTCGATGGGCATTTAGGTTGCTTCCATGACCTGGCTATTGTAAACAGTGCTGCAATGAACATTGGGGTGCATGTGTCTTTTTGAATTATGGTTTTCTCAGGGTATATGCCCAGTAGTGGGATTGCTGGATCATATGGTAAGCCTATTTTTAGTTTAGTTTTTTTTTTTTTTTTTCACGGTACGCGGGCCTCTCACTGCTGTGGTCTCTCCCGTTGCGGAGCACAGGCTCCGGACGCGCAGGCTCAGCGGCCACGGCTTGCGGGCCCAGCCGCTCCGCGGCATGTGGAATCTTCCCGGACCGGGGCACGAACCCACGTCCCCTGCATCGGCAGGCGGACTCTCAACAACTGCGCCACCAGGGAAGCCCCTATTTTTAGTTTTTTAAGGAACCTCCATACTGTTCTCCATAGTGGCTGTATCAATTTACATTCCCACCAAAAGTGCAAGAGGGTTCCCTTTTCTCCACACCCTCTCCAGCATTTGTTGTTTGTAGATTTTCTGATGATGCCCATTCTAACTGGTGTGAGGTGATACCTTATTGTAGTTTTGATTTTCATTTCTGTAATAATTAGTGATGTTGAGAAGTTTTCATGTGCTTCTTGGCCATCTGTATGTTTTCTTTGGAGAAATGTCTATTTAGGTCTTCTGCCTATTTTTGAATTGGGTTGTTTGTTTCTTTAATATTGAGCTGCATGAGCTGTTTATATATTTTGGAGATTAATCCTTTGTCTGCTGATTCATTTGCAAATATTTTCTCCCATTCTGATGGTTGTCTTTTGGTCTTGTTTATGGTTTCCTTTGCTGTGCAAAAGCTTTGAAGTTTCATTTGGTCCCATTTGTTTATTTTTGTTTTTATTTCCATTACTCTAGGAGGTGGATCAAAAAATATCTGGCTGTGATTTATGTCAAACACTGTTCTTCCTATGTTTTCCTCTAAGAGCTTTATAGTGTCAGGTCTTACATTTGGGTCTCGAATCCATTTTGAGTTTATTTTTGTGTAATGTGCTAGGGAGTGTTCTAATTTCATTCTTTTACATGTAGCTGTCCAGTTTTCCCAGCACCACTTATTGAAGAAACTGTTTTTTCTCCATTGCATATCCTTGCCTCCTTTGTCATAGATTAGTTGACTATAGGTGTGTGGGTTTATCTCTGGGCTTTCTATCCTGTTCCATTGATCTATATTTCTGTTTTTGTGCCAGTACTATATTGTCTTGATTACTGTAGCTTTGTAATAGAGCCTGAAGTCAGGGAGTCTGATTCCTCCAGTTCCATTTTTTTCCCTCAAGACTGCTTTGGCTATTTGGGGTCTTTTGTGTCTCCATACAAATTTTAAGATGATTTGTTCTAGTTCCGTAAAAAATGCCATTGGTAATTTGATAGGGATTGCATTGAATCTGTAGATTGCTTTGGGTACTACAGTCATTTTCACAATATTGATTCTTCCAATCCAAGAACATGGTATATCTCTCCATCTGTTGGTATCATCTTTAATTTCTTTCATCAGTGTCTTATAGTTTTCTGCATAAAGGTCTTTTGTCTCCCTAGGTAGGTTTATTCCTAGGTATTTTATTCTTTTTGTTGCAATGGTAAATGGGAGTGTTTCCTTAATTTCTCTTTCAGATTTTTCATCATTAGTGTATAGGAATGCAAAAGATTTCTGTGCACTAATTTTGTATCCTGCTACTTTACCAAATTCATTGATTAGCTCTAGTAGTTTTTTGGTGGCATTTTTAGGATTCTCTATGTATAGTATCATGTCATCTGCACACAGTGACAGTTTTACTTCTTCTTTTCCAATTTGTATTCCTTTTATTTCTTTTTCTTCTCTGATTGCCGTGGCTAGGACTTCCAAAATGATGTTGAATAATAGTGGTGAGAATGGACATCATTGTCTTGTTCCTGAGCTTAGAGGAAATGCTTTCAGTTTTTCACCATTGAGAATGATGTTTGCTGTGGGTTTGTCGTGTACGGCCTTTATTATGTTGAGGTAGCTTCCCTGTATGCCCACTTTCTGGAGAGTTTTTATCATAAATCGGTGTTGAATTTTGTCAAAAGCTTTTTCTGCATCTATTGAGATGATCATATGGTTTTTATTCTTCAGTTTGTTAATATGGTGTATCACATTGATTGATTTGCATATATTGAAGAATCCTTGCATTCCTGGGATAAATCCCACTTGATCATGGTGTATGATCCTTTTAATGTGTTGTTGGATTCTGTTTGCTGGTATTTTGTTGAGGATTTTTAAATCTATATTCATCAGTGATATTAGTCTGTAATTTTCTTTGCTTGTAGTATCTTTGTCTGGTTTTGGTATCAGGGTGATGGTGGCCCCGTAGAATGAGTTTGGGAGTGTTCCTTCATCTGCAATTTTTGGAAGAGTTTGAGAAGAATGGGAGTTAGCTCTTCTCTAAATGTTTGATAGAATTCACCTGTGAAGCCATCTGGTCCTGGACTTTTGTTTGTTGGAAGATTTTTAATCACAGTTTCAATTTCATTACTTGTGATTGGTCTGTTCATGTTTTCTGTTTCTTCCTGGTTCAATCTTGGAAGGTTATACCTTTCTAAGAATTTGTCCATTTCTTCCAGGTTGTCCATTTTATTGGCATAGAGTTGCTTGTAGTAGTCTCTTAGGATGCTTTGTAGTTCTGCGGTGTCTGTTGTAACTTCTCCTTTTTCATTTCTAATTTTATTGATTTGAGTCCTCTCCCTCTTTTTCTTGATGAGTCTGGCTAATGGTTTATCAATTTTGTTTATCTTCTCAGAGAACCAGCTTTTAGTTTTATTGATCTTTGTTATTGTTTTCTTTGTTTCTGTTTCATTTAGTTCTGCTCTGATCTTTATGATTTCTTTCCTTCTGCTAACTTTGGGTTTTGTTTGTTCTTCTTTCTCTAGTTCATTTAGGTATAAAGTTAGATTGTTTACGACATTTTTCTTGTTTCTTGAGGTAGGCTTGTATAGCTATAAACTTCCCTCTTAGAACTGCTTTTGCTGCATCCCATAGATTTTGGATTGGCGTGTTTTCATTGTCATTTTTCTCTAGGTATTTTTTGATTTTTTCTTTGATTTCTTCCATGATCTCTTGGTTATTTAGTAACGTATTGTTTACCCTCCATGTGTCTGTGTTTCTTACATTTTTTTTCCCTGTAATTCATTTCTAATCTCATAGCATTGTGGTCAGAAAAGATGCTTGATATGATTTCAATTTTCTTAAATTTACTGAGGCTTAAGTTGTGACCCAAGATGTGATCTATCCTGGAGAATATTCTGTGTGCACCTGAGAAGAAAGTGTAATCTGCTGTTTTTGGATGGAATGTCCTATAAATATCAATCAAATCTATATGGTCTACTGTGTCATTTAATGTTTGTGTTTCCTTATTAATTTTCTTTTTGGATCATCTGTCCATTGGTGTAAGGGAGGTGTCAAAGTCCCCCACTATTATTGTGTTACTGTCGATTTCCTCTCTTATAGCTGTTAGTAGTTGCCTTATGTATTGAGGTGCTCCTATGTTGGGTTCATACATATTTACAATTGTTATATCTTCTTCTTGGATTGATCCCTTGATCATTATGTCCTGTCCTTCCTTGTCTCTTGTAACATTCTTTATTTTAAAGCCTATTTTATCTGATATGAGTATAGCTACTCCAGCTTTCTTTTGATTTCCATTTGCATGGCATATCTTTTTCCATCCCCTCACTTTCAGTCTGTATGTGTCCCTAGGTCTGAAGTGGATCTCTTGTAGACAGCATATATATGTGTCTTGTTTTTGTTTCCATTCAGCAAAACTCTGTCTTTTGGTTGGAGCATTTAATCCATTCACATTCCTAGAGTCTGTCATACAGAGTGAAGTAAGTCAGAAAGAGAAAAACAAATACCGTATGCTAACATATATATATATATATATATATATATATATACAATCTAAGGGAAAAAAAGGTCATGAAGAACCTAGGGGCAAGACAGGAATAAAGACACAGACCTGGGCTTCCCTGGTGGCACAGTGGTTGGGAGTCCGCCTGCCGATGCAGGGGACGTGGGTTCGTGCCCCGGTCCGGGAGGATCCCACATGCCGCGGAGCGGCTGGGCCTGTGAGCCATGGCTGCTGAGCCTGCGCATCTGGAGCCTGTGCTCCGCAACGGGAGAGGCCACAACAGTGAGAGGCCCGCGTACCGCAAAAAAAAAAAAAAAAAAAAAAAAGACACAGACCTACTAGAGAATGGACTTGACGATATGGGGAGGGGGAAGGGTAAGCTGTGACAAAGTGAGAGAGTGGCATGGACATATATACGCTACCAAACATAGAATAGATTGCTAGTGGGAAGCAGTCGCATAGCACAGCGAGATCAGCTCAGTGCTTTGTGACCACCTAGGGGGGTGGGATAGGGAGGGTGGGAGGGAGGGAGACGCAAGAGGGAAGAGATATGGGGACATATGTATGTGTATAACTGATTCACTTTGTTATAAAGCAGAAACTAACACACCATTGTAAAGTAATTATTCTCCAATAAAGATGTTAAAAAAATAAAATAATCCATTCACGTTTAAGGTAATTATCGAAATGTATGTTCCTATGACCATTTTCTTAATTGTTTTGGGTTTTTTTTTGTAGATCCTTTTCTTCTCTTGTGTGTCTCACTTAGAGAAGTTCCTTTAGCATTTGTTGTAGAGCTGGTTTCGTGCTGCTGAATTCTCTTAGCTTTTGCTTGTTTGTAAAGCTTTTGATTTCTCCATCGAATCTGAATGAGATCCTTGCAGGGTAGAGTAATCTTGGTTGTAAGTTCTTCCCTTTCATCACTTTAAGTATATCATGCCACTCCCTTCTGGCTAGTAGAGTTTCTGCTGAGAAATCAGCTGTTAACCTTATGGGAGTTCCCTTGTATGTTATTTGTCATTTTTCCCTTGCTGCTTTCAATAATTTTTCTCTGTCTTTAATTTTTGCCAATTTGATTACTATGTGTCTCGGTGTGTTTCTCCTTGGGTTTATCCTGTATGGGACTCGCTGCGCTTCCTGGGCTTGCGTGGCTATTTCCTTTCCCATGTTAGGGAAGTTTTCAATTATAATCTCTTCAAGTATTTTCTCTGGTCCTTTCTCTCTCTCTTCTCCTTCTGGGACCCCTATAATGTGAATGTTGCTGTGTTTAATGTTGTCCCAGAGGTCTCTTAGGCTGTCTTCATTTCTTTTCATTCTTTTTTCTTTATTCTGTTCAGCAGCAGTGAATTCCACCATTCTGTCTTCCAGGTCACTTATCCATTCTTCTGCCTCAGTTATTCTGCCTTTGATTCCTTCTAGTGTAGTTTTCATTTCGGTTATTGTATTGCTCATCTCTGTTTGTTTGTTCTTTAATTCTTCTAGGTCTTTGTTAAACATTTCTTGCATTTTCTCGATCTTTGCCTCCATTCTTTTTCCGAGGTCCTGGATCATCTTCACTATCATTATTCTGAATTCTTTTTCTGGAAGGTTGCCTATCTCCACTTCATTTAGTTGTTTTTCTGGGGTTTTATCTTGTTCCTTCATCTGGTACATAGCCCTCTGCCTTTTCATCTTGTCTATCTTTCTGTGAATGTGGTTTTTGTTCCACAGGCTGCAGGATTGTAGTTCTTCCTTCTGCTGTCTGCCCTCTGGTGGATGAGGCTATCTAAGAGGCTTGTGTAAGTTTCCTCCATGGGGTTTTTAATTATAAAAGATTCAAGATATTCTGCCCATTATACTTCATTTCCTATCACCAAACACCTTTCCACAAATGGTCGACACCACTTTTTCAATACACTAAACTCTAATCTTCACCCTTTCCCCATCTATGGTCTTAGTACAGTAGTCCCCCGTTATCCGTGGGGGACTTGTTCCATGACCCCCATGGATGCCAAAATCCATGGATGCTCAAGTCCCTTATGCAAACTGGCAGAGTATTTGTATGTAATCTAAGCACGTCTCCCATATAATTTTTTTTATTTTTATTTTTTTTTGGTGGTTCGCGGGCCTCTCACTGTTGTGGCCTCTCCCGTTTTGGAGCACAGGCTCAGCGGCCATGGCTCACAGGCCCAGACACTCCGTGGCATGTGAGATCTTCCCAGACCGGGACCCGTGTCTCCTGCATTGGCAGGTGGACTCTCAACCACTGCGCCACTAGGGAAGCCCCCTCCCATATACTTTAAATCATCTCTAGATTGCTTATAATACCAAGTAAATGCTATGTAAATAGTTGTATATATAATGTAAATGCTATGTAAATAGTTGCCACAGGGTGGCAAATTCAAGCTTTACTTTTTGGAACTTTCTGGAATTTTTTTCCCAAGTGTTTGCACGCAGAGTTGGTTGAATCCACAGATGCAGAACCCGTCGATACAGAGGGCCAACTGTATATGTTATTCCTGCTCTGACAGCTTGCTGTACACACACACACACACACACCAGCATTCTCCTACTTGAATAAGGCTTTATGTCTAAGGTCATGCCTTTTGCCCTTCCTCCTTTGGTTCACTCTCTTTCCTTACCAGGAGAAAAAAGAAGTTTTCATTAGGGCGGGGATAATCCTCAACAGTGTATTTTGTTTGTTTATTTCATTTTTTTTTTAAGTAAAAAGACGGATGAATAATAGAATCAATAGAAAAAGTAGTAGGAGTACTAGTACTAATAGTCATAATAGTGAGTGCCTCCTATGGGCAAGGAATGGTCCGTACATTGCTAATACTAATGACAGCCCAGTGATTTAGGTTTTATTGTCCCCATTTTACGGACAAGGAAACTGAGGCTTAGAAATCAAGGGAACTTGCCCAAAGTGGACACCTTTTAAATGACAGAACTAAGATGCTTAATGCCACTCTGTTGACACAAATGCTTGGTCACCACACTGCCTCAGTCTCCTTTCTGTTTAAAACAGAGGGACCATAGCATCTACTTTTGTTTTATCAGGGCTCCACTGGCTGGGTAGCCATAGAATTTCCACTCTTTATTTACATGCGGACAGTAAGTGCTGGGGTCCTCCTCCGCATGCACACCCTTCTTTCCATCATGTTATATATTACAATAGCTTTCACTAGCTACTTGTTATGTAAGATGTTCCACGTGACATCTCTGCTTTGCCCTCTTTCTTACAGTCCCTGAAGCCTCTTAAAGATCTTTCTAATGTCCTCATACCCTCATCCATCAATTTCTATTTTATAGGTCTAGCCCTCCTTTGATATTTCTCTGTACATCACTTTCCTGGCCTTCCCTTTTAGGTCTTTGCCCTTTCTTTTTCCCACTACCCCTTCGTTGTCATGCCCTTTCCACAGGTCAGCCTCTCCTGATACTGTATAGGCTGTGTTCCATGATGTCAACTCCTCCTATTAGTGTTTCAGTGTTAGCAGGAGGAATTTGAAGCCTGCCCCCGAGTTGTCTTCTTCTGGTATCTTACTTTGAAACAAAAAAGCATTAAACTGTAAGTCAATTCTGCATTGATCAAGGCTGGCTCCCGTCCCCACTGCCTGGCTGTGACCACTGAATGCTGAAACTCTGAGTTTTCTTCTGTGGTTGATCTATTGTTGCACAGGGCCAAGAAAAAGTCGTCATCAACAAAACTGCACACCTTGTTGGCAGAAGTCAGGCAGAAAAGCTGGCAGCCAAAACTTGCTCAGTTCTACCTTTCTTTTCTTTTCTTATTCTACCTTTCTTTTCTAATGATAACTTTAACCTCTCTAATTTGCTTCCTTTTTATTTCCCTACTCCTATTGCATCTTACTGTTTTCCCAAGTGCAGCCAGACAGCCCTTATCCCTCACATTTGCATTTTCTTTTTTCTCCTCTCCTTCTGTTCTGCTCACTTACCCCTTTGGTTTGATTCTCACCTCAGTTTATTTGGATTATTCTTTTAGCTTTTTAAAAAAATTCAGCAAGCACCTATTGAGTGCCTACTGTGTGCCGGCTACTAAACTAAGCGCCGGTTCCTGCCTTCAAAGAGTTCAGTATTTCCATGCGCTCTGAATACTTGTGCAACCCCTGGGTGGAAGAAAGAGAGACATTAAAAGAGCATGTTAGTTGGTCACCCATATATACACAGGGTGCAGAAAAATGCACAAAATGGCCTTTATTCCCCGTTTAAATCACACATTCTAACCAATCCGAATCTATAGGACATGTTGATTTTGAGTGGCCCCTTACTACTCCACTCAATTCTCACTTCCTCATTGGGCACAAGACCTCTGTTCTAGATGCTTTGGAGCACTCCTCCCCCTCTTGCAGTCGGTGGGAAAACTTTCCCTGCCTCTTCTCTCCATCCACCTGGACCTCTGGGAACTTCCCTGTCTGATGTGGGTGTCTAGATTGGGTAGTCACTCAGCTCCATCCAGTTCCAAACTTGAATGGAGATGAAGAAGCCTCTCCAGTCCTGTGAGTGGCGGGGGGGATGGAGAGAGCAGAAACCAAAGACTGGCCTCGGGGTGGAATCTCTTTGAGAAAGCTGAACATTCCACACCGTCATTGACATTCTCTTGGCATGCCTTTTTGCTGGATTATGATGCTAGAAGAGTCTCTGTCCCTTTACCTATCTTGATTTACAGTAACAAAAACCCCTCCAATTAATATAGCTTGAATTTTTTGCCAGCCCTTGGTTAGGGAGATAATGAGAAAAAAACATGTAATCTGCTCTCTTTCCATTTTGGGAAGTGTGATGTGCTCTGCCTGGGTGTTGCTGGAACTCTGCTTGCTTCTCCGAAACTCCCCCTTTCCATCCAAGCACTTTGCACCCCTTTGTTTGATATATAGTTCCTTTCTCCAAACTTCTTCACAACTGCAGTTAGATACCTAATAGGCTCCTCAAATTTAAAAGATTCCAAACTCAGTTGAGGATTTCCCCCATCCCTGAACCTGTGCCTCTCTCATTTTTCCCCATCTCAAAAGACGTCACCCCGATTAACCTAGTTGCTCAGGCTGAGACACTGGGAGTCATCCTTGACCCTCTCTCACACTCCATGTCCAATTCATCAGCACAGCTTACTCGCTTTAACTTGCTTTGCCTTTAAAATGGATGCTGATGGGGATGCGCCAGCCCAGCTGCAAGCGAGTGAGCGCCCTTCGGGGTCGTCTGGGCTCCCCGCTGCCATGGCCGAGCGGTCAGGAGGGAGCCGGCCCCCGCGAGGCCACCGGGGCCTCAGTTTAAATGTAAGACTGGGGGCTTCCCTGGTGGCGCAGTGGTTGAGAGTCCGTCTGCCGATGCAGGGAACACGGGTTCGTGCCCCGGTCCGGGAAGATCCCACATGCCGCGGAGCGGCTGGGCCTGTGAGCCATGGCCGCTGAGCCTGCGCGTCCGGAGCCTGTGCTCCGCAACGGGAGAGGCCACAACAGTGAGAGGCCCGCATACTGCAAAAAAAAAAAAAAAACAACGAAGCGAAGGACAGAAAGGTCATGATAAAACAAGGTGAACAATACATCCTGGTGAAGAAGACCAGCGATGCCTGGTTGCAGGTCAAGCTGGACGAGAACTCCAAAGCGTTTTATGTGCCTGCCCAGTACGTGAGGGAGGTCGGCCACAGAGGCCTGATGCCGCCTGTGCAACAGGCAGCGGGGCTGCCGCATCATTCTGTGAAAACGATGCAGTCTCCACCTTCAGAGGTCAGCAGAAAATGTGAACAAATTGCCCGAGCTTTCAAGTTTTGGAAAGCCATCGCCGTCTGTTCAAGGAACAGGTCTTATTCGTGATGCCAATCAGAATTTTGGACCCAATTATATTCCAGGTCAGACTGTCAACCTCAGCCTGAACCTGACCCATAATAATGGAAAGTTCAACAGTGACTCACATTCTCCCAAAGTTTCTGGCCAGAATAGGACACGTTTATTTGGTCACTTTCCCGGTCCAGAGTTCTTGGACGTAGAGAAAGGTGGCTTCTCCCAGGAACAGTCTTGTGATTCAGCAGGAGAAGGCTCGGAACGGATATATTAAGATTCAGAGTCCGGTGATGAGCTTAGCAGCAGCTCCACTGAGCAGATAAGGACGACAACACCTCCAAATCAAGGGCGGCCAGATTCTCCTGTCTACATTAACCTGCAAGAACTGAAAATATCCCACTCGTCTCTCCCCCCCGAGCCCCGGAAGCCCAGCAATTCAGATTAATGGAGAATGGGAACCTCATAAAGATAGTTCAGGGCATTGTTATCACTATAACAGAGGAACACAGGAAAGAACTCAGAAACCCCCTCGTTGGACTCGAGATACAAACATAAGCAAAGGAGATTCCCAAAGTCCAGGAGATCAAGAGTGGCTCAAGCATGTTGATGATCAAGGTAGACAATATTACTACAGTGCAGATGGATCTCGGTCAGAATGGGAGTTGCCAAAGTATAATGCCTCATCTCAGCAGCAAAGAGAAATTATTAAAAGTAGGAGTCTGGACAGGCGGCTGCAAGAACCAATAGTGTTAAAGTGGAGACATAGCACCATTGTGTTGGACACCAATGACAAGGAATCTCCAACTGCCTCAAAACCCTGCTACTCTGAAAATGAGTCTTCTCCCTCTTCACCAAAGAGCCAAGATACAGACAGCAGTCCAAAGGGTCAAGAGAAATATGGATTATTAAATGTAACAAAAGTTACTGCAAATGGGAAAAAGGTTCGAAAGAACTAGTTGTCTTCTTGGGCCGTGTTGCAGGGTTCATCTTTACTGTTTACCAAAACTCAAGGAAGTAGCACAAGCTGGTTTGGGAGTAATCAGTCCAAACCAGAGTTCGCGGTGGACCTTAAGGGGGCGATGATTGAGATTCAAAGGATAAATCCAGCAAAAAGAATGTATTTGAGCTGAAAACCCGTCAAGGAACAGAAGTGCTGATTCAGTTTGATAATGACGCTGTTATCAATGAGTGGTTTAAAGTTCTTAGTAGCACTATCAGTAATCAGACAGTAGAACCCAATGAAGCAATTGAGGAAGATATATCAGATTCACCAGGAATAGAAAAGCACGATCAAGGAAAGGACCATAAGGATCTGAAGAAACTGCGTTCCACAAAAGTATCTAGCAGAGATTCTTCAGAACAGAAAAAAAAAACAAGAACAACTTAAAGAAGTGTCTTACACGACGCCCCACTTTGCAAGCTGTTCGTGAAAAAGGTTATATTAAAGATCAGGTATTTGGAACCAATCTTGCTAATCTGTGTCAGAGAGAGAATGGCACAGTGCCAAAATTTGTGAAATTGTGCCCTGAACATGTTGAACAATATGGGTTGGATGTTGATGGGATTTACAGAGTTAGTGGCAACTTTGCAGTGATCCAGAAGCTGAGGTTTGCAGTCAACCATGATGAGAAATTGGACTTGAAGGATAGTAAATGGGAAGATATTCATGTCATCACTGGAGCACTGAAAATGCTTTTTCGAGAATTACCAGAACCTCTCCTTACATTTGATCATTTTAATGATTTTGTTAATGCAGTTAAACAAGAACCAAGACGGCGTGTCTCTGCTGTGAAGGATCTAATCAAACGGTTGCCAAAGCCAAATCAGGACACAATGCAGACTCTGTTTAGACATCTCAAAAGAGTTATAGAAAACGGAGAAGAAACCAGAATGACGTATCAGAGTATAGCAATTGTGTCTGGTCCCACTCTGTTAAAGCCAGAGAAAGAGACTGGTAACATAGCAGTTTATACCGTCTACCAGAATCAGATGGTAGAGTTAATTCTTCTCGAGATAAATTCCATCTTCAGACGTTGACTCTTACGAAGACAACCTGTGGAATAGAAGCCAGATTTCATCAGATTCCAAGTCCTTATACCTGATGTATTTTATGTTTGGACCAAGCAGTGATTCTTTGATTTTGCACTTTTCTGAGGGACCGGAAGGGAATGGGAGAGTCCAGATGTGTGATAGGCCCTCATATTTGCTGCTCTGTTGCAAGTTGATAGAACTGTGTGTACGTTTGAATTAATTTTATCCTGAATGTTTGCACTTCATACTCTGAATTCCAGTAAAAATCAAAACTTGCGATTCTAACCAGTCATATACACTGTATAATTTGGTAAGAATACTACATTTTTTCTCCTCAAACTGGATAATGTAGAATTTCTTCTTATGATTCAATAGGTTCATCACTTTATAAAACAATACTTACTATCAGTTATTTTGAAAATGCTCCTGGGCATTTTAAACAAAATGAAGTATATCTGTTTTGAAACCTGTGTATTCTTTTTTCAGGGTTTCTTGCATACAGTGGCATCCTGACTGCTAGGACCCATTATAACCCAGATGCGATCCCTTGATGAAGGCTTGCTGTCTTCACGGAGTAGCACAGCAGCACACTAATAGTACTTAAAACATTGTAATATACTGGACTTTAATTTAGCATAAGCCGGTTCAGGGTATTTTGGGGCTGTCTGTGCTACACTGACTTGTAGCTAACAATCCTAATTCTATCTAGTGCCATACTGAGTTCTTGGTATGACCCTGTGGAAACCAACGTTATTTGTTGTAAATACAGGCTAAAGACTCACTGTCCTTTAGCTTATGTATATAATTGTGCTATATAGTCTCAGAGCGAATTCTAACCCCTCATTTCTAATCACGATATTGGTCATTCTTTTCTGTGAATATCAGGTTTCCTCCAGAAGTAGCCCGTTATTTAAGAAAGTTAACTGTGTGCACTTTTAGATTTTAATTACATTTACAGGCAAATCACTGTAATGCAAATGGTACTGGAAAAATGCTGAATAGACTTGCTAAATGGTAAATGCACTACAAGAGGAATCTTTTAGATTATTTAATATGTACAGAATACATTAGAAAAAATTTATTACAGAATTCTAACTCTGCAATACGAATAGTGGAAACCCATGTGTAAATTAGATGGATGTCAGATCGAAAATGACTGTTAAATTTGAGAATTTCTTTTTACACTACTATTGTAGATTGGTTTGTATAATAAAACAGGGTCTGGAAAGTTTTGTTACAGAGAGCATGGTCTGCTGAAGATTTTTTTAAATGTATTTTTCTAGATTAACTGCTGTATATGAAATGTCTAATCTGAATAAAGAAAACTATAAGAGGTTTAGAGATTTTTCCATTGGAAATGTGCATTTTGGTTTTTAATTTTGGTGGGTTTTTTTTGCATTTACTGGCACATTCTTATAATACCTCATTTTTTAAAAAATCAACTGAATCCAGTATTTCCTGTGGCAAATGTTTTCCTCATTTCACACCTTTTGTGCTCCCTGCCATGCCACTGCCTCTACCACCCACCCCTACCCACCCCTCCATTCTTTATTTCTTCATCAGTATTTGAAAGTGAATGATTTGTAACCAAGACTCTTTTTCTTAGGGTTGCATCTATAATTTACAGATTGCTTTTCTTGGGAAAAAATATTTTTTGTATGACCTGTGTAAAAACCTCTCACCTGAGTTTTGTGGTGAAAATGTTGTTTGTTGTCATGATCTTGTTAAACTGATAACAAACCAAGCTACTTGACAGCGATGGAAAAGCAGATTGTTTTGCGTAGGGAGAAAAAGCTCCCAAATGAGAATGTTTATATTTGCCTAAAGATGTCCTTAACAATATACAGTATGCTTTCGGCCTGGCCTATATAGTGATTGCATGCCAGGAAAACAATTAGACTCAAATCAGTGTTCTTTCTCTTGGTAGTTATGACATATCAAAGATTAAAATTGTCCTGTGTTTCTTGTTTCAAAGTACACATGTGTGTATGTGAAGTCTTAAATGTTTTCATAGTCCACAGCTAATCAGCTTATTGTAATATTGTATGTATAAGGAGATCAATGTCTTGTGCTTTCATCTTTTGTGAATTAAGAATTCTCACTTGTTTTCTGGTCATAACAAAACCAAAACAAAAGAAAAATAGATGCTGAATCCACCTACCTTTCACTGCTTCCCTTGCTGCCACCCTAGTTGGCACCACCATCTCTTACTTGGACTCACACAATAATCTCCTGTCTTGCCTCCCTGCTTCACCTCCCACAATCCATTATCTCCACCACAGCCAGAGAGATGCTTGTAAAAGGTCAATCTGATACTGCCAATCCCCAGATCAAAACACTCTAATAGCTTCTCATCACAATTAGGGAAAAATACAAAGTTCTTACCCCAACCTCCAAGGCCTGCTGCAGATTGGCCCTTGGCTACCTCTCTGACCTCATTTCCTACCACTCCTCCTTTTAACTCACCTTACTTCACTGGTCTCCTTTGCTGTTTTTGAACATGTCAAGCACCTCCAGGCCTTCGTATTTCCTGTCTCCCTAGCCTAAACTATGTTTCTCCTAAATATCTACATGACTCATATCCACATTTTATTCAGGACTGTTCACTCCTTGGAGGGCCTCCCCAGCACATACTGCCTAAAATAGCACTCTACCCCATCACTTCCTATCTTATTAACCTGCTCTATTTTTTTTCATAACACTGATGAGATTAAATTATATGTGTAATTATTTGTTATCTAATTATCATCAGAACACAAGCTTCATGAGGGTAGAAATGTTGTCTATTTTATTCACTTCTATATTCTCAGCTCCTAGAACAGTGTCTGGCACATAGTAAGAGCTCAATAAATATTTGTTAAATGAGTGATTATGTGGAAGGGGCCTAACTTAGCAGCCTAAATTGGATTCACCCTTGGACTCACATATGTATTGTTCTTTCTGGAGGGTCTAGGAGGTGGGTCCACTGAGAAACTATGTGTTTAGAAGCTGAAAGAGCTTCGCAGGAAAGATGGCATCCTAATTGAAGAAAGAATGGACATCTAAGATCCCTCCTAGACCTCAGAGTTGTGGGGGAGGGAAGATGTTGAGTATAACTCTTAGGTTGTAATTAATCAGAACATTTAAAAATAAGAAATAACAGAACCCCAACTCAACCCACCTTAAGCAGAAAAAAAAAGAATTGCTTTGGTTCAGAAGGCTAGGAAGGAGCCAAGGTTGGAGACTCAACATTGTCAGAACTCTCTGGGTCTATATTTCATCTCTGCTTCTCTTTCCCCATTTGTCTCATCCTTTCTTGCAGACTGGTCTTCTCCATATTGAAAGAGACATGGCTGTCAGCAGGCAAAGCCTCACAAAGAGAAATTCTATCTCCCAGAGTCCATGGATCTATCCCAGGGAACATTTCTGACTGGCCTTTTGTTGTTGTTGTTCATGTGCTCATCATTCCATCCAATCAGTGTTGCTAAGAGAATGGATGTTCTGTGACTGGCCAGCTCTAGTTCACATACTTATCCCTGAGGCCAGGAGTAGAGGTTATAACCAGTTGAAGGGGAGTGGGAAAGCTCGCTGGGAAGAGCAAAAACCAAATAACAACAACGCCAACACAATACCCACCAGAGGGCACTACCCTGGTTATCTTCTGATCTACCTCCTGGGACTCACACCTGAGTCCTAAGTAGAGAGGGCTTTGTAAGAGTAAGTACCAATTTAAAGGACTATTTCACTAAAATCTCTGTGGGACATTGAGTACACAGGGCACATCAGAAGCACTGGCTTTAGCAGTTCCAGTTGGGTGGGAAACAGCTTTGCAACAGCACGAGCAGCGGCCACCTCAATGCATCAATGCCTTTGTTACAGGCATCAGAAGACTTGGCAGCAGATTATCACCCCAGGGAGCTACAGAAGGAAGGGAGGAAATGGTGGAAGCCACTGGGGAGTTGAAAGGATATCGTTAATGAACCTATGTCACAGACTTCTGGGAGACTCGCAGAAATAGTTGGATTAGTGAAAGGCTTTGAAGAGGGGCAAACACAGGCAAGGGCAGAGTCAGAGAAATTCCTCTCTGTGATTATGTTGTGAACTTGATTTTACTTCCAATCTGTTTGCCATGTCAAAAGGATGTCCACAGACCACAGAAAATAGGGACAGTATATCACCCAGTGAGGCCCCATCCCCCGGAGCCCGTAGCATTGTGCTGAAGCCACAAAAATCTGGGAAGCTTCGAAATAAGGCAGAGGGCAGTTGGGTCCCATTTCTGAGATCCAGTGGCACATCCCTGGCTGAGCCACGATGTGGACCCACCTAGCTGTTCTGATTCAGGAGATACCTGTCCCACTCTGATTTTATCTCCACCTATTTCTCTCTTCTTAACTTGAAGCCCAGCCACAGACCAATACCACCATTAGACCAAGATTCCCCTGACACTGCTTTCTGCCTGGTTTGGACCTCTGCAGGATTACTCTTTCCTGTCTATTCAGACTCCAGACCTTGTCTGTGTCCTCCAGTTTGGTTTTACACCCTGGATTCAGACCTTGGCTTCAACCTCATAACTCACGGTAACTAGTTCCCTGGGCATTCATTCTAGCTCCCCTATTCACCTGCTGGCCCAGCCTGGCTGTGAGTCCTGGCTTGCGTTGTTTGGCAGCCACCCATGACCTAGCACTGACCATGTCCTTCCACCCTACTCACCTTGTCACTTGAATTGCTTTCTCTACCCACCCTTAGAATATAAAGATGCTGCTCACGTTGGTACATAACGTCTTCGTATTTCAGCAGCCTGTCTGGCTGGAGGAAACTTCATAACCTCCCCTGGCAATCCATTCCACTGTCTAATCACGCTGATAGTCAAGGTTCTTCCTTCTGCCATACCATTTAGTAGAAGTCTGAGTGCTACTGAACAATAATCATTCTAAATGTCACCCACCTGGGAGAGATGAGAACAGAAATCCTCAGGGCCGCACTATTTGGAATGTGCCCAGAATGTAGAAACACCTGTTTGAGATGGAAATTGTGGTCCCCGAACATATGTCATTGATAAGCCCAGGGAACTATAATAGTCACTCCCAGAGCTTATTGGGATAATGTGAGGAACCAATGAGGTCACTCTGTGGCTCCTGAGCAACTGAGGTTCTTGAGGAAGAAATCCTCAAACTGGAGGTAGAGAAAGGCATCCTTCCGTGGACGGCCCGGCTAATGCAGCTTGTAATGTCCAGTCCTGTGCTTGGCAAAATAGATCCCAATTCATTCATTTTTACTTCTCCCCGTTTCAACTGTCACCCCCCTCCCTCCTCAAGTCCAGGCACCCAGCTCCTTCTGCCTAGACAAAAGTCATAGCTCCTATCTGGTTTCCCTGCTTGTTCTCTCTTGTTCCCTCTCATTTCCTTCCATTCTATTTTTCTCACAGCTGTAAGGAAAGATCACAGAGTGATCTTTTAAAAATGTAAATCAGATCGTGTCACTCTCCTGCTTAAAATCCTTCAAAAGCTTCTCATTTCACTTAGAAAATCCAAACTCCTTCCCATGACTTATAAGGTCCTCCAGGATCAAGCCCCTGCCTACCTCTCAGACCTCTTCTGGGGCTACAGTCTCCATTGCTCACTATGCTCTAGACACACTGAATGGATTTCATCTTCTCCTACATGAGCTCTTCCTTCTCTGGAGGGTCTTCACCCGTGTGGTTCCTTTTGCCTGCAGTGCTCTTTCCTGGGCTTTTCTCAAGGCTGGATCCTTCTCAGTTTTTAATTCTTGGCTAAAATGTCACCTCCTTAGAGAGGCTTTCCCGGCCCACTCTTGCTATAGAAGTTTTCTCCTGACTGTTTACTTCCTTCTTTAGCATCCACTACAATTGCAGTTGTTTGATGTGTCTATTTATTTATTCAAACTCGATCTTCCTCGCTAGAATGTAAGTTCCAAGAGGACAATGCCATGCTATCCCTAACCTTACCACAGTACCTAGCGTATAACAGACATTCAATGAATGTATGCTGAATTCATGTTTTTAATAGTAAGTGCTCAACATAATTTTTAAATGAATGAATGGGGTAAAAGTAGAGGGCATCCCATGGAAATTAAAAAGAAAACAAAGGAATATTAACAATAACTCTATGCCCGCCAATGTGATAACTCAGATGAAATGGACCAATTCCTTGAAAGACACAGTTACCGAAACTCAGACAAGGAGAAATAGATAACCTTAAAAGGCCTATATTGACTAAAGAAATGGAATCAATAATTAATAACCTTCCAAAGGAGAAAGCAACAGGCCCAGATGGTTTGACTTGTGAATTCTGCCAAACATTTAAAGAAAAATGATATCAATTCTCTACAGTGTGTTTCAGAAAATAAAAGCAGAGGAAACCCATCCTAACTTGTCCTGTGAGGTCAGCATCACCCTAATATTAAATCCAAACAAAGACATTACAAGAAAGGAAAAGTACAAACCAATATCTCTCATAAACATAGATGCAAAGATCTTCCCAACTTGATCTATAGATTTAACTCAATCCCAATCAAAATACCAGAGCATTACTTTGTGGATATTGACAAACTGATTCTAAAGTATATATGCTAAGGTATTAAGACCCAGAATAAACAACACAATATGAAGAAAAAGATGAAGAAGAAAGTCAAAAGACTGACACTCTCCAACTTCAAGACCTACTGTAATCAAGACAATGTGGTATTGGGAAAGGAATAGACAAATAAATCAACATAACAGAATAGAGCACCTAGATGTAGACCCACAGAGGGTGGGGAGAGGAGAGAAATCGGTGTGGGAGATTAAGAGGTAGAAAATTCCAGTTGCAAAATAAATGAGTCACTGGTATGAAATGTACAGTGTGGGGAATATAGTCAATAATTATGTAATATCTTTGTAGGGTGACAGATGGTAACTAGACTTGTTGTCGTGATCATTTTGAAATGTATAGAAATATCGAATCACTATGTTGTACAACAGGAACTAACATAGTGTTGTAGGTAAATTATACTTCAAAACCAAACAAACATACGAGGAAACCCATAGAAAAAGAGATCAGATTGTGGTTACCAGAGGCAGAGGGGGAGTGGAGGGGGAATTGGATGAAGGTGGTCAAAAGATATAAACTTCTATTTATAAGTAAATAAGTACTAGGGATGTAATGTACAACATGATAAATATAATGAACACTGCTGTATGTTATACATGAAAGTTGTTAAGAGGGTAAATCCCAAGAATTCTCATCACAAGGAAAAATATGTTTTTCTATTTCTTTAATTTTGTATCTATATGAAATGATGGATGTTCACTAAACTATTGTGGTTTGTGGTAATCATTTCATGTTGTATATAAGTCAAATTAGTATGCTGTACACCTTACTAATACAATGTGTTGTATGCCAGTTATATCTCAATAAAACTGGAAGAGAAAAAGAAATAGACCCACACAAATATAGCTAACTGATCTTTGACAGAAAGATAAAGGTGATTCAATGAAGAAAGGATAGCCCTTTCAACAGATGGTGCTGGAATAACTAAACGTCCACAAGCAAAAGAAACAAAAGAGAGAGAGAGAACATAGACACTGACCTTATACTTTTCACAAAAATTAACTCAAAATGGATCTTAGACCTATATGTGAAGTGCAAAACCATAAAATTTCTAGTAGATAACATAAGAGAAAATGTAGGTGACCTTGGATTTGGTGATGATTTTTAGATACAATACCTAAAGCATAGTCCATGAAAGAAAAAAATAGTAAGTTGGACTTCATTAAAATTAAAAAGTCTTCCCTGTTAAAGACACTCTTAAGAGAATGAAAAAACAAGCCACAGACTGGGAAAAAAATATTTCCAAAACACATAAGAGATAAAGGACTAATATCCAAATATAGGAAACTCTTAAAACTTAGGAAACAACCTAATTTAAAAATGGGTGAAAGAGCTGAGAAGAAACCTCACCGGAGACATATAGATGGCAAGTTAGCATATGAAAAGATGCTCAACATCATGTCATTAGGGAATTGCAAATTAAAACAATGAGATGCCATTCACTACACACCTATTACAATGGCTAAAATCCAGAACATGAACGCCACCAAATGCTGGCAAGGAGGATGTGGAGCAACAGGAACTCTCATTTGTTGCTGGTGGGAAGGCAAAATGGTACAACCACTTTGGAAGACAATCTGGCAGTTTCTCACAAAGCTAAACATAGTCTTACCGTATAATCCAGCAACCACACTCCTTAGTAGTTTTCAAATGAGTTGAAAACTTAGTTCCACACAAAAACCTGCACACAATGTTTATTGTGGCCTTCTTTATAATTGCCAAAACTTAGAAGCAATCAAGATATCTTCCAATAGGCAAATAAATAAAATCTGGTACATCCAGATGATAGAATATTATTCGGCAAATGAAAAGAAATGAGCACTCATGCCATGAAAAGACACTTAATATCACTTAATGCATATCTCTAAGTGAAAGAAGCCAGTCTGAAAAGGCTACATACTACATAATTCCAACTATATCACATTCTAAAAAAGGCAAAACTATAAAGAGTAGAAAGGTTAGTGGTTGCCAGGGGCTAAGGCTAAAGGGGAGGTATGAATAGGTAAAGCACAGGGGATTTTTAGGGCAGTGAAACTATTCTGTATGATACTGTAATGGTGGATACAGTATTATACACTTATCAAAATGCATAGAACTGTACAGTACAAAGAGTGAACCCTGATGAAAGCTATGGGCTTTAATTAATAATAATATATTATTATTGGTTCATCTATTGTAACTAACGTAGCGCACTAATTCAAGATATTAATAATAGAGGCAACTGGTGCGGAGGGAGAGGGGGTACATGTGCTTTCTGCTCAGTTTTTCTGTAAACCTAAAACTGCTCTAAAAGATAGTCTATTAATTTTTAAAAGTGGAGGGAATGTGTGAGAAACAGTTCTGGAAGGCGCAAGTGAGGAGACAGAAACCCCTGGCATTGCCCAGGAGATGGAGGTTGATGGCTAAAGGGATAGTTAGTCTCCAAAAGAATTGCAAAAACCCTCCTCCCACTAAAACCAGCAGCACATGCTGGGTTCCACCACCAGTCTTAACCCCACTCAGATATCAAGCTTTACACAGCAGCTAAATCCTAGTGGGACAGTCTCAGATAAGAACAGGAACCCCTCTGCCATTCACAGCCTCTCCTGTTTCTCCCACTGAAGTCCCACTGAACTGTTATCAGGCAGTTAAACTAGGCCTATTGAAGAAATTTCCCCCATAATAAGTCCGTTTATTATAGTCTTCCAAATGGAAAGAGGGGAGAGAGGGAGGAAGGAAGGAAGGAGGAAGGAAGGAAGGAAGGAAGGAGGAAGGAAGGAAGGAAGGAAGGAGGAAGGAAGGGAGGAAGGAAGGGAGTTAGTGATGATTTATATTAATTGACTTTTTACTGGCTCAGGGAAATTCTGCCCATCAATCTTTCACACCACAATGAGAATGAAATAATCTCCCGGAAAGCAAAGGAAAGGAAAGGAGGGAGGGAGGAAGGAAAGAAAGAAGGAAAAAGAGAGAAAGGAAACAGTTAATGAAGAACTAGAACTTCTTTTACAGCTACCTTTGGTGGAGTACATCCATTCTGTTACAGTGTGAGATATTCGCATGTCTCTTGATTCATATATCCTTCTGTCTCATTGGAAAAAGATATGATAAACACATTCACGCTGCAGTCTGAGTGACTGGTACTGTGTGTTCTCCTTATCAGAACTATTTGTAATTACCTAGGGATTCTCGGAGTCACACATTAGGAAGAAATCAGACTCCTGGGAGAATTCTAAGCACTACTGAGTGGTGGGCCCCGGGGGGAAATTTTATCCCAGGCTTCTTGCTCAATCTTATCTTCTAGGCCCTAGGATATTGAGGCACAATAGAAAGAGGAGCTTGTACGGGCTCAATTTTAAGAGTTTCTGTTGCTGTGCTTAATTGTGACAGATGATTTAGGAGGGAGACAAGTCGCATGGGCCAGAGGGGAGAGGATGAGATCGAGCTCTGTTCCCGCAGCCCTCAGAGAGTTGCAGGGGGAGGAGACTGAATGCTCGCGGCAGCTGAGGTCCCACCTGACATGAGGAGGTGACTGGAATTGCAAAGCTGGAAGGCGCTGCTAGGAGAAAGGCGGCTGAGTGAGCTGTTTATTCAACAGGCACTAGAAATGAAGTTTGGCACCTCGTTTGAGAACTTCCAGCAGCGTGAAGGAAGCTGATTCATTTTTTCAGATCAGACTTAATCGTTGTTCTGTTTATTTAATAGTGAGATAATAACATCTTATGTTTATGAACTGTCTTATAGCCTGAGGGAGTCCACAGCGCTTTACAGACTTCAAAATCAGAAAGAAACTCGACAGGGACTATGTCTTCCACCACTGAAATGCCGTCACCTGGGGGCTGGGCGATCAGGGAGGGGAGGGATTGGCTCGGGCAGGAGCTGGGTCTTTACAATGACAAACGTTTCCTGGAGTAGCTCCATAGCCCAGGATTCATGTCGCTAATGGGCAGGGCTACTGTACAGGTTGAGACAGGGTGTCCAACACAGGACAACCAGCTGAGGGGTCCCTTTGCCAAGCCGAGCACCCTTGCGAGGGTCTGCATCTGCCTAGGGGAAGGGATACCCTATTTCCCATTCACAGAAAGAAGCGTTTCTAACTCTAATTAATGAAACTTATTTCACTGTAATGTGTATTGGCTAAGGGTGGCCCCGAGGAAGGGCTCTCAAGGCGTGTGTTGTGGGAGGGTTGGGCTGCAGTTTGGTAGAAGTGAGGTAGAGCCCCACCCTGACGTGAAATAGCTGCGCGACATGTTCATTCATTCATGTCTCCAGGCGTCCATTTCCTCACCTGGAAATGACGGAGTCACAGTAGCTGATTTTTGAGAAGGGCTGTTGAGATGCACAACTTCAGGGGGCGCTATGCCCACTGTTTCTGAAGAACCGTGAGCGCTACAATGGAGTCTAGGCTTGACTGGGTGATGGGAGGGCTAACCGTTCCCTGTGTGTTTAAGTAAACGCTGCCACTTGCTTCAGGCTCTCTCACATCGGGAAGCCAATGTGCCCTGCTCCCCTCTTTCTTTGTACACAGCACTCATCCCTTCTCGACACCCCCAGGGTGTACACTGCTGTGTTGTACATAATCTCGTAATATTTTCTCACTTATTTATATCCCTTATTAGACTATGATCTCTCCAAGGGCAAGGTAGGATCTTTTTCTTCCCCGTCTTTTCATATTTGCCCTCTGCCCATCCCCCAAGCCCCACACAGAGTCTCTGTGGCTCCTGCAGCTAATTAGAGGCATTTAAGCCGGTTTGTCCCCTCTCTCCTCTCTAAAACTTAACTTTGAAGGAAAAGATTGAGGGTGGGGGTTACCTGGGGGACCACTAGGAATCACCCATTTCCCATCTAGTGCCCTCTTTGGCTCCAGGAGGCCCCTTTCTGATGACCCGTCACTGCAGAGGCGGGGGGAGGGGGCCGGAGGACTAGAGATTAGCCGATCTCTAAAGTCTCTTCTGTTTCCAGCTTCCTATGAAAACATGCTCGTTGCCCTTAGTAACCGGCTATGCATAAATTTATGAATGCATCTAACCCTTCTTAAAAGGTATTTACACATAATTTCAGCTTACGCTAACTCGAGGCTAATGAATTTCATACATTTGTTTCCTGTTGCATAAAATCACATTTATTTGTGGTTTTTGAAGCGTACCCCTTTCAAAACCTCGAGTGGGCTCTGATAGCATCTTCTAGATGTCGTGACCACATCTGCCTTCGCCATCGCTCCCTCCCCCAGCTCTGCTATGTCTCCCTGCATACAGAATTCAGAGGCAGGCGGTCTTTGTGCAAGGGGAGGGACAGATCTTTCCCGAACAAGCCCAGAACTGGGTTGCCTGCATTGACCACGGTGGTAGGTGGCTATCTGGCTTTAAAAAAGATCCTCTGGGACACAGTTCTTTTCTCCACCTTTTCCAGTCATCTCTCCCCGACTTATTCCCTCTCAGCCAGTATTGAAGTGGGTTTTGAAAAGTGGGACACAAACTCCAAACAAGCTGGACAGCTCTCATGGATCCTGGAAGGGTCTTTGGCTGCATTCTAAGAGCTCCCAGCTTTTGAGGAGATGGTGTTTTCCCCTGAGATTCTAGAGAAGTATGGAGCCTAGGGCATAGCAACAAGATCCACCATCCAGAAAAGATTTCACATTAGAATATGTACAGCTGGCAAAGCTGCTACAAAGGGGGAGAGAGAGAGAGAGAGAGAGAGAGAGTAACCTGAAGAAAAGAGAACCAGGCTAGTATACAGAGGACTTGTGTCTGGAGCTGAGCAACACTGTTGGATTGCTAGGTGGCTAAGACCTCAGTTTTTCCATCTGTCTTATGGGAAAATATGAGGATGAATGACCCCGCAAAAAAATAAATATTTATAATCCCATCCTCCCTTTAAAGAGGGTGACTACTGGTACACAAAAAAGAAATGTTCTTAAATCTGTGGAGGCCTAGATGATTAATCTGCTAGATGCTCTAATAGAGTGAGAAGAAACTGCATGAGAGGTAGGAACACAATCTAGGAGGAGGAGTGTAAAAAGAGCAGAGAAGAGAGGAGAGGGAGCAGAATGCAAGGGGTCTGGCAGAAGCCTCCATCCTGGGATCCCCTTCCTGGGACTCTACCCCCAACATCAGTAAAGTCTACCCAGACTTGCTGAATACTGGAGACGAGTAGATTTCTTTTGGAAATCAAAGAAGGGACTGAGGTTGTGCCTGACATCCCAAGGCAAACAAAAACAGCAGATGCAGAAGCTAGAAGCAGAGTGGGGAACAGAGGAAAAGAAGCCCTCCAGAATGGCTGACTCCCCTTCCATCACACTGAACTGTCCTTGGGGTCTGCAATGTCCTTTCTTGCCAGGAGACTGTGGTTAGATCTAGCCACTTGGTCAGATTTCCCTAACCTGAAGTCTCTGGGGAGAGATAGCTAGGGGTGGGTGCAGGGGGACACTAAAGAGGCATCAGGAAAAAGATCCTGAAACACTCTTTCTCTTGCACAAAGGTGCAAGCTGGCCTTAATTTACTTAATTAAGAAAGCCACTGGAGGGTTTTTTTGCCATCACAAAATGAAGTCAAAAGAAAAGAAAAGAAAGGAAAATCTGCAAGCTGAGGTGATGTGCAGATTTGGCTCCAATAATTTTTACATTGCCGCCCCTCAAGGCCCCAGACCTCTCGAAGAAACCCACACAGATTTCTGATTTTGAGCACCTCTCCCTTAGATCCATCTTTTCACCTACAGATTCGGTTAGTGCTGGAGAGCTGGGAGAGGCAGGATAGATGGATCAATATTTCTGAGGGACCCCCATTCTGCTCCCTGAGACGAACAATGCCCTGAGCATCAGCCAGAATGTGATGCTGTGTTGAGCTCAAGATCTGGGCCCAGGGGTCCTGCTGACCTCTCTTTTCTGGATAGCTGTGAATCAGGTGCACTGGTGGTATTTCCTCACACGGCCTGAGACGTTAAAATTACATAGTAGTCGTACAGCCATTTCTGTTACAGACATCAAAAGGGAAGGGCGGTCTCAAGCAAGAAGGACACATCCACCTCAGTGGCCTGCCTTCCCCTCCTGTCTTCCACTCTCCATCTCCCGCTCCTCCACCTCTACAGGCATTACCTAGAATCCTGAACCAGGACGGATGCTGGCCAGTTGTGGACAAATCCTCAGTTTAGCAGAGGTAAGGTTGGAATTAGAAAACAAATGCAAACACATAGACATGGAGGCTTTGACAGCACAGGCATCTTCAGCCAAAGCCACAGAACTCTGTTCAGAGCTTAGGCCCGGCCCCAGTTCCTTTGCCTCACTAAAACCTCACTCTGCACAAAGGGTGAATGTTAGGCCAAGCCACTCAGACTTCTGGCCCAAAAGAATTTTGAGTTCGTGCAGCAATAATTGCACAATGGGGCAGAGAAGAGGCCCACACACAAAAGAGGTAAGGGGACACACACACACACACACACACACACACACACACACACACACAAACACACACACGTGATCCTTAAACAAATGTATCAACAACCGCCATAAATGAGCCACAGTACTTTGTGATCTTAATGCCATCAGTTGAGCTGAGAAATATTTTTCATTCTGACAGTTAAGGGCCCGGTTGACTCAACTGGTTTGACTCTGCCCCCCATCCTGTGTGCTCTCTGATTCACCCTTGGATTGGCTGATAGCTGGGCACTGGGATCGCTCCTTGGCCAGTCGTTTAGTTTTGAGATTTACCTCTGTGGCAGAAGGTTTAATCTGCTCAGAGAGGGTTTGTTTTGGGCTTTTGAAACAGCCATACTCCTCTCCTCTGATAATTATGGGTTATTTCAGAAAGGGGAGCTTCTAAGATAGCTCTTACTGGATCTGAACTTGGGCCACTCCCAGAACTGTTTGTTTCATCTGGTCCATCACTCTGCTTACTGCCACCTACACAGATAGGAAGCGTCTCCTGGGACTGAAATTTACAGGCCCCTTGCCCATCATCCAAACTGCTAGATCCTGTCTTCTGGAAGCTGATATCTACTGATAATTGCAATATTGAGGCATGTACACAAGATCCATAAATACTGTTGACCTACTGAAAATAGTCAACCCAGAGCTGATATGAGCCAGAAGAAGTTACTAGTTGTAACCTACCTACACCAAGGAAACCCAACATACAGCCCTGGCTCAAAAATGAGCCATGCAGAGTCGAGAGCTCTTGCCATATTTAATAATGTAAACAACCTATGGTCATGGGAGAAGAGGGAAACCAAAGTAAGTTTTTTCAGAGTGTCTCCCAACTAACCAGTAGGCAGATGTGTCTCTGAAATCTTCCTTCAGCCCCTCATGTGAATCAGGCAATGACACAAGTGACCAGCAGAGAGGACAGTGTCATATTATGGATAGAAGCTTGGGCTTGCTGGGAGACTGCCTGGGTTCAAACCCCCCTAGAAGCACTTACCAAAACTTCTTCTGGAAATTAAAGAAGGGAGTAAGGTTGTGTTTCTCTTACTTAACTTACCAAAGCTCTTTGAGTCTCCATTTTCTCATCCATAAAATGACCATAGTAATAGTACCCGTTGGGAGTTTCAAATAAGATAATTCATATAAATATTTGTCATAGTTCCTGGCAGAATGTGAGAGTTCAGTAAACACTAGTTGTTTTTGTTTACGGGGTCCAGGGGTCCAGGGAACCAGGAGCCCATAGCAGATTTTGGCCCCTGCTTCTAATTCCAAAGAGTGTGTCCCTTTAGGTCTCCAGAATCCTAATATAAATTGATATCTCCTGCCACTGATATACAGTGCCCAGTCACTGGGGGACTGGATTTTCAAATCGGAACTGGTGGTATGTTAGTTACGGTTCTCCAGATAAATAGAACTGATAGGATAAATAGATAGATATAGATATAGACATAAATATAGATATAGACACAGATATAGTTATACATCGAAATTTAGTATAAGGAACTGGATCGTGCACTAATTGAGACTGAGGACTCCCACGATCTACAGTCAGCAATCTGGAGACCCAGGAGAGGTGATGGTGTAGTTCTGGTTTGAGTCCAAAGATCTGAGAACCAAGAGAGCTGATAATATAAGTTCTAGTCTGACACACAACACGCTTCAGACCCAAGAAGGGTCAATGTTTCAGTTTGAGTCTAAAAATGAGAAAAGATGGATGTCCTAGCTTATCAGTCAGGCAGGAGGCGTTCCCTCTTACTCAACCCTTTTGTTCCACTCAGGCCTCCAACTGATTGGATGAGGCCCACCTACATCAGGGAGGGCAATCTGCTTTACTCAGTCTACTGATTCAGGTATTAATGTTATCCAGAACCCCCTCTCCACAGACATACCCAGAATAATGTCTGGCCAAATGACTGGGCGCTCAGTAGCCCAGTCATAAGATTAACCATCACAGGGGACATATGCTAAACTCTCAGTAGCCAGTGTAGTCTGTGAAACAGCAGCACTGTCACCCCCAGGGAGCCTGTTAGAAATGCAGAACCTCAGGCCCCACTTCAGACCTGATCAATCAGAATCTGCATTTTGATCAGATCCTCAGGTGATTCATATGCACATTAAAACTTGACAAGTGGTGAGATAAAACATTAAAAGCTCTGGTTCTCAAAGTATGGTCCTTGAAGAGCCAGGTGTATTGGCATCACCCGTGGGTTTTTCATAAATGCAGATTCATAGACCTTACCTCAGCTTAACTGAGTAAGAACCTATGGGAATGAGGCCTACAGAACTGACTTTTAACAGGCATGTTAAAGTTTAAGAACCACTGAGTTACAAGTAGACTCTTTTCTCTATAAGCATCAGATGACCTGATGCCTGAACAACAGAACATTCTTTCAGAACAATGACTTGGTTTTCTTAAGCTGATGGATTTGACTCCACCATTTTTCTCCTCTCTGAGCTCTTTCATGCTTATGACTTTATTGCTAGTCACTTGGTTGGGGAGATACTGCCATGAGGTCTTGCTCGATATCCCAGATAGTACAATTTCCCATCAGACTCTAAGCTCTGCAGCCACCATTCCCACCTCCCAGAAATGACCAGTCTCCACAAGGGTGTTGGAGAGGGTACTTGAGTCAGTGCTGGAGGAAGAAAAATACGGACACTGGATGGGAGCTGAGAGGATTCTAAGACGCTCGAACCCCACAGCCCCTCCCACACGTAACCAGGTATAATTCTATTAGCAGAGCTCATCCTGCCTCCTGCCTCTTTGGAGGAGAAACCAACCTGAATGATCTAGAAATGCCTGGATCTGGGATTACCTTTTTATTGACCCATAAAAGATACAAGACTTGGCAAGACCGAGAATTTTTCAAGGATTTTATTGTTTTAAGAATATAAAATATTGCTGTTGTTTGTGGGGAGTTGCTTAGAAATTGCCCTGATATATTTCTGACAACTGGTATATGTAAATGTGTATGCACATAATTACATGTGTATATACCTATTTATGTGTGTGTATTTCCTTAAGAATATTCATAGTTTGCAATGTGAGTTTGTCTTTACTGTTACGAACTCTCTTCAGGCCCTGGGAAGCTTAAAAATCAAACAGTAATCTTAAAGCTACTGCTAGGCCCATGGGGTCCTTAAATAAGTGGAAGGGGAAAGAGAGGGCCGTGGGTCCCCAAAGTTTGTGACAAATGTACCAGTTACTGTGGGGAGATCTTGGGGGTGCCAAGAAGTTGGCTAATCCCTTTGCCAATACGTTTTGATCCCTGCTAAACTTCAAATACTCCTGGGCTTTTACTCTTTAGTTGCTGATCACATATCTCAGAATGAATATATAAATCCATTCTTCAACAAATATTTTTTGAGCTTTGTGCCAGGCACAAGGTTAAAGGAGAAGTTGGAAATTCAAAAGGGAGAGGATTAAGAGAGAATCCCAAAGGGATCTGGGATAAGGAAAAAGAAGGGCTGAGTTCTTGGGCTCCTTCTTGCCTGGAAATCTTTTATTCATTCATTCAACAAATATTTTTTTAAGTACCTACTATTTGTGAGACACTAGGCACTAGAGATAGAACAATGAATATGAACGGAACAGACTCAAATCCCTGCCCTCATGAATCTTACATGATACTGGAGAGAGATAAGCCATAAAGTAGTAAGGAATATATATAGTATATTAGATTGTTATAAATACTGTGGGAAAAAGTAAAGCAGGATATGGGGATAGAAATGTCAGGAGTTGCAATTTTAAATGAGGCAGGGGCAGAGGAGGCCTCACTGAGAATGTGGCGTTTGAGCTTAAGACTTAAAGGCAGTGAGGGAGTGAGCCGTGTGAATACCTTCAAAGGCAAAGGGAAACAGTCAGAGCAAGTCCTGAGGTAGGACTCTGGCTGGTATGTTTGTGGAGCAGCACAGAAGCCAGAGTAACTGGAGCAGAGGAAGCAAGGGAGAGAATTGCAGGAGATGAGGTTGGAGAGTCAATGGCAGAGCAAGAGGTCTGATCAGGAGGACCTTGCAGGCCATTGGAATGACTTAGGCTTTTACTCAGAGTGAGGTGGGAAGCAGTTGAAGGGTTGTGAACAGTGACAGGATCAGAGTTTATCAGGTCATTTCTTTAAATTAAAAAAATATATATATGTACATGATGAAAATATCAAACAGTGCATAAAAGTATGCAGTGGAAGGCAGAACTCTTTTCCATCTTTTCATCTATCCCTACCTGACTCTTTCTCCAAAGATGAACACTACTTTCAGTATCTTGAATAACCTTCCAGAAAAAAAAAAAATACATGTGTGTGTGTGTGTGTGTGGAGAGAGACAGAGAGAGAGAGACATACTTCCTTTATTATTTACACAAATGGAATCATACATTTTATACACACCATAACTTAGAGATTTAGTCATTGATCCATATAGGTGTATCTCTCCTAATTCTTTTTAATGGCTGCATAGCACTACACTGTATGGCATAATTTAGTAAATCAATTCCTTATTGATGGATATTTAGGTTGTTTCTAGGGTGTTTTGTTTTGTTTTTGTTTGCTATTATAAATAATACTGCAGTGGGTTTACTAATAAATGCCTCTTTGGGCACAATAATAATAATGACAGCTCACATTTGTTGTATGCTTATTATATGCTAGGTACTGTGCTAAGTACTTTATATGTCTTATCTCATTTTATACTTATAACAACTCTATGAGGTAAGCACTTGCTCTAGATTGAATGTTTGTGTCTTCGCCCCCAAAATTCATACGTTGAAAACCTAATGCCCATGTACCCTAATGTCTAATGTGATGGTATTAAGAGATGGGGCCTTTGGGATGTGAATAGGTCATTAGGGCAGAGCCTCCATGAACGGAATTAGTGCCCTTCTAAAAGAGGTCAGAAAGACCCCCTCGTTTCTCCCACCATGTGAGGACATAGCAAGAAGGTGGCTGTCTGCAACCTGGAAGAAGGCCTTCTCTCGAACCTGACTATGCTTGCACCTTCATCTTGGACTTACCAGCCTCCAGAACTACGAGAAATAAATTTCTGTTGTTTATAACTGCCCAGTCTTTGGTATTTTTTAATAGCAGCCCAAACAGACTAAGACAGTATTATTATTATCCCAATTTTGCAGATAAGGATACTGAGGCTTAAAAAAAAGTTTGAGGAACTTTCCCAAGGTCATAAAGCTAAGTCGTCAAGACAGAACTTGAATGCAGGCAGTCTGACTCCACAGCCTGTGCTCTTAATCACGATGCTATTTAAGTGAAATTGCTAGGTCAGAGGATATGTACATTAAAAATTATAGTAGCTAAATTGTCTGTTCCCCTATGCCCTCATCAACACTGGATAGTATCAATCTTTTTAAACATATGCCAGTACAGTAGGTGAAGAAAGGGCATCTTGCTGTTTTAATTTGCATTCTTTTGTTTAGGAGCAAGGTTAAACTTTTTTTTATATGTCTATTTGCCGTTTGTATTTCTTTTTCTGTGAACTGGCAGTTCATATCATTTGCTTGCTTGTCTTTGGACTTGTTGGTGTTTTTCTTGTTGATGTGTTTGATCTCTTTGGAAATTAAGGAAATTAGTCCTTTGTCATCGTGCTGCAAATATCTTGTTGCAGCTTGTCATTTGTCTTTTGACTTTGTTTATGTATATTTTTGCCGTGCAGAAATTTTAAATTTTTATGTGGTCACATTTATCAATTTTTTTTACTGATTTCTAGATTGGTGGCCTGCTTAGAAAGGCCTTCCCCTTTCCAGGATTATATGTATTTAAATTCTCCCATATTTTCTTTTAGTACTTTTAAGGTTTCATTTTTCACATTAAAATCTTTGATTCATCTATAATTAATTTTGATATAAAGAGTAAGTTAGAGAATTCAGTTAGCCCATTATGCAAATATAATTTTTGAATAATTCATCTTTTCCCCCATTGACTTGACATGACATCTTTGAAATGTACTAATTTCCCACACGTATTGAGGATTGTTAAAAGGCATTTTTTTTCCTCAAGAACTCAACTGTTTTAAGGTAGCATCATAACATGTTTTTATATCTGATAGGCCTTGTTTCTCCTCAAATGTTGTTCTTTCAGAATTTTCCCGACTTTTTACTTACCCTTTTCCCCTTGAGTTTCAGTTCCCCCTTTTGCCATCTCTCCCCTACCAAGAACGACAGCTTATCCACACAATCTGGGTATCGTTTGTTCATTCAACACATATTTACTGGATATTGCCAATTGACAGTGTGTTAAGGACTAGAGATATAATGATGAATAATGACACAGTCTTTGCCCTCATGAAACTCACAGTCTACTGGAAGTTGTAGATAATCAACAAATAATTACAAGACAATGTGGTTGGTGTAATTTCCTGAGCGAGGCAGAAGTACTGTGGGTCCCTGGCAAAAAAGTAACTAATCTGGACTTGAGACGGGGGAAGGGGTCAGGAAAGACCTGGAGTAGGTGACACACAAGCTGACCCTTGAAAGACAAATACGAGTAAACTAGGTAAAGGGGAAAGAAATGGATGGCGGTTCCAGGGAGAGCAAGCCTCTTGTGAAAAAGATCAGAAACGTGATGAGCTTGACAAATCACAAGGAGCACTTAGTTGTAGCCAGAGCGTAAGATGTGTGGGAAGTGTTGGGTTAGGGTCAGAGATGTGACATATAGCTGGAGATGCAGGAGTAGGGTCCCGTGTAGAGGGTCTTAAATGCTGTGCTCAGTAAGCTGGACTCTACCCAGTGGGCAAGAGGACTCCATTGAAATGTTTTAATCAGAGGAGTGACATGATCTCATTCTCATTTTTTTTTTTTTTTTTTTTTGGTACGCGGGCCTCTCACTGTTGTGGCCTCTCCTGTTGCGGAGCACAGGCTCTGGACGCGCAGGCTCAGCGGCCATCACTCACAGGCCCAGCCGCTCCACGGCATGTGGGATCTTCCCCGACCGGGGCACGAACCCGTGTCCCCTGCATCAGCAGGCGGACTCCCAACCGCTGCGCCACCAGGGAAGCCCCACGTTCTCATTTTTGAGTAATCACTCTGGCTGCAGGGTGGAGAATGGGTGGGGAAAGGGCAAAAATGAGAGCAGGGAAATGAGTTAGGAGGCTTATGCAGGAAAGTAGCCCAGATGAGACATGAATTAAGGATTAGCTGGACTTGACTAGTGAGAGGGCAGTATCAAGATGCTTTCCAGGTTTTTTTTTCTGTAATAACCTATAAGGGAAAAGAATCTGATAAAGGAGATATGGTATAACTACATATATTATATATAGAGATATAGATATATATGAATCACTTTGCTGTACACCTGAAACTAACACAACATTGTAAATCAACTATACCTCAATAAAAAATAAATAAAAATAAAGTTACATCATGAAGAAAATAAATATAGAGCTACATTGTCAAAAAACAAACAAACAAACAAAAGAATGCCTTCCAGATTTACTGAGCTAGGACTTAGAAAGGGGAAAAGGCTTGGGCAGAATGTGAAAAGACAGCGGGTCCTGAGGAGTGTCCAGTGTTATGAATCGATTCCTTCCCTTCCTGCTTCAAACGTGATCTATCCTTGTGTCCCAGTACCTCAAAAGCTCTGTCCTCCCTTTCTAATTTACGCTGGGGGTGTTGCAAGCTAGTTATTCTTCCCATGCACGGGCAGCGTTTTCATTTCACTTTTAAGGCTTTCATCTATAAAAATGATTCTAATAATGAGAGTTTCAGTCAGACCAACTGGGGAAGAGATTTTTGGCAGGAGGGCTTCAAATTATACCATAGCCTGCAGCCTGCTTCCCAAAGCAGGTCCTGGTCTTCTGTTACCCTAAAGTCAGGTCTGGCTTTCTCCCACAGCATAGGCCAGTGCAAGGTGGAGGGAGGAGAGGTTTGGACCCTCGACTGGTCAGAGACTGACCCAGACATCAGCAGAAATAGGTCACATGCCTCGCTGGAACTATCTGTCTGCCTTGGTCTAGTCTCTCACATGTCAGACTCCCTCCTCCCCAAAAGAAATGTGACCTTAAGGATCTGGAACAAACAGTCCTGGGAGACAGGGAGTTATTAGATGAGCCCATCATTGAGCCCTTGAAACCAAGCACAGCATTTACAGCAGAAAGAAAACTGGCACTCTGGATTCCGAAGGAGGGGGGGAGGGCAGCCTGACATCAGAGGAGAGGGATTTGCGTTGTCATAGCAACCATAAGAGTTATACTGTATTGTTTGTACCCAGAATTTAAGAGATTATCCTTGGGCTAAAAAAAACAGATAGTGTCACCCCTTCTACTTCAACATCACCATCTCAGGACACCCGCCACCTTCCTGTGAGGAATTTTTATTTGTTCATTCGTTATATGTCACTTGGGTATTTATTGATTTACTAATCTGCCTTCCTCCATTTTTTTCTCCTTTTCTTCCTTGCATCTGACCAGCACAGCCAGAAGGGGCCATTTGTCTTCACGCAGATGGTGCCAGTAAATCAAACTTCTGGCTGGTGGAAACTGGGGCCCTGGAAAACCTCCCAAGTTGGGAGGTGTCCTTCCCACGCCTTAGAGCTGCTTCTCGTGTGCCCTGGGAGGGAGCAGGGGGCGGGGGGGGGCGCGTGTAAAGGAGAGCTTCTGGGAAAGGGCTCTTTGTCCAAAAAGGTGACAGAAAACCAGGCACGTCCAGAACCCAGCAGAGGTCTTTTTCCCGGTCCAAGCCTATATTGGGTTATTGGGTAACTTTGACAGCTTCCCTCCTAAAATGGCATAGTCTCAGTCTGTAGTCACTAGGCAGGAAGCTCACCCGAATTACAGGCCTTAAAAGTGTCAGAACAGGATTAGGGACTTGGTTAATGGGGAAAGACCTTTTCTGAACCATTACACAAGCAGATAGGAATTTCCTCATCTCCCTGTGTTTCTTCCTATGTCTCAGAGGGATAAACTGAGACAGGAAAGGCACTGCCAGCAGGTTTCCAAAAAAATGAATCAAAGAAGAATCTAGAAACAACACAGCGCTTATTAATTCCCTGGCTCCAGTTAACCCTTCCTCCTATCGATAACATTGACATCACCTAGATTTTTAATCCCGAGACTTAATAGACATCCTGTTTATTAAGCTTTAAAAGTCCTTTTCTCTCTTTCCCCTTCCTGGCTCAGTAACTCTCACTTTGGAAATCTCTGGAGATTTTCATTTCCCGAAGAGCCTCCTGTCATCTCTTACAGTAAGTCTTTTCATTTCACCTCGTTTAAGTATATTGGCTGGTTTAGAGGCTTAATGGCGATGAAGAAGATTAAGTCCAAATTTAATAAGCATTAAGAGTAGAACAACATCCTTTATTTCCTCTGGCTTCAATAATCATTGCGTTTGGTTTTTTTATTTGTAGTGGAAAAGTTCAGATGACCCAAAGTGGGGGAAGGAGGTGGGTTGTGGAGAAGGGCAAGAAGATGTTTAGCTGGCTTTTTCTAAAATCTTGGTCGCTGCTTCCTCAGTGGCAGCAGACACATGGTTGGAGGGTGAGGGGTCTGGAAATGATCCGGGAAGAATGCAAGATGAAGCAGGCACCCAGGGAGGAAGGAGAGCCTCCAAGCTCTTCCCTAGTTTCCAAATGGGCTCTTTATTTCACCAGCAAGATTGGCTTCCAGAACACTCTGGGTTCTCCAAGTCTCTTGGCATGGGTGTAGACAAATCTCTTTTCCTGTTAGTACAGCGAAGACCAGATTAGCATTTTTCAAAAAGAGCTTGACTAGGAAATGAAGGGAAACACAATACTAAAAAAAGAAAATGTAAATGCATAGAAATGAGCACAGAATCTAAGATAAAGTCTAGCCCCAGATTGGCTCGACTGGCATAGACAACCACACACACACACACACACACACACACACACACACACACAAACACACACACACACACACCCCTGGTCCTTTCTCCTCCTCAGTGCTATTTGTGGAATCCTGCCTCAAAAGGCCCCCTTTCAGGCCTTGAGTGCTCCTCTTATGCATTGCAGTCTTGGCTCTCTCTATTACATTCTTTATCCCTCTGCTTTCTGATGATCTCAATGCATATTTGTCTCTTTCTAGTGGACTGTAAAGCTCTGCAAAGACAGGGACTAATCATAATCACTCTTGTACCCACAAGGTCTGGCATGTGAAACCATCCGTAAGTGATTGTGGAACTGGAGTGCACCAGATCAGATCCTGGCAACCTAGAATCATGTCTATCCTTGGAAAGGAGCTCCTCTAAAAGCAGAGTTCTGAGAACAGACAATGCTTTGCATTCTAAGCTTATATCTGTTTGACCCCATGTAAGCACACTTCTGGTAATTTACAAAAATAGTACTGCCTTGTAATTGTATAGGACTCTGCGCTTTTCAAAACATGTTTCATGCACTATCTCATTTGATTCTCCTAACAACCTTATAAGGAAATGAGAGTTAGAGAGCTGTAATAGCTAGCCCAAAGTCACAGAGCTATATAATAGCAGAGTTAGGACTAGATCTAGGTATTCTGATTCTTAATCCAGTAGTCCTCCTAGTCTGGTGTCTTACATCCCCAAAGAGACCTTTTTTGGTTGAGCCCTCAGTAAACTCAGAGAACAAGTCTAAGGTTTGCCTCATACCATTCTCTCTGTCATCCACCCACCCAATATGGCATTAGCTCAGGGAAAGAGACCAATGACCATCTGGGGGCAAGCATACAGCAGAACCTTGCTAAATCAGCACTGAATGCCACGACACCCAGCAATTCTATTTCTAGGAATATACGCTAACAAATCATCCAAATTCAAAACAACTTTTTTACTAAAAAAAGGTATGCTGGCCAAGCAAAACACAACTGTGAGCAAAAATCAGCCAGCCAGTGGGCTGTCAGTTTGCTACCTATGAAATAACTCGACCGGTGTGTAAAGATGTATGTATGCATAAGGGTGTTTGTGACAGCTATGTTACAATGGGAAAACATTGGAAACTACCTAATGTCTAACAATAGGGGAAGAGGTGAAAAAAAATGAAGCCGTATCCATACCATGGACTGTCACGAGGTCAATAAAACCAATGATGTGATATCGATCTGTATTTATTGACATGGAAATATATCAATGACATTGCGAAGCTTTTTAAAAGGCAAGACGCAAATCAGCATTATAGTATATCATGTTTGTAACACACTACACTTCAGAAAACAGTCTGGAAGGATATTTTTTAAATGTTAACCATAGTAGAATGTGTGACCTTGACATTGGAAGGTGGAATGCTATGCGATCTTCATTTTTGCTCACATATATTTTTCTGTAATGAACATATATTACTTTTGTCTTTAAAATATAACAGGGATTTCCCTGGTGGTGCAGTGGTTAAGACTCTGCGCTCCCAATGCAAGGGTCCCGGGTTTGATCCCTGGTCAGTGGACTAGATCCCACATGCGTGCCACAACTAAGAGTTCACGTGCCACAACTAAGGAGCCGGCGAGCCGCAACTAAAGAGCCCACAAGATGCAACTAAGGAGCCCGCCTGCTGCAACTAAGACCTAGCTCAATGAAATAAATAAATAAAATATAAAATATATAACACATTATTTTGAAAGAAAGAACTGAATGCCAACCCTGCAATTTATGGGCAACTGATTTTCAACAAGGGTGCCAATACATTTCAATGGCTCAGAAGTAGTCTTTTCAACAAATGGTGCTGGAACAAGTGGATATTCACATGCAAAAGAATGAATTTGGACCTCTATCTCATACCATATATAAAAATGAATCTGAGACCGAAATATAAGAGATAAAACTATAAAACTCTGCAGAAAACACAGGTGTAAAATCCTTTCTTCTTTGAGTTGGAGTATTGTCTTCACATTAGGCGACATTTTTTCAAAAATATAAATATCCTCAGGGAGTTGTTTAAATAAATTTTTTAGGCCCTGGTCTGTAGTAAGCAATATTTTGTGTGTGTATGTGTCTGTCTGTCTGTGGGTGGTCTGTGTTTGCATGTGTATGTGTCTGTTTCTCTGTGTATGTGTGTCTATGTCTGCATGGGGGACAGATGTGCACAGAGGGTGAAGGAACCTCCACCATTAGCCTTTGAATAGTGTGGCCATGAGCAAATTGCCATTTTCTGGGCTTGGTGGGCAGGAGTTTACTTTCCTAAGGAAACAGAAGTGAACGGTAACCTGGACTAGTTACATAAGAAGGGGCCCAGCTGAAATTTGCTGCTGAGCAGAGGTGAAATCTTGCTTAGCTGTGCCTTTGGAAGCACAGCTTTCCCCATTCATTGCCTGAACTGTAGCCATCTTGGTTCCTTGTGGGTAGAGTTGCTCCACCCCCATCTACCCCACCCTGATAGTAATACTTCTCTCTTTGTATTAAATTGGAGTGTTGCCTCTTCTGCCTTTGCTCTTCCAGGTAGGCCCATTTTGAGTTTGTTATCTTAGGTCAAGTTTCCTAGAAACAGACTCTGAGGCAGAGATTTGCATACAGGAAGGTTGTTAGGGAGTACACTCAGGGACCTCTGCCTGTGAGGGAGTGCGGAAAGCAGGACCTGGGGGGAGGGAGAAGGCAAACTGGAAAGCCACAGCTGTTCCTATGGCGAGCTCTGGAGCTGGGATAGCCTTTCAGGGTTGTCCAAAATTGAGGCAAGGGGTGTGAGCCTTTGGTGAGCCTTTCTACTGTCATTAGATGTGTGCTGTTTACCACACCCCACCCTGCCTAAAAAAGCATAACCTAGGGCAAGGTCACCTTTGACTAATAGCAATGGCAAGAGAGGGTTACAACTGTGAGCCATCAACAACCAATGCTTCCAGCATCTGCAGAATTTGGGATGGAGGGTAAACTGTACCACAACATCCACTAGTTATTGACCTGGCCAGACCTCAGAGAAAGCTTTAGAACAGGTTGCTGTAAATCTTTCACCTCCACCTATCTTCTAGCACACATTCTTTCATGGCTAGAAGTGACATTTGAGAAGAGTGGTACAGGATGCCAGGATTTTGGGCGTGAGCAGCTGGGGAATACACAAAAATTCCTTGGCTTGAGCAAATGGATGGATGCTGTGTGCGGTTTATTGAGATGCATAGGAAAAGGCTTGGGGCAGAGAGAAATCAAGATTTTAGTCTTAGACAAGTTAGGTTTGAGATGTTTGTGAAATATTCAAATGGAGATGTAAATTAGGTAATTGAATATCTGAGTATGAACTTAGAGAAGTCTGGGATGTTGCTGTAACTTGGGAGTTAGGATGTAAATTGTGTGGAAAGCCATGGGCATGAATGAGATCACTTTAGGAGAGAGTGTAGAAAGAGAAGAGAAAATCTAGAGCTGAAGCTTCAGGAAACCTTCAGTGTTTAATGGCTGGATAGAGGAGAATGAGGAGACAGAGATGGAGTAGCCAGAGAAGTAAGAGGAATACCGTGAGAGCACTGGGTCACAAAAATCCATGGGAAGAGAATGCTTCAAAAAACAAGGAAGAGTATATAAGAATAGATATACATATATATGTATAACTGAATCGCTTTGCTGTACACGTGAAACCAACAGAACATTGTAAATCAACTAGACTTCAATTAAAAAGAGAATTTGAAAAAAAGGAAAGAAAGTTTGAAAGGTAACCCCCCCCCCATTGAGGATGATTACAGAGACAGAAAAAGAAATAGGGAAGTGGTCAGTAGTATTAAATATTGCTGAGAAGAGAGGCAAACTCAGGATAGAAAAATTTCCTTTGGATTTAACAACATCGGAAGCCATTGGTGATCTTTGTGAGAGCTGTTTTAGGAGAGTTATGGGGACAGAAGGCCAGATTGGAGTGGGTTGAGGAATGAGTGGAATGTGAGGAAATAGAGGCAGTGAATATATAAAACTCAAGAAGCTGGCTGTGGTAAGGAGGAGGGAAGAGCTACAGGGCAGTTAGCTGAAAGGGTATGTGAGTTTGAGGGATTTTGTTTGCTTGCTTGCTTGCCTGTTTTTGGATATTTAATGGAAGTATAACATACATACAGAAAAGCACAAATCAGATGTGCTTGATGAATTCCCACAAACTGAACACACCCACATCACCAGCACCCAGATCAAAAAAAGAACACCTAAAGGCTACATAGTGTATGATTCAACTATTCAGCATTCTGGAAAAGGCACAACTATGGAGAAAATAAAAGATCAGTGGTTACCAGAGGTTAGTGGGGAGGGAGGGATGAATAGGTGAAGCACAGAGGATTTTTTAAGGCAGTGAAACTAGTCTGTATGATACTGTAATGGATGTCATTATACATGTGTCCAAACCTATAGAACGTACATCACCAAGAGTGAACTCTAATGTAAACTACAGACTCTGGATATTATGATGCATCAATATAGGTTCACTTTGGTGGAGGATGTTGATAACGGGGGAGGCTATGCATGTGTGGGAGCAGGGGCGATATGGGAAATATCTGTACTTTCTGCTCAATACTGCTGTGAACCTAAAACTGCTGGAAAAAATGAAGTATATTTTTTTTTACAAAGAGAGAGAGAACACCCCAAAAGTCCCCTTGTAACCTATTTCAGTAACTAGCCCCTGCAAAGATAACCATTATCCTAACTTCGAATACCATGGAGTAATTTTCCTTATTTTTGACTTCTAATGAAATCATCCAATAGGCACTCTTATGTGTCTAGCTTTTATTGCTCCACATTGCTTGTGAGATACATCCATATTGTTGTGTGTTATAGTAGTGTATTTAGTCTCATTGCAATATATTATTTCATAGTGTTAATTTAGTCATTCTACTGTTAAAGGGCATTAGGGTCATTTCCAGTTAAGGGCTACTAAAATACTACATTCTTGTGTGTATATATATTTTTTAACACTCAAAAAGTCTTAAATGTGTTTCAAACAAATCACTTTTCAGAAAGCACTCAAACATTTTAAAACATAACTTTGTAAACACACACAAATCAAAAAAAAGAAAAGCTAAAAAAAAAAAAAGACACCATCCTATGGTAGAATCCTACAAAGTTAACTTCAGGAATTTCAGAGCAATTTATTGATTCTAAATATTCATAAAATGTTTCTAGTTATATGCCCGTAGATTAAATGTTACAATGAGAAAGTTGCTTGAAAGGGAATCCCCTCTGTCACTCTCTAAATAATTTTCCTACTTCAAGTAATTCATGAGCTCATTTATGGCCACATTCTTTAAATGTTAGCTATAAAATAAGCCAGCACTTAAGTACTGGATGGAAACTTTTATTTCCAGGACACATGTGAATAGGCAACAAGTCAAACTCAAGCATTCTATTTTTTTTTCAATTTTTTTTATCAAGGTGAAATTCACATAACATAAAATTAACCATTTTAAAGTGAACCATTCAGTGGAATTTAGTATGATCACATGTTGTGCAACAACCACCACTATCATGGTCCAAAATATTTTTGTCACCCCAAAAGGAAACCCTGTGCCTGTTAAGCAGATGCTCCTCACTCCTCTTTCCCCCTCCCTCTGCCCCTGACAACCACCAACCTGCCTTCAGTCTCTATAGATTTATTCTGGCTATTTCATATAAATGGAATCATACAATATGTGCCCTGTTGTGTCTGTGTGTCTCGCTTCTTTTCACTTAGCATAGTGTTCTTCTGTTTGTTTGTTTGTTTGTTGTTGGCTTTTTGCGCTGTGCCATGTGGCTTGCGGTATCTTAGTTCCCCCACGAGGGATTGAACCCACGCCCCTTGCAGTGGAAGCACAGAGTCTTAACAAATGGACTGCCAGGGAAGTCCCTAGCATAGTGTTTTAGAGGTTCATCACGTTGTAGCTTGTATCAGTACTTCATTCCTCTTTATGGCTAAATAATATTCCATTGTGTGTGTATACCACAATTTGTTTATCCACTCATCCATTGATGGACATTTGGGCTGTTTCCACCTTTTGGCTATTGTGAATAGTATTGCTATAGATATGATTTTACATCTTTTTGAATACCTGTTTTCATTTATTTTGTAGATATACCTAGGAGTGAAGTTGCTGGGTTGTATTGTAATTCTATGTTTAATTTTTTGAGAAACCACCAAACTATTTAGTTCAATGGCTGAATCATTTTTCATTCACACTAGCAATGTACAAGGCATCCAATTTCTCCACATCCTCGCCAACATTCATTATTTTCTTTCTTTTTTTTTATAATAGCCGTCCCAGTGAGTATCAAGTGGTATCTCACTGTGGTTTTGATTTGCATTCCTGTGATGACTAATGATGTTGAGCATCTTTTCATGTGCTTCTTGGCCATTTGTATGTCTTCTTTGGATAAATGTCTATTCAAATCCTTTGCCCATTTTTAAAATAAATTTATTTATTTATTTATTTATGGCTGCGTTGGGTCTTCGTTGCTGCACACAGGCTTTCTCTAGTTGCGGCGAGTGGGGGCTACTCTTCATTGCAGTGCACAGGCTTCTCACTACGGTGGCTTCTCTTGTTGCAGAGCACGGGCTCTAGGTGAGTGGGCTTCAGTAGTTGTGGCATGCGGGCTCAGTAGTTGTGGCTCGCGGACTCTAGAGCGCAGGCTCAGTAGTTGTGGCACACGGGCTTAGTTGCTCCATGGCATGTGGCATCTTCCCGGACCAGGGATTGAACCCGTGTCCCCTGCATTGGCAGGCGTATTCTTAACCACTGCACCACCAGGGAAGTCCCCTTTCCCCGTTTTTAAATTGGGTTGTTTGTCTTTTTGTGTTGAGTTGTAAGAGTTCTTTATATATTCTGGACACTAGAGCCTTATTAGATATATGATCTGCAAATATTTTCTCCCACTTTGTAGGTTGCCTTTTCACTTTCTTAGTAATGTCCTTTGATCCAATGGAGATGATCATATGGGTTTTTTTTCTTTCCTTTTATTAATGTGGTGTTTTACATTGATTGATTTTCTTATGTTGAATCACCCTTGAATCCCGAGGGTAAATCCCACTTGGTCATGGTGTATAATACTTTTGATATGCTACTGGATTCAGTCTGTTAGTAGTTTTTTTGTTTTTTGCTTTTTTTGAGGATTTTTACATCTATATTCAGAAGTGGTATTAGTGTATATAACAAACATTCTATTTTAGAGAGAAAAAGAAAAAATATACCAATACACTTTAGTCAAGAAACAAAACAGGGAAAAGGCAAAAATCACACTGCAGCAGTTATAACCTTGAACAGTATTTTGTTACATTGAAAAATATAATTGGCCATACATCTTGCAGGGGAATTTCCCTCAAGAAGGATCCTGCTTAATCTATCTAATATAATTAAAAATGATTAAATCCTAAGCTCATCAAATCATCTTAGAGAAGAAGAAACAATGCCACAGAAGTTAAATGATTTCCAGGAGTGGAATTGCTGGATCATATGGTAGTGATTTCCATGTGGTGACATTTATGGTGAGCAGGAATGGGCACTTTTATTTTGTAACGATTCACCTAAAGCACTTTCCCCTTCACCACTCTATCCTTTACTATCAATCTCCAAGGCTTCAGTTTTCTTACTTAAAAATCCATACTACCAAATTTTCCCTTGCTTCTAACTAATATATATATATATATATATATTCTTCAATTTAACCATATTTTCCCCCATATTCTCTTTGGTAAGACTAGAAAACAACCAGTCAATATTACCTTTCACATTCTTAAAGAACAATGAACCATGTGACAAAGTTCTTTAACATTTACTTTGTTGGTATTATTTTCCCAGCCTTTTCGGCTACTGTGTTCTGGACCAGTACCAGTTCTCCACATCTCTCAAGTATGCTCTAATGTCCTAATAGAGGGGAATTCACAGGATAAAGCAACTGGTGGTTGTGAAGGTGGATGTGATATTTTAAAGTTTGAAAACTGGCATGGAAATAGCAAACCTATTTGAAATGTTCAGGTTGAAACGTTCAAATTAAGAAGAATGTTGAGAGACAGGAGAGTAAAAATGTGAACAATAATGGTTTAATTCACATGCATAACTCAATCGTCTTTAGTAACTGGGTGGAACCAGAAGTTGCGTGGAAATAGGATGGTGAAAACTAGGGAGGAAAACTATCAATAAGTAAGAGTCTATTCAAAGTTCAGATGAACTATAAGTGAATCAATTTGGATTTCTGCAAAATAATTTGCACAGTGATCTGCCATGTGTCAGGCTTAATGTGACATGCAGCTACTGGTATCCTTATGAAGAGGTGCTGAAGGGCCCAACGCTTTGGCATTTTTCAGTGGTAATTTCAAGCTCTGTAATTCCAGTTCTTTGACAGCAGCACTCTGGTTCTACTGTATTTTATCCTTTTGAACTTTTCCCACTTTTCCCTGCTTTTGGTGGTTCTTTATCCTTCTAGTGTTTATTCTCTGTGGCTCGTGCAAACCACTGCCTCCTCCTGCCCACACTGCTTTACAGTGACCAATGGCAGTGACCACCACCACCGCTGCCACCGTCTGAAGACAGTTGATAGCTCCCTCTCACTTCCCCTTTCTCAGGCTCTCAGGGACTATGACAGCAGTGACAGGCATGTACATATCTTTTGGTAAATGTATTTGTACTTACGTTTGGTATATGCTTAGAAATGGAATCCCTGGGTCATAAGGTAGGATGTATATTTAGCTTTAGAAGATACTGCCAAAGAGCTTACCAAATGTTTGTACCAATTTATATTCCCACCAGAGATGAATGACAATTCAATTTTCTCTTCATCCTCACTAACAGTTGGTATTATCTTTTTTTTTTAGCCAATCTGGTGGGTGTGTAGTGGTATTTTATTGTGTGCTGTTATTGTTGTTGTTTGTGTCTTTCTTTTAATTATTTTGAAATAATTTTAGACTAATGAAAATGTTACAAAAATATTAGAGAATTCTGTATACCCCTCACCTAGCTTCCCCAAATGTTAACATATTATATACCCATACTGCAGCTAGAGAAACCAGGAAATTAACATTGATACATTATTTTTTCTTTTTTTAAAAAAATTTATTAAATTTATTTATTTTTGGCTGCATTGCGTCTTTGTTGCTGTGTGCGGGCTTTCTCTAGTTGTGGCCAACGGGGGCTACTCTTTGTTGTGGTGCACAGGCTTCTCATTGTGGTGGCTTCTCTTGTTGCCGAGCACAGGCTCTAGGCACGCGGGTTTCAGTAGTTGTGGCACATGGGCCTAGTAGTTGTGGCTCGCAGGCTCTAGAGAGCAGGCTCAGTAGTTGTGGCACATGGGCTTAGTTGCTCCTTGGCATGTGAGATCTTCCTGGACCAGGGCTCGAACCCATGTGCCCTGCATTGGCAGGTGGATTCTTAACCACTGTGCCACCAGGGAAGCCCTGAGACATTATTAACTAATTTATAAGCTTATTTGAATTTTGCTAGTTGTCCCACTAATGTCCTTTTTCTGCTCCTGATCTAATTGCATCTAATTATCATGTCTCCTTAGTCTCATGTCCAATCCGTGCCAATTCCCTCAGTCTTCGTCTTTCATGACTGTGGTAGGTTGAATCATGGCCCCCAAAGATGTCCATGTTCTAATCTCTGCAACGTATGAGTGTTAGCCTACATGTAAAAGGGACTTTGCAGGTGTGATTAAGTTAAGGTTCTTGAGATGGGGTGATCACCCTGCATTATCCAGGCGGGCCCAATGTAATCACAAGGGTCCTTATAAGGGGGGAGGCAGGCAGGAGGACAGAGTCAATAGTAGAAGATGTGACAATGGAAGCAAAATGATGGAGCAATGAAAAAAAAGGGAGTCACAAACTAAGGAAGGCAGGCAGCCTCTAGAAGCTGAAAAGACAAGGAAACAGATTCTTCCCTTAGAGACTCCAGGAGGAGCACTGCCCTGCTGACACCTTGACTTTAGACTTCTGACCTCCAGAATTGTAAGAGAATAAATTTGTTTTGTTTTCAGCCACTAAGGTAATTTGTCACTGCAGCAATAGGAAAATATTACAATGATCCTGCACTTTTGAAGAGTACTAGTTTTGTAGAATGTTCCCAATTTGAGCTTGTCTGATGTTTTCTCATGATTAGATTGAGGTTATGATTTTTTTTGGCACTAATATCACAGAGGTAATGCTGTGTCCTTCTCAGTGCATCATGTAAGGCGGTGCATGTCAACATGCCCTATTATTGGTCATGGTAACCTTAATTACTTGGTTAAGGTAGCGTCTATTAGGTTTCTCCACTATAAAGTTATTTTTCCCTTTTTTGATAAATATTTGAAAGGAGCTACTTTGAGGCTGTCATACTATCCTGTTCCTCCTCATGTTTTGCCCAGTAATTTAAGCATCCATCAGCGTTTCCTGCTTGAAATAAATATTACTGTGGTGTTTGCCTCATGATGATGATCTATCTCCATTATTCCTTCTACATTTATTGATTGGAATTCTTCTGTAAGAAAGAGCTATCCCTCCCCTACTTTGTTTATTCACTTATTTACTTACATGAGTATGGACCCATGTATATTTGTTTTATACGGGCCCTTTTTATTCTATGAGTTATAATTCGTTGCTATCATTATTAACTTTGTTGTTCAGATTGCCCCAGACTTGGCTTCTGAGAGTTGCCTGCTCTGTATTCTAAATTTTCTTCTGAAAGCTTTATTGTTTTACCTTTCACATTTATATCTGCTATCCATATGGAATTCATCTTTGTGTATAATATGAAAAGAGGTTGACATATAATTTCTCCTGTATGCATAATCAAGTGATCCAGCACCATCTATTGAAAACACTACTCTTTGCCCCACTGAACTGCAATGTCATCTTTGACATAAATCAGGTGACTATAGATATGGATTTGTTTTAAGTTCTCTATTCTGTTCCATTGGTCTAATTGTCTGTCCTTGTGTCTATACCACATGATCTTAATAACTGTAGCTAGATATAGCTTAGTTTCTGGTATTATGTCTTGTTTTGTTCTTCTTCAATATTGCCTTGGTTATTCTTGGCCCTTTGTATTTCCATATAAATTTTATTTGGTTTGTCATTTTCATTCTTTCTTTTTTTAAAAATTTTTTGGCCACACCAGGCGGCATGCGAGATCTTAGTTCCCTGACAAGGGATGGAACCCGTGCCCCCTGCAGTGGAAGCAGGGAGTCCTAACCACCGGACCGCCAGGGAATTCCCATTATTTTCCACCATTGGAAAAAACTTCTGGGATTTGATTGGAATTGTCCTGAATTTCTAGATCAAATCAGCAAGAATTAACATCTCTACAATATTGAGATTTACAATTTGTTTACAATCTACCCATTTATTTAAGTCTTTTTTACTTCTTCTCAAACATGTTTCAGAACTTTCTGTTTAGAAGTTGTGCACAATTTTCCTAGTTTCACTCTTAGGTATTGAATATTTTTCAACGCTATTATAAATGGTTTAGGTGTTTTGCTTTTGTTTTGTAACGTACTTTTAATTTTTAATAAACCCATTTGAGAATCCAAAATTTTAAAAAATGTCTTCCCATAATGGCAATTAACAAAGGAGAGTATTTCACAATTATTAGATGAGTCAGAATATGAATGAATATAATGAGAAAGATAACAGCACTCCAGACTCAGATTATGACAGTGAAATCGATTCTGTAAGTGAAATCTCAGATTATGAGTCTTCAGATGAAGATATATATCCTAGATAAATTTTCTCAAACTCAAGAATTAATGAGTCTATAATATATCTCTAAAGACAAAAAGGAATGATTAAAAAGCCCCCCAAAACAAAACAAAACAAAAAAGACTCACAAAAAAAAAGAATGACAGTTAACAGGAAATATTTTATTATGCAATATTTTGTGACATGGACCTGAACCATCCCTTTATGCTAAGAGGCCATGTGACTACATTCTATATTGTTTATGATGTTTTTGTGCCAAAATTTACTTGATACAAAATTATTTGTTATATTAAAATCCTTCCTAAATGTTTTTATAAAGTTATTTGTCTTCATTCTTACTTCTGTAAATTACTTGTTAAGATGACAAAAATATAAATATCAAAAAGTGTACATTGGATCCAGATTCTAAATGGGATGGCTATTTCTGCTGATATACTGAGGATTAAGGTGTATTGTTGTTTTTATTTGTTTCTTTACAATTATTTATCTCTGTAAGGTATATCCCACTGGAGATGTACAGTCAAATTACTGTTTTTAAATTTTTTGAATAATTCTATCATTAGATAGAAATTTAAGTCAATTTGTTTTATGTTATTTTTTATTTTTAAGGGTTGATTTTTTAAAAATAAACTTTTTATTTTGGACTAAATTTAGATTTCCTGAAAAGTTGCAAAGATAGTACAGAGAGTTCTTGTATACCACTCCTACAATTTTTTCTATTGTTTACATCTTACATTTCCATGGTGCTTTTGTCAAAACTAAGAAACTGTTGGGACTTCCCTGGTGGTCCAGTGGGTAAGACTCTGCGCTCCCAATTCAGGGGGCCCAGGTTCGATCCGTGGTTGGGAAACTAGATCCCGCATGCATGCCACAATTAAGAGTTTGCATGCCACAACTAAGAAGTCAACAGGCCGCAACTAAAGATCCCGGGAGCAGCAACTAAGAGCCGGTGCAGCCAAAATTAATTAATTAATTATTGAAAAAAGAAACTGTCATTGGTACATTACTATTAACTAAACTCCAGAGTTTATCTGGATTTTACCAGCTTTTCCACTCATGTCCTTTTTCTGTTCCAAGAGCCAATCCAGAGTAATGGTATAGTTTTAAAATTTTTATTTTCAAGTTGTTTGTGCTGGTATATAGAAATACAATTGATTTTTGTTTATTGACCTCATTAACAATGACCTTATTAAATTCACGTATTAATTCTCATAGTTTATCTGTAGATTATTTTGAATTTTCTGGGTAACCAGGTATATCATCTAAAAATAGTAATGGTTTTAATTTTTAATCAACTTTATTGAAATATAATTTACACTTAATAAAATACACCCATTTAGAGTGAATAGTTGATGAGTTTTGTCAACTGTATACACCTTGTGGTCTTTCTCAATTAATTTCCACAGCCCATTCTTGGCCTCAGCAACACTATAGATTAGATTTGTCTTTTCTAGAGTTTCTTATGAATGGAATCATACAATATATACTACATATTTTGCACTTTTTTTTTTCACTTGGCATAATAATTTTGATGTTCATACATGTTGTAGTGTATCAGTAGTTGGTTTCTTTTTAAAAAATATTTTAAAACTTTCTTGAGGTGTAATTGAAGTACATTAAACTGCATATATTTAAAGTATACAATTCACTCAGTTTTGACATGAACACACCTGTGAAACCATCACCACAGTTAAGATAACAAACGTTTCCATCATCCCCCTAAAGTTTCTTTGTACCCCTTTGTAATCCATTCCTCCTCCACCTTCATCCCCAGACTTCTAGTGGTCTGCTTTCTGTCACTGCATGCTAGTTTGCATTTTCTATAATTTTATATTAATGGACTCATGCAGTATGTACTTATTTTGGCCTGGTTTCTTTCACTCAGCATAATGATTTTGAGATTCATCCATGTTGATGAATATACCAATAATTTGTTCTTTTTAATTGATGAGTAATATTATGTTATATAGATTTACCACAATTTGTTTTTCCATTTATCAAATGAGGAACATTTGGGTAGTTTGCAGTTTGGAGTTATTATAAGTAAATCTGCTATGAATATTTGTATACAAGTCATTGTATGGACATAGGCTTACATTTCTCTTGGGTAAATACCTAGAAGTAGAACACCTAGGTCACGTAGTAAGTTTACCTTTTTAAGAAATTTCCAAACTGTTTTCCAAATTGGTTGTACTGTTTTACATTCTCACTAGCACTGTGTGAGAGTTCCAGCTTCTCCCCATCCTCATGAACACTTGCTATGGTCAATATCTTAAATTTTAGCCTTTCTGCTGGATGAGTAGTGGTTTTAGTTTGTGATTCCTTGATGACTAAAGATATTAAATATTTTTAATGTGTTTATTTGCCATTCACATATGTTTTTTTGTGAAGTGTCTCTTCAAATCCTTTGCTCGTTATTTAAAATTGGGCTGTTTGTCTTCTTATTGTTGACTTGTAAGTGTTCTTTATAAATTTTGGATACAATTCCTTTATTTGATTTATGTATTGTGAATATTTTCTCCCAATCTGTGACTTTCTTTTTCATTTTCTTAATGGTGTCTTTTGAAGAGCAAAATTTTACAACTTTGATTAAGTCCAATTTATTAATTTTTATTGTGTGGTTTGTGTCTTGGTGCTCTAAGAAGCTTTTGCCTACCCCAAGATCATAAAGATTTTCTCCTATTATTTTTCTTCTAAGGTTTTATATTTTAGATTTTATGTTTAGATATATGATCCATTTCAACTTAATTTTTGTGTCTAAGGTGAGGTAATAATAGAGGTTCAGTTTTGCATTAGGATATCCAGTTTTTCCAGTACTATTTGTTAAAAGAGTATATTTTCCCTATTGAATTACTTTGGTACATTTGTAAATATATATATATATATATATATGTATATATATAATTTATATATGTTGAATTTATATATATATTATATTTTTACATATGTATATGTGTATATATATATATGCTATTCTGTTCCACTGATCTATCTATTCTTACACCAATACCACACTGTCTAGATTAGTATAGTTTTATAGTAAGACATTTTAATTTAGAGAGGAAAAAATCATCAAATCATCCATAATTTAAGGAGGAGATAGAGTTTTGTTCTTTAAGACACCATACACACACACACACGCACACGCACACACACACAGATTTCTCTACCCTCCATCCTTGCAACAGAGTTACGTCACAATTATTGTTTAAATTGATACTGATCTTTTTTTTTTTCTTTTTTGGCTGGGCCACGCAGCTTGCGGGATCCTAGTTTGCCGACCAGGGATCGAACCCACACCCTTGGCAGTGAAAGCTCAGAGTCCTAACCACTGGACCGCCAGGGGATTCCCTGATACTCATCATTTACATTATTATGACTATGTTAATATCTTTCATTGCTGAGCCAAGTAGTATACTATGATTATATTTTCTTTCTTCTACATGCTTTTTTCTCCCTAGAGTGAATTGGTCCTTTTAAAAAAAAAATTGTGGGCTTACTATTTGGGTATTATCAATATTCTTTTAATTATACTCTCCCAAGAATATTGTTTTTTACCGTGGTCAAAGATATCGTATTCTATCAGTTCCGTTTTTTAAATAGAGACATCTGTCCTACAGGTCTCCATCTTCTTGCTCCAATTTAGAGTCATTGCCTTCTAGGCCGGCTACACAGTTTTGTTTTGTTCTGTTTTGATTTGGCTGTGCTGCATCTTAGTTGTGGCACACAGGATCTTCATTGTGGCATGTGAGATCTTTAGTTGCAGCATGTGCGATCTCGTTCCCTGACCGGGGATCGAACCCGGGCCCCCTGCATTGGGAGCTTGGAGTCTTATCCACTAGACCACCAGGGAAGTCCCCTGCTACACAGTTCTCATCTTACTGCCTCCTTTCATTCCCCTTCTATGATGAATCTCCTATTTCCTGGGTTGCAAATGTTCCTGTTTCTTGGAGCACTTCTTCTAATCACTTCCTTAGAAACGGTGCATAGGAGTTAAGTTTTCTAAGAACTTGCATGTCTGAAAATTTATTTATTCTACCCTAAATCCTGATTAACAGTTTTGCTGAACATAAAATTATTTTTAGAAAGAATTTCCCCTTAGAATTTGGAAAACATTTTCCCATTATTTTTTTTGGCCATTTAAAAAAATTTTTTAGGGTATAGTTGATTTACAATGTCGTGTTAGTTTCAGGTATACAGCAAAGTGAATCAGCTATACATATATCCACTCTTTTTTGTTAGATTCTTTTCCCATATAGGCCATTACAGAGTATTCAGTAGAGTTCCCTGTGCTATACAATAGCTCCTTATTAGTTACCTTTTTTATATGTAGTAGCATGTATGTGTCAATCCTAATCTTCCAATTTATCCCCCTCGTCATCTTTACCACTTTTAAGCATACAGTTCAGTGGTAATAAACACATTCATCACATTGAGCAACCGTCACCACCATCCATCCCCGTGAACACTTTTCATCTTCTAAAACGGAAACTCCATACCCATTAAACAGTAATTCTTCATTTCCTCCTTCCCTGCCCCTGGCAACCACCAGTATATTCTTTTAAAATATATCTGGACAACCTATGTTTTCACCAATTGATCAAAAGGCAAATTGGATGTCTGTGTTAATGGTATCATAAAAACCTCAAATATTAGAATACTATCACAATCAATCTAGAAATCCTTCATATTGGTGTCAATATGTGGCAAATCTACTTTTTGTATGTCGCTGCAAAGAGGTACAGCTAGATGTCAACTGTGATGCTCATTCACTGGTGGTTAACCTTTCATGTCCCTAAATCTTTCTGTACCATCTTGTTTTCACTGAGACCAATCTATTTTTTATTTGCTTTAAAATATTTCATTGGAATCCTTTGGGTAAGAATAGATAAAGGCCACCTAATTGATTTTGGTCCCCAAATTTCTAGACAGTCCCCTCCCTCCACTCCAGGAGGTTGACAGCTGCTCACGTGGGTTAATGCAGGAAAGATGTGAAGTTCCGAGGATCTGTCCAACACCAGGTAGAGAACATCCTTTGTGTGAGCAAAATTCACAGTACCCAGGTAGAAGGCACGCTACTCTCCACTTCTTGTCACAGCTTGTTGATGAAGTGGCAGGAACCATTACCTGGGCATCCCAGCTATCCCAACAGCACTTCTCCAAGAGGAGAATTCCAAACTTCAGGCCTTCAGCCACCAGGCTAGCCCTGAATCTCTGTGAAGGGGCACTGCCCCGGCTGCTTCCAAAGCTCTCAAGCTTTATTCAAAAATAACAAACCAGTGAACGTCTTAAAGCCCCTCAAGGTGCTGCGGACCCTCCTTCGAGAATCAGGGGCCTGGAAAGAAACCAATGAGTTAGCAGAAGCCAGGGCGACTATCAGACGAGTCCCCCCTGCCCTGGGCTGGGTCAGTTCCAAGCAGTGGAGTCACAGAGACATCAGAAACTCTAGTCTGTAATGATAGTTCACCCTGCTCAGCCCGAGAATTCGGTCCCCTCAGTGTCCAACACGGCCCTGAGGTACCTGAGGTACCTGTACGCCGGCAGCTGTGCAAAGACGGCGCGGGCGGTTGCCTCCTTGGAAGGTTGCACGGCGGCCGCCAGGCGGATCACAAAGCCACCATCTTCGCCCTCCCATTATTTTTTAATTTTCAATATGGCTGTTGAAAAGTCTGATGTCATTCTGATTCCCCAATCCTTTGTATGTAACCTGTTTTTCCTTTATGTAAACTTCTACTGTCTTTTATTTATCCCCAGCATTTGAGTTTTCACGTCCTTTTTCATTAATTGAGCTGGGCACTTGTTGGACCCTTGCAATCTGGATCCTCATGTCCTTCATTCCCAGAAGTGTACACTATTTCTTTTATAATTTGCTCCTATTCATTTTTCTCTTCTCTCTTCCTAGAACTCTTATTGATTAAATTTTGGCCTTCTGGATTGATGCTCTAATGTTTCTTATCTTTTCTCTCTGATTTTCTATATAACTATCTGTTTACTTTCTGGGTAAGAGTCTTTATCTTACAACTCTTCCAGTGATTTTTTTAAAAAATCCAGTTATACTGTTTTTAATTTCTAATAGCTCTTTCTTGCTCTCTATTCGGTTTTTTTTTAAGGATTTCTGCTTATTGCATGAATTATCTTACCTCTCTAAGGGTATTAATTATTGGTTTTTAAAAGTCTCCTGCTCTATGCATTGTCTCTGTTTCCTTTGAGTTCTCTCCCCGCCCCCCCCCCCCCCTTCTCTCACTCTTTTCTTTCTTTTGTGTTAAAGGCTTTCCTTAAATGCCTGGTGATCCTCTGTTGTCCATTTATATTTTATTTTTTTTCAGCCTTCCCTCCTCTGTCCATTTACTTTAAATGCAAGTTCTTCTAAGGCTTACTAACTGGTAGGCTTCACTGTAGATGACTGTGCAGGAACCCAGACATCTCACCGGAGGAAAAACAATAGTCAATACCAGCAATCTTCGTTTGCATGATTCCTATATGAACAAGTTTCAGCTTCCACCAGTCCCCCAATAGCACAGTTCAAATTTCAATTAGCAAAGTATATTAACTGTAAGCAATTGCATAAAGTACAAACTGTGCTGCTAGCTCTTCAGCCCACAAATCACTATGTAAATAACAGATGTGCGTCAGAACCATGTCACTGGACTTTTCTGGTGGCGCAGTGGTTAAGAATCTGCTTGCCAATTAAGGGGACACTGGTTCCATCCCTGGTCTGGGAAGATCCCACATGCCACAGAGCAACTAAGCCCGTGTGTCACAACTACTGAGCCTGTGCTCTAGAGCCCGCGGGACACAGCTACTGAGCCCGTGTGCCACAACTACTGAAGCCTGCGCACCTGGAGCCCGTGCTCCACAACAAGAGAAGCCACCACAATGAGAAGCCTGTGCACTGCAAGGAAAAGTAGCCCCCGCTCGCCACAACTAGAGAAAGCCCGCAAACAGCAACGAAGACCCAACACAGCCAAAGATAAATAAAATTGAAAAAAATAAGAGACCATATCACTTCTTTCAAAGCCCATTGGTGATTGGTCCCTGTGAATCTATTATTCAGTTCATGCAAAGACTACAAAACATGTACTGTAGTGTTGACGCCTTGTCTCCTGGTGATAAACCTCACTGCCTTTTACAAAAATGGATAATCAAAAGGGGGAATTGGCTAACAAAGATGAAAGTACAGCCAAAAAATGAAAATGCTGGAAATGAAATTGGGTATGATTCGAAAATGGCTACAGCAAAGCAAAACAGGACAAGACCTAGGCCGGCATGAAGCTATGGTACAAACAACATTGGACAAGATTGATCAATATTTTCTAAAAAGGTAAAGTTACATCAACTTTTAGTTTAAATTGCACTAGGGACAGAAAGCTGCTTATGATTGAAATGGAGTATTTACTTCTACTTTGGATTAAAGATTGTAATAAAAAAAATCCTCATCAATCTGGCTAGTGTTCAGGCCAAAGCACTGAAGTTATTACCAGTAAAGGCTGCTTTAATCATTTCCGAAGTTGACATGAATTGATTAATATTAATTTACCTGGTGAAGCTACTAACACAGATGAGGGTACTGCTGTAAAATTTGCACCAAGATTCCAAGGCTTAGTTGAGGCAGGTGGTTATAATGATCATCAACCACTTGATGTTGAGGAGAGAGATCTCTTTTAAAAGGCAACTCCAACAATAACTTACATGACAAAAGATGAAGGATCATGAAGTGGCCATAAAGGAGAGATTCTAGATATGCAGCCAGAGAAACTTCATCTTAGTGAGGATGAGCTGATCAACATAAATCAGGAAAGTTGTTGTGCAAAAAAGGATGAAGATGTCTCAAAGGAAGTGATGCTGGCAAAAAACTTCACATTAAAGGACCCCTCAGAGATGTTTCACAAGATTGAAAGTGCAAAGGATAAAATGATGGAAGCTGATCCAAATTTAGAAAAGAGTATGACAATTTCCAAGCCAAGGCATAGAAAAGATGCTTGCTCCATGTTGTAAATTATACTATGAGAAGAAGGCAAGCACTGTTCACACTACTTCTTGGTAAGTTTTCCCCTCTAAAGAAAATAATAAAGCACTTTCATTCTCAATGTTCCTAATGTTTTAAATTGCAGAATACTAGGTAAATATCACTTTTACATTTTCATCATTTCCCTATACATTTATACCCAATGGTAAGAGAGTTTTCTAACATTTTGACCAAAAAATGTTAAAGGTCATGAGATAATTGTAGTTTTTCCCATTGATTATTAAAATCACTTTGCATGGTCCAGCTTGCAACGGTCATTTTTATGGTCTCACCCTGCCATGAATGAAAGACTGCCTGTATCAGTAGATCTCTTCTCTGGGCCGTTCAGTTTCTCTGGAGAGCAAACTTCCAATCCCTTGCCTAGTGACTACTATATATCTAGCTGCTAACATGCTTGGAGCTACGTGACACAAGAGGTATTGGCGGTGGGGGGCGGTTTCCACCATTGGATATGTAGACTTTTGCTTAATCACACTATTTTCAAATGGTACCATGCTCTGTGCCTGATAACCCCCAAACCAAAGTGTCTCTGGTTCAGTTTCTCTGTGGAATAAATCTCCTATCTCCTACCAGGATGGGGGAAGAGGTTCGCGGTGGGCCAAGGGGGTGGGGAACTCTTTCTTACACAGGTTTTCAAGTAAACTCCTTCTTTCCACCTCTAGTCATTTCCCATCCTTTACTCATTAACTAGCACCTCCAATTCCTGAGCCTCTCTGGAATTCTGTAGGTGCCTTGGCTTGCTTCTCATCAGCATCATCATTTTCATGGGTTTACTATTCAACCTTTTCAGCTCTGCTGTCTCCTCCAATTTCTTTCCATCTTCAAAAAATGTGTTCATACTCTCTTATCCTCTGTGGTCTCCTTTTCTGCAATTTGTTCTCATGGGTTTATACTTGAAATTTTTTTTCTTTCCTCCCATTTTGATGGGGCTTAATGAGGGAATAGGTAGATGTTCAATATGCTATGTTTAACTAGAATAATCTATTATCATAAATTTACAGTGATGCCAGTCTGCCTTATTGTATTAACTTCTTTGGCAGTGCTTGGGTGCTTGGGTTAAAGAATCAAGAAACTAGGGGCTTCCCTGGTGGTGCAGTGGTTGAGAGTCCGCCTGCCGATGCAGGGGACACGGGTTCGTGCCCTGGTCTGGGAAGATCCCACATGCCGTGGAGCGGCTGGGCCCGTGAGCCATAGCCGCTGAACCTGCGCGTCCGGAGCCTGTGCTCTGCAAAGGGAGAGGCCACAACAGTGAGAGGCCTGCGTACGGCAAAAAAAAAAAAAAATCGAGAAACTAGATAATAGGGTTCATCCATAATTAGGTTTTTACTAGACAGGTGCAGCAAAAATTGGAGGTACAAGAGAGTCTGAGGCAGTGGCAAAATGTTGAAATGATGAATTATGTAAGCAGAATAAGGATGGAAGAAAAGAGAGATTGATGGACTGATAAAATTAAGGGGTCAATATACTGAAGGTGCTGATTAGGTCAAAAAAGTCATAGTTGGAATATTTGAATAAGTAGTTAAGAAGAAGAGGAAGCTGTGGTCATACAGTGGGGTGTTTGGGTCACTGATTTTAGAGATTGAACAGTCATGGGTAGCTGACGTGGTATAAAGGACAAGGTTACTGGAATGAGATACCAAAGAATGGAGAGGCCAGATGAATAAGTTGGCAACATGGATGTTGCACAAAGGTCATCATAATTGAACTCTCTTAGCAGGTAGGCCTTTTGGAGAGCAAAAATGAGGAGGAGGTGGTGGAGGAGTAGGAAGAGAAAATTGTTTTGATTAGGATTAAGTTCAACTTCTAATGACAGAAAACTCAAGAATAGCCATGGCTTCAACAGTATAGTTTCTCTCTCATGTGAGTGTCAGGCTCATGGTGGTTCTGTCCCGTGATGTCCTCAAAGATCCAGGTTACTTCTAGCTCAGCATTCTGCCATTCCTACAGTATGGCCCTTGTCTTCATGGTCCAAAGTGGACCTCCAACGTAGACCTCCTACCACCACATCTGCATTCTAGAGAGGCAGATGAAGGAAGGTTCAAAGAAGAGGCAAAAGACATGGGCAGCTTTCTTTTATTTAAATTTTATTGAAATATAGTTGATTTATAATGTGTTAATTTCTGCTGTACAGCAAAATGACTCAGTTATATATATATATATTCCTTTTCCTTTCCATGATGGTTTATCACAGGATATTGAATATAGTTCCCCATGCTATACATTAGAATGTTGTTGTCTATCCATCCTATATATAATAGTCTGAATCTGCTAATCCCAAACCCCAAATCCTTTCCTCCCCCACCCCTTCTCCCCCTTGGCAACCACAAGTATGTTCTCTATGTCTGTGAATCTGTTTCTTTTTCATATATATGTTCATTTATGTCGTATTTTAGATTCCACATATAAGTGATATCACATGGAATTTGTCTTTCTCTGTCTGACTTACTTCACTCTGTATGACAGTCTCTAGGTCCATCCACCTCACTACAAATAACTCAATTTCGTTTCTTTTTATGGCTGAGTAATACTCCATTGTATATATGTACCACATCTTCTTTATCCATTCATCTATTGATGGACATTTAGGTTGATTCCATGTCTTGGCTATTGTAAATAGTGCTGTAAAGAACATTGGGGTGCATTTATCTTTTCTAATTATAGTTTTGTCTGGGTATATGCCCAGGAGTGGGATTGCTGGATCACATGGCAACTCTATTTTTAGTTTTTTGAGGAACCTCCATACTGTTCTCCATAGTGGCTGCACCAATTTATATTCCCATTTACAGTGTAAGAGGGTTCCCTTTTCTCTACACCCTCTCCAACATTTATAACTTGTAGACATTTTAATGATGGCCATTCTGACCAGTGTGAGGTGATACCTCATTGTAGTTTTGATTTGCATTTCTCTAATAATTAGCAATGGTGAGCATCTTTTCATATGCCTATCGGCCATCTGTATGTCTTCTTTGGAGAAATGTCTATTAAGGTGTTCTGCCCATTTTTTGATTGGGTTGTTTGTTGTTGAGTTGTATGAGCTGTTTGTATATTTTGGAAATTAAGGACATGGGCAGCTTTCTTAAAGAAGTTTCCTAGAAGCTGACATACGTCACTTAAGCTTATATCCCAGTAGCCTGAACGTTACATACCACTGGCTCACACCCATGGCCACTTCTAGCTGGAAGTGAAGAAAGGAAATATAATTTTTTTTTCTGGGAAGTCATGTACTCAGCTAAAATTTCTATCACTATGGAAGAAAAGGAGAATGGATATGAGGGGCCAAGCAGCAGCCTTTGTAACAGCCCTGAAAATCAGATATGAGGGGAGAACTGAAACAAAGATTTAACTAGAGAGGAATATTCCCACCATTAAGTGATGTTCAAAATTAACCTTAAATTCTTTACGCTGCAATGTTGCCTCACTTTCCTTGAAAAAATTAAGTCCTTGGTATTTGTTAACAGACAAGTCAGCAGGAACTCAGAGATATACCGAATTAAATAATTATCTCTTTAGAATTACCAAGGGGTTTGTGAACTTGCACTCTCTTAAATAATAATAAAGGCTACTGTGGGTAGCTAAAAATGGCCCCCGAAAGAGACCCACCTCCTAATCCCTGGAATCTGTGAATGCCACCTTATGGCAAAAGGGGGGGCGGGGGCGGGTGGTCTTGGCCGATGTGAGTAAATGAAGCATCTTGAAATGGGGAGATGTTTTGCTCCCCTCCTCGTCACCCCACTAGCGAGGGAGAGAGTCCCACCTTTAGGGTTCTGGGGATGGTCAAATACATGGCACCTGACACTGGACAGATGAGATGGACAGCAGTTATTAGTCACATATAGTCACAGTCCAGAGGAGGAGGACACCAAGTGCCATGCAGGGCCACACGGAGGTTGCACTCAGGAATAGAGTAAAGCAGAATGGACTGTGGGAGGCTGACAGGCTTTGTAGTAACAGAAGAGTGTGGTACCCTTTGGTTCCCAAGGGAGACTGTGATTGGTTTGTTTGAATAATTTCACAGGCGGTCAGGGAGGCAAAACCAGTTAGGTTGAGGACTGGGCTGAGTGAGGTTCAGCTGATCCAGCTGATAGGGGGACTCACCAGTTGGGATTCTTTCCTGCTGGATGAGAGAAAGCAGTTAGGACTTTGAGGCCCTGTGAGTCTCAAAGATATCGAGGGAGCACATGAAATTCTAGGCCTTACACTACAGGAGGTTATTCTGCATTATCCAGGTAAAGTCTAAATGCAATCCTGCATATCCTTATAAAAGAGATAGAGAAGGAGATTAAACACACAGACAGAAGAAGAGAAGGCAATGAGACCACAGAGGCAGAGATTGGGGTGATGCAGCTACAACCACAGAATTCTAGTAGCCACTAAAACCTGGAAGTGGCAGGGAATAGATTCTCCCCTAGAGTCCCCAGAGGGAGTGAGGCCCTGCTGACACCTTGATTTCAACCCAGTGAAAATGATTTTAGACTCTGGCCTCCAGAACTGTGAGAGAATAAGTTTCTGTGGTTTTAAGCCACCAAATTTGTAGTAATTTCTTAAAGCAGTGCTATGGTCTGAATGTTTATGTCCCCTATAAATTCATATGTTGCAGTTCTAATGCCAACGTGATGGTATCAGGAGGTGGGGCCTATGGGAGGCACTTAAGTCATGAGGGTGGAGCCATCATGAATGGGATTAGTGCCCTTATAAAAAAGACCCCATAGAGCTCCCTTGCCACTTGTACCATGTTAGGACACAACCAGAAAAAGCCAGAGAGTGGGATTTCATCAGAACCCAGCCATGCTAGCGCTCTGATCTTGGATTTTCAGCCTCCAGAAGTATGAGAAATGAATTTTTGTTGTTTATGAGCTACGCAGTATGTGCTGTTTTGTTATAGCAGCTGCAGGAAATTAATACAGCTACCAACCATTGAGTGTTTACTATGTACCAGGGACTATGTTAAAGCCTTTACGTGCGTTATCTCATTTAATCCTCACAACAGCCCCAATAGGTAGATACTATTGTTAACCCTGTTTTACAGATAGAGAAACTAAGGTTTAGAAATGATCAATAACTTGCCTGATATCATATACCACTCAGTGGTAGACTGAAGGTGCTTCACCAAACTTCCATGGACCTAGAGTCCGTGCTCTTAACCACTATCCAATGTTATAATTAGAATATACAGTTTTAGGACCTTGCGAAAGGCTCCCCGAGAGAATGGGAAACAGGATGGTGAAGTTTGGATGGTGGAGGAAGCCAAGGCATAGAAGCTACCAGGGAGTGAACAAATAACTCTCAGGGTGCACAGACTAGCAAAGCAACTATTAGTTTATTCATTCATGCATTCTATAAATATTTACTGAGTGTCTATTATGTGCTTGACACTCTGCTGGATGCTGTGGGGATAGAGATGATCAACAACTGAACTTCTCCTTTCTGAACACTCTTACCTCCTCTGCCCCAGAGTGAACAACAGGCAGCTTTCACTGGCCAGAGACACTGTCCCAAACTCTCTGCTGAGGGCCACCTTGAGCTTTCCTGATTCCGAAACCCAGCCATCCAACCCTCAAATCACTCAAGCCTCCCAGTCAAGGAAGGTCAGAGTCACGGTGAACCTCTCTGAAGTGCTTATCACTCTCTAGCATCTCCTTAATCTACGGATAACCCTAGGATTTCCTTGAACCTCTTTTTCACCTACTGGTCACAGAGGTCTTACACTCTAGGGCTCCTCCAGCTTTGGAAGGAGGTTTTCTGAACTGAGTTTGCATGAAAACTCTCTAATATCCAAGAAAGACAGAGGAACCATTAAGAGGCATGTGATGTTCTTCACTGCTTGCCCTGCAACACTGTTTTCTGAGCACCTATACTTCACCCCTTGCTGCCTTCACCCACATATTCATTAGTTTCTGCTGATGAAACCAATAAAATTGGTATAGATGAATACAGCTATGTGTATGCATAAGCTTGGTCTATTTCCCAGTATGTAGACTGTCTTATGATAAAGCTTCCATGAATACATTGCATTGCAAAAGCAGGAACCGCATACAAATTGACCTTTTATCATTTTAAAAGACCTTCCCTGAGGACTTTCTAAGCATAAATGCAATGGAAGAAGTCACAAAAGGAAAATATAGATAGACATGACAAAGTCAAAATCAAAAACTTATGTGCATTAAAAAAAACATAGACTGCTGGCAGGTAAGTAAATTGGTACAACTTTCATGGAGGGCAATCTAGTAATGTATTAAAAGTCTTTTAAATGTACTTACTATGTCACCCAGGAATCCCACTGCTAAGAATTTATCCAAAGGAAACAAATAGGTATGGGCACAAAGATTTTGCTATGAAGATATTTATCAGTTTTAATTATAATAGCAAACAGTTTGAAGCAACACAGATGTCCAATAATAGAGAGCTGATACACTGATATGATGGAATACAGTACAGACATGGAAAATCATATCTTAAGGAATATTTTTTATAGGAAGTGTTATCTTTTTAAATTTATTTTATTTACTTATTTTTTGGGCCGTGCCGTGCAGCATGCAGGATCTTAGTTCCCCCATCAGGGATCGAACCTGGGCCCCCTGCATTGGTAGCATGGAGTCTTCACCACTGGACCGTCAGGGAAGTCCCAAGGAATATTTAATGTCATAGGAAATACTCAGATTATTATTAGGTAAAAAAAAGCAGGATATAAAAATGTACACACAGAATTTTTTAAATTAAAATAAGTATATGTACTCATTAATTATACAAATATTTATTGAAGATCTAATGTGTGCTGGGTACATTGGCAGATTCTGGGGATACTGTGGTGGGACAAACAGACACAGTCTTTGCCTTCATGGAGGAAAAGAGACTAGAAGGAAATACACCAAAATCCAAATCCTTAAAGGTACCTGTCTCTGGGTGGGATTAAGGGTGATTTTAATGTTTCTCTTGATCCCTCTCTATATTTTCTATAATTATATAATGCTTTCATAATCAGAAAAAAAGTTATTTTTAAAAAGTCTTCCTTCCAATTGAGGCCAGCTACTATGTCCTTGTGAAGCCTAATATACAAAAATATCTTATATCTAAAGAATTCTTGACAATTTGGATCACTTCCATGGCTGTCAGCTCTTTTGATCCTCACAACAATTTTGTGAAGATAGATAGGGCAGGGATTGCCGTGGCCATTGTATGGATAAAGAGACTGAGGCAGAGAAAGCAAGTGATTATCCTAGAAAATAGAGTGTGTTTGGGCTAGAATCATAACCCTACGTGAAGTTTCAGGGATCTTTTATCTCTGGTGTGTTTCCCTAAAGATTTTGTGAAGGATGGGGCCTCCCAGGGCTTTGCTCCAAATTCTTTTCCAGGCATTTCACCCACTGCCCAGGCCACATTGTCATTCCCTCTTTTTCTGAAGTGACTGGATACCATGGAATTCCAGATAAACAAGAGCAATCGTCAAATGATTTTACCTCTAGTGTCTCAAAACTTTAAAATCATGGAAGAGAAGGGACCTTGGAAAGCATTCCAACCTCCCATCAAGCTGAGAAGATTTCTTGGAGGGTACCCCTGCTCCTGACGTGACTTGTCCATCTCTCCCTGCCAGGTATAGGTACCCTTTCTTTCCCACCCCTTTTGGGAAATCTGCGAGGTGGCTGTTTGGTTGAACAAATGAGTTAGACCTAATGTCTTCTGGCTGGTAATGGAGTCATGCCTGAATACCAAACTTCCCATGATGTTGGCACTGTAACTAGGAACTCTGAAGACACCAAACCGAAATGAACTGTGGGATTTCAAGCAGCGTAGCAGGCTAGCGAGGGAGGTATCTCTGGTCAAGATCGTATTTTGGCAGATTTGCTAAAGATTTTAGAAAACCAAGGCAAGCTCCCTCCTCCCACTGCATATAAGATCAGCCCCATCCTCAGGGAGCTGGCTCTGCTGGAAGGGAGGACTGGGGATCCAGGCCCACAGTGACTCATCCTTCTGGGGTTAGTGGGTGTAGCAAGGTACAGTGTCCGCAATCACTCAGGAGGAAGCAAGGGAGCCTGATGAATGGGGAAAGGAAAGAGTTGCTAGTGGGAAGATTTCCAATCCTTCCGAGAGAAAAACAAATCCAATTCCTATTCATTCACCTCCTAGTTCCTGCTTCCATGCCTCCTGGCTTCCTTGAGTCAATGGCAAATCTGAGCCCTTTGTTGTCATCTTCTTTGCCTTGGTTCTGGTCTCTACTTGAGTTTGCTGAAGCTGCTGCTGCAGACCACCTTCCATCCATCAGCACAGCTGACTCCCAGTTTGCTGCAAGGGAAAATTGAGATTTTGTCACCCTGGTTCTGCTTCATTGCCTCCATTTCAGGGCTTGCCCCCTGAGACATGTAGCTCTTCCCTCCAACCACCCCTCTACCCCCATGACTTCTCCCCAAACCTAAAACTTTTTCCCAAAGCATTGTTTTTTTAGAACCAAAGGCACTGAAACTTGGACTTAATTCAATGGTGGCTGTAGTGGTCACCTGCCTGGTGTGGTTTCCCATGGCATCAGGAAAAGATTTCCCGTCCAGAAACACAATTCCCCAATTGCTTGTCAAGGCAATAATAATAATAATAACTAATATTTATGAATAATCAAATATGTGCCAGGCACTGTGCTAAGCAATTTACATGTGTAAATCATTTAATCCTCAAAAAAGTAATAGGCACCACTATTATCCTCATTGTACATTTTTTTTCAGTTCAAGATGGTAGGCTGAGCACAAACGTGTAAGTCCTCTCCCTCCAGAGACCTTATTAAAATAATAGTACAGAAATTTTAAACTGCATAAACCCACCACAATAAAGAGAACAGGAGGGGAGCCGTCAGCGGATGTGAAATTTAAATAAATTTCTGAAGTCAGAAAGCATCTGGAAGAGTGCTAACTGATGAAGCACAGTGGAGCAAACAATCAGCTTAAACTATGTGTGGAAGTGCTGCAGCTAGAGGCAGCCTGCCTGCCTTGCAAACCTTAGCAAGGTTTGGCCTTGCTAAGACTGCAAGGATGACAAAGAGTGAGAGTGAGAAGGGAAGCTGACAACAGGGCCTCACAACTGAAGGTCTGTACAGTGCAGGGTTGACCCCCAAACTCCTACATGGAGACTGTCCAGCAGCCCAATATTTACTTGCCAGCCTAAAAACAAAGGGTTTCTTCTTTACAGAAACTGAACAAAGTATTTAGACAGAATTAGGACAACTAGTTGGGTGTTAGTGCCTCAGACTTAGGCCTTCTGCAGTTTGGTATCTGGACCTTTCTCCCCCACCACCATCCCCCCATCAAAGATTCATAACCAGCTCCTCTCCCATCATCCTTAAGCAAAATCTGCCTATTGACAAGGTCTGCTCATGCACCCAGCTCCCAGTCAGACTCTCTACTGCCTCATTTCAAAAGATGAATGGGGTGGGGCGGGGGGCACAAGGGAGGGATACATTGGAAGATTGGGACTGACATATACACACTACTATACATAAAATAGAGAACTAATACGGACCTACTGTATAGCACAGGGGACTCTACTCACTACTCTGTAATGGCCTATATGGGAAAAGAATCTAAAAAAGAGTGGATGTATGCATATGTATAACTGACTCACTTTGCTGTGCACCTGAAACTAACACAACATTGTAAATCAACTCTACTCCTTTAAAGAGCTCACCTGATTAAGTCAGGCCCACCCAGGATAATCTCCCTTTTGATTAACTAAAAAGAAATTGATTGGGGACTTGAATTACATCAGCAAAATCCCTTCACCTTTGACATATAACCTAATCATTGGAGTAACATCCCATCATATTCATAGGTCCCACCCACACTCAAAGGGAGGGGATTATACAGGGTGTGTACACTAGGGGGCAGGAATCTTGACGGCCATCTTAGAATTCTGCCTACTACAGAGGATTGGAAGATGAAGATAAGGAAATCTCCCACAATGAAGGAAAAAGATGAGAAATAAAGGAGGGAAGAAAAACAATAAAGAAGAAAAATTCAAGGGGACTTCCCTGGTGGCACAATGGATAAGACTCCTCGCTCTCAACGCAGGGGGCCCAGGTTCAATCCCTAGTCAGGGAACTAGGTCCCACATGCATACCGCAAATAAGAGTTCACATGCCACGACTAAGGAGCCCACCTGCCACAACTAAGACCCGGTGCAACCAAATAAACAAATAAATATTAAAAGAAAAGAAAAATTCAAGAGGTTCAATGTCTAACATCTAACTGTTAGAAATTCCAAAAAGAAGGAAAAAGAAAATTATCAAAGGAGTACTATGATCAAATTTCCCAAAGTTGATGGAAGACATGGGTTTTCTAATTAAAAAGCCAACTAAATGTAATGTAGAATTATGGTTGACCCTTGAACGACACGGGTTTGAGCTGCCCAGGTCCACTTATTTTTTTTCAATACGTACTATAGTACTACAGGACCAACCGAGGATATGGAGGGTTGAATGTAAAGACGTGCAAATATTCAACAGTGAAGAAGGTTGGTGCCCCTAACTCCTGTGTCGTTCAAGTGTCAACTGTAATTTTTTCAAAGCTACAGTTCCCAGCCATGTGCAAGACTTATATACTGAATCCTAGAAAATGCTTATGAAAGAAATGAAACCTAAGTAAGTGGGGAGACATACCTGTTCATGGACTGGAAAACTCAACATGGTTAAAATATCAGTTAACCAAATTGATCAATAGCTTTAATGTAATGTCTATCAAAACCCCCAGAGGTTTCCTGTAGCTATAGATAAGCTTATTCTAAAATTAATATGGAAAGGGAGAGGAATTAGAAAAGTCAAGACAATATATGAAAAAAAGAATAAAGTTAGAGGAATCACCCTGATTTTAAGATTTATATAAAGTTAAGTAATCAAGACAATGTGGTATATTGGTGAAGGGGTAGGCACATAGATTAATGGGACAGAAGAGAGTCCAGACAGAGACCTATAAAAAGAGACAAAGGTAAAAAAAAGAAAAAAATATTTTAAAAAGAGAGAGACAAGGGTGCAAAGGCAATTCAATGGAGAAAACAGTCTTCAACAAATAATGCTGAAAAAATTAGAAATTTGTATGTTAAATAAAGAACCTTGATCTAAATCTCATACTTCATATAAAAATGAATTAAAATGAATATTCAATCTAAATGTAAAAACCTAAGACTATAAAATTTTTAGAAGACATAAGAGAAAATCTTCATAATCTTGGGTTAGGAAAATAGTTTTTAGACATGGTTCCAAAAGCTTGATCCACAAAAGAAAAGAATTGATAATGTGGACTTCATCAAAATGTAAAACTTTTGCTCTTTGAAGAGAATGAAAAGACAGGCTAAAATCTGGGAGAAAATATTTGCAAATCACATGTCTGACAAAGGACTTGTATCCAGAATATATAAAGAACTCTTACAACTCAATAATAAGATTTATTGAAACAAACAAGTTTTTAAAAATGAGCAAAAGATTTGAAGTGCCACTTTACAAATGAAGATATAAAAATGGCTCATAAACACATTAAAATGGTCATTCAGGAAATGAGAATTAAAACTTGTATGGTCAGACCACCCAAGATGGCTCTTCCCTTGCTCTCTGTACATCCCCTGCTTTACCTATGCCCTACTCACGTGACTGACCTTCCCTCTTAATCATAGAGCCTAATCAGTAAATGCCTAGGTGCTTGCCCCTGGCTCCAGCTAATGATTGTTCTAATCTTTAGATCAGAACATCTCCACCATGATAGTTTACAAAGGGGCAGTAAGGGATGTGCTCCTCTGCTGGTTTCCCAGGTAACTGATGAGCCAACCTGATGTCAATTCCCTCTATAATCGGTAACCTCCCCCCTCCCCTGCCCCCCAGCAAAGACTGCTGCCATGTCCTGCCCACCGTTTGCACACTTGGTGGGGTGTCACTTCAGACGCGTAAGGTCCCCCATTCATTAAACCCTTGATGTCTCTGTCGCTGACTCTGGGCTCTTTCTTCAGTCTTGAAGCTGGGCAAGTACAGGGCTTTCAAGCCTGCGGGATACAGCCCAAGAAAACTGCACACAACAATGTACCTGTACACAGCCACTAGAAGTTAAAATTAAAAGGAATGTCAATACCAAGTTTTGACAAGAATGTCAAACAACTGGAAGTCTGATTGATGGTGGGATTTTAAAATGGTACAACCACTTTGGAAAGCATTTGGGTAGTGTCTTATAAAGTTGAGCATATACCTACCATATGATCTAGTCATTCCACTCCTAGAGAGAGAGGAGGACATATGTCCACACAAAAACTTGTTCCCAAATGTTCTTAGAGGCTATATTTACAATTGTCAAAGATTGGAAATAACTCAACTGCCCAGTAAAAGCAAATGGATAAACAAATTTTGGTATAGCCGTACCGTGGAGTACTACTCAGCAATAAAAAGGAATTGACTATTGATTCTCTCAATAACACGGATGAATCTCACAAATATGATATGTGAAAGAAATCAGACACAAAACTATAAATACTTCAGGATTCCAGTTATAGAAAATTCTAATCTGTAGTGACAGAAAGCAGGGCAGTGGTTGCCTAGGGATGGGAAGAATGAATTACAAAGGGGCCAGGGAAACTTTTGGGAATGTTGCATATACTCAATATCTTCATTGTGGTGATTGTTTCACAATATATACATATGTCAAAACTTAGCAATTGTACACTTTCAACGTGTAATTTATTGTAGGTCACTTATTCCTCAATAGAGCTGTTTTTAAAGATTGTAAAAATCATACTCATTTAATTGAACAAAGATCACACATGAAGGATACATATGTATGATTCCATTATATGAAGCTGGAAACCACAAAAATGTTTTATTTTACTTTTTTATTATTTTTTAAAATCTGGGGGCTTCCCTGGTGGTGCAGTGGTTGAGAGTCCGCCTGCCGATGCAGGGGACACGGGTTCGTGCCCCGGTCCGGGAAGATCCCACATGCCGCGGAGCGGCTGAGCCTGTGAGCCATGACCTCTGAGCCTGTGCTCCGCAACAGGAGAGGCCACAACAGTGAGAAGCCCGGGTATCACCAAAAAAAAAAAAAAAAAAATCTGGCCTCTTTTTATTTTTTTTCTTTTTCTTTCTTTCCTTCTTTATCTATCTATTTTTAATTTGGTCACACGGCTTGCGGGATCTTAGTTCCCCGACCAGGGATTGAACCCACGCCCTCAGCAATGAAAGCACAGAGTTCTAACCACTGGACCACTAGGGAATTCCTTGTTTTAATTTAATTTGAAATCAGAAGGAAAAATGAACTTTTAGGTCAAAGAAAAGGCTTTAATATATAAGATGAATATATTTGTCTTTATACTAATACAGCCATAAAACATCATTTTTGATCCTTTCTTTTATGAAGAAAGGGCCCATGAAAATTATAATACCTCCTTGTCTGCAGTGAATTATATATATATATATTTTGTGTGTGTGTGCGTGTGTGTGTGTGTGTGGTACGCGGGCCTCTCACTGTTGTGGCCTCTCCCGTTGCGGAGCACAGGCTCCGGACGCGCAGGCTCAGCGGCCATGGCTCATGGGCCCAGCTGCTCCGTGGCATGTGGGATCTTCCCGGACCGGGGCACAAATCCGTGTCCCCTGCATCGGCAGGCGGACTCTCAACCACTGCACCACCAGGGAAGCCCGTGAATTATATTTTTAAAGTCACAATAATGTAAACAGTATTTATTAGTTGTCAACTTTTAGAATCAACAGATAAATAAAGCATGGTGCATATAATCACAGCTATAGAAGAGTATGTAAATGTTATCAACCTTGACAAGGTAAAAGTAATTACACATTTGACAGAAACTAGAGGTAGAAGGGGGAAAGAGGTGGAGGGCAGGGTACAGACTTAAACAGTTCCATCTGATAAAAGTGGGGAGTCAAGAGACGCAGTCTATAGTTGATGGAACAACACATAAGGGTTTACATACATTATTTAATGTTACAACTGTACTTAGTAATAGAACTACAGTACTATATACCTACATTGCGAGGCGTGGAGAATGAAAGTGCATGTACTGTTGACCACTGCACACTCATCTATCATAGGAGAAATGCAATAGATGAATGTTTCAAGTTGATAAATCAAGAAAAGAGGACAGAAGCATATTATCTAGAGAAATAAAGGTCAATCCGCAAAAGAATTCAAAGAGAAAGGTTAAAAGTAGCAGCCTCGTGGAACTGAAGGTTGAGGAGAGAGAATGGAAGGATGCTGTTTGTTATACTCGAAGTTGTTCTATAGTGTTTGTGTGGGTTTTTTAACCAGATGCGTGTGTCATTTTGATAAAAATGAAGTCAACTTCTCTCGCCCCTGTTATTCTCTGCTTGAGCACTGATCCCAACTTGTAACTACTTTAGTTATGTGTGTGATGACTCAGTTATTGTCTTTCTTCCCGTTAGACTGTCAGCTCCACGAGGACAAGAAAAGTCTGTCTCTTTTACAACAGTGCCTGGCACAGAATGTGACCCGGGAATCGGGGTTGTACCACACATACCACGCTGGGAATTCCTCATTCAAAGGTCTGTCCAAACTTTCCCTTTAGGACAAACTGACAGTTGAGATAGAAAATGCCCTGGCGGAATTCCTTGGCAGTCCAGTGGTTAGGGCTCCGCGCTTCTACTGCAGAAGTCATGGGTTCGATCCCTGGTAGGGAAAGTAAGATCCTGCCTGCACCACATGGCCAAAGAAAGAAAGAAAGAAAAGAAAATGCCCTGTTGTGGAAAGGCAATGCCCACGCAAGGAGAAAGAGCAAGGATGTGCATTAGATGAGAAAGGGTCTGCAGCCAAATAATACCCCAGAAAGGGCTGGAAACCTTTCCTAGTGGGGGTGTTGTGAGCTGAGGAAAATCAGGTATGTACTTATCCCTCCAGCACTGAAATCCTCTTAAAAAGAACATCAGGGCTTCCCTGGTGGCGCAGTGGTTGAAAGTCCGCCTGCCGATGCAGGGGACCCGGGTTCGTGCCCCGGTCCGGGAGGATCCCACATGCCACGGAGCGGCTGGGCCCGTGATCCATGGCCGCTGAGCCTGCGCGTCCGGAGCCTGTGCTCCGCAACGGGAGAGGCCGCAACAGTGAGAGGCCCGTGTACCGCAAAAAAAAAAAAAAAAAAAAAAAAAAAAAAGAACATCAAGGAGTGCCTTGAAGGGGAAAAGAAATTCTAAACGGACCTCCTGCAGGTAGAGTAAAGAATGGGGAAGAGCAGAGGCACCTCTTAGGCTAGGTGAGATGAGCCTCCAGCATTTTGACACCAGCTGGGAGATGGCCTCCTTTCAGTTGGCCTGGGCTTGTGTCTGCCGGTAAGCAGAGGCAGGTCCAGAGGATGCAGTTGATCTGGCGGTCCTCCCTGACAGCTCTGAAGAGGAATCTGGAAACTGCTTGGTGGCCGAGCTGTAGATTATCTGGGGGTCAGAACAAGAGAGGCTGGAGTAGAGAACAAGGGAAACAAGCTGTCATAATCTCATAGAGCCACTTCCCTAAGAACCTGGGGGATGCCCGGGCAATGGTTTGGGCAAACCTGCTCATTTCCTGATTAGGCGACTAAAGGTGACCTGTGAGGCCTCTCCCTCCTGACCTCAGCCCCACGCCTTACCACTGCAAGGTCATGGGTACGGAGTTTTTTTTAATATACATTTATTTATTTATTTTTGGCTGCGCTGTGTCTTTGTTGCTGCGCACAGGCTTTCTCTAGTTGCTGCGAGCGGGGGCTACTTATCATTTTGGTGGGCGGTGGCTTCATTGTCGTGGAGCACAGGCTCTAGGCACTCGGGCTTCAGTAGTTGTGGCATTTCGGATCAGTAGTTGTGGCTTGCGGGCTCCAGAGCACAGGCTCAGTAGTTGTGGCACATGGGCTTAGCTGCTCCACGGCATGTGGGATCTTCCCGGACCAGGGCTTGAACCCGTGTCCCCTGGGTTGGCAGGCGGGTTCTTAACCACTGCGCCACCAGGGAAGTCCCTATGGAGATTTTTGAGGTTCAGACAACCCCTCAGAAACCCCCGTGGGCTGACTGGGTTTTCCTGGAGAAAATGTTCTTATAATGAGGGGAACCTGGGAACTCCCCTGGCCGTCCAGTGGTTAGGACTCCATGCTTCCACTCCAGGGGGCCCAGGTTGAATCCCGGGTCGGGGAACTAAGATCCTGCAAGCCGTGTGGCGTGGCCAAAAAATATAAAAATTAAAACTAAAAAAAAAGAATGAGGAGAAAGCCCGTGTGCAGCAATGAAGACCCAACGCAGTCATAAATAAATAAATAAATACATAAATTGTAACAAATTCAATAAAGACTTTATAAATAGTCCACATCAAAAAATATTTTAAAAAAATAAAGAAAATCAGATACCTCAAAAAAAAATGAGGGGAACCCGGAAGAGGCCAGCATGGAAAAGGGCCAGTGAAAAATCTGGGGTGGGAGGCAAGATGGCTCCCAGGGAGAAGGTTCCTGGTCAGCAGTCCTAGAGACATTTCCCCCTTTCCAGGGAGGCAGCAAATGGTTTCAGGGTTTCAGCTTTGTCTATCAGGTTCCTGGAACCTCCTTCTGGTCAGGTTCCCCCGGGTTGGGTGAGTTTGAAGATATTCAGTAGGCACTGTGGTCACTCTCTTTCTAGAATAAGTCAAAGACAGGAGTTTATTTGATCCAGTTTGAACTACTGCTGAACGTAGCTCTGTCTGCGGCTCCTCCTCAGGAGACAACTGACAGGTTCATTCAGGTGAAGGAGGATGGGGTATTGTAAGGAGAGAGATGAATACTGAGGCCATTTCTCATAAGTGGGGAGGGCTTGGCATGGAAAGCACAAAAAAATGCCCCTCCCGTGCTGGGCATGGTTCTCAGGGCCTAGGGCAAAGGCAGGACATGATGTTCCTGCTCTCAGTGATTGCAAAAGCTGGTGGCAGCACACAGCTTGCTGCCGGGCTGGCAGCTTGCACTGTCCTTGCTACCACCCCCAGGGACCCAGGAGTCTCAGGCCTTAGAACGCAGCTACTACACTCTGGGCACCGAGGAATCTCTCAGCCTTAGTATAGTATTGTATAGGGATTGAGAGCCGAACTGCTTTCTTCCTAATGTCTAACTGGTTTCTTCCCAGCTCCTGCACCTGGCTTGGCTTCCTTTTCTCCGAGTTGCTCACCAAATACCCAAATGGAGCTGCACATTCAATATCATCTTCCTCTCCTGTCTCTGGAGGCAGGACAGTCGTTAAGGACACACGCTCTGGAGTCAGATCACCAGGGTTTGCAAGCCAACTCTGCCAATGGCCAGCTGCGTGGCCTTGCACAGTTTACTTACCTTTTTTGGTGCCAGGTTTTCATCTCTAAAATGAGAATGGCAACAGTCCTTAACTCGTACAATGGTGAGGATTCAGTGAGACGGGTAACGGGCCTGACGCCTAGTTAGGGTTCAGTATGTTAGCTATTATTATATGGAATGAAAAGTCCTTTATTCCCTCTCGCATTCACCGGCTCCTCTAGCTTCAGATACCTGCTCATCCTTTCCCCAACGGCACTCTTCTCCAGTCATTGTGAGCCTCTCAGAGCCACATTTTCTTAAAGAAGAGATTTCCCTTAGATCCTTTCCATCTCCTGTAGACCCTAGCGCCGGATAATCATTGGCAACCAGAATTGGAAAGACCTTTTATAAATCATCTAGTTTCATTTGTTCTTTTTGCACATGTCAAAAGTCAGAGCCAGAAAGATAAAGTGACTTAATAAAGATCACGCTGAACTAGAACCCCAACTAGCCCTACAGATATTAGCAACGTCAGATGCCAAGGTCCAACCCACATTTAATTCTAGTAGATTCAATGTATACCTGCTAAGGATCTGCTATGTACGTGTGTGTGTATGGTAGTAGGTCAGGCGCTGAGAGGGTTATAAAATTGTTTCAAGTCACCTGTCCTGCTGGAAAAGTTGGATCTCGGGAGGCTGTGAGGCACTGTATGTCTTAGGAAACCAGGGGTCTCCATTCTTTGCTTTATATACAGACATGGATCTATAAATAGATCTTGATCTAGATCTAGTTTTATGTATATATTATTTTGTATATAGTTTTGCATATGTATTGTACATGTGAATGTACAAATATACATATAAGTATATATTATTGAATTTAGATTCACCTGAGGAATTTAGTGAATTCTCCCGCCATCTTTTTTTTTTTTTTTTAGCTGCTCCGCGGGGCATGTGGGATCTTAGTTCCCCGACCAAGCATAGAACCTGTGCCCTCTTCATTGGAAACACGGAGCCTTAGCCACTGGACCACCAGAGAAGTCCCTCCCCTCATCTTTTTAAATACCATCCTTCTGCCCTGGTGCAGTGGGCATATCTATGCCAGATGATGGGGTGTGTATACACTCATAAATGGTACTACAGTAGAATTGGTCTTGGGGACAGGTCCCTCTGTAAAGCGGGATGATAATAATTCCTGACCTCACAGTGTTGTTGTGAGAATTAGATGATCTAATACGTGTCAAGCATCTGGGACAGTATTTGGCACACAGTAAGCATCAATAAAAGTTTGTTGTTGTTATTTCACCTGACTGTCTACTTGGCATCTCCTCTTGGGTGTCTTAGAGGCAACTCAGGCTTAACACAGCCAAGACAGAACTCTTGATTTCTACCCGCAACATCACTTCTCCCCCACTTTCCGTCATCTTTAGTACATGGGCACCACCAATCATCCAGTTGCTCAGGGAAAATCCAAGTGTCGTCCTTTAGGTCATCCTTTTACCTCATCTCTTATACCCAATCCTTCAATACAGCTTGTCAAACTCCCAAATATATCCAGAATCTATCTACTTCTGTCTCTTTCCACTGCTGCCATCTTAGCCCAAGCCAGCATCATCTCTCACCTGGATCGATCCTTCACATATATGCCAACGATCTACTTAAAGTAGTTTTTCAGATCATGTCACTCTCCTGCTTAAAACTGTTTAATGGCTTTCTATTGGATTTAGACTAGAATCCAAACCCTCACCATGGCCTGTAAGGCCCTCCAGGATCTGGCCTCTGTCTCTCTCCAAACTCATCTCCACATTCACTGGCCTTCTTTAGGTTCTTAGTTCACACTAAGCTAGTTCAAGCCTCAGGGCCTTTGCACTAGCTGTCCCTTCTACCTAGAATGTCTTTATCCCCAGATCCTCATATGATTGGCTCCTTTTATCATTCAGAATTCAGGTTAACTGTCACGATGTTACTTCCTCTGAGAAGCATTTCTCCACTACTTAATCTAAAGTGGCTTCCCCCTGGGAATTCCCTGGCGGTCCAGTGGTTAGGACTCTGCGCTTTCACTGCTGAGGGTACAGGTTCAACCCCTGGTCAGGGAACTGAGATCCCACAAGCCACGCAGCACAGCTAAATAAATAAGTAAAGTGGCTTTCCCCCATCACTGTTTCATTTTCTTCATATCTGAAAAGATCTTATTGGTTCATTTGTTGACTAGATTTTGTCTCTCCCTCCCTTCTAGAATGTTAGCCCCATGAGAGCAGGAACCTCATCTGTCTTATTCACTATGTGTCCTCAAGTGCCTAGGAACATCACAAGGTTAAGGAATTTATGTTTAAAAGGATTGCTTTTCAAAATTGTGATAAAATACATATAACATTTACCGCTTTAGTCATGTTTAGGTTTACAGTTCAGTGGCAATAAGTACATTCACATTGTGGTGCAACCATCATCACCATCCAACTCCAGAGCATCCACTACCTCACTTAAGTATCCTAGCAATTCTGTGAGGTAAGTATTATTATTATTATAATTTATAGATGAGGGAAAGGAGGCACGGAGAGATTAAGCAACTTACCCAAATTCCCACAGCTAAAAAGTGACAGAGCTGGGATTTGAACCCAGGCAGTCTGCTTTAGAGCCTGTGCTCTCATCCACTGGCTTTCTGTACTAGATAAGTAAAGAAGATGCAGGGCAAGGCATGGGGCACATTGTGGCTGTTAAGACCCTGATGGAAAAATTAAGTCACAGTTAGTAGCTTCAAAGCATGCCTTGAGAGTATAGAGAAAGTAGTGAAAGGGTGGCCCTTTTTTTTTTAAAAGAATAATTCGTTTTCGTGGTTTTTTTGTTTGTTTGTTTGGGGTTTTTTGGCTGCGTTGGGTTTTCGTTGCTGCGCGGGCTTTCTCTTGTTGCGGCGAGCGGGAGCTACTCTTCTTTGCGGTGCGTGGGGCTTCTCATTGCAGCGGCTTCTCTTGTTGTGGAGCGCGGGGTTTTGGCGTGTGGGCTTCGGCAGTTGTGGCACACGGGCTCTAGAGCGCAGGCTTCAGTAGTTGTGGTTCGCGGGCTCTAGAGGGCAGGCTCAGTTGTGGCACACGGGCTTAGTTGCTCCGCGGTACGTGGGATCTTCCCGGACCAGGGCTCGAACCGGTGTCCCCTGCATTGTCGGGCGGATTCTTAACCACTGCGCCACCAGGGAAGCCCCAGGGTAGCCCTTTTTAAGATGCTGGCTCCTCAAAGGCAGTTTTATTTGTCATGGCAGAATAGAGTGGTGGTGAAGTTCATGGGCTTTGGCATCAGATAGACGTGGGCTTGAGTCCCAATGCTGCCAATTACTAACTAGTAAGTTATTTCACTTGTCTGTGCCTCTGTTTCCTCACCTATGGTCAGGGATAAAAGCATTTACCTCATAGAAATGTTTTGAGGATTTAATGAGACCGTTGATGTAACCTGCATGGCACCATGCCTGGCAAGTGGTAAAGGCTCAGTAAACATAGGCTCTTGCTCCCCAACCAATAAATGGTGCACACCCCTCCCCCAACTAACCCACTCTTTTGATTCAAGAGATCTCCCAGGCCAGGCTGAAGTTGCACTTGAATAACTTCCTGGGCCATCAAGGTGACTAAAAGCGATCCCTCCCAGAACAGAGAAAGGTTCTTCCTTCAGCTAAGGACACATTCTCACTGCCGCACTTCGAGCCCCAGGAAATAATGCATTTCTGACTTTCTTAGAACAATCACCTTTTCCCAGCTTCCAGCTACTCAGGGTTCAGGAACTCAGAGCATCTTCCTAGGCAATCGCAATTGTTTTTAATCAAAAAAAGGACATTTACATGCCTTTTTTTAGTAAAGTTTAATCTCAGGGAACAGGAAGTGAAATCAATGTCTATTTGGCTCAACTGCAGACACTGAGCCACCAGTGGAGGGAACGTTGTATGAAAGACCAACTTCCCTGACTTCCCAGTTTTTTTCTTGGCTACCTCTGAATTGATTAATTTCAGAGAAACTGAAGAGGGTCCAAGGAAGGACCACCAAAATGATTAATAAAAGGCAGAAGCTACTGAATGGTGCTAGGAGCTTCCAGTGAAGGGCAAGAAAAGTGGATGGGGAAGGGGAGGCCCTGAAGGCTGAAAACAAATCAGCCACCGGAGACTGAACAGCTGCAGGCAGCCTGAACCCAGCTACCTCCCTGGCCCAGTATCGGGCCAGGCACTTTGGGAGATCAAAAGGAGCTCAAGGCTTGGCCTTTGCCCACAAAGGTAGGGAGACTGGGCTATGCCCGCAAAAGGACAAATTACAGTCCAAGCTGAAAATACAAGTGCTGCAACAAGGCACTCATTCTCTGATACATGCCAAATGGCTGGTGCAGTGAGAAGGGCTCAGTACTCTGAGGAGGATGGGACCTCCACAGGTGATGGGGCGGAGCCTGGGGGAGGGACACGATGTGGCCAGGCAGAGAAGAGGGAGAGCAACATAGGCCGGGGAAAGTGCAAGATCAAAGTGCAGGAGGCAGGGTAGAAGCAAGGAAGAGTGAGGAGCCATGCCTGGTGGAGTGAGTACTTCTTGGTATGGACTAAGCAGGAGATGGGCGCTAGCAGAGGAGTTTGCATTTTATGCTACAGACGGCTGAGCAGGGGGGTGTCTTGCCACCAGCCCTGCTTTGGCAAGATGGCTTTATTGAGGCATGGTGGATCGGAGGTGGAGACAGAGAGACCAAGCCTAACAGCACAGCCCTGAAGAAACCTCCTGCAGCTGCAGCCACTGAAAATGTGCTCAAGCGCAGAGAGGGGCCAGGCCTCAGTTGACAAAGCAGCTGGAGCCCAAGGATCTCTCCAAAAGATGCAGTCTAGCCTCCACACGCTGAGACCATGGCCTCCGTTCTCTCAGGCCCACCAAGCCCATGGAGCTGGTCATCATTCAAAGCACAACTCAGCAAGCTTAGGCCCGGACCAAGGACAGATTTCTGGGCAGATGATATCTCTGTTATAAATAGAGAATTTGACTCCAGGTGGGAAATTCAATTTGTGGGAGCAGATGAAATCTTCTGAAACCAAGATCTGATTTCCTGAGCAAATGTCCTTTGGTCTTAATGAACAAGAGAAGGAGATAGGGAAAATAAGCTATAATTAGGGTTTTTCCTTAAATAGGAGGCTTCTTGGATTACCAGGGAACTGCCTGCAGTGCCTTAACAAATGCCTCCCATTTCGGAGCCATGACTTTTGAGGCAGAGAATGCCATTCAATATCGCTGCATCACTTAGGGATGGTTGCAAAGTGCTTTTCAGCTCTTGTAATTCATTAGGCATCCCCATCTCCCACCCACTCTCCTCTCCCTGTCCTTTCCTAAGGCCCACCCCACCAGGAACATGGCAAGTCTTCTGCAAGTTGAAGAGATGAGAACTTGTAGACAGAAAGGTTAATCAATTGACTTCAGGCCAAACACAGCAAGTTACTGACAGTCCAGCAGTGAGAATGTTCTAGGCAGGCCTTTCTGGGGGTTATTGCTTTAGCCCACTAAAACACACAAACCAATGCCCACTTTTCCTTGCAAAGCTAATTTTTTTTTCTTCCCTGTCTGGTGAATGGCAGGCAGAGGAACAGAAAACGAGGTCCAGGACTTCCCTGGTTGCGCAGTGGTAGACAATCCGCCTGCCAATGCGGGGGAAACGGGTTTGAGCCCTGGTCCGGGAAGATCCCACATGCCGTGGAACAACTAAGCCCGTGCGCCACAACTGCTGAGCCTGCGCTCTAGAGCCCATGAGCCACGACTACTGAGCCCGCATGTCACAACTACTGAAGCCTGCACGCCTAGAGCCCATGCTCCGCAACAAGAGAAGCCACCGCAATGAGAAGCCCGCGCACCGCTACGAAGAGTAGCCCCTGCTCGCCGCAACTAGAGAAAGCCCACACGCAGCAACAAAGACCGAACTCAGCCAAAAATAAATAAATAAATAGAAAAAAAAGAAAATGAGGCCCAGAAAAGACAGAGTGAAGAAAAGAGAAATTAGTGACAGACAGAAAACGTGAATGGCAGAAACCAGCTGAACCTCCAGGCCTGGTGTTCCTGAGCCCCGTGCTCAGGTGGAGTCAGCATGGAAAAGAAGGAGGGCCACTGTCACCAGGAATCAATCACTTCCTACCTGTGTGGTCCTGAACGGTCAGTTAGTCAGTCTGAGCCTCAATTTCCTCATCTATAAATGGGGATTATAGCAGCCCTACATGCCTCACAGTGTTATTGTGAAAATCAAATAAAAGCCAACTAGAGATTGTCTGAGGGTGAACCAGGAAAGGCCTCCATACTCTCAAACTCCTCAGCCACCTGCCTGCGTGTCAAACATCCCCACCGTTCATCACACTTTTGGAGAAAGACATTGATAGCTTAGCTCTGGACAAGAATGCAAACTTTTGGGAGGGGAACTATTGGCCCATTAGCACTCACCATCACATTAGCAAGAATTCATTTATCAGGTTACTGGGGACCCCCAGGGCTTTGGGGGGAGGTAGATTTAAACACTCTTTCTCCCCTAGAGTCTTTCAAGGGACATTTATCTCTGGGTGTGTTTTCCTTCCAAAAAGGTCCGGGTGCATCCTTTTGTAAGTTTGCATCCCCATGAAAAGCATTGGGCAAATATTCAACCCTCCTTTGGGTTTTTTTCCAGGGGGACCTTAGGCACAGAGAGGTTAAGTCAAGCATCCATGACCACACAGTGGCCCAGCCAGGATGGAGAGCCTATCAGATCAGAAGGACCCAGGCCTCTGCTCACCAGCCTGGGAACATTTCCTGTCATCCATCCAGTTTCTCCTTTTCAAATTTCACCCCACTCCCACCCCAACCCAGAGAGATATGAGTAAGGGTGAGGAGGCTGGGTCCTGGCAGCAGTGTCCCAAGCACACACCCGGAATCCCTTGTGGGGAAGAGCTGTACTGGTGGCGGCAGCAGTAGCAAGCACTTGGCATCTGACGGGCTCTGTCAGCATCCATTGAAATTGGTGTTTTGCTTCCTAACTCCAGGAGGGCAAACATGCCTAAGATGCCAGCAGTGGGGAGAGAAGGAAGGCGTGCGAGGAAGCGATGGGTGATTCCCCAGCGTCTGTCAATTCAGCTCCTACTCCAAGGCCTCCCTGAGCCACTGGCTCTCTCTCCACGGGGCTCCCTGTGCATGAGGGAGGTGGGCGGGGAGGGCCAGTAGTGCAGAAGATAGAGAGAGAGAGACAGAAAAAGAAAGAGAGAGACAGACAGGCAGACAGACAGAGAGACACAGAGAGAGAGAGAGAGAGAGAGAAAGGAAGCTCCAGAGTAGGGCCAGGGCAATGCAGGGCTGCTGGTGGGGAGATTTCCTTATTCCCTCCCTTCAATGGCCTCTCCTTTGGCCCTGGCCCCCGACTCTCCCAGAGCAGCATTCTTTCTCCTCAGCCTTGCTTTGGCTGTGCTTGGACGCAGGTTTGTCCCAAGGCACTTGCTAAATACAGAGTCTGAGGGTCCAGGGTGTGGCCCAGGAATCAGCATTTTCATTGCAACAGGACCACAGCTGGGGAAAGGCTGAGGTCGAGCTCGGACACCCTACCCCACCGCACCCCAAGGAAAGGTCCCTGGTCACTGTCTCATCCCCTCACAGCTCTGCCCTCTGAGAGGTGACAGGCAATCTGATAGATTTATTCAGGTGAGTGCATTAACGGGCGCTAATGACTTAATGTGCTGTCCATTCCAGATAACGTGTGCAATTTACCAGGAACTTCCGGAGCCTGGGCCTTAACCCAAAGGAGAATTTCTGGCACATGCAGCTGGGGAGCGGTGAATGTGAGTAAGGGGAAGGCTCGCATCGTGCCAGGTGGGAAGCTGCCGCTGCCCTCTGGCACCTAAGGGTACAGCTGGTTCTGCTGCGGGTCCTGCGGGAGAAATTGAGCTTCACGAGAAGACAGGCTCCCCCTACACTCTTCCGCGCCCCAACACTCCAAACTGTTCCAGTCATTCTTTCTGTTCACCGCTGTCTCCAGTAGAGATAGTGGGTCAAAAGCAAGCAGGCTCTGGGATGATGCGTTCATTCAGAGCCGCTTGAATGGGGGTGTCTGTACCTCTTGTGGGGTACACAGAGCCACGGGATAAACACAGTGCACTTTTATGGAGCTTCAAGGATTTTAGAGCTATGCAATACTTACGTGGTAAGTCAAACACCAGCGTACTATGGAGAATCTGAAAATTCATGTTTCTGAAATAAATTGTGAGACTTTGAAGAAATCTGACACTTTGGGCCATTTTGGCCTTCACGGCCGGATTCTCATTTATTCCGTTCTTAGGGACTCCATGTGTGTGTGTGTGTGTGTGTGTGTGTGTGTGTGTGTGTGTGTGTGTATGGGTAAAAGTTGAGAAGCACTGCCAGTTACAGTCTGTGTTTCCCTAAGTATAGATTAGTTTACTGGATTATCTAAGACTAGGACAAGGGATGGATACATTTTGATGGGGGACAGAGATTGCATTTGGGAAACACCCAGAGCCTGAGGGGTTGTCTAGGGAAGTGCACGCAAAGAGGATCCAGGAAGAAAGGGGCTTATTGAGGGGAGGTGTGGGGGGATGCTAGGAAATCTTGTTAAGCCAATCTCCATCGAGTAATTGAGATGAGCAGAAGCAGGGAAGGCTAGGGAGCCGGCAACAGCAAAGAGGTCTGCGATTTATGGATGCAAAGAGTGTCCCTCTGACCCCAAGCCTCAGAGAGGCGCCAAGACCCCATTCTGGTCACAGCGCACCTCTGTAGGAAGAACTACAGTTCTTCCATCTACAGGGGCATGAATTGAGACTGGGAAGCTGGGAGCTACCTGGGACCCACAGAATGAGCAGGTGGCAGGGCCCGCCAGGCAGCTGCGTTGGAGGGGAGAGGGCACCAGCCAGCGAGCCTTGGGAAAGGACTGGCTGGCAGTTTGCAGCTCATCAGCCCAGGAGTTGGTCCCTTAGTGTCACCCAGCCCACACTGGGTCGGCAGGCTCAGTACACAAAGGGCCACTAAAAAGCCCTCTTAGCGACAAATCCTAGTGACAATTCCTTTGAAATGGCCCTTTTCCGTCTGCATTTTTCTCTGGTTTCTCTCTGGCCTCCTGCTTTCCTGGTAGCTCCCAGTTTCCCCAGGAGCTCAGGAAATCAGGAGGTTCCTCTCGATTTTTCTCCACCCACCCTGTCCCAAACATCAGGGCCCTGGTTGGCCCCAGATGCTTTAGGATTGGTGGGTGTCTTGCCAAAAGGCAAGATGGAGACCAAGGGACTGGGGCTGAAAAATTACAAAGTGAGTGGTTTCCTCCTTGATGGTTCTGATTATGCCATCCCTCCTTCTACCACCCCAGGGCCTGCCTAGCCAACTGCGAGTGGGGGCGGGCCTTCCTGCCTTAGGCAGATGCACTTCCTGCTCTTGCCACTGGCCATTGGTGATACTCTGCTCTTCACTTATGCATCTTTCCCTGGGTGCTAGGGGGTTACTGGATTGTCCCAGCAGAGGCAGGTAGTTGAGTATGTCTCTGGAAAAGGCTACCAGCTTGTCTACACTGTATAACCCCAGTTGAAGGCTGGGAGTCACAGCCTTTTTGGAGACACTACAGCTGTTGCAGTCAAATTGGCATGGGTTCAAATCCTGAATTAGGCCCTACTAACTGTGTGACTTTGTGGAGATTACTTAACCTCTCTGAGCCTTCATTTTCCTTTAAAATAGTCATAATCATAGTACCTACTCTCTCAGGTTTATTGGGAGGATTACACTTGCAAACGCATGCAAAATGCTAGCATGGTGCTTGGCCCATAATAAGTGCTCAATAAAAGTTAGCAAGTATCATTATTATTACTATTAATGCTCATTCTGTGGTTGGAATCCAGGTTCCACTACTTATTGCTCTTTGAGTCTTGGCTACTACCTCCTCTGTAAAAAAAAGGATGATCATGTTTCCTAAGTAAGAGGGTTGTGATAATTGTGAAATGAGTTAATGCATGTAAATCTCTCAGGGCTGACTGGAGGTCCTACCAGGGAAGTGGAACTAATTGTATCCCCTGGGATGAAGAACCATCCGCCTTTTCCCAGGAGCATTAGCAGAGCGCCCAGCTCAAAGTGAGTGATGGGTTGATAAATGGTAATCATTATTACTATTATTACTGAAGGCCAAGAGAGTCTCTGTCCATTTATTCCTGTATTCTCAGTTAAAGGTGAGTTGAGTTGCTTGGTTGTTAACTGTCGATTACAGTCCAAGGTGCCAGTGAGGCTGGGCTGCCTCCATCCACTCTCAGTGTGCAGGGGAGAAAAATAGTGCCACTTCTTAGCTTCTTCTCAATGTATTGATTTCAATAGGAAATAGACGTCTGGCTAGAAGATCATCCTTCGTCATCCAATTGTAATGAGATTTAAAGAGACTAAATGTTTATCCCGAGGGGATCTTCCTCACCAAATTTCAGTGTGACTGGATTGAGGGTCCCAATTTTACATGCAAGTGTTTATTTTGCTGCATTTGGGCACAGGGTTAAGAATGTTGAAGAACCCTCTCTGTACCCTGTCTCCTGCTCTCCCTCCTCCTTGTTGAGCATAGGGGGTGCAGACAGCTTGTCAAATAACAAAACCAGAAACAAATCCTCCTGGGAATTCCCTGGCGGTCCAGTGGTTGGGACCCCACGATTTCACTGCCGAGGGCGCGTGTTCCATCCCTGTTGGGGAACTAGGATGCCGCAGGCCGCACAGTGTGGCCAATAAAACCCAAATCCTACTATGTGATTCTGGATTCTGGGGAGGGTAGGGAGGGTGGGCGGGAGGGGGAGTCCAACTTTTGGAAATGAAATCCACCAGTGTGCATGTAGGCTCAAGAACTCATTTTGGACAAGAGTAAGACACAATGCAAATGCTACATCACTTCAGGACTTCCCTGGCGGTGCACTGGTTAAGAGTCCGCCTGCCAATGCAGGGGACACGGGTTTGAGCCCTGATCCGCGAAGATCCCACATGCCGCGGGGCAGCTAAGCCCGTGCGCCACAACTACTGAGCCTGAATGCCACAACTACTGAAGCCTGCACGCCTAGAGCCCATGCTCCGCAACAAGAGAAGCCACCACAATGAGAAGCCCGCACACCACAACAAAGAGTAGCCCCCGCTCTCCGCAACTAGAGAAAGCCTGCACGCAGCAATGAAGACCCAGCACAGCCAAAAAGAAAAATAAATAAATAAATTTATTTTTTAAAAAACCTACATCACTTCAGACAGGAAACAAGCAGAGTGAGAACCAAACGGGGAGCCTTTTAGTAGGCGACTAGGAGGCAGATTCCTCTTGAGAAAGAATGACAGCTACCATTAACTGTGATCTTTACATCCATTATCTCATTTAATACCCCCAATAACTGTGAAGTAGGTTCTGCCAGCATCTCCATCTCACAGGTAAGGCTTAGAGAGGTTAAGTGACCTACCTAAGCTTACACCTCTAATAAGAAGCAGATTCCAAAAGCTGTGTACTTAATCTCGATTCTAAACTGTACCTTGCCTCACTCCTCACCCAGGAGCCCTCACACATGCTTATGTCCAGTGATACAGTCCCTCCCAATACTCTCTCCCCTTCAGTACCCCTTATTTGCTTGTGTCTACTGCACAGCAGAATGACTGGAGACTGGCATCTGCTCCCAGCAAGCCCAGCAAGCAGCAGAAGATGGCTAATCAGAGTTGTAAAATGCATTTGTTTTAGTTATTAACCCGTTGAGTTTTAATTGTAAGAACTGGTACAAACCAATTTATTGGTATGTGTTATTAATGTTAATATTAATAAGGAACAAACTGGGTAAGGATCAGGGAACTCTGGAGGGGATGCCCCCGCCCCGGAGACACCACCCCAAGGAAACCAGCTAGGGACCGTCTGGCTGCAAAGAGCATTATTCATACTAGACGGCTGGTTCCCTGCTCCCTCTCCAGTCCCTGGAGACAGGAGGCCAGCTCTTCCCTGCTTCTCGTCACCTCTCTCTTTTGGAAGGATTAGAAATCAAGTCTGAGTCACTTCTCTAGCTAGACTAGACTTTTTTTTTTGGTACTAGCTCAGTGTGTCTGTGGCCCCACGTGTGATCCGTGTGTCCCCGTGTGTGTGTTGTGCTCTTCAGAGCATCTTCCTGTGTGTTGGTCTGCCTGTGCGTTTGCCCAGGAATGCTGTGTGTCTCTCTCCCTGTATGTCTTTACTTTCACTCACCATCCATTTTTAATAATTCCATTGGCTTGTTGTTCAAGCCTAGGCTAACCCATCCAGATGCAGGGAATTTCCATCCTTTTTTTCACAGTAGGAAGTGCCAGGAAGGAAGCAAAAAGTGTGCTCAGTGGATAGATGGGCAAATCTGCTAGTCAGCTACTCCACTGCCGATCCCAGCTGCGGGGAGCCACAGAGCCCTGCACTGGGAGCTCTCCTCTGTATCCTGGAAATTCCACGCAGCTCACAAGACCATCCTCTTGCCCCATGATTGCCCCTCAGTAGCCCTCCAGCCTCTTCTGAGGCTTTACCCAAATGCTTAAGTAGAACTGGAGATGGGGAAGAGATTCCAACTGGAATGGGTCCCCTTTTCCCAACAGCCTCCCTTCCAGAGTCCAGGCACACGAGGGAAACTGAGGAGGGCTCACTTTTCACCCTAGAACTGCTGAGACTCAAGTGTGCCAATGTTAGTTGTGTCTGCGAGGGGCCTCTGGCGTGCAAAAATTCACCACGCATTTGGCATCACCAGAGCCTTCAACTCCACCCTTTCCTTCTGTTTTTCTTTTTCCTGGCCTCAACTTTGCCCTCCCAGACCCACTGTCCAGTTTCCCAGTCCCTCTGGGTCCCCACTGAGGCTACCTTTTAGGGGAGAAGGAGAGCGGCCTTTCTTCTAGATCCCCAGAACTCCTCCAAAGGGGTCTGGAGCCACCTGGGAGACCAAGAGCCTTCCTTGAATCTCGGTTGCTACATGTTTAGTATTCACAGCGTGTCTCTTAAAAATGTCCTGAGATCATTCATCAGGCACTGTGCTGTGTGCCTGGTTGCTCTCCTTTGGGAGTGTGTGTGTGTGTGTGTGTGTGTGTGTGTGTGTGTGTGGTGTGCAGGACCCTCCCTCCATCTGCTGTTGAACACAAACACGCACACACATGTTAACCTCCTTCCCTTCTCACCAAACCAACCGCATGCTCTAAGCGGACCTCTGCCAGCTGGCAGATCGCTCCCTTCCTGAGGTGGGCTCCCGGGCCGGGCCTGGGCTCGAAACAGCTCGCACTCCAGTGCTGGGGAGAGGCGCTGCGAGCTGGAGCCGGAGCCGAAACTCAAGGTGCGTGTGGACGTTGGCGGTGGCGACCAGAAGGGGAGCTGCAGGGAGGGCAACCCCAGCAGAAGGAGAGCAAACAGGGGGCGAGGAGGTGCTCGGGGAGGCAAGGTCAGGGGCCGGGGAATGGAGTCCCGAAGCGAGCGTTCCAGTGGCCCCTTCTTGGCAGTTCACTCCCCGCCCCCATTCCCCCCACTTTCGCGGGTGCACTTTGGAAATTGGCTTGCCCTCTTCGCTGCCAGCAGTTCCCCGCAGAGCCCAGGCAGAACGGTCAGGTTCAAAAAGTGAGGCAGCGCCGGGCTGGGTAGCTGGGTGGCTGGGTTGTATCCTGGGAGATTCTTTCTCCAATTGTCAATTTTGTGCGTATTTTTAGTTGTGACCCGAGCCGGCAGCTGTGCCTTTAAGCCGCGTTCCCATTCGGGGAAATCGACGCCCGCACTTGAGGGTCGGGAGGCGCCGGAGAGGCCCCTCATTCCGTACTCCCCCTTTTCCTCCCCCTCCCCTCCCCTCCCCCGCCCCCTCTCCCCTCCCCTCCTCGGCCGTCCGGCCGCCTCGCCGCCATCCGTCACCTCGCAGCCTGCCGCACTCCTGGAGCGAGCGAGAGACGAGCGAGCCACGGCGATGGTGCCGCCCGCGGCGCAGCCATGGAGCCCGCCCGAGGAGCCCGCGCGCGCCGCTGCCAGCCTGCCCGCAGCCCGCCGCCTGCGCGCCAGCTCCCCGCGTCCCGGGCCAGCTGCTGCCGCCCCGCCAACCTTCGCCCGCCCCGCCGCCCGGCGCCACTGAGCCGCACGCCCGTGCCGGGCTCGGGGACACGGGCGCCCTAGTCCCGCTGCCGCCGCCGCCGCCGCGCCACCGCCGCCGCCGCGCCGCCGAAGAGCAGGAGGAGGAAGAGGAGGCGGAGGAGGAAGGTAAGAGGCGCGCTGCCTAAAGGGAGGCGCACCCGCAGTCTCAGCCCGGCTGGGGGTGAGGCGCGGCGGGAGCGTGCCGCCCTGGGCAGGCTCGGGGAGGCCGGGAGCTTGGGCGCCCCCGGCAGCCGGGGCCGGGGCGGGGGGCTTCGAGCGTCGGGCCGCCCGGAGTTTGGGCGGGCGGGGGGAGCGGCCGGTGGCGTGCCCACTGACCGGTGAGTCGCCGGAGTGGCGGGCTCGCCTCGGCCGCTGAGGGTGCGGGTTGAGGAGCCGAGCGCAGGGGAGCGCAGCGCGTTCATTATGGAGCCTTTGTGTGCGCGCCGGGGCCGTGGGCACAGTTGCGAGAGCCGGCGAGACGCGGGGCCTGGCTGCTGGGAGGAGGCCCCTTAGCCGGGGTGCCCCGAGAAGCCCGAGCCCCCGGGCTGCCAGAAACAGCTGTCTGAAGCATGTGCGTGGTTCCCGGGGCCATGTTCACACGCGGACACGGACGCACACACGCACACACAGCCGCACCGTATACCCGGCGCTCAGCTTACACAGTCACCCTCATCCAAAGGTGAAACACACACACACACACACACACACACACACACAGCTACAGTTGCCCCCCTCCCGCCAGGAAGCAGTCACCCAAACACAAACAGCTACATGCACCCCCTCCCCAGCACTGCTAACACATGCGCACACACACACACACACACACACACACACACACACACACACGCTCGCTTCTCTATCCCCCAGCCGGGTGCTTTGGAGCTTGGAGTGAGTGTATGTGAGTGAGTGTGTTGTCTCAGAGTGTCCCTGAGAAACTACATGACAGCTGCACCTGCTGCCCCCCAAGGCACAAACACACAGCCCCCCATACCCCAAGCTGCTGTAGAGCCCTCTACCAGGGCCCTTAAGAACTCCATTCTGGCTAAAAGCGTTCCCAACTCTTGTAGTCGTGCCCATCCACACCCGAGCTCCTGGGCTTCTCTTGCACACCCAAACACACACACTGAAACCACTGCAGGGACAAAAATGCTTGACACCTTCCGTTAGAAGCAAGTGGCATCCCCACCCTTGTCTTGTAGCTGCCACCAAAGAGCCCTTGATCACGGTGTACGCTGGATTCTGCCAGACCTGCCCCCTCCTCTTGGCATCTTAGCCCAGCTGCAGAGCCCTAGAGTCCACCGGGTGGTCTCAGCATCCTGCAGCTCTTGCAGAGGGCAGGGCTGTCTCTGGACTCTTGCCTATTGGAGAAACTGCTATAAGAGCAAGGCTCCCTTGGGGACGCCCTTCGTGTCGTGGAGGGTGGGTGAGTCTATGCTGACTCAGAGAGGAGCCCCGAGTGAGTTTTCCCCACTGGAAGTCTTGGGGTAAAAGGCACACACTTTGGCCTTGAAGGCCTGGGGTGCTGTGGCGATTCAGCCACTGGGGCCCTCGGCTGGGGGACCTTGCCCCTCCTTCCCTTTCCCTGCCCATCAAGCTCACTGCAGGAGAAACGGGGAACCCAGCCCTCAGCTTCCTGGGAACTGAGAGAGGCTTCCCAGGAAGCCTTTGCTATTTCCACTGAGCGAAAGGCTCTCAGCTCTCCCCCGGGAGACCTCAGCAAGACTTGGCCATGCCCGGGCAGACATGCCAGCTTCTACCCAATTTCGTAGCTTTTTTTTTTTTTTCACGTGAGAGAAGCAATTCAATCTCAGCAGCTTGGCATGAGGGCACCCCTGAGGTGAAATAAGACATAATGTATGTGTGGAGGGGGAAGCAGGTTGGGGGGAGGGAGGGAGGACTAGTGGGTTTGACGGGTTTAAGTGGAGATGCCGAGTCAGACTGTAGCCCTTGGTAAAATCGTGACAGAGATGCTTCGACGTCAGAACCCCTTCCCTGCACCCCTCCCGTCCGCTGCTCCAGGCGCCTCTGGGTCCCCTCCCCCGCCCCCCTAGACGCTTAGGTGGGGCTTTGCTCGAAGCTCGGTCAGATCTGAAGACAGAATCCCTGTCTGGCCAAGGTGTTAATAGCTGATGGTGGTTTATTGCCTTCCCCCTTCAGTTAACATTTGCATTTTCAAAGGAGGCTGAGGAGCGGCTCCGTTGGTGGTGATTTCAGGCACCTGTGGCAGGACCCAGGCAGGAGCCGCTGTGGGTGGATGGCATCAACCGTCTCTGTCTGGCCCCGAGTTATGCGTGATGTGTGTGTGGGAGTGGGGATGTGGGAAGGTGGGATGTAATTATGGAGGACTTGGAGGCCCACAGAGAGAAGGTTTAAATTGATGTGAGAGGCAATTGGGAGCCACTGCAGGATTCTGAGAAGGGAGGGATATGATCCGAGCAGGAGAGAAACACTCCTTGCTGCATGTGGAGAGATCCTCTCCTCTCTCCCACCGGCAGTCACCACCACAATTGCCTTACAAGTGTGAGCTGATGACCACCAGAGAGAGGAGGCGGGCCAGAGTAGGGGGGTAGGTGCCCCAGGTTCCTGGTTCTTAGCATCTCCCATATCTGAGGTGCCCTGCAGACTGGCTGGGCTAGCTGCCCAGAGCCAGCCAGTGCCCCCATAAACACCAGCTAGTGATGCTGTCGTTGCTGTGGCTTCTGAGAATGCAGTGGAGCTTCTGCCTCCCTGGGTGAGCGGGCTGGGGACTCCTAGGAGGCTGTAGGCCCCATTTTGAATGAGTCTGAGGACCTCACTCTCTGGTGAACGGCACAGTCCCAGGGTCTTGGGAAGTGAGCTGTGTGGCCTGATCGGGGGATTTTGCCACCAACTCAGTCCTTCGGGAGCCATGGTAGATTGAAAAAGTGCAACAGGAAAGCCCTGGGATTGCTGATAACAGCAGCAGGCTGGGCAAGGCAGGAGAGCACAAGGGGTCGGGGTTGGGGGGTGTTCAGGGGGGCAGGGGCAGAGGAGAGGCATTGGTCTGGCACCGCCCCACTGCAGCAGTACCCCCCTTGGTCCTTGGAGGGAAGCACAGGTGGATGCAGGACAGTGGAAGCACTCTGTACCCACCCCCTACACACTCTGCAGAAATGACTGGGCTCCGCACCCAGCACCAGACGAGGCACCCTGAGAGGGCAGCACCAATGCAATGGAAGAAGGATCCCTGTTCTTTTGGAGCCTTTAGGCTAGATGAAGTCACAACACACACACACACACACACACACACACACACACGCAAATTGCACACGGTACCTCCAAACAGACACGCACACACAAGCACGCTTGCGCTCACATGCACATAACACACACAAAAACACACACACCTGGAGCAAATTATGGGAAATGAGGCTCAACGCTGACAAGCTCAGCTTCTGGGGGCTGTAGGGGTTCATGCCTTCAGAGGTCCTGGCGATCCCTTTTAGGGGGGCTGAGAGGGTCCCCATCGATAGTGGGCGAAGACCCTTAGCTCTGACAGGCCCCTGAGAGGAGGCCACACCCAAGATAGCTTCAGCCCTGGTCCAGCCTTAAGGCTATTAGCATTCGAAGCAGAAAACTCTGTTCTGGCTCTTCTCTCAAGGACTTCTGTTTTCCTTCTTACCATAAATTCAAAAAGGAAAACACTCTCTTGCGTTATCAGCAGCCAAAATGAAAGACTCTGAAAGTGGGCTGGACCTTGCAGCCCTGCTGTGAAATCTGAGGGCTGGGGCTTAGGGAGGGGAGGAGAGGGGAGGGGAGGGAAGTGCACCACCTTCCCTCCTTTCCAGCCCCCCTTCAGCTGAGCTGGTAAGGAGAGGGAAGGGATCTTGGGGTCCAGTGTGGTTTCCCACCCACAACAGGCAGCGCCCCCTTTTCTGAGGGCACCATCCTTACGGTGGAACATTAACAGTCCAGTGGCACGCTAGCGCCTGCTCCCCTGGGCAGTTAGAAGAAATAGCTTGGGAATCAGTGTGGGCCTGACATGGGGGCAGGGGGAGGCGAGGCAGGGGTGCTGCCTGTTACATGGAGGAGCCAGTGTACCTGTTGTGTTGCGTTGAGGAACAGAGATGAGCAGGTTTCCCTGGGAGCATCCCTAGCTAGTCACCTTTTCTGAGCCTCAGCTTCACCTCGGCATTAGCCACACTGCTATAGCCATCCCTAGCTTTTTGAAGATGCTGTCTGCCTGGTTGTACTGTTTGGGTCTCCTTCCACCTCAGTGACTCCTCCTTTTTTCTCTGTTTTGCTAGTTACTCTCCTGACCTCAGATCTGAGTGTCCTCTTCCTCTGTGTCTGCTTCCTCTGTTGGCAGCTGGGGGTCATGGCTTCCCCTCTCACCCCTCTCCTGGCCGCTCCCACTTCTCTCGCCCAAACTTAACCCCTCTCCGCTATTTCAGTCCTCTATTTCCACCTTCTTGCTGAACATTTCCCCTTGGATAGTCTGCCATCATGTCACAAAACTCAGCGTTCACAAACTCATCTCATTGTCTCCCAAAGATGCCTTGCTCCTCTGACCTCTCTGTTACATACAGAACCATCTCTGATTCTACCCTGGTCCACCCTGACCCTGCCACCACCTCATGTCTACACTGTACTAGTCTCTTTCCTTTCCGGTCCATAATACACCTGCCAGATTAATATTCCTAAATATCCTTTATTCAAGACATGTATGATCAATGTCTTTGAGAGAGTGATACCTGTAGGGTAAATTTCAGCTTCCTGAGCCTGGTATTCAAGGCTCTCCTTGAGTGGGCCTAACACTGTGTATTCTTTGAAGCTTATTTCCTACTCTTTGCCTACATCATGGATTCTCACATTTTAATGTGTCTCAAAATCGCTTGGGGGAACTGTTAAAATGCAGATTCCTGGGTCCCACCATCTGAGCTTCTGCTTCAGTAGGTCTAGAGCCTGAGTCCAGGAATATGCACTTGAACGGACTCCCCCAAGTTGTTTGTTCACGTGCCCGATGCACAGTGATGCCAAGTAAAACACCGAAACGTTGGAGTTTGGAACAGTGAAAGGTTTATTGCAGGGCCAAGCAAGGTAGTCGCATGGCTCATGCTCAAAACCCCCGAACTCCCCAATGATTTGGGGGGAGAAGTTCTTAATAGGCAAAATTAGGGGTGAGGGCTGCAGGATGTGTGACTTTCCTCTGATGGGTTTCTTCTGATTGGTGATGAGGTAGCAGGGTGGTGCTCCACGAATCTTGCGCTCAGCCTGAAGTTACTGTCCGGCAGGGAGCCTTAGTTCCTGCAGAAGAACTCAAAGATATTGTTATGTACATTCCTTGAGGAGGGGCCACGTTCCTGCTCCAAGGCTGCACTATTGTTTCTGGACTGCTCCTCCCTTGTTTCTTCATTGCCTCGCTTCCCTGATTAGCAACTGTTTGAATCTGCCCTTTTGAACTCGGGGAGGTCTAGGGGGCTGAAGCCTTTATTCTGCAAATAAGAAACTGACAGATGCCTGACAGGCTTTTGTACCCTGGGGGGCCCCACAGGGTCCTACTCAGTTTCAAAGTGATGCTGATGTTCTTGGTCTACTTAAGAAACACAGTCCTACGTGGACCCTCTACTCTAGCCAAGTGTCTTTCGTCAGGCTCTCCTAAACATGTCTTTTGTACATTTTTTAATTGCAACTGTGCTCTTGTTCATGCTATCCCACTCACCAGGGGCCCCTCTCCTCTCTGCCTGTGCTCTACTTCTATCCAATACCACAATACCCGTCCTTCAACTCTCATTCAAATTCACCTCCTCTGTGAAGTCTTCTCTGATCATTCTAGACTGGAGGCCTTTCTCTCCCTCCTCTGAACTCCTGCACTTACTGTCTGTAAAATACATTTGGTAAGTACATCACTGATACACTTCACTATTACTGCTTGAATCATTAATTCATATATCCCTCACATGCAAATATAACTTATTATATGTGTATGTCTGGTCTACATTATAAGTTCAACAAAGGAAAAAGCCCGGTGTTTTTCATCTCTTTTTTATCTCCATAGCACACAATGCCTTACACAATGTAGGTGTTCAATAAGCATTTCTTGGATTGGATTGAATACTAGTTAATAGTAGATAGGGATTCTATCACATCTCCCCCTGCACATCAGCTCCATAAATGTTTATTGAGCACCTATTATGTGCAAGGTGCTGTGCTAGTTGCTAGAAAGGATATAAAGATGAAGGAGGCCTCTTGTCTTCCTCAGCCTCAGTCATCTTTGCATTTACAGGGCCTAGTGCATACAAGAGGTCCTTACCAGATATTTATTGAGTAAACAAATGAATTAATGAGTGAGTGAAGAAATGAAGTTCGGACAGGAATCATTTGAGCAAGGACATAGGGTAGATGTCATAGAGAAATGAGGTAGGAGTAGAAGATAAAGCTAGGAAGGGGGTCTGGGATATAGTGGATGACTATCGTTTTTGTTTTGTTTTGTTTTGTTTTTGGCCTCAAGGCATGCGGGATCTTAGTTCCCCCCACCAGGGCTCTAACCCACGCCCCCTGCAGTGGAAGCAAGCATGGAGTCCTAACCACTGGACTGCCAGGGAAGCCCCTTGTTTTTGTTCTTTATTATGAACATTTCTCCCCCCAAATAGAGAAAATAGTATAGTAACTCCATATACTCGTTATCCACATTAAGTAATTACCAGAACTTGGCCATATTTGCTTCACTCATCTTTTTTTTTTTTCTTGGCTGAAGTATTTTAAAATAGAGTTTAAACATCAATGATGTCATTTCACTGCTAATACCTCTCTATGCATATTTGAGAAGAGTGGACCTTTTCCCATATAACCACAGTCCCATTAACACATCTAACAACAGTAACAATAGTCCTTTTTATTATCCGCGACCCAGTCCATACGTGAATGTCATCAGCTGTCTCAGGACATGTGTTACAGTTGGCTTGTTAGAATCGAGATCCAAAAAAGCTCTGCACATTACATTTTGTCATTATGTCTCTTAAGGCCCTTTCGACAGTCCCCTGTCTCTGACTTGTTAGAGAAGTCACGTTAGTTGTTCCGTCCACCATCCCACATTCTGGTCCGCTTGCTTCCCCTTGTTGTCATTTAGCTTGTTCCACTATCTCCTGCATCTCTTGTAAGTGGAAGCTATCTCTTTTTTTCTCCTTTTTTTCCCTTTGGCAGATTGATTAAAAGGGGGCCATCCTGGAGGCGTGAAGACCAGTTAGGAGGCTGTTACAGTAGCTGGCTGGGGATAGAAAGAAGGAGGTGGATGGATGGATTTTGGAGGTAGAAGAAACCTGATTTACCTACCAATGGGATGAATGGGGTGAGGAAGGAAACAGAGTCAAAGGTGATTCAGAGGTTTTGAGCCTGTGTGATGGGGAGAGTAATAATACCATCATATCATATCTGAAGGATAGGTTTTTAATGAGAGCGGCAGGAATCATGGTTAGATGAAAGGAGGAACTTTCACACAGTAATAAGCCGTCTGCTCTGTTTTTTCCTGATAACACTGTCTTTCCCAGAAAACTTTGATTAGTGGTATAGCTAGAAATTTGGGCCCTCCAGTAAAAGAAGATCGGAAAGGAACTCCTCATTTTTTCTTAACTGCCAAATAATTAAATTTCCAGGCCTCGAGCCTTGGAGGAGGGGTAGTGTGTACACCAATGGACAGAGAAAAGGTAATGCTGACATCACCCAGGCAGATCAGCCAACTGTCGCATATCATCGTGGATATCACAGTCACCAGTCTTGGGTGGAGGACCGAAGGATGCCAGGGCTTGGGATATCTGTAGACTCAGCCAGTGAGCATAGCTCAAGACCCAAGTCCTTCCTTAGGGTCCCCTGAAGTCTCCATCCCACACCCAATTTCCATCCAATAGGGAGCCTGCAGCCTCTTAAGCCCTCAGTGGGCCATGGCAGCAATGGTCCTGCCAAGGTCAAAGATTGCCCAGCAGCCCCGGGAGATTCACTGGGCTCTGAGAAAGTCCCCACATTAGCTGCCTCAGTAAGAACGTGCTTCAGCTGTTGAATCAGATCAGGTGAGAACTACTCTCAGCTCCATGCTATTGGATCCTCATTCATAAAACCTCTCCCTCCACCTTCCCCCAGCTCATCTTTCTTCCTGCTTTCTCTTCTCCTCCTCCCTTTCTGCTCCATCTCTTCCAGCATACATTTATTCTCTTGAGTTAATCAAACACTGGCCCCTGCAGCCCACTGTGTCTCAGACTGATCACTTAAGCAGCATTATTGATCGCTCTGAAAGCCTTGGGAGGTAGGAGTGGACTGAAAACTAGAGATGCATCGCCAATTGGCTGGCTAGGCCTCTCTGGGCAGCCTCAGCTCCTCAACTGCCTGGAATGTCTTTTGAGAAAGTGGAGGCAACCGACGGAGAAGATCCTCAGAGGGCCTTCATTCATCTCATCCTTCCTTCTTCATTTTGGAGTTAAGGAGTGCTCCTGGGTCTAGCCCAATGCCAGTGTTCTGGTGAGAAGGAGAGAGCCAAGGGTCTGCTCTTTAGAAATTCATAATTTAGCAGAAAAATCGTACTTATTCATATGAAGCAACTAAGAATAATACAAGTTGGGAAATAATTATGTACCACATTACATGCTCTCGACAGTAAGCATCACAGGGGTTCAGGGCACAGAGAAAGTGAGCAGTGTGGGCTGGATTGGAGGGAGAAGGGCTTCTCAGAGGAGCTTGAACTTGAGTTCGGTTGTGAATAATGTGTGAGATTGAGACTGTTGGCTAGAAAAGGAGTAGGCTTCCAAGGGGGAGGCATGCTTATGAAACTGTGCACCTCAGATTGGGACTTGGACCCACGGTCTTTTAACTGAGATCACACACCTGGTCTCAGGACTTAATGAAGCTCAGGTTCTTGATGTTTCATCGCAGAAAGAACTCGGTGAGAGACAAAGTGATAGGTAAGAAGTGGATTTATTTAGAGAGAAACACACTCCACAGACAGAGTGTGGGCCATCTCAGAAGGTGAGAAAGGCACCAGGGTATGGGGTTGTCAGTTTTTATAGGGGTGTGTAATTCCATAGGCTAATGAATGGGAGGAGTATTCCAGCTATTTTGGGGAAAGGGGTGGGGATTTCCAGGAATTGGGCCACGGCCCACTTGTCCACCTTTATGGTCAGCCTTGGAACTGCCATGGCACCTGCGGGTGTGTCATTTAGCTTGATGACGTGTTACAATGAGCATATACTGAGGCTCAAGGTCTAGTGGAAGTCGACTCATGGACCATCTTGGACCTAGTTGGTTCTAATCAGTTTATGTCATGTCCTCGGGCTATGTCATTCTTTTAAAGGTTGTGCCCTGCCCCCTTCCCTCCTGTTTCAGTTAGGGGAAAGGCGGGGAGGTGGAGAGCTCTGTCATGGTGTGATCAGGGAAGAGTGACGAGATCTGACTAGAGGAGAGGGTGGGTGTGGAGGTGCGGTGGGGAAAAATGACTTACTGGGGAAGGGGTACCTGGATTTAGGGGGTCTTTGATGTCAGCGGAAGGAGTTTGGACTTGAGGAGGCCCTGGAGGGCTATTGGCCGATTAACTGAAGTGTTCTAGGATGGGTAGCCCTGCCATAGGAAGCAGACTTGATTGGAATAAGGAGGGATTGCTACCAGCTTGTAAATTACTACAGCAATCCAGGTGAGAGGTACAATAATTAGGGTGGTGGCAGTGGGCAGAGAGAGGAGGGTCAGATCCAAAAGGCATGGAAGGCATTGGCGTGGCTGGTACACCACTAAGTAGATTCTCCTGACTTGTTTTTGTCTCATCCACACCCTCCTCTTAACCTCAATACTTACACATTCTTTTTGCCCCCAGGCCTCAGGGCCTTCCGTGGCAGAATGTCACTGGAGCTAAGACAACAATGGGTTAATTGAACTATCCCGAGTAAAGAAGATTTGCACCCGGGCCTTCCACGCCCCGACCTGAAGGAGTGAGCAGTGGGGAGTCTGGCCACAGAATCTGGCTGAGAGGACAGCTGAGCTGGAGTGCTGGGAACAGGGAAGTTGGGGGCAGGGGCTGTCTGTTTCAAGCTCCCAAGACCTGTGACAGGGGAGACACCTTTCAACTGCCCTGGTAGAATCAGGTTGAAAATGCCTCTGCGCGCTTGGGATCATCCCAGTGGAGGTTACACCTGTGCCGCGGCATGGCAAGAGCTACCACAGCACTTTAGTGCCAGCTGGAGCCCTGTTGTTCCAGCTGGTATGAGAGAAATGAGCGAGGAGCCCACAGGTGGGTGGGAGGGTGATGGTAGAGGTCCCTGCCTGCTCATTTGCTTCCCTCACCAGCTCTCCCCTGCCTGCCCAGCCCACTGAATTTCATCCCTGGGCAGGTGTCTCGACCAAGTCCCCCATTCCTGGGTAGGAGGGGAATAGAGAACTGCGATAAAGGGATATTTGTGGGACTTTACCCCCTTCCTCTTACCGGTTCTTCTTGTGGGAGGGAGTGATGTCTTCTAAAGGTGAATGAGTGGAGAGTAAGTCTGCCCAGGCTGTGGGCTCCTAACCGCCAAGGGAACTCACCTCTGGGGGCAGGACCACCCAAACAGGCCTCTCTGTTTGCCCTGATCCAAACCCACTGGGAAAACAGAGGAACAGATGGCTAGACTGGTGGATGAACACGCGCACGCACGTGCGCACACACACGATGCGTAGTCTGTCGACCAGCGGTCTCCAGCATTTCCCTGCTGGAGGTTTGTGTTCTGATTTCTGATCAGTCTTCTGGTTGCTGGTTTGAGGTAGGGGTGATGGTTGGAAGGAGGGTGCTGAGAAGTGGGCAGGCGTCCCGAGTGGAAGATGCTCGTGGAAGTGCGCGATTGGGAGGAGGGAGTGCAAGTCACCGAGGAGGGTGATTGTCCCATTTATGACCCTTCACGTGGAAAAGCCCATTGAAAGTGGAAAAGAAGAGGGCACGGTGGTGCCAACTGGCTTAGGAGGCAACCAGGGAAGTGTCAAGACCTCTCATTTTGGAAATCCTGCTGCAATTTGCACTCTGCTTCTCTCCCAAGTTTTGTCTTTCATCTATCCATTTCCCCTTCGGTAGTCATTCTCTTTATCTTCCCGCTTCTAACCCAGACCCAAGCAAGTCAGTTACAGATGAATTTCCAGTTGACACAGGGGGAAACTGAGGTACTCAGATTATTATTATTTTTTTCCTTTTTGGCCACGCCACGCGGCATGTGGGATCCTAGTTCCCCAACCAGGGATTGAAACTGTGCCCCCTGCAGTGGAAGCTCGGAGTCTTAATCACTGGACCGCCAGGAAAGTCCCCCAGATTATTTTTTTAATGAGACTTGCCTCCGATTCTGTATCCAGACAGCCAAAGTCTGGATCTTGCGTTTGTGGGCTGGGACTTTGAAAACCAGCCCACTCAAAGGGCTGGCGAGGGCGCTGTGTGTCGCATTGGCTCTGTTGCCACTCTCGGTGAAATCACAGAGAATGCAGATATGATTAATAAAGCGACCGTGTTCCATATTCATCTTGTCACCTGGAGTCAAGCTGTAATCTTTCGAATACGCAGGGAAATCACTCACTGACAGAGAGAAGGTGGGGGTGTTTAAACAGACCCACCAGCCTGCTGTTGCCACACAGTTTAGTGTCTGTCACCTGCAAAGTCCAAATCAGAATTGGCTGTTGGGTCTTTTTCCTTTTTCTTCCCCCCTTCTGTCTCAAGTGGTTTCTACAGTCAGTCTAAATACAGCTTGTCCTGCTTTGGAATTCTGGGTGATTGCAGGAAATGATAAAGCCTGGCCTTTAACCTAAGCTCCAGTTCCATTTCACGATTACCTTTAAGGACATTTTCTCTTAGGAGTTTACCATCACTTTAGATTCATCATAGCCAAAGCGAAACTCAGGATCTCCTCTCCAACCTTTCCCTCCACGCTGATCTCCAGCCCCGAGCCCTTCCCTGGATCTCCGCCTCTGTTAGTGACACCATCACTCTTTCAATAGCCCATGGGCTGAGACTTGGAATCAGTCCCCCCCTCCCCACTCCTATCAGTCACCACCGTGTCTTGGCAGTTGATCTCTCACAAGTGCCTCGTGAATGCATGCCTTCTTGACCATTGCCACCGCCGCCGCCATCGTAGCCCAGGCTCTTGTTACCTCGTGCCCAGATTACTGCAGCAGCCTCCTGACTGGTCCCTCTGCCTGCTACGCCTACCCACCTTCCCGCCAAGTGATCCTTCAACACTGCTGCCAAAGGAATCTCCTTAAAACATCTTTCATCATGTCACTTCCCTGCTCAAGAGCCTATAATAGCTCCCTTTTGCTTACGATGTCAAATAGAAACTCCTCTCCCTGGTATCCAAGGCCTGCCTTCCACAAGAGCTGAGCTCCACCGTATAAATATATATTCCCTGTGACCCATTTCTTCCAGACCCCGAAGCTCCACGAGTCTCCTTACTCTCTGTGCCCTGCTGTACCCCCACTCACAGCTTACTCCTCTCTGTGTACTCATCTTCCTGCTGTTCCCCCACCTGCAGGGCCCCCCTTTTTCTCCACCTCTGGAAATCCTTCCATTGCATCCTGTAAGACGCTCAAGTCCAACCTCTGCTGTGAAGCCTTTCCTGATTATTCTCACCCTCATTGGTTGCCCTACTTTTTTTAATTATAAAATTTCCCTGATTATAAAAAGTAATACCTATACAGAGGGGAAAACTTTGAGAATACAGAAAAATATAGGAAAAGCAATTGTCACCCACAGTTCCCCGTCTTCCATTTTGGAATCCGGACAGCTAGGGAGTCAGCTCTTTACGACAGAACCTGGGCCCCCTGCATTGGGAGCATGGAGTCTTAACCACTGGACCACCAGAGAAGTCCCTTCAGGGGCCTCTTTGATCCATGTACCACGCCGGGTGGTGCTGGACACACGGACACATCGTAGGGGCTCAACAAACCCTAGTTAGTGGGTGGAGGGGAGATGAGCCATACATCATCCAGTCTGTACCTCTCTGCCCGTTGCGGAGGGAAGAGCGGCACACACCTAGGTGGTGCTGCTACTTCCTCTTCCAGGGGAGGAATGCAGCCGGAGAGAGGGCACTGCACATCCGGAGAGAGCGCTGAGAGGTCAGCGTTCCTGGTGCCCCGGAACTCTGCTGCCTCTGATGACACAACCCCCTTGCTCGGTGCTGGGTTTTTTCCCCCTTCAGGAAGCCCCTGGCTTTGAGGTGAGAGCTTTAGTTCATCCCGGTGGCCAGAATGAGCTTTTCCTAACATGCTGGCATTAAATTGCAAGAATCAGTAGCTTACTTTGTCCACCATATCAAATTGAAACGTCTCATCCTGGCCTTGGAAAACCATCTGCCCGTTCACTTTCCTTCCCCACCCCATCTTGCTAAGGTATCTCTCATGGTTTCCCAAATTAACCCCTTCACTTGAGCCAAGCCAGCCAGTGAGCCATACCCTCAAAACCCTACTTCCCTAGTGGAAGGATGTCTGACAGTAGGTTATTTGCTACCAGCATCCCCCCACCTCAGTCCCAAGCCCTGCGTAACATAGTCCCTCTACCTTGAATCCTGTCCCTGCTTCTCTCCACCACTGAGGTTCATGACCCCATCGACACATGCTGCCACTGACCTGAGACTCAGTGTGCAACCTTCTCTGTCTTTGTATAATCATTTTGTTTTAAAATATTATGTGCTTGCTATTATATTATTATATCAAGGTGTTGCCCAGCTAGTTCCCATATGCATTCTGTGAAAAGCATTAGGCAGAGTAGCTACTCAGGAGCCAGCCTTACCAGTTACTGTATTCCATGGTTTCGAAAACACAATTTTAACCTTTTTGAAATTGAAGTGCTTCTTGGAATCCATGGTGCATTGTAGGCTAGCCGGCAGCATCTTTTCTTCCTCAGGGAAACCTAAGAAAATGTTGCCTCTAATTTCTAGAGTCAATGAAATAATGGTACTAAGTTACTTAACCTCTCCGAGGCCCAGCCCCTTTCTCTGCAAGAGCTGTACTTACATCAGAGAGGGCTGTTGTTGTGAGGATTCAAAGATAGTATTTATATAGCACTTAGCACAGGGCCTGACACTTTGGTGGAGGTGGAATAAATGTCAGCCATTGTAATCCCCCAACTTTATAAACTGTAAACCCCTCAAGGGCAGGGAAATACTTTTTGCTCTTCTAGCAGATGGTGTGATGTGAAGGGTAGAAAAAGCTTCCCTTTCCAAAAATATCTCCTTTACTAGACTGCCAAACAGGCGAAATTTCAACATTAATCACTCCTTTGAGTTAAGGCATTATCTCCTAAAAACCTCTGTTAAAATGCAAATATGCCACTTGGGAAGATAACACATTAATTCATTAGCATTCATGATCCCATTAGTGCAGATTAGTTTATCAGATCAACTAGCTGGCGCGAGCAACCTGTGAGAGCCCTAGTCAGGGGGCTAGTAAGATACAGGACTTCAGGTGGGAGTAGAGGATTATGGGGGACAGGCAGTTCAGAGCTTGGGCCACCTCCCACCTGCTCTTGCCTTTTGGGGTTGGTTTGTCAGCAGGACTGTGACTCTGGTCTGCAATCAACTAAGAAGGTTCTCAGTGACAGACAGAAACACATGGATAGAAGGAAATGTGAGGTTGGGAAGACAGTCCTAGAAGATCATCTAGTTCAGTCTCCCTTTCACGTTTTCACTTTCATCAGCAGGCCATCCACTGCCTCCTAAGGTAGCCCATTTGATTGTTGAAAAAGTCTAATTAGAACATTTTTTTTATATTGATCTGAAAGTCTTTCAGTAACTTCTTTCCTTCCTCTTCCTCCTGGCAGTGCCTTTAAAGTATCTGAATATAGCTATTAGGTTTCTTCAAGTCCGTCTGTCTTTTGACTTCTATTTTCTTTGACTTTCCTGACTAAATCTGTCACTGAACCGAACTTGGGTCCATTCCCTGTGCACAGTAAAGCCAATCTACTGATACTGGTTTGTGGTGAAGGAAGGTACAGCGTTTATATGCAGGCACCAAGCAAGAATGGGCAGCTCATGCTCAAGAGATGCCAGCTCCTGGATGGCTTTCAGGGAAGTGTTTTTAAAGGCAACATTTGGGGTGAGGGCTGCAGGGTGCATGGCTTTCTTCTGACTGGTTGGTAGTGAGGTAACAGGGTGGTGGTTCAGGAATTTTAATCATCAGCCTTCTGGTTCCAAGCAGTCTTGTGGTCAGCATGTAGTCACCATCCTGGAGGGGGGTGGGGGGGAGGGGGTGTCTTAATTTCTGCTGAACAGCTCAAAGACATGCATCAGGTTGTTACGTATATTTCTTGAGGAGGAACTAGGATTCTGTTTTATGGCTGAACTATTATCATTACTTTTATGGCTTAAATGTTTTCGCTTTGTTTCTGCATTCCCTCACTTCCCTAATTAGTAACCGCTTCTGCCTGCTCTTTGGAACTCAGGGAAGGCCTAGGAGACCTTTTCCTACAACAAGAAACAGGGACACAGAGGGACTTTTGTACCCGGTAGGGCCCCACAGGGTCCTGCTCAGTTTCAGTCCCCCTTTTTCTTTGATACTCCTCAATCCTGAGGGGAATAGGGGCGGGACAAGAAAGGGAATAACGTTCTGGATAGAGAGGATAATCATAAACTCTCAGGGGAGCTGGGTTTTAGGGGGAGTTGGTTTCAAATCTACCCAGTTTGCTCAATGATTTTTTTTTACTTTATTTACTTTTAAATTTTAATTAACTTTTATCGGAGTATAGTTGCTTTACAGCGTTGTGTTAGTTTCTGCTGTACAGCAGAGTGAATCCACTATACGTATACACGTATCCCCTCTTTTGGATTTCCTTCCCATTTCAGTCACCACAGAGCATCAAGTAGAGTTCCCTGTGCTAATCAGTAGGTTCTCATTAGTTACCTATTTTATACATAGTAGTGTATATATGTCAATCCCAATCTCCGAATTCATCCCACCCCCCCCCCTGGTATCCATATGTTTGTTCTCTACGGCTGTGTCTCTATTTCTGCTTTGCAAAAAAGTTCGTATGTATCATTTTTCTAGATTCCACATATAAGCGATATTATACGATATTTGTTTTTCTCTTTCTGACTTACTTCACTCTGTATGACAGTCTGTAGGTCCATCCATCTCTCTGCAGATGGCACAATTTCGTTCCTTTTTATGGCTGAGTAATATTCCATTGTAGATGTAAGGCCAACTGGCCCGAGGCAGGGGAACGCAATCAGACTCACAGGTTGCATCAGACTGAAACTTTCCGGACCACCCAGTTCCAGAAACTGACCTGGAGACTTTCCGGACCACCCAGTTCCAGGAACTGACCTGGGGACTTTCCACCCGGCCCAGCCTTCCCGCCTTTCGAGGGGTGGGACTAACGGTCCCAAGACTGATGTGACTGGCACCAGATATTGCCACGATACCCGAAAAGACCACCAAATAAGGAATACCCTGCGCCCTCCCGGATTCACCACACCCCTTTCCCTTCTTCCCCTATAAATTCTGCCCAAACCCTCGCCCGGGCGCGACTTCTCCGGCCCCTTTCTCTCGGACCAGTGAACCTCGCCCGGGAGCATTCCCAAATAAAGCTTGTTTAAACTCTCCCCTGTTTCTTGGTGCCGTTCCTTACAGTATATATGTACCACATCTTCTTTATACATTCCTCTGTTGATGGACATTTAGGTTGCTTCCAGCTCAGTGGTTCCTTTTGTGGTATGGTTGTACAGCTGAGCTTCTTAACCTGGAGGTCCATGGACCTCCTGGAATTGTGATGTAAAACCTTGGCTAAGTGTGCCTGCATGTCTTCCACCCTGTGTTCATAGCATTCAACACTGGTCCAGGACCTAGAAGAGGCCTTATAGCATCTTAGTTACCATTCTTTGATAACACTCCGGTTTCTGAGGATGCTTCTTAGGGGTCTTGTCCAGAACTGAACAGTCCTCCTGGGGTCCTCTAACCAGCACACAGTAGACACAGTGATTTTATGAACAGCTTGATATCACATAGTTCTCACCTTTGGAGAGCTGTCAGAGAGAACATCTTGTTCTCAGGTAGCCGACTCTCAACAGGACTGTCACCTTTTTCAAAAGAGCTGCTTGCTACCCACCCCTCAGCTCACCGTGCTGAAAGCCTCTCAGCTCTGTCAACAGGAGCTACTTGAGGTTCCTACACTACCCTTGTAAGCTGCTCTACAAAAAAGAAAAAAAAAGATTCCGTGGCCAAATAAGTTTGAGAAATGCTAAATCCCCTTCTTAGATCTTCACAACGCACATTACCATATTAAAGGCTCTGAGAAGTCCCACAGTAGAGAAACCTGCTATCCTTGTTTAAGGTTTTCAGTATATATTTGACCACAGACCACCACCGTCCTTCTCTTTTCCTTCTCAAATACAGTCTGTGAACATCCGCACAATAGCTTTGGCGGATTCAGCTTTCAGCCATGACCCAACAATTCACACCCGGGTGCACAAATGACTCGCTACACCCAAGGTTCTGCAGAAATGGGACAGGGCTGGGAGAATTTTGTGGTGGGGAGGGACAGGGAGAGAGCACTGGGAGTCTGGGAGAAAGCCTCAAAATGGGGAGAAAAACAAGCCAGGGGATGCTGGAGACTAGCTCCCCCTACCTCCCAGTTTTACCACGAGGCTGCCCTGGTAGATGCTCTCGGCTCTGAGCCAGCTGAGCAGAGGAGAGCAGCTTTGGCCGGGCCAGTCCCCTGCAGGGCCATTTGTGGTCATTGGCTTCTCAGCTGGGGCCTTTCCACTTTCATTCCCTGCCCGCTGCTCTCCGTTCCCTCCCTGGGCCTCTGGAGTAGTTTCAATTTCTCAGTCTACTAGTTGATCCATTTCATTTGGGTCTTGTTCTTTCCTTTTCCCTTCAGTGGGACTGAGGGGAGGCTTTTGAGTTCTCTGTTGCCAAAGGAAGGAACGAGAGGATGGCGTGGGGGGAAGGCAAGAAGAAGAACATGGCCTCTTCTGCAGGACCCCGGGCGAGTCTGTATCTTCCCTGCGTTCTCAGAGCAGGAACGGGCACTTCTATAGCCATCGCTGGGCCTTGGGGAGGTAACAAGGATACCCCGGGAGGCAGGGAAAACTCCTGTCTTTTGCCAAGAGAATCTAGGAAGCGTTGAGGATGAGAAAGGCAGGGGGTGCCCTCTGGGAACCAGAGAGACACAAGGGTGAAGGAGTCCAGCTGATAGCTGTTGAAAGTAGCTCCGGTGAGAGAGAGACAGACAGAGAGACGGAGAGGATGTATTTAGAGAAAGTACACATGTACATGCCAGTGTGTGTGAAGGTAAATCTGCAAGGTTGTTGGACCTTTCCTGACTGAGGAGGCCTACGGGACACCTGGACCTTTACAGGGGTGTCAGGGTCACAGAAGTGACTTGTCAGTAGGGAGAAGGGATGAAATCTCCGTAGTGCGATAGCCCCTTTCACCCTCAGTGAAACAGACAAGATGGAGCAGGGTCATTTCCCTCCACGCAGGGTGCAGGAGTGTGAGTTGTGTGTGTGAGCGCACGCACGCACGTGCAGCCGCCCCTGGGGACTGGGCCCCTGGGGACCGACCGTGCAAAAGGCCTCTCAGTGGATCCATTTGAACCCCCATGCCCTCCCCCACTGCCCTCAGCCTGGAAGGGCTTGCTGGTACTGAGAACCCCCCTAGGATCTGATCTTGCCTAGTTTCAATGCCTCTAATGCCAGTGACTGAACCTCCTCGCTAGGCAGTTTATTTCGCTGCCTAACTGCATCAAGGTTAGGAAATGGGCTTTTCCCTCTCACTAGATTCTTTCTATTTTTAGACAGGAAGACCCCAGGCTTTCCTTCTCTTATCTCTCTCTCTCTCTCTCTCTCTCTCTCTCTTTCTCCCTCCCTCCCTCCCTCTCTCATGCCAGGTCACTGAGGCCTGCAGTAATAGTCCACATTCCTACTCACACAGAGACCCCCAGAGTTTGCTTTGAAGCCTCAAAATGTCCTGACCACCCTGCAGTTTGGATATCACAAGTGCCCCCTCGTGATCCAGGACCAAGATTTCCTTTTCTCCGACATATGTGGGCTTCAGCTTTTGCCTGTCCGGGTAGCTCCTTCCGTCTTTCCTTTTGATTTTGCTGTACCTTCTCCCCTGCAAAGACTCTCTCCACTACCCAGAACCTGCAGAAAACCTGCCAAACTCCCCACTCCTGCCTTGGACTCCCACCCCACCCCGCTCACCCCCTTGGAAGGTTCGAGACTAGAACATGGTGAAGTAGAAAAACCCATGCCCACTCTGCAACTCCCCATCCCCGGCAGCCCGGTACCTAGGAGTAGTAGTACAGTTAAATGGGTTGAAAAAACTGAGTCCTGGGGTAAGACATCCCAACAGTTTTACTCTACAAGTATGGTCTCAGGATTTACTTATATCCTGTGTTATGCTACATGCCATGGAAAACTGAAGACTATGACATGGGCTTTGCCCTTTGGACACTTGTTCTCAACTACTTCAAACAAGGAACTTCCAGGTGAAACATCTTTTTCATTCAACCAACAAATATTCAGTGAGTATCTCTAACGTGTCCCACCATGTTATAGGCACGGGGAACACAGTGGTGAACAGGAAAGACAAAATCTCGTTGCTCGTGGAGCATACAGTTCAATGGGAACATATGTTTTGAAAGCCAGCAAATAAATATTAACTACTTGTATCGATAACTGCCAGGAAGGAAAGAAACAATGGGCGGAGATGGAGAGTAACAGTCAGGAAAGGTGTTTCTGCAGAGGTGACGTTTGAGCTCAGAATTGAATGGCTCGAGGACAGTCCATGCTGTGCCTCAGACAGAGACTTCGTATGGGCAGAAGGAAGTGGGGAAGACTTTCAGGAGGAGGTGGGGTTTGGCTGGCTGAAGTGCATGGCTCAGAGCTTTGACCACTGAGAGCTGCTTTTCCATTCAGGTAGAGCATTCCTAATCTTCTCCTTGGAATCTGAGATGACCACTGTAAGAGGAAGGGTCTGCAGGATTCTTCCACATGATCTGACTCTAAAACCTTTTCTATGTCACACCTAGTCATTTCGAGCTAGAAACTTTGAGGCTTTTCAGGTAGGACAAAATCAGGAAGATAGCTTATGGGTGGGGGGAAAATCGGGATTATTGTAGCTAGAAGTATGGTGGAGAATAGAAAAAGATACATGGGCTGGGGCCAAATTATGGTAAAGATTGTGAAGAGGACTTTGGACTTGATCCAGTAGGCAGTGGGAAACTGCTGTTAGTTTTTGAGCATGAAATGAAAGGAAGACAGAAGGAGATAAAGGAAAGGTCCTGACAACTTGGAATAACCGTAATCCATCCTTTTGCCCTGTACACGTGGGCTCCCCTAGAGGAAAACGGTTATGACCCTGGGTACAAACCCCTGCTCTGCCACTTACTGACTCTGAACTTGGACAAGTTACTTAACTCCTCTGTGTCTTAGTTTCCTCCTCTGTAGAATGGGGTTATTGTGAGGATTAAATGAGTTAATCATTATGAAGTGCTTAGACTTTTTAAAAGATTGAATTATAGTTGATGTATGACATAAGTTACAGGTATATAATATAGTGAATCGCAATTTTTAAAGGTCATACTCCATTTATAGTTATTATAAAACATTGGCTATATTCCCTGTGTTGCACAATATATGAAGCACTTAGACTTTAGCTACTATTATCCAAGGAGGAAACTGGTATGAGGAGGTACAGTGTGGATATTGGCATGAACCTTGAGTTATTTTGGTCACAATTTGATCAGCTGGGGATTCTAAGAAGCTGCGAGCATTGCCTGGGCTCAGGACCCAATGTATACAAAGTGTGGGACTTCTGCCCCAATAATCTTTTCCATTAGCCTTCTACCAACATCTAAAATCCCCACTGTTCTTTAGTGGTGAGCTAGAGACTCAAGTGTTTTTTGTTTGTCTTGTCTTTTTGGCTTTAAAAAAATAGATTATTTATTTATTTATTGGCTGTGTTGTGTCTTCATTGCTGCGTGTGGGCTTTCTCTGGTTGCGGTGAGCGGGGGCTACTTTTCGTTGTGGTGTGCGGGCTTCTCATTGCAATGGGTTCTCTTGTTGCAGAGCACAGGCTCTAGGCATGCAGGCTTCAGTAGTTGTGGCACACAGGCTTCAATAATTATGGCTCACGGGCTCTAGAGCGCAGGCTCAGTAGCTGTGGCACACCGGCTTAGTTGTTCCGCGGCACGTGGGATCTTCCCAGACCAGGGCTCGAACCCTTGTCCCCTGCATTGGCAGGCAGGTTCTTAACCACTGCGCCACCAGGGAAGCCCCGACTCAAGCGTTTTTAACTGAATTAAGGTATCCTCTTAGCTGGATGTTAAAAAAAAAAAATCAAAACATTAGGTCATTGGCCATTGTTACCTGGGGTAAAGCAGAGCTTTGAGGGAATGGGATACTAGCTGGTATATTAGTTATCTATTGTTGCATAACAAATGATCCCCAAACTGAGCCATTTAAAACAACAAAATTTATCATCTTACAGTTTCTGTGGGTCAGGAGTCTGGGTGCATCCTAGGTGGGTGGTTCTAGCTCAAGGCCACTCAGGAGGTTGTGGTCAAGTCGTGAGTCAGGGCTGTCATATCTGAAGACTCAACTGGGGCTGAAGGATCTGCCTCCAAACTCACTCACGTGGCTGTTGGCAGACTTCAAGAGTTTTAGTTCCTTGTCATGCCTGTGGGCCTCTCTGTTAGGTGGCTCATAACATGGCAGCTTGCTTCTTCCAGTATGATTAATCAGAGAGAGAAGGCAGATGCATGACCAAGGGTGGGCCAGCCCAAGGCAGAAGCCGCAGTCTTTTGCAAACCTTATCTCAGAAGTTATCCCATCAGTTCCACCATATTCTATTCATTACGTAAGAGCCCCGAGGTCCAGCCCAAGCTCAGGGCGAGTGGATACACAGAATGTAAATATGAGGAACTGGAGATTATCAGGACCATTTTAGAGGCTGCCTGCCACAAACGGATGAGGATTGATGGTAGGTGTTACAAAGTGCCCAGTGAAGTGGAAAGTTGGAATAGCCTGGCCAACTGAGGGTCAGCGTAAGTCGTTACTGGACTTAGTGATAGCCAGAGATATTGGATACCAAAGGGACAAAGAGAGGAATGAAAAGGTAGCATGGGCGGTAGCTGGGAGGTGTTTGACCCACACCTGCAGTTGCCAGATGCCCTGCGATGCTCCTCTGATCCAGGCCCATATTTGTGCAGAGGTATCAGCGCCCCCAGCCCTTGCCCACAAGACCCACCCTGTGGGCGTGGCCAGGGAGAGAAGAGGGAGCTGGGATGAGGTCCAGGAAGCCCAGTGGCAGCAGAAGCAAGAGAGGGGAATGCAGGTTCAGCAACTGCATTTGTTTGCAGTTGGGAAAGTTGTTAATTTTAGCTTCACACAAGGGGCTGAAGCAGGAGGGTTTGTCATATCTGCTGAGCTAGCCCTTGGCTGCCTCCCACAGGCCACTGCCGCCGTGTCAGCTCCAAGCCGCTGTTTGCAGGGTGGTGAGCTTGGCTAACAGTAAAGAAGGGCTGCATGGGCTGTGGGCTCCCTTGGGTGTGATGGGTCTGGGCCTTGGGTAGGTGGGCCCAGCCAGCCCTGGGCAAAGCAGTGCTGTGGGTAGCAGCTGCCTGCTGGCGCCTCCTCCTCCCTGCTGTCGCTCCTGTGTTCCTGTCCTGGCTCTACCACTTGCTGATTTTGTGACCTAGGGCAAGTCGTTTTATTTCTCGGTACCTCCATTTCCTTCTCTGCAAAATGGAGATAAATAGTCCCTAGCTTTCAGGGTTGTTGTGAGGAATTGTGAGCTCATGTAGGGAAAGTACCAATAAAGGGTAGCTGCTATTACTTATGTACCTGGCTCTGACCCAGGGCACCCAGCCCAAATGAGGCAGATCTCTCCCAATGCAGGCCCCACTTCCCAACCCAATAAGGACCCCTCTGAGTGTGTCTTCTTCTGCTGAGGGCTTTACATGGTCTATGGGTTAGGCACGTTAATGATCGCCATTTCACGTAAGAGGAAACTGAGGCTCAGAGAGGTGAAGTGACTTGCTCAGGGGCGCACAGCTAATAACAGGTGGCAGAGTTGGGACCATGACCTGGGTCATGGTCCCAAATTTGCCCTTTTTCTATCCTACCCACAGTTAGTTGGCCCTGAGTCCGATTTCAGGATGTGATGGAGGTTGACAGTGGGACCAGAGGTTGGCTACAGAGGGAGAAGGCTTGGGTCCAGATCATACAACCCTTTGGAGCCCCACAAACTCGACTTTGTATTGCAGTTTCTACTCCATCTCCACATGACTGAGCCAGGAATAGAGGTTCTAATTTGTATAACAACACTCTCCCACCCTCACCCCTAACACACACACATGCACACGCACACTTTTCTACCAAATGGCTAATTTCCTTTTGAACACATTTCTGAGATCAAGAAACTGGGAGGCGGATGCAGGTGTGTTTGAGGACCTGTTCAAAATGCTAAGCTCCAAGAGCACAGTCAGCGTTGCAGAGATGCAGATCCCCTCCCCTCGTTCGTTACCAAGGGAAACCTCGGTCCCTGCAGCAGGAGGTGGAGATCTGGGCTGGCCACAACTTGCCCTGGACTCACAGCTCACGACAGACTCATCCTCTTCTTTATCCGCAATAGGTGCAGAGAGGGAAGAGCTTGAAACCCTTGGAGTCTGAGGCAAGGAATTAGGAATAGAGAAGATTCCAGAATTGAGGCTTAGTGTGGAGAGAGAGGCAGGTGAGGTGAGGAGTATGCAGATCTGAGAGGTCAAAAGAGGATCAAGAAAAAAAGCACAAGGGTTGAGAGAGGCTAAGGGAAAGGGAAGAGAAAATCAAGGAAGAGTGGAGTTTGAGAGACAGGAGGAATGGAGGGAAGCTAAGGAGGGCAAACTCAGATTGCAAAATGCAGAGAAAACCTGAAAGGGTGGCCTCCGCAATTGTCCTGCAGGGCGAACACAGGGGCAACAGTCTCATTGGTAGGGAGTTGAGGGGCCTTGACTGGAAGCTGCCTTTGTGCACATGGTTTTCACTTAGGTTGCATATTTCTTGGGGGTAGCTTGCAGGGGGCAGGTGCTTGTTAGAGAATGATGGGGAAGGCTGGTTTCTCCCCTAGCCACCCCTTGGCCCTGCTGCCACTAATGAGCAACATTTATAAAGCACCTCCTATGTGCAGATGAGACTGAAGAAAATCAAATAACAAGAAGTAAAGAAAAGGAAAGAAGCAAAAGGGTCTACAAAGGCTGCAACAGGTTAAACTGCCTCTGAGGGGGTAGAGGGCAGGGGTGCTGATGCAGGCTTTCTGCTCGGCAGCCCGAGGAGGACAAGTTGACTAAATCAAGGCCTGGTATGGGAGACTCCCCAGAGATGGGTGTATATTCCAGAATCTTATTTTACAGAAGTATCAGGCCCACCTCCACCAACAGCAGGGCTAGCTCTGAGTTTAGAGTAAGGCCACCAAATGTGTTTGAATGTGTGTGTGTGTGTGTGTGTGTGTGTGTGTGTGTGTGTGTGTGTGTTGTGTATGTGTGCTCCCAGAGAGGAACACTTCCTCTCCCAGTACACAGACGCATTGCACACCCATGGATAACACACACGATGTGTGTGAAAGGGATTATGCTCTCTGTCCGCTGTCTGGGTGGCAGTGGGTCTTTACTTGGCCCGTGAAGGCCATTTAATCCCAGCTCTCTTTCCTCCCTGAGCTCCTGTTAAGTGTCTTGCTCTGCTCTGTGGAAGACGGGCCCCAGCTGGGAATGTGTTTTTGTTTTCTGCGGTTCCTTTTTCCTCTGCCCCAACCTTAGCCTGAGCTGCTATTTCCTCAACAACATCCAAAGGGGGAAGCAATCATTGGTTTGAGAAGAATCTCCGAGCCAATGAAATGTCAGCTCGGCCATTGTTTCCAGATGCCTAAAAGAGAATTATCCGTAGATGGAGCGAAACCTCTGTTGACCAGAATATTTGGGAATGGGCAGATAGTAATGCAGTTTTCTGGTGGATTGAGGGTTTTCATTTCAGTTCATTGTTGAAATTCTCTCTAAAGTCTGAGGCCCCTTTCTTGCCTTGGAATGTAAGGCTCAGTGAAATGGATTCTGTCTGATGACTAAGGACTTCGCTTTCTAAATGTCAGCCCCGATGTTTGGGGTCACAGGAAGATAGTATGGTATATCAGTCGGAACACTGATTTTTAGAAGTCAGAGGATGCAGGTTCCACTTCCGGTGCAGCCACATACTAGCAGCGTGACTTTGGGCTGTGGCTTATCCTATTAGAGCCTCGATTTCCTTGTCTGTAAGGTGGAGTTTTGTTATTTTTATAGGATGGAGAAAGTATAGGCGAAAATGTGTACTGAATCCAGACTATCCCCTGATAATTACTTACTTCAATCATTCCCTCATGCAGGCTTATTTCATTAGCCTTTGCCTCTTTTACCAAACAGCCAAGTGAACAAAAAGTGTATATGATCAATTGATGGATCAGAAGATTGGACTTTTGTCCCATCTCTTAACCCCCCAAGGACACACTGCCCCACACCATTCAAACCCCTTAGCTTCCAGTTCAGTTGTAAGCACCTACCCGATGCTTAGTCACGTTTGACATCTGTGCCTGTGTTGATGCCTTCATCCCTCCACCCCTGGCCAGGCTGCAGGTTCATACGGGATCCCCACTTTGAGACCTGGACAAGCACAGGGCCTGGCATTCAGTGAGTGCTTAATGCATGGTAGTTGCTGGTCCTAGTATCATTATTCTCTGGGGACTACCTAGAAACTGGAGAAGACAGTAGGAATGAACATGGGGTCTCCAATTCCATTGGGACTGCTAGAATTGTATGTGTAATCATAGCAAGGGGAATAGCAGAGCTGGAAGAGACTTTACAGATGAGGAAACAAGGTCAGAGGTGGTATGCTGGTGGCAAATCTAACCATTGTCCCTTCGGAGAAGATAGGGGAGAGGGAAGCAGAGAGACCAAAGCTGAAGAAGGTTGTGGTCTGGGCTCAGTCTCCTCCCTGGTCCTTTCCCATCGGCCTGTTGGCTGGGATTAGTTCACCTGGTTAGACTGAGGGTTTAGGATAAAGGAGGGACTGGCCTCCGGGGTAGGAGTCCAGGCCTAGGTTACTTGGGGAACTTGGGGCCTTGAGAGAGGAAAGCAGGGATGAATGGGGCACCCAGGCTAAAAAGACAGCCAAAGGGCATCTACCCAGGGATGGGGGCAGGGAGTGGTAGTGGTGGCATATACATCTCTCCTTCAAGACATCCAGCCTACTCCCCAATTTTGCCCGAGGACATCGGAGGTATAGGCTTTGCCCCAGGGAATCCCTTTGGGGCCCCAGGAAAGAGGAAGAGCCAGCTGAGTGCCCAGGGCTGTTGGCATCCTGGCTCAGTGATTCTGCAGACAGAGCTGAGCTGGTGGCGGGGGCCAGGGCAGCACCTACTGCAGAAAGAACTGGGGGGCGAGGCCAGGCAACCGGCACACCCAGGATAGGACTGTCACGGAGAAGCATTCCCATCTGGATAGCTCTAGAGAAGCAAGTCTGGGTAATGATAAACTATGAATTTTATGCATGAGCTGAACATTGAAAAACTTCAGCCCCAAGCTCCCGGCTAGCATCTGAGCCAAATCCCACTCGCACAGCATTTAATCAGCTTCCTGACAGATCCCACTAAAAGAGAGATGAATTTACGAGATTGATTAGCTAATACCCAAGTGTTATGCTTACTCCGTGATCCAGGAGCACCAGGCTGGGGCCTCTAGACTTTCTGCCACTCAGATTCTGCAGCTGCTGTGATGGCAGGTGGGCCTGGCGTCTGCCCCCTGGGAGGGGACTGAGCTGCGTTGTTCCTGCTCTCAAGCTCCCTCCCCAGCTCGGGATGCCCCCATCCCCAACCCAAGATGCATCTGGGCCTTGGGAAAGAGTTATTCTATTCTACTCTTTGTCCTCCGTCTTCTGTTATGGTCTCAGCTAGTTTATTGCCCATCTCCACCCCACGCCAAGGATGCCCTCTCCATGTCTCTCCCAATCCAAAGCATGCCAACCCTTCAGGGCCCGCCTGGAGTCTCCCCTCCTCTAGGAAGCCTTTCCTGACTGTCAGAGCCATCAGTGAGCTTCCCCTTCTCCCAACGCCAAAGGCCCGGTGTTGTCCGAGCCACAGATAGTCACAGACCGCGGTTAGAGCCAAAGCAGAATTTAGCAAGTTCCATCCATCCCCACTTGTAAATGCTAAATTTATTTAACCACAGAAGTAATGCGTGCTCATTACAAGTCAGAAACCACAGAGAAGCTTCAAGAACAAAAAAGTATCCCCCTCTCCAGCCCCTCTGATCCTGTCCCCTCAGAAAATCAATATTACCAGTCTCTTCATTCTGTCTCTACGCTCATACACGGCTTCTTCATTTTACCTGTAAGGAAACTGAGGCCTAGAGAATGTGAGGTGATTTTTCCAAGATCACACAGCTGGCTAGGTGGCCGAGCTGGGAGCAAGAACCCAGGTGTTCAGGCTCCCAGTTCCCGGGCCAGAGCTGTTGTGGGTTAGTTGCCTCCTTAGAGAGTTGTGTCTCCCCAAGTGAATTGTAAACTCAACTGAGGGTAAAAACAAACAAAAAACCAAACCAAAACAACAAAACCCCCAGAAAACCATGTGTTCTCTCTTGCATTTCCCACAGCACCTAGCGCAGTTTCGAGCATCTGGTCCAGGATGTTTACTAAATGTTTGTCTCCTCGTTTTAAATCCTTTCTGAAACAAGACACAGTATAAATAAAGAAACAGAAAATGTTTGACTCAGTGCCTGGTTGTGCTAGACTGCAATCAATTGTTAAGATGGCTGGAAAAAAGCAGCTGAAAACTCGAGTGATTGGTGACTGTGCACAGATATCTGGAGCCAGAGACAAAAACGGAGACCAAGGAGCTCAAATATTTGCGCTAACAGAGCCAAGAACCTAGTTTGAGGAGACGTGGGGGCAGTGCTAGAGGTGGGGAGGGAGGGCCCTCGGCACCCCACTTGCTTTGGGACCTATTGCTCCCTGGGCCAGCGGCCACGTTGGCTGTTGCCGTCCTCCATGTGCCGATGAAGGCCCCCTCGGCTGTGGCCAGGTACTTACAGCTCCTTTCGTGTTCCGAGTCTCGAGAACCTATTTTATATGGCCTTTTTACTCCTTTGTGGAGTCAGTCTGGGATTTGTACGGATTTATTTGATATGTTTGTTGATGGCTGATCAGGCGTAAGGGTAGAAAAGGCAGTTGGAATGAAGGCTCTCACCCCCAGGAGTGTCTCCCTGCCCTGGGGCGCTAGGGCGGGGTTGGCAGCTGCCTTTGGCATATCAGCTGATCTGGAGGTGGAATCCTTTGGAAAATCATAAACACGAATTGAATTTTAGAGCTGAACCAAAATTTCAAGATCATCTAATAAGGTTATTAATGCCCTACATTTATACAGCCCTCCATGGTTTATGAAATGACTACGTGTGACTCCTTCCCCTCATTTTACATGTAGAACCCTTTGCTTATTTAAGAAGACCCCGACAACTGGATAGCAGATTGTTAGTTGTCTTCAGTGTGAGAATGACGTTGTGATTATGTGGGGATTTTCTGATTCTTAGGAGACGAATGATGAAGTGTTTAGGGGCGATGTGTCATGATGTTTGAAACTTAGTAAACTGATACAGCATTTAAAAAGATATAAATAGGGATTGGGGACTATGGGGAGTTGTTTAATGGGTACAGAGTTTTGGTTTGGGATGGTGAAAAAGTTATGAAAATTGATGATTGCGATGGTTGCACAGCAATGTGAATGTACTTAAAGCCATTGAATTGTACACTTAAAAATGGTTTAAAAGATAACTATTATGGGGCTTCCCTGGTGGCGCAGTGGTTGAGAGTCCGCCTGCCAGTGCAGGGGACACGGGTTCGTGCCCCGGTCCGGGAAGATCCTACATGCCGCGGAGCGGCTGGGCCCGTGAGCCGTGGCCGCTGAGCCTGCGCGTCCGGAGCCTGTGCTCCGCAACGGGAGAGGCCACAGCAGTGAGAGGCCCACGTACCGCAAAATAAATTTTAAAAAAATAAATAAAAATAAAAGATAACTATTATGTTGTGATATTTTACCACAATTAAAATATATGTAAATATACAGAGATAGATAAAGCAAAAACAGCAAAAATATTAATAAATGTTGAATCTAGGTGATGACTATAAAGGTGATTATTGTATTGGTCTTAGGGCTACTTTAGCAGCTTTGTATATTTGAAAATATTCGTAGTAGAACATAGGGAATAAAAGAAACTCTTAGTATGAGCAGGCTTATGGAGAAATGGACACATGGTTGTTGGAAGCAGCCAAACATTGTAACAGAGATGAGTCACGGGCCTCAAGGGCACGTGGAAATTTGGGACACGTGATGGAGAGGAGGCAATGATGACTTGCTGTGTGGTTGGCCATTGTTGGTTGGTTGACGGGTATGATGGCAGAGCTCAAACAGTTTTCCACTCTGGATGTTACCTGGGGTGCGTGATAGGAAAGTTGTCACATGGAGGGTCCCTAGGTTGCAACATAACACAGCTCATGTTTATGGGTATCTCAAGGGCTCTAAGTTATTCAGAGACTGGCTGTCCAGTTTCTGCCTCATCCCTTTCTCTGGGCCATGGAGATGCTTGTGAGTCTTCCTTGATTGATGGACACAGAAATAGAAGTTGCTAAAACTGTCATCAGTTCATTTGGTTGGTTTTGTGGACTCATCTCCACTCTTGAAATCTTATCAAAATACACATCCTCTAGGTGGGTGTCAGAAGGGCTTGCTGAAAGGTGATCCATAATGGCTTGGTGGTCCAAGGTTTGGCGAGAAGAGAAGTCAAAAGGAAAGACCTGTGATTCGGTCACCCAGCTCTACCTTCGCGTGTTCTGTCGGCCATTTGAGCCTTTGCTGGTGAGAGACAAGGATCTAGCCCAGTGCTGGGGGACCTTCCAGATGTTCTTGGCTGGAGTATGAAGGTGCTATCCATCTCACTGCTGGCAGGGCTTAAGGTCAGTTCAGAACTCAACAAACAGAGCCATTAGGGTGGGGTCTGGCCCTCCCAAGCACATGACAAGCTGTAATTTGTAAGGGTCACTTTGCCCCTGCTGTTGCTTTGCTAGACCCACCAGGTTCAGGCCTCATCCCTCCTCAGCAGACACAGATAGAAGGGCTTTTGACTGCCCCTCCCAGTGCACAAGGGACAGGGACTTAATTTGCATTCTCCTTTGGCCAGCATTTGCCTGGTGTCTACATTAATCACCATAAAGGATAAATGGCACCAAGAGAATGGAGCAAGCCAGAGAGAGCAAGAACGAGAGAGACAGAGAGACAGAGAGCGGGCGCACGCTTGAGCAAGCAGTGAGGCCTAATGGGAGGGGAACAGGATGGTTTGCAAAAGAGCCGGCCAGAAGGAATCTGTGGTGAGTTCTCTCTTCAGCCTCTTGAAAATTGGATCCCCTTCCACGTCATGTTTGATGGCCATGTTCCAAAATAATGGAGTCTGGGGCTGCAAGAAATCAGGCTGTGAGCAGGGCCTGATGCAGTGTCATCATAACAAATGAATGCAGGTGGGAGATTGGACAGACCTGGATAGGATAGAATTCTGGAGATGATTGACTAGTTCAATTTCCTTCCGAATCGTACACAGAAGGAAACCGAGACTCAGCGACGGGAAGGGACTTACCCAAGGTCACCCAGCTAATTAATTAGTCCAGGTGGAGCCCCTGAATCCTATTCCAGTCCTCTGTTTATAAATCATAACACACATTATGCTGGCAGGCAAAACCCCCGTGAGCTGAGAGTTCTTTTTTCTCTCAAACATCTTTGCAAGGTGGCCCTGACAGAAGCTCAGTCTTGGAAGAGGCTCGCCCCTCCTCCCTCCCTGTCTTACCCAGCAAGGTAGCCATGCTCTGGAGTCAGGCCAGGATCCAGTAGGTCCTCGCTCAGTCTCCAGCCCACCCTCAAGCCCCGCCCCCCGCCCCCCTACCTTTGTCAGCAGAGACTTGCTGGAAAGGCCACTCCGGGATAAAGATAATGTCAGTGAAGTGCTCGTTAGTAGGTAGCTGCTGGCTGACTACGGGCTCAGCCATCTATCTCCCTTGGTCCTGGGCTGAGGAGCTTGATCTATGCTGCACCTGGCCCAACTCTCCCCTTCAACTCTTAGCCGAGCGGTCACCAGATTCTGCCCTGGGGTTCGTAATTTTTCCCACCCCAGCTTCCAGGGCCACGGGGTCCTCTGTTGAGTTGCCGGAGAGGAGGGGTCAGGAAGCAAACGTTGGGGCAGGGGGTGGTGTGGGCTTTTCATAGTCACAGACCCTCAGAACAGGAAGGGACATTGATCTGCCTCCAATGTATAGATAAGGGAACTGAGGAGCACTGTCACAATAATATAGCTTACTTAGGTTCTACTTTAGAGCAGAGCCACAGAGAGCTGGCTTTCATACCAACACTATTGGGCAGGGTGGTTACATGGGGGCTCTGGGGGGAGGGGAATGCAGGTGAGATGGGGGATGCAAAAGACATGTATATATTGCACGACAATATGAAAGTACTCAATGCCACTGCACTGGACACTTAATTAAGATGCTAAATTTGATGTTATGTATACGTCACCACAATTTAAAAAAATATATAAAATAATTCCTGGATAAGTGTTGGTGATAGAATAAATATAGGTTTTTTGTATGTATTGCATTAAAAACGTTGACTCCTAAAACACACACACACACACACACACACACACACACACACACACACACACGACATGCGTATTGCTTCCATGACAGAAAAAAACACAGAAAAACAAAAAGTTGCAAAGTTGCTGACAGGCAGAAGGACCTAGAAAATAACTCTCTCAAAAAGGAAAAGGCCTCTCTATCTCCATCTCACAATGTAGCCTCCCAATGGTCTGGTACCCCAGCCGGGTTCACCGTTGTCCCTGTCCAACGGTGAACCCAGCTTTCCTTGCTTCTAAACCGGTGAGGATGGGATGTGGGCAAGGCTTTCGGCAGCTCAGTCTCTCTGCGCCTCAATGTGGAGGAGTAGGGGAGTTATTTGTTGCAGTCTGGGTTGCCACATACAGTTGTGCAGGTTGTGAACTGCATAAAGGTGATTAGACAAAGAGGTAAGTAGGGGAGGAAATCCCGCCCGTAGTCTGCTCCGCAAATCATGTGCCCTCGTGCCGGGCTGAGTCCACCTGGATGAAGGGGTACATTTTTCATCTGACAAAGCCATATGTTCATGGGGCTGTGTTCACCCAGAGGGAGTAGCTTCTTCTAAGCTTTTTACACAAAGGCACTGAATAGACTACTGGCGGCTCTGGCTGCCATCAGCCATGGGCTCCTGTGCTCCATGGTGACCCACCCTTAGGTTCCTAAGTCCCCCCCTGAGGCTCTCCCCCTCCCTGTGTACCCCCTGGTCCCAGGCATTTTGTTCTTGCTAGCCATCTTCTGAGCATGAGGGCGGGAGATCTAGTGAGGCAGGTCTCTTGGGCCCCAGGCCCACCTCAGGAAGACTCCCAGATTTCTCAGCTCTCTCAGCCCTGCATTTTCTGCTCCTGTGCTCTGCCCACCTGTTTGGCTCAGCTACCACGTCTTGGATGCCCGTTCCCTTCCTGGTAGTCTGGTACCAACTGTTTGTCTGAATCGTGACTCTGACGGCCGTGTCCCCAGTTTTCTGCGCCCTGCCCTCCTAGCTGCCCCTGTGTAGTCAGTTGTGGCAGCCAGCACTCAGCCCCTAGGCCTACGGGGCCCCGGTGCGGGGGGCTTGCCTTCAGCACGCCAGCTCACTCTTACTCCTGCCTGCCTATCTGGATGGAGGCCTCCTGTTGGTGCTTTTCACTGCCAGAGACCACGTGTGCCAGGTGGGCGAGGAGGACGACAGTGGCCAGGGGCTCTCGGCTGGACAGCTTTGCTGTATCCACATAGTGCCTGTCAAGACCCCACCCTGTCCTACTGAGCTGCAGCGGAGGAGCTGTGGCAGGGCCAGGAGCAAGGAGAAACCTGCGTGTTGAGGGGAGGACAGGTTAGTCCTTGGGATCCAGCAGTTCCTTCTGGTGATGCTTAAAGCGTCCCCTCCCACACTGCGTGAAGGCCCAGGCCCAAGGCTTCCAAATGAGCTCTCTGGGCCCTCCCAGAGGCCAGGGGGTTATGGTGCCAGATGGGCCTGAAGCAAACTGCCCAAGGTGCTTCTGAGACGAGAGGGGGCTCAGAAAGGGGGCCTCGGGTCAGAACCAGCGCTGGGCCAGCCAGGGGGGAGGCGACAGGGAGGGAGCCCAGTTCCCTAAACCTCTCCACTCTGACAAGGAGGCCAGCGTCTTCTCAGCTGAACCCCTTCAAATGAAGACTAGCAAAGCCCTTGAATCAAGAAGAATGCGAATGGAACAGCTAAGCATTTTCCCTCTCTGCCTCCTCCGTCGTCTCCAAATCCCAGAGCTGGAAGGAGCCAGACAGTGGAAGAAGGGGCGGGGAAAGAAAGCAGAGGGCCGGCCATCAATCTCCTGCCCTGACAAGCTGCGTCATCCCTGGCTCCTGCTGACTTCCTTGGGGCAAGGGGGAGGGGAGCTGGGTTCGGGTCTCGGCCAAGAGGAGCAGGGGCATTGAGACAGGACGCAGTCGGGTGCTGGGTCCTAGAGCCAGGGGCCGGGGCAGAAGGTGGGGGCTCCTCCGGGGGTGCAGAGAAGCCCAGCAAGCCTGGGTCCTTTAAGGAATGTACAGACCAGGGCAAGTCCAACTCTAGATGGATACCAACTGGACAGGGAGCCAAGCTTTGTAGAGTCCAACAGTAGTCCCTCTGCTGCCTCTCAGGGAAATCGAAGCTGCTGGTTTTCCCAGTGCCTGCTTCAGCACCATCCTCCACTTCCCGGACTTCTCACGGTTCAGTCTGCTCCCCAGACGTGGGTGCAAATCCCAAAGGAGATGGTTAGCTAATTGGGAAGGCCGAAGATCTGGTCATTCCAAGAGGTAAGGGTTACAGAGGGAACCCCAGATCAGTTTGCTCGCAGTCAGAAATGTCTGCTTCCGGGTTCTTTGAAGTCTTCTTGGAAAGAACCGCACACCCTGGAAGAGTGTTCCAATTTAGTCACGCCAGTGGGCTAAGCCAACCAAGTAATCTGGTGAGGGGGAAGGAAAGGGGCAGGCGCCGTGGGATGGAAGGGCTGCTTGTGCCGTGGAGCTTGGGTTCCTCTGCTGGTGAGGCGGGTCTTCGGGAATCCGGTTTAGGGCTGAGTGCGTCCTTGCAGGGATCCCACTGCAGGAACTTGTCAGTTGAGATCTTCTTTGCGGGGGTGGGGAGCTCAGGGACAGGGACACCGGACAGATGGGGAGCCAGGGAGCAGAGGGAAAGGTCGAGGCAGAGGAAAGAGTTCCCAAACAAGCATCTCCCAGCTTCGGAGAACGATCCTGGACCAAATTAAATGTTTAGTACTGCTCAGATGTAGTAGGTGTTTATATTTTGTTCAATAATGTTAGAAAATATGCAGGTTCCTTCCCAGGTTTAATTGGCTTGCTAGGATTTAAAAAGCACTCTAGTTCTGTGTTCAATAAGACAGGAATCCCAGTTCAGTGAAGGAAAGGGTCAGCAAATTAACAGGCTTCCTTCTTTTTTTTTTTTTTTTGAACTTTAGAATTTTATTTTTTTTATACAGCAGGTTCTTATTAGTTATCCATTTTATACATATTAGTGTATACATGTCAATCCCAATCGCCCAATTCATCACCCCACCCCCACCCCACCGCTTCCCTCCCCCCTTGGTGTCCATACGTTTGTTCTCTACATCTGTGTCTCAATTTCTGCCCTGCAAACCAGTTCATCTGTATCATTTTTCTAGGTTGCACATATATGAGTTCATATATGATATTTGTTTTTCTCTTTCTGGCTTACTTCACTCTGTATGACAGTCTCTAGATCTATCCACGTCTCTACAAATGACCCAATTTCGTTCCTTTTTATGGCTGAGTAATACTCCATTGTATATATGTACCACATCTTCTTTATCCATTCGTCTAACAGGTTTCATTCTGATGTGGAGTTTACAGCCTGTTCCATTCAAGCTCCTGCCTCTTAGTAAGTCACCCTGGGAAACGGAGCTGTGACCACAGCTCACTGGTAGCCTCTGAGACCCTAGGCTTTTGGAAGCCTCACCTTATCTTAGGCTTTCCCCGTGTGGAGGGCAGGAGCGGAAGGAGGGAGGGCCACAGGGGAAGGAGGACTGTTCCTCCTTGGTTCCATCCTGCTTAATGGTTTTCCCACTGAAAAGCACTCATTTGTCACATTCGCTTCAGGAGGTGTCACAGGATGATCCATCCCTCAGGCCTGGACCTATAAAAACCAGGAAATTGGCACCTGCAATCTGCCTTTCTCTGCCTATGTCTTCTCTGGCGGAGGCTAAAGTGCCACTAAAATGCTGACTCCTGCTTTATCCGTGATGAAGTGAGCTTTTAACAGGGTAGCTTGGCCTGTGGAGCTTATTTTCTTCAGAGCTGTATTGAAGGGGTAAAGAGCTAGAAAGGCTGGTGGAGGAGTGGGGAGGAAGACACTGGTGGCTGGATGTCAGAAGAACCCCATGAAGCCGGGGGACGCCTGGACCTTTCCTGGGTGCCATCTCCAGTCGCCCACAAAGAATGGATCCAGCTGTTCCCGACATTTCTCAGACGTGGATCTCCATTCATCAGCTTCATGGCTAGCCATCTACTCACAAGGTGTGCTTTGAGGACCTCCACAGGTCCCTTCCACCCCAGAATGTGTTCTCCATGCTTTGTCGTTATTGCTGTGAGTCAAGGCATTTGTCCTCCGAAGCCCTTTGTTAAAATACCTTTTTTTTTTTTTCAGTCTGAGGAAAGTTTTCATATATCGGATTCATTGGCTTTTACCTGCCAAAATCAGGCTCACAAAGAAATGGGATCCAGGGCAAGTAATGCTTGATGGGAAGGGGAGAGAGGTTATATTTGTGACAAGGAGAAGCATAATGGGCTAGCTGAGCTGAGAGTCATAATTGCTCGGGCAGGGAGGGAGGACTGGGCAGTCGAGGAGGAAATCAGACAATGGGCATCACTTATCCCTGTAATCCAGGCGTCCCCGTGGTCCTCTCTGCCCAGCAGATCGAGATCCTTCCAAATCGCCATCCTCCCAGACCTCTGCATTCCCAGGGAAGGCCTCCCTTCTCCTCATCGCTCACCCCCAGCACGTGGTTCTCCTGAAAGAGTTCCATTTGGAGCAGTGGTTCTAAACCTTGGCTTGTTCAGAATCACTTGGGGAGCTGTTAGAAGCCTTGATGCCTGGGCCCCACCCCAGACTAATTATGTTAGAATCTCTGAAGGGAGGTCCCGGGGGCATCCCAGGTTTTGAAAAAAGCTCCCTCAGGTGATTCTGTTGTACAACTTGCACAAACAACTGAGAATGTAAACGTAGGAATCCTAGACCTAGGGAGGCCTTGGTCATTTTCCCAGTCAGGCTCTAGCTTCCCAGCATGTTCCCCAGTTCCCTTCTCTCTCCTCCATCTACTCCTCTCCCCTCTGCTCCCCACCAACCCCAAAGTTCTGTTCACTTTCACCACCTGGCATTATGCTGTCTCTTCTGTTGCCTTGACTCTTGCCTACCAATGCTGTCAAGGCAAGTAGCTTATCAACATCTTTTCCTAAAGACAGTCCCCGTTCTCTCCTTAAGAGGGATTCTGGTGCCAGCTGGTGAGATGATTGAAATTTCACCCCAGATCCACTTGGTTTTGACAAGGACCCTGGATGGCCTCTTCGCCGTATCTCCACTGGCTCTGAGAACGATCACAGACGCGTGCTCTGCTATTTCCATCCAAAGAAGCAGGGCCCACGTCTTGCAGGGGAGGCCCAAAGTTGGCAAAGCATTTAGAGAGTGACTGTCTGTGTATCCACTTGAGGGAGTCTTTGTGTACTTGTGGGTGTCTAGCCCTTATGGCTAATATTCAAATTTGGCCCATGTGCAGGCTTGACGGGACTTTCCTAAGTGCCGATAAAAACGTCCTTGATTCATGACCTAAAAAATAGATAGATAGATACTCTTGCTACAAAACTACTTTGAGGTGAAAACGTAATGTTTTAGTCAGTGGATGGTTATTGGGCACTATCGTATGCCAGACACTGGACTAGGTGTTTTGGATTTGATGGTGACCCAAACCTGCATGCCTGCTGCTGGCAGTCTAGAGGGTTTTAGTCATCTTTTTTTGGAACTACTCTTCTTGAACAAAAAGGCACTATTTTAAAAAAAGAAAAACAAACACTTTAAGCTCTGAGTCAGGAATTTCTGTGCACTGGAAATTCTCAGCTCACGAGTGGGTTTCTGCATATGGGCCTGAACAAGTTATTTCCCTTTTGTATGTGTGAAATGGTAATGTGTGAAAAGGCACGTGGTGTGTATGTTCACCTTTTATGGGCCTGTGATTCTCAGATTGGACTGTAAGGGCACCTTGACTCCTGCCACTTCGCTCTCCAGAACTCTCTCAAGTTCTCAGACGTTGGGTGGCTAGTTAGCCGGCTCACAGCTATTGGTGCTCACAGTGCACTGGGCACTGGGCTTCCTACTCCACATGCATCATCTCTTTCCCTGCTCACAACAGGGAGGTAAGTAGAATTATCGTCCCCATTTTACAAATGAGAAAACTGCTCACCCACTAGTCAGTAGCAGAGTCAGGATTCAAACCCAGGACTATCAGACCCCAGAGCCTTTCAAAGCACACCCCCTTGCGATGCTACTGCCAAAGCAGGGCTGAGGCAAGGCAAGCTCCCTCACCATCAAGAACAGCAACATTATCACTGTCATCATTGTCACGGTCATTGTCATCCTGTCATCATATCAGCGATCATTTGTCAAGTACTTTCTTTGTGCCAAGCAACTGCACTAAACAGCCTTTATTAATAATAAAAAAGAATAATACTAATAGCAGTTAACAGTTATTGGATTCCTATTCTGTGTCAGGCACTGTCCTAACCATCTTACCAGGATCACCGTAATCATTCCTCACCAAATCGCTGGGAGATAGATCCTATTCTTAACCCTGTTTTAGAGAGGAGAAGACTGAAGTTTCGATGGGCTAACTTACCCCATGACCTCACAGCTAGTGTGAGCAGCGGAGCCCAGGTGTGGTCTCTGTCTGACTCCCAGGGCAGGAGTTCCCATCCCTCCCTGTTTTCCAGTTTGGAAACGCTGTCTGCCACTGGCTTCTGATAACTGGAGAGCTCTCTCGGACCCATCTGCTAATTGGGATAGGGGCTGGAGTGACAGGCCACCACGGGTGTGAGCAGATGCCCTCCTACATGAACTGACAACCCAGTCCCTTTCCATCTGGCAGCCAATGCCATGAGAATGAGAAACCTGCCCAGAGAGGGCCTCCCGGCCAAACAATTTGTATAGCAGAACTTTGGGAAAATACATAGCTGAGACCTGTACAGGTGGAAGCCGGGTAAACAAGAAGACTCTTCTCTTCATATTTTCTTCTTCCTCATTCTATGAGGTTGGGTTTTATAGAGTGTATATTCTCTCTTCACTGCACTTCTGGGACACCCTGCCCACTGACATCTCTTACTGATGCCTCTTCCTTCCTCCTCACCCCAGCTAACCCCTGAGTCCCTTACCTCCCGTCTGCTTTCAGTGCCATTTGCTCATCTTATTTCATTCCTCTTTTGAAAATGCCTGCCCCTCTGTGCTCCAAATCTCTTTACTTTTCCCTTTCATTTCAGCTCAAGCCACATTAAGGTTGTAAAGCATTTTGGAAAGTGGTGAGTATGGCAGGAAGGTAAATAGAGTTGTATAGTATTTTGCTGTCATTGAGCTCGGAGTCTTTGAAAACCAACGGCAGTTCACAGCCCTGGCACACCTTTGTCTCTGCAGGGCTATTAACCAGCCCTAGATGAGGGCTATGGCCACGACCCAAAAATATAGACTTCTCAGATGATGTGAAATCACTCCAGGTAGGGTAGTATTAGCTAGAGCAGCACTTCCCAAATTGGTTTCCACAGTACCCAGAGTGTGAGGGATTAATAGGTACCACGAGAGAGAAAGGTTTCCGAGTACAAATGAGTTTAACAAATGCTGGGTTAGATAAGCTCAACTTTACTACAGGGTTTCACAGAGCCCTTAACATACTAATGAGAATCATGAATCTCCAAGAGGACATTTAGAGCCTCGCCACCCAAAGTGTCGTCTGAGGACTGGTAGCATATGCATCACCTGGGAGCTTGCTGGGAATGCAACATCTCAGGCCTCCACCCCAGACTTTCCGAGTCAGAATCGGCATTGTCACAATACCCTCGGTCGATTCGTATGCACATTAAAATTTGAGAAGCACTGATTTAGAGAACCAGGCATTTCTCCCACTTTTTTGTCCATGAAACGCATTTATGGAGCCTCTTCTGGGATCGGTGTTCCTTGCAACATACTTTGGGGGAAGTGCCAAGGGTAGAAAGCCCTTCATAGGAATTTCTCATTGTCTAGAGACTCCATAGAAAGACATTAGCCAGAGCAACAGTTAGAAATTGGGGGACTGATTCATTGTACATGACCCAAAGCCTCACTTTACAGAAGTTTCAAGACTTGTTTGACCAGAAAATCTTCCTATACCTCTACGATCCCAATTAACTCATTTCCTGGGGCCTTTTTAAGCATCGCCGCTGCTGTGCTGCTTTGCCTATTCTCTGGGCCAGATCAACCTGTTCGTTTCTGAAATCCAGCATCTTCTCCAGAGTGCTACAGCTCAGGATCCGAGCCTCCAAAGAACGTGCCTGGTCCCCTGCTGTAAAACGTTAGAAAGGCAATTTTATAGGGCAACTTTTCAGTCCAGTGTGTTCTGTTCAGTTAAGCTGTTGTTGTTTTTCTTTAGGGCCTTTAAGCTATTGTGCCAAACATCGAAATAACGCTAGCTATTTTGTATTCAGATCTTGTGACTCATTTGAGGGCATTGTTAATATTTTATAAGAAAATTCTCCTTTTTTTCCGCTCACATTTGTGATTTTCAAGTGTGTTGCTGCATTGCATTCATAAACGTGCTTTTTATTAAGTCTCAGGCCCCATTTTTTTTCCTCCTCTGAGAAACACATCTCCAATTTTATGTTCAAAGTTAAACGGAAAATAGGCTTTGATATGTGAAATTGTGATTTGTGAGAAACTTGTCCAGGTTGCAACCGTTCTGTACAGTAAGGGACCGACATGCCCAAGCTCTGGTTAGGTCACGGCAAAGCCCTCAGCAACGTTTCCTGGATGTCATCACCAAGCACTCTCTCAGTGGCCACTTTCTCTGGCTGGCCAGGAATGTTTGCTCAGAGTACAGGAAGAGGAGGTAACGGGAGCAGCGGGATGGTACTTAGAGATGTGTGAAAGCAAAAGAGACATACACCATTAGGCCCTTTGGGCTGGAAGGCCTGCCAACCCCAGAGGTTGCCCACTCTGGGTTTAGAACCATGATTCTGACCTCTCCCACTCTCCCATGTGAGCAGAAGCAACAGAGTAAAGAGGGAAGAGACTCTGGAAACACCTCCTCACGCTGGATCAGAAGATCCAAGGCTTCCTTTGAATTTCCCACCTGCTCAATGATGCTGACATTGCCAATTGATGCCAGTAGTTCCTAAGCTTTCTAAGTATCAATACCCATTTGTAATGTTAAAAATTTAGGACACTGCCGACAGTAGTGATTCTACTTGCATTTTTTTCTCTCTCTGCTGACAACCCACAATTGGTGTATTTGAGAATTTTCCTTGCAAGGAATCCACAGGCCTTTCAGGGGTCCCAAGGCACACAGACTGTCTCTATAGCTTATACCTGGGTGTGAATGAAGATAGCAGCTATCATTTCTTGAGCACACGCCTCGACATTTTACATGCATTTATTTCATTTAATGCTCCCAATACCTTATGATCTCCATTTTAAAAATAAGGAAATTGTGGCTCAGAGAAGTACATGACTTACCCAGAGCAAGTCCCAGAGGCGGAACCAGGGGGCAAAAGCCCAGATCTTTGGGACCCCCAAGTCGTACTCTTTATTTCTCAGGCTGGGGGACTGGAGAGGCCCCAAATGCTGGGGGAGAGGGGAGCAAATGGGCTCCCGAGGAGGAAACAAGAAAGGACTAGGGAGTTGAAGAGTGATGGGCAGAAGCATTTGCCTCATAATTTTGCCCTGAGCTAGTCCTGCAAACCAGCCGAGGTTAAGGTGGCCCTCATAGGCCACTTGGAGAGATAATGACAGAGCCCATTTCTGAATCCACCTCTCTACATACAACATTCTCGTAGACAGACTGTTCCAACAGCTCGCCTCCTTCGCAGTCCTTGGTCACCCCAGGCACACTCCATCCCCGGGCCTGCGCCTGTGCGGTTCCTTGTGTCAGGCAGGCTCTGCCCCCAGACAGCTACAGGGCTCGCTCCTTCCCTTCAGGACTCTGCTCAGTTGCCACCTTCTCACAGAGGCCTTCCCTGGCCACCCTGTTTAAAATGGTAACCACTCATCCCTGATTCCTTGCTTCATTTTTCCTCTAAAGCACTTTCTCACTCTCTAAAATATCATGTAATGTTACCTATTTATTTGTATATTGCCACTAGGAGGCAAGCGCCACGAAGACAGGGATTTTTTAGCTACGTCGTTCGCTGCAGCGTCCCCCGTGTCTAGAACAGTGTCTGGCAGGTCGTAGGAGCTCAATAAATGTTTGCTTAATGAATGTACAGATAGCTTTAAACATGGCTCCCCACTGCATCCTAGCTACAGAGACACATAGGTCCTCTGAGATAAAACAGAAGATGAACAGAAAAAAGAATGTGCGCCTTCGTGGTTGAGAGGACCTGGGGTGGGAATACTCTATGCACAAAATACCCACGGTTCTCAATCTGGCTAAAGCCAACGACCCATATTCTGGACACTTCTTATAGCTATTTTACTCTTAGTATCCATTGATTGAGAAACACATAATGACCACAAAGTAATCTAAATATGTGATATTTTTAAAGTAATTTTGTTCATCATTATGACATCTGCCTCACATTTGGAAAATAGTGGTACATACACGTGTGAGATGTTTTAGGATGGTGCTTAAATGCTTAGTCTCTGGCGTCTGTCAGCTAGCGTTTGATTTGCAGCACTGCCAAGTATCACCTGTGTGATATTGAGCAAGTTGCTTAAACCTTTGCCTCAGTGTCCTTGTCTGCAGAACGGGGCTAACGACAGTACCAAGCTCACAGGGTTGTTATGAAGATGCAATGAGATGTTGCATGTCAAGCTCGTGTAAAGCGTCTGGCATGTAGTATAATGCTCCCCAAATGGAAGCTGTTATTATTATTATTATCATCACCATCATCATCATAGTACGGTTATTGATTGACATATCCACAGGTAATGCTTCAAAGTGTATGGATGTGCTGCAGTATGCTGCAGCCCAGGAGTCCTGGGCATACAGTTCTGGGGGTCAGTGTGGTGGACACTAAGTTTGGCAGTCAAAGAAGAGGTCTTGGTAGCTGGGTGAATAGGGATGTGGACATGGTGAGAAGGGGAAGTAGACAAGAGGGAGAGTGGCATCATCTTGGACTGGTGGCTTGATGTATGCATTCAGAGAGGAAGCCAACAGTTACACAGGTGACCTTCCAACACTTCTGAAATCCTGACTTAACCAAAGGTTACTGAGGAAGACAGGTAAAGATATATTACTGAAAGGCCCTGGTATATGTTTCAGGTGTTTTATGACGTGCAAGTATTAGCTCTTCTAGAGTGGTAAGGCTGCTCTGATCATCACCTTGCCTGGCCTTGCATTCCAGAGAATTTTGAGCTCCAGATGGTAGCCCATTAGGGGCAGGTTGGATCTGGGTGACCTGGACAGTTTCTCTGCACTATTTCCGTCCTCACCCCCTGCCCCCAAATCGGGGCTTCAGAAAGCTGTTTCTAAACCAATCTGTGGGGTGGCAGCACCATGAGCAACCAGCTGAGGTCCTGGGGAGAGCTGAGCTGGGGGCAGCAGTGGGTAGCCAGTGGGCCAAGAATACTGTCCTCTGTGACATTTCATTACTGTGCCCTGCAGAGCGCGAAGCACAGGGCAGATTACCCCGGGGGTTCAGTGACTCCTGGTGGTTCAAGAGCTCAAACAAGAAGGAGGTCAAGGATGGAGCTCTGTGGGGGGGCGGGTGGAGGAGTGGCCACCTTCTGAGGCTAAACATTATCAGACAGGAACCAGTCCACCCATGGAGAGAACACACACGCTGTGCCCATAGGCTGATTGATTTGATGAGGGAGTTGAGTACGTTCTGTGATTTTTTGCTCAAAATGGGAAATAGAGCCAATTAAACTTCACCTTCCCAGGGAAGAAACGGGGAACCCCAGCTTTCGGTTTTATTTTTAGAAGCTGATCTTTCTGGAAAGATAAAAACTCCAATGGCACTTGGCAACAGGCCGCAAAGAGGCTTCTTTCTGACCTTCAGGTGAAAAGCTCAAACTCTTGTGCAAGTCAGTAATTTTTGTCCTCAAACCAAGGATCTTAAAAAGATAGCTGTCAGTAGTGTGCAAATTGACTGGAGCCCCCTCCCCATTTCTCCTAGAAGCCTTGACTCCATTCTCATCACGGTGCGAGGATCCCATGTCCAGTCCCTTCTCCAGCCTGATGGGGAGCTCTGCTCTGGGGCCTCATTTGCATAGACAAATGCAGACTGGCATCTGTCAGCTTAGCACCTCAAGCCAAGGAGTTGGAGCGGCGACAGGAAACCTTCTGGGCAAATACCCTGGATATTGGATTCAAAAATGACAGTGTCAAATTAGGGCTAATTTGCATAGGCTTATCAGGTTAATTACTACAGTGTCTCCAGGAACTTGAAAATCCTTGAATTCTTATGCAACCAGAATGCTCAAAGTCTGTTGCTATGAAACTTGGAGTGTAAATTACCATGAATATCATTAATCTGTTCACTAGGAGGTTAATTTGCAATTTGTTGGCAAATCACACGTGGATCTTATAGCAAGAGTGTGGGTGGTGTTTTTGTGCCAATGTGTGGCCCCGCCTGTGTCTCTGGATGTGTGTGTGTGTGTGTGTGCGCGCGCGCGCGCATGTGCACGCACACGTGCATTGGGATTGGCACTCCGGGAGCTCACATTTTGGGTTTTCTCACTGCTCCTCGATGTCACCTGGCTCTTCTGGCATATCTTTGGTTCTAGGGCACGTGTTCTCAGTGTTGGAGGACTGCTGTGCGGAGCAGTCCTCAGCCCAGTGCCAGCTTACGAGACATCATCTCCTCCTGAGACAGAATTGCAAAGGTGTCCGTTAATGCTTTAAAATCATCTGGCTTTTCTGAAAGATGCTCTTTCCCGTTAATGGCTCTCAAGTTGTTTTTTTGCACGCAGACAGGTTGCTCCTGGTTAAGGAACTCAGATCATCCACAGGAAATGGGGCAGGGAAGTTGCAGTGGGGTAGGAGATGGTGACCAGGATCACACTGAGCAGAGTTGGGGGAGACTGCTGAGCAGGGCTGGGAGGGGGGTTTCCATGGCTGCCCTGGGCTATTGTTAGTGGAGGGTGGCAGGGTTGATGATACAGATCTCACCCCAGCTGTATTACTGTTGGAACCCTACTCACACAGAAGTGGCTCCCCAGCTAGCCTCCCAGGGCTCAAAATCCCCTTTGGATGGGGGCATCGGAGATTCAGATATCTTGTCTGGGAAGGAAGACCTAGTGGGAGAGCAGGGCCTGACATGTTTTATGGGGACATAAAACATCTCAATTTTGATGCTCACGAGGGATGCCCCAGGAAGTGCTCAATGCTTTGGGGACACCCTGAACAGCCTAGGGGATGGAAGCTCATGGGTCCATCATAGTGAGGGGCTGTTCAAAGGAGCAGGGCCATGCTGAAAGTTGGGGAAGGCTCCAAAAAACGGTCACATCCATCTACCTTACAGGTGAGCCTTAAAATAGGCCTGGGAGGGGCACAGAGAGTTTGTGATGCTGGTTTGAAGAATTTAGGGAGCCACACAGAAGCAGACTTAGAAGGTCTGCTGGGAGCCAGGGAGCCCCCCGAAAATGTGCCTTGAACCTTTCTTTCTTTTTTTTAATTTTTTTATATATTTTTTGAAATTAAATGATTTATTTCACCAACTATTTCAAACATATAATTTTCAACATGTGGCATTAGTCAGTTTTCTTTTTCTTTTGTCTTTTTTAACATCTTTATTGGAGTATAATTGCTTTACAATGGTGTGTTAGTTTCTGCTTTATAACAAAGCGAATCAGTTATACATATACACATGTTCCCATATCTCTTCCCTCCTGTGTCTCCCTCCCTTCCACCCTCCCTATCCCACCCCTCTAGGTGGTCACAAACCACCTAGCTGATCTCCCTGTGCTACGCGGCTGCTTCCCACTAGCTATCCACTTTACGCTTTGTAGTGTATATGTGTCCATGCCACCCTCTTACCTCGTCACAGCCTCCCCCTCCCCCTCCCCATATCCTCAAGTCCATTCTCTAGTAGGTCTGTGTCTTTATTCCTGTCTTACCCCTAGGTTCTTCATGACCTTTTTTTTTTCTTCTTAGATTCCATATATATGTGTTAGCATACGGTATTTGTTTTTCTCTTTCTGACTTACTTCGCTCTGTATGACAGACTCTAGGTCCATCCACCTCACCACAAATAACTCAATTTCGTTTCTTTTTATGGCTGAGTAATATTCCATTGTATATATGTACCACATCTTCTTTATCTATTCATCTGTTGATGGACACTTAGGGTTATAAAAACAAAACTAAGCAAATGGGACCTAATGAAACTTAAAAACTTTTGCACAGCGAAGGAAACCATAAACAAGACCAAAAGACACCCCTCAGAATGGGAGAAAATATTTGCAAAAGAAGCAACTGACAAAGGATTAATCTCCAAAATTTACAAGCAGCTCATGCAGCTCAATAACAAAAAAACAAACAGCCCAATCCAAAAATGGGCAGAAGACCTAAATAGACATTTCTCCGAAGAAGATACACAGATTGCCAACAAACACATGAAAGAATGCTCAACATCGTTAATCATTAGAGAAATGCAAATCAAAACGACAATGAGGCATCAACTCACACCAGTTAAAATGACCATCATCAAAAAATCTAGAAACAATAAATGCTGGAGAGGGTGTGGAGAAAAGGGAACCCTCTTGCACTGTTGGTGGGAATGTAAATTGATACAGCCACTATGGGGAACAGTATGGAGGTTCCTTAAAAAACTAAAAATAGAACTACCATACGACCCAGCAATCCCACTACTGGGCATATACCCTGAGAAAACCATAATTCAAAAAGAGTCATGTACCACAATGTTCACTGCAGCTCTATTTACAGTAGCCAGGACATGGCTTGAACCTTTCTTTTCCCCACATCCCCCTTCTCCCAGTTCATTCAACCAGCATTTACTCAGCACCTATACTTGTTCTGGGCACTGGGGATCCAGTGGACAAGTCATGCCCTGCCCTGCCCTCAGTGAGCTCATATTCTAATGAGGGGTAGACTTTTATAGTAACTCCACCTGGGGAGGCAGATGAGGCTCAGAGAGGGTTTCCCAGAGAAAGTGATTTGAGCTGAGTCCAGAAGGATGTGTAGGAGATTGCCAGGTAGACAAGGTGGTGGAGGGCATTCTGGTGTGCAAGGCAAGGCTGCTTTCTCCCTAGAGTAGGAAATGTCATCTCACTTAGTAAAATGTCACCCAGAACCTCCACGATTGGCACTAGAAAGAGATGGTTTCAGCGGGAGGAAGCATCAGTGAGATTCACCTTCCCCTGTAACACTGACGCATCCCAGGGCTCTTTCAATACTCTACAGTATTGTTTAGATCAGGCTGAAAGTTTCATATGTCAAAGGCTAGGAGATGACAAGATTCCGGGAAACCAACATGGAGAATAATAATAATGAAAATAGCTAACGTTTGTTGAGCACTTCCTTTGAGCCAGGCACGATTCTAAATGTATATGTACACATATACTCATTTTAATCCTCCTAATATGCCCATGAAGTAGACATGGTACTATTATTATCATTACGCCCATTTCACAGATAACGGCCAGGAAGCTAGACTAGACAATCGGCCCTAGAAGATATCGCTCAGTCATCTTTCACTGTTGGGGTCCCCTGGGGACCCATTCCTCCTTCCTAACTCCCAGCCCACCTCCATGGACCAGAGAGCACTTATAGTCCCAACCACCAACAAGTGCCCTCCCAAACTGGGGTGCCCAGCCTTCTCTCTCCCCACGTTAAAGAGGCAGTGCACAGGAATGGCGTGGAGGGATCATAGGCACAGATGCCTACAGGGCCAGACCTAAAGGAGTAAATGTATTCACTAGGGCAAGATTAGATGTATGCCCAAGAAATGTTTCATTCTCCTCTTTATTATTCTTTTAATAAAAACAGGAAATCCAAAAAAGAGGGGATATATATATACGTATAGCTGATTCACTGTGCTGTACAGTAGAAACTAACACAACACTGTAAAGCAACTATACTCCAATAAATTTTTTTTTAAAATAAAGTGGAAAAATAATAAAAAATAAAACCAGGAACACAGCACTACAAGAACAATATTAAATGGCAGCTGACACTTGGCCCCACGATTAGAGGACAGAAGGAATGATGGGGGCTGGGGGGACTGGGAGAGCGCATCCCTCATCCAGAAGGGCTTTTGCTGCTTAGCGCCAGCTGATCCTGGTTAGGTGGGACTTTAAGGCCCAGGGTTGCCAGGTAGGATTTCTGAAGAGAAGTCAGAAATCCTGATTCTTGTATGAAATCTGAGGATTTATAAATCTTAGCAGTAAATTGTAAAATTTTTGAAAACACTGAGCTGGCCAAACAAAACATACTTGCTTACTAGCTGGGCGACCTTTGGGCAAGTAATGTAACTTCTTGAGCCTCAATTTCCTAATATGTAAAAGAAGGATGAGTCTGAGGATTAATTGAGGAAGTGTAAGTGAAAGCCTATTACATACTAAGTGATTAATCCACGATAGCTATCTGGGTGGATTATTATTCCTAGGAGTTCCCGTGTCTTACCTAAGGAGCACCTCTTTCTAGGTGATTGACATGAAAGTCTCTAACCTTCACCTCAAGAGAGACCCCCATGCCTTACTCAGGGGAATTCAGCTTCACCTTTATAGGCAGAAGATACTAATGATGTGCTTACCCAGCAATTAGCCAATATGTATATATGGAGAGGGAGGTGCATTTCTTAATGTCCCTTCACACAGCAAAATCAGGGCTGACTGATTTACAAAGCCAGTCCAGGGCTGGGGAGGGATGGTGAAGGCCTGCAGAATGATTTCCTTCAGGCAGAAAGGAGTAAACCGAGGCAGGGAAGCTAGGCCATAGTTCCCATCCCAGTCTCCCTTCAGTTCTTATCGGGGACACCCAAGGCTTTTTTTTTAAGAAAACTCTTGGCTCCTAAAACTTTTACACTCTCATCTCTAATTTTCACACCTTCCTTTCAAGCAGTGGTTCTCACTCCTTGCAGCTTTAAAAAAATACTGATGCAGGGGGCTTGACCCTCAGAGGTCCTATGAGCCCTCACAGATTCATAAGTAAAATTGCATATGGGCTTGTGTGCATATGTGACCTTTGTGGGGTCTTGGTTGGGGCCTCAGAGAACAGTGTCGAAGATGAATGACATAAGCATGCGGGGTCCTATGGAAAAGAGCTGTGGTTCTAGGCCTGCTCGGCCATCACACTGTATCTCCGAGCAGACAGGCCTTCTCAGCTCTCCTGAGCCCCGGTTTCCTCATCATTGCCGCAGGAATCAGTAATCCCACTCGCTGTGTTTCCTCAGGTGGTTGTGAAGATGTACTGAGCTACTAAAGCCTGTACCAGAAAGGGCTTTGAAAAAGCCCAACCCCTTCTCCACAGGGAAGGGCTTCTTATTACAAGCTTAAGGAGGGTGTGGTGGGGAGGTAACAGAGGCAGCACTAAGCACGACACATCGACACATCGAGAAAAGGCCACTTAGGTTAACAAAGCAGCTCACAAATGAGAGCAAATTAACACCGGGCCCTGCCAGGACAGAACGTTCACACCACAGGGGCAAAGCACCCATTGGAGCAGCCAGGCCTCAGCAGGGAAGAGGAAGTAGAAGAGCAGAGGGCGGGGAGACAGGCCAAGGGAGGGGGGGTTTCAATGCTGAGGAGGCTGGCTCTGGCTAAGAGCAGAAGGGAAGTGGTCATCTACTAAGGAGGGAAAGGAAATGGTGGCAGGCACCCCAGGTAGGCCTGGGGAGCAGATAAGAGCTCCTGACAGGCCTTGGTGAGGTGGCAGGGGCGAGGGGAGGCCAGGGAGGGGTACAGAATCAATGCCCCGTTCAGGTAATAGTCGAAAGGAGCGTCCCTCCAACTTCAACACGTTTGGTTTCATCCTCTGGCAAGTGCATCCAGACCACAGGACAGAGAGTCACCAGGGCAGCTGCTACTAACTGCAGAGCCAGTCACCCCCAGCACCCCTGCTCCCTTCGTTTTCTACCTTCTGTGAAACAACCAGGACCCACCTGCCTCAGAGGCAGGAAGTGGGGCATACCTTGGTCCAGAAAGCCCTTGACACATCTTCACAGAGTAATGGCCTGGAAGGGGTGTTAGACTAGAGTGGAATCCTAGAGTGGGGTGATAATACAAATATTAATTATATGGCCTATAGGGCTGACCAGGCAGAATGATCAGCCCCTGCTGGGCCAGGCATTAACCCTTTAGTTGCTGGATCTGAAGGAGGTGGGGACAGTTGGAGGGCATTCAGGGCTGTGAAAGGGAAAGTACAGGGCCATACATCTAACTAGCGCCAGAGCTGGAATGAGCAGCAAGATGTCCCCGCTCCCAGCCTGGTGTGTTTTCTGTGGCTTCCTTTGCTATTATTCCAAGTCTTCATTATAGTTGAGGGAAAATACCAGAATATCCTCAGGGCCAGCCTTACACATAGGTAAACATGATGTGATCAAATATGTCTCCTCGATTGCCTGTCACTGTGCCTGAAATTTCACCATGAGTGATTCATTCCTTTGGCTCTTGAAGCTTTCTGGTCTTTCAGGGGGATATAGATGGGGGATTTATTGACAATCACCGAGGAAGGGCTTTGCAAATTGGACTCAGGTTATACAGCTGGGGGGAGAGCAGTGGCAGCTGGCCCAGGGAGGAAGATGCAGGCTGAGACTCTGAATCCAGGGCCCAGGCCACTCTGAGGGGGCAAGGAAGGAGTACTTGATACACCCACACCCAAAGCTTCGTCACACCCTGGCTTGGGCACTCAGGAAGCGTTTCCCCAGGAGACTGTATTGTGACCCAGGAGACCTGAATCACTACTGTGTGGCCCACGCTGGGGAGGAGGGTGGGAGAGTGAAGAAGGATAACATCGGGCCGTCTGGCGTGGCCGCAGGGGCACTTTATTAAGAGGAGCAGCCTGGGCGAGATGGATGTGACAACGGAATCTATGAGGACATTGAGAGGCGCCTGGAGACTGCCAAGAGATGCTGGGTTGGGAGTCTGCACCTCCCCCCAGGGGCCTGCTGACTGGAGGTGCCCTGGCCCAAGTCCGGGCTCCTTTCTGTCTCTCCCTCTGACTTCCATCCTGGTTTGGCTCCAGAGCTGTGTAGTGCAGCTCTGGACTCGCCCGGCCATGGTCCCCAGAGCCCTCCCTTTTCTGCATCGGTTCTCTATTTTTATATGGAAGGGGCTTCATGTTGACAGTCTGGTGGGAAGGGGGAGAGGGAAGAAGGAAGGAGGCTAGCAGGTTTGTCTGGAAGCTGTTTGCCTGGTAAGACCCTGTATTTCCTTAGACTGTGTGTTTACTTGGGGTAGCTGGGGGTAGGGGAGAGTGCTTCTTGGAAATTTGGGAATTTGCCTTGTAGCTGTGTGTTGCATAACAAGTGTAGTAGTATAATTTAGACTATAGGGCTATTTGAGGTTGCTTGCAGGGCTGAACTGAGCACACTGAAGACCCTCCCAGAGGCTCCCCTAGTTCTGTTGCAGATCTCAGTCATCTGGGCTGAACCCAGAACCCCTAGCTTCCAAAAGAACAGAGAGAGCATCCACCCTCAAGGCCACCACTGCTGTCTGACATGAGCCCTGTGCTTCCTGAAAGGGTGTCTCTGGGGGCCTCAAGCGGTTTCTATCTAGACACATCCGGCGGGCTCGATTTGGGGGGAGGATGCTGCTGTTAACAGGAATTAGAGACCCAGAGGCAAAACTGCCCCCCTGGTTCCACTCAAGTTCCCCAAACAATCTCCCTGGCTTAAGACCAGGTCATCACTAACCCTGGTGTCATGGGCACTGCTGACGGAAGATGATGTTTCACAGAGCAGAGACTTCTGCCTGAGTGCAGAATCAGTGACTTGGGGAAGATGGAATTCAGTGCAATCCATTTGGGAAAGTCAGCCAGGATTTCTCTTAAGCTTTACTTCCCAGCAGCCCCCTCCCACCTTGGAGACAGACTAATCCCTGACATTTGTCTAGTGGCTTTATACTTTTCAAAGCTCCTTCACATCCATCGTCTCCACTGAGTGTCAAAACACCCCTGTGAAATAGGATGGGAAGGTGTTATTATCCCTGTTTGACCAACAAGAAAACTGAGGTCCCGAAAGGATACATGACTCACCCAGGGTCACACAGCTATTTAGTCAAAGAACTAGGACTTAAAATGTGTTTCCTAACTGCCAGCCCTGTGTGCCTTCCACCTCCCATGTAGACTCCCCCATAGAAGTGTGGAGGTGCCCAGCACCTACCATGGTACCTGACACACAGTAGATGCTAATAAACATTTGCCAAATGACTGACTGAGTGGATAAGCAGGGGCAAGGCAGGGAGGAATACAATTTCTAAAACTGCTCTCTTTTTTATGATCAGAATACAAGGGCAGGAATTCGGTGTTATTTCATCATGTTGACCAGGAAGGAAGGAGCAAGAGATCTTTCCCATTTCACAGATCTCACTGCCATGGCAGGGTAGCTCCCAGAGAGAAGCCACGGGGCTCAGTCTCCCAACAAGGCTGCCTTCCACTCATCCTTTAAAGAGGAGTGGGTGGTGTGATCCCCACCAGCGGTTCCCCAAGGTTCTGCGGTGGGTGTCTGAGGACACTGGTTACTTGCTCCTTTAGGGCCTCGGCACCCGCCACCTTTGACCCTTCTAGCATAACCCACACCTCACAGGCTCACTGCCTGTCTCTTGGATCACACCTGGGCCGAGACTACCTCCTAGACCTTTTTCTGTCTTCCACAAGGCCTGGCACGTAGTAGGTGAATTGTCTGAGGTAAAAAGGGATGACCGCTCCGTGGCACCAGGCACTGCAGTCAGGATCCTACCTCCCAGGGCCCCTACCCCACCTCCACCAGCAAACTGGCCTGGAGTTGCCACCTGTCCCTAGTCCTGGCAGGAAAATGGGGGAACAGGAGGTGGAGACCCGGGTATTCAAATAATTGCTTTGCAGTGGCACAGAGTGGCTTTTGAGGCAGGCAGCGTTGAATTTGCGACCCTTCGGGTTTCCGATCTCTCCCCCACCACTCACTACCAGCTCCTGCATTTGGGTCTATTTCCTTTGCTCCCCTGAGCCTCGGTTTTATTTTCTGTACAATGGGGAGGGTGCTGAGGTGAGAAAATGGATGGAAAGCACAGTGCCCGGCGCTTAGTAAGTGCTCACCCAGTGGCAGCTGGATTATCCGCACGTCACTGTAGTTGGAGCCCCCCCTCGCCGGCTCCCCTGCGGGGGCCTGTCCAGGGTAAAGGGTGAGGGGGGAGCTTCTCCGCGGCGGATTGCGGGCGGGGGGCGGGCGAGAGGCAGCAGACGCTGTGTTTACCAGCTGCCTCGCTAGTTCGCCACCTCAGCTCAGCCGCGGCTCTGGGGCCGAGCCAGTCGCCTCCTTCTTTAAGATTCTGGTCACAGCAGGGGCTGGGTTTCTAAGGCAGGCGTGATCTCTCTCTTCCTACAGGCGCCGCTGCCGCTACCGTCGGCACTGGGCACAGCCCGGGGCAGCGCGAGGGGGAGACGGCCAGAGGGTGGCCAGAGGTTTCCCCGGGCAGGGCAGCCGCCCAGCCCCGGCCCGCAGGGGACCTCGACAGTAAGTACCGCGCTCCGCGCAGCCGGGTTTGGGATCGCCTGGGAAAGGACCAGAAAGCGGGGCGCCCAAGCTGATGAGGCCGGGGTGTGTGGGGTTGGGGGGTCGGCAGCCGGGTGCTGGGGTCCTCGCCAGCCCCACACAGCGACTCCGGGCGGCGCTGGCATGGGTCCCTCGTCCCGGGTGCGCGCCCGCTGGGCTCCCGCAGTCGATGGACCGTGGACGGAGTTGGCGCGTCCGGAGCCGACATCCCTCCTCCCCACCATCCGCCAGCCCCCCACCGCCAGTCCCTAAGGAGCCGTTCGGGTTGACAGGCCACCCGCGTGCCCCATCGCGGCGCCACCCGCGAGGAGATTGGAAGACAAGATGCGCGGGGCCGAGGGTTTGGACGCCCGTGGAAAAGTGGCGGCGTGAGCGGAAAGTTTTCCTCTGGAAGTGGCGGTGGCGAGGGGGGAGGAAAGCTAGAAGCCGAGAGGCACACGCCGGCGGGGGCAGGGGCGACCCCTGGGGGACTCGAGCCCCGCCCTCCCCGCAGCAGCCCTGTCCCAAAGCTCCGCACCCCCGCGGGAGCCCGACGTCAGAAGTGCGGGGGCTTCTAGGCGCGGCTTCCCCAGGGCCGGCGCACCCTGGCTGGCCTGCCCTCGCGTGGCCTCAGCGTTCACGAAGCATCTCGGCGCTGAGAAACAAGACCGCCCGCCCGACAAGGTGATGCATTATTTGTAGAAAGCTTGGCAGGTGGGAATATGCAGGCCCGTACCTGTCACTCTCTTTTCCTGAGCTGTGTAAAATTCTAGGGTGGGGGGGACGGTGGTGTCTGAGATCACAAAGGTGAGTTTATCCAAAGTCACAGAGTCCCATTCTTAGAGAAGACCCAGATCTCCCTTATGCTTCCCACCCCCGCCCCCCAGATTCTCATCTGTACCAAGGGTCCTGATGATCATAATAGCTACTGTTACTGTGTGCCAAGCATCGTGCTGACCTCTTTAGGTAGTAATGAGAATTCGTGTACAGTCAGAACTGTAGCTGGCATTCACTCGGTGCTTTCTGTGTACCCGGCACAGTTGTTGTAAGTGCTTTACGTGTGTTGAATCGTCACAACAACTCTGTGAGGTAGAACCCGATATTTTCCCCATTTTACAGATGAGTAGATTGAGGTGGTGGAAATTGAGGGGTGGACAAGCCCAAGGTCCCACAGCTGGTGAGAAACAGAGCTGGGCTTCCCCCCCACCGTGTTCCACACCCCCACTTCTTACGTCTGCACCCCGACTGTTAACCACTAGAAATAGTGTGAGAATTTGACTTTAATGAAGTAATAACAGAGGCTTTGTTTTCCCCACAGTGCAGCTTATTTATTCTGTAGATCTGAAGTCAGGGCCCAAGGTCCAAAGAGATTTGAACCAATTTTCAAATCATCCTCATTACATTCTGTGGAGAGAGGCAAACCAAGTGGACTGTAACAGGACAGCAGATCCTATTAGTACCTAAACATAACAATGATAATCGTGATTGCTAATAGCCTCTAGTGATTCAACACTTACTTTGTACATTTAATCTTCATGTAGGTACTTTGAAGTAGGTACTATCATGAACCCCATTTTGTAGATGAGGGAACTGAGGCTCAAGAGGTTAAGTAACTTGCCACAGAGTTCGGATTCCAGCCCAGATCCTCTGCCTCCAAAGTCCAGATTAGATCTCACCTCTGGCAGATTTGTGCCAACTCCTTGAGCCATCTTGTCCTCCGCCAGTTGTCCAGAGCCCTGCACTGTTCCCTCCATTCCCCAGCCCCCTGTTTGCACTGAAGAAAGGATTGTACAGGTTGATGGAGAAAGGGCTTCCTAAAGAACATGGAGTGTTCTGCATGGATTTGGGTTTTGTCGTTGCACTAAGTGCTGTGCCTGTAACATCAATAAGTTGTTCTGCTTTATAAGTTTTATTAATTGGACAAGTGTCTGGTCTGCTGGCTTGGAGCTGTTAGTCCAACATTATGGCTCTATCTGAGTACCACTGTTAGGAATTATTTTCTGAAACATTTTTAGAAACTTATTTGCAATGCTGAGCAAAGCCATCTTCCCACCTCCTGCAGAGGGAAAGGGGGCTTCTCTTTCGGCCGGGACTTCAGTAGCAGAGACTGCAGAAGACACTTGTGTAGAAGTATTGCTATTCCTATTGATTTTTGTCCCTCCTTCCCCCAGGATGGCCCCTGTGAACTGAACAGAATGTGGCCAGGTTCCGAGGGGCTCTTCCTGAGGCACGTCTGGCCCTGCAGTGGGGATGTTTATAATTTCCCACCATTAGCCCTGACCCATTCACAGAGCTGGCTTCCACAGACCCTCTTCGGTGTGGACATAACAGCGTGTGAGCTTCGTGGCTTTGGTCTCCATTACTGTGGCTGAACTTCAGTGTATCTGCTGGCGGGCCACCCCTCCTGCCCCCTCCCATGAGGTGGGGGTCTTCCACTTGTAGCTTTTGGGTGGTGCATAGGATGTGTGGCTGGTAATCCAGTGCTGGGCTGTGTCCCTGGTTGTCTCTGTGGCCTCTCCTGGGTTCAGTGCATCATGTCAGAAGGCTGCACGAAAGGGGCCACTGGGTAGCACTAGTCCTCTGCCCTCATTCCTGTGGCTAGAAATTACAGATTCACTTCAGTTTTGCCTGCATTTTTTCAATGACTTATTTTAATTACAGTGGCTTAAATACCTAGAGGTTTCCCTCTTTACTGAATCTTCTCCTTTCCTGGAATGCCCTTCTCTGCCTTGTCCATCTGCTGGACTCCTGTTCACTTTCACCACTCAGCTTGGGGTGGTGCTGGGGTCTGGTGGGAGTCATGGGGAGGGGACAACGGCCCTTCTCTTTACTCCCATAACATCTTCTGCTGACCCCTGTGGTTCCAGGTGACACATGATTTTTTATCTGTCTGTTGACATACCTGCCCCCACCTCAGACTGCAACCTCCCTGAGGGGAAAGACTGGCCCTAGTTTCTCTTCAGTGCCTGGCACTGTACCTGGCACACAGTAGGTGCTCAGTACATTTTTGTTGTGTATATGAATGAATGCTATCTAAGAGCCGGTGGAGGGAGTCCCTGACTCACAGCAAGGGACTCTGCTATTATTCCCCTTACAAGAAGGCAGGTGGGAGCAGAGCTGGCATTATTCTGTAACAGAGGGTCCCAGTTCTGTGGATTTTAATCACTGAAAAAATACAAATACACCGTAATGCCAAAACCTGAATGCTTGGGGAAGGGCTTTTTTGGTTAGTAGCACGTTCTGGGTAACTGAGGGTTAGGTGAAAAAAAAGTAGGTATTTTTCTTTACCCTTTTTGGGTCTTGGTACAATGTCTGGGTCTGGTTTTGTAGTGAAAACCAGAATTAGTGAATTGAGTCTGGGGTCCGTCATTGAATCTGTGTTGCCAAGTACGTAGCCTGTGGGTTCTTGGGATTCCCTAGGATTCTGTCTTCCCCAAGCCTGGTTGCAGAATATGGCGTAATCACCTTACCACCTTCACCCAAAGACAAGCCTACAAGCCCTTTGAGGTTTGCAGTTTTACTGCTACTCACATCCTCGAAACTGACAGGGGGACCCAACTAATAACATGAAAGAGGTGCAGAGTGTTTGGTGCTAGAAAATCAGCACCTGCTCTTGCCCTTCACTTTTATCCTTAGGCGGAGGGTTCACCAACCTTGCTTCCCCTTTTCTGATACCATAGGATCTTCCCTGTGCTTTAGGAAAGACCTTCTAATTCCTTCCTCCCTCTCAGCAGGAAGATGCAATTAGGCAGAATAAAAGGTGTCTCGTTGCCCTGAGGCTGTAGTTTGCATCTCTGGACATCTCCAAACGGGGTGACATGAGTTTACCAGGCCTCTGCTCACATAGCCTCTTTTGTTAAGTTGCTTCTTGGCCTGATTTCTGCCCTGTCCCTCCTCCCCCTGACTTAATGGACAGAGCTTGAAGCTGGTGCACAGGGCAGAAGTCGGGCCTTGCTCGGTTTGCTCCCTCACAAGAGGTTTGCCTGGTGCCTGCTAGGCATGGTGCCTGGGCTTCACATACCACCCGCATCATCTCAGGCAAGGAGGGGGCAGATGGGCCATCTAGGCAAAGCAGTGGGAAGGATGTGCCTTTCTCTGTCCAGCTACGACTAAGCTGGCTTGCCCCGAGGGGGCACTGGGGAGGGGACCTTATGCCCCAGCAGAGCCAGACATGAGAGAGGGAGCGAGAAGAAGGTTTACTTGCTCGCTGTCTCCCTGTGTCAGCTCCAGCTACTTGCTCCCCCAGTCCACCTCTCCCCAGCACCCCTTTCCCACTCGGGCTGTCCTCTTCGTGCCTCCAGCCACGCCCCCGCCCCATCTGTCTCTGGGCCAGTTCTCCGTGCCCTCCCTCTCTACGGGCCCAAATCTGACCCCTCCTGTAATCCCCCGCTGCAGTCCTCCAGAAAGCCTTGGCCTGCTGCTTCTGGAAATCCGCAGAGAGTGGATAAGGGCTAAATAAATAACTTCCCAAGTCCCCGGCGACTCTGAGATTCTCCAGCTGTTTGACCAGAGTCAGGGGTTGGAGCCTCCCAGGCTGGCGGCCCGGCCCATCATCGCTGCCTGGCAGCCTCACAGAGAGGAGGGAGGTGGCACAGCCAGCCCACTGAGTAGGCCCTCGTTTGGCTTCAGGAGGCTTTGCCTGGAACCCTGTGCAGCCGGCGCCTGCCAAGCAGCCCCCAGAGGGCCGCTGTCTGAGCCCTGGGTCTTTGGCTGCAGGGGAAAGCTACTTGTTGGGATGTTCCCAGCAGCTCCTGTCCACACCTGCTCCCCCTGTCTGGCCTCCAAACCTTGTTTACAGTTCAGCCCTGGGCAGACTAGAGGCTAGGATCTGAAAAGAGAGAAAGATCTGGGTGGCCAGGGACCCTCTGCCGGCTTAGTATTCTGTGCCAGAGCTCTGCAGCCCAGCCTGGCCTCGGAGAGATGTGCTCACTGAGGGGAAGAATTCAGGCCTACCGCTCCCTTCCCTGCCAACTCCACTTTTCCCATCATGACCATTCCCTCTCACCTTCTGGAATTCTCTCCCCTTCCCCTTTTCTCCTCTTGATCTCATTCTCTTTTGCAAGAAAAATACAGCCTCTGGTGGCTGGGGAATTGGCCCAAGCTGAGACGGTGTCCTGGATCCTCTTCCTCAGGCTATTTCGGATTTGCCCCTTGCTCGCCACATCCCCAGCTGTGAAATGGGGCGGGTGCCGTCCTGCTGTCAGTGTGGCAGAATAGCAGTGCCCTTCCCCAAAGAGCTTGATCGCCCGGAGTCCTATACCAGAAGGCTCTCATTACTGCGTGGCCCACTGCTGGAGCCTGAGGGCAGAGCTGGGGACAGCTCGAGGGCATTTTGAGAGCAGGCGAGGCACAGGACTGGGCCGCCAAAAAAAGCTAAGGCAAATGAGAGTCGGCGGGCACAGTTTCTCTGCCAGGCTTGCCTTCTCCAGGCCTGTCCTTTCTCCTTCACTGTCTCCAAGGCCCTCCTCTTGTCTCATTTCTGCGCTTCTGTCTGGGTTTCTCTGCTTCATCTCGCCTCTCCCCTCCCTCCTGGCTCTGTCTGGCCCCCTCTCCTGCTCAGCCGTCTTCCCTTCCTGTCCTCACCTCTCCCCCTCTGGCTCGGTCAATCTCTGTCTCTGCCTACTTTAGAAATACTTGGTGTGGTACGTGGAGGGTGGAGGCGGGGTGCCCAGAGCCCCTTGGAGTGACACGACAACTCCTTCAAGCTCCCGTGTTGCTCCAGTCCCCCTCACTGCCTCTGCCAGTGACAGGTGAGTGGGGTCTGTAATGCAGGCACTAACTCCGCCACAGCTCAGTGTCAGCAGCTTCAGACCTGGTGACCCACGCTGTCATATAGCATGAGCCTCACATCTGTCACTGGGCTGGCAGCCCCAGCACGGAGGGTTTAGGAGCGTGTCTGGGCCTATTAGACAACACGTTTGAGTCTATTGGATGTGTAGCCCCTGAGGGGGAGAAGTAGGGAGGGGAGGGGTCGGCTGTTAAGAGGGTCCTCTGCAGTATCTTCTCAGAAGCCTCATGGGGTCGGTCTTTTGTGAGGTGACTCCAGTCTCCCAGGTATTTGTGGAAGGACAAATGGCTTTGGTCTCTCTACCTGCTCCCTTGTGACCTGGTAGAACAGGTGACAGGTGCCTCCATTCCAGCCCTCAAGGGAAAAGCAACTGCTTGGACAACCAGAAAACGAATCCAGACGCCAGCAGGTTTTCCAGAAGATCCCTCTCCAGACTCAGCTAAGGAGGAAGTTGCAGGGCCATGAAGACCTGGAGGGAAAGAAGGAGGCTCTCAGGAAGGGAAAAGACTATCTATCCAAAGTCATCCTGCCCACCCCCTGGGCCTCTGGCCATCCCGAAAGAGGAGTTGTTTGCTCTTTAAAGAAAGTAGCCGTTAGATTTCCCACCCTGGTACTCCTAAAAGGACTGGAGGCATTCTGGCTCCCACTTCTTCTTAGACTGTAGCCCTCCTGTACTCTTCCTTTTACTCCATTCTCTCCCTATTTTTGTCTTTGGGCAGAGATGTTGAAGGGTTTCTCCCGTGGACCAGACTCCCCAACTAGAAACCTATCTTTCACAGGCTGAGGCAGAACCAGTAGGCATTTGATAATGGTTTGCATGGAATGGCCAGAGGATTCTAATCCATATACCTCAAAATCACTCCTACCCGTGCATCCATCAATCCATTTAGAAAATATGGGACTTCCCCGATGGTCCCGTGGTTAAGACTCCATGCTTCCATTGCAGGGGGCATGGGTCCGATCCCTGGTCTGGGAAGTTCCACATGCTGTGCGGTACGGCCAAAAAAAAAAAAAATTGGAACTTCCCTGGCCGTCCAGTGGTTAAGACTCCACTCTTCCAATGTAGGGGGCGCGGGGGAACTAAGATTCCCACATGCTGTGCGGCACGGCCAAAAAATAGATAAATAAAAAAGAAAATATTTATTGTAGCACCTACTCTGTGCCAGGTACATACTAGGTGGCAGAGATACTCTGTTGAACAAAAGAGACATAGTCAATTCTCTTACAGGGTTTACAGCCAAATAATCACAGAAATGAATCTATAATTACAGGGCCTGGTGAGTCTCACGAAGGAAACAGATCGGGTTGCAGTGTTAGGAATATCAAGGGGCAGAGTTCTCAGGGAAGACCTCTGTGAGGAGGTGATATTTACATGGAGACCTGAAGGATGAAAGATGAGCCACGTGAAGAACGGGGAGAGAGCCTTCCAGGAAAAAGGAGTATGGAGTGGGAAGACCTCGAGGTAGCATAGAACTTGATGTGTTCAGAAACTGAAAGGAGGCCAGTGGGGCCAGATTGTCCTAGGCAAGAGTACGAGTAGCATAAGAGAAGTTTGGCAAGGAAGAGAGCACAACAGGGCCTCGTAGGCCACGGCAAAGGACTTTGGATTTTCTTCACTTGCAGTGGGAAACGTCTACAGGGTGTTAGGCAGGGGAGTGACGGGATCTGATTCGGGCTTTTGCAATATCTGTAGTGACCAGGCTTAAAAGGGGGCAGCAGTGGCTACAGAGGGAGACCAGGAAGGAGGCTACTGCAGCAATCCAGGGGAGAGATGATGGTGGCTTGAACTGGGTGACAGCCATGGAGATGGAGAGAGTTGGTCAGATTCTGAAAGAACAGCTGCAAGGACGTACTGAAGGGTTAGAGGTGGGGGGTGAGGGAAAGGGAGAGACAGAACTCAAGAATGACTCTGAGGTTTCTGGCTTGAGTCATTGAAGAGGTGATGGTGCCATGTACTAAGATGAGGAGGGCTGAGGGAGGCCTGGGCTTGAGGGGGAAAAAAAATCAAGAGTTCAGTTTTGGACATGTTAAGTTTGTGATTCCGGTGAGACATGGCAGCAGAGATGTCAGAGTAGATCATTGGAATGTAGGAGTTTGGGAGCTCACAGAAGAGGTGTGGGTAGAATTGGAAATTTGGGAGTTGTCTGCACATAGATAGATTGTATTTCAAGCTAGGGGACCGATGAGGTCACCTGGGAAAGAGAGTAGAGAGAGAAGAGCAGGCCTGTGACCGAGTTGAGAAGAACCACAGTATCCAGTGATTAAGTGGAGGAGGAGAAACCCACAAAGGAGACTAAGAAAAAGTGGGCAGAAGGGTAATTGGGTGTCAGGAAGCAATCACAGAAGCCAAGGGAGGAGAGTGTCCCAAGAAGGAGGGGGTGGTCAACTGTGTCCAAAGCTGGTTAGAGGCTGAGTAAGCTGAGGGCTGAGAGATAACCATGGAGGCCATTGGTGACCTTAACAAGAGTGACTCGGTGGAATTGAAAGATGTGGGAGCCAGATTAGAGTGGCTTGAGGAGCAAGTGGGAGACGAAGACGTGGAGAAAATATGTGTAGAAAACTCTTGAGCAATTTTGCCATGAAGGGGGGCAGGAAGTGGGGCAGTGTAAGGGGATTGTGGAGTGGAGCCAGGTGGTTTCTGTTAGTTTTCTTAAGGACGGATGGTTTCCGTCAGTGTGCTATAGCACGATTCTGGAGAGGTGACGAGATTGATGACTTAGGGAAGAGAGTGAATGCCCAGAGGAGTAAAATCCTTGAGAAGTTAAGAGTACCCTCTATGGTACCAGAGCATAACTGAAGAGATCTGCCATTGATAGGAGAAAAGAAAGATCCTCCATTTTAGTAGAAGGGGAAAAAGCAAACACAGGGACAGGTGCAGACAGGGTGGTGTGTAGATTCGGTGGTGGTAAGATGAAGGAGCTCTCATTTGATGGCTTCTGTTTTCTCAGTAACATATGGAATAAGGTCATCAGCTGAGACTTGTTGGGACAAATGGGGAGGTGGGGAAGGAAGATCTAGGAGAGAGGAGGAGCTATGAAAGAGTCGTCTGAGAGAGTGAGAAAATAGTGGCCAGATAGCATTGAGAGCCCATACCAGGTTTGAGACCATGGGTACAAAGTGAAAGCCATCTACTCAAGTGTGTGGTTTTTCTCCAGCTGCCTTTAGCTACTTGGATACAGGCATGGATAATGCATATGGTTGAGTTTATTGAGGAGTGGAGTTTGCAAGGGAAGAATAGCAGAGGAAGAGGAAGTAAGGAAGTTGAAGGTGTTTGCGGAAGAATGATGTGAACATGAAGGGAAGTGACAATAAGAAGGAGAGCAGAAAGTGAATAACTAGGGGCAAGTGCTTAGGGAGGCCTCTCTGAGGAGATGACATTTAAGCTGAGACCTGAAGGGTGAATGAAGAGTTGGCTCTGCAAAGAATGGAGGAACAGATTTCCAAGGAAGGGAATAACAAGTGAATAAGTGATCTCGATTAGTCCTGCAGTGGGAGTCCCTGCAGAGGTACACTGGCAGGATAGATGGGGAATACAGAGTGGGATGTTGGCAAGGGAGATTGGGGAGGTGGTCGAGTATCTAATGACGACCCCAAATCTAGGTGTAATGATGGAGCGAGTGACTGAGTGAAGGTAGAGGAAGCAGTTTTTGGAGGCCTCTTCATCACCCTGTGGATGTTGAATTCACCAATGGTGGTATCAAGAGTTGGAGTGGGCACACCCATTAGGGTGGCTATTATCAAAAAAATGTTTAATATTAAAAAGATAGAAAGTAAGAAGTATGTCAGGGATGTGAAGAAATTGGAATCCTTGTGCATTTCTGTTCAGAACGTAAAATGGGGGACTTCCCTGGTGACGCAGTGGTTAAGAATCCGCCTGCCAATGCAGGGGACACGGGTTCAAGCCCTGGTCCGGGAAGATCCCACATGCAACTAAGCCCATGCGCCACAACCACTAAGCCCTCGCGCCACAACTGCTGAGCCCTCGTGCCTAGAGCCCATGCTCCACAACAAGAGAAGCCACTGCAATGAGAAGCCCGCGCACATCAACAAAGAGTAGCCCCCGCTCACCACAACTAGAGAAAGCCCGCATGCAGCAAAGACCCAACGCAGCCAAAAATAAATAAATAAACAAATAAATACATTTATTACAGAATGTAAGTGGTACAGTCACTGTAGAAAACAGTATGTCAATTCCTCAAAAAATTAAACATAGAATTACCATATGATCCAACAATTTCCCTTCTGGGTATATACCCAAAAGAAGCGAAAGCAGGGACTCATATTTGTACACCCATGTTCACAGCAGCATTATTCACAATAGCCGAAAGTTGGAAACAACCCGTGTCCATTGACAGATGACTAAAATGTGGTACACATATACAATGGAATATTACTCGAACTTAAAAGGGAAGGGAATTCTGATTCATGCTACAACATGCATGAACGTTGATGACACTAGCCTAAGTGAAATCAGCCAGTTAGGAAAGGACTAACGTTGTATGGTTCCACTTATACGAGGTTCCTAGAGTAGTCAAATTCATGGAGCCAGAAAGATAGAATGGTGGTTGCCAGTGACAGTGGGGAGAGTGGAATTGGGCATCAGTGTTTGATGGATACAGAATTTCAGTTTGGGAGGATGACAGAGTTCCAGAGACAGATGGTGGTGATGGTTGCACAGCAATATGAATGTACTTGATGCCACTTAACTGTGTCCTTAAAAAATGATGAAAATGGTAAATTTTATGTTGTGTACATTTTCCCACAATGAAATAAAAAGTTAGGGGATTCCCTGGCGGTCCAGTGGTTAGGACTCGGCGCTTTCAGTGCTGCGGGTGCAGGTTCGATCCCTGGTCAGGGAACTAAGATCCTGCTAGCGGCACAGTGTGGCCAAAAATAAAATAAAAAATAAAAAGAGCAGAGGGGAAGATCCCATGTGACTAGGAACTGAAGTCCTCAGTGAGTTGTGGGGACCACCCAGGATATCATAGACAGCAGTGGGGAGGGAGATAGAGTGGTAGAGGTGGGCGGCAGGCATGTTCCTCAAGGGAGCAGGAGTTTTGGCAGAGGAAGGAGGAATGGCACTGGCAAGCAAGGAGGCACCTGCACCTACCTCCGCCCGCCACAGGCCCTGAAGGTCTTGAGATTTGAGAGGGAAACTAATCCAGCTTCCGCTTGAGAGGGCTGGCGGGCAAATGATGTCCTCAAGGAATAGACCAGGCTTCCATTGAGAAAGAAGGTGAAAGTGCACTTTCAGAGAGTAAATGAAAGATATAGTGGGGGTTGCTGTTGACCAAGAGTTCCTGAGGGCACAGCGGAAGGGTTTGAAGAGAAGAGAAGTGTGGCATTAGGGGATGAACAGACCCCTACGGGGATGAGAATCCTTGGGTTCTGAGGGATGACCAGAGTTGAGTGGACTTCTCTTTGGTGTTGACCGAAGTTAACAGGCATGTGAGGCCCGCTGGGCTGAGTCTCCCGTACGGGAAGGTGGACTCACAGGCAGGTAGGAAGTCAGTCCTGCAGCCGGAGTCTCTGATATGCCCCTTCTACTGTGGTGGCTTCAAGGCAGGCTGCTCTGACAGAGAGCACTGGCGTGGCCCTCCGTTCACTGGCAGAGGAGCGGTCTGCTGACTCTCCCCCCGCGTCTACTCATTGCCTTCTACTTAGCCCACGGGTTCTTGGCCAAAATCATGTGGGAAAATTGGCTCTGGATTTGGATGGACCTGGGGTGGCATTGTAGCTCCACCACGGTGTATACAGCTGGGTGTTCCAGAGCAAGTTTAACTTAATCTCTCTTCACAAATTCTCAGTTTCCTCATCTGTAAAATGGCGATAATATCTCCTACTTGGGGGGTTGTCGCGAGGCTGGATCCAGGCAGTATATGCACCGTACCTGGCACATTGCGAGTCCTCAGTGAGTGGCAGCTGTTGTTTTCAGTACCGTGCTCTCTCAGCATCTTCCTCAACTTACTCCCAGATGTTGTGTGTCCTCAGGCTGTTCTTTTGATAACCAAACTCTTCAGTAAGGCTAAACGGTGCGCCATCTCTCCAGATCTGTCTCTCCTTTTCCCTAATGCAACCTTAGTTTTCTTATTTCATATACTTTTAGAGCCCTCCCTGTTCTTTCCTTTTCTGATTCAGGCAATCAGTTCTTTGTTTGCATGGCTTTATGTATTCTTTCTCCAAGAAAGCATTTGTGTTTTCTTTTTTCTTTAAATTTAATTTAATATACAGCAGGTACTTATTAGTTATCTATTTTATACATATAAGTGTATATATGTCAATCCCAATCTCCCAATTCATCCCACCACCACCACCACCCCCGCTTTCTCCCCTTGGTGTCCATACATTTGTTCTCTACATCTGTGTCTCTATTTCTGGCTTACAAACCAGTTCATCTGTACCATTTTTCTAGATTCCACATGTATGTGTTAATATACGATATTTGTTTTTCTCTTTCTGACTTACTTCACTCTGTATGACAGTCTCTAGGTCCATCCACGTCTCTACAAATGACCCAATTTCGTTCCTTTTTATGGCTGAGTAATATTGTATTGTATATATGTACCACATCCTCTTTATCCATTCATCTGTCGATGGGCATTTAGGTTGTTCCCAGGACCTGGCTATTGTAAATGGTGCTGCAGTGAACATTGGGGTGCGTGTGTCTTTTTGAATTATGGTTTTCTCTGGGTATATGCCCAGTAGTGGGATTGCTGGGTCATATGGTAGTTCTGTTTTTGGTTTTTTAAGGAACCTCCATACTGTTCTCCATAGTGGCTGTATCAATTTACATTCCCACCAACAGTGCAAGAGGGTTCCCTTTTCTCCATACCCCCTCCAGCATTTGTTGTTTGTAGATTTTCTGATGATGCCCATTCTAACTGGTGTGAGATGATACCTCTTGTAGTTTTTTTTTTTTTTTTTTTTTTTGCGTTATGTGGGCCTCTCACTCTCGTGGCCTCTCTCGTTGCGGAGCACAGGCTCCGGACATGCTGGCTCAGCGGCCATGGCTTATGGGCCTAGCCGCTCTGCGGCATGTGGGATCTTCCTGGACCAGGGCACGAACCCGTGTCCCCTGCATCGGCAGGTGGACTCTCAACCACTGCGCCACCAGGGAAGCCCCTTCTTGTAGTTTTGATTTGCATTTCTCTAATAATTAGTGATGTTGAGCAGCTTTTCATGTGCTTCTTGGCCATCTGTATGTCTTCTTTGGAGAAATGTCTATTTAGGTCTTCTGCCCATTTTTTGATTGGGTTGTTTGTTTTTTAAATATGGAGCTGCATGAGCTGTTTATATATTTTGGAGATTTATCTTTTGCCCGTTGATTCTTTGCAAATATTTTCTCCCATTCTGAGGGTTGTCTTTGCGTCTTGTTTATAATTTCCTTTGCTGTGCAAAAGCTTTGAAGTTTCATTAGGTCCCATTTGTTTATTTTTGTTTTTCTTTCCCTTACTCTAGGAGGTGGGTCAAAAAGGATCTTGCTGTGATTTATGTCATAGAGTGTTCTGCCTATGTTTTCCTCTAAGACTTTTATAGTGCCCGGTCTTACATTTAGGTCTCTAATCGATTTTGAGTTTATTTTTGTATATGGTGTTAGGGAGCATTCCAATTTCATTCTTTTACATGTAGCTGTCCAGTCTCCCAGCACCACTTATTGAAGAGACTGTCTTTTCTCCATTGTATATCCTTGCCTCCTTTGTCATAGATTAGTTGACCATAGGTGTGTGGGTTTATCTCTGGGCTTTCTATCCTGTTCCATTGATCTATATTTCTGTTTTTGTGCCAGTACCATATTGTCTTGATTACTGTAGCTTTGTAGTATTGTCTGAAGTGAGAGAGACTGATTCCTTCAGCTCCTTTGATTTCCCTCAAGATTGCTTTGGCTATTCGGGGTCTTTTGTGTCTCCACACAAATTTTAAGAATTTTGTTCTAGTTCTGTAAAAAATGCCGTTGGTAATTTGATAGAGATTGCACTGAATCTGTAGATTGCTTTGGGTAGTATAGTCATTTTCACAATATTGATTCTTCCAATCCAAGAACATGGTTTATCTCTCCATCTGTTTGTGTCATCTTTGATTTCTTTTATCAGTGTCTTATAGTTTTCTGAGTACAGGTCTTTTACCTCCCTAGGTAGGTTTATTCCTAGGTATTTTATTCTTTTTGTTGCAATGGTGAATGGGATTGTTTCCTTAATTTCTCTTTCTGATTTTTCGTTGTTAGTGTATAGGAATGCAAGAGATTTCTGTGCATTAATTTTGTATCCTTCAACTTTACCAAATTCATTGATTAGCTCTAATAGTTTTCTGGTGGCATCTTTAGGATTCTCTATGTATAGTATCATGTCATCTGCCAACAGTGACAGTTTTACTTCGTCTTTTCCAATTTGGATTCCTTTTATTTCTTTTTCTTCTCTGGTTGCCGTGGCTAAGACTTCCAAAACTATGTTGAATAATAGTGGCAAGAGTGGACATCCTTGTCTTGTTCCTGAGCTTAGAGGAAATGCTTTCAGTTTATCACCATTGAGAACGATGTTTGCTGTGGGTTTGTCATATATGGGCTTTATTATGTTGAGGGAGGTTCCCTCTGTGCCCACTTTCTGAAGAGTTTTTATCATAAATGGGTGTTGAATTTGGTCAAAAGGTTTTTCTGCATCTATTGAGATGATCATATGGTTTTTATTCTTCAGTTTGTTAATATGTTGTATCACATTGATTGATTTGTGTATATTGAAGAATCCTTGCATCCCTGGGATCAATCCCACTTGATCATGGTGTATGATCCTTTTAATGTGCTGTTGGATTCTGTTTGCTGGTATTTTGCTGAGGATTGTTGCATCTATGTTAATCAGTGATATTGGTCTGTAATTTTCTTTTTTTGTAGTATCTTTGTCTGGTTTTGGTATCAGGGTGACAGTGGCCTCGTAGAATGAGTTTGGGAGTATTCCTTCCTCTGCAATTTTTTGGAAGAGTTTGAGAAGGATGGGTGTTAGCTCTTCTCTAAATGTTTGATAGAATTCACCTGTGAAGCCATCTGGTCCTGGACTTTTGTTTGTTGGAAGATTTTTAAGCACAGTTTCAATTTCATTACTTTTTATTGGTCTGTTCATATTTTCTATTTCTTCCTGGTTCAGTCTTGGAAGGTTATACCTTTCTAAGAATTTGTCCGTTTCTTCCAGGTTGTCCGTTTTATTGGCATAGAGTTGCTTGTAGTGGTCTCTTAGGATGCTTTGTATTTCTGCAGTGTCCATTGTAACTTCTCCTTTTTCATTTCTAATTTTATTGATTTGAGTCCTCTCCCTCTTTTTCTTGATGAATCTGGCTAAAGGTTTATCAATTTTGTTTATCTTCTCAAAGACCCCTCTTTTAGTTTTATTGATCTTTGCTATTGTTTTCTGTTTCTATTTCATTTATTTCTGCTCTGATCTTTATGATTTCTTTCCTTCTGCTATGGGTTTTGTTTGTTCTTCTTTCTCTTGTTCCTTTAGGTGTAAGGTTAGATTATTTGAGTTGTTTCTTGTTTCCTGAGGTGGGATTGTATTGCTAGAAACCTCCCTCTTAGAACTGGTTTTGCTGCATCCCATAGGTTTTGGGTCATCGTGGTTTCATTGTCATTTGCTTCTAGGTGTTTTTTGATTTCCTCTTTGATTTCCTCAGTGATCTCTTGGTTATGTAGTAATGTATTGTTTAGCCTCCATGTGTTTGTGTTTTTTATGTTTTTGTTTTCCCTGTAATTGATTTATAATCTCATAGCATTGTGGTCAGAAAAGATGCTTGATATGATTTCAATTTTCTTAAAATTACCAAGGCTTGATTTGTGACCCAGATGTGATCTATCCTGGAGAATGTTCCATGTGCACGTGAGAAGAAAGTGTAATCTGCTGTTTTCGGATGGAATGTCCTATAAATATCAATTAAATCTATGTGGTCTATTGTGTCATTTAACGCTTGTGTTTCCTTATTAATTTTCTGTCTGGATGATCTTTGCATTGGTGTAAGTGAGGTGTTAAAGTCCCCCACTATTATTGTGTTACTGTAGATTTACTCTTTTATAGCTGTTAGTTTTGCCTTATGTATTGAGGTGCTCCTATGTTGGGTGCATATATATTTATAAATGTTATATCTTCTTCTTCTTGGATTGATCCCTTGATCGTTACGTAGTGTCTTTCCTTGGCTCTTGTAACATTCTTTATTTTAAAGTCTATTTTATCTGATATGAGGATTGCTACTCCAGCTTTCTTTTGATTTCCATTTGCATGGCATATCTTTTTCCATCCCCTCACTTTCAGTCTGTATGTGTCCCTAGGTCTGAAGTGGGTCTCTTGTAGACAGCATATATATGGGTCTTGTTTTTGTATCCATTCAGCCAGTCTGTGTCTTTTGGTTGGAACATTTAATCCTTTCACATTTAAGGTAATTATTGATGTGTATGTCCCTAGTACTATTTTCTTAATTGTTATGGGTTTGTTTTTGTAGGTCCTTTTCTTCTCTTGTGTTTCCCACTTAGAGAAGTTCCTTTAGCATTTGTTGTAGAGCTGGTTTGGCGGTGCTGAATTCTCTTAGCTTTTGCTTGTCTGTGAAGCTTTTGATTTCTCCATTGAATCTGCATGAGGTCCTTGCCGGGTAGAGTAATCTTGGTTGTAGGTTTTTCTCCTTCATCATTTTAAGTATGTCCTGCCACTCCCTTCTGGCTTGCAGAGTTTCTGCTGAAAGATCAGGTGTTAACCTTATGGGGATTCCCTTGTGTGTTATTTGTCGTTTTTCCATTGCTGCTTTTCATAATTTTTCTTTGTCTTTAATTTTTGTCAATTTGATTATTATGTGTCTTGATGTGTTTCTCCTTGGGTTTATCCTGCCTGGGACTCTCTGCGCTTCCTGGACTTGGGTGGCTATTTCCTTTCCCATGTTAGGGAAGTTTTCGACTATAATCTCTTGAAATATTTTCTCTGGTCCTTTTTCTCTCTCTTCACCTTCTGGGACCCCTATAATGCAAATATTGTTGTGTTTAATGTTGTCCCAGAGGTCTCTTAGGCTGTCTTCATTTCTTTTCATTCTTTTTTCTTTACTCAGTTCTGCAGCAGTGAATTCCAGCATTCTGTCTTCCAGGTCACTTATCCGTTCTTCTGCCTCAGTTATTCTGCTATTGATTCCTTCTAGTGTAGTTTTCATTTCAGTTATTGTATTGCTCATCTCTGTTTGTTCTTTAATTCTTCTAGGTCTTTGTTAAACATTTATTGCATTTTCTCGATCTTTGCCTCCATTCTTTTTCCGAGGTCCTCGATCATCTTCACTATCATTATTGTGAACTCTTCTTCTGGAAGGTTGCCTATCTCCACTTCATTTAGTTGTTTTTCTGAGGTTTTATCTTGTTTCTTCATCTCCTACATAGTCCTCTGCCTTTTCGTTTTGTCTATCATCCTGTGAATGTGGTTTTCGTTCCACAGGCTGCAGGATTGTAGTTCTTTTTGCTTCTGCTGTCTGCCCTCTCAGCATTTGTGTTTTAACTTCAGTGCTATAATCCAACAGAATGAAAGCACCTCATCCTTCCCACGTAATTGTGGCCCTCTCATCGTCTGAGAATAGCATTGTAAAGTGTGGTCCATGAACAAGCAGCCTGGGCACCACCCTGGAATTTGCTAGAAAATTAGACCTAACTCCAGACCTACTGTATCAGAATTACTGTAGCAATACCCCCAGGTGGTGCATATACACACTCAAGGCTGAGCTGCACTGCTAGAGTAAGGAGCCCAAGTGAGGGCTCTTTTAGCAGAAGAAGGGTTAGTGTTCAAGGTCCTAGTAAGGCAACACCCAGAGAAGCTCCTTCACAGTCCCAGGGAAGGAGCTCCCATCCCTGCCACAAGGAGAAGATGGCATCTCCTGGGGTCCCAGCTGCCATGCAGGATCTCTGGAGCTTCCGGGAGAATCAGACTCCTGTGACTGGAATCAGAGAGCTAATTGTCCCCATGTGGCTCCATTGCCTGCCAGTTGCAAGGGGAGTGACAAGACTCCCCAAGGAGCTAACCAAATGTAAAGAAAAAGGAGCCAAAGGCAAGGAGGGATGAGGAACTAAAAGCTGATGCCTGGGAGTTTAGCTGTTAGAAATGTAACAGCTTCCTGCCGAAAAGTGCAGGGGAGAGAGCAGCAGCTGAGAATCAATCCATCTTCTTCTCAGTTCACCTGTCCTTCAGCCACATCCTGCCTAGCAACAGTTGTCAGCATGAGCTCCAGCCACCAGTCCCTCTTTGGACAGTGATGGGGAGATGAATTTAGCCCCGAGAAGGCCTGGAGTCAGGGTGTCCACAGGGAGGCAGGTCGTCTAATCGTTGGGACAGTTCCCTGGAAAACGAGGGGGCAGAGCATATCATGGGGCTGCCACTTAGAGGCAAGGAGTTGATGGGGGAAGGGCCTGGATTGTAGGAAGCAGGTGAAGTTTATCTTCAGCTCCCGTCCTCTGCCCCTCCAGTCACGCTGAATGATGCTACCAGTAACATTGCCACCTCTACATCTACGTGATACATTAAGCCTTCCAAAGTGTTTCTGTAACCATGATGTCATTTCATTCTCCCAATGACACTGAGTGACTGGGATCAGAGACAGATGAATTAAGATGTGGGCTGGCCGTCCAGACTCAGCCAGGATGTGGAGAGCTTTGGCTGCAGGGTTGGGCCAACCCTGCGATGGAGACTGAATAGCCAGAGGATCCAGGACCCTGAGTGGGTGTGGGTGTGGGTGCTGGGATTGTGGGCCCTGTGCAAGAAATTTGGCTCTAGCCGAGGCCCTCATTGGCCTCCACCTTGGAGTCTGGGCTGGAGGAGGATCAGAGACCTAGCCTATTTGGCAGGACAGTTAGCGAGTGTGAGGCCATAATGGATGTGAAAGCACCATTTTTCTGATGAGGTAATGGGTGTAAAAATGAAAAAAACACATGGCTATAAGGTGTCGTTATCATTTGGCAGAAGATAAAAGGCTAGACCTTTACCCGGGTCACTGACTAGAGAGGGCAAGCCTGGCGCAGGGTGAAGGGACACCTCTGGGGGCCTTGGGTAGGAAAGGGACAGATTGAAGGCACTGCGTGCTTTGGGGCAAACAGAAGAAAATAGCAGATCCCAGAAACAAAGCTGGGTAGAGGGTGGGGAGAGAGGACCATAAGCTTTGGCTGCTTCATAGTTTTGTTCAGGGTTGCCCTGTTCGAAGGGACCGGAAGGCAGAAGCCAAGCATCTTTCAAAGTGCGTATTTCCCCCAGGATGGCAGTCATGTGACCCGTGGACAGCTGAGCTCCCGTCATCCGTCACCGCTTGACTTCAGTGTCACTCCCAAGTCTCTAGGCACTCAGCAAATTTCAGAGGGACTGAGCCGCAGACACTGAAAGATGCAGACCCCATGAGGGCAGGGACAGCTTCCATTTGCATTGCAAAATGGCCTTCTGGTCAGTTAAAGGAGGTATTTCTTCCCTGACCACAGAAGCTGGGAAGGCCCAGACAGTGTGAAAACATGGCTGCTTGCAGAACTGGGGGAGGATCAAATTAGGGACAGGTAGTCCAGCTCTGTTAGGGACAAGCCGGGGACAAATGTGCTCCAGTCGCACCTGGAGACATGCCTGTGACTGTGGGAGAAATAGCCAGGTCCCTTGTGGGGAGATGGGGGCCACCCACAGACAGAGCTTAGCCTCTTGTCACTCTTCGCATCACTGCCCTTTCCTGGCCATCCAGCACGGTTCCCGTCTCCTCCTGGGAGCCCTCTCTGGTCCTCCACCCCCTTCTCTGAACACACAATTTGGGCCTTAATCGTGGACTTCATATACTATTCTCAGTTACCACTCTAATTCTCTTGTTCAGTGTACACTTGTCTCTCTGACCTGCCCCCTCTCCCCCCGCGCCCCCTGCTAGACTGGAAGATCTTTTTTTGTGTGTGTGTGGTACGCAGGCCTCTCACTGTTGTGGCCTCTCCGGTTGCGGAGCACAGGCTCCGGACGTGCAGGCTCAGCAGCCATGGCTCACGGGCCCAGCCGCTCCGCGGCATGTGGGATCTTCCTAGAGCGGGACACGAACCCGCCTCCCCTGCATCGGCAGGCGGACTCTCAACCACTGCGCCACCAGGGAAGCCCTAGACTGGAAGATCTTTGAAGGCAGAGATCTGTAACTTCTTGGGCCCCCCAAAGCTCCAGCTGTGTGAGTAGGCCCTCGATAAATACCTGTTGATGGAGTAACATAGTCAAAACAGGAAAGCAGAACACTTGGGTCACAAAAGGCTCTTAGCTTGTTGGGTCCCCTGGCACCAGGAGTGTCTGTTTTCACGAGGATTGGTGGTGCCTCAAGGCCCAATGGAGACTGGCGTGTCATCAGCTTTGGAAAAAGAAAAAGGCAGCAAAACCGAGGCTGCAGTGGCCCAGGGGCCCTGCATGCAGGACAGGGTAGCAAGCACTCCCACGGGTGCCTGGATCTTCCTTGCAGTGTCCCTGCTCCCCATGCCCCAGGATGTGCAGCCCGACAGGCTCTCATCGTCCAGATTGCCCTGGCTGGTGCCCTTGGCGGAAATGAGCTGGTGTCATCCCAAGAAGAGGCCCCTTTAGTGCCACTGAGTTGAGGTCGGATGACAGGAGGCAAAGGGCTCGTTTGGGAAGCAGCTGTAGGGGTGAGGCAAGATGGCGGCTACAGGAAGATGTTCTCTGGCTCCCTTCGAGGCCAAGTGCCTGCCTGCCTGCTACCAGGAGCAGAAATGAGAGAGGTGCCAGCCTGAGGCCACCCTCACTGAGCCCCTGTCCTGGGAGGGTCCCTATCCAGAACACCGGCCAGCCAGGTTCCAGCTTCCAAGTGACTTTCTGTTGAAGAGTGACCATTTGTCTTACCAGCATGAGAGGGAAGGAGCCAGTTTCTGAACTCATCTTCAGCAGGCTTGACCTCATCTTAGCAGCTCCTTCCACCTCCCTCAGGGGCACCAGACAGGGCCCAAGCCAGCGTGAGTGCAGCCAGAGTTGATGTGGTCGGAGTCAGACCAGCCACAGTCCGTCTTCCTGCCTGAGTTCTTCTGTGAGAGAGACAAGCCCGGGACTGTGAATTTCTCTCTTATACGATTACTCTAAACCTACCGAATCTGCGTCCTGATAAACAACCTAATTGCTTACAACCACTTGCTCCCGAGGAATCTGGGATTCTTCGCTAGTCAACAATCACTCTCACAGTGTCAGAACCTCCCACTTCTTTTCCAAACCTTACACTAGTTTGATTAATTAGCTCCTGGCCCTCTGTATCTTGTTCACAAGGGCACTGCCTGGAACCTTAAGTTTTGAGAATATACACACCTAGGCTAGGAAACTCAATCCCTTTTATTAGGCCAATTCAGGGGGCTGAGGCTCTGGGCCTCTTGGGTCTGGTCCGCTCTCTTCTATCTCCACCTGCCCTCTCCTGCCTGCTGGCCATTTGTTCCCCTTTTTGCCTCTTCCCTTGCCCCCGCACACAGTGCCTTCACAAAGCCCAGGGTCCCCCACGCCCTCACCCCTTAGGGCTCTTCATTCAGATAGTGAGCTCAGAGCCATCCTTGCCTTCAGGATGCTTCACCCTGGCCCTTACTGTAGACCCTCTGTAAAGTCCTAGTTTAATTCCTAACCTTCAGTAAGTTGCGCCGTCAGCATCAGGAGTGCTATCTATAATCTCCCCCGAGTCCTGAGGCAGAGATTTCTCTTCTCCCAGCTCGTCTGGGTTCGGTCTTCCGGCAGCCACAGGAGGCAGCTCCCCCTTCTTGCCCATGGGAGCCGCTCTCCAGCTATCCCATTAGCTGAAATAAGCTGGCGTTATGCACGGTTGTGTGTGTAGGTGCGGGTCCTCCACATGAGCCCGTTTGTTTACATATGGCATCTCAATAGTTTATTTTTATATATAACCTAAGGGACATTAAAGTTTAAGATTACACAAGGACTTCCTGAAGGTGCTCCACATTCTGAAATGACTTCACATTCCTTCCCCACTTCCTTGCCTGTTTTGTGGTCCCTTCCCTCAAGGTTCTGCTTTCTCTTAGGGAGTTAATAGCCAGTTCAATGGGTGATAACCTTTTGAACTAACTAGCTGTTAGTCCTTTTTAGGACTGACTCTAATGTCAGGCTCCATGACGCCAGTTTCCTCTGTTGGCCCTGGCCCTGTAGACAAGTGGCTTCTCCTTTCTAGACTCTTCTTTCTCCAGTCTGAAATATGAGGCAGTCCTCACCTCTGCTGGTGCCGGAGGATGTAGGAAGTGATGTGCGTGAACTCCCTGGTGCCATGGGCAGCACCCTTATCGGTGTCCCTCCCAGCTGCTTCTGAGGCTTAGTTGCCTTTGCGTCTTGTTTTGCTCCCGTCTTCCCTTCCCCTCAGTCATGTGATACAGGAAGAGAGCGCAAATGATATGGAATGTGAGCAGCTGCCAGCAGAGACGCTGCGACAAGTGACCATTCACCGGGACCCTATATATGGCTTTGGCTTCGTGGCCGGCAGTGAGAGGCCTGTGGTGGTGCGATCTGTGAGGCCAGGTAGGTGTCCCTCAGAGTGTCCCCGTGGCCCTGGCTCCTACCCCCCCAACACCCACACATCGCCCCAAAGAGCAGAGCACCCGAGTATACTGTGTTGCCAAGGAACTCATGAAGAGTGGGTGAAGACTTGCCAACCAGTACCTGTGTGACGGAGCTAGGCTTTTAAGACTTACCCACACACACCACCGAGGCTGCTTGGGCTCTAGACAGAGGCTGTAGCTGATGGTTTGGTAGGGTCTGGGTCTTAATAAAACTTCCCTTTGCACAGAACCTTCATAGGAGAGCCATACTGCCTTGGATGAGGAATACTCATCCGATTCAATTCAACAAATATGTATTGATCGCCTACTCTAAGCCCAGCAAGGTTATAGGGAAATACAAGACAGAGTTCCTGTCCCCAAGAATCTAACCATCAGGCTCTGGAGACTAGTACACGTTCATGAAATAGGTCATCCATTAAAGACTGGAGTCAGGATATAGACCACAGGTGGGAGAGGAGAGTGAAATCTCTGAATGCCACAGTGGCAATACAACACCTACCATTGATGTAGGTAGTACTGTGTGCTTTACATCATCTTGTTCAATCCTCACAGCTGCGCCCACAAGGTAAGTAATACCATTCCTATTTTACAAATGAGGAAACTGAGGCATAGAGGAAGGGAAATGACTTGTCCAGGGTCACTCTGCTAGGAAGCAGCAGAGCTAGGATTTGCACTTAAGCCCGTGTGATGCCATGCGGGGGGGAGCAGGGCTTGAATGGGACCATGCGGGGTGGACCAAGCGAGAACCCCACCGGAACTGTAAAGCCTGCTGTCACGAATGAAATGGGAAAGGGCCTGAGCACTGTTTTGTTCTGAATCTTGCTCGGCATGGACAGAAAAGACAGACCGAAAGGAGCTCTATTCCTGACTTGCTGGGCCTGAGGCATTAGATGTTTACAACAGTTTCTCGCTCTGTCAAGAGGAGCAGCCGGAGTACAAACTGGTCTAGCAGAAATTTGATGAATTTTGCAATCCTCCAAGGAAAAGAAAAAGATTTTTGTAAGCTCACTCTTCAACTAGAGGGCATAAAGTAAAAAAGCAATTCAGTACAAGAGTTCATGGCTGACCTAAGGCTCCCGAGTCAGTCATGCAGTTTGGCGAAAGGTTTTTGAGTCTCTGATCAGAAATCAAATCTGTCCTGGGAAAGAGGAACCCAGATAAAACTTAGTAACAGACCACCAGGAGCCCCTGGTTTAACTTCAGAGGAGACAGAATCCATAAGGTTGCTGCAGGTGGTATGAGAATGTAGAAGAAGGGGTTGGAAAAGTGGAGAGAAGGAAAGCCACAAGGGAGACCACAGGAGGCCACGGGGCCGGCAGGCTGATTGCAGAGAACTTGTTTTTGAGAGAGCAAGAAAAGAGAAGATGCATCCTATAGAGGAAGTTATGGTTGAAGAAGCCAACAAACCATTCCGTGAAAATAGTAGTAAACTGAGCTTACGACTGCATCAGAGACCAAGGCTTGTGATGGAGATTGAGTTCCATGAGGAGCTCCTCCATTAAAAGGAAGGAAGGAAGGAGGGATGGATGGATGGAAGGAAGGAAGGGAGGAAGCAAAGAAGGGAGGGAGGGAATAGGTAGAGTGGCCTCTACCTAAAAGATTGGCAGAATTGGCAGAAGTAGATAGGAGGAATGAAATGAGTTGAAGGAATTGTCCCTTGGAGGATATGATAACTACCATTTATTGAATTCTTACCAACATCAATCAGCTGTTTTAAGTGCTATACATTCATCATCCCATTTATCCTCCCAACATTCTCATGATGTTACGTTTCCATTTCACAGATGAGGAAAGAAAGATTCAGAGAGATTAAATGTCTCGTCCACAACTAGTGAATTGCAGATATGAGGTTAAGAGTCTGGGCCTGGCTGGCTGGCTGCAAAGAGTGGACTCTTCACCACCATGCTCCCCATTTCTGAAGTCACTGTGCTGTCAGGAGACTGGGCCTGCTGGCTGAGCCACACTTAGCTCACAGGCCCCACTCTGCAGAGCCGCTGAGCTGTGCTCAGGTGACACAGTGGCCTTGTTGTTGTTCATGTTTGTGGAATTTGCGCAGCACACTTCTTTGTAGAGAGAGGAATAGTTGGGATCTGGCCCTTTTGAGTGGATCCCAGTAAGCGTCCAGGCTGGGTTGAGAGAGGCATGTCGTTAAACATCCCTTTCAGGTTTGAGTTAAGCTGGGTCCAACTTCTCGTTCTCCCTGAATCTCTAAAAAGCTTTCCTCCAAGAAGGTCTTTGCTAAACACCACGAGCAGCATAGCCCGGGGCACCCCTCAAACCCACCCTTCACCCCAACCAGGAAGGTAAGGCCCTCAGGCAGGTCTGCTTTCTAAACCTTGACGGTAGAGATGGGAAGGAGGGAAAGGAAATTTCCAAGTGCCTGTGATTTAGGGTCTATGCCTTGTTCCCCTCATTTCTTGGAGAGTAGCATGTCTCAGAGGTGAAAGAAAATAAACCCTTCAGGTCTTTTAGTCCATCCCCTTGTCTCCAGGCAAGTGAGCGCCTACATCCTTCCAGACCAGTGAGTTTGGATATTGTTCAAGTAAGAAGATTCCTCGCCCCCTCCCATCACCTGTAGCCCCTCCAATAGTCTGGAAGCCATTCTCTGTGCCCAAGCAGATCCCTCCTGGTGAAACGGAAGTCTGTGCTCCTCTCTAGACCCAAGCCAGGAAGCACACATGAACCTCGTCTGAGCACCAGGCCTTTGCTACCACACCACTCCCAGCCAAAGGAGGGCCACTCCATTCTCTTTCTCCAGTCCTCTGCCCTCCATCCACAACAGGCAGCAGTGGCCCGGGGCTCAAACAGCGGCCCTGCCACTGGTGCCACGCGGCCCACAGCGTCGCCTGCACCCACGTCAGCTCCCTCAGGCAGTGTCAACTCCCTCCCACCCAGGCCTGCGCTTTCCCAACCCTCACGCCTGTCTCCTCTCCTCTGCAGGAGGCCCCTCTGAGGACAAGCTCCTGGCTGGTGACCAGATTGTGGCTATTAATGAGGAGGACGTGAGCGAAGCCCCCAGGGAGAGGTTCATAGAACTCATCAGGTAATAGGGCCTTGGCAAGAGCTGAGTACGGCCCTCCCCATCCCACCAGTGGCGTAGCCATGGCTGCCACAGCTCTCCCTGGCCCTGAGAGAGGAGCCCTCCCAGGAAGGGCAGCCCGAGCCAGGGTTCCTGGCTACGCAGGACATTCGGGGCCCAAGGGCCCTCACACACTCTGGCTTAGCCTCGTCCAGTGATGTGAGCAGACATCACCGCTCACATCACTGGACAGCCTCCTGCCAGAGCTCACCTCACCTCCCTCCACCCAACTACTCCCCTTACCCATGCCCTTTGGTTTTCGACTTGCTGTGCAGTAAGTGACCAATGAGAACAAGTGAGTGACCAATGAGAACAATGAGTGACCAATGAGACAGACCAAGTGAGCAGTGAGAACCAAACAAGCCATTCAAAGGACATTCTGAGATAAGTACAATGTGACCAAGTCACTGTTTCCCATCCTCCCCCCAAAAAAAAACACAAGAAGAAAATCCAAATCCCTGGCCAGTGGGTTGAAGGAGGGAACCTGCCATTGTGGATTTTGCTCACAGTGTGTGTGACCCCTTAGTTCCCTCCCCATATGGGGGCAGGTGAGAGAGAGAAAGGGGTGTTAGCGGGACCACCACCCTCTGTCCGTGGAGTAATCACATTGACTTTTCCTCTCCTTTACCTCTATACACACCAAGCCACCACATACCACACACACACACACACACACACACACACACACACACACACACACACCCCACATACCACACACACACACACACATCATGCACTACAAACATGCCTGCTCTCACACACACACACACCACATACCACACACACACACACACACACCATGCCGCTACATACCTTCCCACACACACCATGCCACCACATACCACATACATACACACCATGCATACCACATACTACACACCCACCCACATGCACACCATACACACACACACACAAAACGTGGCACCACACACACACACACCCCCACATACCACACACACACACATGCACTATAAACATGCCTGCACACACACACACACACACACCCCCCACATACCACACACACACACATCATGCACTACAAACATGCCTGCACACGCGCGCGCACACACACACACACACACACATACCGTAGGCACTCCCACATGCCCACCACATGCACACACAGCACCCCCACGCCCCCTTGCATACACGTGTTGATAAGGAATGAGATGGTAGAGACGATGGCTCTAGATTCCACGGGCTGACCTCAGTTTGGAGGACCTGGGCTGTCTCCCCTCAAATGGAACCCTGTGCTCGCCCTCCCGCTCTCCCTCTCTGCCTGCTGTAGTCTGTTCCATCTCGGCGTCCGTCTCCTCAACCCTTCTTGATTTGGAGTGTTTCCATCCCACTTGTCTTTCTTGTTCTCCCAAAGCCCACCTGCCTCCAGACCCCCTCCCTCCCCTTCAAAGGCAGAGGAGCAGTACCCCCTTGCTAGCTCTGGAGGGGTTTGCAATACTCCCTCCTGAAGTCCAGAGCAGGTCTTCCTTTACATGCTCCCCCTCCAGCTTAATATCGTGGAATGTGTCTGGTCCCTGATGACCCTTAGTTTGTCTCTTCTCCAAGTTCAGTTTGTCCATTGCATTCCCCCACTCTCCACCCTTCACCCTTCACACTCCACCACCACACCAATATGGGGTGAGTTCTTTCAATCCCATCAGGGTATACTGGCGTTCTTTCAGGCTGACCCCTCGGAAATCTTTGCTTTGCTTCTAGTGGATATCTTTGCACCCCAGAACAAGGTAGCCTGATTTTGTGAGGGAGCCCAGAGCATTTTCTGGGTCAAGACAGAGCTCACTCATTTGATAACCTCAGGGGCTAGCAGATCATTCATTCATTCAGTAAATATTTATTATAATGAGTGTCTACTGTGCATGAGGCATTGTTCTAGGCACTAAATATACAGCAGTGAATAAGCTAGATGAAAATCCTTGCCCATTGGAGTTTACATTCTAGTGGAAGGAGACACACCGTAAGCAATAAACATGATAAATAAGTATTGTACAGTATACTAGAAGTTGCTGAATGTTATTGAAGAATAGAAAGGGGATCAGGATAAAGAAGATCAGGAATGCTGGGCACAGGGGTGCAGAGTGCAACTTTAAATAGCACGGCCAGTGTCGGCCTCAATGAGGAGGTGACATTTGAAGAAAGACTTGGAGACTTCCCTGGCGGTCTAGTGGTTAGGACTCCATGCTTCCACTGCACAAGTTTGATCCTAAGATCCTGCATGCCGCGCAGCGTCGCCAAAAAAAAAAAAAAAAAAAAAAGACTTGAAGAAAATGAGGATGTTAGAGAAGGCAAGAAGAACCCAGCGTAAAGGCCCTAAAGCAGGAGTGTGTCTGGTGTGTTTGGGGAACAGGGGAGAAGCCAGCGTGTGGAGTGGGGTAAAGAAGGGGGAGAGTTGTAGCTACTGCAAGGACTTTGGCTTTGCTCTACATGACATGGGGAGACGTGGCAGGGGCCGGAGTACAGGAGTCACATAATCCGATTTACACTAGGCACCTGCCCTGGTCAAGAGACAGGATTTTCTATGGTGTTTTCCCTGGAATACAACTCCTTCCTTCCCCTGGGAGCTTCCCAGACCCTGCAGATGATTCATCCCTGGACTCTGCCTCATTGAATATGGGAAATGGTCCAAGTCCTTGAGCAGGGAGCCTTGGCCTTTCTTGAATACCCAGAATCAAGGGCATCTTGACTCTGCTTCCTGAACACCTTTGTTCCCAGAAACATTTGAAAAAGGCCAACGAAGAGAGGGGAAGCTCCTTCAAGGCGAACTCTTTCCATTCCTTCAGTTCTTTTAAAGGATTATGTATTCCTGGAAGAGAATTTTCATACCTCACAGCTTGTTGGATCATTGGCGTAATTCTTGTCTGAAGAGTTTCAAATTCTTCATCCTTTTGAATATTTGCTATCTGGAGAGTCTTGCCTTCCATCTGTTGCTTCCTGGCTCTCATTTTTTTGGTCCTTCAATTAAAACACATCTGCTGAGTATGAGTCATGATGACCAAATGACCTCCTTTGGGTTTTTCCTTTCAGTTTCTCCTCTTGCTTAAATACCAAATTGCCAATAATCATGGTACACATTTCCCAGGACTCTGACTGTGCTCCCTTTGAGTTTCATAATTCAGGTCTTTAGTTTTCCTTGAGAACTTTTTAGCCTATAGATAAAATTGCTCCTAGGGTTTGAGGATTTCTACAGAGAGAATGTGAGAAGGAATATTAAAAAAGACCTGAAAAATGACAACCCCAGAGATAATGGTAATACCGTCTTCAGACGCCTGTGTGAACCTATATGTATGGCGTATGTCAGCCGCCACAAATGATGGCAGGCGAGGCAGCCATGCACATATTTAGATTGCCCTCTGTCCTAATCCATGTACCTGAATGCAGCCCAGGGGAGAATTCTGGTGTTGCTTCTTGTGCTAGATGAGTACCCAGTGCATGATACACTACTCTCCTGTTCCCTCTTCTCTCTGTAGGAACGCTAAGGAATTCATCGTTCTTACAGTTCTGCACACTCATCAGGTGAGTGAGCCTCTTTGCCATCCGCCCTTCCTCCTGACTGAGACAAGAGTATCCCCATATCGGAAAGTTATAGCCATGGGAGAAGGGGAGGAGAGAGACGAAGACCAACATTGTTGTGAGCCAGGGATTTAGGAGTGAACTTAGAAGCATACTTTCGGAACATCTTGTCTACACTCACATCCCAGACTTGAGGATTTTGAAGGGCTACACAGTGCCTTGTTCTGTCTTGTGCTCTCTGCTTTGCCCCACTTAAGCTGCCCCACCCCTGCCCCAGTTCCAGACATATTTTCTACCTCCTTTTTGCTGTGCCCCATCAAAATTTCCCTGTCCAGTGTCCGATTCCCTTAATCCTTGCAGATGGTGGATGCTAATCTTATTTACTCATTCACACAGGTGTATACTAAATGGCCTACAATATGTGAGACACAGCACTGTTTTGGGGGATTTACTGTAAAGTTGCTGGGGAGGTACAGTTGGACAAACAGGTTCATCTTTGTCCAGGTTCAGTCACTAACTGGCTATGTGACCCTGCGTGAGTTAGTTCCCTTTTCTGAACCTGTTTCATCATCTGTAAATTGAGGGATTTAGACTAGAACAGTGTTCCCTGAACTTGCCTGATCATAATAGTCACCAGGACTGTTTATTAAAAGTGAAAGTCGGGCTTCCCTGGTGGCGCGGTGGTTGAGAGTCCGCCTGCCGATGCAGGGGACACGGGTTCGTGCCCCGGTCCGGGAAGATCCCACGTGCCGCGGAGCGGCTGGGCCTGTGAGCCATGGCCGCTGGGCCTGCGCGTCCGGAGCCTGTGCTCCGCAACGGGAGAGGCCACAACAGTGAGAGGCCCGTGTACCGCAAAAAAAAAAAAAAAAGTGAAAGTCCCCAGACCCTTCTCAAAAGTTGAAATCAGAAGGCCCAGTGTCCATTGCTAGTCACATCCTTTTAGTCATCTTAACTCAAATTCACAAACCCAGGTGCAAAACTTCTGCATGCAAAACTCAGGGCCCTCCTCCCACCTCCAGCCTAGTTGTCCCTTTCCAGTGTCCCCAACTCTACCCTGCACCCCAGCACTTATGTCCCAACCCCATCGCATAGCCACAGGGGAGGTCACATCTGTTGGGGATGGGAGACATGAAATCAGAGGAGACTTCACAGAGGAGGCTGCACCTGAGCTCTACCTTGAGAGGTGGGGCAGGATTTCCCAGGCACAGATGGAGGGAAAGATTACCCAGAGAGAGATGACATTTCTGTGCAAAGCGAGGGGCAGTGCATAGATGCAAGGCATGGGCTCACGAGTCTGGAAGACGGGGTTCAAATCAAACTCTGGCATTTACTGCCTCTCCTCATGGCCCCCAGCCATCTTCTGTGTCAATGTGAACCACACACACAAACATACAGACACGCTTTCTGGTATTTAGGCCTTTCTCAATTCCAATTCTCCTGTCTCAGGGCTTGCAAGCTCTACCCCTCAGTGGGTGTTACCAATAGGCCCCTCCCTCCCCACCTTACTGCACATGATTAGTTGCCTAGTGGGCAGTGGGCAGTCAGCCCTCATTCCCCAATCACCTGCCATGAAAATGGCTACCAGTTCCCCCCAAAAATGATGCTTGTGGCGTGGTTGGAATTTACCTCTCTGATCAGAGACCCATTGTGGGTTACTTTGTTAGTCAGGTCTCCTCAAATGTCACTTCCTTGTACAAACCTTCCTGGACTATCCTTTCTAAGATAGAATCTACCTGCCACTATCTCCTGATACTGCTTAATTTTCCTAGCAGAGCTGAAATATTATATTTTTTTAACTTTTTGTTTTGAAATCATTGTAGAGTCACAGGAGGTTGCAAAGCTAGTACAGTGACATCCTTTACCATGTTTCTCCCAGTGGCTACATGTTACATACCTACAGTACCATATCAGAACTGGGGCACTGATGTCAGTACAATGTGTGCGTAAGTTTCAGTGTCACTCTATCACATGTGTGGCTTCGTGTATCAACACAGTCAAGATACTGGACAGTTCTATCACTGAAAGGATCCCACATGTTGCCCTTTTATGGTGCCCCTACTCACCACCCTCAATCCCTGTCAACCACTAGTCTGTTTTCCATTTCTGTAATTTCATCCTTTCAAGAATATTATATAAATGGAATCATAGAGTATGTAACCTTTGGTGGTTGGCTTTTTTCACTCAGCACAATGCCCTTGAGATTCATCCAAGCCATTGCTTGTATTAATAGTTTGCTCCTTTTTATTGCTGAATAGTATTCCATGGTATGGATGTACCACTGTTTGGTCATCCACCCATTGAAGGACATTGGGGTTGCTTCCAGACTTTGGCTAGCCCAGTTAAAGCTGCTATAAACATTCATGTACAGGTTTTTGTGTGTGTGAGCATTAAGTTTTCATTTCTCTGGGACAAATGCCCAAAAGTGTGATTGTTCAGTCATATATTAAATGTATGTTTAATTTATTAAGAAACTGCCAGGCTACTTTGCAGAGTGGCTGTATCATTTTACATTCCCATGAAACATTATACTTATAGGTGTTTATTGTCTGTCTCCCTCAATAGAATGTCAACTCCACAACACTTCAGAACCTCATTTTCTCCTGGTGAAATAAAGAAAATCGAATCTACCAGGATGAGTTGTTTTTAGAATTTAAGATTATAATCTATGTGAGATACACACACACACACACACACACACACACACACACACACACACACACACACTTCCCCCAGGAACAACTGTTCAGTATTCATTAGTTCAGCGCTCACACAACTATGAATAACAGAAATCAACCGAGAGAATCTTCTCTCACGTTAAAGTGAGAGCTTCTTGAAGACCCCCAGCACATGTTCACTGTTACAGCTCCTACATCACAGAACACGGTAGCACTTGGCATCTCATGGGTGCCTCTTACCAGACTCTCATGTTCAAGCTTGACAGTCTCCAGAAGAAAATCTCCTGATGGGTCCAGGTTGTGGCCCAAGAATCTGTACTTTTGATAAGAGCCACAAGTAATTCTGATGCTCAGTAGAATTTGGGAAACATTGAACCAGACAATCTTTAAGGCCCCTGCCACTCCTACATTCTGTGGCTGATAATGGTCTAATACGGTGGTTCTCTACTGGTTATACATTTGAACCTCCTGAGAAGCTCTTAAACATATTGATCCTTGGGGTCTAGCCTCGGACCAATTGAATGAGAAGCTCTGGGGATGGAGCCCAGGTATTGATCTTTTGAAAACTCTCCCCAAATGATTCTGATATGTAGCCAGGGTACACAGTCTAATGTGTAGTCTCTTTCTGATGGCATTTTCCTTTTAAAGGAGTGACTGTTACCATGACAGATCATTGGGGAGTATCTTGGGCAGTCATAGGGAATCCTTTCCCAGGGACCCTCAAACCATACTGCATAGATAGCCACTTATTAAGTCTATATGTATTTAAGAGTGTTCTTTAATCTTTGAGTGACCAACTATTCCCCGTGATTGACTGAATATGTATTCATTTTGGTACCCTTAGACCTTGTCACATCGTATGCCCTCAATAAATATTTTAAAATAAAGTACTGGCTTGTGTCCTAGAATAGCCCTGGCAAAGCAAGCAGACAGTCCCTTCAGATGAAACCCTAGTTTTCTGGTTTTGAAAACTTAGCCTGTACCCAAAGAGTCTCAGTCCCCTCTGCTTGGAACCACCTGTCCAGAAAAAAAGCCAAAATAATGGGAACCACCGCAGAAGAATTAGTTTCCACAGAGCTTCTTCAGTATACTGCTTGGCAGAGAGTAGGTACTCAAACCCTATCTGCTGAATTGATGAAGTAATTTGATATTAACCCTAGCAATCAACTACTGCCTTCTATTTGCCTACTCTGCGCTTGGTGCTAGGGGAAGACACAGCAATATAAAATGTCATCTCTTCTTTTGCAGCCTGGTTAGGGAGATGAGCAATGATGGTGTGGATTCACGAGGAGTACTACAGGAAACCCAGGGAGGGGAATGACGAGGTTGGGGAAGGGTTCAGGACCAAGGTAGAGTTTGAGCTGGGTTTTAGAGGTGGCATTTAGCTGAGCAAAAGGGACGCTGGGGACCCTGAAGGGTGGGGGTGGTGAAGAGATAGCATGAGGTAGACACAGAAGTGGGAAGAAGCCCCATGTGTCCAGGGAGCTGTGGGCAGAACACCCGACTAGGCGATAGATGGGGAGTGAGGGTTATGTGTGGTTTGTGGGGGACCTTGGAAGCCAGAGAGAGGACATGTTCCCCTCTAGGCAGTCCTGAATGCAGGAAGGAAAGACCCCTGGGTCCCTTATCAGTGGGCCCCTGACACCAGGATGGCCCTCCATTGTCTCCGGCTCCCACAGTGGTTGCTATGGGAATTGCTTATAAGTAGGCTCAGGTGTCAAAGAAAATGAGGCAGCAGAAAGGGAAATCAGGAGGCTGTCAAAGCTTCAGGAACCTGAGCTCCGTGTTCTTAAAATCCTTTCACAATTATCAAAGTGCGGCCCTATCATACACTAAAACGTTTGGCCATATACCTGTCTTTGGCCAAGGTATAAGTGAACACAACCCTGAAATCTGCACTAATAGAGCCACCAAATTAAAAAATGGTCAAAGAATCACCAGCTGCTTAATTCAGTCCTGAGGGAAAAGCAGCCTCTCTCTTCTGTTGCTTATTCCACGGAGCCGCTGGCTTCATATTTACTTCAAGGGGCTTGCAATGGCCCCGGAGGTACTTAGCAATTCTAGTCCCCTGTTTCAGGCCAAAATTCATTTCAGCCAGAAAGGGTGCCCATTGCAAAATGAGACTCGCAGCTGCTTGGAGGAAAAATGGGGTCAGTCAGGAGCTCAGATGTCCCAGCTTTAAGGTACTCAGTCTATGCTTAGTGCGTTAGGACATTTCCAACAATTCCTGGGCACTACCCTCTCAGAGATTCTGACTTTTGAAGTCTGGTGTAGGCCTAGAAATCTGTGTTCTCTAACGAGCATTTCCCAGTGATTCTTATCATCAGGTAAGTTTTAGACATAGTGGGTGAATGCATGCTAACGAGTTAGTGCAGGACTCTGAATTTCTTCTGTAAAGGGCCATATAGTAAATACTTTAGGCTTTGTAGGCCTAACGGCTGTGTTCCAATAAAGCTTTATTTACTAAAATATGTGGTGGGCAGGAGCTGGCCCACACAGGCCCATAGTCTGCTGGCCCCTGAAGTGGGTTCATTATTCCTTCTAGGTACCACATTTGATGTTGACCAGGGCCTTCCCAATTCTCAATACTTTAATTCAAATGAGCGACTCTAGTATCAAGAACTTCAGGCCCCATATTTGCACTTTGAAGATGCTTTGGGACAGGGTGACCTTTGAGAGCCCCTCAAGTCACACTGCAAGACAGGTGTCACCTGTGTCGCAGCATAAAGCTAGACATGACTCTGTGACATGTAGCAGAGACCAGCTGGCAACGAGTGAGTCACCATCAGTGATCAAGGCTGAAGACCGAGAATAGGATGGAGTCTTAGAAACCAACAGGACAAGGGTCAATGAGGAATGAGGCACAAACAAGCTGAAAACAGCTGTACAACAGACACTGGAAATGACTGTAATCCTTGAGGATAGCGAGGAGGCTGTCCCCTCTCCATACGTGATACATAAGAGGGTACCAGTTAGGGTTCTTCATTTGTTCAAATCCATTCACTAGGACCAAGGTAGAACCAGACCAGTGAACGAAAGACCAGGAATGGACTTCCAGCTTCAGTCCGCTGTGGGGGATGGTGGCTAATCCAAGACTCAGAAAATCTGGGTTCTGTTTTTTGCTCCACTACTCAGTTATTTTGATGCATTGAGTAAACTGTATCCTCTTCCCTGGCCTCCGTTTCTTATGTAAAAATGAAGGGTGGACTAAATGGCCCATTCAGGTCTCTAGACATGCCTCATTCCACACTGTGCACGAGGGCATTCGATGACGGATGATCACAGAGAAAAGAGAGGGCGGCTGTCAGGTAGAACAGAGTTCACCTACCTTGTGTCTGGCACCTCCGGTGGAAATGTGACTACTGTGGAGACAGAGTCAAGCAGAGCTGCCTGAACAGAAGTACAGATCCTTCTATCTTGCCCCCTCCCTTTGCTCCTGCCACAGCCCACAGCCTCCACCCAAGATTTGAGCACCAAGTTGTGCAACACAAAGGCATTTCTCGACTTCCATGAACAATCAATACTGTAATCACTTTCTGCAACGATCTCCAGCCCTGGATTTCCTTGTGCTATATTGTCTGCTGCCAACAAATTGTCTCTGTGGCTCAGGAGGAGAAGTCTAAGGTTCCTTTAGCTCAGTGGTTCCCAACCTTAGCTGCATTTTGAAATCATCGGAAGCTTAAAAAGATACCAATACCTGGGCCCCAGCCCCAGGAATTTAAAAATGTTTTAAAAGCCCCGGGTTTTTTTTTAAAGCTCCTCCCTCCGGTGTTTCTGCCCTCTAGCCAGCACTGAGACTCAGTGGCTATCTGCAGTCTGCCCTCTGTGGGGAGTGAGATTGTCGGCTCCGGAAGAGAACACAGCTGGGACCAGGGCCCAAGAGCTGACGAGGACGTTTGTTGCTGGTGTGTCTTTATCTTAGGGCCCTGCCCTCCTGTGGCTGATCTAGTAAATGAATCCCAACCGCAGCGTTAATGGCAGAAAATAGCTTAATGTATTGCCTTCCCAGCTGGTGGGGACCCTTCAGGGCCTTAACACAAAGGAATGCTTGATTGTAGCGCTCGCAGGCTCCACGTCAAGACTGGTAGGGGAGATGGTTTGAAGGAGCCCCAAGCCTGATTTCCCCCTTCCTCATCTCAGTAAATGGCATCTCCATTCTTCCAGCTGACTCCTCTGTCTCACCTCCCACAACCAGTCCGTCAACATAGCATCTTGGTTCTATCTTCAGAATCTAGCCAGAATCCACTCACTTGGGATCATAGCGCCATTATTACCATCTTGGCCCAAGCCTCCATCATATTTTAAACTGTATTCCTGCAGTAGACTCCGAACAGGTCTCCCTCCTCTGGCTGCCGCCCTCCCTCCTCTGGCTGCCACCCTCCTGTACTATTTTCCACACAGCAGACAGAGGCATCCGTTTTAAATGCAAGTCAGACCCTGTCTGCTCAAAACCCTCCGGTGGAGCAAAATCCAAAGTTCCTGACACGGCTTACAAGGCCCTACGTGATCCAGCCCCCAGACTCCTCTGCGGCTCCCCGCTCAGTCATTCCACTCCGGCCACACTGGGCTTCCTGGCTGTTCCCCACGCACCCCAGTCCTCCTCCCACCTTAGAGACTTTCTTGTTCTTTCTTCCTGGAAGGCTCTTGCTCCAGATGTCCTCATGGCGGTCTCAACCTCACTTCCTTCAGGCCTCTGCTTAAATGTCACGTCCTGGAAGAGGTCTTCCCTGACGGTCCCGTCTAAGATAACACCCCGGCCGCTCCCCACCCTCACGGCCTCAGTCTCTGCTGTAGTCCCTCACTCTGCTCGATTTGTCCTCGTGTCCTTATTTGCTACCTAAGAGATATTTCTGTGTTTATTGTCTGTCTGTCTGTCCCTGCTAGGATGGGCGCTCCCTGAGGCCAGGGAGTTTTGCCCATCTTGTTCACTGCTGGATCCCTCATCACCTGGAACTGTGCCTGGTACAGAGTGGGCCCTCCCTAAATTTGTCACACGGATGAATAAATGCCCCCAAAGACATGAGGGTGCCCCTCACCAGGGCTCCTGCATTTCCTCAAATCCACGGCCCACCCAGGAAAGACTTAGTTTCCAGCATTTGCTAACCATGCGTCCTGCTGAATTTGTGGGAGCTTTCGAAAACTGGAGAGCCTAGCTGATTGAGCATTTCTTATAGAATTGGATGAACAAAGTAGTGGAGAGCCCAGAACTAGGAAGCCAGGACACCTGGGTAAAATCCCTAATGGCTCTACTCCCCAATAGTGTAGAAATAGTGGAGAAATCCTTTTGGAGGGCTAGACCTCCTTTCTTCCACATCTAAAATATTTTCTATGAGCCTCCATCCTAGGGGCAGGGCATATCTTTGAAGTGAATAAGATTATTTCTGTAAATCCTTTGCGATGTTCATATTCAGACGTAATAAAAACCACCATTTAGGTATATCTCACATTAAGAAAATCAAATATTTAAAACTTCAGTGCATGTTATTACAAAGAATTTTTGCAAACTCCCCTAGGCCTAGAGCATTAATAATGGGATTCAACTTACTCCAATTCGATTCATGCCCAGCTTACAGAGAACATACCAGTCACCTAAGGAAGCACTTAGCACATTGCCTTGCACCTAGTAGGGAATCAATACTTATTCATTGGCTTATTGATCAGCAGGGCAAAGGGTACCCATACGGAGACATCTTAAGTCCCGTGCAGCAAAGGTCGGGTTTTTCCCAGGGATGGAGAACTCACCAGCCCTCTCTGTTCTTTTTCCAGTCCCCCAAATCCGCCTTCATCAGTGCTGCGAAGAAGGCCAAGCTGAGATCCAATCCCGTGAAGGTCCGATTTTCTGAGCAGGTGGCAATTGGAGAAACAGATGCAGTAAGTGCAGCTTCGGCCTCCTCCCCGCGGCCCTTGGCCAGAGTCGGCCTGGCCGTCGAGGTCTCGCTCTGGGCCAGTTGCTCATCTGCTGCTCCTCAGAATGGACAGCATTATGATGAAGGGGTTGGAGCGGGGACCTCGGGACTCTGGGTGGGTATTGAGTGAGGGGTGTGTGGCATCCAGAGAAGCCCTGGGCATTGTGGGGAGAAGGGATATGTATCAATACTCTCAGAATCCTCACGGTGCTTCAAGAAATTTCCGTCTCTAGCACAGTGCTCCATAAACATCGTTTGGCTACTTGAAGGAAGGAAATAGTGGTTTTCTGAAGAGGTGGTGACATTGAGCTCTCTTCACGTTGAAGTGATCCCACAGCTCCAGGTCTCAATTGGAGAAGACTGTGCAATGAAGGGTGAAGCAGCCTGGGGGAAATGATATAGACTCATTAAGTCACAGAGCTTTTAGTAGGCACCGGCTGTGTTCCCAGCGTTACAAGGGATGCAAAATAAATGCCTGTTCCCTGCCTCTGGATACCTCTCAGTGATGTTGGGAGTACAAGCGGCTCAGACTGAGACAGTGTAGAATCCACCGCAGGGTGGTATGATTTCGAGGAGCAGGTGATGCTTGACCGCCCATGCCATGCAGCGGCCAATCTGGGGGGTCATGGCCAGCCCACTCTTTCGCACTGCTTTGTGGGGTTAACGTGAACTGAGCCATCTGTTCCAGATAAGCAAATGAGAAGAGGTGGGTGGAGCGCAGAAAGATGTGTATTAAGCGGCCATGGATAACTCCGAGTCCTCTAGGAATCCGCAGAAGTTGGTGACATCCCATGGGGGTGGGTGAGGGAAGGACAGCCGGAGCTAACAGGCACTGTGTGCATTTACAGGCTGTCCTGGGCTGGGCTCTCGGGAGGCCCGTGGCATTTCTGTAGTGAGGAACAGCTGCAGCTGAGACAAGCTAGGAGGCCCAGCCTGAGTGGAGAAATCAGTAGGTTGCCAGGCACCCCTATAGTTCTTTGAGGCAGAGCCACCCAGACGAAGGGATGGATAGAGGACAGAGGTGTCTTCCGTCTCCATTTCCCTGACTCTCATACCCAAACTCCACCTAGGCCCTCCTCCATCCCTGCTCAAGGAAGGCTGTGAAGCCCAAGTGACAACTGGGCCCCATTGGCTAAGCCATCGGAATAATTGGTGGCTGAGCTCCGTGTCGGTCACAGAAGAAGAGGTTGAAGAGAAGCCGGGGCCAGTGAGCAGAGAGGAAAGGGAGTGGTGTGGAGTCCTTGTGGATCGGAGTAAAGCAGATCCTGAGGTCCAAGTCACTAAGGGGACATCTGTGTCCTGAACCCTTGAACACCCAGAGGAAGTGAGGCTTGAATTTGGAGAGTACAGATAGGTACAACCTATCCCGTCTTGGCATCACCGAGTAACCCACCAAGGCCAGGCCACCCAGTGAAGAATCCCTCCTCTCCTCCCCCTCCCCTTCTTTCCCTCCTTTTTCCTCCTCTTTCTTCCTCTCCCTTCCCCACTCCCCCTTCCTCCCCCATGATTCCCCTCTCCACATGTCACGTCTAGCCACAGGCAGAAGCCGGCCCCCACTGCAGACCAGTCTGCACATAAATGCCCCAGTGTAGCTAGAAACCCCCCGGGGTTACTCTGTCGCTCCAGGACAGGCTCCCGGACAGGCCACCAAGCATGGTGGAGGCTCTTGTCTGGGAGAGACACAGGGATCAACCTTCTCACTCTCACTGTGCTCAGGAAATGATGTCACAATACACGCCCACCACCACCACCCCAGTGTGGACCGTAGCAGCTTCACCACCGGTCAGGTCCCGGGGGGAGTCCAGGCCCAGGTGACTCCCAGCTACCCTATCATCCCTTTCTCTTGGTGTTCCAGCGCTTTATTAAGTAGCCAGAGCAAAAATAAATCCTGTGGGTGTTCCTTGCCAGCTCTATTTTTAAGCACGATCAATTAAGTAATTATCTGAGTCCAACCCAGTGTGCTAAATAAAACCAGCCACCGCTGAGCGTCATCAGCCTGGGAATCCGGGGCCTCTGGGCTTGGCGGGAGCGAGGCGTCTCGGGATCAGGGAGAGGACCGGGGAGTCACTTTTCCAACTTTAGATCCCATCACTCCCCACTGTGGCTTGACTCCATCACGAAATGATCTGATGTCACGATAGCACCACCCCCCTCCCCCTACCACACCCTGACCCAGGAGGACTTGCTTATGTTTTCATACTTTGTCCGTGACAGTCCCTAGATCTGGACTGTTCTTGTCTGGCCTCTCTAATAGTCCACGCCTGCCACCTCCTTTAAAATCAAGATCCAATTCACCTCATCTGGGAAACCGTAGCTATCTTATACCTGTTGGTTTGATTTGGTGTTATTGTTGTTCTCTAGTGGATTTGCGTATGTGTGCCAGGTCACTACTAGTGTAAGGCTAGACCCTGGTCCTCTGCGCTTGCTGTAGCCCCGGGTATTCGAAAATGGGCTTTGGGGGCTTCCCTGGTGGTCCAGTGGCTAAGACTCTGTGCTCCCAATCCAGGGGGCCTGGGTTCGATCCCTGGTCAGGGAAGTAGATCCCACGTGCCGTAACTAAATGATCCCGCATGCCGCAGTGAAGATCCCTCACGCGGCAGTGAAGATCCTGTGTGCCACAACCAAGACCCAGTGCAGCCAGATAAATTAATTAATTAAATATTTTTTTAATGGGCGTTGCCAGTGGTTCTCAATCAGCGTCAGTACCGCCCACTCTCAGAAAGCTTTTCGGAACATCTGAGGGTGTTTGGGGTCATCCCAACGATTTGGCATGCTATTGACATTTATTATCTCAGAGTCAGAGACGCTAAATGTCCTGCAGGGATTATGGCAGTCCCTGAATGATGAGTTGTTAGAGGTATGCAGGCATGAAAGAGCACTGTGGGTACCGGGAATGGTAAGATATGACTCTGGAAAAGTAGGCAGGGGCCAGGTCACAGAAGACCTAGGATGCCTTGAGGGAGGGAGACTGGCAGAGCAAAGGCATGGACATGGAAGTGATCTCGATGTGTGAAGGGCCAGGTGGAAAGGCAGGAGTCAGGAGATAGGAGCAGGTGAGTGAGGCAGGCTCCTAAGGCCTTCCATCAGCCCTTCAGAGTGCGGTGGTCTCTATGGGCCAAGCCCCCTCTGAGCTGTGGAGCTTTGAGCCACAGTAGACTGTGGATGTGCAGTGACATCGAATGAAGGGTGAGCTTTGGATATGGCCCAGTGTCTTCTTGGAGAATTCGGTTCTGGTCTCCACGTTAACATTATCACTGATGGGTTCTTTCCTCTGTATCTCTGTCCTTCCATACCTTTGGTTCCCTGTCTCCTTCACTCACTCCTTTCTCTTCCTTTCCACGCCCCTCCTCTGGCTTCCCTCCTCCTTCTAAATGAGTCCCCCTCCTTGTCCTTTCCCTGCCTGTTCACAGAAGATGATGAAGAAAGAAGCTCTTCTCCTCATCCCCAATGTCCTGAAGGTTTTCTTAGAAAATGGGCAGATCAAGTCGTTCACGTTTGATGGCCGGACCACTGTTAAGGTACCCACAGGGTCTCCTCTCCCGGATTGGTGTTGTCCTCTCTTAGGAGGTGCTCTCCTCTGGAGCACACACCACTGCTGGTCCTTGGGCTCCTCTGAGTCTGCACCAAGCCGCTTGCTACCAGAGCAAGGTGGTCTTGGTCTTTGAACTCCTGCTTCTGGGAGCACCCTGTTGCAAAAACATACAGTCCTCGGATGACTGTGGTGAGGGAAAGTTGAATGCCCGACTGTGTGCTAGTGACTGTTTGTGTGTATGTGTGTGCGTGCGTGCACGCATGTACACGTGCATGCATGTGTGTATGCATGCATGTGTGCACACATCTGCTAACTGTTTCGTGTCCATGTTACACTGCGTCCTTCAAGGAGTGCTTAGGAGCTAAGGAGTATGAAGATCATTAAACCATTTATAAAGCAAAAGTGATTTAAATGGATACGATAACACCTACGCAAGTTTACACACAGAAATCAACAAACCATCTCTCAGGAGATTAGCTTAGCCATGGCTTGCTTTTTAAATACCAGCCAGCTCTTAAGCACTGAACCAAGATTTGAAAAGTCCACCAACAGTCCCTTTGGCTATTCCTTTCCCAGGAAGAGCAATTAATGAGCTCTGATTCTTAACGGCTCAGCCAGGCATCTAGAAGTTGTAGTTATTCCCTTAGTCCTGAGGAGGAGAGGCGATGTACTATTAACCCTCAGGTTCAGCTCTGCTCTGGGATAGAAATATCTGCTCCTGCTTCTTCTGGATTCTCTCCAGAAAGAGAATGCCATCCCCAGAATGAATGTTTCCATGCAATCAGTGCTGCCTGCCCAGAAAACCCACCTTGGCCCACGAATGTCCTGAGGTGCCCCTGCTGGGGCTAAGACAACCCTATAAATAAAGCAAGCCCTGGGCCAGGAAACTTTCCCTAAGAGGAGTTATCAGGTGTTCAGAATTGGCTTTGCCAGCGGTTCTCAGCCAGGGTTGGCACTGTCCCCTCCCAGGTAGTTTTTAGGAATGTCTGAGGGTATTTGGGGTCATCCCCATGGTTTGGCATGCTACTGGCATTTGGCATCTTGGGGTCAGAGATGCTAGATGTCCTGCAAGGAATGGGACAGTCCCCGAATGATGAATTGTCCTGTCCAAAGTGCCAGTAGCGCCCGAGTTGCAAAAGCCTGGGCCTAACCCGTGTTGATTGAACCGAGAGTTTCTTAGGAAGGCTTAGGCCTGGGTGGGTCCCCCAGGGGACTTAGGACCAAAACACACTCCTTAGGGTGCCGCAGAATGGTCTCTTGACTATCGAAGGTTTCCGTCTATGGGAGGGACATTGAAACTAGGCCACCCAGGGGTGTCCAAGTTCCCCTCCTCCAGATGCGGGTATCTCTCTGTGTCAGAATCCTCCTTTGTGTTAAATCATGGACCGGTATGTCCGTTGTCGATCTGTCTCCACACTGGAGCATTTACTCCTCTCTTTCCCCGTGGAGGCTCCTCTGAGCGTCCTCCCACCTCACAATGTCACCGCCGTTAGTGCTTCCAGGTAGCCCCAGCCTTCCAGGACAGCAGCGTCCCCTGGCTTGTGACCTTACCATGACTTCAGGGAGGGTGCACTGGCTGTTCATTGGAACTTGGACAGGCTGCCAGGCCGCTTGTCCCAGAGAGGTACCTGGGTGAATTGACAGCCTGGCATGGGAGCTGTTAGACTTGTAACACCGGTTGGCAATCACCAGCTTGGCCGTCCACAGTCCCAAAGCAGCCGAACTGCAGAGAAAATCTCATCTCTCCCTGCCAGCACTTCAGCAACACTGGCGCCTCTGTGACTACTTGGATAATACAGAGAGATATTCTCAAGTACCCACCAATTTCCAGCCTAACATTTGAATAGCTAAACAGCTGTCAATGTTCGCTGAGGGGCTTGTTTGGCAACCCTGGCTGGAAGGGAGCTTCGCATTCCCAAGCCTGCTTCTTTCCGGCCTTCGGGGGCTGAGCGATGCCGATTCTACGAACACACACGCTGGAGGCCAGTGTATGCTGAAGCCACAGCAAATAGATGGTAGAAGTCTCAAAACTGACATGTGGGCAGCCCCCATGGATCTGCTTCCAGACACCCTAATATCAAGAGTAGGGCAGCGGAACAGAGTGCAGAAGTAGTCAAATTCATGACTGTACATAAAACACATGACATTGTTCCTCTGCGTGGATGCATTTTTCAAGTTGCTAAATTGATCGTCTCTCAAAGCCAGCTAAATCAAAGATGAACATTTTGCCAGTAACTCCAGTCATTCAATTTAGGTTATGAATCCAGAAATCATCTACTTTTTAATCATGTAATTGTGGCTTTGGCTTTTGTTAATTCCTAAGTTGCCGGACAAACCAGAGTGAACATTCTGACTCATGTGAGAAGCTGAGGGAAGAACCAACACAGTGCCTGGCACTTAGGACACACTCAGGAGACAATTTGTTGAATGAAAGGAGAGAGAGGGGGAGGAAGGGCCATGACCTTCTTTTGCCATATGCCTGGCCCGGCCAAGTTCAGAAACACCTCCCTCCACCCCCTGCACCTGTGGTGTTCCCCAGGGCCCAGGCCTCTGAACAGCACTCCTGGGTCATTCTCCTCATCCTGGAGCACCATGCCTGGGCTACCATAAAGGCCAGTGTCTCTGTCTGGCCCACTTTCCCAGCCTCAGCCTTCCCCCCAGGACTATCTTTCTGGATGTTCAGTCCCCGTCTCCCGTTTTGGGTCCTGTCCTGCTTAGAGTATCTTAGAGCTGGAAGGGATCTCTCTCTCAAGGCTCTTTTGTCTTCCACAGGATGTCATGGTGACATTACAGGACCGGCTTTCCCTGAGGTACATTGAGCACTTTGCCCTTGTCCTTGAATATGCCGGGCCAGAACAGAACCACAAGTTCCTGCTTCTCCAGGACAAGCAGCCCCTGGCTTATGTAAGTAACTCCTTTGTCCTGGCCTGATAGCTTTGCATATGGCCTTTAGTAGAGAAGAGGCCACCAGGTACTCTCCTTCTGGAAAATTCATCATGATATGCTCAGCCAGCTCCCAGAAGTCCCAATTCTCAATCAAGATCTTTATGACCCACCCACAGAGGCCTTTTCAAATGTCTCTTGGGAATTCCCTGGATGTCCAGTGGTTAGGACTCTGTGCTTTCACTGCCAAGGGCCCGGGTTCAATCCCTGGTCAGGGGACTAAGATCCCACAAGCCACACAGCACAGCCAAAAAAAAACTCTGTAAAATGTCTCTTGTGACCTAAGAAAGGCATGACAGTTGTTAGTCTTGGTGGTCACTAGTGGGGAAAGCATGGGGTGGTGATTTACCGCGTGCAAGACTGAATTGAGCAGTGTCAACTCCACTGTCTCCTGGAGGTCCTGCTAGACTTTTCCTCCTGCGAGGGGAAACTTTACCTTCAGGGTGAAGGCTGTAATATGGAAGGATGAGCGAGTGGAGTCTAGTGAGACCTCTGAGGCTACGACACATGTGGGCTGGGAACGGGCTGGGTGCGACCAAGCATAGACAGCATGTCACCCGTGTCAAGTTCCAACGTAGAGTAGGAGAAAGTGTCTTATCTTCCCAGCCTCTGGAAAAAGGCCAAGGAAATCCAGGATTGCTCGATAGTATTTTACCAGTGGTGATGCACCATGGAGAGCAAGAGAGGCAACCAGGGCCAATCAGTGTTCCCAGGGAGTGGAGACTTCCTTCCCTGGTGGTCCAGTCGTTGAGACTCCGCGCCTCCAATACAGGGGACGGGGGTTCAATCCCCGGTCAGGGAACTAAGATCCCACATGCCGCGTGCCGCGGCCAAATAAATAAATAATTTCTCAGTTGCTTCAAAAAAAATATGTTCCCAGGGAGGGAGGGAAGGAGTTGGAGAGAGACGGCTGGGAAGAAATGTCTGAAGGAAGCGAAACAAAAGCTGAAATCAGACACGCAAAAATGAAAGGATTTAGGAAAGAAGAATTCTTCAAGTTTAGCTCTCAGCCAGATGCACTTCAGAGACTCACAGGTTCCCACCTGTGAAGGAAAGGTGGGTGTCCTGCCTGGAGGGATGCCTAAGCGCCTCCCCACCCCTCAAGGGGCCTTGTGGATCCAACTGGTCTCTTGTTCCAAATGGGATTTTTAAGCATTTTTATTACAAAAAAATCTCAAATATACACCAAAGTAGAAGGAATTGGATAATGAACCCTCATTACCTATCCCAGCTTCAGCAGTTACTGGTATATTGCCAGCTTGTTTCAGCTACACCTCCAAATGGGATTTTAAGTCTTTGATTTGCTTTCTCATAAGCAACTTCCTTTGCTTGAGGCTGAGCCCCTCTGCAAGGCAAAGGCATTAGCCCCGCAGCAAGAAGAGTCAGAGAAGTTGCCAGGAGCCCTTGCTTCCTACCTCATGTCCTGGGCCTTAGGTTGTTGATAAAGGCCAAGTCGTGGATAAGTGGTTCGAAAATTCTAGTCACTTTGGGTCAGAAGGGCAGAAAAGACTTAGCTCCTCATCACTTTCCCCAGTGGTAATTGGGATCAGCCAGGCCCTGCCTTGAAGAGCCGCCGAGCTGACTCCTGGCACCCAGCCACTGATCCCAGCTCTCTTTTCCTCCCACCTCTCACCCCTGGGATTCAGGTAGTGCAGCGGACACACTATCATGGAATGAAATGCCTCTTCCGGATAAGTTTCTTTCCCAAAGACCCGGTGGAGCTGCTGCGTCGGGATCCTGCTGCTTTCGAGTACCTCTACATCCAGGTAGAGTCTGGCTTGGGGATACACAGACAGACAGACCAATGGACAAACAAGCTGGCAGGCTGTTCTGCCATCACAATGAAGTCGCTATGTAAGTTTTTCCAACCTTCAGGTAGCTCTGAAGGCTCTCTTATTTTCTGCTACCGCCGTAGGCCATGGTCAAGTTGGTTGGCCTGGCAGCCTGAGCTGGCTCTGGCTCCAAGTCTTGTCTGTTTGTCTAGACAGATCTTATCAGTTTTCAGGAGGAAGCAACCCCAGTAACTCTGGCATCGTCACAGCATACCCCGGTTTAACAAGTGCATTTGAGTAACAGGAGGTCCCAATCCCCAATCCCGAGCTCCACTAAGGAGATGGTTCCCAGTTCAGTTCATCCAGAAACGTTTGCTGAGCACTTCCTCTGGGCCAGGCCCTGTGCTAGGTGCTGACAATCAAGGTGGTCAAAGAACTATCCTAGATCGCTAGAGCTCACAGGCAGATATGTGCACAAATAAAGGCAGTGTGACAGGCACGCACCATGAGGATGGCAGGGTACAATGTCAGTAGGGGCACTCAGGAAGCAATTTGCCAACTCTCCCTGGAAGGGGCACGATGCAGGCTTCACAGAGGAAGTGATGCATGCGTGCTGTTAGCCTTGAAAGATGAGTGGATGTTTGCTGGGTGCAGAGATGGATGTTTAGTTCAGATAGTTTGGAATTTGGTGACAGGACCTTGTCCACCCTCTCTCTCCCCTCTGTGATGATGTGTTCAGCTGTATTCCTTTTCTATACTGAACAGCTTTAGTGAGGTCTAATTGACGCACGGCAAACTGCACGTATTTAAAATGGCAGTGTGATAAGTTTTGACATATGTTTATATCCACGAAACCATCACCGCACTCAAGATATTAAACACATCCAACACCCCCAAAAGCCTCCCCAGGCTCCTTTGTAATTCATACTCCCATCTCCAGGCGGCCACCGACCTGCTTTCTGTCACTGCAGATTACTTTGCGTTTTCTACAGTTTTATACAAATGAAATCATACGGTGTGAACACTTATTTTGATCTCACTTCTTTCACTCAGCATAATGGTTTTGAGGTCCACCCATGTTGTCGTGTGTATCAGTAGTTCATTCCTTTTCATCGTTGAGTAGTGTTCTGTCGTATGGATGTATAAAAATTTGTTTACAGTTCACCTGCTGATGGACATTTGGGTTGTCTCCATGTTTTGGCTACTACAAATAAAACTTCCATGAACATTCACGTACAAGTCTTTGTATGACATATGCTTTCTTTTCTCTTGGGTAAATACCTAAGAATGGAATGGCTTGATTCATACGGTAGATCTATCTTTCTTTAATTTCTTGAAGAAACTCCAGTGCTGTTTTCCAAGGTGGCTGTACCATTTTATGTAAGCGCCAGCCGTGTGTTAGAGTCCCAGTTTCTCCACATCCTCACCAGCACTTGGTGTTAGCAGTATTTTTGAAGTTTCCGTCATTCTAATAGCATGCAGGGGTATCTCATTCTGGTTTTCATTTGCATTTCCCTCATGACTAATGATGTTGAACACCTTTTCGTGTGCCTCCTTGTCATCATACAGCTTTTTTGGTGACGTGTCTATTCAACTCTTTTGCCCACTTTTTAAATTGGGGTTGTTTGTTTACTTATTATGGAGTTTTGAGAGTTATTTGTGTATTCTGGATACAAGTCATTTGTATGTTATTTGCAGTTATTTTCTCCCAGTCTCTAACTTGTCTTTTCAGTCTCCAAAGAGTGTCTTTCGCAGAGCAGAAGTCTGAATTCTGATGAAGTCCAGTTTGTCAATTTGTTCTTTTATGGCTTGTGCTTCTGATGTCATATCTAAGAAGTCTTTGCCTAATCCAAGGTCACAAAGATTTTGCTCTTAGTTTTTTCTAGAAGTGTTATCACTTTAGGTTCTACATTTAAGTCTGTGGTCCATTTTGAGTTAACTTTTATATGTGGTACAGAGTATTGACCAAAGTTCTTCTTTTTTCCATATGGATATCCAATTGTTCCAGCACCATTGATTGAAAAGACCATCCTTTCTCCATGTAGTTGCCTTTGTGCCTTTGTGAAAAATCAGTTGCCTGTATATGTGTGGGTCATTACTGAACTCTCCATTCTATTCCATTGATCTATGTGTCTATCTTTATGCCAACATCACACTCGTTTGATTACTGTAGCTTTATATTAAGTCTTAAAATCAGGTAGTGTCTGTTCTCCAACTTTGTTCTTTTTCAAAGTTGTTTTGGCCATTCTAGGTCCTTTGCATTTCTATGTGAATTTTAGAATTAGTTTGTTAATTTCTACCAAAAACCTGCCGTGATTCTGATTGAGATTGTGTTGAATCTATACATTGGTTTGAGTCTTCCAACCCATGAACACAATATATATCTATTTAGGGCTTCTCTAATTTTTCTCAGTAGTGTTTTCTACTTTTCAATGTACAGGTCTTTCACATGTTTTGACAGATTTATCCTTAATTATTTCGTTTTTTGATGCTATTGTAAATGGTTTCGATTTTAACTTTAATTTCTGATTGTTGCAAGCATGTAGAAATACAGTTGGTTTTGTATATTGATCTTATATCCTGCAACCTTGCTAACTCATTAGTTCTAGTAGTTTTTTTTTTTTGTAGATTCCATTGGATTTTCTGCATAGATGATCACTGATGGAGTATTCCTTTTACACTCTCTCCTATGCTGTAGTGATACCACTGTGGCTCTCTAGTCTCTTAGCTCATCCTGGTTTCACCTCAGCACAATGGGCAACTGGTCTAACCAAGGCTGAATCCTTGATAGCTGGGATTCTGACCTTCAGGGTTTAGGGGTTGTCATACCTTTGGCCAGTAGTTCCAGGAGACCCTTTTTAGGATAGCATAGGGAAGACTGACTCATCACTGCTTTGATCTGCAGACCCCAAGGAAAGAATATCTGCCCCATCCCTGCAATCCATCTCTCACTGTGGGCTTCTGGGCCAGAGACCTGTAGAGAATCCCTCCCAGTGTCTCTCTTCCTTTGTTCCCATCTGAGCTGGTAGAGGAGCCTCCGATGGCTGGGGCTGGGGGGCGGTGAGTATAGGCCCCAGAGAAAAGGCAGAAAGGTCTCTTGTAACAGGAGGAAAGAAAGGGAGTGTTGCCATGTCTCACTTTTGCAGCGCCCTAGATGTTCTGACCATTTGTGCCTTGCCATTGTGTGTACCAGTCACTGAGAAGGGGGCTGTCCAGTATCCGCTGAATGAAGCAAATAGTGTCTCTGAGACCTGAGGTTCCTCTGTTACCTCTTCCCCAAGGGCAGAATCTTCCTCTTCCGCTTGATCTAGGATGCTTACTTACACCATGAGTTTTTTCTAGGATATAAGGGAGTCCGTGGGGTGGGGTGGGGTGGGGGGTGGGGAGGGAACGTCTCCTTTAACTGACGGGTTTGGACTGCCCTCTCTCACAGAGTCGGAACGATGTCATCCGAGAACGCTTTGGAATGGACTCCAAGCCAGAGATGCTTTTGGGCCTTGCTGCCCTCCACATCTATATCACTGTCTCAGCTACTCGACCTAGTCAGAAGATCTCACTCAAGAATGTGGAGTGAGTTGCGCCAGGGCCCTTCCGGATGGGGGCAAATAGCTGTGTAGGGAGAAGGTGCAGTGGTTGAGCTGTGCTCTGCGTTTTAGGAATGTGGGCCTGGGATGGGAGTGAGAATTGGAATTCCTCACACCTAGACCAGGATGCCCTTGGGCTACAGCTTCTACTAGAGAACTGTGGCCAATGTTACTCGCCTGCCTCCAGCCCCTCTCTGTCTCTCTCTCCTAATCTCCATTCCTCCATCTCTGTCTCAGATTTCAGCTAGTTTCTGTCTTACCATTTTGCTTTCTCTGTCTCACCTTGTCTCTCTAATTTCTTACTTTTCTTCTGCTTTTAGGAAGGAGTGGGGCCTGGAACCCTTTCTTCCCCCCTCCCTCCTACAGGGCATCAAAGAGAAGAACCTCCGGAAATCTCTCTCTCAGCAGCTGAAGGCGCACCAAACACATCCTTCCAGCAGCACCAAGGTATCCAGAGTAGGCCACCGGGCACCCTGCTCGGGCACTAGTGGCCATGGGGGACTCCTGTGTGGTTTCCCAGCAGGTGTGGTCTTCTGGGGAACCCTCCCCACTGTTTTTGACTTGGATACACATCTAGCTTGGCCAGATATGGGGCATGATTGTGGAGAGGGGTTTTCCCCAAGCCTGAGACACCCCCAGAGACTGCTCAGTGGCAAGTAACTGAGAGAGCCCAGGGTCCTCAAAGCAAAGGGACAAAGGTGCAGGAGGAGAATATTCTTGGGTCGTTCCACCCATTTAGTCAGTGCTGATGAAGCACTTGTGGTGTGGACAGCACTGGACCCTGGGGAGACATGTTTCCCGTGGAAACAACTGCTCTGTCCCTCATCAGCTTTCTAATTCATCAGCCCTGGTACAGGGAATTCTGGGAGATAAAAGCCCAGCCCCATGGGGCAAGGCCTGACCTGGAGAATGGGTCGCCGGGTGGCGGGTGGAGGACTCAGGTCACTGCTGTGCTCTCCCGCGCTTTCCCGCTCCCTGCCTTCCCAGCCCCGCAGGCCCTTCTCAGGCTTGCAAGGCTCAGTCTGCTTGCCTAGGAGGCAGGCGGGTGGTGAGGGGCACCAGAATCCACATGCAGATGGAGACACTGGACACAGTTGCCCCCTTATATTCCACCCATGCCAGATTCCCTGCATTACCAACTAGCTTCTCTTTTAAGACGCAGATTTCCCCCAAGAGTTAAGCCATTCCTACTTTGCTGTGCATATTTAATCAGATTGTTTTCTTCCCAGCTGAGAGCTTCAGGGCTCCCAACCATCTCCTCAGCAAACACTTTTTCTGAGCGCCCCCCACCCCCAGTGCTTGGGCCGGAGATACAAAGATGAAGAAGGCCCGGTCTCTGCCCTCAAGTCAGGCACGGGCTGGTGGGGAAACAAGAGGCAGTCACAACACAGTGCGACCAGTGCAGGTGCCCTGGAAGCGCGGAGGAACAGCAGCCAGCCCAGCCTGGAGGAGATGGAAAAGGCCAGGAGTCGGTGCATTTGATGCCAGAGTTGGGTCTTAAAGGACAGATAGAAGTTTGTCTAGATGAGTTGCGGGGAGGAAGACTTTCCCAGGCAGGGAGATCCAAAGAGATCAGCAGAAACCAGTGCGGAGGGTTCAAGGAAGCTGCCTGAGTGGGGTGCGGGCAAGAGAGGAGGCCAAAGAGGTTGGCAGGAACCTGTTCACGGAGGGCCTCGTGTGCCGTGGAAAGGGGTCATCCTTCACCCTGTAGGCAGCATGGAGCCACTGAGGGCTTTAAGCGGCCAGTGGTGTGATTATGTTTTAGGCTGTTCCCTCTAACTGAAAATGTGGAGGGATGGAGGGAAAGGAGTGTTAGTACTGAACGTAACCCGGCTGCCACCGTGATGCAAGTGGAGGACATCCAGGCAATGACCACGGGGCTAGAGAAGAGGGATGGGTAGGGTGGAGAGGGACTTAGGAGGTAGAATCAAGATGATCTGGTGACTGGTGGCCCTCAGGTGAGAGGCTGAGGGAAGAGTCCAGTGTGACTCACAGGTTTCTGGCTCAAGTGCCCGGGGGATGCGGGTACCACTGATGGAGACTTTTCTGCCAGAGGAAGAGCAGGCTCGGGACTTAGAGGTGCTCAGGATAAAGGTACTGAGTGTGACCCCCAGTTGGGGAGGGCCAGTACCTAGTGGCCATCAGGGATCTCAGGAGAGAGGTATAGATGTCGTGGGGTGTTGGAGTTGGGGAAAGGCGTCGAAATTAACCGAGGAACAAAATGAGTAAGCTGGATTCTTCAGGAATGAAGATCGGGGGATAGGAGGAGGGTTTAGGAAGGGAGATGGGATGCTAGAGTCTGGCAAGAGCTGTCCAAACTGGAACCTTCCTGTGGTTCTCCCGAGCGTCCCACAGTGGGGCTTTCTGACTGGTCTGACTAGTGCCTGTCCTAAGCTGTTGACCCTCCTTCCTGCGGACATGGGTTTGCTTTTCCTGTGCACCTCAAGTTTCTCATATTTCTGAGTCGGTTGTTTCCACAGGGCTCTGCAATTCAGGCCAAACTCCAGTATCTTCGAATTCTGAATGAACTTCCGACGTTCACGGGCGTTTTGTTCAACACTGTGGGCCTGGTCAGTGAGGGCAGCGAGGGGGAGGGAACCCTTCGGGGGCGCTTGTCCTTGGCTGGGGGGACAGGAGAGACTCCATTAGATCTTTCAGGTGGCATGCTCTGTCCTCTTCCTCCTTCTTCTCCCTCTTCCCTCCCGTGGTGCTCTGGTCCCGCCTCTGGTAAAATGGTGAAAGTAGGAGGCAAAAAAATAAAATAAAAAATTTCAGGAATTCCCCGGCGGTCCAGTGACTAGGACTCCACGCTGTTACTGCCCAGGGCCTGGGTTCGATCCCTGGTTGGGGAATTAAGATCCCGCAAGCCTCGCGATGCGGACAAAAAGAAAAGATAAAATGTAAAGTAGGAGGCTATATTTGTTAACAGTATCCCTCTAGGCTCTTTTGTGCCCCCTTTTCTCAATTTCAGAGGTTAGCAAGCTTTTTTTATAAAGGGCCAGATAAGTGAATAGTTTAGGCCTGGCCGGCAGGCCATGAAAGTCCCTGTCGCAACTACTCAGCCCTGCCTTTGCAGCATGAAAGCAGCCGTCGACAACGCATAGACACATGGGCCTGGCTGTGTTCCAATATCTCTTTGTTTATGGGACACTGAAATGTGAATTTCATGTGATTTTCACATGTCACAAAATACGGTTCTTTTGAATTTTTTCCAAGCATTTAAAAGTGTATAAAACCATTCTTAGTCCGTGAGCTGGACAAAAACTGGCAGAGGGCTGGATTTGGCCTGTGGGTCAGAGTTTGCCGACCCCTGCCCTGTTTCATTGCTCTTACCCATATTCCCTCAATCCCCTAGCCCAGACGTCCCCCCTCCCTGCCAGGGCCTTCACTATAGCAACGCTCCTCTCCAGTGGGGCACAAGTGGTCCCCCTAAGACTGTGCCCCAGGCTAGTTTACCCTAGTGAGCCTCGGTGAAAGGAAATTCAAATCATCTTGCTGACTGGATCCAGGTGCTTGTCACGCTCTGGGGAACACGCTATCATGCTCGTGGGGCAACTGATGGAAAGCCGCTTACCGAAGCGTCTAGAGCAGATGGAATAGGTTCCTCGGGAATGATGCTAATGCCAGGGAATGGGCCGGCAGAGGGCTCAGGCTTGATGGCGTCAAGGAGCCTGTCACGACCACTTAAGGGAATCCAGTCCATCAGGCGCAGAGGTGGCCACTTACATACTGGGATTTGAGGATTACGGAAAGCCCAGTGCTGAAATTCTTATAGGTCATTCCTCTGGGGTAAGACTGCTGTAATGCCTATTAAAGGGCAAATATCTTCTTAGGGAGGGAGGTCCCCCTCCACTCCTCCAGTCATTAAGCGCCCAGTCAACCTTTGACACCTTGGGCAGAGTTACTTTGTCACTTCAGCTTTTAGCACCAGGTGAGAAGTGCAAGTTCAAGTGGCTGTTGGTGAGGGAGGGTAAAGACCAAACACAGGATGTCACCTGTTCAGACAGAGCACCAGGTGGGAGCCTTGAGTGGCCTGAGGCAACAAATGGAAAATCCCTGGGGCTTGGTAGGAAGAGGGTGCTTCCAAGGCGCCAAAATAAACCTCACCTATTTGACGATTTTGCTAGAACCAGCCCTGCTGCTGCCCTCTTCACTCTCCCTTCTGCTGAGGCTAATGTGTCCATTTGGACCGATGATCCGGGGCCCTGGCCTGAGAACAGGGGCATCCCAGACCATTTTCCCTTCGAGGTTGTCCTCTGGCCCTGGCACTGAGCTCCAGATGTTTCCAGACCTTCCAGCAGAACCGGTCCAACGCCTGTTTTCTGTTTCCTCCTCCCGCCTCCTCTCCTCACTTCCTCTGCCCTTCTTTCTTTGAATGCTGCCCACCACGCTGGGGCACCAGGATGAGAAGCAGTCGGCCACCACCCTCCTAGTGGGACCCCGTCACGGCATCAGCCATGTTATTGACCTCAAAACCAACCTCACCACTGTGCTGTCCGAGTTCAGCAAGATCAGCAAGATCCAGCTGTTCCGGGAGAACCAGGGCGTGGCCCGGGTGGAGACCAGCATCATGGATGCCAAGGTAAGCGCGGCTTCGAGGGGCTACTTCTTCCCAGGAACAGGCCTTGGGAACAGAGGAAGAAGTAAACTTGAGAAACAGAGTGTCAACCCATTAGGTGAGGTTCAGTGATTCTGAAGTGGTTCAGACCCTGGGCCTTTGGGGGCTCATCTTTCTTTCTGTTCTCAACCCTCTGGGACACTGTCTTGACCCCATATTAAGATCAGGCGGTGCTAGGGAAGGCTAGAAAGTGTCTGATCAACCTGTGACAGGTTTTCAGCAATGGGCAGGGGGATTGGGGAACTCGGAGCTACCTCCCAGGCCATTGCTTCCCAATCTTTCTCGTGTCACAGCACACAGAGAAAATTATATTCATGCAGGACACTGGGTTAAATGGACCAGCCCCGGGGACTCTGGCCACCCCAGGCCCCGCCTGGCTGCCCCTGAGGCTGAAGGGATATGTGCATGCCAGTTAGGGAGCTCTGCCGTAGGCGTGCACACTTGGATCCATGGATGAGAGGGTGTCTGAGTATGTGGACAGAACCAAGGGGGCCTGGGGAGACAGGGAGCAGGCAGAACCTCGTCCCCATTTCACCTCCCAGGGTCCAGCTCTTCTCGAATCTTAGAACCTTTCCCATAGATCAGCTCGTTCAGACTGGCAAGCAGCTGTCGCCTGTGCAGAGTCTGACAGCCGTGGTCAGCCGCCTCCTCCATGGCTCTCCTGTTTCAACACCCAGTGACCAGTGTGGGTGGCGGAAGGCCGGCCTGCCAGCTGGCGGATGCTCTGAGAGGAGGTGCAAGTTTCCTTTCTTAAAGGATTTCCCGGGGGGAGATATTGTTAGCAGATTAACAGGTGGAACGTTTGCTCTTTCTAAAAGAGCAAATTATTTATTTGTGTCTTTGTGAAACCCAGGAAGCTTTATTATGTTGAGTTTTCCACCTGTGATTCACAGGCTTCCCATTGGTTTAGGAACCTGCCCGGAGCTGATATTTCATTGGCTTGTGGCCACTACCTCAACCAATGATTGCTGCCCTCCTCAGATGTTGCTGGGTAAAAAGCCAAACGGACAGGTAGGGAAGCGTGGGAGGAAAGACAAGACATGCAGGGGAGATATGGCTTCCTGAGAAATAAAAAGGGTTTAAAACTAGAAACACCTTTCCAACCAAGTCTCCTATGTTCTACGAGTGATTCTCAATGTTGGCTACGCAATAGAATTTCCTTGAGAGCTTTTAAAAAATACAGATGACTGGACCCTACTCCCAGAGATTGTGATTTAATTGGTCAGGGTACAGCCTGAGCGTCAGGATTTATTTCTTTTTCACTTCCCAGGTGATTCTGTAGTACAGCCAGGTTTGAGAACCACTGACCTCTGGGTCCAAAGCTCTGGGAGGAACCAGCCCAAGCAGGGTCAGTGGATGTTGCCTGAGTGAGGAACACTATTCTCATTTCTAGGAGTGATCTGGCCACAGTTGTGGGCATGAATGCTGCCCAGGAGGGGTCTCGCTCTTAGTGGGGAGACTCACAAAGGCACATGACCTGCCTTAATCACACCACATTGGAACATGTATGGAGTTCTGGAATCAGACAGACCAGGTTCAAATCCCAGCTCTACCACTTCCTAGCTGTGTGGCCTTGAAAAGGTGTCTTAACTTCTGTGAACCCTGATTTCCTCAACTGCAAAATGGAGTGCCTTCCTCCATAGGTTGTCGTTCAGGATTAAATGAGAAAATGTAGGTAAAACGTCTTAGGACACTGCCTGACACAGAGTAAGTAGTCAACAAACGAGACCTGTTATTTTTCCGAAGCAAAACAGCAATGAGGAGAAGTTCATATGAAGTAAAATTTTGTAGGTAAGTGTGGTGTGGAACATGGAACAAAAGAAGAGGAAGGGGTTAACCAGAACTGGCTTCCCACAAGAGGGTATTTGAAGCTGGATCTTGAAGTGATAGGCATGGATTAGCAGGGAGAAGTGGGATGTGTTCACAGGAAGAGAGTAAGCACAGAAATAAGTAAGCCATATGTGCAGGTCGATAAGCATAGTTGCTTGACTGGAGAGGAGAATAACGAGAAAAGAGATTGGAGAGAGATTGGCAGTGGGCAGAAGAAGCTGGTGAAAAGCTTCGAAGGCCAGTCTGAGGAATTGAGAATCCTAGTGGGAATCCACTGTAGGCCCTTGAAGAGAGGAGTGACAGGATGGAAGCTGACTGGGACCAATGTACCAGATGGTTGTCTGCAAGGCTAGTGCCAAGCCAGGGAGGCGGGGAGGGGATCGTAGTGCTAGTGCAGGTGTGAAGTGACAAGGGCAGGGCCTGAGCTGGAGGAATAGCAGTGGTAATGGAAAAGAAAGAGTGAGGATGAAACGTAGAATCACTAAGAGTGCACGCGTATCCCCTTACACATTCCTGTCTTGCACACACAAAGCATAAGTCATACGTAACCCTTACTGCCTGCTGCCTATATCCTGAGTGCACTGAACGACAGTGCTGCGCACGCGGCACACGGACGGTCCAAATCGTGGGTGGGTGAAGAGGTGAGAGCCTACGTCGCAGGATAAACAGGACATCGTGTTGGTGCATGGAGGGGGCTACGAGAAGGTTGCACTTTGCTGAGTGAGTGCTGTGGAGGCAAGAACTCAAAGGTACCGGTCCCCTGGGACTCAAGGACCGTCATCTTGTACACTTACTCCTCCAGACCCCTGGATTCCGATTTTGTTTCCCTGTTTTCAGGGATGCTAGCATGAGGTAAGGCTACCCCAAAGCCAGTCCCCTCCCTAGCTGGCATCCCAAAGTGCTGGCTGTGTTTGAGCTCCCAGGGCACCCCAGGAAGGAGATGGGGCTAGAGCATGTCAAATTAATGCCTGCTGTACCTTCTCAGGGCTGGCCATGCCTCCAACTCCATTCTCCTTTTCTCCTTTTCCATTTGAAGATGGCCTGGGCATATTTAGTTACAGTTTTCACTCAGCTTACTTGCTCTTAGTGGGGCAAACGTGAGGTAGTATGCAAATATCTTTCTTCAGGAGACAGCACAGTCTGGGAATGAGACAGCTCTGGGCCACTACCATACCCCATTACCACAGGAGCCCGTAAGGGGGGAAAGTAAACCATCAAAGGAAAGTCCCAAGGGATCTCTTGCGGTCCAGTGTGTCTCCTCTTCTCGTGTTTGAGCCTCATTGCTCTCGTGCTTTCTGTCGGGACAAGCATTACATTAGACGTCATGATCATTAAAATCCTATTTAAAATAAAATGTTGTTTCTGAAGGTTTCTAAGAAAACCTATCCAGTCTCTTTGCTTGCCTGCCTTTGATTTGATTTTTACCCCTGCTGGCAAAAATTGCTTCTGTGTCCCTTTTGCCAGCTGCATTTGGCCGGTGCTGGGACCCAGTGGGCTGTGGGTGGATGCAGACGAGAGGCTGCTGATGTGCTGTGCTGAACCAGTTCGGGCTGTGTTCGGCCCTCTCTGGGCACAAGGTTTTGCCTTCATGCTGTTTTATTACCGACATTGGGCTGTATTGGGGGTAAGAGAGAAGAGGGGAAATTGAAGGCAGACAGTTAAGTCCATCAGCCAGTTAGGCACTCAGCCTCCGATCTGTCCATCGGCCAGCAGACCAGCCAGCCAGGCGGCTAACCAGTCAGGATGTCAGGCTGGGAGGCATTGTGCCTGTCCTGCAGACAGCTCGTCAGCAAGGACATCAGCGAGTCAGGCTACTCTGCAGCCAGCTAGTCTATCAGTCTCTCCATCAGTCAGCCAGCCAGTCAGCCTGTGCTTTGGTCCAGTGGTCTCTCATTCTGTTGTCAGCCAATGCCATTTCCTCAAAGAAGCTCCCTCCAGCTTCTGAAACCAAAGTAGTCACACATGCACACATTCACACCCACCCATCCACCCATCCCCCAGTCCAGGGTATTCTGTGTTCTGGTAGGTCTCTCTACTTTTCCTTCATAGTGCTTATCATACCTTGCAATCATATTCCTCTGTGTGATTATTTCATTTATGTCTTTGTTTTTTTTTTTTTTTTTTTTTTTGGCCACACCACGAGGCTTGTGGGATCTCAGTTCTCCGACCAGGGATTGAACCCAGGCCACCACAGTGAAAGCGCTGAGTCCTAACCACTGGACCGCCAGGAAATTCCCTTCATTTATGTCTTATTTCCTGATGGTTCATAAACTCCACGAGGGCAGGACCTGCGTTGGCCCCATTCTGGGATGCACAGCTGCACATCCCAACGGGTCGCGTGGTCCATGAGCCATCTAGCCAGCGCATAGCAGCTTGCTGGGTGGACAGAGTGGGGCACGGGAGCATTTCAGTCAGAGGGAACAACATAGGTTAAGGTATGAATGGGTAAAACGACAAGGCCTCTCTAGCACCCTGTAAATGAGGTGGTGTTGCTGGAGCATACGGTGAGGGACGGTGGCGGGAGGAGGGCAGAGTTAGTGGGAGATATGCTTGGAGCTATAGGTTGGGTCACAAGAGGCTTTGTGTGATGTTGGAAGGCAGTGGGTTTTAGGTGATGTGCTATTAAAGATTTTAAGTGAGAGTTGTGTTTTAGGAAGACACTCAGGCAGCAATATGGAGGTGAAGTGGGTAGAGCCTAGAAGCAGAGAGGCCGATCAGGAGGCTACTGAAGGTCTTGAGGTTAGTGTGTCCCCACCTTTTCCATATCATGAAAATGCCACAATTTGTACGACCCACTGGAATAAACAGATGAGGCACCTTGTGGCCAGAGGCAACAGGACCCAGAAGCCGAGGGGCTCAGGATCTCAGCACACTTGTGACCCATTCACATATACCTTGAGAAGTTTTGGCCTTGGAGGAAGATGTTGAGGGTCCGAAATAAAGCAGTGGCAGCAGTGACGGCCATGATGTCTGTGAACGCTCTGGAGGCCAGCTTAGCAGGTCTTGGGACCTCATAGTAATGGCGGTAGCAGCTATCCATACCCAAACCTCTGTCATTGGTGGTAGGGGGTGAGGCAGAAAGGAAGGGCATCTTATTCTCCCCCACCCCCATTCTATTCCCCTTCTGTCTCTACTTTGTTGTACCCAGAGTTGACCATTCTGTTGTGATTAGAAGCATGCATTAACTGGAGGTACAGACATCCCCTCTGCCCCTTCCAAATGATGACCCAAAGGTAACGTCTCATCCCTGGTCCCTTTCTCACTGGAGAAAGGAGACATTGCTCTTCCGAGTATGGATGGTTCCTTTTTTTTCCTGATGGTATTGAATGAGTTCCATAGGAGCATCGCTAACTCATTGCCTGTGGGGCAGAATCCGAATGCCTTACCGTGGCGTGCTGTAGAATTGGATGAACAATAACTATTAAACAACTCAAGAGAGGATTCGATCCAGCACAAGATTGTACGATATAGACCCAGCACTGTACGAGCTCTGAGATAGGAAGAGTTCAAGGGGGAAATAGACTAGAGATGGTGACTTTGGGCTCCCCAGCTCAAAAGTGAAAGTTGATGCCCTCGTGGAGAACTGAGGGCTGAGCACTGAGCCTGGGACATCGAGTGGGGAGGTTGCACAAGAAGACAGAGACAGAGATGGAGGTGGTCAGAGATTATAGAACCAGAGCACAGTGTCACCTCACAGAAACAGAAGCCAAGAGAAGAATTTCCAGTGGACAAGGAGATCACTGTTGACAAATGAAACAAGCTGAGAGGCGTGAAAATGAATACAGACAATTGTATTTAACTGGAAAGAAGCTTTTCTCTTAGATCAGGTGGCAAACTATGGCCCATGAACCAAACCTGACCCGCCACTGCTTATTTCTGGAAACAGTTTTCTTAGAATACCGTCACATCCATTTGTTTAGCTTACAGATGATCTATGGCTTTTCTCACACTACAATAGCAGAGGTCTTGCAACACAGCCCGTGTGTCCCACAAGGCCTAAAATATTTACGATTTAGCCCTTTGCAGAAAAAGTTTGCCAACCCATGGTCTATATGAACTGAAAATATTCAACTCAAGCTACGTGTCAGGATCCTGAGAAATAGCAAAGAAAACTGGTACAACTTTAGCTAAAAGCTGAGCTGGTTTGGATTCAGAATTGTTCCCAAGGTGATGATCCAGCCAAAGAAGGCTAGTCTAGTTGGTGACCAAGTTCCATCAAGTCTTCATTATGTCCCTTTTTACTGCCAGTACCCTAGTGGGGGCCCTAATCACCCCTCACCTCACTCCTCACCCCTCACTAGTCAGAGAAGAGACTCATTCCCTGCTCTTAATTCTTTTAGCTCTTAATGCCTGGTCCGGGAACCCTCAAAAGACGAGATGCGCCACGACCCCATGGCTCCCTCTTCAGCCAGTCTTCAGTGGTCTTTATCTGGAGGCCACTGCCCTATGGCAGGGAGAATACTCTCATGGCTGACTTCAGTCTGACCCAGATTTATTTTCAAACCATAAAATTACAATGCAGATATTGGGAAGGTTTCTTAAAAAGGTACTGATTATTTGGGTATATCGTTGCCAGGTCTCTGAAGCAGTCAACTAGCTAACGCCAAGATTAATTTGACTGATTTACGGTCAGGAACAGAAGTCAACAGGGTATGCTAGTATTTTCCAACGTGGGTTAAACAAGACAAAACAGAAAAAGCAACCCTACTACCATGAGATGTTCTATGAAAATAGATTTTTCCATCAAATAATTGGAAAAAGTTGGAATACTAAAGCCCTCTGGAAGTTTCACAGTGCACGTTAATATATTAAAGGATCTGAGAATTCCCATAAGTATAACTATCTGCATAGCTTTGTTTAACTCAGCATTTCACCACGTATTTGACCAAGGAACTCTTTTAAGGAGCACCAGTTAACATCGTGAGAGCACTTTGGGAAACAGAGGAAAACGGGGGGGAGAGCATGAAGGTCTGAGCAGGACTGCAGACCATAAAGACTTTGTGGCCCAGAAGACACAGTGAGAACCAGGTTGCACAGAGTGTCCATGTCCGGGGGGCTGTTCTGGGTACCATAACGGGTTATAGCGATGAGCAAGAGATAGCTTGTGCACTTGAGGAACTTCCTGTCAAGGATGTTCCCCAACCTAGCCTAGACTCCCAGGTTCAGCCCTGCTCTCCCGGCAGGCCTGCACATCTGCTGAGCCCCAAAAAACCCAAACAGCCACACAGCAGTCATGTGATGTTATATTTTAGTCTTTTTCAGTAAAAGTGGTTCATTAAATGTGTAATTAAAGGTTGATTTAGTTTTGATACCTGGGTAAGAATTTACTATAAATGAATTCTCAAATCAGAAGAAATTATTTGTCAGGCTATGTGCCTTAATTTGGGGTTCAGAAAGTATGTTCTCGTAACTATGCAAGTCATCTTGCCTTTGCTGTTGTTCTGTTGGACACGCACCTGCTCCGCTCCTTCCTGTGTCTTCACATTTCCTCCCATGTCTCCCCCAGCCTCTGGTGCTGTTGATGGAGTGGCCCGAAGCCACCAACTTTGCCTGCCTGATTGCGGGGTACTGCCGCCTCCTGCTGGATTCCAGGAAGATGGTCTTCTCCAGGCCTGCTAGCCAGCCTCTCCCACCTCCAATGATCAAGGCAGGTAGGGCTGAGTCTCGGTTTTCAGTGTAACAGAGGCCCTTTGGACCCTGGAGACATGGAATGCTCACCCCATTCTGCCAGCGCCTGGTTTACCAGGAGCCCATGCTGTACCACTGCGTCCTACGTGGCACAAGACAGTGGAAAAGACAGCTGGCCTTCAGATGGGCCTGTCCCACAAAGGATGCCTGTGACAATACCTTGTGTCTTAGTTGATCAAGGAACGTAAGATAAAAATAGCAAACGAGCAATACGTAGAGCCAATTCGAGAATTGCATTGGATCTAAGGCAAAGCTTTAGAGCTACAGTGATCTAAGAGAGATGCACGGGTGTTCTGGCTTAGTTGAAAGTGGAGGTGGAAACTGAAGCTAAAACCTTTCTTTGTCCATCAGAGTCGGCATTGACAGAGCTGCCTGAAGTAAGAGGCCATGGAAGGCTGGGATAGGAAAGGCTGTGCAGGCCCAGAATGCAATCCAGCAGGAGGCTTGGAGATAGGAGGGGACGATCACTGAGAACAAACAGGGTCAAGTGCTGCCCCCAAACAGAAGGCTTCCCAGTTAGGCAACTCAGTACAGCCACCCCTCAGGGCTGTCCTGGTGATGACACAAACAGGGGCCTCAGGACAAATCGGCCCAGTCCAGATGCTGCTGCCCCGAACCAGAGTAGGAGGAGAAGGGGGAGACCCAAAGAACAGGTACTCTATGTATTAGACCCGAGGCTTTCCCCATCCCTGCACCCAAACATCACGGGTGGAAGCTGAGACTGACCACCCAGGAGTCACCCTCCTCACGTGCTGATGGCTCCATCCACTTGCCTTGCTGCTTGACTCTTTCTTCTCTCTTCAAAGCTGTCTTGGTTTACGGCGTGGTCCCATGTGATCTAGAGCGAGGAGTTTGAGAGTAGAAACACTCCTTTTTTTTTTTTGGTGGTGGGGGGCCATGCTGCACAGCTTGCAAGATCTTAGTTCCCCGACCAGGGATCGAACCTGCAGGGCCCCCTGCAGTGGAAGCGCGGAGTCCTAACCACTGGACCGCCAGGGAAGCCCCTAGAAACACACTCCTGATGGATGACCAGCACCCCGTGGGCCGTGTACCTACACCCACCCTCTCACCTCATGATCTCTTCATCACGAACGTCGTGACAGGCCCACGTTTACATCTCGTCACGTCCACAGGAATTAGAAGGCAATCCACCACAGATGTGGGAAAGGATAGGTGGCCTCAAAGCATATGAAGGAGGCTTCACATAGAGAAGCAAAGGAACTGACTTAGAATAGAAGGAGCCCAGGGGCTGAGCTGCCACACGCCTCCAGGTGAATAGCTCTGAAGCGGTGGCCATCTGTACTATCAAATCTCAGATGGCCAAAGGAAAGCAAGGCCGGCATTAGCTTTGTCAGTGTCCCCTGTGGTCTTCCTCTCTGTCATCACACCCAATGATACCTCTTACTGAGCAGGATAGAGAGGGAGAAAGGGAAAAGGGAAGCTGTTCCAAAGGCAAATCGATTTCTCTTGGAGGTGTTGCAGCCTGGAAAGGAGACTTCTAGAAATAACGGGCATGGCTTTAGAGCCCCTCCCTGATTCCTGAGAGCCTCCTTGGGCCTGCAGAGTGACGGGGGCTCAGGCTGCCTCTAGCACAAGGCCTCTCTGTCCATACAGGAGCCACATGGACCACGGTGGTGTCCCTGCTGTTTGCAGTGCTTCACTTCCCCAAGGCCCTGAGTCCACGCTTGGGGCCCAGATGTGTGGCATTTGGGACTGTTAGATGCTGGGTTCAACAGCAGCCACCCAGTGCTCTTGGCCAGTGGGACAGGGTGAGCCTCACAGCTCCGCTTGTCGGGGGCTGGTATGCACATCTTATCCCATGGCCCCAAGGACGGGCAAGGGGGACAGCAAGCGGCACCACTGAGGAGACCTCTGCCCAGGTTACAGTGAGGGGCCATCAGTCCCTGGTACAAAGTTGAGATGGGTTTCCTCCATTGGCCCGCACTTTCATATCAGAACAGAAGCCCCAGTGCTACCTGTTGTTTAGCAAAGGCCTATCGGAAACAGGAATCTTGCCAACCTCAGCGGGGCTTTTCCCTCGGGGGCCAAAACTCCAGCCTACTCAGGGCCTGGTCTCTCTGGCCGGCCCTCTACTCTCGTTCCTCTGCAGCCGCTGGCTGCCAGCTAGCCAACTCAATGCTCAGCCGGCTGGGCCAAAAGGATGCTATTAAACCCACAAGTGGAAAAGGGAAAGCATCACCTCTCCTTTGAGACCGAGAAAACAAAAGGAAAATGGGGAAGTGGGATGGAAGGGATTACCTCTTAGGCTTTATCAGTAGTTTCCCCACAGTAGGTATTTCATTTATTCACCCAACAACTATTTCTCGATTATTCATTATGTGCCAGGCCTTGCAGATAGAGCCATGAGTAACAGACGTGGTCCTTGCCCTCACTGAGCTTACAATCTAGTGGGGGAATACGGACAGATGATTAAAGGGATAATGTCAATGCAGTAAGTACATTTGCATTTATTTAGGGGAAATTCAGCTGACACAACAGAACAACACCTGGGCTTGAGAAAGGCTCAGACAAATACCAGTTCTCCAGCTGTACCGCTGGTGGGAAATCCAGAGGCAGCTACCATCTCTCCAGCCTTGAATTCACTTGTGTCCTGGGGAAATCCAGGAAAATAAGGCTTTGGGGGCCCCAACTGGGACCACAGTTGGAGGAACTCACTCTACATTTTCTCCCATGGTTAGAAAACAGTTTGGTCTAGTGAATTGAATATTGGTTAAAGGCTACTACATAGCCCATGCGTGGCTTACTGATTTTCATGAAGTTAAAACTCCACAACATGCAGAGTGCTAAAGCTAGACTGAACATAACAGACTCTTTTTTTTTTTTAATGATGATTCAGAAAGAACATGAACGTATTCCAAGTCTTCTAGGTCATTATAACCAGTAATGATCATCGGACTATAGAATACAGCAAGGCCAAGTAATAGAAAGCTGGTTGGGTCAACATCGTGCTGTGTGTGTGTGTGTGTGCGATATATATTTGAGCATATATATATGCTGATCTACTTGGATCACCGTCCTGTTTCTTTGCAAGCATTTCTTTTAAGTCAGCCTGCCGAGTGGCTGAGTACAGAGCGATAGACTAGGGCATCCCTCTTGGGGAAAGCTGATGAGCAATTTACAGCAGATTCACAATCTGAGAGGCATGCTGTCCCAGCCATCAGCCTACCGCACCTGGCTTTACTGGCATTTCTAACCTTCTGTCCAGAGGAGATTTGGGCTTTTCCAGGCACATTTTCTCCTCCACACAGCCCCATGCTGCTTCTTGGATCTGCAAATCACAATACCGAGTGGCAGGCTGCGCATCACCTGGCCTTGATAACCTGATGCTGGGAGATGTTTCCGTCTTGCAGGGAGGGAAGCCACCGTTAGACTTCCAGATCTTGTCTGAGAGAAGTCACCACCTGCTTATTGGACACGCCCATGGGAGCCACCTCGGATGGCAGCTTATTGCCAGGCTGGCTATGCTGATTGTTCAGCTGTGTCACAGGGAGTTAGCACGGGTACATGGCGAGGACCCACGGACAGTGCCTGTGGGTAGAGACTTCCTGAACTGATAGTTTGTGCTCCTGGCTCAGTGCTCCCCTAGAGCACTTCTTACCTAAGGCACAGAGGTCATTACATACTACTCCCCCAGCTGACCCAGAGTTCCCTAGATACAGCCACTATGATCTAAACTGAACCCACTCAGTGTGGTTACATTGACTGTATAGAGAGGCAACATGGCTTATGGAAAACAGCAGGGGTTGGGATCTGAAGTCAGAAAGACTTGGGTTCCAGTCCCTGCTCTGCCATGTCCCAGCTGTGTGATCATGAGGATAATAATAGTTCCTGCCTCATGAGGGATTGACAGGCTCGTGTGAGATAAACCCCATAAGGTCCTTTCAAGTACAGAGCACATTTTTGCTCTTTTTATAATGATTGGGAGTTCATCATGTACCCAGGGCTGTGCTTTTTTTAAAAAAAAATAACTTTATTTAGACATAATTTCTAAGCCATAAAATTCACCCATTTAAAGTTCACAACTCAGTGTTTTTGTGTATATTTAATATATTCACAGGGTTGTACAATCCTTGCCACATTTTTTTTTTTTTTTTTTTTTTTTTTTTTTTTTTTTTTGGTACGTGGGCCTCTCACTGCTGTGGCCTCTCCCGTTGCGGAGCACAGGCTCCGGACGCGCGGGCCCAGCGGCCATGGCTCACGGGCCCAGCCGCTCCGCGGCATGTGGGATCCTCCCAGACTGGGGCACGAACCCTGTCCCCTGCATCGGCAGGCGGACTCTCAACCACTGCGCCACCAGGGAAGCCCCTTGCCACATTTTAAAAAGAATAAATTTGTTTATTTATTTGTTTGTTTGTTTATTTTTGGCTGTGTTGGGTCGCAGGCTTTCTCTAGTTGCGGCGACCGGGGGCTACTCTTCATTGCAGTGCGCAGGCTTCTCATTGTGGTGGCTTCTCTTGTTGCGGAGCATGGGCTCTAGGTGTGCGGGCTTCAGTAGTTGTGGCTCGCTGGCTCCAGAGCGCCGGCTCAGTAGCAACGGGCTTAGTTGCTCCGTGGCATGTGGGATCCCGGACCAGGTCTCGAACCCATGTCCCCTGCATTGGCAGGCAGATTCTCATCCACTGCGCCCCCAGGGAAGCCCCTTGCCACAATTTAGTTTTAGAATGTTTACACCCCTTCTAAAACAAACTCTGTACCCATTAGCACTCATTCCCATTCCCCCACCCAGCCCTAAGCAACCACTAATTGACTTTTCTGTCTCTATAGCTTTGCCTAGTCTGGACATTTTGTATAAATGGAATTATATAATATATGGTCTTTTTGTAGCTTGGTTTTTTTCACTTAGCATAATATTTTCAAGGGTCATCCATGTTGCAGCATGTATCAGTACTTCATTTCTTTTTGTTGACTAATAATATTCCTTTGTATGGATAGACCACATTTTGTTTATCCATTCGTCAACTGATGGACATTTGGGTTGTTTCCACCTTTTGGCTGCTATGAATAATGATGTTATAAACATTGATGTACAAGTTTTTGTAGGGACACATTTTTTCATTCCTACTGGGTATTTATATCTAGGAGTAAGATTGCTGTTCTATGTTTAATTTTGAGAAACTGCAAACTGTTTTCCAAAGTGACTGCATCATTTTACATTCCCATCAGAAATGTTGGAGGGTTACAATTTCAACATATCCTCGCCAACACATGTATTGTTCATCTTTTTTATTATATCCATTGTAGCCGATGTGAAGTGGTATCTCACTGTAGTTTTGATTTGCATTTCCATAATAATTAGTGATGTTGAGCATCTTTTCGTGTGCTTATCGGTCATTTGCATATCTTTTTTTGTGAAATATCTATTCAAATCCTTTGCTCATTTTTAAATTGGGCTATTTGACCATAAAAGAGAGTTTATTTCTGGACTCTCAGTTCTATTCCATATAACCTATAATGTCTAAGTCTTATGCCAGTACCACAGTTTTGATTACCATTGCTTCGTAGTTAAGTTTTTAAATTGGGACGTATGAGTCCTCCTGCTTTGTTCTTCTTTTTAAGATTGTTTTGGTTATTCTGGGTCTCTTGTGATTCCATGTGAAATTTTGAATTACCTTATCAGTTTCTACAAAGTCAGCTGGGATTCTGATAGGGACTGTGTTGAATCTATAGATCAATTTGGGAAGTATTGCCATCTTAGCCGTATTAAGTCCTCCAGTCCATGAACATAGAGTCTTTCCATTTATTTAAATCTTCTTCAAATTTCTTTCACAAATGTTTTGTTGTTTCCAGTATACAAGTCTTGTACTTCTTTTATTAAATTTATACCTAAGTATTTTATTCTTTTTGATGCTATTATAAATAGAATTGTTTCCTAATTTTACAATTAGATTGTTTATTGCTAGTGCATAAAATTACAATTGATTTTTGTATATTAAGCTTTTATCCTGTATGTAACCTTGCTGAGATTATTAGTTCTAATAGCTTATTAGTGGATTCCTTGGGATTTTTCTTTATATAAGATCATGTCATCTACAAATAGAGATAGTTTTACTTCTTCCTTTCCAGTCTAGATGACTGTATTTCATTTTACTGTCTAATTGTCCTGGCTAGAAATCCAAGTATGGTGTTGAATAGAAGTGGTTAAAATGGAAATCCTGGACTTTTCCTTATTTTAGGGGGAAAGTTTTCAGTCTTTCACCATCAAGTATGATGTTAAGCTTTGTTTTTATTTATTTATTTGTTTGCTTATTTATTTATGGCTGTGTTGGGTCTTCGTTGCTGTGCACGGGCTTTCTCTAGTTGCGGTGAGCGGGGGCTACTCTTCATTGAGGTGCTCAGGCTTCTCATTGCGGTGGCTTCTCTTGTTGCGGAGCACGGTCTCTAGGCGTATGGGCTTCAGTAGTTGTGGCACACGGGTTCAGTAGTTGTGGCTTGCAGGCTCTAGAGCACAGGCTCAGTAGTTGTGGCACACGGGCTTAGTTGCTCTGCGGCATGTGGGATCTTCCCGGACAAGGGCTTGAACCCATGTCCCCTGCATTGGCAGGTGGATTCTTAACCACTGCACCACCAGGGAAGCCCAGCTTTGGTTTTTTATAGTTAACCTTTATCGTGTGGAGGAAGTTCCCTTTTATTTTGTCGAGTTTTATCATGAAAGGTGTTGGACTTTGTCAAGTGATTTTTCTGTGTCTATTGAGATGATCATGTGGCTTTTGTCCTCTGTTCTATTAACATAGTATATTATATTAATTGATTTTTGGATGTTAAATCAACCTTGCATTCCTGCAGTAAATCCCACTTGGTCATGGTGTATAATTCTTGGTATATGTTTCTGGATTCAGATTGCTAGTATTTTGTTGAGATCTATATTTTGTATCTAAATTCATAAGAAATATTGGTCTGTAGTTTTCTTGTGATGTCTTTGTCTGGTTATGGTAGCAAGGTAACATTGGCATCACAAAATGAGTTGAGAAGTATCCCTTCCTTTTCTATTTCTTGGAAGGGTTTTTGAAAATTTACTATAAATGCTTCTTTGAGCATTTGACAAAATTCACCAGTGAAGCCATTTGGGCCTGGACTGACAGACTGACTGACTGACTGGCTGACTTCATTGATTGATTTGGGGAGAGTTAATTACTAATTCAGTTTATCTTCCTGTTATTGGCCTATTCAGACTTTCTGTCTTCTTAAGTCAGTTTTGGTAATTTGTATATTTCTAGGAATTTGTCCATTTTATCTCAGGTTATCTAATTTGTTGGCATAAGCTTATGCAAAATATTCACCTTATAAATGATTCCATACCTGTAGAGTCAGCAGTGATGTCCCTTCTTTCATTCCTGATTTTAGTAATTTGAATCTTCTCTTTTTTGCCTGGTCTGTACAGCTAAAGGTTTGTTATTATTATTGATCTTTTCAAAGAACCAACTATTAGTTTCATTTATTTTTCTCCATTTTTGTATCCTCTATACTTTATTATTTATTTCCTTCTGCTTGCTTTGTTTTAGGTTTAGTTTGTTTTTTTGTTTGCTTTGTTTTGTTTTGTTTTGTTTTGTTTTTGGCTGCGCTGTGTGGCTTGCAGGATCTTAGTTCCCTGACCAGGGACTGCACCTGAGCCACAGCACTGAGAGCGTCGAGTCCTAAGCACTGGACCACCAGGGAATTCCCATAGTTCGCTCTTCTTTTTCAAGTTTTGTAAGGTGGAAGGTCAGGTAATTGATGTGAAATCCTTCTTCTTTTTTAAATGTAGGTGTTTATAAATTTCCCTCTAAACCCTACATTAGTTAGATCTCATAAGTTTTCATATACTGTCTTCATTTTCATTCATGTCCAAGTATTTTCGAATTTCCTTTGATTCCTCTTTTGACCCATTGGTTATTTAGGAATGTTTTATTTAATTTCCACGCATATATGAATTTCGCAAATTTCCTTCTGTTATTAATTTCTAATTTAATTCTGTTGTGCTCAAAAAACATACTTTATATGATTACATTCCTTTCAAATTCATTGAGGTCTATTTTATGACCTAACATATGGTCTGTCCTGGAGAATGTTTCAGGTGTACTTAAGCAGAATGTATATTCTGCTACTGTTAGGTGACATATTCTATAGATTTCTCTTTTTTTTTTCTACATCTTTATTGGAGTATAATTGCTTTACAATGGTGTGTTAGTTTCTGCTTTATAACAAAGTGAATCAGTTATACATATACATATGTTCCCATATCTCTTCCCTCTTGCGTCTCCCTCCCTCCCACCCTCCCTATCCCACCCCTCTAGGTGGTCACAAAGCACCTAGCTGATCTCCCTGTGCTATGCGGCCACTTCCCACTAGCTATATAATTTACATTTCGTAGTGTATATAGTTCCATGCCACTCTCCCACTTTGTCAAGCTTACCCTTCCCCCTCCCCATATCCTCAAGTCCATTCTCTAGTACGTCTGTGTCTTTATTCCCGTCTTGCCCCTAGGTTCTTCATGACATTTTTTTTTCTTAAATTCCACAATATGTGTTAGCATACGGTATTTGTCTTTCTCTTTCTGACTTACTTCACTCTGTATGACAGACTCTAGGTCCATCCACCTCATTACAAATAGCTCAATTTCGTTTCTTTATATAGCTGAGTAATATTCCATTGTATATATGTGCCACATCTTCTTTATCCATTCATCCGATGATGGACACTTAGGTTGTTTCCATCTCCTGGCTATTGTAAGTAGAGCTGCAATGAACATTTTGGTACATGACTCTTTTTGAATTATGGTTTTCTCAGGCTATATGCCCAGTAGTGGGATTGCTGGGTCATATGGTAGTTCTATTTGTAGTTTTTTAAGGAACCTCCATACTGTTCTCCATAGTGGCTGTACCAATTCACATTCCCACCAGCACTGCAAGAGTGTTCCCTTTTCTCCACACCCTCTCCAGCATTTATTGTTTCTAGATTTTTTGATGATGGCCATTCTGACTGGTGTGAGATGATATCTCATTGTCGTTTTGATTTGCATTTCTCTAATGATTAATGATGTTGAGCATTCTTTCATGTGTTTGTTGGCAGTCTATATCTTCTTTGGAGAAATGTCTATTTAGGTCTTCTGCCCATTTTTGGATTGGGTTGTTTGTTTTTTTGTTATAGAGGTGCATGAGCTGCTTGTAAATTTTGGAGATTAATCCTTTGTCAATTGCTTCATTTGCAAATATTTTCTCCCATTCTGAGGGTTGTCTTTTGGTCTTGTTTATGGTTTCCTTTGCTGTGCAAAAGCTTTGAAGTTTCATTAGGTCCCATTTGTTTACTTTTGTTTTTATTTCCATTTCTCTAGGAGGTGGGTCAAAAAGGATCTTGCTGTAATTTATGTCATAGAGTGTTCTGCCTGTGTTTTCCTCTAAGAGTTTTATAGTGTCTGGCCTTATATTTAGGTCTTTAATCCATTTTGAGCTTATTTTTGTGTATGGTGTTAGTGAGTGATCTAATCTCATACTTTTACATGTACCTGTCCAGTTTTCCCAGCACCACTTATTGAAGAGGCTGTCCTTTCTCCACTGTACATTCCTGCCTCCTTTATCAAAGATAAGGTGACCATATGTGCGTGGGTTTATCTCTGGGCTTTCTATCCTGTTCCATTGATCTATCTTTCTGTTTTTGTGCCAGTACCATACTGTCTTGATTACTGTAGCTTTGTAGTATAGTCTGAAGTCAGGGAGTCTGATTCCTCCAGCTCCGTTTTTCATTTTCAAGATTACTTTGGCTATTCGGGGTCTTTTGTGTTTCCATACAAATTGTGAAATTTTTTGTTCTAGTTCTGTGAAAAATGCCAGTGGTAGCTTGATAGGGGTTTCATTGAATCGTAGATTGCTTTGGGTAGTAGAGTCATTTTCACAATGTTGATTCTTCCAATCTAAGAACATGGTATATCTCTCCATCTATTTGTATCATCCTTCATTTCTTTCATCAGTGTTTTATAATTTTCTGCATACAGGTCTTTTGTCTCCTTAGGTAGGTTTATTCCTAGATATTTTATTCTTTTTGTTGCAGTGGTAAATGGGAGTGTTTTCTTGATTTCACTTTCAGGTTTTTCATCATTAGTGTATAGGAATGCCAGAGATTTCTGTGCATTAATTTTGTATCCTGCTACTTTACCGAATTCATTGATTAGCTCTAGTAGTTTTCTGGTAGCTTCCTTAGGATTCTCTATGTATAGTATCATGTCATCTGCAAACAGTGACAGCTTTACTTCTTCTTTTCCGATCTGGATTCCTTTTATTTCCTTTTCTTCTATGATTGCTATGGCTAAAACTTCCAAAACTATGTTGAATAACAGTGGTGAGAGTGGGCAACCTTGTCTTGTTCCTGATCTTAGTGGAAATGCTTTCAGTTTTTCACCATTGAGGACGATGTTGGCTGTGGGTTTGTCATATATGGCCTTTATTATGTTGAGGAAAGTTCCCTCTATGCCTACTTTCTGGAGGGTTTTTATCATAAATGGGTGTTGAATTTTGTTGAAAGCTTTCTCTGCATCTATTGAGATGACCATATGGTTTTTCTCCTTCAATTTGTTAATATGGTGTATCACCTTGATTGATTTGCGTATATTGAAGAATCCTTGCATTCCTGGAATAAACCCCACTTGATCATGGTGTATGATCCGTTTAATGTGCTGTTGGATTCTGTTTGCTAGTAGTTTGTTGAGGTTTTTTGCATCTATGCTCCTCAGTGATATTGGCCTGTAGTTTTCTTTCTTTGTGACATCCTTGTCTGGTTTTGGTATCAGGGTGATGGTGGCCGCGTAGAATGAGTTTGGGAGTGTTCCTCCCATGCTATATTTTGGAAGAGTTTGAGAAGGATAGGTGTTAGCTCTTCTCTAAATGTTTGATAGAATTTGCCTGTGAAGCCATGTGGTCCTGGGCTTTTGTTTGTTGGAAGATTTTTAATCGCAGTTTCAATTTCAGTGCTTGTGATTGGTCTGATCATATTTTCTATTTCTTCCTGATTCAGTCTTGGTAGGGTGTGTATTTCTAAGAATTTGTCCATTTCTTCCAGGTTGTCCATTTTATTGGCATAGAGTTGCTTGTAGTAATCTCTCACGATCTTTTGTATTTCTGCAGTGTCAGTTGTTACTTCTCCTTTTTCATTTCTAATTCTATTGATTTGAGTCTTCTCGCTTTTTTTCTTGATGAGTCTGGCTAATGGTTTATCAATTTTGTTTATCTTCTCAAAGAACCAGCTTTTAGTTTTATTGACCTTTGCTATTGTTTCCTTTATTTCTTTTGCATTTATTTCTGATCTGATTTTTATGATTTCTTTCCTTCTGCTAACTTTGGGGGTGTTTTGTTCTTCTTTCTCTAATTGCTTTAGGTGCAAGGTTAGGTTGTTTATTCGAGATGTTTCCTGTTTCTTAAGATGGGATTGTATTGCTATAAACTTCCCTCTTAGAACTGCTTTTGCTGCATCCCATAGGTTTCGGGTCGTCGTGTCTCCATTGTCATTTGTTTCTAGGTGTTTTTTCATTTCCTCTTTGATTTCTTCAGTGATCACTTCGTTATTAAGTAGTGTATTGTTTGGCCTCCATGTGTTTGTATTTTTTTCAGATCTTTTCATGTAATTGATATCTAGTCTCAGAGTGTTGTGGTCGGAAAAGATACTTGATACAATTTCAATTTTCTTAAATTTACCAAGGCTTGATTTGTGACCCAAGATATGATCTATCCTGGGGAATGTTCCATGAGCACTTGAGAAAAATGTGTATTCTGTTGTTTTTGGATGGAATGTCCTATAAATATCAATGAAGTCCATCTTGTTTAACGTATCAGTGAAAGCTTGTGTTTCCTTATTTATTTTCATTTTGAATGATATGTCCATTAGTGAAAGTGGGGTGTTAAAGTCCCCTACTATGAATGTGTTACTGTCGATTTCCCCTTTTATGGCTGTTAGTATTTGCCTTATGTATTGAGGTGCTCCTATGTTAGGTGCATAAATATTTACAATTGTTATATCTTCTTCTTGGATCGATCTTTTTATCATTATGTAGTGTCTTTCTTTGTCTCTTCTAGTAGCCTTTATTTTAAAGTCTATTTTGTCTGATATGAGAATTGCTACTCTAGCTTTCTTTTGGTTTCCATTTGCATGGAATATCTTTTTCCATCCCCTCACTTTTAGTCTGTGTGTGTCTCTAGGTCTGAAGTGGGTCTCTTGTAGACATAGACAGCATATATATGGGTCTTGTTTTTGTATCCATTCCGCCATTCTGTGTCTTTTGGTGGGAGCATTTAATCCATTTACATTTAAGGTAATTAATGTTCCTATTCCTATTTTCTTAATTGTTTTGGGTTTGTTATTGTAGGTCTTTTCCTTCTCTTGTGTTTCTTGCCTAGAGAAGATCCTTTATCATTTGTTGTAAAGCTGGTTTGGTGGTGCTGAACTCTCTCAGCTTTTGCTTGTCTGTAAAGGTTTTAATTTCTCCATCAAATCTGAATGAGATCCTTGCTGGGTAGAGTAATCTTGGTTGTAGGTTTTTCTCCTTCATCACTTTAAATATGTCCTGCCAGTCCCTTCTGGTTTGCAGAGTTTCTGCTTAAAGATCAGCTGTTAACCTTATGGGGATTCCCTTGTGTGTTATTTGTTGTTTTTCCCTTGCTGCTTTTCATATGTTTTCTTTGTATTTAATTTTTGACAGTTTGATTAATATGTGTCTTGGTGTGTTTCTCCTTGGATTTATCCTGTATGGGACTCTCTGTGCTTCCTGGACTTAACTATTTCCTTTCCCATATTAGGGAAGTTTTCAACTATAATCTCTTCAAATATTTTCTCAGTCCCTTTCTTTTTCTCTTCTTCTTCTGGAACCCCTATAATTTGAATGTTGGTGCGTTTAATGTTGTTCCAAAGGTCTCTGAGACTGTCCTCAGTTCTTTTCATTCTTTTTTCTTTATTCTGCTCTGCAGTAGTTATTTCCACTATTTTATCTTCCAAGTCACTTATCTGTTCTTTTGCCTCAGTTATTCTGCTATTGATCCCTTCTAGAGTATTTTTAATTTCATTTATTGTGTTGTTCATCATTGCTTGTTTCATCTTTAGTTCTTCTAGGTCCTTGTTAAATGTTCTTGCATTTTCTCTATTCTATTTCCAAGATTTTGGATCATCTTTACTATCATTACTCTGAATTCTTTTTCAGGTAGACTGCCTATTTCCTCTTCATTTTTAGGTCTGGTGGGTTTTTATCTTTCTCCTTCATCTGCTATGTGTTTTTCTTACTTCTCATTTTGCTTATCTTACTGTGTTTGGGGTGTCCTTTTTGCAGGCTGCAGGTTCGTAGTTCCCGTTGTTTTTGGTGTCTGTCCCCAGTGGCTAAAGGTGGTTCAGTGATTTGTGTAGGCTTCCTGGTGGAGGGGACTAGTGTCTGTGTTCTGGTGGATGAGGCTGGATCTTGTCGTCTGGTGGGCAGGTCCACGTCTGGTGGTGTGTTTTGGGGTGTCTGTGGACTTATTATGATTTTAGGCAGCCTCTCTGCTAATGGGTGGGGTTGTGTTCCTGTCTTGCTTGTTGTTTGGCATAGGGTGTCCAGCACTGTAGCTTGCTGGTCGTTGAGTGAAGCTGGGTGTTGGTGTTGAGATGGAGATCTCTGGGAGATTTTCGCCATTTGATATTATGTGGAGCTGGGAGGTCTCTTGTGGACCAGTGTCCTGAAGTTGGCTCTCCCACCTCAGAGGCACAGCACTGACTCCTGGCTGCAGCACCAAGAGCCTTTCATCCACACGGCTCAGAATAAAAGGAGAAAAAGTAGAAAGAAAGAAAGAAAGAAAGAGGGCTTCCCTGGTGGCGCAGTGGTTGAGAGTCCGCCTGCCGATGCAGGGGACACGGGTTCATGCCCCGGTCCGGGAAGATCCCACATGGCGCGGAGTGGCTGGGCCTGTGAGCCATGGCCGCTGAGCCTGCACGTCTGGAGCCTGTACTCCACAACGGGAGAAGCCATAACAGTGACAGGCCCGTGTACTGCAAAAAAAAAAAAAAGAAAAAAAAGAAAAAAAGGAAGGAAGAAAGGGGATAAAAGAAAATAAAGTAAGGTAAAATAAAATAAAGTTATTAAAATAAAAAAATAATTATTAAGAAAAAAAAATTTTTAATTAAAAAAGAAACAGACGGATAGAACCCTAGGACAAATGGTGAAAGCAAAGCTATACAGACAAAATCTCCCACAGAATCATACACATACACACTCACAAAAAGAGGAAAAGGGGAAAAAATAATAAATCTTGCTCTCAAAGTCCACCTCCTTAATTTGGGATGATTCGTTGTCTATTCATGTATTCCACAGATGCAGGGTACATCAAGTTGATTGTGGAGCTTTAATCCCCTGCTCCTGCGGCTGCTGGGAGAGGTTTCCCTTTCTCTTCTTTGTTCGCACAGCTCCTGGGGTTCAGCTTTGGATTTGGCCCCGCCTCTGCGTGTAGGTCGCCAGAGGGCGTCTGTTCTTCACTCAGACAGGATGGGGTTAAAGGAGCCGCTGATTCGGGGGCTCTGGCTCACTCAGGCCGCGGGGGGAGGGAGGGGCACGGAGTGCGGGGCGAGCCTGCGGCGGCAGAGGCCGGCATGACACTGCACCAGCCTGAGGCATGCCGTGCGTTCTCCCAGGGGAGTTGTCCCTGGATCCCGGGACCCTGGCAGTGGCGGGCTGCACAGGCTCCCCGGAAGGGGGGTGTGGAGAGTGACCTGTGCTCGCACACAGGCCCCTTGGTGACGGCAGCAGCAGCCTTAGCATCTCCCACCCGTCTCTGGGGTCCGCGCTGTTAGCCGCGGCTCGTGCCCGTCTCTGGAGCTCCTTTAAGCAGCGCTCTTAATACCCTCTCCTCGTGCACCAGGAAACAAAGAGGAAAGGAAAAGTCTCTTGCCTCTTCGGCAGGTCCAGACTTTTCCCCGGACTCCCTCCCGGCTAGCCATGGTGCACTAACCCCCTGCAGGCTGTGTTCACGCAACCAACCGCAGTCCTCTCCCTGGGATCCGACCTCCGAAGCCTGAGCCTCAGCTCCCAGCCCCAACCCGTCCCGGCGGGTGAGCAGACAAGCCTCTTGAGTTGGTGAGTGCCGGTTGGCACCTATCCTCTGTGCGGAAATCTGTCCGCTTTGCCCTCCACACCCCTGTTGCTGCGCTCTCCTTGGTGGCTCCGAAGCTTCCCCCACTCCGCCACCTGCAGTCTCCGCCCGCGAAGGGGCTTCCTAGTGTGTGGAAACCTTTCCTCCTTCACAGCTCCCTCCCACTGGTGCAGGTCCCGTCCCTATTCTTTTGTCTCTGTTTATTCTTTTTTCTTTTGCCCTACCCAGGTACGTGGGGGGTTTCTTGCCTTTTGGGAGGTCTGAGGTCTTCTGCCAGCGTTCAGTAGGTGTTCTGTAGGAGTTGTTCCACGTGTAGATGTATTTCTGATGTATCTGTGGGGAGGAAGGTGGTCTCCGCGTCTTACTCTTCTGCCATCTTCCCCCTTTCTCTATAGATTTCTGTTAGGTCCAGTTGGCTTATAGTGCTGTTCAGGTCCTCTATTTCCTTGTTGATCTTCTGCCTAGTTGTTCTATCCATTATTGAAAGTAGGGTATTGAAGTCTCCAACTATTGCAGTTGAGTTGTGTATTTCTCCTTTCAATTCAGTCAGGTTTTGCTTCATGTATTTCACGGCTCCATTGTTAAGTGACGGCACCATGCTTTTGTGATGACTGTAAGCACTAATAAAAAGCAACACTGACACACTGACCCTGTCCAGCTGGAATTTGAAGGGCATTTGAGACTTTTTTTCCCCAGCATCTTAAGAATCATGATGAACTATAGGGTAATGGTTAAAAAATATGGGCTTTGCATAAAAAGAAACGAAATTGAGTTATTTGTAGTGAGGTGGATGGACCTAGAGTCGGTCATACAGTAAAGTAAGTCAGAAAGAGGAAAACAAATACCGTATGCTAACACATATATATGGAATCTAAAAAAAAACAAAAAAAAGGTCATGAAGACCCTAAGGGCAGGACAGGAGTAAAGACACAGACCTACTAGAGAATGGACTTGAGTATATGGGGAGGGGGAGGGGTAAGCTGTGACAAAGTGAGAGAGTGTCATGGACATATATACACTACCAAACTTAAAATAGATAGCTAGTGGGAAGCAGCCGCATAGCACAGGGAGATCAGCTCGGTGCTTTGTGACCGCCTGGAGGGGTGGGATCGGGAGGGTGGGAGGGAGGGAAATGCAAGAGGGAAGAGATATGGGGACATATGTATATGTATAACTGATTCACTTCGTTATAAAGCAGAAACTAACACACCACTGTAAAGCAATTATACTCCAATAAAGATGTTTAAGAAAAAAAAGAAACATGGGCTTTGTAGACCCTCAAACCTGGGCTCAAATCCAGACTGCCAGGGCATTCCCTGGCGGTCCAGTGGTTATGACTCTGTGCTTTCACTGCCAAGGGCCCAGGTTCAATCCCTGGTCGGGAAAGTAAGACCCCCACAAGCCACGTGGCACGGCCAAGAAATAAATAAAAAGAATCCATACTGCCATTCACAACTCATGTGACCTTGTGTAAGTCACAAAACGAATGGATCAGTTTCTTTGTCTGTAAAATGGGGATAATGATAGCACCTACCTCACTGGGTTGTTGTGAGGATTAAACAGGATCATGTTTATGACCTTAGCCTAAGTTAATGCCTGCCATCTGTCTGTCTGTCTGCTGATAGCAAAGGGAATTGGCATTGTCTGAGTATATTCTCACAGATAACATGGGAAGGGGTCCCCAAAACAGACTAAAAGAGAGAAACCAGAAAGAAAGCATTTGCTGTGGATAATTCTCAGATGCACACACTTACCATCGTTAAAAACTTTTGACTAGAACATTTTGCCACATGTATATAGAGCAGGCAGCCTAGCCCTGTATGAATACAGAGAAGGGCTATGATTTGAGGAGTTGACAAAAATGCTCCCCCTACCCTCCTCCCACATCCCAGCGTATCCCTCATATGCTTTACACATTCAGATACACTGAATTTTACTAGTAGAGCTCTATTCTTTTAGGGTCCCTCCATCGAAAATCCTCTTTGAAATACACACTCTTGGGATTGTACTAGCCTATTTTACACTTACCCACTGAACCACTCCTAACCTGTCAGATTCATTTCCTTCTGCCTCAAGAGATCCAGCATAACACGAGTGTAACAGAGCACTGGGGGTGGTTCAGATTCTGAATAGATTGGGGTTTGAGACAGGGACAGTTCCAGGGGGGACATAAAACAAACCTCACCCTACAGCTGACTCTCAGACCAGACATACCCGTGTAAGAGTCCAGCTGTGCCCAGATACCAAGGTGTTCACCCCCACCCCAGCCCATGCCTTTTCCCATTTCACAGGTGATGGGGCTATTAGCAGCCCAGGCCATTTGATTCCACTCACTTTACTTTCAGGGGCAGCAGCAGCATGGCTGCCCCTTGCCCTCCTCTCCAGCAGCCAGATAGTGCTCCCTCTCAGTACCTACCACCCAGCTGGGCTCCAGAGACCCAGGCCCGAGACTCCAAGGAAACTCAGCCACAGTCCTCAGCACCAGGGCTCATGTGTTGATTCTCTTTCTGGGTTTAGATTACATGCACAGCGCCCACCGCCCTGTCACTGGGGGCCACCTGGGGAAAAAGGAGAGTAGTTATGTGGGCAGCATGGGCACCAGCCCCAGGAAGTCGAGCCGCTGCACGCCCCCGCCTGCCGACTCTGAGCTTGTCAGCTTTTGCTACCTCCACATGCGGGAACAAAGGAAGGATCAGGAAAGCCGGACAGATGTCAATGAGAACTTAATCTTCTTTGAGGAGACCAGGCCCCGGACCAAGTCTGACCCCACGTCCAAGAGTTCTGGCCAAGGTTATGTGATCCCTGATGACTTTGATGCAGCTAGCCTAGACCATGAGCCTTGTGCCAGCAGGGCCCGTTCCTACACTTTGGACAATTCCCTTGGGGCTGAAGCCCTGAATTTCTACTGTGACTCTTGCAAAGCCAAACTCCAGGAGCAGCTGGGCCCTCGCAAAGGTGGGAGGTCTGGCTCCTCTCGTGACAATATGGTAGACTTGATGTCCCTCCCACCCCCCGGGAGTGAGGAGGAGGAAGAGGAGGAAGATGAGAGCACTTCGCTGTTGCCTTCCATTGCTGCCCCACCTCCTGGTTTCCGAGACAACAGTTCTGATGAAGAGGACCCCAAGCGCCGGGCCGTCCAGAGCCAGGAGCAAGGACGCCACCTGCATGGGCTCCTGTACGATGAGATTCCGGTGACACTGATTGACAGCGTGCAGACCCGGACAGTCCGAGATCATGCCCAGGAGCTAGATGATGCCCTGGTGTCCACTCTGCAGGCTCTGGAAGCCCTGGCAGCCTCAGAGGATGGACCACACCCCCCAGCCCCTCAGACTGCAGGTAACAGCGCGTTCCTCCTCCCTCTTGCCTCCCTTTCCTTCTCTTGGCCAGGCAGACCCAGCAGGTGACATTTCTTCTTCCCAAGCAGAGGGCAAAGTCAGCGTGGTGTGTCAGGGCAGTGGATGGGCCAGAGACAGTTCAGGTAGGGTCGGGGGAGCGACGAAGCTGCGGCAGGGATCTACTGCTCAGCCCCCGCTAGAGCTCCGGCTCTCACCATTCCTATCGCTTTGGAAATGTCTTGCCGATGGACCCCAGGGATTGGGGCCGTGACAGCTACGGAGCCAGGCCAGGATGGAGGATCAGAGCAAGATTGTGAGACATATAGAAGACAGGCAAAGAACATCCAGCATGCATATGACTGGAAGAAAAACAAAATGACCAACTAACCACCTAGGGACCTGGGATCAGGGGAGCCAGGAGCCCTCACCGCTCAGGGCTGAGACCTTTATCCGCCTAAGAGCTTTGGCTCTCAGACGCATCCAAGTCCTGGCTTCTTCACCACTTTCAGTGTCACCTTTGCTTTGGCAAGGCACTTAACCCTCTCTGAGCCTCACTTTTGTCATCTTCAATGGATTTGAGAACAATAGTCCTATCACGTAGGGTTGTTGCGAGGATTAAATGAGATCGTTCATGCAAAGTACATAAACACTTCCTAGCACATAGTAAGGACTCTGTAAGTGGTAGCCACTATCATTGTTATTATTATTCGGTGGGCAAACTATACAGCATGCATGCTATTCCCTGTTATAGACCCACATACATCCATCTTGTAGACAAACACGGATGTCAGACATGCACCCATAGTCACACATACATCCTTCCACACACATATGCCTTCAAACAAAGAGGTCAGTGATACAGTGACAGGAAGGAAATAGGGAGGAATAAGGCATATGAGAAAGCCTGTGAGGCGAGGGCAAGTGTGGACAGAGAGGGTGAAGCAATTGGGGTCAGAGGGAACCTCGCTGACCAGAGCGAGTACCTGCCTTTTCTGTATGTGAGCGCATCCTTGGTGTCGGGCAGCCCCCATGTGTTCGGCCCCCAGGCCTGGCATTTCTCTTTGCTCAGAGTCTGGAGCTCCAAGCACTGGCTGCTCCCAGGCTAGAGGCCCATGTGATAGCCAGAGAGAGGCCAAGCTCAGCTAAATGGCCTCAGCTGCAGGGACTGTAGGCAGGCCTGGCCAGATGAGGAGGGCCAGAGAGAGAGGGAGCTCTCTTTGCTGGCTCTCTTCAGGACAATTAACAAAAATTTCCTAGCTGTTGAATCTAAAAATAGTGATGATTAGCATGTTGTTTTGCCTGTGATCTGCATGTTAATTTGCCATCAAACTGCCCAGATCTTCTCTAGGCCTCTTTTGTTTCTCTCTCGGATTCCAGCCCTTCATCACCCCTCTCCCAGCTTGCCTTTCTTTGTCCCCTCCCCTCCCGACCTCCCACCCTCAGCCCTGCAGGCCCCCCAGGCCTGACTGGTTTTTTCCGGCTTGAAATCCTGCTGACTAACCTTGACCCTCATAGACTGTCTACATATGGTTGGAAAGGACTTGACACGAGTAAGTGCTGCAGACCCTATCCCTGTCCCTCCAGGTCTGATTGTGCTGGCCACAATCACCCCTGAATCGTCGCTGGACTCGGGCCACGAAACCAACTCTTCGGAGCTCACGGACATGTCGGAGGTGATGTCAGCCATGAAGCAACACCAGAATACCACCTACTTCCTGGCCCAGCATCTCAACAAGGACAGCCTCCTGGCCCGCAAGGACCTGCCCTTCCGGATCCAGAGCTGTGCAGCCCAGGCCGTTCTCACGGCCCCTTACTCTCTCGGGCGCCCGGATCCCAACCCATCCCTCCAGCCAGCTGTCACAGGCCAGAGTCCTGGCGCCCCTGGTGCTCGGAGGAAGGTGCCCCCGTCAGAGGCGCAGCCACAGAACGAGCGAACGTACGCCCTGGCTGTGCACCCAGCACTGTCCCCTCAGCTGAGTGAGCAGAAGAATCTGAGCCTGCTGTCCCCAGTTCCTGAGGACAAAGGGCCTGGCCACACTCGGGCGGGCCTAGAGATGTCACTGAGGGCGGCCACACCGTCCCTCAGTGAAGAGCAGGTCTCTGAGCTAAGGGAGAGCCTGCCCAAGGAGGTCAGGTTGAGCCCCAAGCTTATCCTGGACCCAAAGGGCAGTGTGACCCCAGCCATCATCTCGGCCGCCCTACAGCAGGTGGTTCATACTAAGAGTCTGTCTGCCCCTGGCGGGGCCTTGGGGAGCACCCCCAACAGTGGGGAGAGGTTAGAGGCCAGCATGGGGAGGTCAGAGGTCAGCATGGGAAGGCCAGAAGTTAGCATGATGAGCGGCAGTGCCAATAAGAATCTTAAGTTCAAAATGAGTCCCAGTGCTCCAGAGGCCTCACGGAATTCCCAGCCGCAGCTGAGCCCAGAAGTCTCTTCCGGCTCCAGAGCGCCCACAGGCAGCCGAGCTGATAGCCTGCACCTCTCCTCACAAGAGGACAGGCTGCCTATTCAAAGTTTCCCTCCCAAAAGCTATCTTTCTCGAGTGAGTCGAGAGTCAGTGGGCAAGCAAGGTACCGGGGAGGTGGCGGGCAAGGGCGGGCCTGAGGGTGCTAAGCCTTCCCTGCACAAGCAGGGCACCGTCTCCGGCCAGGGGGAGAAGGGGCAGCTGGAGAGCACCCTCCAAAGCAGCAAGCTTGAAGACACCAGCCTGGTCCCCCGAGCCGGCTACCCCATGGTTCTGCAGAGCCCCAGCTGTCCGCCGCGAGGCCAGAGCCCCAGCTGTCAGCAGCGAGGCCAGAGCCCGCTGAGGCCTCAGGCTGCCAGCCGGCAGGTGAGCACCATGCCCTCCAGAAAGATTGAAACGACCCTGGATGGAGCCCACTTGGCCTCCGAAGGCTCCACCAAGCCCAAATCGTCCCGGGGCCCTTTCCGGCTCCGCAACTTATTCTCTGCCACCTTCCCAACCCGCCAGAAGAAGGAGACCGATGAGCGGCAGGCCCAGCTGCAGAAGGTGAAGCAGTATGAGCTGGAGTTCCTTGAGGAACTTCTCAAGCCACCAAGCCAAGGGGAGCTGTCGGGCACCGAGTACCTGCAACCCCCAGCTCCAGGCCGCTGCAGCTGCCAGCTCCGCAGCAGCCCCGTGCAGCAGGGGCCCGGCATGTCCCGAGAGCAGAGGCGCAGCTGTGATTGCAAGCGCATGTGCCGGGGGGCCCGGCCTCAGGCCCCCCAGACGCCGGTGCCCGGCCTCCGGGGGAGGGAGAGGGACAGGGTCCCCCCGACCCAGAGGCAGCCAGAGGCCGGCCTAGGCTTGAGCCTCGGCAGCCCCACCAGTGTCCGGCGCATGCGCTCCACCAGCCTGGAATCCCGAGAGTGCCGATCGGACCCTGAGAGCGGGGTTTCATGCCTGACCACATGTGCCTCGGGGGGCGAGTGTCTAGGAGCTCCCAACTACAGGAAACTGATGCGCCGCTACAGCATCAGTGAGCTGGACCAGGGCGACAGGGCCTCGCTGACCTCGGACGTCTACCCGCACCCACCCCTGGGCATGCTGCCCAGGGAGGCCAGGGAGGTAGAGGCAGGCCTCCCCCTAGGCGTGGGTCCCAAAAGCATGTCACTGGAATCCCCGACCCTGGGAGACCCCTCCTACGTCCACGTTGCCCCTGAGACCAAAGGCCCCAGACAGATGGCCGTGTTCTCACTGCCGGAAGAGGTGTACCGGAAGCCCGCGGAGCTGGACGAGGACAGTGAGAGTGGCAAGTGCTGCTCCATCCGCTACTGCTTCTACTACCGCAAGTGCGACATGGCGGATGACACCAGCGATGGCAAGGACGAGCTCTCCTACTCCATCCCCATGAAGATCCTGCCCGGCATGAAGCTGGACGAACAGGTGGTGCCCGTGGTGAGCAGGACCCTGCAGGTGCTGGATGCCGCCACCTGCAGCAGCCCGGAGGCCTCCCGCACCCAGGAGATCGACCTGCGGGTGTCCACCTTCGAGGGGAGCCTGGCCAAGATCAACGCCCTGCGGGCCCATGCCTACGGCCTGCCTGACGGCTTCCTGGCCGCCCGGCTGGACACCAACGAGTTGCTGACGGTCCTGAGGCAGTGCGTGGCCAGCCCCGAGGCCCGCGCCCCCAAGCCCTACGTCTCCCAGATCTCTGAGTACAAGCTCGAGCTGGCTCTCAAGTTCAAGGAGCTCCGGGCCTCCTGCCGCCGCGTGGCCAACGTGGACAAGAGCCCCACTCACATGCTGGCGGCCATCACGGGCAGCTTCCAGGTGCTGAGCAGCCTCATTGAGACGTTCGTGCGGCTGGTGTTCATCGTGCGCTCTGAGGCCCAGCGCCAAGAGCTGCTGGCCAAGGTGGAAGAGGTGGTGAGGAACTACACCTTCCTGCTGCGCGCAGCCGAGGAGTCCACCGCCCGGAGCCTTAAGCAGCAGCAGCAGGCAGCAGCCGCAGGGCACACGCCGGGCTCCCCCACTTCAGCGACTGTTATGAGCACATTCACCCGCTCCTTAAAAACCCTTATCAAGTAGGCCATCTGCCCGGGCCTGCCCCCCTTCCCCAACCGTGGCCCCAGGTTTGAGCTTTGTGGTCTTTGCATCTTGTGGTGAGTATAGGTGTCTGCTGGGCCAGTCAGGGTCCCAGAGCCCTCAGTCTCCAGGGAGTGACAGCTCCGTGCATTGAGGCTGTCCCTGAGGGCTCCGGGCAACTGCCACCCTGGGTATCCTCACCCCTTCCCTGGCCTCTGGGCGTCACTGTGAGGGCCAAGGCCCCCCCTCCCCCGTCACCACGCCCGCCGCAGATCTGTTTTGCCTCTCTTCTCTAGGGCTGAGACGTGACGTCGGGTCCACTTCCTGCTCCATCGTGGTAGCCGGAGGGAGGCGGGCCTGAAGCAGGGGGCCCGTGGGCCTTGAGCTCCTCTTGGCTCCTGTGCCCCTCTGGGGAGCAGTGGCAGTAGCAGCAGGCCACAGCGCCGAGCGAGCGGAGAGGCTCGGGCACGCAGTCCAGACGTGCCCACCCACCCTGGGCTCACACTAACTCGGCAGGAGCCACCCCGGAGGGCTTGTGCCCGGGTAGTGGGTCTGCAGAAAACAGCCGCACTCAGCTGTTTGTGGCCGGCCCAGCAGGCTGGCGGCCTCAGGGAGCGCTCGCCCCCGGGCCCAGTAGCTCCACACCAGCCATCCCCAAAGTGCCCTGCCCCTCGCTGACAGGCAGGGCGGCTCAGTCCACTAGGGAGCAAGCATCTGGGATCACCCCGCTCATTCTGGGTAAGGTACCTGGTGAACACGTCTGCCCTGGGGAGACCCAGCGCAGGCCTCAGAGCCCGCCTGGCCCAGCCCAGCGCGGGGGCTGTCGCTGCCGGCGTGCGGCTCCTCTCAACATCTCTCTACCAGACAGACTGTCCTTAGGAGTCCGACTTAGCTACAGATGGGGGGTGGGGGGTGGGGGGGAGGGGTGGGGGGAGGGGTCAGGGGGGCTGTTGATGACTATATCTTAAACTTCTGGAAGCTAGCGTGATATGTTAACCCTGAGTATATGCTTTTGGCTGTGTATTGACCCTGTGGATTTGTCTCTCTAAGAAAAGAAGCTGAGCGCCTTACCTGGTGCAGTCCGGCACCTCTCTCTCTCTCTCTCTCTCTCTCTCTCTCTCTCTCTCTCTCCCCCCCCCCCCACTCCCCCAGAGTCATCTGGAAGGGAATCCACACTGTTTAGCATCCTCCTTGACACACATCTGCTGCCGTCACCGCCCCCACTACAGCGTTCCTGGGAGTGAAGACACGGAGTCCCTACTAATTGCCCATTGTAGGGAACAAAGAAAGCCAATGTTTCTTCTGTATAGATTGCTTCTCATCCACCTCTCCATACCCCCCATTTCCCACAAGCTCGTGCCCTGTGTCTGCCTCTCTTTCATCATTCCGTGAGAGGCTTACGTGAAACCTTCCGTTCTTATGTGAGTTTTATAAAGATGTACACTGTGCTTAACCCCCACCCATCCTTGGTGTCCCCGAGTGCGATAAAGGACCCCCCGAGTGGCGCTTCCTCCCGGCAAGGATTAGGGGAGCTCCTTCTGCAAAAGCCAGCCCCCCTCTTCCTTGCCTCTCCTCCCACAGGACCAAGTTGTTTAATGGGCCAGAGATGCAGCCAGTGGGGGACCGTTGCCCCCCGCAACCACCGCGACCCTGCCTGCTGACGTGGTCTGCCTCTTCTCCCAACATCTTGATCCTGCCCCTTCACCACTCAGGCCCCGCCTGTGTCATTCATTCCACCGCCATCCTTCACCTCTCCCTCGGCTTCACGGAGAGAACATATTTTCTAATGTCTGTATATAGTATATATACTACATAAAATATATAAATTCTATATTATACTAATTTATGTCTTGTTTTTCAAACAAGAATGATTAAATCTATTCATCTTACTATCCCAATAAGCCTTTGCAATGCCTCTGTGTGGGTGTCCTTGTGTCCTTGAATTGTTGGTTGCTGGGTGCTCCCCCAGGCCTCTGCGCCCATCTACCTGGGCCCTGGTGGTTGAGGAGAGATGAGGATCCTGCTCCTCCCGCCTCCCCTTTGCCCGTCTTAGAAGTCTCCTGTTGGTCACGGGAGTTGGATACTGTCTACTCCTTTCCCTTGACCTTGGGTCCTTTGGCTCACCTGGCCACCATGGCTGTGACCTCAGAGCTGATGGGTGGGCTGGGCACATAAAAACAATGTGCTCCTCAGCACCGGACAGCCTGGGAATTGGGAGATAGGGATTCAGGTCAGCTCTCAAATTGCTTTGGGAAATGGGGCCTCTCCCTCTGAAACGTTCCCAGTCACCTCAGAACGTAGCTTGACTGCCTTGTAGCTCAGGCTAGCCAATCCCTTGCAATGGCCTCTGGCGATTTCTTGGGAGAGGGTATTTCCATACAATAGAAGCAGCAGGACCCTAAGCAGAGCTGACTTCTCTGGCTTTTCAGAGAGTTACCTAATGGTGGGTGATGATTCTATTTCTCCTGTTCTAGGCCCTTCTGGTAATCACAGGTCCCCTCTAGCCTATGAGATGCCTTTGTGCCAACTAGAAAAAGATTCTCCCTGCAGGACCTACCCACCGTGATGAATTAGAAAACAACAGCAACAAAAAAAAAACCAGTCCTCTGGGTGATGCTAGACCTGTGAGCACAGGTCTTGGTAATTTCAGCCCCACTTACTTTGATGGCCGGTTGTACAAACTATACAACCATTTACAGTAGCCCTGATGAGTAACTTCCTTCCACAGCTTGGGCACAGATGCTTTTTCTCATGTTTGCAAAAGTCGTGGCTAAAGTGGTTTGGGAGAGGGCAGACAGCAGAAGCAAGAAGAGCTAAAATTCTGCAGCCTGTGGAAGGAAAACCACATTCATAGAAAGACAGACAAAGTGAAAAGGCAGAGGACTTTGTACCAGATGAAGGAACAAGATAAAACCCCAGAAAAACAATTAAATGGGGCTTCCCTGGTGGCACAGTGGTTAAGAATCTGCCTACCAGTGCAGGGGACATGGGTTCGATCCCTGGTCCGGGAAGATCCCACATGCCAAGGAGCAACTAAGACCATGTGCCACAACTACTGAGCCTGCGCTCTAGAGCCCACAAGCCACAACTACTGAAGCCCACGCTCCTAAAGCCCATGCTCCGCAACAAGAGAAGCCACCTCAATGAGAAAGCCATGCACCACAATGAAGAGTAGCCCCCACTCACCGCAACTAGAGAAAGCCCGCATGCAGCAACGAAGACCCAATGCAGCCAAAAATAAATAAAATAAAATACATACATTTATGTTAAAAAAAAAAACTTAAAAACAACTAAATGAAGTGGAGATAGGCAGCCTTCCAGAAAAAGAATTCAGAATAATGATAGTGAAGATGATACAGGACCTCGGAAAAAGAATGGAGGCAAAGATCGAGAAGATGCAAGAAATGTTTAACATTGTTTAACAAAGACCTAGAATAATTAAAAAACAAACACCTAGAAGAAGTAAAGAGCAAACAAACATAAACAATACAATAACTGAAATGAAAAATACACTAGAAGGAATCAATAGCAGAATAACTGAGGCAGAAGAACGGATAAGTGACCTGGAAGACAGAATGCTGGAATTCACTGCTGCAGAACTGAGTAAAGAGAAAAGAATGAAAAGATATGAAGACAGCCTAAGATACCTCTGGGACAACATTAAGCACAACAACATTCACATTATAGGGGTCCCAGAAGGAGGAGAGAGAGAAAGGACCAGAGAAAATATTTGAAGAGATTATTGTCGAAAACTTCACTAACATGGGAAAGGAAATAGCCACCCAAGTCCAGGAAGGGCAGAGTCCCAGGCAGGATAAACCCAAGGAGAAACACGCCAAGACACGTAGTAATCAAATTGACAAAAATTAAAGACAAAGAAAAATTGTTGAAAGCAACAAGGGAAAAATGACTAAGATACAAGGAAACTCCCATAAGATTAAGAGCTGATTTCTCAGCAGAAACTCACCAAGACAGAAGGGAGCGACATGATATATTTAAAGTGATGAAAGGGAAGGACCTACAACCAAGATTAGTCTACCCAGCAAGGATCTCATTCAGATTCGACGGAGAAATCAAAAGCTTTACAGACAAGCAAAAGCTAAGAGAATTCAGCACCGCCAAACCAGCTCTACAACAAATGCTAAAGGAACTTCTCTAAGTGGGAAACACAAAAGAAGAAAAGGACCTACAAAAGCAAACCCATAACAATGAAGAAAATGGTAACAGGGACATACATATTGATAATTACCTTAAATGTGAATGGATTAAATGCTCCAACCAAAAGACACAGGCTCGCTGAATGGATACCAAAACAAGACCCATATATATGCTGTCTACAAGAGACCCACTTCAGACCTAGGGACACATACAGACTGAAAGTGAGGGGATGGAAAAAAGATATGCCATGCAAATGGAAATCAAAAGAAAGCTGGAGTAGCAATCCTCATATCAGATAAAATAGACTTTAAAATAAAGAATGTTACAAGAGACAAGGAAGGACACTACATAATGATGAAGGGATCAATCCAAGAAGAAGATATAACAATTATGAATATATATGCACCCAACATAGGAGCACCTCAATACATAAGGCGACAGTTAACAGCTATAAAAGAGGAATCGACAGTAAGACAATAATAGTGGGGGACTTTAACACCTCACTTACACCAATGGACAGTTCATCCAGAAAGAAAATTAATAAGGAAACACAAGCTTTAAATGACACAATAGAACAGATAGATTTAATTGATATTTATAGGACATTCCATCTAAAAACAGCAGATTGCACTTTCTTCTCAAGCGCACGCAGAACATTCTCCAGGATAGATCACACCTTGGGTCCCAAATCAAGCCTCAGTAAATTTAAGAAAACTGAAATCATATCAAGCATCTTTTCCGACCACAACGCTATGAGATTAGAAATCAATTACAGGGGAAAAAAAAACACACAAAAAAAAAAAACATACGGAGGCTAAAAAATACGTTACTAAATAACCAAGAGATCACTGAAGAAATCAAAGAGGAAATCAAAAAATACCTAGAGACAAAGGACAGTGAAAACATGAAGATCCAAAACCTATGGGATGCAGCAAAAGCAGTTCTAAGAGGGAAGTTTATAGCAATAAAAGCCTACCTCAAGAAATAAGAAATATCTCAAATAAACAATCTAACCTTACACCTAAAGGAACTAGAGAACAAAGAGCAAACAAAACCTAAAGTTAGTAGAAGGAAAGAAATCATAAAGATCAGAGTAAAAATAAATGAAATAGGAGCAAAGAAAACAATAGCAAAGGTCAATAAAAATAACAGATGGTTCTTTGAGAAGATAAACAAAATTGATAAACATTTAGCCAGATTCATCAAGAAAAAGGGAGAGGACTCAAATCAGTAAAATTAGAAATGAAAAAAGAGAAGTTACAACAGACACCGCAGAAATACAAAACATCCTAAGAGACTACTACAAGCAACTCTGCCAATAAAATGGACAACCTGGAAGAAATAGACAAAGTCTTAGAAAGGTATAACCTTCCAAGACTGAACGAGGAAGAAATAGAAAATATGAACAGACCAATCACAAGTAATGAAATTGAAACTGTGATTAAAAATCTTCCAACAAACAAAAGCCCAGGACCACATGTCTTCACGGGTGAATTCTATCAAACATTTAGAGAAGAGCTAACACCCATCCTTCTCAAACTCTTCCAAACGAACTCTGCAAACGAATCAATGGACAAAGGATTAATCTCCAAAATCTATAAACAGCTCATACAGCTCAATATTAAAAAAACAAACAACCCATTCAATAAATGGGCAGAAGACCTAAATAGACATTTCTCCAAAGAAGACATACAGATGGCTAACAAACACATGAAAAGATGCTCAACATCACTATTATTAGAGAAATGCAAATCAAAACTACAATGAGGTATCACCTCACACCAGTTAGAATGGGCATTGTCAGAAAATCTGCAAACAACTAGTGCTGGAGAGGGTGTGGAGAAAAAGGAACCCTCTTGCACTGTTGGTGGGAATGTAAATTGATACAGCCACTATGGAGAACAGTATGGAGGTTCCTTAAAATCTAAAAATAGAATTACCATATGACCCAGCAATCCCACTACTGGACATATACCCTGAGAAAATCATAATTCAAAAAGAGGCATGTACCACAATGTTCATTGCAGCTCTATTTACAATAGCCAGGACATGGAAGCAACCTAAGTGTCTGTCAATAGACAAATGGGTAAAGAAGATGTGGTACATATATACAATGCAATATTACTCAGCCATAAAAAGGAACGAAATTGGGTCATTTGTAGAGACGTGGATGGATCTAGAGACTGTCATACAGAGTGAAGTAAGTCAAAGAGAAAAACAAATATCGTATATTAATGCATATATGTGGAATCTCTAAAAATGGTACAGATGAACCGGTTTGTAGGGCAGAAATAGAGACACAGATGTAGAGAACAAACATATGGACACCAAGGGGGGAAGGGGGGTGGTGGTGGTGGGATGAATTGGGAGATTGGGATTGACATATGTACACTAATATGTATAAAATAGATAACTAATAAGAACCTGGTATATAAAAAAATGAATAAAATAAAATTCAAAAATTCAAAAAATTAAAAATAAATGAATGAATAAATAAATAAAATTTAAAAATAAAAATATATATATATAGTGGTTTGGAAGCCAAGCATGGAGGAGGAGCCAGAGACAACACAGTCAGACTGGGAGCTGCCCATCAGGGATGTGCCTGCCAGGGATACTGTCCCACAACATCACGTTGGGACTCAGGAAATTGGTGCCAGTATAAAGTGAGGCCTGCCACCACTCAAGACGACCTGACTGGACAGTCCAGAAACTTGGGCTCCTGAACTACACTGGTAATTCCTTAAAGTCAGAAAGCATTCTTATTCGGTTCTATACTCTGGGTACCCACCCACCCGGTACCCACCCGGCACATAGTAGTTCTTCAATAAGTATTTGTTGAATGCATGAGTGTTGAATGAGATGACTGCCGTGAGTGAGTCCCCCCAGACATCTGTACCTCGTGAAAAGGGTCCTCTCTCCTCTGGGAATGACTAATCCAGGTCAGTGCAGTTTGACGAGGCCAGGCAGCCTGGCATCCTCCTATCAAAGATGAGGAGACAGGTCCATCACCCAGCGTCCCACGCACTCAGCTGAGTTTCACCAACTACTTTCCAAAAGCTTTGCCAACTCCCCAAGCTCCTTTTCTGTGGTCCCAGGGCCTTTCTCTGCAGAGCTGGGAGCCCTGAGTGGGGGCTGGCAGGGACATCTTCCCCCCAGTATCTTGCTCACCAGCTCTGGCCTGAGCTGGAGCCTGAAGCTGAAGCTCTCCAGCCATCCCATACCTGACACAAATCCCCAGAGCCTGACTCCTGCCTTTCCAACTTCAGTTCATTCAAGGAAAATGGGTTCATGCTATTGGTGTGGGCCCAGGATGCCTGTGGTGCTGGGACAGTCACATTTTTTCCAAGCTGTTGTCAAGGCACTGCGGATAATAGGCAATTTCATCAACAATGATTTGAAAGGACCTGCCTCAGCCAGAGCTTTACTGCCCAAGGGGCGGGGAAGGATCAGCTGCCCGCACTGGGAAGAAGCATGAATTTAGCATAATGTCTTAGGATCAAATTCCTCCAAACAGCCACTAGGATGGCAGTAATAACTGCACCCCATGCCCCATCCTGTAGGCTGGAAGCCAGAGTGTGGGTGTGTCTGGAGCAAGGAGGAGGTCTTCCATGGAGTGGGAGGAAATGGCCTCTGAGGGTTCAATCTCGGGCCGGGGCAAAATGTCCTGGATTCCAGATTCCAGGCGGGTCTCTTGGTTTCAATGCCCTGACCTCCTGGAAGCCACCATTAGGTGGAAATTATGGAGGCCTGCCTTCTCACAAGTACAGAACTGCTTGTTTCACTTTGGGTTTCTAGCAACTGCTTCCCACTCATGACCACGTGCCCACGCATCAAGTGCTGCCCACGCTCCCAGCATCACAGGGACATCCTCTGACACCCTCGCTGACGTTTCCAGCTGCAGGTTCTAGACCTACCACTTAGCAATGTGCTCAGTTTGAGCTTCCCTGCCCTCCTGTCTGTGATGTCTGTCCTTCTGCATGTTGACTCCTCATTCCTATGTTCACTGCTTCGGCTGAAAGGGATACATGGCTGTAGTAGGTCGGGAGCCTTGCACAACACAGAAAACTTGACTGCTGCCCTTAAATGTGCACAAACAACTGTGTACAAGCATTTACCCTATGCCAGGCACTGTGTTAAGTACTTTACATGCAAAATCTCACTTTTTAAAAATTTATTTATTTTTATTTTTGGCTGTGTTGGGTCTTTATTGCTGCATGTGGGTTTTCTTTAGTCGCAGTGAGCGGGGGATACTCTTCATTGCGGTGCGCGGGCTTTTCACTGGTGGCTTCTCTTGTTATAGAGCATGGGCTCTAGGCACGTGGGCTTCAGTAGTTGTGGCATGCGGGCTCAGTAGTTGTGGCGCACTGGCTTAGTTGCTCCGCAGCATGTGGGATCTTCCCGGACCAGGGCTCGAACCCGTGTCCCCTGCGTTGGCAGGTGGATTCTTAACCATTGTGCCACCAGGGAAGCCCCACAATCTCATTATTTTTAAGTTTTATTTCTTCTTTTTTTTTTTTTTTTTTTTTGGCCATGCCGACAGGCTTGCAGGATCTTAGTTCCCCGACCAGGGATTTAACCTGTGCCCTCGGCAGTAAAAAGAGTCCTAACCACTGGATTGCCAGGGAATTCCCCACGATCTTATTTAATCGCCTTAACAATCCTTTGAGAGAGATACTATGAGCATATCCACTTTTCTTAGGAGAAAGCTGAAGCCTAGAGAGGCTAAATCCCTATCCTGAGGTCACACAGCTGGTAAGCGGTAAGCCAGTTGGTTTCCAAGCCCAGCCCAAGATTTCACCTGCTACCCTGCAGTACTCAGCCCAGTGCCGCCTCTGAAGCCCTTCCCCTGAAAACAGAGGCATGGATGCAGCCACATTCATCAGAGGATAACCTGTAACAGTTGTTCAGGGTACAGGCAGCCTGTGGGTAACCAGACATTGGTAACATTGGGGTGTAAGGTGTGGGATACAGCAAGCCCACCTGACTCTCTTCGCCAGGCGGCCCTAGTGCCACATGCCTCTCGGAACCAGGAGGTGGAGTGGTATCTGTGCATGAAAATTTGTGGGTAGAGCAGCTGTGTCCAAAAAGGCACCATCAAAATGAGGGGACCCCCCTGTGTTCCTCAAATTGGGGTCTGAGCTCCCAAGGCTGTGACCCATACTCCTTATGCATTTGCATTTTTCTCAAAGATTTTGGAGGCAAATATCACACAAATGATATCTTCAATGTTTTTATGTAAAAATATGGATCGGAATGCAGAAGTTGCACACCCTGTAAAGAAAACATCATTTCAAAGACACTTGAGACTTGTGCCTGATACTTCTGGTTTCATTCCCATGTCCACCTTCCCAGCGTCCAGGTTCACTCTCCTCTACCCCAGAGATGCTTTGGTGGAAATGCTGGACACACTCAGGGTCCATCAGATGAACTAACTAGTGGTGTGGGCCCCAAGGGGAGGACATCTAGGACTGGCCTATTTCCATGGATCTGGGCATAGGTAGGGGTCAGGCACTTCTCTGGGGATGAGAGACCTGGCATAACAGGATGCCAGGAAGGAGATGGGGCAGCGTTATCAAAGCCTCCTTCTCAGTCCCAGTGTTGCCTCTTATACACTTTAGCACAGGGTCAGCTCCAGGCACAGACTGAGGGGAGCCAGATTCTGTGCCAGCCGAGATTTCCGCAACTGTAATGAGCAAGCAAAGCAGGGAGGCCATGTGGGCTAAAGTGAGCCATTCCCCCTAGAATCAGGGCTTGGTTCATATCTTCAGCCCAGCCGCTGACTTGCCATATGATGGGATACAAGTCATTTCACCTGCTTGGGTCTCTTCTCTAAAATGAAGATGACTGAGTCTTCAGCCTCTCTCTGAGGCTCGGAGGATTAATGATGTGGTGCTGAATAAAACCGCTATAAAAATCCCAAATCCTAGCCATATGAGCTTAACAAGTACAAATTGAACCGCCCCGTTTGCAGCTGGTCCACAGAAACTAATTAAGCTTGCACCAAGAGCCTAGCACTAGAAAACTGGGTGTCTGTTTCCTTCAAATATCCATTATTTTCCGTCAAAACCACCTTCCCCTAAAAAAGGCATATTTGAGGCCTGCCTCCTCCCTCTTGGGCCTTTCTTTTGAAATTGGGAAGCCCACCTGCTGCCTCAGTAAAGACCCACGTCCTGGGGTGGACACAGTCAGGCAGACCCAAGACTCTGCTTGGCCTTTGGCCAATACCCCAGCTTGTTTCTCTGACACCCTCCTCTCCTCTCTTCATTCTCATCCTCTTCGCTAGAAGCAGCTATAATTCAAGGAGGCTTGAACTTCTCGGTTTTCTTCATCATTTAGGCTTAGGTCACAGGAAACGGCTTTCAACTCCAAACTCTCAGCCAGCTTCCCGGTGACAGCTTCGAGTTCTAGCTACCGTGCCCAGTGTTTAGTTCCCGTGCATCCCACTCCCACCCTAGCGGTTTGCCAACCTATGGCAGCATGCCAAGGGCAGCCGGAGAAACGATTTTTGAAGACCCATGGTGGGGGGCAGGGGTAGTTCAGTTCTCAGATCATGGCAAGATGGCTTAGAAGGCAAAGCTGGCTTCGATTCCCACCTCCTGGTTCCTTCCCTACCCCCTGTTCTCTCCAGGATGTCCTGGGCCCTCAAGCATTCTTCTGGCTTCTCAATGCCCTACATGGTAATAACCCTCTAGGCCTGTTCTCCCTTCAAAATGACCTCTTCCTCTCCCCAAGTAAAAACTGGTCTTATGGGCATATGTTTGGTTTTGAGCCATCTGATTAACACACAGAGCAATAATGCTGTGCCTCAGGGCTTCCTACAAAGTGAGATTTAGTCATATCCAATGCAGGACACAATGAATCTGATATTTTAATTGGTATGCATGCCTGTGACCTTGGTAACGGGGCTGCTGGAAATCCCTTCTCTCAGTGATGGGATTATGCCAGTGGGGAGGGTCTGAGCCACCAAGGTAAACAGTGTTCTCTTCGCCTTCTCTAGAACCCTAATCACTCAATCCCTCAGCCTGCCCACTTGTAAACTCAGAAGCCCACCTGTCTCTCCCTACCTCATATAAAAAATATTATTTTTTTGGCCAAGCCACAAAGCATACAGGATCTCAGTTCCCCAACCAGGGATCAAACCCGTGCCCCCTGCAGTGGAAGTGCGGAGTCCTAATCACTGGTCTGCCAGGGAATTCCCCTCATTTAAATTGGAAGATAAATCTGCAGTATGGGCAGGCTGTTTTGCAGTTTCTTGGAGGTAACTACCATTCCTGCTTCCTAGTACAGTTTATAGGAAAAAAGGGGAAAAAATGCTATATGGCAGTGGCATGACCCTTGGCCCCCAAGGACAGGGGAATTGCTAGGAAAGAGAGGCAAAGACAAGCATTCCTGCCCCTTTTCTAACCTGGTACAGCAGGCATGTATGCCTCCAGGGACCTGGAAAAATTCAAAGAGCCAAGTCGAAAACAGACAGATGTTCCTCCTGCTGAACAATGGAAGAGGCTTTGATCTGACTTGCAGTTTCTGCAGCCCTGAGCCCACGCTAGCTTGGCTCTGTTAACAGAGCTGCATTAGGTGCCAGGAGATTTTGGTTCTACTTGCAGCTCTTCCAAGAACTAGCTGTGTGACCTTGGGCATTCACTTCCCTTCTCTGAGTATCAGTGTCTTGCCATATAAAAGGAGTGGGTTGAACTAGAGGGCCTTTTAGCTTTAAAAAAAGCACATTTTCTCGACATTAAACATTTTTTGGACAAAGGCAAGTGCTTCTAGCATCACCCAAACACTCCTCAGATCAGTAATTAAACTGGGAGAACTCCCCAACTCATAAAAGTTAAGCACCAGAACAGACCACAGAGCCTGCTTGGCCCTGCTGCTTTCATCTAATTCCCTTCTGTCAAGGGGGGCTGAAATCTCCCATCTCTTTTAAATCCCCAGACGATTCTAACTCACTGGGATACTGAACTTGTACAATAAAGCCTATATTCACAGGAAACCAACTCACAGGCACCCTAGGAGAGTGAAATGCATCTAAAGGGTCCAGGCAAATCCTAAGGTAAAACAGCGAACTTTGTTTTATGAGATAAATCTTCTGGAACAGGCAGGGCTGCTTTTAAGATAGACTTTTGTTGGGAATTCCCTGGTGGTCCAGTGGTTAGGACTCTGCATTCTCACTGCCAAGGGCCTTGGTCAGGGAACTAAAAATCCCACAAGCCATGCCACACAGCACACACACAAAAAAGATACTCGTTTGTTAATAAAACCATGATTTACATGTATGCCCTTCGCTCTTTCAAAGGACTCCTAAAGTGAATCCTTTTGAAAAGCCATTAATACTCACCTCCTAATATATCTTCGGTGTAAATCCAGTTTTTCAGTTCAAATCCTTAAGCGTTTAAAATACATCCAAGGGGACTTCCCTGGTGGCACAGTGGCTAAGACTCCGAGCTCCCAATTCAGGGGGCCAGGGTTCAATCCCTGGTCAGGGAACTAGATCCCACATGCATGCCGCAACTAAGAGTTTGCATGCCACAACTAAGGAGCCCACATGCCGCAACTAAGACCCAGCACAACCATAAATAAATAAATAAATAATTTTTAAAAATAAAATAAAAAGCATCCAGGGACTTCCCTGTTAAAAAATAATAATAAAATAAATAAAATAGAAAGCATCCAGGGACTTCCCTGGCAGTCCAGTGGTTAAGACTTCACCTTCCAATGCAAGGGGTGTGGGTTCGATCCCTGGTCAGGGAGCTAAGATCCCACATGCTTTGTGGCCAAAAAAACAAAACATAAAACAGAAGCAATATTGTAATGAATTCAATAAAGCCTTTAAAAATGGTCCACATCAAAAAAAACCTTTTAAAAAACTCCCACAAGTGAAAATAAATAAATAAAAATAAATAAAATGCATCTACTCTGAGGGTCTGTGCAAGAGGCTGTGGGAAATGCAGGGTCTCTGGCCTCAAAGAGCTTGCATGCTTGCTGAAGACACAGAGAACATAAGTTTGGGAGTCCAGGTCCTAATGCAAGGGCTGACTCCTGAGAGCTGGTGCTCTCAGCATGGGCTGCAGCACACTGGGCTGTCTCTACAGATGTGATGTGCTTTCTGGTGGCCTGAAAGCCCTCTGATGTGCTTACAAAAGAGAGACGCCCACCTGCCATTAATTTGGCATTGAATTAGGCTGAAAATTCGAAGCTGAGGATATGAATAATGACAGGCCACACTGGCCTCCAGAGGGAAAAATCTGAACATAGGCAGTAGACAGAAAAGAGAAAATGTCTTGAAAGAAATGCTAATACCCAGAAGGAGCAGGAAAGTTTGCTTGAAGATGACAAGGAGGTCCAGCTAGTCAAAGGTGACGCTAGAAGGAGCCTTGCGTGAACTTCCCTGGCGGTCCGGTGGTCAAGACTCTCCGCTTCCCCTGCAGGGGGCGAGGGTTCAGTCCCTGGTCGGGGAAGATCCCAGAAGCCCGCGCGGTGCAGCCAAAAAAAAAAAGTCCTGCGCACTGGGATTGAAGTGGCAGACCCAGGAAAGATTCTGCTGCAACTCCTTCCTTCTAGTCCTACAGGGGGAATTCTTTCTCTCTGCCTGCTGTTAAAGGAGTCATTTATGAGTCTGTAAAGCTTCTCAAGGAAAAGGTCGTGTTTTATTCATTCCTGTAATCCAAAGGCTGAGCACTGTTATTTTGCCCATAGTTGCTGCCGAAGAAATACCTACAGAAGAAGTGACTGATTGAATAAATGGATGAATTTAGACCCTCCTATAATGCCTAGAATTTCAAAAGGAAGCAAAGCCATGCCTACCCTATGTGGGGAGGGGAAGGGAGGGGGCCCTTCCAAGGAGGTGGGTGTTTACAAAATTCTCCCAGGGGTCTGAGCTTTGGAGTTAGTTGGAAATGTGAAATATGGACAAGAGGGCATTCCTCAGCCTTTTCTAGAACAAAATAGTCTGCTCCTGCTCCTCCCTTCCTCTCCAATTTGGGGATCAGGATTCCAGCCCTTTACCTTCAGCACCCGGAAACCGGTATTCAAAGCTCTCCACAGGCCTTCCCTGGTGGCGCAGTGGTTGAGAGTCCGCCTGCCGATGCAGGGGACACGGGTTCGTGCCCCGATCCGGGAGGATCCCGCATGCCGCGGAGCGGCTGGGCCCGTGAGCCACGGCTGCTGGGCCTGCGCATCCGGAGCCTGTGCTCCGCAACGGGAGAGGCCACAGCAGTGAGAGGCCCGCGTACAGAAAAAAATAAAAAAAAGCTCTCCACAGTCTGGTTTTGTATAGGTCAGGGTCAACCAGAGAAAAAGACCCAGTAGGAAGTGTATATTAAGGGATTTCTTGTAAGGAATTGGCTTATACCTTTGTGGGGCTGGCTCAGCAAGTCTGAAATCTGTGGGCAGGCCATCAGGAAGGGCAGGCTGCAATTCCTTTTTCCTCAGAAAAACTGCAGTTCTGCTCTTAAGACCTTTCAACTGATTGAATCAGACCCACCCAAATTGTCTAGGAAAATCTCCTCTACTTAAAGACAAGCATTAGGAATATTAATCACATCTACAAAATACCGGGACTTCCCCGGTGGTCCAGTGGTTAGAAATCCACCTTCCAACGCAGGTTCGATCCCTGGTCGGGGAACTAAGATCCCACATGCCTCGGGGCAAATATAAGCCCACGCACCGCAACTACTGAGTGTGCTGTAGAGTCCGTGTGCCTCAACTAGAGAAGCCTCATACCTTCACAGCAACCCCCAGATTAGTGTTTGATTCAGGAACTGGGACCACAGCCTAGACAAGTTGATACATAAAAGGCTTCTAGTTGCCTTTCTTGCCTCAGCTCCCAACACACCTTCCCTCACCTCACCTCACCCCACTTGTGCATTCGCCTTCCCCAGGGCCTTTGATAAACCTGAGTCAGGAAGGGGGCAGGGCACAACCTTTAAACGAACGACATAGCCGTTGAGGACACAACATAAACTGGTTAGAACCAACTACGCCGATGGTGGAAGATGCTATTTCCACTAGAAGCTGAGCCTCATTATATGCTCATTGTAATACGTCAGCATGCTAAATGACACACCCAGGAATTCCCTGGTGGTCCAGTGTTTAGGACTCCACGTTTCCATTGCAGGGGGCACGGTTCAATCCCTGGTTGGGGAAGTAAGATCCTGCATGATCCCTCATGCCGTGCAGCGAGGCCAAAAAAATAAAAAGACACACCCACGAGCGCCATGACCATAAAAGACCAAAAAGTGGGCGGTGACCCAATTCCTGGAAATCTCCACCCCTTCCCCAAAATAGTTGGAATAATCCTCCCACTCATTAGCCTGGAAGTTACCCAGCCCATAAAACTAACCACCCCGTATTTCAGGGCCCACACTCTGTCTGTCAAGTATGTTTCTTCCAAGGCTGCTCTCACTTTCTGAGACGGGCTGCATTCTGTCAACGTGTATCTCTCTAAATAAACCTGCTTTCACTTTACTATGGCTTGAATTCTTTCCTGCGCAAAGCCAAGAACCCGTACTTGGCAGCTCGTCCCAGGGATTCACCTGAGACCTGGGACATGACCATCCTTTTGCACCCCTTCTTTCTCTGCAACAACCCTCTTCTCAAGGTTGCAATCCTTGGTCTTAGGAGGCCCATTTCCTGCAAGACCCTTCGCACATCCTCTCAATTTGATTGCATTTCTCACGCCCCACCCCCCATACTTAACCTTATTTCTGTAACTATCTGTCTTGCCTGCTAGGGGGAAAGGATTGTGTACTGTTCATTCTCTGTATACCCACCCTCCAGAGGCCCTGGCATATAGAAGGATCTCAGCACATTTCTTTTTTTTAATAAATTTATTTAATTTAATTTATTTATTTTTGGCTGTGTTGGGTCTTCGTTGCTGCACGCAGGGTTTCTCTAGTTGCGGCGAGCGGGGGCTACTCTTCCTTGCGGTGCGCAGGCTTCTCATTGCGGTGGCCTCTCTCGTTGTGGAGCACGGGCTCTAGGCACGCGGGCTTCAGTAGTTGTGGCACGCAGGCTCTTGAGGGCAGGCTCAGCAGTTGTGGTTCACGGGCTCTAGAGCTCAGGCTCAGTAGTTGTGGCGCATGGGCTTAGTTGCTCTGCGGCATGTGGGATCTTCCGGACCAGGGCTCGAACACGTATCCCCTGCATTGGCAGGCGAGTTCTTAACCACTGCGCCACCAGGGAAGTCCCACAGCACATTTCTTTTGAATGATATCAAACTTACAGAACCCATCACCATTTACATATAACTCAGCATACTCTTTTCAAAACCTCACATCTTAGGATCCTTATGCCAGCTTCGCACACATTGTTCCTATTCTGATGGCCTAATTTGTCCACGTTCATCCATCCCTAAAGGTCTGAGGACATTTTTTTCCTAGATGACTTTAACTCAAGTCTCCTTTAAACTTTCTCCTCAGGACTACCTTACCTTAGATATGGACTAAGACACCTATCTCCCATGCCCTAACATTGCTTACCTTTCTAGATAGAGACAAAAGGAACAAAGACAACAGCATTTTTCCCACATACATTTATATTCTCGAATTCTCTGATTAGATTACTTAGTTTTTGCCCTAATGGGATTATTAGTTTTAATCTAATGAGCACAGGGCTCTTTGATCATTTATCTGGAGAGAAGGTCCCTTGTGTTCATAAAGTTCTCAAAGGGGTCCATGATTTCCAAAAGGTTGAGATTCACATCTCTCATCCCTCTTCTTAAACCCTACAGCTACTGGCCCAATTAAGGACATTACTAACTTACCCTCCCAACCTGATTTGCCTGCCTCCGATCTCTTCCCTATTATTAATTCACACAGTTAAATTTACCAAAAGCACAATTAGGATCATGTCATTCCCTTATTCCAGAGTAGTCAGTGGCTTCCCACCACGGGCAGAATAAAATCTCAACATGGTACCTGATACTCCAGCCAAAGCAGACTACTTCCCTTTCCTCAAAACCTCTACTTCTTCACCTTTGCTTCCTGCCAGGGGAGAACCACCTCCTGCCAATCATTGCCTGTTGTCAAAAAAAATTTAATCGAACTAAGAAAGAAATGGAAAATTTTATTCAAGCCAACCTGAGGATTATAATGTGGGAGACAATATTTCAGAAAGCTGTGAGGACTGTTCAGCCCGTTAAAGGTCAAAGCACAGTTATATATAAGTTTTTGAGACATAGGGTTATACATCAAATCATATATTGACAGTTTACATAATCCTGATCTGTGCATACAAAGTGAGTAGTGGGTCATGGTGAACCCTTACAAGACTGAGAAGGAAGGTTATTTCCTAGGGAGGTCTGGTTAGTGCAGATACACAATACACACTAAAAGGGAGGGAGGAGGCCCAAACGGGCAGAGAAACATTTAGTCTTGCCACAATATATGCATTTTATTTCATCACTGTCAAAACCCTGCCCATCCTTCAAGGCCTAGCTCATGTGCTTCCACTGCCAGAAATACCTCCAGGATATCTGGACAGGATGTCCCAGGCAGAGGTGATATTTTTTACTGCTGAGTCTGCATATGACTTTGTTTGGGTCGGATGTCTAGTTGTACCTCCAAAATCCCCTTTTCCTCTGCATCCTGAGTACAGGGCCACCTAACAAGACATTTCTTAGTCTTTCCTGCAGGTAGGTGTGACTTGCAACTAAGCTCTTGCCACGTGACTAAGCTCATTCCAAAGGGATGTGATGGAAAATGAAATGAGCAAATTCCACGTGACTTGTTTAAAAAGAAGTCCCTTGCCTCTTCTCTTTCCTCCTTCCCATGGGCTGGAACATGGATGTGCTCATGACCTAGCATGGAGCAGAATTGTCGCATTGGCCTGGGAGCATGTTATGCAAGAGAGAAATAATCTGTGTTATTTGAGCGACTGTGTTTTAGGGTCTGTGTTACAGCAGCTTACCCTTTACCCAAACACAGGGTTCTCTATGGTAGTGTATTAAATTGTGCCATGTCTTATAAATATTTGTATAAATGTCTCATCTCTACTAGGAAGCCATCTCCTAATTGGTCTCTCTGCTTCTTATCTTGCTGCCTACGCTCTATTCCTTTTAAGAGAGCAGTCAGATCATGTCATTCTTTGGTAAATACCCTTACTCAGTAATAGCAAAACTCCTTAAAATGACCTACAAGGTCCTACATGGTTGGCACCTTCCCACCAATTGCTCTTAGTTCACTGATCTTATTTTTTCTTACTGGTGTGCTCTACCCCTTCGGCCCCAACACTCACTCTGCACGAGACACATCAGCCTCCTTACTATTCCTCAAACAACTTAGATGCACTCCTGTCCTAGGGTTTTTGCTGTACCCTCTGCTTGTCCCAGATATCAACATGGCTCATTCCTTTAACTCCTTGAGGTCTTTGCTCAAATGTCACCTTCCCAGATAGGCCTTCTCTGACTACCCTATTTAAAATTAGACTTCTCCCCTTCACCACCATCATGGCACATTTTGCTACTTCCTTGCTTGATTTTTCTCCACATCGCTTATCACCACTTGATATATTATACAATTTCTTCATGTACATGTTTATTGTTTGAGAATGTAAACTCTATGAGAGCAGGGATTTCTGATTGTTTACTGCTGTATTCTCAGTGCCCAGAACATGGCCCGGTGCATTAGAAGTATTCAATAAATATTTCATTAAATATTGAAAGAACAAATTCCTTGGAGGCAAATACTTTATAGTCCCCTCAGTGCCTAGTGTACTGCCTTGTATGCAATGAAGCACTCAGTAAATCTTTGATGAATGAAATATGATGGAAGACTACTAATATTCTGCCTTGCAGTCTACTTCCTTCTTCAAGTATCCCTATACACCTAGGCCTATGTTACATTTCTGAACTCGTAAAATTATGACAAAAGGTCAGGAGAGGTCCTCTGCGGACACTGCTGAAAATGGCAGGAAGGGAAAGCTAGGATGCTGCTTTAAATATTTTCTGCCTTTGCCACTTGGACAAATTCCTTCCCATCTCTGGTCTCAGTTTCAACCATATGTAAAATGAAGCCAGTAGACTAGATGATTTTTTTTTTTTTTTTGCGGTACGCGGGCCTCTCACTGCTGTGGCCCCTCCCGTTGCGGAGCACAGGCTCCGGACGCGCATGCCCAGCGGCCATGGCTCACGGGCCTACCCGCTCCGCGGCATGGGGGGGGTCTTCCCGGACCGGGGCACGAACCCGTGTCCCCTGCATCGGCAGGCGGACCCCCAACCACTGCGCCACCAGGGAAGCCCAGACTAGATGATTTTTGAAGTCCCTTTTATTTTTACAGCTTGTAGTTATGAGCATTATGGCACTCATAACTAAAATTGTATGATTCTAAAATTGTATGATTTTTCTCTTACTTCTAACCCATGGTTGGAATATGCTTAATGAAAATGTGGTGAGAATAAAGGCCCTCTTTGGTCCAATTAGCAGTTATCATCATAAAAATAATAAAATAGTGGTGTAAAAGGACACATTAGTAACACGCAGAATATGATGCTGAGGACAACATGAGGCAGACAGGACCAAAAACCAGGTTTTCTGATTCCTCCGGGGTTCTTTATCTGAAGTCCCATAAGTATTCTAAATTTTCTCTCCTTTCCAAGGGTCAGATAAATCAGAACTTTATTGCCCAGATATCGTGGAAAATCCATACTTCATCACTTGTTTGAACATACTTGGTCCCAGCGCTGAAAACAAAATGAGACTTCTCTTGCAGTGTCCCTGGATGACTCAGGTAGCCTCCCCTCAGTCACTTTCCCCTTGGGACTTGTCTGCCAGGCAAAGGCGACACTGAAATTGCTTGTTTGCCCTTTGGATGAGCCTGTGCTATGGGCGTCTGTCTGTGATGCAAACGTGCTTTAATTCAGCCCCATCCTTACAAAAAGACAAAAATCATGTTCAGAAACATGCAAACTCAATCACGTTGAGAAATCTCCCCTTCATTCAGACGAACTGTGGCTGCCATCCTGATAAACAGATATTTTTAAAAGAAACTGTAAACCAGAGCCAGGCTTGCTTTCAGGTGCTGAAGAAAAAAAAAAAGCGTGACTTGCGGGAAAGATCTGGCCCTACGCGTCACCAGCACCCCTCCACCCCCAGCCAAGCGCGGGTATCTCAGCGTTTTTTAGTCAGCCCTCGCGGACTGCCTCGCTATAGGGGGCGGGGCGATTCCTTAGCCTCGCCCCCTTCAGGGCTTCCAGTCAATCCCTGAGACAGCCGGCGGTAGGCGGAACTACAACAAGGACCCGCCCCTCGCCGGCGCTCAGCTAATCGGAAAGGGCGGGGTGTAAACTTCCCCGCTGACTCCGCCTACCCGGCGCTAGGCAATTTAGAGCCGCGCGCCGGCGGGAATGTAAGATGGCGGAGTAGCAATGCGAAGTGCTTAGTACTGAGTCTCTGGGCCGACTCGGTTCGGGTCTCGGCGGCAGCAGCGATTACTAAGCAGAGAGTGCCTAGGGTAGTTGGCCAAGATGCCAAATATCAAAATCTTCAGCGGCAGCTCCCACCAGGACCTATCCCAGAAGATTGCCGACCGCCTGGGCCTGGAGCTGGGCAAGGTGGTGACTAAGAAATTCAGCAACCAGGAGACCTGGTGAGGATGAAGTTGGGACCCCGACCGGCCTCACCTGCTGGGGCGGCCAGGCGACACTCGGGCAGCAGAGGGTAGGGGGATGGGGCCACCGCGTGAGTTCTGAAGGGCCGGCTTTGGGGGTGGGGTACGGGGCAGCTCTGTGGCAAGCGTGCCCCACGGGCTGTTTCCGTTATTTTACCTCTCGCGGGAGGGTCACGTTCATTCTCACCGTGCGGTTGGGTGGAGTCAAGATGGAGCAGGAGGCGAAGCTACTGGGTTTGAAGGCAAGGGCTGGAGGACCCAACGCTGCCTAAAGCGGCTAGAGGGAAAAGACGCCTAGGCTCGGCAGTGGGGACACGTGGCTTTGTCGCTTCGCTTTTGAGCCATCCAGACCAGATTGGGTTCTCTTCAGCTCTTAGACCAGCTTGCCTGGGAGATCCTACTGCGTACTGTGCCCTCGTAGTGCTTCTCCTAGAGTCTAAGAAGTAGCTTTTCAATTCGAAACGGTGTCGGTCGGATTTCCTGTTGAGGGAATTTGACATTATGCACTGAGGGCGCCAAAATTAATACTGAGGACTTCCCTTCGATTGGCAAGCGTTGGCTTTTCACATCTTTAGACTCGGAGCCATACTTAAGTTAAATCTAGTTGCTCGGATAAAATGATGCATTAACTGCATCCTGATTGCCAGCATCTCAGTTTGAGCCATCCAGAAAATCTTAGGGAACCTTAATTCTGGAATCCTTGATCTTCCCAAGTGTAGCTACTGGTCTAGACAATACAAAAGCATATTTTTCAGTACCAAAGTCTATCCTGAACTTGCCCACTTCTAACGTTGTGCAGGGGATTTAGGAAACAGTTTTATCCCTGAATATTAAGATAATCGAGAAAAGGTCATGGAGTGGAAGGCCAGGAATGCATAGAGCATTGCAATGAATTGTTTTCATTGCTTTGCTAATTAAATTTGCACCTTCCCCCCACTTCTACCGTGCTCCTGCACCTTGGGGCCATCTTAGAGATAGCTTGGTCACCTGATCCTTTCAATACCCCTTCCACCTAAACATAGCATCTTCTGGTTCTGTTAGGTGTTTTTTTGTGTTTCTCGTTGGTACCCTGTTGATCAAATCAGAGCAGTGCCCACAGTCTTACAGTCAGTCCTCTATTAAGGGGAAAGTTTACACCAAACCTAATGAATCAGTTAAATTAGTGAAGATTGCTTTGAACATTTTTTCTTAAATGCTTTTGTTCCCTTTTTTCTTTCTTTAAACTGTTTACCAAAGTGTAACTCCCCCATCCTTTGTAGACTCTGCTGATAAGAGCATTCATCTGTAGTGGACAGCTTCCTTCTGGATTCTTGATCATTGTACCATTGGTTGTGATGCAAATGATAGTGCAAACATTGATGCCATTTGTAACCAGGCAGTACCTTAGTCGAAAGGCTAGCTGAGCTGCTGTCTTTAGCTTTAACCACAGCATTATGACTCATGGGCTGTAATAAAACAAAACAGGACCAGACTTTGCAAGTGGCACTATAGCTAGGGGACAAGAATGATTTTCATTTAGAGGTTTTTTTGGTTCCCCTTAGAGAACTGTGACTATTAAGTCCTTTTCCTATGCTTCATGAAAAAATACAAAGACTTTTTTTTCTTTGTGGACCCTCTGCCTAGTGCAACACATCAGGACCTGAGGCTATATTGGGAGAGGGGAGGGGGAGAACACTTTAATGTTCTACTGATTGATTTATCGGAATTAGCAGGAGTCCCAATGTACTTCCCTGAGATAAAAAGCTGAATTCATTTTTTTTTTTTTTTTTTTTTTTTTTTTTGTGGTACGCGGGCCTCTCACTGTTGTGGCCTCTCCCATTGCGGAGCACAGGCTCTGGACGCGCAGGCTCAGCGGCCATGGCTCACGGGCCTAGCCGCTCTGCGGCATGTGGGATCTTCCCAGACCGGGGCACGAACCCGTGTCCCCTGCATCGGCAGGCGGACTCTCAACCACTGTGCCACCAGGGAAGCCCCTGAATTCATTTTTAAACAACTGGACAGTAACATGCTTGGAAACATTGGATAAGATTAAGCCCAATGTGGAAAATTGCTGACTGGTTAAGTTGCCTTGTTTCTGGCTTAATCATTAGCTTTTTGGTTCCTTAGATGTTCTGAAATCTTCATTGAACATAATCGAATATGTTGCTTATGGAGCTTCCCCTTACCTCCCTCCCCCAACCTCTGGCTTTTCTGCACTGCATAAGTGGTAACTGCTGCCCTGTGTGACTCTTGGGATCTAGAGGTCATGGACAGGGCAGCTCAGTGGGTGCTTTGGGTCATCAGACGGGGAACTGCAGAGCCCATCCTCAAATGAGACTGTTTTGCAGCAATTTGGCTGAATCTCAGGGGTTGATGCTCTCTTGAGTAGCTTTCTTCTGAAGTCAGGATCATCCTCTGCTGTCCAGTTTTTTAGTTTTTGTTTTTTCATATATATATAGATTTAATTAATTAATTAATGTATTTATTGGCTGCGTTGGGTCTTCCTTTGCTGTGCGCAGGCTTTCTCTAGTTGCTGCCAGCGGGGACTACTCTTCGTTGCCATGCGAGGGCTTCTCATTGAGGTGGCTTCTCTTGTTGCAGAGCACAGGGTCTAGGCGCGCAGGCTTCGGTAGTTGTGGCTCGCGCGCTCTAGAGCACAGGCTCAGTAGTTGTGGTGCACAGGCTCAGTTGCTCCAAGGCATGGGGGATCTTCCTGGACCAGTGCTCGGACCAGGGCTCAAACCGGTGTCCCCCGCATTGGCAGGCAGATTCTTAACCACTGCGCCACCAGGGAAGCCCCTGCTGTCCTGTTTTTGAGGAAACATACATACATATATGTGGGTGTATGACACACACAAATAGCTATGAGAGGTTAAAGGTTCAGGCTCTGGAATCAGAGAAGCTGGGTTTGAATCCTAAGCCTTTCTTTGCCTCAGTAATCTCATCTCTAAAGTAGCATCTACCCAGAGTCTATTGTGACAATTAAATGAGATAGGAGTAAAGTTATTAGAAAATTGTCTAACAAATTCACAGTGTTGGTAAGGGGTGGTGATGGTATTGCAGAAAATGTGGAAAATATAGAAGAGGACAGAGGGGAGAAAAGACATCCCAAATAATTCCACCACCCAAGATAAACTTAACATTTGATTTATGAACTTCCAGATGTTTGCTTGTTTATGTACTTTTTAAAAAAAGTAAGATAGGTTGTTTATAGCTTTCTTCACTCAGCAATATATTTTGAGTAGTTTCTCTTAATATTTAGTCTACATGGTTTTAAATAGCTGTATAGTCTTGTCATGGTTTTACTATAATTTTAGATAAGCAAGTCTCTATTACATATTTAAAAGTTTTGATCTGATTCTTTTATGTGAAAACTCTTGAATGTAAATCTTTTGACTGTTTCTGATTATTTCCTTAGGATAAATATCTAGAAGGGGAATTACTAGGTTAAAGGGTATACACCACTTCTCAGGCTTGCTTTTTTTTTGGCTGCGTTGGGTCTTCCTTGCTGCGTGCGGGCTTGCTCTAGTTGCGGTGAGCGGGGGCTACTCGTTGCGGTGCACGGGCTTCTCACTGCGGTGGCTTCTCTTGTTGTGGAGCATGGTCTCTAGGCACGCGGGCTTCAGTAGTTGTGGCACATGGGCTCAGTAGTTGTGGCTCACGGGCTCTAGAGCGCAGGCTCTATAGTTGTGGTGCACGGGCTTAGTTGCTCTGCGGCATGTGGGATCTTCCTGGCCCAGGGTTCGAACCCATGTCCCCTGCATTGGCAGGCGGATTCTTAACCCCTGTGCCACCAGGGAAGTCCCTCTCAGGCTTTTTAATACCTATTGCCAAATTTGCTTTCTAGAAAAGTTGAACGAGTTCTGCTATCAGCAATGATGATATTAATAATTAATAAATAGTGAATGCTTAAAATGTGCTAGTTCCTATGCTGTGCACTTTATACACATCTCATATTTAATCCCCTCAACACTGCTCTGAGGGGGTACTCTTACTATCCCCATTTTATGGATGAAGGAACTAAGATTCAGAGGTTAAGTAACTTGCCCAACTCTGAGTATTTTCTTTAAATTTTTTGCTGTTACAGTATTCATCTGGCTTTTGAAACTTCTGAATGTACTAAATTTTTTTTTATTGAGGTATAGTTGATGTACAATATTATATGCTTCATGTGTACAACAAAGTGGTTCACAATTTTTAAAGGTTATATTCCGTTTATAGTTATTATAAAATATTGGCTGTATTCCCTGTGTTGTACAATATATCCTTATAACTTATTTATTTTATACATGGTAGTTTGTACCTCTTAAATCCCCTACCCTTATCTTCCCCTTCCCCCTTCCCTCTCCCCACTGGTAACCTCTGGTTTGTTCTCTATATCTGTGAGTCTGTTTCTTTCTTGTTATATGTACTAAATTTTTGGACTCAATTCTCTTCAATATTGTTAAATAACTTTGGTTTATTTGGTTACTCTGGATAGGCTGAGAGGGGGATGACTTTAACCTTGGTTGCCTAGGATTTTCCTAAGAACTATAACCTTTGTTAGTTAATCCCATATATTTTGCACGTGCCAACATCCATCTAAATTCTTGAGATTTTCTTAAGAATACCACCAATCAAAAGGCACTTTTAGATTCACTTTATTTCCATTTTATGTTTAACATTTTGTGCTTGTCAGATGCAATTATGTCTGATGCTAAAGGAAAGGGTAAAGGAGAAGCCAGTTTTTCTCACTGGATGGACATAGCCAGTCATCTGGCCTCCCCAGAACAGCTGGGAGAATCATTGGCCCAAAGCCATTTGGAGGGCATACCATTGGCTAGAGGGAAAGAACAAGGATTGTTACCCTTTCAATTGCTAAACCAGGTCTTTCCACCTGGTAGATGATTTATATATATATATATATATATATATATATATTTATTTATTTATTAATTAATTTATTTATTTATGGCTGTGTTTGCACGCCGGCTGGCGCTACTCTTCGTTGCGGTGGTAGATGATATTAAGAGCAAACAGGTTTCAGAAACACCATCAATTCTTCTACCATCCATCACTGCCTAACTTATCATCTCTTAGAGGAAACCATAAGAATAATATTAAGGTTTTTTGGGATTCACTGAACTGTTTATTGACCGAGCTGTATAATCTAAGTGTACTTCATGGGCTTTTTTAAAGGCTTTATGCAAGTCTGTACGTCATAGCACTAACTGGAGGGAAAGATTGGTCTTGATTAGTGGGATTAGAATTATGTACAGTAAAACAAGGCAGTGTCCTAGTTTATGTGTACCACTTTATTTTTAATATAGTTAAATAACTTTTTTAAGTTATTAGATACATGTCTGGTCATAACATCCTTCTTTGCTTGAGGGTACGTGCTAGTCCTAAGTGTGGCTTTGGGAAACGGCTGCACTGTTGGTTGCTTATTAGGTGATATAATACAAAAATGGTACTGGTGATTGTTAGGTGGTGAGCTGGTGACTTTTTTTAAGAATTACTTTTCAAACCTTATGTGATGTTAGAATATACTTTTTAAAAATATCACTTCTACTAAAGTTATGTATTTAGCAAATGCTCTCTGATGTTTAAGTTGGCAGTGAAAATTTAATTTTGTAATTAATACCTTACCTGCTTTCAAGAAAGGATTTAAAGTGTTTCATGATAGTCACAGGTACAAAAAGTTTAAGTAGATACATCAGAAGCCTGTTAGAACAAAGGACTATAGTGATTGTGCCAAGAATTTGGCATAAAGTGATTACTGAATTTGATTTAGTGTTACTTTAACTGTATCCCTTGGCTTCCCGGCAGCCAAAGGGATAAAGGCATATGCAATGGATTATGTAGTTTTCATTTTCATAAAACTCTTTAGATACTTCCAGGCACAAAATTCTACAAATTTTATGGGTGGAATCCTCAAATAGTGATACCGAGTAACATAATGAACAATGTAAGCAATTTTGTGAATATTTTTTATATTGACTTTGGTAGTTGAGGCATTTGTAAAAAGAGATAAGCCACCATGGTCTTAAATATACTGTTTTCTGGTCTTACTTGATAATAAGACAGCTTTACAGTAGATAATTAGCCCATCCCTTATACTGTCTTGGATCAATTATCAAACTGCTCTCCCCTGGCTCCTAATCAAACAGTCTGACTGGTGAGTGAATGTCTGGAGCACAGATGATATTCTGTGTTCTTGACTGGAACAAGAGCCATAGGTTTCCCACGCCAGGTGTAGAGGACACGATTGGCTTTTTATTGGCAATCAATATGCCTGACTTTCATTCTCCCCCAGAGAAGTGGAGAGCTTGGTCAAGGAGGTGAGGTGGCAGGGGGGGCAGGGAGTGAAAAATAAAATAAAATAAAATGAAATTTTCTTGAAAAATAAAATAAAATTTTCTTGAAAAATAAAATAAAATTTCTTCAGTTTTGAAGTTGCTGGATATTTGAAGTACTCAGTCAGGGCCCTAGAGTTGTGCGCCATAAAATACAGAAGGGACTCAGCCTGGAACCTCTCAAAGGGCAGGCAGCGTTAGTAAAGGAGATCTGGAAGTCTCTTGAAACTCCCGCAGCCTCTTGTTTGGGCCCACCACAGTGAGGAACTTGCAGAGCAGGCTCACCACAAGGTGTTATTTAGTCCTGTCCATTTGAGTGTTTTTTTTAAAAAACTTAACATGTAATTAATATAAAAAATCAATATATTTTTATTTTATTTATACCAGCTTCACAGTAAGGTGTGGTATTTCACACTTACTGCGCATCTCAGTTCACCTCCTCAGTCACACTAGCCACATTTCAAGTGCTCAACAACCACTTGAGGCCAGTGACTCCCTTACTGGACAGTGACGCTCTAGGGCCTACACTTTGGATAGCATGCAAGTTGCTCTCCCAGGAAGCCCTCCCTGGCCCTCTCGTGCCTGTCCATTTGAATTTAAAGCAATGTCTCCAGAAAGCAATTTTGGTATTAGCATAGTTGACATTGCTGACGGATTTACTCGTTTCCTAAGGCTGATCTTGGTGATTAATAGATGTCTGTTCAGCTGTGTCCTGGGGTCCACAGAATTGCTGTTCAGTTCATCGTGTTGCTCAGCATCACTATTTCAGGATCCTGCCATAAAATTCTTTGTAGCCATTGCATCCTGGTGGACCCATCAAGTTGTACTTCCACCCAAAATTAAATATCTGTCAGCTGGGTATCTGTAAAAGTGTATGAGCAGATCTGTCAAAACCTTTTGAAGAAACACGTTGGACCCACTTACCTCTAGTGTGAGGTGAGTTACTTTGTGAGGGATGATAAACCTCAGTCTTCTAAATTTTCACGATGGCAGGCCTGCAGAAGGTTCATAAGTGAGCAGATGCAAGAGGCAGCCTAATCCTGAGTGGTATTCATTCATTCATTCATTCTTCCTGTTATAGAACATTTCAAACATGTACAGAAGTAGAGAGAATAGTAAATGATTTCCCTGCCATGCACCCGTCACCCAGTTCAGCAGTTATCAATTCACGGCTAATCTTGTTTCATTTATTATTCCCCCTCCCCCCGCCCCCCCACAATTGGATTATTTTGAAGCAAACCTTGATATTATGTCATATCACCCATATACATTTCATTAACCACAATACCATTTTCTTGCCTGAAACAAATTAACAGTAATCTCTTAATATCAAATAATTAGCCAGTATTCACATTTGTCTCATAAATGTGGGATTTTTAAACAATTTGCTTGAATTGGTATGCAAATAAGGTCCATACAGTGCAATTGGTTGATTTTTTTTTATGTATTTATTTGGCTGCATTGGGTCTTCGTTGCTGCACACGGGCTTTCTCTAGTTGCGGTGAGCGGGGGCTACTCATTGCGGGCTTCTCATTGCGGTGAGCGGTGGCTGCTCGTGCAGCCTTCTCATTACAGTGGCTTCTCTTGTTGCGGAGCACGGGCTCTAGGCACGCGGGCTTCAGTAGTTGTGGCATGTGGCTCACTAGTTGTGGGTCGCAGGCTCTAGAGCGCAGGCTCGGTAGTTGTGGTGCACGGGCTTAGTTGCTCTGTGGCATGTGGGATCTTCCTGGACTAGGGCTTGAACCCGTGTCCCCTGCATTGGCAGGCAGATTCTTAACCACTGCGCCACCAGGGAAGTCCCTCTCAGAATTTATTTATTATTTATTTATTTATTTATCTATTTTGCTATATTGGGTCTTAGTTGCAACATGTGGGATCTTCATTGCAGCATGCGAGATCTTTCATTGCAGCGCATGGGCTCTTCATTGTGGCACACAGACTTCTCTCTAGTTGTGGTGCGTGGGCTTCAGAGTGCAAGGGCTCAGTAGTTGTGGTGCACACGGGCTCTCTAGTTGTGGCACGCAGGCTCTAGAGTGCATGGGCTTAGTTGCCCTGCAGCATGTGGGCTCTTAGTTCCCTGACCAGGGATTGAACCCACTTCCCCTGTGTTGGAAGGCAGATTCTTAACCACTGGACCACGAGGGGAGGCCCCAAGAGCTAGCTTTTTGTTTCAGTGGTTTTTCTCTATTGTTTTACTGTCTTTAACTTCATTGGTTTTTGCTCTTATGTTTATATTTTCTTCTGTTTACTTTGGGTTTATTTTGCCCATTTTTCAGTGCCTGAAGGTTTACCTCCAAACATCCCGACAAATGATTTTTCCTCTTTGTTCTGGCTACCAGGAATCTCAACTTCCCTGTTCTAATTGCTTTCTGGTTTGATTTTTACTCTTTGCTTTTATTTCTCTTGCTTTACAATATAAGCTAACCCCATTTTTTAAAAAGTAGGATCCTGGGATTGGAGACTCGGTGCTTTCACTGCCGAGGGCGTGGATTCAATCCCTAGTCGGGGAACTAAGTAACAATTGTTACTTGGATTGGAAAGGAATAAATTTTAAATAACAATTAGCTCTTATATCAGCTTCTGGCAATGGAATTACTTCTATTGAAGAAGTTTTTCTCTTCATCAGTACAGGTTATCAGCTGTTCTGGTCTACTTGCCTACCCACGCTACACATGCACGCATGCCCGTACACCCACACACACACCCCACCTCACCTAGAGGATTAATTGGGGAAATGGTGTTGCTTTGAGGTGTCACTGAGGTTATTATTTTTTAATAAGTTATTCTTGGTAAGGATCCAAGTATGAATATTAAAACTTTCATTTTATGGTAAAATATAGTGCCATAATCAGAGTAACTTCCTGTGGAATTTTTTAAAATAAGAATTACTAATTGGACCAGAGTACAGTTAGCATAGAATGAAGGCAGGGACCACATCTGTTCTCCGTCGTATCCCTGGCACCAAGCAAAGTGATTGGCGATGAACATTTATTATTTGTTCAGTGAACTGCCAATGTGGTAGCTGTAGTACTAGCTTCTGTAGAAGGCATCATTATAGAATGGTAGTGATTCATTCCTTATATGAGCTTTCTACTTCTTTTGTTATATATGGATTGTGACAGTCATAGATGCTATATCAGATTTGCATTCAGTATATGAAATGAGATACAGCCTGCCTACTGAAATTATAGTCCAGTCACTTCTAACTGCCTTAGCCAATCTTTTTCATGTCATGTCACCTATAAAAGCAGGTAATATCTGTATAGTACACTGGAGTAAACTGAGGCAGTAAATAGAGGGACTCCTGGGGAATCTCCTGAAGTCTGAGGGGATCAAGACCACATGCAGCTGTAACCCATTCATAGCATACTAGTGGGGAAGCTGTGTTTTTTAGACATTACTGTCTGTAGATATACATTATAGTGCTTTAAAATCTATTGTTTTTGTTGTCCTTCCCTTTCCTGTAGTGTGGAAATTGGCGAAAGTGTGCGTGGAGAGGATGTCTACATTGTTCAGAGTGGCTGCGGTGAAATCAACGACAATCTCATGGAACTTTTGATCATGATTAATGCCTGCAAGATTGCTTCAGCCAGTCGGGTTACTGCAGTCATCCCATGCTTCCCATATGCCCGGCAGGATAAGAAGGATAAGGTAGGAGCGGAATCTTTTTTTTTTCTTTAATTCTTTTTTTAAAATCAGGGGAAGCAGGAGCACTTGCCCAAAGTCAAAATCTTCCTTAATTATCAAATGTATATTTAGAGGATATTACTTTTTTTATCGTAGGCATTACCTGATTTTCACAGCAATTGGTGTGATTGGTTTGTATAAAGTAACACATTTGCAGTCTGTCTGTTTTATTCCAGTCATATGTATGTGACTTTTGGCTAACTCACTGCTATTTTTTCATTGTATCAGCAAGACTAAGCACCAGCTCCCATGGAGTAGAATATTTTTTTAAACTATGGTAGCTCCTCTGGGACCCTCTTGGTTCTAGTGGTGACCTCTTCATATAACTTGAAGTCAGTTACATGAATACTCGGTCTCATTACACACACGCGCGCACACACACACGCACACACACTTCTCACCTTATTTGGAGTATTAGAGGATAAAGCATATATGTAAAACTTTGCAGGTCTGTTGTAATTGATGCCCAAATTTTACATACAATGCCTGGGAGAAGGCCAGATATTTTTATTTCAGTAAAATACAGTGCTCCCACAGAGTAGAGTAAAGGGCATGGGCCTTGCTATTTTATGGTGCAGCCAGGTGTGTTTACCTGTTATTAAAGGGGATTGAGGTTACTGGAACATTGGCCTCCGGATGAGTAAGGGAGTGGTGTAATTTATAAAATAAAACTATAATTTCCATCCTGTGATGTGTCTTTAATTTTATTTATTTATTTATTTATTTTTGGCTGTGTTGGGTCTTCGTTTCTGTGTGAGGGCTTTCTCTAGTTGCAGCGAGAGGGGGCCACTCTTCATCGCGGTGCGCGGGCATCTCACTATCGCAGCCTCTCTTGTTGCAGAGCACAGGCTCCAGACGCACAGGCTCAGTAGTTGTGGCTCACGGGGCTAGTTGCTCCACGGCATGTGGTATCTTCCCAGACGAGGGTTCGAACCCATGTCCCCTGCATTAGCAGGCAGATTCTCAACCACTGTGCCACCAGGGAAGCCCCTAATGTGTCTTTAAATGTTGACACGTTAGATGTTACACAGGTTTGAGTATGTATGTGTTAAAAGAGATTTTAATAAAATTCTTTCAAAAAAGATTTTTAAAGTCTGCATAATTTAAATAATGGAGCATTGGAAACACTTGAATAGGCAGAAAATATGTACGTGAAGAAAAAGAAAGGTAGGGAAGGTATTTTCTTTTCTGAAATATGTATCTTGATTTGGAAAAATGATAATCCACTTCATATTTGTGCCAGATTGTGATCTACTCAAAGTCAGTGGCTATGTCACTTTTTATGAATTTCCTGGTAGCACAGTACCTTAAACACAGTAGGTGCACAGTAAATAAGTGCTTCTTGAGCAAATGAATTGTTTCTCAAATTGGCTTTTTTTTTTTTCTTTCCTCCCCTCCATTTAGAGTCGGGCTCCAATCTCAGCCAAGCTTGTCGCAAATATGCTCTCTGTAGCAGGCGCGGATCATATTATCACCATGGACCTGCATGCTTCTCAAATTCAGGTATCAGTGGAAGCTAAGTATTAGCTTAGGGATTATTAGGGATTAGAAAGGGGGTAGGAGAGGACTGAATGCTGAAAACCGTAGGGAAGCAAAAACTGCCCAAGTACAGCTCAAATGAACTAGACATTGATGACATTTTCAACATCCTCACCTTAAGCATAGATCATGATCTTAGCCACGTGGGGTGGTTGGACAGGGAGGACGTCTGGGATTCTGGGAAGCACGTAGGCTTTGGCATCAGACTTAGTTTGAATACTGGCTCTGACACTAACTAGCTTTGTAACCTTGGGCAGGTTATTTAACTTCTCTGAACACACACTGCTTTGTTATTGTGAGTATCAAGTAAGATATTAAATTCATAGTATAACACCTGGCTCATGAAAGATACAAAATACATGGGAGCTGTTATTGTCATCATTAAATTTAGAGCCATAGATATTGGAACCTACCTTCTATCCTAAACAGAGTTAGGGGAGCAGAATACCACCTTATAGTTTATACTTTTTAAAGAGACTTTGAAATCATTATCATTGGAGGCTTCTGGGAATTCAGTGAGATACAGGACAGGTGATTATACCCATTTTATAGAAGAGGAACAGATTAGTTGTGAAATACAACTAATATGTAGCAACTAGTGTTAGAACACAGATCTCCTGACTTCTAGTTACTGTGACCATTTATTGTAAATGGCTTCCATTAAGTTTATATACCATAGCATCTCTAACCTGTTTACCAGTTAGTTTTTGCTCCTTAACAAACCAGCCCAACATTTACTGGCATAAGGTAGTAAGCATTTATTACCTCGTGGGTCTGCACGTTGGCTGGGTAGTTCTGGTCTTGGCTGGACTTGGCCGTTTTTCCCAAGAGCTTGCTCATGTGCCTGTGGTCAGCTGTGGTGTAGCTGAGGCCTGGCTTTGCCCGTCGTGGCTGGGCTCTCTTACATAACCCAGATTTGAGGAGGCTGTTTTTACAGTCTGCCACACCGGGCATGCCTTCTGATCAGTTTGAATGTTGCAGTAAAGTATTCTGTTGGCAAGTTACTATTCTCTTTGTGTTCATTATTTGTAAATGGAAGAGAAGGAAAACAAGCAAAACTGACCCAGCTTCTTTCTTTCTATAGGGCTTTTTTGATATCCCAGTGGACAATTTGTATGCAGAGCCAGCTGTCCTCAAGTGGATAAGGGAGAACATCTCGGAATGGAGGAACTGCACGATTGTTTCACCCGATGCTGGAGGAGCTAAGAGGTATGGTTGAACGTCATGTTATTCCCAACGTACTGGGGAAAAGCTTTCAGACAGTTGTGTCAGAAAACGATGTTTCTCTATTGAAGTGAATTTTTCTCTTCTTGAAGTATAGTTGATTTACTATGTTGTGTTAGCATCAGGGGTACAGCAAAGTGATCTGAAAAAGACTATATATATATATATATATATATATATATATATATATGTATGTATGTATGTATATGTGTATATATATATGTATGTGTATATATATGTATGTGTGTGTATATATATACACACATATACATATATATACACATATACATATATATATACACATATACATATATATATAGTCTTTTTCAGATTCTTTTCCATTATAGGTTACTACAAGATATTGAGAAGTGACCGTTTTTAAGTACTTGGATGTGCCGGTAGCTAGGACATGGGCTGGATATGGTTTTACTCACTCCTCTTCTACTGGCCTGAGTCACTACCTGAAAGACAGCAGAGGTGCACAAAATAGTCTGGCATCGTGGGCTTGACCATAACCCAACAGTGACTCAGCGCTGCAGGGCTGGCAACAGCGCTGTGACCCATCAGGAGGGGGAGGAATTTGGTTTTCTAATGAATGGCACCTGCTATCGAAGCCCATGATAATAGTGAACAAGTAAGCTTTTACATACCTCCAAATGGTTGGTTAAACCGTTTTGATCCTTTAGATTAAAATATTAAGCAGGAAGGAAAAGAAAGTGTGGTGATTTTATTTAAGCCAAGCTCTGAACATTCTAAACAAACTGATTGCCAGGGATTGCCAGTTGCAGTGCTTCAGCTCACGTGGTGCAGACTAAGAGCTTTTCATTTCTTTAGCGGCTCACTCGTTAGTAATGCATTCAAAAGCGTGACACATGTTCTTGTTGTGGAAATAGAATGAAGAGCTACAAAACACAGATGATTAGGAAACGCGAATTCAGATCTTTGCAAAAGCCATTCAAACCTTCAATGACTGTTTCTCAACAACCTCTTTATTTCAGGAACGTCAACAGAACTGATAAGCTGAGAGCTTGAGTTCTGTTCTCCAGCCAGATGTATGGCTTTGTGAGTCCCTTGTCGCTAGTTACCATCTGTAATACTAGAGACGGAGCCTAAAACACATCCCCCTTATGGTGGTTGTCATACTTGGGAAAATCATCTTCCACAGAGACTTAGAAAACAGTCACATTTGAAATAAGTAATCAAGCACGATTTTCTTTCCAAAGTTGGGTACAAAAAAACTGCCTTCAGTAGATGGTTTATTGCTAAATGATTTTGTTTGTTTGTTTATAATTTTCTTTTAGTGATGAAAGATTTTCAAAGTGAATGGCTATCACTTTGAATGGCTATCACTTTGAATGGCTATCTGTCTTGGCAGGGTTTTTGGACTAGGTAGAGATTCCTGTGCGATTGTGACTTGCACGTAGTTCTACCATCAAGGATATTGGGAGTGACTTTTTTGAGCCCTTTACACTTTGTCAGTCACTGAGTTTGTTGGCCATTGAGTGTGGACGGTTTGGGATGCTTGAACTAAGTGATCATGCATTTGCCTCGGCTAAATAATCATTCCAAGCAGATTGGTAACTTTTTTTTTTTTTGGCTGCACCGTGCGGCATGTGGGATCCTAGTTCCCCAACCAGGGATCGAACCTGTGCTCCCCACTTTGGGAGCACAGAGTCTTAACCACTGGACCACCAGGGAAGTCCCAGGTTGGTAACTCATGTTGTTATGTGCCCATGCAGTAGGAAAGGAGAGCACAGGGTATGGGTTGTTTAGATCAGGTATAAATGTTGCCTAGGTCGTGGTCCAAGTCTTGTTTGTTCTTTATTATATGGTCACAGATTCTCCCTTATTCAGCACAAACTTGAGATATGTGACCATAGCCACAAGGGAAATAGGACATAATGCTCTGGTTGGATCAGTATTACATTAAAACACAAAGCGCAAAGGCCTCTTCACCCATAAGAAGGATGGCATGGTGGAGCGTGGTCGTATGTGTCACTGGGGCACCACAGTCATATACACTGAATGGATTGCTGTTTGAGTGATTACATGGTACTTTGTCGCCAGAAAGATTTGTTTTCTATCCCACCTTCTAGTCTGGTTTTTATTGCCTTGTAATTTTTTTTTTTTTTTTTTTTTTTTTTGCGTTACGCGGGCCTCTCACTGTTGTGGCCTCTCCCATTGCGGAGCACAGGCTCCGGACGCGCAGGCTCAGCGGCCATGGCTCACGGGCCTAGCCACTCCGCGGCATGTGGGATCTTCCCGGACCGGGGCACGAACCTGTGTCCCCTGCATCGGCAGGCGGACTCTCAACCACTGTGCCACCAGGGAAGCCCTTGCCTTGTCATTTTAAAAAAAGGAATTTTGTTTTGATTTGGAGATGCTTTGAGCTGTACAGCAAGATGCCTGGTTTGCCCAGTTAATTGGTAAAACTTTTTTTCTAGCAGTCCTTAAAGGAATTCCCAAGCTTGGTGTCCAGGTACAGTTGACATTGACAGTTGGTGGATCACTGAGGGGAGTGTGATGAGGGCGTGGGCATTGGAATGGGATGGGTACTGCTCCTCTCCCAACAAGTTCAGGTTCACTTCTCACCACATCCGCATGTCAAATTGGGGTGATCTACACTCCCAGCATTAGTTAACCAAGTCACCTCTCTCTCCCCTTTCACTGCCAGTCTAGTAAACGAACATGCCCTAGCATTCATTATACCGCTTCCTGGGACTGGTGAGGGTGTCTGTCTTCCCCTACAGTAACCCAGAATGAATTGTAATCTAAGTTTGACTAATACATTCATAAACTGCTCTCAGGGTATGGAGGCATTAGTCTATGAAACCCAGTTTGTGATGCCAATCAATTCCGGTTGCTTTCTTCCAACCCTGGGAACTGTTGGGTTTCAAGGAGTCTTCTCCCCCAGAAAACAAGCCCATCCTTTATTTCCTTTCTTTGTCCTAAGACACACACACACACACACGCACACGCACACGCACAGGCACATGCACACGTTTTAACTGTGAATACCCTGTGTTGCAGAGTGACCTCCATCGCAGACCGGTTGAATGTGGACTTTGCCTTGATTCACAAAGAACGGAAGAAAGCTAATGAAGTGGACCGCATGGTGCTAGTGGGAGATGTGAAGGATCGGGTGGCCATCCTCGTGGATGACATGGCTGACACTTGTGGTACAATCTGCCACGCAGCTGACAAGTGAGTGCCTAGTGGGGGAGCTGGGGGTTAGAAGTAAAAAGCTAACTGCTATCTGAATGCCCTAATCCTGTTGATTCTCTTTGGAACTGAATTGAGGAGATGACAACTAGCTTTCTTTTGTCACCCTAGGCTAAAATTGCAATGCATGTAAATTGATAAGTATTATGTTTTTCTCTAGATTTTCTTAGTTTTATTTTTCCTTGTTATTGTGCTAAACTTTATGTAACATGAAATTTGCTGTCTTAACCATTTTTAAGTGTGCAATTCAGTGGCATTAGTTGCATTCACAGTGTTGTGCAACTGTCACCACTATATTTCCAAAATTATCTCATCATTCTAAGTACTCTACTTTTGATAGTTTTTTTTTTAAGATTTATTTATTATTTATTTATTTATTTTTGGCTGCGTCGGGTCTTAGTTGTGGCACGCGGGATCTTCGTTGAGGCACACGGGATCTTTTGTTGTAGTGCATGGGCTCTTCATTGTGGTGCATGGGCTTCTCTCTAGTTGTGGTGTGCGGGTTTTCTCTTTTCTGTTTGTGGCGTGTGGGGTCCAGAGCACATGGGCTCTGTAGTTTGCGGCATGCAGGCTCTAGTTGAGGCGCACGAGCTCAGTAGTTGTGGCACATGGGCTTAGTTGCCCCGTGGCATGTGGGATCTTAGTTCCCTGACCAGGGATTGAACCCATGTCCCCTGCATTGTAAGGGGGATTCTTTACCACTGGACCACCAGGGATGTCCCTTGATAGTTTTTTAAAACAAGTTAAGGTAAAAAAGTCCATATGCCTGAGGAGACAGAAATAGATTCTCATGTTTATATTTTACCTAAGCTAGAATCCCTGGCCTTACCTTTTGACTGTTCATTTTCGCTGCTACTACCTTCATTCGTATTCCTTCTCATCGTTTGCCTGCACTGTTCTGAATTGGCTTCCCTCTGTTCTCTGCTGCCAGTCACCAGGCTCTTACCTCCCCAGTCCATCTTTCACATTGCCACCATACTCGCTTATCTTCCTAAAACTAAGACTAGATTCCCCTCATGCCTCCTTTAAAACCTTAAGTGGCTCCCCACTGCTTATAATCCAAGCCAGTATGGACAGCATTGTTTCTCATAATTTGTTTTTTAAATCTCCAGGTATCCGTGCCTTGCACAGTGCGTAGCATATATGTATAATAAATGCTTAAAAAAAAGACTTGTGTGCTCTCCTGGTTTGGATCCTGGAGTATACATTTATAAAACTCCTTTTATCATATTAGTAAGTTAATGCTAATTGCTCTTAACAGATCAACTCCCTGAACACGGTAAAGTTTCTTTCTTGTTCATGGTATGCTCCAACGCGAGTATTCCCCTTTCAGTCTCGTGGCGCTGCATCTTTAACACTTCCATTTTGTCCAGCCAGAAAGGGAAAGGAGCATGGAGGATCATCCATGGGAGATTTTACAAGCCTCTGTCCACATTTAGATAGCCAGAATTAAGTCACATGGCCACACCTAACTATGCAAGGGAGGCTAGGAAATGTCCAGCTGTGTGCTAGGAAGAAGAGGAGACAGATTTTGTTGAGCATAGAAGTCTGTGCCACAGTCCTTCTACACTAATCCAAACCTATTCAGATAAGTTCTTAGTCTGTTTCTCTCTCCTTGCTATCAACTGAATTGTATCACCCTAAAATTCAGCCCTAACCCCCAGTGTGATGGTGTTTGGAGATGGGATCTTTGGGAGGTTATTAGGTTTAGGTGAGGTCATGAGGGTGGGGCTCTTATGATGATATTGGTGCCCTGATGAGAAGAGACACCAGGGAGCTCCCTCCCAACCCCACCCCCCATTCTCCCTCTTGGTCTGTGCACACAAAGAGGTCATGGAAGCATATAGCGAGATGGTGGCCACCACCAAACCAAGAGAAGAGGTCTCAGAATGAAACCTACCTTGCTGACACCTTGATCTTAGAACTCCCAACCTCCAGAAACGAGTGAGAAATAAAATTCTGTTTAAGCCATCCAGTCTGTGGTATTTTGTTATGGCAGCCCAAGTTGACTAAGACATTCTTCTTCCCTAAGTCGGATTTTATAGTGACAAGTAAGATTACTCCTAATCAACTCTGCTTTTTCCTCTAGACTTCTCTCAGCTGGAGCCACCAGGGTTTATGCTATCCTGACTCATGGAATCTTTTCTGGCCCAGCCATTTCTCGCATTAATAATGCATGCTTTGAAGCAGTAGTTGTCACCAATACCATACCTCAGGAGGATAAGATGAAGCATTGCTCCAAAATACAGGTGAGGCTGAGATTCTTGCAAAACAAGACTCCACTGAGTATTTAGGAGGTGGTTACATGTGTTGAATTAGGTGTCTGGGTGGGTTCTAAAGATTTCCTCCTTTGCTCTCAAGGCTTAGTCATCAGGATTTGTGACCCAAAAGGAAAAAGATCACGTGTCTAAATATTCAAACAGCTAGACCTAGAATCTCTGGAGGAGAGATCAGTACAGATACAGACCCACAATCAAACAGAAACTTTATTAGTTTCTTCTACAAGAGACAGTGACATCAGTCTTTTTAACAGAAATCTCAGGTCATCTGAGAGGTCAAATAGATCAAAGGAAGAAAGATGACAAACAGTTAAATTAATCAAGAGGCACTACAACACCACCTAAAACCTACAGAGCCCAGGATTCTACATTTTAACAGGCTCTCCCAGTGATTGTGATGCACACTCAAGTTTCCAGGTCCATGCTTTACAGTTTGTGTGTATCACTCTTAACTATTGGCCCCTGCAAACATAATGTGAAACTTTTAAACTGACGGTATGCTCCTTAGAACTTCAGTGTTTCTCAAAGTGTGCTCTGGAAACCACCTAAGTTAATCACCTAGGGTTCTCGTTAAAATGCAGATTCCTTTGCTCTACCCAGGGCCTACAAAAACAGAGGTCATGGGACCGGGACTTTAATTTCCCCAGGTAATTGTCAGACAATGAAGTTTGAGTGCTGTTGCACTAAAAGAACAAGGCTTTCCATTAGAAATATGGAAATATAATCCACTAGAAATATATGGAATTGGAGGGTTGATATCATTCTTAAGGATTTCTTTTTCAGCTTAAATATTCTTTTTTCATTCCTAAGAATTTTTAAATGCCAACTTACCACCATCTTGGTGAGTCTGAGTCAGAGTTTTTCCTCCATAAGCATTTTGACTCTTTCCCAAGTGGTTGGTTATATTTAAAATGTGGGTATGAAGAGCATCTGGCTGTGGGCTCCCTTGGGGAAACAGCACAGTGCAGCAGTCTTAAGAGGAAGGACCCTCATCGGGCTGCTCATCAGTGTCTGCAAACTGGCCAGTCATCTCTGTCTGTATGATACTAACCTGATGCTTGCCTTGCCCTCCTAGGTGATCGACATCTCCATGATCCTTGCAGAAGCCATCAGGAGAACTCACAATGGGGAATCTGTCTCCTACCTGTTCAGCCATGTCCCTTTATAATAGAATAAGTTCTGAGGCTTTTAAAAAATAAAGTGAGTCCCACCCCTTATTTTCCTTTGGTATTTGATGAAAAATCCAGCAGAAGACCCAACTTGTTACAGTGTAGCTTTCTACATCCCACATCAGGTATATGAGTGTTTCTCCTACATTAGAGAAAGATTGAGATTAACTGCTGAGATTTCCTACCTGTATTGTCTCGTCCTGGCTTCTTTGATCTTGTGAGCCTTGCAGCTTTAACTACAGCTCAGCTGCTACAAGATGTCAGACTTTGGAAAAAGTTGTGTAAGGATGTCTGAATGTGTTTGGGGAAGCTCAGACTACTTTGCATGTGAATGCTTCAGCGCCCCCCCCCTCCGAAATTGTGACAAGTTCTCTAAAGTCTGTACTAAATTCCAGCATGATCCTGGGGCAGCCTGAACCCAGCTCTGGTTGCTGAGCCCCTCTAAGGCTGGAACAGCTCTAGGGCAGGAGCCTGAGGGGAGACAACCCACCATGCAACAAATGCTTCTTGGGAGGAAAAAGCCTGATCCATCACCCTTTGCTTGGATTCTGTCACTTGGATTCTCCTTTGTCCCTGTTCCTTTCCATTTGGCCTGACCTTCTTTTCCTGGCCAAATATCAACTTGGTCCCAAGTGATCATTGTGCCATAGTCTTCTGGAAAGCAAACTCGCTTCCTACTATATAATCTATAACAATTTACATGAGACTATTTCGCTGTAGCTTAATCTTCCTTAGCCCACTACCACTGCGGTAGTAGGTTTTAGGTGGTGTTGTAGTGCCTTTTGATTAATTTAACTGTTTGTCATCTTTCTTCCTTGGATCTGTTTGACCTCTCAGATGACCTGAGATTTCTGTTAAAAAGATTGATGTCACTGTCTCTTGTAGAAGAAACTAATAAAGTTTCTGTTTGATTGTGGGTCTGTATCTGTACTGATCTCTCTGCCAAAGCTTTGGTTTAAGTGTCTTGGCTGCCCAATGATAGCTCTTACTTCTTTGTTTCTGAGCTATTAACTGCATTAACTGCATTGAGTAGACACGGCAGCGGTTTTATTCAACTGTAAGACCTTGAGCTGTCTGGGGTTAACTAAGAACTAGATGTAGTGTAATTCGGTGCATTATACCTAAATTACAGGCTGTATAATGCCTGTTGGATCTCCGGTTCTTATTCCTGGTGATAGGATTTAGGTATTTTCTCAGAGGAAGAGAGTAGTTTCTACAATTTATTCATTTTGAGCCAATTTTGCCAAATGTGGTAAGACTTCCCTCCATCAGTAGTTGACACACATTTAGCATTTAATTTCAGCCCTTCTAATTATAACGCATTCCAAAATGTTAAGTGAGTTTCTTTTTGCATCGTCAAATAAGGACACTGACTTTTTGGGATGCTAAATGCTTCTGGAGCTTTGTGAAGAGTGCTCCCTTGTCTTTGAAGCCTGGTTCTGCTTTTGTTTTTGCTTTATGTTGAATATTGGGATATTTACAATGATCTTTTGAAAAAAGTGATTGAAAAGGGACTGAATTGAGTTATGAAGCATGTTCTTTTGACCCTCTAGCCCTCTTTAACTTCAAGTCTTTGCTCTGGGAGAAGCTGACATGGAGCACTGATGCTATAACTTGCTGATTCTGCTATTTCCTGAAGTATTGGGTCAGTTGCTCAGGGCTTGCCATGTCAGAATATTTTGACATCAGACCTGTACTCTGGGCCCCCTTGGGCAATACAGTTCCTAGGATGAGGTTTTGAGGCCCTCAAGAAAGGCCCTCAGTCCCCATCTTTGATCCCTATGCCCGGGGGGAAGGTCAAGATTCAATTCCCTGTGACACCCAGTAAAGTGCCCTAAGTACCACTGAGGCCATTCTTTTTCTCTCCAGTGGGAGATACCCAAGTGTGCTGGATGGCAAGTGATTCTTGACTGGGGAACAGTAGCAGGAACAGACCTGGAGGGGCCGGGGAGGAGGCACAAAAGCTGGAGTTGCAGGGAGAGCACAGTTGAAAGGAAATAGCTATGTAACTGCTTCTGAGCAAAAGGCATCACCAGGTTCGATTTCCCATATGCCCTAACCTCCCCTTACCCTCAGAACTGGAGAAAAGAAGATTCCTTGGACCAGGGCTGAGCTGGGCAACCCTCAAACCTAATGCCTTTATCAGAGGTTTCTTTCATCTCAAGTTGGAGCTTTCCACGTTTGGAATAAAAGCGTTTTCTGCTCAAGAGTTTACTTAGCTTGCCCATTAATAGCATGTAGCCCTTAACCTGAGGGTTATTAGAATCATGGAAAACTTGAAATTTTAAAAAGAGAAACGTTGTCTCCCCTATTGACCTGCCCTCCTACCAACCTCCCTCTTAACTAGCTCTTGGGCGGGGGGATGAGGCCTCCGAAAAGGAGTCAGGTTATTGGTGGCACCTCCCCAGCAACTTTTAAGGTGAGGACGGGGGAAGAAAGCTCTGCACTGCCGCCCCGGGGCCCACCACTCGGACTGGAGACCACTGAGTGGGTATGTGCCCAGTTTGCAAAAAGAGCCATTACGTTCAGTCAGGAAGTAGAGCCAGCCCCCAGCCTCGCCTTAGTCTGCACCTCCAGCCTTGAGACGGCTGGCTCTTCAGTTGATTGGCTCCTGCAGCACTGAGACCCAGTCTCCTCTGTTTCTGGTTTTCCCTTGCCCGGCCTATGCCGGGGATTCACTTCCATTACCCTGACAAGGCCTTTTGCGACCAGTGCATTACAGAACCAAAAGAGATTATAGGAGGGCCCTGTGTCTTTGGAGTCCTCTACAGAGGCCAAAGCATCCCGCCACCCCGGATCATGAGGTAACTGAGGTCACCAGGGTCATCTGTGCTGCCCTCCTATCGGAGCTGCAAATGGGAGAGGGGGGGATTGGAATTCACACAGCCATATGGTGGGAACACACTGAAGTTAATTCACACCTCATTTCCAGGCCGAGGCTTGACCGATCATGTGCCTGTTAGTCATTTGCTGCCTCTTGCCAACAGCCGGCAACAGTAAGGCTGTTCTGAAAGGCTCAGCCTTTGGCACCTGCTTATCCAAAAGCACGCTCGGTGGTGTCCCTCCCCTCAGAACCAGTCATTGGCCCCTGGACACTCCTGCCTGAAACAGGTTCTGTCTTGACGGTCATGGTTGAAAGGCAATGGAGCTACAGCTAAAGACTCCCCTTGCTGCTGTATTCTTTCACCAGGTTTTGAAGCCTGTTTTCTCTTGTAGATTTTTTTGGCGAGTCTCGCACTCCTTGTTTAAGAAAAAAGCAAATTCTCCAAATTATGACAGATGAGGCTTGATGTTCCGCAGAATCTTGCTTGGTTCAAATATTTCTTCTAAATCACCTTTTCCAAAGTCTTGGCCAGACAGCGGCAAGGGAGCTAAGATGTTAACGGGCATATTCAGATCCCTGGTACTAAACACACGTCGGGGTTAGGATCCATCAGGCCTTGCCATTGGTTCTCGGGTTGCTCTTCTGGGATATTTCTGCCGGGGCAGGTGATGTTAGCTGCCTCAGAAGAAAACCTTTGTGCTGTTAAGAAAAGCCTGTGTTAGGAAAACTATTATTTCAGGGAGAAGATTGAATGTGAGGCCAGATGTTAGTTTTCAAATCTCAAGGAAATTCCAGCGTAAAGTCAGTTTCTGAGGGTTTGCCTTAAGTCTGCTCACCAGAAGACTGACCTATGGTCACATTTGGTACATTTGCATGGGGGTGAGCTCACGGTTTCTTTGGGTTGGGGGAGCATGCCACCCGGCTTGTGAGATCATAGTTCCCCAACCAGGGATTGAACCCATGCCCCAGCACCGAAACTGCTGAGTCCTAACCACTGGACCGCCAGGAATCCCCGTGAGTGTATATTAATGAGAAACGTTGAAGTGGAGGGTGAGCGATACAGAGGGTGATACGAAGAAGAAGCGATGGTTCTTTCCTTAAAACTTTCAGGAAGTTGACTTGGCCCCAGAAGACCCGTGGTAATGATGGTTGAGTAGCTGCTCTACATGGCCTCTAAGATTGCAAAGGTAAAGGGTTTGCAGGGACTGGACAGGTCCCCACTGCCTCACCCTTCCTGAGGCTGCTTTCCTGTCTCAGCACTGAGGGCCTGGCCACCACCTTCCATCCCTCCTCCCCCGCTCTCCTGTCTGGATGCCCTTAGCCTTTGATGTTCCTAAGGACATTGATCTTGCCATGAAGTTCCTTAGGCCCTCTGTTCCTGAGCGTGTTCCCTTGGTTTTTAGCTTGCAGAGTGAAAGGGAAGGAGACACAGAGCGGCAGGGTAACTTTTTCCATCCCAACCCTTGGTAAACTTACCCGCCCCAGAGCCTCAGAAACCTGGCTGGCTCCTCTTCCAGCTGAGTCCACGTGGTGTGATCCTCTTTGCTGCTGACCTGTTGTACGCCCCTTGGTGACAGCTCACTGTCCCCACCCCATGTCTGGAGGGACACCAAAGCCAGCCACCAGAGTCGGACTCTTCCCCATCTTTCCCTTTCTCCAAGCTCTTTTCCCCAGTACGTTTCTCCGAAAGCTCAGTGGCCAACTATAAAATTAAAAACAGGGAGGGGAAGGCTCTTTTTGAAGCAAAAATGTCTGAAGCCCTGCAGAGTGACAAGAGGCCTTTCTCCCATTCCTCTCCATCCTGCTTTGTTTTTTCAAATGGCTCAATTCTATATTCTCCACGTTCACCTCCACACTTGGCGTGTCCACTTGCCGCTGCAGCTGGGTCTTGTTGCTTCTTCACCCATAACAGTTGCCATGAGCTCACTCACATCTTGGGGTTTTGATTCAGGGTAAATCCCCTACCTACAGACAAGTTCAGTTCCAAGAGCACGTTCGTAAGTCCAATTTGTTCGTAAGTCCAACAGAGTTAGCCTAGGTACCCAACTAACACAATCGGCTATACAGTACTGTACTGTAATAGGTTTATAATAATTTTCACATAAATAATGCATAAAAAACAAAAAATAAAACATTTTTAATCTTACAGGACAGTACCTTGAAAAGTACAGTAGTAACAGTACAACAGCTGGCATACAGAGGCTGGCATCGAGTGAACAGGCAAGAAGAGTTACTGACTGGAGGAGGGAGGGGAGGCGGGAGATGGTAGAGCTGAAGGATCGTCAGCAACAGGAGACGGAGGACAAGCTGCAGTTTCACTCACGCCTGACGTGGATGGCACAGGTTCTGGTTCCTTGCTGGATTCAATTCTATCTACCCTCTTGAAAAAACGGTCCAGTGATGTCTGGGTAGTACTGTACCAGCTACATCACTGCTGCTTTTACACTTCTTCCAGCCATCCTGGGCTTGAAATAAAGATACTGTACCACTGTACTCTATACAGTACTGTACAGTAAAGTACACAGAAGCACAACCACTTGTAGAGGATGCGCGCACGTGACAGTGGACGCCAGACGTGAACTAACTTACGTGACTGGACATGTGAACGCACATTCGCATCTTTGAAAGTTCGCAACTTAAAGGTTCGTATGTAGGGGACTTACTGTGAAACAGACAGGGCAGCCAGGCTTGTCCATTCACCCGGGCGATACACAGCAGAGGTTCTCTGTATGTAAGCAAGCCTGGAGCCACTCCACCCAACTGTAGCCCTCATCCTCAAAGTTCCTGGGGTAGGGCCTCTGATGACACAGTGGGTGGGGACTCAGTGTGCCGGAGGGGCTGCAGCGAGGCAGGGGAGGAGCACAATGAGAAGAGGTCTGCTGCAGCCCAGATGAGGACCCTTCCCAGCCTGGATGAGGACCCTTCCCCCTCCCATGGTTTTCCTGCAGCCACCAACCACGGGGCCTGTCACTACTGTCCGACTTCCACCAGGGGGAGCCAAGCGGGCTGGAGGGAAGGGAGACCTGCTCAGGGCTCTAAGCACCTGCCGGAACTCCAGGTCCCCTCTTCCCTTTTATGTCCCCAGCAGTCAGGGTGACAACGTGGTGCCCAATTCCCACTCATTCAGCAGACAGGAAAGTGCACACAGTGTAAGCGTATTCCAAGTGCTGTGCTAGATGCTAGGAACACAGAGGAAACTGCCTTGGTTCTCTACCCGAGGCACTCGTCTAGAGGGCGAAACAGGACATTACAACTTGCTGTGATAGGAACTCTGATGAGGGAAGAGCAAAGTGCGCTAGGAGTACAGAAGGGGCACCTGAGTCAGTGGTGGAAGTCAGGGAAGGCTTCCTCGTGAAAATTATTTTGACTCAAAGCAGTTGATTACAAGTTGGCCAAAGGGGGACTGGGGAGAAGGGTGTTTCAGGCGAACAGAATAGCATGTGCTTACCTGGACATCCAAAAGAATGCAGCTGGGGTGTGTGTGTGTGTGTGTGTGTGTGTGTGTGTGTGTGTGTGTGTGTGTGTGTGTGTGTGTGTGTGTGTGTGTGTGTAGGGGTAAGATGGGGAGCCGCGATGAGGAACGGGGCTGGTACTTATTAATAGCACGCCCTTACACACTGTCCTGGTGTGGTTAACTGAGGACCCTATCATATGGTACCCTACTTGTAAGACATGCTTACGAGTGTGAACTTTATCCTAGGAGCAGAGAGAAGCCACTGAAAGTTTTAAGCAGGGTACTGACAGGATAAGATCCACACAGTTAAAATAGACTGGCAGCATGTGAAGAATGGATCAGGTGAGGGTGAGTGTGGAGGAAGGAGATCAGTTACAGGGCCGTGCAGTTGTCCAAGGGAGAGATGAGGGCAGCCAGGGCGAGAGAAGTGCTGGTAGAGAGAAGACCAATCTGCAATATATTTGGCAGGAAAGTGCAACAGAACTTGGTGATGTTTTGATGCATGGGTTGAGGGAGGAGGGGGTCCAGGACAACTTCCATTTTTCTGGCTTGAGTGCCTGCTGGATGCTGGTACTGTGGAGGATGGGGCGTGATGCTGAAGTTCAGCTGAGGAACTGCTAAGTTTAAGGTGCCTGGGGGAGGGCCCAACGGGCAGCCGTTGCTGCCAGCGGAGAGGTTGTGCTCATCAATACATTTCTGCCCAAATGCCCTCTCCAGATAGTCATGAGGCGGTGGGGCTGTAAACCGGGCCAGCCTTAAGGATGCTGGGTGTTTGAATCCAAAGGATAAGGAAAAGTGGGGGGAAGTTGTGGAATGGGAGGAAAGCTAGGGAACAGTGAAGAAAGGTAAGAAGTGTTTTAAATGCACAAGATAAAAATCTGGATTATAGGTTATCTAAAGGAGAACGATAAATAGAAGCCAACAAAGAAGACTCTAAACGAAAGAAATGTGGATATTTTAAAAATTACAGACAGTCTACAACAGCATTATAGACAGGGAGACGTGTGTAAAAAGCCTTAACCTATAATCTGCCACCCCATGACAGTGATGATTATTTTGGTGTATTTGGGAGGTATGCATGAGTGAAGCAAGAGCAGCAACAGCAGGTTAACTAAAGAAAATCTATGGTAACAGTTTAACAGGGTCCAAGGCCAGATTTAGAAGGCTACATCAGCAACCCAGCTAGGGAATGGCAATCAGGGACTCACTGAAAGCAGGGGGCAAGGGCTTCAGAGCCTTGTGTCCACACTGAACGGAATCCTTATGTTTTTCTTCTTAATTAAAATGTCTATTTTGAGATGATTATAGATTCACATGCAGCTGTGAAAAATAATTCAAAGAGATCCCATATGCCCTTTGCCCACTTTCTCCCAGTAGGCACATCTTGCAGAACTAGAGTGTAATATACAACCAGAATCAATATATTGATACAAGCAAGATACAAACAGTGCCATCACCACCAGGAGCCCTCACAGCCACTTCCCTCCCACCCCTGCCCCCTCCTTAATCACTGGCAACTACTAATCTGTTCTTCATTTCTATAATTTGGTCATTTCAAGAATGTTATATAAAGAGAATCATACAGCACGTCACCTTTAGGGATAGTTATCAATAGTTTGTTCCATGGTATATATGTACAGATCAGCCATTCACCCATCGAAGGACATATGTATTTCCAGTTTGGGGCTGTTAAGAATAAAACTGCTATGAACATTCATGTACAGGTTTTTGTGTGAACACAAGTTTTTATTTCTCTGGGATAAATGCCCAGAAACACAGTTGCTGAGTCGTATGGTGGTTGCACGTTTAGGTTTTTTTTAGAAACTGCCAAACTGGTTTCCACAGTGGCTGCATCATTTCGCATTCCCAGCAGCAGTGTACGAATGGTCCAGTTTCTCTGCATCCTCACCAGCCTTTGGTGGTATCACCGTTTGGTTTTTGGCTTTTGTTTACACACCTCTGAGAGGTGTGTAGCGATGTCTCCTGGTTTTCATTTGCGTTTCCCTAATGGCTGATGATATTGCCCATCTTTTCTTGTGCTTATTTGCCACCCTTAGATCCTCTTTGCTGTAGTGTCTGATCAAATCTTTGTGGATCTTTTCTAAGCCTTCTGTTTCAGCTGGCTCCCTCTGACATGGCTCCAGCACAGAAAGCGGGGGATAGGACGCCACCGCAGGACTGCCAGCTGGGGGTTGAAATACAGGTCGCCACTCAGCCTCCACTGACAACCAAGTAGGGAGCCTCCCTGTTACTGGTGGTCAGGATTGGTAGTTCCAGCCTCCACTGATACCTCCTGGCTGGGAGGGGTAGGAGTTCCTCGTTACTGCTCCCCACATGGCCTCCACTGACATCACAGGGTGGGAGGGGTGTGTCTCCATTATTGCTGGGTGACAGAGAAAGTCTTAGCTCTCTACTAGAGCTTTTTTTTTTTTAATTTATTTTTGGCTGCATTGGGTCTTTGTTGCGGTGCAGCGGGCTTCTCATTGCGGTGGCTTCTCTTGTTGTGGAGCACTGGCTCTAGGCGCACGGGCTTCAGTAGTTGTGGCACATGGGCTCAGTAGTTGTGGCTCACGGGCTCTAGAGCACAGGCTCAGTAGTTGTGGCGCACAGACTTAGTTGCTCCCCGGCATGTGGGCTCTTCCTGGACCAGGGTTCGAACCCATGTCCCCTGCATTGGCAGGCGGATTCTTAACTACTGTGTCACCAGGGAAGTCCTCCTAGAGCTTCTGACACCACCCAGCCAGGAAGGGAAGGGTAGTCGCATTACCGCCTTGTGGGTGTGGAAGTCCTCCGTCCCCACATGGTCTCCACTGATGCCTGAGGAGGGACCACATTACCACCCAGTGAGGATGAAAATCCAGCTCCCTCCTCTGCCTCCTCTCCCTCCCCATCTGGCAGGGGACTCGGGTGGGAGCTTGGGGGCCTGAAGCTGAAGTCTCTGCTCCCCCCTCGGCCTTTGCTGGTAGCGATGGGGCCACAGTTTTTCCTGTGGTGTTTAGCAACAGTAGAGAGGTTCATATCTAAAATGTTCTGTCTTCCTAGGCTGCCCCTTTCCTAGAGAGAGACAACTTTTGCTGGGGCTTTTTAATCTGCAACCATTAGCCTTTCCAGGTTGTCATCTTCTTCAGCCCAAAGTCTGGGAAAATGAGACAAGAAGAAAACTGAGGGAACTCACCACCATGTCGTTCCTTGAGTCCAAAAAACCCTAGCCTGCCTGCCTTCTCCACCTTTCAGAATCTCCTGTGGTTGTTTCGTACATACTCTCCAGAGTTTTCAGATGTACTTAGCAGAAGGAATCGGCAAAAGCACATCTACACCATCTTCCCAGACCTCCTTTTGCTTTTGAAAAAAACACAACTTTGTATTGACGAACAACATATCGGAAAATGTGCAATTCATAAGTTTACAGCTCAATGAATGTTCACACACTGGACACACCTAACACCTAGATCAAAGCAACAGAACATAACCAGCACTTCATGAGTCCCCTCATGGCCCTTCTCGGCCACACTTTCCACACTGCAGCAGCTACTGCCTCTGTGGCTCTTACCTGGCTAGCCCAGCAGAAGGGCAGCAACAGCTGGAGATCCACTCTGGCTTGTAGCTCTCTCCTGTGTTGTGTGCGTGTGTGTGTGTATGCCTCCTCACGTGCAGGCTGGTGGGGTTTTGCACACCACTCTATCCATCTGACCTCCTCGCCTGGGCACCTTAGGTTTGCAAGTTCTTCACAGACCTGAGTTCAAATTTGAGTTCCATTACTTACCCAAAGTTCAGTGTAGTGACTAAGAACATAGGCATTGGAGTCAAACCTGAGTTCAAATCCCAGCTCTCCCATTTGTCGGCTGTGTGGTCCAGAAAAGGGTAATAACAGTAGGCCCTTACGTGGTGCTGTGAGGATTAAATGAAACAACTCATGTGAAGTGCTTAGAAAAGCACTTGACACACAAGCCAACCCTCAATCAATGTAGGTATTACCACGGTTAGTATTAGCACTTGTGTGAATCTTAAGGGATATCAATTATGTCAAGTGCCCGATACAGTTCCTGACACTCGGTAAGTGTTAGCTCTCCTCCTTCCTGCCTGCAGGGGAACACTAAGGAGTTGGTACCTATTGTAATTTTGTTCTCATGGGTCAGAGAAAAAGAGGGAAAAGCTTCAGTGGGGAAGATCCTGTGGTTGTTTCATACATACTCTCCAGAGTTTTCAGCACACACCGTGGCTGTGCTGTGATGTCCTTCCCAGGGCCTCCTGGGAATATGCATCAGGCTCCCTTGGGACAGACTTCCTTCCCCTGCTTGGGAGCAAGATCAGGTTCCAGTGCCTTCCTTCATGCCCCGACTCTGCACTCTTCTCAGTGAAGGCCTGGATGGAGCAGAAGGTAATGCTCGTGGGAAAGCCAGCCGCCTCTCCACAGGTTGAGGTCTGCCTGGCCCCCCAGCTCTGACACTACTGTACTTCCTTCTTAATATGGCAGAGTAAAGGCCCTGGAGAGTTCCGGGCCAGTACAACTCCATGTCCTAGCTTGGTCCCTGTGAGTCCTTTCCTTTCTCTGGCAAATGGTACTGGCCGCCATGCCCAGGCCTGCCTCGGTGAAGTCCCAAGGTGTCTCCCAGCACCCCAATCTGGGGGTTAAGGAGAGAGCTTGTCAATAAATAACCAAAATGTAGTCTGACATAACCTTCATTTCCAAACTATGTCACTACACATTTCTGTTAGGAGAGAAGGAAAGAGTATCTTGAAGTTGAACAGAGCTAGGGCATTACAACTCCCCAAAGTTTGGGGATCAGCTACTGTAATACCTGAATGTAATTTATGAACTCGTGCTCTGCCTTGTTCCAGTGCAGAGATTTGCTACAGCCTCTGGATTTATGGCGTTGCCCTTCTCTCTGCAGACAGCAGGGGGCCTCATTAGCACAAACTCAATGTCACTGACAAATATATGGGAAGGGATGTTTGCCAAGGTTCTTGAAGCAAAGTAAAACTTTAACAGAAATGTGCAAGAAAATTGGCTGTTCGGCTTAATTCCCTTAAAAAAAAGGATTTTCTGAGTTAATAGGGGTTAAGGAGAACCTTCTCATTGTTCCACTCCATGTGGTTGCAAATTCATCCAAAATTCACAAGTTGTCTTCACTGCCTCAATTTGGAATTGGGATCCTGGGTAGGGCTGCCAGATTTAGAAAGTAAAAATACAGGATGTCAAATAACAACCCTTGACATTTCGTTGTTTCTTTTTTAAATAAGACTCTGAAAGATGGAGACAGGAAGGCAGAGCAGCTAGGGAGCTCAGGACCTGAGGAAAAGCATAGTGGTGAGTTCCTTGGGGTTCCTTTTTTTTTTTTTTAAGTAGCTTTTATGTCCCAACATTTCATTGGGTTTCTTTTTTGTCTCATATATGCTGGACTTGGTGCTGGGGAGGAAGGCAATCCAGAAGTGCCAGTGGGCACAGACAAAAAAATGCCCTTACAAAACCCAGCTCTCTCTAGGCAAAGGAACAGGAAAGAGACAGCCTGAGACAGAAAACTTTCAGATAAAAACTGCTCTACAGCAACCAAACACCACAAAGAAAAGGGAAGACCTAGTGAGACACCACAATTGCAGACCATAAGGAGGTGTCCCAACACGCCCACACACACACACACACACACACACACACACACACACAAACACACACCAGGGTGGTTTCATGAAAGACCTAGCATGGGGCCACGGTTTTCACTGCCACCAGACCATAAGGAGGTCCTTCACTCCATGGTGCCAATGGAGATACCCCCTCCCCTCCCAGTGCAGGCCTAGTGGGGAGCCTGACCTCCCACTCCTACCTGGCCTCTGGATGTCAGTGGAGCCTGAGTGGGGACCTTGTCCTCCTTCTCCCAGCAAGATGGTGTCTGAGCAGGTTGACTAAAACAGAAGGTTTAAATGAGATCCAGAATCTCCTAATACCCCAAATGTGCAAAGTGCAATAAAAAAATGACTCATCTCTCCAAGAGCCAGGAAGATCTCAAACTGATTGAAAAGTGACCGTCAACAGACGCCAACACCAGGATGATGGAGATGTTAGAATTATCTGATAAAGATTTTAAAGCAGCCATCATAAAAGCGCTTCTATGAGCAAATATGAACACGCTCGAAACAAAATAAAAAATAGTAAGTCTCAGCAAAGAAATAGAGACATAAAGAGACGATTGGAAATTTCAGAACTGAAAAATACCAAAACCTCAAAGGATGGGCTCAACAGCAGAGTGCAGGGGCCAGAGAGAAAGTGTCAGCGCACTCCAAGATAGAACAATAGACATGACCCACTCTGAACATCAGAGAGAAAGTAGATGGAAATGGAAGAAAAAGAACAGAACCTTGCCGACTTGTGCGACTATAATAACGAAAACCTAACATTCATGACATTGGAGTTCTGGAAGGAAAGGAGAAAGAGGATGGGGCTAAAAAGGTACTAGAAGAAATAATGGCTGTAAACTTCCTAAATTTGGCAGAAGACACACACCCACAGATTCAAGAAGCTGGGTGAACCGCAATCAGGATAAACCCCAATATAATCCACACCCAAACACATCAAAACCAAAGACAGAAAAAGTCTTAAAGACAGGGAGGGAGAATTGGGATTGACATATATACACTATTGATACTATGTATAAAATAGATAACTAATGAGAACCTACTGTATAGCACAAGGAACTCTACTCCATGCTCTGTGGTGACCTAAATGGGAAGAAAATCCAAAAAAGAGGATTATACATATATACATATACGTATAAAAATTAATTAAAAAAAATAAAACACAGGGAGGAAGAAACAACACCTTGCCCATAGAGGGAAAACAATTCAAATGACAGCAGATTTCTCATCAGAAACCAAGGGGGGCAGGAGGCAGTGCTGAAAGAAAAGAAATGTCAACCCAGAATCCAGCGCAAATATCCTTCAGGAATCAAGGTGAAGAATCAAGACGTTCTTAGATGAAGGAAAATTAAGGACAATTTGTCACCAGTAGACCTACTCTGAAAGAATGAATGACTAAAGGAAGTTCTCTAAATAGAAAGGAGTCGATTAAAGAAGGAATAGAATCATAGAACATCAGAAAAAAGGAAAGAACAAGGTAAGCAAAAACATGGGTAAATACAATAGGCTTTCTTTCTCCTCTTGAGTTTTCTAAATTATGTTTGATGGTTGAAGCAAAACTGGTAACCCTGTCTGATGTGGTTCTCAATGTATGTAGAAGTGATATTTAAGACAATTATATGCTTATAAATTATACTTTAATAAAGCTAGAAAAAAATAAAAGAAAATAAGAAAACAGCCCACTATATTATAAATGATGGAGTGTAAAAGGAGATAAGATTTCTATACTTCACTCAAACTGGAAAAATGTCAATACCAGTAGGCTGTGATAAGTTACGTGCATATTATATAATGCTTAGAGCAACCACTAGAAAAGTCATGCAAAGAGATACACCCCAAAGCACTATAGATAATTAAAATAGAATTCTAAAAATGGTACAAGTAACCCACAGGAATTTGGAAAAAGAAAACAAAAAACAGAACAAACAAGAAACAAACAATAAAATGGTGGTCTCGATCTCCAGAATATATAGCAAATAATCCCATTTGATGTATATGGTTTAAATACACCAAATAAAAGTATTAGAGTTACACAGTAGATTAAAAAACATGAAAAGAATACTGGATGGATGTTAACTAGATTTATTGTGGTGATCATTCTGAAATATATACATGTAGTGAATCATATTGCTTACCTGAAACTAATATAATGTTATCTATCAATTGTATCTGCATTTTTTAAAAGTTAAAAAAAAATACTGGATGGCCAGCTAAATTTGAATTTCAGATAGAAATGAATAATTTTTCTTTTTTTTTTTTTTTGGTACGCGGGCCTCTCACTGTTGTGGCCTCTCCCGTTGCGGAGCACAGGCTCCGGACACGCAGGCTCAGAGGCCATGGCTCACGGGCCCAGCCGCTCCGCAGCACGTGGGATCCTCCCGGACCGGGACACGAACCCGCGTCCCCTGCTTCGGCAGGTGGACTCTCAACCACTGCGCCACCAGGGAAGCCCCAAAATGAATAATTTTTGTAGTGTAAGTATGTCCCATGCAACTGCTATTTTAAATTCCCCATAGCTGCTTGTTTTCTTCCCAATTTGCTCACCTCTCCTACAAAAATCAATAGTCCCTCGAAAAATAAGCAGTTTAACTCAGGTCTCTTCTCCAAGGAAACTGACTTGATTGTCTATGAGGTAGATTTCTCTCACAAGATTATTGTGTGGATTAGGCGAGCTAATGCAAGTGAAAGCCCTTAGCACCCAGGAGTTGCTCAATAAATATCGTTAACTTCTTTCCTGAATCATCAAGGAGAACTTCCCAACATCCTGGGCCTGTCTGTGGCTCAGAGATAAAACCCAGCTGACCCTCTGAACTCTGAATGTCATTATTATTTTAGTAACGAATGCTTTTATTGAAAAGATAAAACATGGTTAACAAAAATCCAGGCAGTACAAAATTGTATACGATGAAAAGGAAGTCTCTCCTATCCCAGCCACAGTCCTCCACTTCCTCTCCCTAGAGGCAACCGCTGTTACCAATTTATGCTTCCAGAGGAGCTCTATGCATATGTATGCCTATATATAACCCTCTTTTTTCCCACCAGTGTGAACATACTAGCCGCACTGTTCTGCACCTTCACACGCTATTTTTAGCATCTAATTGCCTGGCTGCAGTGGGATACAGGCCCCGATCCTGAGGGTCCTTATGAAAAACAGCCCTTTGAAACTTGTTGCTACCGCTGTTGTAAGGATGTCGTCAAGGATGTCGTTCATTGTATCCCACAACATCCTCTCTGAGGACCCCCGGGAGGAATTCCTGTCTGATCTGAGTACTGGGAACAGTTGCCCTTCTGAGCAACGACTTTGTTTTTATCTCCTGGACATTGTGAATTGTGTAACAAGGTTTCCCCTTTCCTGTTGGCTGCTAGAAAGCTTAGAGCCAACTTTCGGGCCCACCCTTCGTGGGAGCAGAGGTTTTGATGGTATGCATTCCTACCCTTATTCTTGGCTCCACGTCCTGCCCACTCTTGTTTTTCTTTCCATCTTTAATTTATGCTGCCTTGACTTATCTTGTGTGCCCTTGTAAGCTGCTGGAAATCTTTTCTGAGAAAAGGCGAAGTTGGAATAATTAAATAACCGCCTGACTTTATTTGCTCACTCACTCACTCCGGTCCCCACCCCACACCCGCCTTAACCCCCATCGTATCCTTTCAGTGGCTTCTGGCGATCTCCTCTGGCCTGCTTGACTCTTACTCTCCCCTCCAACCTTTTATTTAAGCTGGCTTTCATTGCACTTGGCCTTGGGGAGCCTCTCTTGCTTGTCATTGTCCCCCCCCGCCCCCATCCCTCACCATCGTCCCCACCTCCATATACATTGTGGGCAGCCTTTCCATGCTTGATTTGATCATTCTAGGACCAAAGACTGTGGTGCCTGGCCACACATCCGAACAACTCTCCATCCGCTCCAGGTTCCAGCTTGCACCCTTGGCAGCGGGCCTGTGTTGGATGATGTCAGTGGTGTGTGCTACAAGAACAGAGCCATCACGGGCTCAGGTTATGTCTCAGGACCAACTTGGTCAAAGCTTTGAGGGAGGGTTCCATAGAAGAGAAGAATTCATTTTGAAGGGCGCTGCATCCTTGTTTCCCAGGTAAAGGGTTTGCAAGGCCAGGAAGGCAGAGTGGTCTCTGGAAAAGACCGCGAAGACCGTCCAGAAAAATTAGGAGTCTTGAGTTCTGTTCCCACACCTGCCACTGAATGGCTAGGCAATGTCGGACAAGTCCTGTCTCCTCCCTGGACCCTGGTCTTTGAATTCATAAAGATAGAAAGATTAGATGATCTCTAAGGTCCCTTCCAGCTTTAACAGTTCATAGTTTCATGCTTGGTACTGCTCTTTTTAGGGCCTCTACACACGCCTCCTGCCCCGGGGTGTTTCCCAGCCTCTGTTAGCCACCCCACAGATCTAAGCAGGTTGGCTGATTCCGCTCCCACCGGAGGGTGTGCTCACTCCACTCGTCTGCTGCAGGTCTGCCTGTCCTGGCCTTGCTACTGAGACACTTCTACTCCTCGGCCACAGAAAAGCGGTTCCGGCAATTGCCAATCATCTAAACTGGCAGAGATGCTCCTATAGACCATAATAGTCTGAATTCAAGTTGAAAAGCGTAGTAAGTTCAAGGGAGACGCAGCTAGAAGGTCTGATGGGTCCACTGCTTAGCTAGTTGTGTTTTTCTTTCTATGCCTCTGCAGTATTGTCCGTTTCACACTGCAGTGCTGCGGCGAGTAGATGGTCTGGATCATAATGAATGGTATTAATTAGCACAGTGATCATTCCCATCGGAGCTCAAAGTGCTCAGAAGTTAATCGTTACTTTTTCCATGGGGTAGAAATACATATTTATTAAATTTAGAAATCCTTCAAACACACAGAAAAATACAGAAACAATAATAGCTGATTTGAATAGTTCATACTTGAGTGCAGTAATGTACTAGGCCTGTTCAAAGTACTTTTGGTACATTAACCCATTCTTCACAACAACCCAGTGAAGGTGGTACCGTAGCCACAAGTCAGATTTAACAAATGTTCACTTTTTGCCATACTTACCTGAAATCCTTTAAACAAGCAAACAAAAAAGAAATACAACATGCCAGAACAGTTAACATTCTCCCTACCCTGTTCCTCTTCTACCCTCCCCATTGACAACCATTATTCTGAAGTTGGTGGTTGGTGAGGTAGGGTCTTTGCTAGCTGTGTTTTACAGTTTTACTACATGGTGTATATCTATAAACATTCTGTAGTATTGATTCCCGGTTTTTTATTTTACATTAAGTGGAGTCATGATGTACATTTCCTTTTGAAACTTGAGTGGTTAATTTTGTATCTTGCTCTAGTGAATGGCCTCATTCAAGCAGTTTCCAGATCAAAAAATGTCAAGCGTTAGGGCCCATCTAGACCTGCCTTAACAGAGAGCTCCCAATTCCCTCACAGCCTTGGGCTTCAAGAGGTCTTCCCATCAGCCTTCCATGGACCAGCTTTATGTCCCTTCCAACAGAGCCAAGCTAACTGTCTCCTATCAGGCCGCCAGCCAGGAATTTCCTCAACTTCAAGCTGCCCCCCTACCAAATCCCCTGTATCTTTATCCGCCACCTTAACTTTCTTCATCCAATTTCACCAATCCCCAGAGCTTCAGTGATTACCCATTGAATGACTGGCTCACAAAACTGTATACAACCCAGATTTTCTCCCAATCTCCAGGCCTATATCTCCACCTGCTGAACTGGACACTCTGTCTGGATGTCTTAAAGGCAGCTCCGATTCAACTTGCCTCAAGGTGAACTTATTTCCACCCTCCTCTCTAAAACAAAACACAACTCTTGAAAGAATTGTCCGCACACATGGGTTCAATGTCTTGCTTCCCATTCGCTCTTCTTTTTGAATCCATTCATTCTTCAACCCTTTCCCATCTAGCTTCCAGCCCTACCACTTCACCAAAACTGTTCTTTTCAAGGTTCCTGGTTCTCTCCAAGTTACCAACTCCAGTGATCAGTTGTCTGTCCTCAACTTATTAGGCCCCTCAGCACCAGTTGTCCCACTGATCACTTAATCCTTGTTGATATTCTTTCTTCACGTCGTTTTGGGGGCCCCTCCCCACTTTCCTGGTTTCCCTACCTCACTGGCTGCTCCTTTTCGATCTGCTTTGCCAGGCCCTTCTCATCTTTGTGCTCGCTAAACATTGGGGTGCCCAGAGCTCAGCCCTCAGGGCCCTCCTCCTCTCTCTCTGCTTTCAGTCTGACGGGGAGCTCATTCAGTCTCATTACTGATGAACCCCAAATCTGCAGCCACACTCCACACCTCCTCTCTGAACTCCAGACTCATATAGCCAAGCACTTACAAGGCCTCTCTGTGGAAGCTTAGCACTCCACGGAACACAGTGGGAAAATCTGCAGGATAAAAAGTCCAAACTCTAACAAAACAAACAGCAGCAATAAGAAAGTACTCTACGCTCTGGGTCCCACTCCCCTGCCCGTCTTGCCACCCTACAGCATTCCTTCTGCATGGGCCACCCCCAGCAGTTTCAGCTCTCAGTGCACAAACGTCCTGTCCCCTGGGAGAGTCCCCCATCATGCCTGCTTTGCCTCAGTCCGACAAACTTCTCTTTCAAGAGTCAACACAAAAGTCAGCACTGCCCCTGCGAAGTCTTGCCTCACTCCTCCAGGAGGACTTGCGGGGGCGGTGGCCGGCTTCAGTCTCAGAGCTCCCGGAGCGTTGCACTTTCTTGGCCTGGGTGCCTCAAGGGCAGGCATCTTCCTCTGCTTATCTGTGTGTACCACGGCGCCTGCTTTGTAACAGGTGCTTGATTAGTGTTTGGAGAATGGCAGAGGAGACAGAAGTGATGGTCTTGACCCTATTAATAGACCCTATTAATATGTCACTGTGACCAACAGGACTACCTAGATAGGGCTATCTTTACGATAAGAATGAACTCCCGGGAGCCTGTTTTCTTCTCTCCCAGCCTGGAAACTGTAAACACTGTATCCTCACTGTCTCAGGTTCCTGAGGGGAGAGGTTTCTTCAAGCCAGCTGCCTTGGCCACTTTCCTGAGCCATATCTGCCTGTTTGAGAGCCCAACAGCAACTCCAGGTTAATGAGCACACAATGGCCACAATGCTCTGGGCTGCGGGTGAAGAGAACAGTCTCTCTAGTCTCTATATTATTTACACTAACTTAACAAAAGCACTGCACACAGGTGGAGGGGCACCAGCCTGAGCAGCCCCAGGGAAGGTGGTGGGGGATGGTGGAGCATGGAGCCTAAAAATTCAACACCAACCCTCCCTGGAAAACAGACTGAGGTGGCTCCTGCCATCTCCTGATGGTTTTTTTGTTACTGGTGCTTGCTTTTGTTTTGCTTTGTTTTGGGATTTTTTTTTTTTTTTTTTTAGTCAAGGAGGCACTCAGGGGGAGAAAGGGACTCAAAATAACAGCTCCCATTTATTTAAAGTTTACTAGGCACCAGGCACTGCAGTGATGGTTTTGTGTCTATTAGATCATTTAATTCCTCATAACCCCTTGCGATAGACACTATCCTTATTGTCCCCATTTTACAGATGGAGAAACTGAGGCGTGGCAAGGCCAAGTAGCTTGCCCCTAGTTACACTAGGAGTGAGCCAGGATTCAAACCCCTGCAGTCTGCCCCCAGAGCCCACGCCCTTTACCATTGCACTACACTGCCTCCCACTGGCTGTACAAAGGCCATGGCAGCTGTGGTCATGGTCCTGGGGAGCTGACAAAGAGGGCGACCAAAACTGACATGGTCTTCAAGGGGAGAGAATATGACCATAAGTACACAGGGCAGAAATAGTAAATGAAAGCCAGAGAGGCTCACCAGTCAGAGCTGGTGCCGGGGATCTTTGGCAGCAGCGTGGCGGTAGGATGGAACGAAGTGAGGAGATTTTCCTAGAGGGGCTGACAGGTGTGCTGAGACAAAGCAGAGTCAGGGTAGAAATCTGTGATGGCAAGCTTCCTCCGAGGAGGGCCAGGCCACTAGCCTGCTGCGGGGAATGGACTAATACCCCAACATCCACTCCTAGGCAGATTTCCCAAAGTGAAAGCAGAGACTCAAACAGATTCTTGAACACCCATGTTCCCAGTATTATTCACAATAGCCCAAAGGTGGAAACCCAAATGTCTATCAACGGATGAGTGGGTAAACGAAATGTGCTCTATACATCCAGTGGAATATTGCTCAGCCTTAAAAAAGAATGAAATGCCAACACGTGCTACACCTGGATGAACACTGATGATATTATGCTAAGTGAAGGAAGTCAGTCACAAAAGGACAACTGCTGTATGATTCCACCTACATGAGGTACCTAGAATAGTCATATTCATTGAGACAGAAAGTATCATAGTGGTTGCTAGGGGCCGAGGAGAGGGAGGAGTGGTTAAGTTATTTAGTGTTTAATGGGTACAGAGTTTCAGTTTGGGATGATGAAAAAGTCTGGAGATGGATAGAGGTGACAGTTGTTCAATAGGTGAATGTACTCGATGCCACTGAATTGTATACTCAAAATGGTTAAAAAATAAAATAAAATAAAATAAACAGGCCCAGCAGCGGCCTGGTCCACTGAGCTTGCAGCCCACAAGGAATGGTGATGGGTTTTGAGGTCCAGGGACAGAGCCTCAGATGGCCGAAGCTCGTCAGAGAGAGGAGCGGCAGTGAGCGTGCATTACCTAAAGAGGGTGCCAGAGAGCTCTGGGATGACGCGTTTCCTCAGACACCTCCTTCCCCCACCACACCCCCAGTCTGCGCCTGTATACATACACACACACACACACACACACACACACACACACACACACACACACACTCACCTACCCTCTGCAGAGAAGACATTGCCTGCCAAGCCAGCAGGAGCAGCGTCGGGTGTGGCCTGACTCCCAGGGAGTCCTGGGGAATCCCTATAACTGGGCAAAGGTCGTGCCTGCTTGTCTCAGCTTCTCCAGGGAGTGTGTCCTCCCCTCCAAGGCCCAAGTCAGTTTATTCTCCAGTGAAAAGATTGCTAGCAGGTGCTACCTGTCCAGTCCTCAGGATCATTCTGGAGGAAAAGGAGGCAGTCCAGTCCAAGTGGAAAGATCAGGGACTCAGACTTGGGTTCAAATCCTGATTCTGCCACTTGGCAGTGTATGACCTTGGGCACAGTGTTCAACCTCTCTGTGCCTCAGTTTCCTTGTCTGTACAATGTGATTGCTAATAGCTCAGGGACTTCTCTTCAGTTGTGAGGATTAAATGAGATATGTCAAGTGCTTACAGCAGTGCCCGCACGTAGTGAGGAAAGCTATGGTTCGGGGTGTCTGGGGAAGACAGTGACAGCCAGTCTCCAAAGACCACTGCCTTGCATCCCCCTAGGCGGTTGCTGGGTGAATCTCAGGAGGCCGTCTGGAAAGGCGTGGGGGAGGGAAGCGAAGAACCAGCCGTAGAGAGCTGGTGACACTGCTGGCCTTCCGCGCCTGGGATGCCTTCAGGGAAGGGGAAGGGGGCGGGTCCATCTCGGAGTCTCCAGGGGCCAGCTGTACAGTAACAGCCTCTGTTTCAATTCCTCCCCTCTTGGTGTCTAAGCTTGTTTTTGTGTCTGGAGAGGAAAGGCATGGGCGGGGCTCTGCTGCACAGCACCAAGAACCACAAACACGCCCCCGGAGTGAGGGTACAGAATGTACCCAGACTGCAAACCACACCCTTGTGGCTTGGGGAGGCCCCTGGGGTGGGCTGGAGAGTTGTCACACTACATTGTTTGAGAGCCCTGTGCCTAGCAACCGGCCTGGGATTCCACAGCCTTCAGACAATGGGATGTCCTAAGGGGGCCAGGACTGAGTTAAGGGACCTCCCATCAAAGCGTCTTCCTGGATTGAGGGTGCCTCTGATCTGAAGAGAGGTCCACGGACCCCTGGCACCCTCCTGGGCCAAACTAGGTCTGGAGCTGGCCTAGGAGAGCTTCCAGCCTAAGGCCACCATGAGGGAACGTTCCCAGCCACAGCCAGACCCTCCTCACACCCCAACCCACTTATGGGAACAGATTCTGCCTCTCTCCACCTGTCTGCACCATCCCCAGGAGGCCTCACTAGGGTTCCCAGAGAAGTGGAAGGAGGGAGACAGATGGGACATTTGGGGAGGGTGGAGACAGTTTCCCAAAGGCTGAAGTGACTTGAAAATGAAAGACAATTGGGAGGAGGCCAAACCCACAAAAGATGAGGAAAGGACTTCTGGTCGGACGGGTTGGAGAGAGAAGGTCCTTTGAAACCAGATGAAATTCTGTGGGGACAAGTGCAAGGGGATCATTAGCGACAAAACCTAACAACATAATTTGGCTCAACACAAATAAACAAGAAAACACTGAGTAAAGGAGGGAGTTGACCACAAGCTGAAGATGAATCAGCCTCAAAATAGAGCGTGGCTCACTTATGTTGGCCCCATTTTCCAAACCAAAGATCAGGATGCATATTTGACAAGGATGAGTGTACTTAGGCTAAACAAGCTACAGTGTTTGGAATTGAGACTCTCTCCCCAGGAAACCTAGGTCCTAGGCTCCCTGAGACCATGCTCAGTAACAGTCTAGTCTTCATCAGAGAGATATGTCCAGAATCTGACGGAAATGAAGAAGGTTCAGAAGAAGAAAAAGATGAAAAATGGGACCTCTGGGCAAAAATGAGCAAAGGAGAGGCAGTGTGATGAGGTGGAAAGAACCCAGGTACCCATGTCCGGGAGCTGGACTCTTAGCTACTGTGCAACATCAGGGAAGTTACTGAACCTCTCTGAGCTCGTTTCCTTGTCTTTAAAAGTGGAATCATAATATCTGCCATAAAGATTTTTGTGAAGATTTAAGGGATTCAAGAGATGCAAAGCACAAAACACACAGTAGGTCCTCAATAAATGCATAGCTGTCGGTTTGGAGAAGGGAAGAATAAGATACCAGAGGATTTTATGAGGGGGCTACGAAGTAGTTGTTCTCCCACATCCATGGAACAAGGAGAAATGGAAGATAACTGGAGTAGCAAGGACTTTGCTGGGTGTGGGTAGGTAAGAACCTGGTGACCATCAGAAGTTGCAAACTGGCAGCTGACAGGCTGAATCCAGCCCTCAGGCATGTTTTGTTTGGCTCAAACAGTGTTTTCCAAAAACTTGAATTAGTTGCCAACCATTTAAAAAGTGGAAGATTTCACATAAAAATCCGTATTTCTGGCTTCTCTTGAAAAAGAAAATCTAGCAACTCTGGACCCACATGCCTGCATGACAGCGATTGTGGGAGGGGAGTGAGAGAGGGCTGCTTCCAGAAGGTCTCTCACACCACTGTTTCTCAAACTGTAATTCTCGGAGTAATCACCTGGGAGTTCTGTTAAAATGGACATGCTAATACCCAGCATAGGCAAATCCATAGAGACAGAAAGTATAAGAGTGGTTGCCCATGGCTGGGAGGGAGGAGGGAATGGGGGGGAGGGGAAGTGGGGGGTGGAACGGGGTGATTGCTAATGAATACCAGATTTCTTTTGGGGGTAATGAAAATTAAACCAGATAAGGGGTGGTGGTTGGGACTTCCCAGGTGGTGCAGCAGTTAAGAATCCACCTGCCAATGCAGGGGACACGGGTTCAAGCCCTGGTCCGGGAAGATCCCACATGCCGTGGAGCAACATCGCCCGTGCGCCACAGCTACTGAGCCTGCGCTCTAGAGCCCGCGAGCCACAACTACTGAAGCCCGCGTGCCTAGAGCCGGTGCTGCGCAACAAGAGAAGCCACCACAATGAGAAGCCTGCGCAGGGCAACGAAGAGTAGCCCCCTCTCATCACAACTAGAGAAAGCCCGCGCGCAGCAACGAAGACCCAACGCAGTCAAAAATAAAATACATAAATAAATTTATTTTTTAAAAAAATAGGTGGTGGTTGCACAAGATTGTGAATCTAATTCTAGAAACAACTGAGTTGTCCTCTTTCAAAGGGTGAATTTTGTGGTATGTGAATCATATCTTAATAAAGCGGTTACTTTAAAAATGCAGATGCTGATTCAGTAGGGCCAAGGTGGGGCTGGAGAGTCTGCAGTTTAAACAAGCTCCCAAGCGTGGTCAGCGAGCTCTTCACACCACCGGGTTTCAACCTGTGCTGCACGCTGGAACCACGTGGGGAGTTTTAAAAACTACTCACGCCCGGGTCCCACCCCCAGTGATTCTAATAACTTTGGTCTGGGGTGAAGCCCGGGCATCAGGATTTTTTTTTAAAGCCCCTCACTTGATTCTACTTTGCAGCCAACTTTGAGAACCACTGACACCCCCTGGCCGCTTTCCCCTTTCCCATTTCCTTACTCGGGGGCGCCCTGAGGCATTTGACCCCTGCTTTGCTCCAAGCCCCTGGAGGCCAGCCTGGCCCTGCCCACTCCCCTCATCCCACCCTAGTTCTGGGATTCTGAAGCCAAACATTTCCTCCCCCAACTCCTCCCAAGTCCCTTGTTAGTGTAGGTTGTTTGGTTTTCTTGGGCAGCTTTGGGTGAGGATGCTTCCAAAAGCATCTCTCAGATGCTTTTGGAAAATCAAAAGAACTCCGATCTTCCCAGGTGCCTTGGTAACTAAGCCAGGACTCGCTGCCTGGACCCAGGCAGGGCTCCGCGGCCGCCCGGCCTCCCCGCCCCGCCCTCGTCTGGCTGCCGCAGGGCCCACGAGCCCTCCCGCTCTCCGGTGGCGCCGCAGGGAAGCCATGTGCTCGAAGGGGAGGGTGAGCGAGAGGCAAGGGATGCCGATTAGCCTTGATGCCCCCTAAGAACCAACCACAGGGACTCTTCCAGTGGGACAAGGACAGCAGGAGGGGAGGAGAGAGGGCGGGGGCTGGGGCGAGACCGTCCACGGAGGTTTACTGGGTAATTGACGATTGCGTGAGAGCATCTTAGAGCAGCAGCCCTGAGCAAGGTCCAGGCGTGGGCAAGTCATTCCAAGTGAAAAGAGGTTATAACCACAAAAAGACAGAACATTTCGTTCTGAGTGGGAGGAAGACAGCTGGGCAAGGCCAATGGAAAGCCCCCCCCTCTCCCGCGCCTCCAGCCAGCCTTGCTTTTACAGGACTGATACCATTTCCCAGATGTTTTAAGCATAACATCTGTATTTTTTTCCCCCACTGACTACTTATTTTCTCTGTGCAGTCGGCTTGAATATAGCTATTTGTGTCCTCTTTCTCTCAAGTGCTTGTCTCTTTTCCTAGAGATTGGAAAGGATTTAATTAGATTCTACCTAGAAGGTGCAGTGAAAGCTGGGGAAAAAGCTGGTGTTAACTCAAAGGCTAGATTGCTATAGCGATCCGAACTGATTTAGCACCGGGGACATTGTCACACTTGCTCTTGATAACTCCTGGGAGGTGCAGGGACAAGGAGGTGCCTTTGGAGGCCTGGTGTACAGTTTGGAAAGCGAACAAACACCTCCAGTGGTGGGTCACTGCCTGGCCCTCCAGGATCCCCTCTCTTTTCAAGACTAGCTTTGCCCCTTGGGTTTTCAGTGTGTGGTGTGAATCGGGGCACATGGGTGCCTGCACTGGAGGATGATAGCTGAGGGGCCACCGGGAGGGCTATGTAGGAGGTGATCTTTTGAGTTCTTTGAGCTCCTGTTCCTTCCTTCCACCCAGGAGATGATCAGAGATCGGCGCTGTGAGGGGACCCCACCCCTGCCCCCGTGCACAGGCCTGCTTTGGGCAAGAGCAGGTTTGGACATTCTCACAAAGCTCACTCCGTGGCGGCAGCTGCTCTCCCGCACTGAAAAAGTTCTGACCAGACAGACCCTTAGCATCTCCTCGGCCCCGCCCCGCGTAGCCATCTTGCTCTCTGCCCCTGCCCTTTGCCCTCTTTCTCTGGCTCCTTCTCCCACAATGGCACAAGAGATAAAAGGCAAAAGGCTGAGCTGTAGAGGCAAGTGGCTCTGAATTAGGATGAGAGGCCCCGGGAGGAGGCAAAGGTGGCCTGAGGGGGACAGTTCTGAGCTGTGACCCTGGGAAAAAAATCTGAGAGGGGAGATGGGCGTAAAGTCAAAGGGGGGTAATTATACTTCTTAAGATTTATTGAATGCTTACTAAGTGCCAGGTACAGGGCTAAATGCTTTACATGGATAATCTCATTTAATCCTCTCAACTATCCTAATTGCCACCATTTTACACCTGGGTAGTAGCAATTGTGGCTCGGAGAGGTTGAGTAACTTGTCCAAGGTCCACAGCTAGTAAAGGGAGAGTGAAGCTTAGACCTCAGCGCCATCTGAGTTTAGAGCCACTGCCCTTAGCTAGAGAGCCTCTTCACTGACCACATAATGGCCTCAGAGGTTACCAAGGAAGGTGCTGGCAACTCCAGCCCAGGCCCTGAAGGACAACTGCGTCCCACAGATCCTGAGGAAAGACAGCGGGGCTTGTGGGAAAAATCTCACCCCACCCTCTGTGACCAGCTTTGCAGCCCGAGACGATCCCTTCCCTTCTGTCAGCCGTAGGTCCCTGCCCTAGACTGTGTAGAGCCACGTGCGGTGGGAGGAGCCTGAGATGGGGCAGGATCAGAGGGCGGTGCAAGTTTCTGGGCTAGCTGGAAACAAATCAACACGCAGAAGCAGGCTCTTCCTTCTCCACTCTTGCGTCCCCAGGGAGTGCTAGGCTTGAGCTAGGAGAGTGTTCTAGATGTTCCTGGCCAGCAGGGCTAAGATGGGGCATCTCTTTCATCAGCCGTGCTAAAAATCGCCCCAGAAAAGGCCAGCACTGTTTAGACACCTGTTGTTTTCCTTGATGCGAACCTTTCCGTAAGGGTTGGCAGTGGAGACCCTTCGGAATGTTCTTCGGGGTTGCCTGGTCCTTGCCCGGCAGGCAGGCCCTTCTGGCCAGGGACAGTGAATCACCCAGACCAGAACTGATGCATCTGCGTGGGAGAACACTGTGTGCTCTGGACTGGTGCCGGAGCCCGAGGGGAAAGGGAAGTGTGCAGGACTGAGCGGACCAGGAAGGACTGGGAGGGGCTTCTGCTCTGGCAGCTGCTCAGGCTCCTCCCCCTAAGCTTCGCCAGTGTCACCTCAACTCCCTCCCTCTGTGGCAGGAGGTAGTGGGAGAAGCCACGCGATGCCCGCGCTTGGAGGCAGCTCCCCCGCTGGCCCTGGGCATTGAGTCACAATCCCCATAACTTACTTCCCCAGCGTGTATTTAGCATTAGTGGAGGTCATCTGATTTGAGCTGGGTTCTCCTGGACTCCACCCCTTCTCTCTGCTCACCATTTCTGCCATGACTCAGGCCTTGAGCATCTGTCTCCTGCATTACCGTCAAAGCCTCAAGCTACCACCACCACCCCCTCAGCCCATTCCCCTTGCCACTACCTGAACCATTGTTCTGAAAGGTATCTGTCAGTCCTGTGGTTGAAACCCTTCAGTGGTTCCTCATCACCCCCCAGGGCACAGGGTAAACATTTTGACGTGGCATTCAAGGTTTTCCAGGTTTGGCCCAATCATGCTCTCCACCAGTGTAGGGATGCCGGATAAATGCAAGGGTGCTCAGTTAAATGTGAATTTCAAATACACAAAAAATAATTTTTTAGTTTAAGTACGTCCCTGGCATTGTGTCCGGTATTTTTATTTGTTAAATCTGGAAACCCTACTCCAGCCACATAGCCATTCTTACTGATATAGCCCTACTTCAGGCCCTTAGCATCACTCTCTCGGACGAAGTCGCCAGCATCCAGACTGACTCCTTCACCCCTGGGCTCTCCCTCTTCCAAACCATCCTCCCGTCCGCCCCAAGATGTTGCTCAGGCCATTCTCTCGCTGCCATCCAAGAATGCTCTTTGCATTTCCCACTCCTGTCCAAATCTTTCTCCACATTCAATTTCTTCCTCCATTATGCTCTGTCACAGTGTCCCAACAACGGTCACTCCCCCCTCTTCTGGGCTCCTGACACACCCTACTCTCCCACCTAACATTTGGTTATGTCATTGCTTCCGTTGCAACGCGCTGATCTGTGGAGAGTGTATCTTCTACACATCATGATGGCCAGCATCATGCCTCGTCCTTTTTATTCTCTCCCTCCTCCCACCATCGCAGAGTGGGGCCTCAGTCACTGTAGGTCGGTGGATCAGTGCTTTCTTTGCTCCCTCACAAGACTGTGAGCTCCTCAAGGACGGTCTCTGGACTGAGTCTTCGTGCAGTTCTGTTTGGTTTAACCAACATTTCTTGAGTGTGTCTTCTGAGCCAGGATCTGTTCCCAACGTGAGGGTACAGAGATGGCATACAGGGGGCATAGTGGTGCTGCCCTCAGGGAACTCACGGTCTGTCTAGGGAGTTCTGATATGTATGGTCACTTACAAGGCAATGTGAACTGTGCAGTGAATAAAGCATGTACAAGGTGTAAAGTGCTTACAGAGGTGGAAGTGATGAACAGAAGTTGGGAAATGGGATGTCGGAGACATTATAGCAGAGGTTGTGCCTCTTTGGAGGGAGGGTAAGAGCATTCCAGGCAGGGGAACTTTGTGTGTAAGCACAAAAGCCTGGAGGCAGGAAAGAGCATGGTGTGTGTTAGGGAACCGTAGGGTCCGGTATGAAGGACCTGGAACAGTAACATGAGGTGTTTGGATGGTGAATGATGAGGAGCTGTTCAAGGGTTTTATCCCCAGTTTTATTGAGATATAATTGATATATAATATAGTATAAACTTAAGGTGTATGTGCTGATTTAATACACGTTTATATTGCAAAATGATTACCACAGTAAGGTTAGTTAACACATTCATCACCTAATTTTCATCTCATTCATTTCATCTCATTGGGCAGACTTGTGTATTAAGAGAGGCAATCAAAGCCCAACACAAAACACCACATACTGCATGATTCCACTTATATGAAATGCCCAAAAAAGGCAAGTCCGTGGAGACAGAAAGTAGATTAGTGATTGTCTGAAGCTGGGGGTGGGAACAGGAAGTGACTGCTAATGGGCACGAGGGACCTTTTTGGGGTGATGGAAAGGTTCTAAAATTGGATTGTGGTGATGGTTACACAACTCTAAATATACAAAGATCACTGAATTGTACGCTTAAAGCAGGTGAATTGTATGGTATGTAAACTGTATCTCGATAAAGCTGTTTCAAAATAAGAGACCATCAGTCTGGCCACAGTGTGGGAGATGGATCGGAGTGAGGCAAGCCTGTGTGGGGCGAGAGCAGTGAAGAAACTTCTGCAAAGGTCCGGGAAAGAATTAGTGAGCTCCGGTGCTAAGGCAGTGGCAGAGGGGCTGGGGAAGGAGGGTTGGAATTGACAGACACTTAGGAGGTGGAATCAATGAGATTCGGTAAACAAATTGCCTGGAGGGCATAAGTAAGAGAGACGGAGGGTCCAGGGTGACACTCTGGTTTCTGGCTTTGATGGTGGGCAGGTGGTAGCACCATCGAGCCTCACAGCGCTTGGTATAGTGCCTGGCCCTCAGCACAGGTCTGTGGAATGAATAAATGATTGGACGAATGAATGAAGTGCATTCGTATCATCTCCTCCTGCTCTATTGCTCCCTCTCAGCCATAGGCTAGGCCTTTGGACCCCGGTGTACTTGTTTCCATCACGGCCTATTTGGAGGCATGGAGCGGCCTGGAGATTCCACTGTTCCCAATTTACCTCTAGGAAACCTGCATCTTATTTCTTCCCTTCCGGCCCAGAAACCACCCAAGCACACAAGGGGTCCCTGGTCTGGGGTGGGAGGCACTTGGGAATGGATGGCCACCTAGGCCCTGAGGACTCTTGCCATTGGCTCAGGACTCTTACACCCTTAAGCCCCACCCTCAACCAGACTCTCTCACTTATCCGCAAACCCACTCCCTCTCCCATCAATCAGCGATGCATCCCAAATGCTCAGGGAGCACTGCGTTCTTAGGCTTCCACTTAAGTTCCCACTCGCATCAGTGACCCGCCAGACCAATGGACCAGTGTTCCTCTAAGTGTTCTGTTTGGACCACCTGCCTCAAAATGATGTGGCGGGGGGCGACTTCCCTGGTGGCGCAGTGGTTAAGAATCTGCCTGCCAATGCAGGGGACATGGGTTCGAGCCCTGGTCTGGGAAGATCCCACGTGCCGCAGGAGCAACTAAGCCCGTGTGCTACAAGTATTGAGCCCGCGTGCCGCAACTACTGAGCCCGCACGCCTAGAGCCCACACTCTGCAACAAGAGAAGCCACCGCAATGAGAAGCCTGCGCACCACAGTGAAGAGTAGCCCCCGCTCACTGCAACTAGAGAAAGCCTGCATGTAGCAACGAAGACCCAATGCAGCCAAAAATAAATAAATTAATTAATTAATTAAATTAAATAACAAATTGACAGCAAAGTCTTTGGTCTATCCATTACTACTTGCTTCCTTTATATACAAAAATGACTTGGGGCGTGTTTATTCAACACACAGATAGCTGGACCCCACACTTGACCTATTCTATCAGAATCTGCAGGGCTACTTTGGTTAGGGACTTCCCTGGCGGTCCAGTGGTTAGGACTCTGTGCTTCCAATGCAGGGGGTGAGGGTTCAATCCCTGACTGGGGAACTAAGATCCCACATGCCGCGCGGTACAGCCAAAAAGATTAAAAAGAATCTACAGGGCTGAGTAGGAGGAAGGAATGTGTGCTGCATATTTCTCCCTGGATGGTTGTGAGACCCAATAATGTGTGAGCGTGGATTGGGGGTGCTTGTGGCCGTGCCGCCCCAGCAAGCAGCCCCTGGTGGCCACCCGATGGACAGAGAGTCCTCCCCAAATGCTCTGTCCCGCGGACATGGTTGTCCTTCCCCTGATGTTCACCTTCCTATCAGGAAAAGCACTCGTGCCCTGCCGCTAATCAGGTCACCCTCTTGCACAATCTTCTGCCCCTCCTCCTTCCTCCACTAAGTTTCCACAGGACAGTCAGTGCTCAATGGCTCTCTCCTCTGTACTCCTGGCACTCAGCACAGTCTGCCATGCGTGAGAATTGTTTGTTTACATGGGAGCTCTTGAAGAGCCCAGACCAAGTCTGGGAAGACTAATACATTTAGACCAGCAGCCTCAAGGACACAGCCGGGCATAGAGTCGGTGCCTGATAGATACTAGGAGGGACTGAATCACTAAGGAAAGGAGCAAGAGGACTGAATGACATAAACCAAAGTCTTTCGCATTTGGCTTTAGGAATGACCGCATTTGCCTGACAGTGAGGTCAATAGGTCAACACCTCTGCGTTAGAGCCCCAGAGAGGGTGGGGACCTAGTGACCAAGCTAAGGGGCTATGGGGGTGATACTGTGGGCTGCAAGAAGCTTCATTCATTCATTCATTCATTGAAGCAATTTTTAGTGAGCTCCTCCTATGTGCCAGGCACTGCACAAGGTACCAAAGATAAAATGGGTGACAGGACAGACAAGCTTCCTGCCCTCACAGAGCTTACAGTTTAGTGGGGAAGACAGATGTTAAATAATTGCAGAAAGAATTATAGCTGGGAGAGGGCTATGAAGGCAAAAAGCAGTGTCCAGTAAAAGCGTATATGACAGGATGACTTGAATTAGCCTGTTGGGAGTGGAAGGGCAACACTGTTCAAGGAGGTTTACCCAAGGAGGTGACCTTGAACCAAGATCATAAGCATGACCAGGAGGTAAACAGGCAAAAAACTGGGGAAGGGCATCTCAGGCAGAGGGTACAGCCACGTGAGGACCTGAGGCAGTTACAAGCTTGGTGTGTTTGTGGAACGTGCAGGAAGGCCGGTGTGGCTGGAACAGAGGGAGTGACAGGCTGGGGGTGCAGGAGATGACACTAGGCCAGATCACGTAGGGCCTTGTGGGTCTTCAAATTTTACTTAAAGCGGGATGGAGGGTTTTAAGCTGGGGAGAGGTACAATCTAATCTGTAGTTTCAAGAGGGTCTCCTGGCTGCTGTGTTCGTAATGGATTGAAGGGGGATGGGAGTGGAAGCAGAGAGACAAATCAGGAGGTTGTGATGGTCACCTGGCCGGGGATGGTGGCTATGGAGACCTCAGATGAGGAAACTGAGGCCCCGAGAAGGGGAATGACTTGCCCATGGTCACCCCGCCCCCTGGTCGTGTTGTCCCACAAGAGGGTTATCAGAGAACCAAGCAGAGAAGGCTAAGTGGATTCTGGTAGGATGAATTCATGGATGCCTCGTGGCACATCTGGGGTTCTGGAAGCCGGTGCAGATGCTTGGAGTGGGAAGGAAATGAAGTGTCTCTGGTATCCATTATTTGGGGTGCTCTGTAGTTCTACTGCCTGGGGGTGCAGTGAAGCCAGCACCAGCTCTCAGTCACATATCCCAACTCTGTGTAGTCTGGCCATTGCCCAGCCAGGAGCTAAGTACTTACTGGCCAGTTCCTTCCTGCCTCCATAGTATAACGAAGTGCTGAGCTGGGCAGAACTCCCAGAGCTCCTGGGTCTGGGAGCAAGCAAGCAGCAACCTCATGCAGGGCCATGTGAGGTCAGGGGGCGGGGCCTACACGCCTGAGCTTGTGTGGAATTGGCTGCTCGTTGACACACCACTTGTGTGGATGGCCAATCACAAGAGCCACAGCATCCTTGCTCTTTTTTTCCCCTCTGCACTTATCCTTGTGAAAGCCACAGAACTTCCCACCACAAAGTGAGCTGGGGAGAGAAGTCCCTTCCCTCCCCTGTCCCACGCCAGGCCCAAAAGGCCTTGGGGAGAGGCACCCTGCTCACAGCCCAAGGAGGATGAATGCTTTGCTTTCCAAAGCAAAATGTTTGCTCTTTGGGGGAAACTCTGTTGAAGACCAATTAGGGAGAAATGACAGCAAATGGATGGCCAACCAAGGCTTTGCTGAAATAGCCTTGGCTGTAGATAATCATGAACCCTAGACAGGAGAATTCTCACAAGTCATCACTTGCTAGTCAGCATGGGTGCCCACATACACTGCACCAGCCAAAGTGGCATTTGTCATCTGCCTTCCCTGGGCTCCAGCAGGTCAGGCCTCTCCTCAGTACCTACCCATCTGCTTTGGGAGTTCCCTTCCTTGGGCAAGAGAGGCATTGAAAAAGTGGATTGAAAAGGGTCAGGGAATCTTTTCTTTTTTCAATTGAATTAGAGTTGATTTACAATATTACATAAGTTTCAGGTATACAACATGGTGATTCAATATTTTTATAGATTTTATTTATAAAATATATTTTATATATTTATATATATTATATATTTATAAATATATTATATTTATAAAATATATTTTATTTATATATTTTATTTATTTTATAGATTTTATAGATTACTCCATTTATAGTTATTATAAAAAATTGGTTATTTTATAACACTATTCCCTGTGCTGTACAATATATCCTTGTAGCTTATTTGTTTTATACATAATAGTTTGTACCTCTTAACCCCCTACCCCTATCTTGCCCCCCCCTTCCCTCTTCCCACTGGTAACCACTAGCTTGTTCTCTATATCTGTGAGTCTGCTTCTCTTTAATCCTGTTCTTTCATTAGCAGGGTGAATAACCTCTCCCTAAGTCCATTTCACCATGTAGAAAATAAGAGGTCCAAGTAAATGCTCTCCAAGTTCCCTTCCAGTGGGGACATGCTAGGAGTCTAGTAGCTGCTGTGCACCAGATACCAGGCCAAGCATTTTACATTCCTCAACTCATTTAATCCCCACAGCAACTCCTGTGACATAGATACTATTATGCCCCACCTCCCCCGACTTTACAGATAAAGAAAATGAGGCTCAGAGAGGTTAAGCAACTTACTCAAGAACACACAGCTAGCAAAGGGCAGAGCCGGGATCTGAGTTCAGGTCTGTCTGATCCCACACCCCACACTTGTAACTGCTTCCTTAAGCAGTGGCTTTACAGGCTCTACACCAAGGGCACCAAACTGCCATTGAAGCCCTGAGAAGCTGGGAAGGCCCAAGAGACAAAATGACCTTGCCTCGTCATTTTACATTTTGTGTGCCAGCCTGACAGGTTGGTAGAAGCAGGTGGACCCTTTGCTGCCATGAGCTGAGGGGTCAAGAGAAGGCCTCTTTCAATTAGTTCCTGGCAATGGTGCAATGGTGGGGTGTCCTGGGAGCCCCGGGAGAAGCAGAAGGGCACTGCCAGCTGGGAAAGTTGGCAGGAGGAATGCCTCATGAGGGCATCACCCGATTTATAGCTTTGGATCCCTCCCCTGGGTTCTGGGATGTCTGACAAATACTGGCCAGGTTCTCAGGTCTATACCCTAATGATATTAATGAGGGCAGGGGAGCCTAGTGAAAATTCAACAGACAAGTATAAAAAGTTTCACAGACTCTGTCTGCAGAAGTTCTTTTGAAGGTCTGCACAAAGCCGCAAGGCCTGCTTGGAAATCTTCGTCCAAGGAAATTATTAACCTTCCTCATTTCTGGAGAACGATGCTATTGGTTTATTAAATGCCTAAATTAAAGGGAGAGGATACAGTGCAGTTGGGGGTTTTCCATCATAATTCATCTGAGGCTCTCAGTCAGGGAAGTTCGAGCCTGGGGCTGACTGGGCTTCCTGACCACTTCCTGCTCCCAGGCTCCCTCCAACCCTGTGCCTCTAACAAGTTCAGGTCACTGGGAGTTCAGGTCTCATTAACCCTTTGAAGTCTGGGTGGATAAATCACAATTGAAGTCCACGAACCACGTCATGTACATCAAAGATTGGCCAAGGAAGCAATCGTTCCAGTGTGGATGCTTTTATTGTAAGGATCAAATGAGATAATGTGTGTGTGTGTGTGTGTGTGCGTGCGTGCGTGTGTGTGTATGTGTGTGTGTGTGTGTATGTGTGTGTGTGAGAAAGCACTTTGTGATCCTGGAAACACAGTAAACTACTTTTATTATTATTTTTCTCAATAGGATGGTTTATTTATTTACAAGATGCATGCCTGCCCTCATTAGGCACCTATAAACAAACCACGTTGGTACTCGTTGAGCCTGGAAAAGTACTAAACATTCTTTGTATTTCCTCCTGCGTTCCTCAAGCTAATTGACACTTAAGAAATTTCTGATAGGCCTGGAGCCTTGCGCATGTGGAGCCAGTGTAATTTGCTGATTGTTTCTCCTTCACAAAGAATGTGAATCTCGGGAAGATGCAGGAGCATTACCCAGCAATGCAGGGCGTGGGTTTGTCCGTTGCTCCACCCAGGAGGAGAAATCTCAAAGGGCAGAATTGTGTGCTGAGTGGCCGAGCAGCCTTCGTATGCATTGGGATGGATCAGTCACAAAGACAGGGCAGCTAGGAAACGGAGCAAATGTCCTGAGGAAACCCTCTTCCAAAAATGCCTGAGGTGACTCTCATACATCACTGGTGGAAAAGAAAATGGATACAATCCTTTGGGGGAGAATTTGACAATATCTCACAAAATTATAGATGCATTTACCTTTTGACTCACAATTGTATTTCCAGGGGTTTACCCTGACGGCACACCTCCAACAATATAGAAATGCATATGCACGAGGTTATTCATTACAGCGTTGTTTATAACTGCAAAATATTTGAAATTACCTAAGTGTCCATACATAAGAGACTGGTTGTATAGACTTTGGTACAGCCAAAGAATGGAGTACCATGCTGCTGTAAAAAGGGAGGAGGACCGTCTCTATGAACTGATAGGGAGTGATTTCTAGGATATGTTGGTAAGTAAAAAGAGCAAAAAGCAAAAAATATGTATATCTGTAACATGCTTCCTTTTGTGTAAAAAGAAGAGGAAGTAAGAAAATATAGCTGCATCTGCTCACTTGTACAGAAATGCAAGAAGCATAATAGAATTTGTTACCTACAGAGTGGATGGGAACAGCACATAGTAGGTGCTTCATAGGCATTTCCTGATAATGACTGACAGGTGCTATAGAGAACACTGTGGAAGGAATGGTAGATTCAGCCTGGAGTATCAGGAAGAGTTTCTATTGCTGTCTTGAAACATGAGTATGTAGTCACCTGGTTGGCTGGCCATTATGGGAGATTGTTCCAGGCAGAGAGAAAACTTATGAGCAAAGATCCAGACAGGGGAGATAGCCCAGTGTGGAAAGTGGCTGGGACATTGGGTGGGAGGGGGGACTATTGTGAGAAAGGCTGGATAGGGCAGGTGGGAACCAGAATGTGGACTTTCCTTTATGTAATGATAGCGAGTTTGAATTTTATTCTATGTAACATGAGAAGCCATTGGAATATTTTGAGCAGAGGAATGATATGGGTCAGTTTCTGCTGCATCGATCCCTCTGGCTATGATGTAGGGTGTGGACAGAAGCGGGAGAGAGTAGAAGCAGGGGGCCAGTTCGGAGGCTACTGCAACCAGCCAGGTGAGAGGGGACAGTGACTTGGACCAGGAAGGTAGGAGTAGAGAGGGAAAGGAGTGGTCCTGTTCTGGATATATTTGAAGGTGCAGCTGGTGAGACAAATTGATAGACTGGGTGTAGGGGAGGATGAACAAGAAAGAGGAGTCTGGGATAACTCCTGGATATCTGGCTTTAGTGACTGGGTGTCTGATGGAGCCATTCGACAAGATGCGGAACATGGTAGAAGGAGCAGAATGTGTGGGGAAAGGTCATGAGTCACCTTGGATGTGTCAAGTGTGAAGTGTCAGTGGATTGGGTCAGTTGGAAGTATGGGTCTGGGGCTCAGGGGAGAGATCTGCGCTGGGGCCATAGATGTGGGACCATATAGATGGAGGTTGAAAAGATGAGGCCAAAATGGGAAAGTGTGTGTATCACAGTGAGGAGAAGAGGTCTGAGGGCAGAGTCCTGGGGAACACTAACAGGAAAGAGGGGCAGAAGATGAAAACCTCATGAAGGTGGCTAAAGAGAAATCATAGTAGAAACAGCAGGAGGACCAGAAGAGGGCCATGGAGGCCCAGGGGCAGGGAGTTGCAAGGGGAACACGCTCAGCAGTGCCCAGGGCTGCAGGGGGACCCCCAAGACAGGAGCTGCAAAGGGTCCATTGTGTCTGGCAGTCACTTCTGATCTTTGAGCAGATGGGAATGGGGGCTGGGTTAGGTGAAGCCAAACTACAAGGACTGCGGAGTGAGAGGAAGGGCTCAGTGAGGGGGGCTCTTCTTCAAGAACCTCTCACTGCGAAGGGAAGGAGTGAGGTGGGATGGCAGCTGGGGGAGGGGAGGATAAAGGGTTGGAGGAGTGTCATTATTATAAGGAAGAACCAAGGGAGCTCATTTTAGCTCCAGAGTTAGTAGGCACACAATACTGAAAACCCAGAAGAGGAAGGACTTCACCAGTGGAGTTGGGTAGGGATGGGTGAGGGCCTAGGTGGCACAGAGAGCCCACAGATTGGGTTAGGGTTGAGCAGGAAAAGGCAGACCTCTCTCTGAAGAGTTACTTCTCATGAAATCATTTTCAGCGCGAAGGAAGCAGCGAAGATCAGATTATCCACGTGTGACTTGGGGCTCTTTGTAAACTCCGAGAGTGCGGGTGTAGTCATGTGTTAGTTCAAATAAGACCCTGCGCCGGGGTCACAAGCATCCGCAGAGGACGGTGTTGACAGAGGCACTAGTCGCCCGCTGGAAGCTGCAGACAGTGCACACTTCAGGTGCATTTGTACAGACTCAAACGCAGCTTCATGTACGCTTGGGAGCCTCGGATATTAATCAAGGTGAAAAGTCTCCCTTAAAACAAATTATGAGACTTTACAATTAATAAATAGGACCTAATGAGTGGGTTTGCCAATTGTTCTTTCCTGCTCTGGACTTTGGCCAGAAGCTGGAGGGCTGAGAACAGGACAGATAAACCTACATTGATAAACCTACATTGACACGTCATTATCAGTTAAAGTCCATGTTCGTGTTGCACATCTTATGGGTTCTGACAGATGTATCCACCATCATAGAATAGTTTCACTGCCCTAAAAATCCTCTATACCCCAAGAATTTGTCCGTCCCTCCCCTCAATCCCTAGCAACCACTGACCTTTTTCCTGTCTCCCTAGTTTCGCCTTTTCCAGAATATCATATAATTGAAATCACACAGTATGTAGCTTTTTCAGATTGGCTTCTTTCACTTAGTTATAAGCATTCAGATTCTTCCATGTCTTTTCATGGCTTGATAGCTCATTTATTTTTAGTGCTGAATAATATCCCATTGTCTGGATATACCTCAGTTTATCTATCCATTCACCTACTGCAGGATATCTTGGTTGCCTCCCGGTTTTGAGAATTATGAATAAAGCTGCTATAAACATCCATGTGCAGATTTTTGTGTGGACATAAGTTTTCAACTCATTTGGGTAAATACCAAGGAGCATGACTGTGTGTGTTTAGTTTTATAAGAAACTGTTTTTTCCACATCCTCTCCAGCATTTGATGTTGTCAGTGTTTTGGATTTTGGCCATTCTAATAGGTGTGTAGTGGTATCTCGTTGCTGTTTTGATTTGCATTTTCCGGATGGTATATGATGTCGAACATCTTTTCATATGCTTACTTCCCATCTGTATGGTGTCTGTTCAGGTGAGATGTCGCTTCAGGCCTTTTGTCCATTTTTATTTTTTTATTTTAAAAAATTTTTTGGCTGCAGCACGCACCTTGTGGGATCCTAGTTGCCCGACTAGGGATCGAACCTGGGCCCTCGGCAGTGAAAGTGCGGAGTCCTAACCACTGGACTGCCAGGGAATTCCCGGTCTTTTGTCCATTTTTAAATAGGGTTGTTCATTTTCTTCTTCTTTTTTTATTTATTGGAGTAAAATTGCTTTACAATGTTGTGTTAGTTTCTGCTGTACAATGAAGTGAATCAGCAATATGTATACCTACATCCCCTCCCTCTTGGACCTCCCTCCCCCCTCCGCCCCCCCATCCCACCCATCTAGGTCGTCACAGAGCACCGAGCTGAGCTCCCTGTTCTACACAGCAGGTTCCCACTAGCTATCTATTTTACACGTGGTAGTATATTTGTGTCAAACTTAATCTCCCAATTCGCCCCACCCTCCTCTCCCCACCCTGTGTCCACATGTTCATTCTCTACGTGTCCACATGTCTATGTCTCTCTTCCTGCCCTACAAATAGGTTCACCTGTACCATTTTTGTAGATTCTACATATATGCGTTAATATATGATATTTGTTTTTCTCTTTCTGACTTACTTCACTCTGTATGACAGTCTCTAGGTCCATCCACATCCACAAATGACCCAATTTTGTTCCTTTTTATGGCTGAGTAATATTCAGTGTATATGTACCACATCTCTTTTTTTTTAACATCTTTATTGGAGTATAATTGCTTTACAATGGTGTGTTAGTTTCTGCTTTATAGCAAAGTGAATCAGCTATACATATACATATATCCCCGTATCTCATCCCTCTTGTCTCTCCCACCCTCCCTATCCCACCCCTCTAGGTGGTCACAAAGCACTGAGCTGATCTCCCTGTGCTGTGCAGCTGCTTCCCACTAGCTATCTAGTTTGCATTTGGTAGTGTATATATGTCCATGCCACTCTCTCACTTCGTCCCAGCTTACCCTTCCCCCTCCCCGTGTCCTCAAGTCCATTCTCTACATCTGTGCTTGTATTCCTGTCCTGCCCCTAGGTTCTTCAGAACCATTTTTTTTTAGATTCCATATATATGTGTTAGCATACAGTATTTGTTTTTCTCTTTCTGACTTACTTCACTCTGTATGACAGACTCTAAGTCCATCCACCTCACTACAAATAACTCATTTTCATCTCTTTTTATGGCTGAGCAATATTCCATTGTATATATGTGCCACATCTTCTTTATCCATTCATCTGTCGATGGACAATTAGGTTGCTTCCATGTCCTGGCTATTGTAAATAGAGCTGCAATGAACATTGTGGTACATGACTCTTTTTGAATTATGGTTTTCTCAGGGTATATGCCCAGTAGTGGGATTGCTGGGTCATATGGTAGTTCTATTTTCAGTTTTTTAAGGAACCTCCATACTGTTCTCCATAGTGGCTGTATCAATTTACATTCCCACCAACAGTGCAAGAGTGTTCCCTTTTCTCCACACCCTCCCCAGCATTTATTGTTTGTAGATTTTTTGATGATGGCCATTCTTACCGGTGAGAGGTGGTACCTCATTGTAGTTTTGATTTGCATTTCTCTAACAGTTAGTGATGTTGAGCATATTTTCATGTGCCTCTTGGGCATCTGTATATCTTCTTTGGAGAAATGTCTACTTAGGTCTTCTGCCCTTTTTTTTTTTTTTTTTTTTTGCGGTACGCGGGCCTCTCACTGTTGTGGCCTCTCCCGTTGCAGAGCACAGGCTCCGGACGCGCAGGCTCAGCGGCCATGGCTCACAGGCCCAGCCGCTCCACGGCATGTGGGATCTTCCTGAACCGGGACACGAAACCGCGTCCCCTGCATCGGCAGGCGGACTCTCAAACACTGCGCTACCAGGGAAGCCCTTCTGCCCATTTTTTAATTGGTTTTTTTTTTTGATATTGAGCTCCATGAGCTGTTTGTATATTTTGGAGATTAAGCCTTTGTCCGTTGCTTCATTTGCAGTTATTTTCTTCCATTCTGAGGGTTGTCTTTTCATCTTGTTTATGGTTTCCTTTGCTGTGCAAAAGCTTTGAAGTTTCATTAGGTCCCATTTGTTTATTTTTATTTTCATTACTCTAGGAGGTGGGTCAAAAAAGATCTTGCTGTGGTTTATGTCAAAGAGTGTTTTTCCTACATTTTCCTCTAAGAGTTTTATAGTGTCCAGTCTTACATTTAGGTCTTTAATCCATTTGGAGTTTATCTTTGTGTATGGTATTAGGGAGTGTTCTAATTTCATTCTTTTACATGTAGCTGTCCAGTTTTCCCAGCACCACTTATTGAAGAGGCTGTCTTTTCTCCATTGTATGTTCTTGCCTCCTTTGTCATAAATTAGATGACTATATGTGCATGGGTTTATCTCTGGGCTTTCTATCCTGTACCATTGATCTATATTTCTGTTTTTGTGCCAGTACCATACTGTATTGATGACTGTAACTTTGTAGTATTGTCTGAAGTTGGGGAGCCTGATTCCTCCAGCTCCGTTTTTCTTTCTCAAGATTGCTTTGGCTATTCAGATGTTTTGTGTTTCCATACAAATTGTAAATTTTTTTGTTCTAATTCTGTGAAGAATGCCATTGGTAGTTTGGTAAGGATTGCATTGAATCTGTAGATTGCTTTGGGTAGTATAGTCATTTTCACAATATTGATTCTTCCAATCCAAGAGCATGGTATATTTCTACATCTGTTTATGTCATCTTTGATTTCTTTCATCAGTGTTTTATAATTTTCTGAGTACAAGTCTTTCACCCCCTTAGGTAGGTTTATTCCTAGGTATTTTATTCTTTTTATTGTGATGGTAAATGGGATTTTTTTCCTTAATTTCTCTTTCTGATTTTTGGTTGTTAGTGTATAGGAATGCCAGAGATTTCTGGGCATTACTTTTGTACCTGCAACCTTACCAAATTCATTGATTAGCTCTAGTAGTTTCTGGTAGCATCTTTAGGATTCTCTATGTATAGTATCGTGTCATCTGCAAGCAGTGACAGTTTTACGTCTTCCCTTCCAATTTGTATTCCTTTTATTTCTTTTTCTTCTCTGGCTGCCGTGGCTAGGACTTCCAAAACTATGTTGAGTAAGAGTGGCGAGAGTGGAATCATTTTCTTATCATTAAGTTTTAAAGAGTTCTTTGCCTATTTTGGATAATGATCCTTTATCAGATGTGTCTTTTGCAAATATTTTCTCCCAGTCTGTGGCTTGTCTTCTCGTTCTCTTGGCAGTGTCTTTCACAGAGCAGAAGTTTTTTTGTTTTTTTTTTCTGGTACGCGGGCCTCTAACAGCTGGGGCCTCTCCCGTTGCGGAGCACAGGCTCCGGAAGCGCAGGCTCAGCGGCCATAGCTCACGGGCGCAGCCGCTCCGCGGCATGTGGGATCTTCCCGGACCGGGGCACGAACCCGTGTCCCCTGCATCGGCAGGTGGACTCTCAACCACTGCGCCACCAGGGAAGTCCAGAAGTTTTAATTTTAATGAAGTCCAGCGTATCAATTAGTTCTTTCACGGATTGTGCCTTTGGTATTGTATCTAAAAAGTCATTGCTAAACCCAAGGTCATCTAGATTTTCTCCTGTGTTAGCTTCTAGAACTCAATATTGTCATAGTTTTATGTTTTACATTTACATGTAAAGTCAGAGGACTGACACTATCTGACTTGAAGACTTACTATGAAGCTACAGTAATCAAGATCTTTGTCTAGACTCATCTTCTTTTGTATGTGGATGTCCCGTTGTTTGAGTACCATTTGTTGAAGAGAATACCTTTGCTCTGCTGTGTTGCCTCTGCTCCTTTGTCAAAGATCAGTTGAGTATATTTATTTGGGTCTATTTATAGGGCTGTCTTTTCTGTTCCGCTGATCTCTTTGTGTATTCTTTCACCAATACCGTACTGCCTTGATTACTTTAGCATTATATCAATAGTAGGTCTTAAAGTCAGATAGCGTCAGTCCTCTTTGTCCTTCTTCCATCTTGAGTTGCCCTAGAGTTTGCAATATACATTTACAACTAATCCAAGTCAACTTTCAAATAATGCCATACCATCCCATGGGCAGTGCAGGTACCGGGTTGGCCAAAAAGTTTGTTCTGGTTTTTCCATAACATCTTAGGGAAAAACCCCATAGAGCTTTTTGGCCAACCCAATATCTTATAATAACAAAACATCCTAATCCTCCCTCCCGTCCCTTGTATTATTACTATCAATCATTTTACTTATACATAAACACACATAATCAAATACATTATTGCTATTATTATTTTGAAAAAAATTGTTATTGTAAGATCAGTTAAGAATAAGAAAAATATTTATTTTACCTTAATTTCTTCATTCTCTGATGCTCTTCCTTTTGTCATGTAGATCTGAGTTTCTGACCTGTATTATTTTCCTTGTCACTGAAGAACTTCTTTTAACGTTTCTTGCAAAATAGGTCTACTGGCAACAAATTACCTCAATTTTCATTTGTCTGAGAAAGTATTTCTCCTTCACTTTTGAAGGATAATTTTACAGGGTACAGAATTCTATGTTGGTGCCTTTTTTCTCACAATACTTTAAATATTTCACTCCATTCTCTTCTTGCATGCATGGTATGTGGGGAGAAGTCAGATGTAATCCTTATCTTTGCTCCTCTATGGGGAAGGTGTTTTTTCCCTCTGGCTTTCTTCAAGATCTTTTTGTTTGTATATGATTTTCAGCAGTTCGTATATGATTTGTCCTTGTGTAGTTTCGTCAGCATTTGTCCACTTGGTGTTCTCTGAGCTTCCTGGATCTGTAGTTTGGTGTCTGACATTAATTATTGCTTTAAACATTTCTTTTTTCTCTCTTTGTTTTCCTTCTGGTATTACCACTTCATGTACGTCGCACCTTTTGTAGTTGTTCCACAGTTCTTGGATATTCTGTTGTTTTTTTCACTCTTTTTTCCCTTTGCTTTTCAGTTTTAAAAGTTTCTTTTGTCATATCCTCAAGCTCAGAGATTTCTTCCTCAGCTGTGTCCAGTCTACTAATGAGTGCTTCAAAGGCATGCTTCATTTCTGTTACAGTGTGTTTGATCTCTAGTGTTTCTTTCTTTTTTTTTTTTTTGCAATATGCAGGCCTCTCACTGTTGTGGCCTCTCCCGTTGCGGAGCACAGGCTCCGGACGCGCAGGTTCAACGGCCATGGCTCACGGGCCCAGCCGCTCTGCGGCATGTGGGATCTCCCCGGACCGGGGCACGAACCCGTGCCCCCTGCATCAGCAGGCAGACTCTCAACCACTGCTCCACCAGGGAAGCCCTCTAGTGTTTCTTTTTGATTCTTTCTTAAACTTTCCATCCCTCTGCCTGCATCATCCATCTGTTCTTGTATGTTGTCTACTTTATCCATTAAAGCCCTTAGCATGTTATTCATACTTTTTAAAAATTCCTGGTCTGATAATTCCAACATTCCTGCCATATCTGAGTCTGGTCTCTGATGCTTGTTCAGTGTCTTCAAACTGTGTTTTTTGCCTTTTAGTATGCTTTTTTTGTTGTTGTTGTTGTTGTTGTTGAAAGGGATACATGATGCACCAGGTAAAAGGAAGCAGGGTAAGTAGTCCTTTAGTGACATGGTGGTAAGACATGGGGGAGGGGAAGCATTCCACAGTCCTATGATTAGGTCTCAGTCCTTCATGATGCTGTGGCCCTCAACTATGAACATCACCAGTGTGTCTCAGTTTTTTCCCCAACTTTGGTTGGAGTCGGTTGGAGTTGAGTACTTCCTTCCCCCAAGCTCAGCTAGGCTCTGGTAAAACCCCAGAAGGTTAGGCACTGGTTAATTGGCTTCTCCAGAAGGCAGATCTTTTTAAGAAGAACAGAATGCTCTGCTGTATTTCAAAATGATTACTTTTCACCTCCCCACTGCCTGAGCACAGGGAGTTTTGTTTTTTCTTTTTTTCCAACATTCACTCTAAGGACCTGGTTGAGCTCCTGGAGATAAAGTTCACAAAAGTATGATGGCTTCCCTATGGCTGGGTCCCCTGGAGTTTTAAAATCTCAGGCTTGTCCACACTGAGCCACCGGCAATTCATCAATTACACTTTAGGTTTTCCTACCCCAGTACTGGTTCCCATGGAGGTTTCTGCTCTAAGGTGTGAGTCTGTATCTGCTTGCCTGTCTCTCCAGTTTGGGGGGCAGCAGTTTACCCAGTGATCTGACTTGTCTTATGAAGCTAAGCCTTTTACTTGTTGTTGGATGGAGTGGTGACTTCTAAGCTCCTTACATACTGGACTAGAAACAGTAAGTCTCTATGGTTTTCTGTGTGTTTATTTATGGTTGGTTTCCCTGGCTCTGTAAGGACAGGAACCTTGCCTGTCTTATTTGTCTTATATCCTCAGTGCCTAGCATTATGCCTGGCACATGGTAGGTCCTCAACACTCAGTGTATGTTCAATGAAAAAATAAGGGACCAGGAGTCAGAAGACATGGACCGTGTGATCTTGGGCAAGTCCCTTCCTCTCTCACAGCCTCAGCTTCCTCTCTACCTGATGTTGCTCTTGTTTGTTTCTTGATTGTCTGTCTCCCTCCACTAGAATGTAGGCTCCAGGAGATCAGGAACCTCATCTGTCAGAGAGTCTGGCACACAATATGTTCTCTATTAATATTTATTGAACGAACAAGTGGGTGACTGAATGACTGAATCTACAAAGGGCGGGGGTGGCTTTGGTAATTTGATGACAGGGATTTCTGGGAACTTTCCCTTTTCCATACCCTAACGGTGTGCCTGTCTGGGCTAGTTTTACGTACTCCCAAGAGAGCTTAATGCCTCGCTAGTAGAGGAACGGAAATAGGTCTCATGGGTTAAGATGATCAGAAGTGTATGGAAAAACAACTTGCCGAACTTTGGAACTCAGCAGCTTCCCTTCGTGTCGCCCAGGAGAACGCAGGCTGTGCTCTGACATGTGTGTCTGACAACAGTTTGAAGCTTGATGTCGAGCCCTTCTAAACCACATAGACTTAGATAATGTGACCCAATTCTTTGGTTTTGCAAGGAAGGGGGTATGCAACCGGGAGAAGAGAATGCAGTTATTTACCGGTTTCTTCCTAAGGGCAAAAACCAGAATGTTCAGCATTCGTGGGAGGGCAGGACTTATGTTTTGCCTGAGGAATTCTTGCTAGCTGGATGGGCAGGGTCAGGTGACAAACTTCCACAGCTCAGCCTGGTACCAGAATGGGCTCTGCCCAGAGGCGAGAAAAATATTTTCTTTAAGTCCTAGTTTCCTCAGCATTCCTCAATCATGCCCTGGTGTCGCATTTCACAGGCTTGATGGGGGAGATCGAAAGTCATTAAACTGTGGACCTTCAAAGGAAACTCTTGTAGAAGAATTCAATTGGGAGCCCCGATGACCAAAGTTCTAAAGAGTCCCTTGCTTTTTGCTAAAAGCAAAATAAACCCATTCTTGGACCCTCTGCAAGGCAGCCACTGCCGATATGACATGGAAGCCTTTGGAGTTAGAAGGAGAAGGAAATTGAGGGAGCAGTCTGTCTTTAGGGGACACTGAATTGTCTATGTCGTTCTCCATAAGGTTGGCAACTGCTCTTCAGCAAGTTTGAAGGCTGTTGAAACAGATCCTGTATTCCTAGGTTTGGGGAACTAGGTGTGATTGGGTAATTTTCACCCACAAAAATCTTTTAGCTCTGCAAAATGCTACATTCCCATAGAAAATAATCCCCTCAAATGAGCATCTTCTCCACGCAGCCTGTCTGTCTGCTTTTCTTTCTTTCTTTCTTTTTGGCTGGGCCGTGCGACATGCGGAATCTTAGCTCCCTGACCGGGGATCGAACCTTTGACCCCTGCAGTGAAAGCACGGAGCCCTAACCACTGGACCGCCAGGGAATTTCGTGTCTTGAGTGTGACGTTGGAGGGTGGAAGACAGTGATGGTTGGTGGGGTGAGGCCGGACTCGCTCTGTTCCCAGGGCATAGACCACACCTGCCTGCCAGCTCTGGTACATCCCCTTAGGTGGAAGTCAATGGCCACAGACCCTTTTATGATGCACTTTTTTATGCCTTCTTCCTCTTTTCTTCTTCTCTCTCTTTCTCATCTTTCAGTATATCCAAACACCCAGAGAAGAAACTTCTGGTTGTTTACTCCAACATGTATTCTTCTCTTCCTTATTACCAGTTGGAAGAGGGAAGGGAGACAGGGCAAGACAGGGGTAGAAGATTAAGAGACACAAGCTACTATGTATAAAATAGATAAGCAACAAGGATATATTGCACAGCATAGGGAAATATAGCCATTATTTTATAATAACTTTAAATGGAGTATAATCTATAAAAATATTGAATCACTTTGTTTTATACCTGAAACTAATATAATATTGTTACTCAGCTATACTTCAATTAAAAAAACCCCACAAAAATGCAAAAATATGTGCAAATTACACAACACCAAGTTAAACACTGGATCAAAAAATAAATCACAAGCAAAACATTGAGATGAGTAAAAAGAATACACTATGTATCAAACTTATACAGCTTAAGTGGTGCTAAGTAGAAAATGTATGGCTGTAAACATCTATCTATATTTAAGTAAAGTTTCAAATCAATACCCTAATCTTTCATCTTAAGAACTAGAAAAACAGCAAGTGAAACTCAAAGTAAGCAGAGAAAAAGAAAATTATAAAGGCAAACATGGAAAGTAATAAAATAGAAAGTATAGAAAAGTAGAAAAAAGTCAATAAAACCAAAAGCTGGTTCTAGGAAAAGATCAGGGCACGTGAGTGAGCTTGGTTGAAAGGAACTAAGCCCAGTCCAAATAGGCTGAGCCCTACAAACTCACGAGCTAAATAAATATTTATTGTTTTATGTTACTGATTCCGATGGTTGTTTGCTATGCAGTGTTATCGTGGCAATAGATAACAGATGCAGCTTCAAAAAAAAAAACCTCACAAAACAGAAACTTAAATTTCTTTGGGGGTGGCCATGTATGCAGTTAAAGAAAGCCTCCCTTAGGAGGAGTGGCCAGACTAAGAGCTGGCCAATGAGATGTAAGCAGAAGTGTTGTACAGTGTTTCTGGCAAGCTCCCTCAAAAGGAAGCAGTGATTTTTTCTTCCCCTTCCTCCTTTTTGTTGTCTAGATTGTGGATACAATGGCTGGAGCTTGAGCAGCCATTGTGGACAATGAGGCAACATGCTATAAGTCTGGTGGAGCAGCAACTTGGAAGAAATTTGAGTCTCTGGTGACTTTATAGAGTCACCCTATCAACCCTGGACTGCCTACCTGCAGACTTTTCTTATGGGAGAGATAAATGAACATCTATCCTTTTAAAGCAACTATTTTTTTTTTCTGTTATTGCAACCAGAGCTAATCGTAACTAATACTATACAGTCTCCCTAAAATGAGACTGGAGCTTGACAAGTGGCTCCAGGTAATGGGGTGAAGTTTTATAGGTTAAAATTGGAGAAAAGTGAGCATTTGGACTGTCTTAAGGGATAACAGAGGGGATTTCTCTAGGCAAGAGGTATGGGAATACCACTAGGCTGTATGCAGTTTCCCTTCACAGTAAGCCCCAAGAGAACCCACATCACACTCTCAGATTTGTCACAGTATCCTCAGTGCCTAGGCCAGTGTCTGACACATAGGACAGGCTCAATTGAAAATTGTTGAAAGAATAAACAATTTGTTGCTTTCATAATTGACATAATCAACAGACAAATTTACATGTGTGATTTGAAAGACTGGGAAAGCTCCCTCCGTGTCCCCATCCAAAATTTCTTCCCTAACCTACCATCACCTGCTACAACATCTGAACCTCCCATAATTTTTTTTTTTTTTTTTTTTTTTTTGCTGATCAGCATGTGTCAGGTCCTGGATTCAGCTCCGAGGATGTAGTGGTGAGCAAAACAGGTGTGGGTCCTGCCTTCAGGGAGCTTCCTGTGCAGTGAGGGAGAAACAACAAACAAAAATACGTGAACTAGTCATTCCCATTTGGGATAAGTGCAAGGAAAGAAACAATAATGGGGGAAACTTCTGTAGATAGGGTTAGGGGTGAGACCTGTCAGAGGAAGGGAGACAGCCAAAGGCCAGGAGCAAACAGCCATGCAGAGAGTCGGGTGGCAGAGCTGGTGGGAGCATCTGGACTGAGGGAACCACGTGCACAAAGGCTCTGAGGTGTGTTTCAGGAATGAAAGACACTCAGGAGGGTTGGAGCTTGGTAAGAACGGGGGAGTGACACACGTAAAGGCTGGAGAGGTCAGCAGAGGCCAGATCACATAGGCACTTGTAGGCCATGCAAAGGAGTTTGGACTTTATTGTAAGTGCAATGATAAGCCTCTGATAAGCTTAAAGTAAAGGAATACTAGGATCTAGTTTTGCATTAAGAAAGTCGCTCTGGCTGCTGTGTGGAAGTGGACAAGGGCCAGTGTGCAAGCAGGGAGACCAATGTGTGAGGCCTTTGCCTCCATGTGAGAGATGAGGGTGGCTTAGACCAGGGAGCCGTGATGGGGCTGGAAAGAAGTAGAGGGATTCAGGGTGTGTTTTCGGAGGTGGAGTGGGTCACGCTGGGCGATGGATTAGATGTGGGAGCTGAGGGGGAGGGAGGAATCAAGCGTCCGGTTTGAGCAGCTGTGTAGATGGTGGTGCCTTACACTGAGGTCGGATACACTGGGGGAGTTGGGAGTCAAGACTTTGATTTTTATCAGGTAGATATTGATGTACTTGTGAAACATACATATGGGGCTGTCAAGGAGACAGTCGAATATTTGAGCCTGGAGTTCAGGGGAATGCTTAGGACTGGCAATATAAATTTGGGAGTCATTAATGGGGGGATGCTACTTAGGACCTTGGGAATAGATGGAACCAACCAGAGCGAGAAAGTAGGGTAGAGCCGAGCCCAGAGGCGCTCCAACATTTAGAGGAGGAGAAGCCTGCAAACGAGGCTGACAAGGGGCCATAGGGTTATTTGTATACTGCTCGTCATCCCCAGCAGAATGTTTTAGAGTTTGAGGAGGCTGATAAATAGCATCTTTTTTCTTCTGCCTGAAATCAGAATTGATCAAGAGAGACATACATATGAGTCAGACAGGAGATAAGAATATCTCCTTTATTAATCATGAAGCTGCCTGGAGAAAGAGTAGAGCTGCCTGTAAACAGACCTGTTAATATGAGCAGCCTGTCTCATCTGCCCTCTCCACATGGAGACAGGAAACCAGCACCAGGATCACAGGGCCCGGGTTTGCCCTGGCCCGTGCCTAGCAGAGGACAGGGCACACAGCAGGTGCCGATGTGTGTGGCACGAATGGATGTCAAGATTGAAACCATCCTCACAGATCATCCAGGAATCACCTGGGGAGCTGACCAGTGCCGGTGCCCAGGTTACAGTCCCTCATCGATTTTATCAACATTTCTGGGGACGGAGTTCAAGACACCAGCATTCCATTAAACTCTTGCCAGGTCATTCCAATGTGCAGCCAAAGTTAATAGTCATTGCTCTGGCCCAGTTCCTCCCTTTACCGATGGGGACCCTGAGGCCTAGAGCAAAAGGGTCATCTGTAACTCGTGGGCTCGTCCTGGCCCTGCTGCCTACTGCATGAGTGGCTGGGACAAGCCTGTTTCTCTGTCCGGGCGTCCATGTCCTCCTCTGGGAAATGAGGAGGTTGGGACAGTTGATCTCAAGGGCCCCGCCCAGCACTGATGGCGTATTACTCTGTCCTCTGATCCCAGGTGTGACTTAACTCGCTGGGACATTGCCTGTCCCTCGAGATGCTTCTGCACGACAGTTAGGCTAGCTTTGCCCTTGAGATGTCTGGGTTCTGGATGGCAAAGGACGGCAAAGAAGAGATGTTTGGGACAGTTCGGGACCCACAGAGTCAATCTTTGGTGGAGAATTTGTCCTGTTTGTTCTTAGGCAGTGGCAGCAGGAAGTTCCCGGCAGAGGAGCCATGCTGAGGAAGGTCTAAGGGTCTGGGGCTGCCCCTGGGGCCCACATTCCTCCTCTTCTGGTTCCTGTCCTATCCTGCCCACTCTCTCCAAAGTCATCTCTTTTTCATTCCTTTCCTGCCCTCTCTCTTTATCTGCATCAGTCACAAGTGTTTCCTAGGCGAACCGATTCCCTCTGCCTACCCAAGATGACCTCTGTGCCACCCACCCACCTCCCTCCCATGTGAGTTTGGTGACCCACAGCTCGTAAGTGTGTTGTCACAATATAGGCAACCAGAAGTGATTCATGCAATGAGAAAGGCTGGGAAATAAGGCTGTAGGTGATTCCTTCCTCTACAAAATCACGTGGAGTGTCGGGGTGCTGAGCGATGTATCTGTCTTTAAAAGTGGCTTTTTCTTCAACAACTTGATAAGAACTCGATATGAGGATGAAGAGAATCTGGGGACTGGAAGGAAAACTGAGGCCTAGAGCCAGGAGGTAGCTGTACAAATCTCATGCCTAGAGGGCTCTTCCTGGCCCGGGTACTTCCTAGGCACGTGGCTTAGAATCGATCCTGGGTAACTGCTTTGTTTTGCAGATTGAGAAGCTCACGTCTGGCGAGGACACCAATGACTTGCCCAAGGTCCTATAGCTTGTTAGCCAAAGACCAGGACAACAGCCCAGGACTCCTGACTCCTCTTCCTAGACTATCTCAGCTGCCTCATTCTACCCCAAAATGACCTTTAAGAATTAGTTTAATTTAATAAGCTGGTGGGGTTTTTGCTAAGGACTCTGGAGAGGAAATGTCAAAAAGAATAGACCAAAAGATAAAGATGGGGAGGAGATCAGAAAAACCTCAGTGTTCCCTTGGGGCTTTTCTTGTCTTTCTCTGACACCTCCCAGCCGGCCCTCCCTCCTCACTGTGGGCGGCCTCTGAAGCATGGCTCTGGGCTTTCTGCTTGGCCTCCTCTGCACCCACTTCCTGGGGCGCACATCCACTCGCATCACTCCAGCCCCTGTGACACGCAGACACACCGCATCTGGTGCTCCAGCCTCAGACCTCACATTTCTTTCCATGGCTGGTTCTGGGATATTTCCATATGGAAATATGCTTAGCTCAGCCAGAGTTCAAAATTGGAATTCATCTTCCCTTGGCAAATCTGCAGCCTTTTCCTACACCCCTGCCTCTTCGGTGCTTCCATTGTCTCTCAGTCCTCTGGACTCCAAACTTTCACGTCACCTGAGGCTGCGGGGAGGGGAAAAGGGGAGTTGGTGTTTAATGGGTCCAGAGTTTCAGTTTGGGAGGAGGAGAAAGTCCTGGAGATGGATGGTGACGATGGTTGCACAACAATGTGAATGTACTTAATGTCACTGGACTGCACACTTAAGAATGGTTGCAATGGTACGTTTTATGCTATATGTATTTTATCACAGTTGAAAAGAAGAGAAAACACAAAACTTTCAAGTCATCCTTGACCTGTGGCTACTTTGCTTTCTCATCCCAACTCACTTTATTACCAGGTCATGCTGATAATTTTTTCACTTAGTGGTGGTTCCTCAAACTTTCACATCCTCCAGCATGACCAGGGGAGCTTGTTAGCGTTATCAATCCCAAGCCCCGCCCGCTCCCCTCTTTAGTCTGGGGGTAGGGCTTGGAATCTGCATTTTAAACCAACTTCCCAACAAACCTGAGGTGAGTGGACTGCAGACCACACTCGGAGAAACACTGCCCTACAGTGCCTTTTGGCTTTGTCCCTTTGTCTCTTTTCCACGACCCCCTCCCTGCCCCGGCTGGCCTTTATCACCTCACACCTGGATTACCGCAACAGCTGGCTTGCCTTCGGCTAGCCTTTCTCTGCTCCAGCATCCCCAGCTGCCAGGACCCATCTTCTGCAAATATCTTTGGCATCACATCACTTCCCCGCTCAGAAGCTTACCATGGCTCCCTCAGACCCGTTAGGTCCTAGCTCGATTCAACTGGCTGGGAGCCAGCCAAGTTGGCCTCGCATTCTTCCTCTTTCCTCCTTTCCTATTCACTCCATCCAGCCAGCTTCATTGGTCATTTTTAATCTCATGTTAGTCCCTCTGCTAGTTGGGGGTGGTCTCCTTTCTACCTCCCCCCACCCCACCCCCAGAACACCTCTGGTGACTTAGGGGGAATTATGAAAACTGTTGAGATTTTCCAGCCAGTTTCTCAATGCATCCATCTCCCCTCCCCTCCATCGTGGCCTGGCCATTCACTTGCTATAGGACTTCGGGCAAGTTGCTTCACCTCTCTGTGCCTTGTCTTCTCGTTCTCTCATCTGTAAAATGGAGATCTTAATGGTACATCCTCATAGGTTTGCAGAGATGATTAAAAGAGGCAATAGAAGTAAAAGGGCCTATAGAACATTGTCTGACACAAAGGAAGTGCCATGTGCCAGCTATTATTACTTAATCATTTTTATGATGGCCCCTCCCAGCGAGCTCTTCCCTGGAAACCGCTTCTGCTTGGAATAGCTAACTGGTGGCGTTCTCTGTCAAGCTTTGCCTGATCTAACGGAGGTAGCTAATTGTTAAGTATTTGGGTTCCAGCGAGCAGCTCTGCATGAGACAACCTGAGGAACTAGGCTGTCTACAAAGCAATAATTATGTCCATCGATTTCTAACCAACTAGGAGGAGAGGAGGTGAGATTTGAAATCAAGATTTTTCCAGGATAAGTAGGATTATGTTAGGACACTTCAAAATACCCTAAGAGACATTGGGTTGTGCACGTTATTTCCTATGGTCTTTCTAGAATCCTTCTCCCTTACACGCCATGTCCCAGTGGCCACTATTCCTCATCTGCTCACTCCCTGGGTTCCTTCTTGGAGCCTAACCAGAAACACCCTCTTCTGTGGTGGTTTCCAGCCTGGGAGCCCTGCACCTTGCACCCCTGAGGTCTTTGTCTGTAAATAATCTACCACCCACATTTCTGTTCTACTTTTCAAATCCACCTCTATGCTTTTGTGGCGAATACAGTTAAGTTCCTTTAAAAGCCCCATTGAATTCACAGCCACTGCTTGTCATTACGTGTTCTCTCTCTTTCTCAGAGAATACAGGCATACCTTGGAGATACTGCGGGTTCAGTTCCAGACCACGGCCATAAAGCAAATATCGTAATTAAGCGAGTCACATGAAGTTTTTAGTTTCTCAGTGCATATCAAAGTTATGTTTACACTATACTGTAGTCTATTAAGTGTGCGATAGCATTATGGCTTAAAAAACAATGTGCATACCTTAATTAAAAAATACTTTATTGCTGAAAAATGCTAACCATCAACTGAGCCTTCAGTGAGTCATAGTAACATCAAAGATCACTGATCACAGATCACCATAACAAATATAACAATAGTGAAAAAGTTTAAAATATGGCGAGAATTACCAAAATGTGACACGGGGACAGAAAGTGAGCAAATGCTGTTCGAAAAATGGCACTGATAGATTTGTTTGACGCACAGTGGCCAGAAACCTTTAATTTGTAAAAAAGAAAAAAAACAAAATGCAGTAGCCACGAAGCACAATAAAGTGAGGTATGACTATACTAAGAGTTCAACCACTCTCAGGTTGGGGGAGATCTGAGAAGAGTTTTGACATTTAAAAGGCGCCCTTGTTGACAAGGCTGTGGGAACCACTGCCCCATGGGATCACGGGGAGCCATGGGAGTAGCACGGAGCTCTCTGGCTCTCAGTTTTCTTATCTGTGAAATGGAGGTGAATCTTAAGTGCCTCTTTTTCTAAGGGCTGGCTGCGTGAGGATTAGATGAGATGATACATAGGAGGGTCCTGGGAGAGGGGGCATGTCCAGGCAGGGGACCATTAAGGCTACTGCTCTTCTGGTTCTTTTCCTTGTTCTGGGTCCAGCTGGACCAGCTGAGCCCAGAACACCAAAGCCTGTGAAGGTCTTTCCAGGAGCAATGTGTTCTTTTGCCTTTCCCCACCCCTGCTTGGTTTTCTGTGGAACAACAACAAGAGCTGCTCCTCTATGTGACTAACAAACAGCCACAAAGTTCCTCTTATCTACTCTAGCAACCGCTGCGGCCTTAGAAGTTGCAGTGTTTGTCTCTGTTTAGTCACGGTTGCCTAGGAAGCCAAGTTGTTCTCTCTTTCCCACTGTGTGACTGTGGGTACGTTTTTTCCCCTTTCTCGTAGGGAAGGGCTAGATGACCAGAGAGGGCTGTATACTTGCTGGGGCATCTTCTGCGATTGCTTTTTTCATCGGTTGGTTCTTGTTTGGCTGGAAATCAGGGCGTTGTAAGTCTGCAGATGAGCCCAAGAGTCGAGAAGTCTCTCAGTTCTTCCTGAGAGGGGGATGGGATGGGAGTAAGTGGGAACTTGGGGGGGCCCGGTTGGGGCAAGAGGTGGGGGAAGCTAGGGGAGTAGCTGCCTGATTCAGTTTGTGTCCATCCCAGCAACTGTGAAATCTGCACAGCCCCAAAATCAACCAAATGGGCAGGTGCAGACAATGAACTTGGCATCATGAGTAGGGAGGTGAGAAGCAGGGAGGGAAGTTGGGATTTGAGAGGCCAGCAAGCAGGGGTTTGTAACGTCCTAAGCGGTTTAGTGATTCGGAATGAACAGGCCAACATGTACGACCTCTACGGTGAAGGAAGCCTGACATTTGGAAAGTATTTAGGCAGCGACGGGTGCAAGAAAGGGAGCCAACACCTCTTGGTCCTTGAGGTTTATGGCTCAGGAAAATCAAGGAGTTCTTTTAAATTTCAAGTGACAAAGCGGGAGGTGCATATGTTATAGGAAGCTGAGATTGAATGGAGTCACTCACATTTGGGGTGATAGCCTCCCCTGGGAAACCAGGGGGCTTAGAACACAGCTCAGTGGCTCCAGGTTAGGGCGTGGTGGAGGAGACAATGAATGCCCAGAATCAGAAATGGCAGGACGCCAGATGCCAGAGACATGGGGCCAGGGAAAGGGTGATGGGTGAGGATGACCTTCAAAGAGAGGCAGAAGAGGGAAGTGGAGTCGGGATCGTTAGACTTGGCCGTGCCCACGAGGCTGGTGGGTTTTGTGAGTGAACTTTCAGCAGTGACAAGTGGGGCAGCAGGGCTTGAGAGCATCTTTCCTTGGGGGAGAGGGATGGGGTTTGGGCCACCGCATACATTGTGTCCTTTCCTCACTGAGGCCCTCTTAGCTCCTTTGCCCATGTCAGGGGTCTCCTGTGGATTGGTATTAAAGAGAATGCACCAAGTAATCTGGATGATGTTTCAAAAGAGGGAAGGGGCCCACTCACATTTATTCAGTTCCTCACTTCATGCTCCCTCACATGGACCCCCTGTCCTTTTCTTTTGGACCTTCTTGGGGTATCCTTCCTCCCGAATCACCCCCTCGAGCTGAAGTTGTGTTAGGAGTCACCTCGCCACTCACTCCGAAGCTGTTATATGAAAGCAGGAGCAGGACAGAGGGATGGATGGAAGATTGGGTCCCAACTCGCCATAATAGCTGTGTGACTTTGTGCAAGTCACTTAAACGGGCTGAGCCTCAGCCTCTTCACCCGTACAATGGGGGTGTTGTGACAGTTACACAAGATCATGGCTGTAGCACAGGCCTGCCACTCAGGGTGTGCCGGTGAACGGACAGCGAGTCAGAAAACCAGTGCCCCTGGGGCCCCTACCGCCCACTCCATTTTAAACTCAGTAAGACACCAGGTTTATTTTTAGAAAAAAAAAAGAGCAAACTTTATTGAAATTTCAAGCTACATTTGAAACATCAAAGTCCAAATCCTGGAGACATAACATCAGGATAAGATGTCAGAAAGTGGAAAGTGTTCTCACTGCCACAGAACTCCCTAGAGACAAGCTCCCTGAGCACATCACCCAGGCACCGTCGGGTCAAAGCCATTCCCTTGTCTATCCTTGTCCACAAGAGGACACCGGCAAGCTACTCATTCTGTTCATTTGCAAGTTTTCCAAAAAAAAAAAAAAGTTTTCGAATGACAATGTGGAGTTCCAGCTGATCTTCTCTCAACCCCATTCTATGTAGTCAGCACCAGTGAATGGTGGGTTTGGCATTCAAAAGAGGACCTCACATGTCTTCAGGGGACAGATGGGGCAAAGGTTGCAGCAGCAAGGCATTCAGAGGGTGCCCCCCCCACCTTTACTCTTTAGTTTTACTTAACCTAAAGGACAAACTGGATCAGCCTGGTAGATGAACACAGTCAAAGAATTAGCCTTAAGAGATAAGGGACCAGTCAATACTCCCAAAGCTGGTTAGGCCCTTCAACACATAGGTGTATGTGTATATGTATACATCGCTACACTAAGATACAGATCTAGCCCTATGGGTATATATACGCACGTATGGCTATATAGAAAAACTATGCCAACACTAACCAAACAGAACTTTGTAAGCGGTCATCCCAAAGCCGTAATCCCACACTGGGCTGTGCAGAAAGCCATGCATTACACCATATTAACCAACAGAAGGCTGACTTGGCTCAATCTCTCCCAACTGTGGCCCTGCCTTGGCGAGGCAGGGGAAGAGAGAGAGGCTGCCTCTGCTTAAACCACAACTGGCTTCTTCATAGGACAGTCGTTGTCAGGTGAAGCTGTTGAAGATGTCCATGGAAATGAAAAACCAGACCCCTTAGACTTTCTGGAGCAAACTGGCGGCCTGTCTCAAACTACCTTTCTCCTCTGCCAGTTGCAGCTAAGTTGCCCAGGCCCTGGGAGCCCCCAGGGCGCGGTGGCATTAGAGGCTCGCTGGCTTGGGGTGACGAGGCCCCATGCAACTCAGCCTCCAGAGACCTGCTCTTTGTCAGGGGTCTGTCACTGGAGTGGACCCAGGTGGCCATGTCCTTGGGACATCTCTTGGCACCAGCTATGCTAGGTGTAAAGTTCTCCACGTGAGATGACGCTTGGGGAGCCAAAAACAAACTGGAAAGAACTAGGTAGAACAAGTTTAGTGGCTCTGCCCACCCTGAGGACAGAGCCACTTACACCGCAGAACCACCGGGGGCCTCGGGTGCTTCTGGGGTTTCGGGAGCTGGCTCCTCGGGGCTCAGACGGGACTGGAACTTCTCCAGCTGCTCTGGGCTCGCCAAGGTCTTCAAGAGAGTGTTTTCACGCTCCAGCTGGGAGTTCTTCTCCACCAGCTCCCGGATCTGCTCCTTCAGGATCTCCACCTCCTCTCTCACAGCATACATCAGATGATTCTTCACCAGATCCTGTCCCGGAGGAGATCACGACAAAGCTATCCGTTAGCCGCGGCGGCCCCTCTGCGGCACCTTCTCCTGGCCGTTGGGGCGCCTGCGCTGTCCCTCATGCTGCCAACCTCCAGCCTTCCCTCAGCAGCCCCTCGGAATGCTGGCCCCGCAGCCCTGGTCCTCCTGCCCCTTTCTCCGAAGCACCTAAACCTTCGCTCAGGAGAGCTGCGTGATCGGGGCCACGCCTGAGTTGGGAGCCCAGCTTTGAACTACATAGGAATTCCCCCCTGTAAGTTTCTGATGACTTTCAAAGCTGGCCTCCTGGGAGACTTTTGGGTGAGACTTCTGCTGGTTGGCAGTGGTATGCTATATCCCCATTTCCACATAAGGTCCCGCGGCTGGCCCAGATCCCAGGGAACACCTGCAATGCACCCTGTACTGTTGGTCTGCTTTACCCATCTCCACCAGGAGAATATAATGGGCTCTTCTGGAGACTTCTCCTGTCCACAGGACCCAGCATACTGAGCTGCAGCTGTCCTGCAGCCTGGCCGGAAAGGACACTGGCCCTGGGGGAAGGTACCCGGATGGCTTCATCCTCTCTGAATTCAGATGACTGCACTGGGGGCGGGGAGCTGTGTCATTAGGCTCCGGGGCACAATAAAGTGTTTGCTAAAACTGCTGGAGGCCCCAATCCCCTGCAGCCATTTTGGCTGCTTGGTGGAGTACGACCTCTACCTGGTGAAGGAGGGAGAAGGGGTGGGGTGCTTTGCTTCCTGTTTCCTCCCAACTCCTGACCCCAGCCCAGGCTCTGCAGAGGCACTGCAGTGCGGTGGCATCCAATGAGCTCTGGCCCCTGCCAACTGTGGGATGCAGACAAATCCAAGGGTCTGAGCTCCCTGCCCTGCCACGGGCCCAGGAGGGAGCCAGAGGCTGCTGCAAAGCCCTGGGATGGGAGAAGGAGGAGCAAAGGAGAGGGTCCAGCAAGGGTGGCCTGGAAATGCCCTAAAAGGTGCCACTCTGATGGGACTCTAGCTAAGGCCTCCAAGGGGACAGGAGGCAGGCTGTCAGCTTCCTCGGGCACTTGGCTTTTGCACCCACCCGCTCACTGCCACCCTGAGTTACATAAGCAGTAGCCAGGTCTGGGGATGGGAATGACGCAGTGATGCCACTCACCATGGCCTGCTCGATCTTGTTGTCTAAGGCCACCACGCTGGCTCCGGAGGCACTGCCAAGACAAAAAGGAAAGCCACTGCGTTACCCACTTGGTTCCAGTCTGAGTACCTGGTAGCGGTGGCCACAAAGTCCTCCATCTGCCCCAGCTCTTCCTCTCTATCGCCTCGCTGGCCCGAAGTTCCGGGCACTTTGTCCCTAGGTCCCTCTCTGGCCCCTGCAGGAAGCTGCACCTCCCCACCCAGACCGGCTCCGCGCCGCCACCGCCCAGAGCTCCGCGTGGAGCAGCGCGCGGGTCCAGGGGCGCACGGGCCAGCGAGGCCTGCTCGGCGACATGCAAACAATGGGGGCGCGCGGCCCAGGGAGTCCCCGGCCGCCAGCCCATTCCGGCGCCGGCCCAGAAGGTCCCAGGCAAACCTACCGAGCTCCGAAGCTAGCTAGGAATTCCTCCTCGGCTCGACAGCTTCCGGCCTGCTCCCCAGCGGCGCACGGCGCGCGGCTAGCCCCCCTGCCCAGCCCAGGCCCACTGCCCCTCTGCCTCCGCCCCCGGCTGCAGCAGCTCGTTCTTACGGTGCAGCGGCCGCAGGGACGCTCCGACGGCGGATCCCAGCGCGGCGGTGACCCCCCCCTTCCCTGCGTCCCCTACCCCCGCCCCTTCCCAGGATGCTGCACCGCGGGGAACGGGGACCGGCGGCGCACGGCTCGCTCGGAGATCCCGCTCTCAGCCCAGCCCCCGCCGGCGCCCGGGCTTGGGAGCTGTGGCCAGGGGTTACCTGTTATCCAGCTTAACGGAAACCACATCCCCTCCAAGCAGGGAAGAGAAGAAGGAGATGTTGAAATTGTGCAGCTGGTAGACCGCCACCTCCATGGGGGTCTGATACATTTCGGTATTCATGGCTCGGGCTGCCGGGGAGCTCTGGCCGGGCTGCGGGCTGCGGGCTGCGGGCTGGGCTGGGCGGGCTGGGCAGCCGCTGGCTGCTGGCGCGCTGGACGGGGCTGGGCTCTGCGCGTCGGGCCCTGGGGCTACGAGGGGGGCGAAGGCTGCCGAGCGAACCCAAAGCCGGTCGGGCGTTCCAGAGTTGAAGGGAAGTGACTCGAGGGGTGTCACCTGGTGTGTCAAAAACTCCACGGCCGCCAGTCCAACCCAGACTCGGAGATATTTCGGCTCCTTCTTCTTTATATAGGAGGAGCCGGCTGCGTCACATGGCGTCAGCGGCATGCAAATGAGTCCTGTACCGGGCTTTGTGGCTCAGTTAAACCACATCCCCTCCCTGAACCTTAGTCTGGGACTGTAAACAGTTCAGCACTTTCTTGTGCCAACTGGCAACTCCAAAGAGGGCTCTGGAGATTGGTAAAAACCAAATGGAACTGATTTCTTAGAGAAATGAGAAGTACAAATGCCATTACAGGAGGTAGGAAGCCTTCAGTAGAGGGCGGCGCTGGTTTTAAAAGCTCTTCTTCGGATGTCCGCCAGCATACCTCCCGTGTCTTTGCAGTGCTGTCACAGGCCGCCCTCCCTGGACACCCGCCCTCACCATCAGGACCCTCACTCCTTCCTGGTGCCTGCCTTCTCAGCCTCTCTCCTGCACACAGACTTTGTCAGTTGCATGTCCCCTCACCCAGCCAGCTTGTCCACTGGCTTGCCCCCATCCGCAGCATCTATCCACTCACCTCCTCCTACGGATGTACCTGTCCGTGTACTGACACATGCACAGATCTGTGACATGCACGGACTAGCTAATCTGTACATGCCAGTGTGCATGTATGGAGGAGAGCATGAGTGTCCAGGAACTCAGATGAGTGGGGGAACATGTACAAGGGGGCAGCTGGGGGCCAGGTGGGTGACAGAGGAGGTGGGGAGGAGACAGTAGGGGAGTGGGCACTGCAGTGACCGCAAGATGCCAGCCCTTTTCTCTTTGGTCTCAACACCCTATTCAACATCATCCAGGATCTCATGTTCCTATTTTTAAAAACAAGATTTTGTTACTGTCCTATGAACAGCAAATGACAGCAAAACTACAAACCAAGGCTAAATATAAACCATCCCAGGAGAACACCCGCCCTGTGATTGGTCCAGCCACACACGGGGTTACAGGGTACTTCACAGACAAACAGATTCCAAATCACAGGGAAAATGAGGTGACTGTTGCCTACTAAGAGTTACACATGTTACCATCAAAATATATTTTCATTCTTTTAAGCGTCAAGCTTAAAAAAAAAAAAAGCCATCAGAGGTTTGAGGTCCTTTTATCCTGCTCTTTCCTAAGTGCGGCCACCTGGTGGTCTGAAGCAGAATTGCAGCCAGATGGAGCAACCTAGACCAAACAAGGGACAGGTGATGCAACTGGGAGTATTATTTACACCAACTCAGGGCCGTAAGAAGAACATTGGGTTTCACCACACATACAATAGTTTGGATGAAGTTAGGGCCAGTACCCATGAATCAGTTGGTGATTCAGGCTATGGTCCAAAGAAATACCCTAGTGCAATCAAGCTATTGGAAAAGTACTGGGGCCTCTTATCAGCAAAGAAGGTAATTATTATTTGCTTCAGGATATTTCACCTAACCAGGTACCTGGCACAGACACCCTGGCCAAGGCCCCAGTTAAGCCCAGTCTGAAGGCCTTAGTTTTCTTCAGGCTGCCCGTGCAGTCATGCCACCGAACAGCCAACATTTTTCACTATGACGTGGAGCTCCCATTGGATCCCACCAGTGGTAATACGTGCACAAGGGCCATTCTATTTGCAAAGGACCGACAAAGAGATCTACCCAAGCAAACCTACTGCATGCACTAGCCCAGGATGGTGATTTCCTTCACCCCAGTTTAGCTGGGAGACAATCCCAATCTCAGGATATCATGTTATCTTCAGGTCACAAACTCCCTGAACAAGGTGTTCATGCTAAGCTGCGTGTGGTAGACAGAACAAAGTACATACCACATTTATAGGTCATCAAGAACATTATTTGAGCAAAAATAAAAAAAAACCTTCTTAAATCCGGAGCTTAGCGGATACTGGAATTCCCTGATATATTAATCTGCCCTCTGTGTCACATAGAGCTTTCTTGGTCCAGGAAGAGTCTGAGTTGACCTTTCATTGGCTTGTAAATCTTTCCTCAACTCACTATTGCTACCTACCCCAAGACTCCAAGGGAGATGATGAAAAGAAAGAAAGAGAGATAAATAAGCCGGGTCGGCAGGGAAAAAACACCACCAGGAAAACAGGGCATGGGACCGAAGAAAAACCAGCTCCTTCAATGGGGACTCCCTTATATGGAGACAGAGGCACAGAAATCCAGGTAGTTTGGGGAGGGGAAAAAAAACAACAGATGAAGTTTGCTAGCAAGGCTGTGTTTGAATTGTACATTAATTATACTTCAATTAGAAATAAGCTCGGCTTGAGACCCGCTGACAATAACAGCTACCATTAACTGAGCAACAGCTGTGGGCCAGGCACTGTGTTGGCTGAGTCACAAACCCTGTGGTGTAGGTGCTGTCACCATCATTTAACAGATGAAGAAACCGAGGGTCTGAGAGGCTACCTTGCCCAAGGCGGTGGCACAGCTAATAAATTATAGAGCTGGGACTCCAGCTCAGGTCTTCCTGAGTAGAGACCAAGTTTGTTCTTACTACACTTACTAGTGGGGGCAGGGAGTAGGTTTGTTGAATGAGTGAGTCAAGGAAGTTGGGGGACGGGTTGGAGGTGCCAGGAAAGTGGTGTAGAGGAAGAAAAGGTGAGGGGCAGGGAAAGTACTCCTAGGACTCCAGCAACATGGGGGACCAGAAGAATATACAAAATGTCCAAATGAGCTTCATAACAGGGCTTTGCTCACCTGCATTATTTCAAAAGGCAGCCACTGCAGTCCTTAAAGAAAGCCCTCTCTGCCTAGGAAATAGAAACTATGAAGCCAACTAGCTGGCTCCCAGAATGGACTCCACAGCATCCCAAATTAGGTATGGAGTCTCATGACAATAATCACAGTCCAGTCAATTTCCAGTTTGTAACTGGCACCCTTAATTAACTCTTTCTCCCCCCTATACCTGCTGTGTCCAGCTTTTAGGAGAATTAAACCAACAAGAAAACAAGCTAATTTCAGGGATTTCATTTCAGAAAAACAACTTTGAAAGGATGTCCCAGGTTCAGCCCACACTCAGCCAATCTCTCAGTCCCCTCTGCACCTCTAGTTTACCAACCAATAGTGAGAAGAGCTCACCCTGAGGGCTTATGATTCTCAGTTCGCAAATAATGGCTGGATCCCTGGATCGCAGGCTTTGCTAAAGGGAGACCACCAACCTAAATGTCTCTGTAGGAAGATTTTCAAACAGCAGGGGTAGGGGAGACAGGGGCAGATAGGAGGGGGAGAGGGAGAAGTTGGAGGAACCCAAAAGGCTTTCTGTGTAACCCTCGGCACACCGGAAAATTCCTCTGCCCAGAATAGCTGAGCCAAATGTTGCAGTGAGTGGAAGCTTGTGCTGTATAGGGTAACTGTGATCTGATCTAACTTTTCTGAGTAAAGTGCTGATCTATGAGGCTCTCAGCGTCCTTGTGTCTCTGGAGGTGGGCCTCAGGCAGGAAACAGTGGCCTAAGGATTCAACAGCATAGCAACTCCAACATGTGTGTTTCCAAATTTCCTTTCTTCCATCCTGTGAGTTACATGGTAGGCTGGACCCAGAGCCACCGTGGTCACAGCGCCCAGCTGATGAGCCAGGTCCTTTGCTGGCTCTCGGTTCTAGGCCTACAGCTATGGGATTCTGTGATTAAACAGACACAGCTGACCCTCCCTCTCTCAGGGTGACTTTCTAGGTGGAGGGTGGCATGAGGAGGATGGGGTCAACTCCCACCGTTTCAGGTGGCCCTGGAAGCCAACTTGTTCCCTTTGAAGTGGAAGAAGGGTCTCAACATCGTCACCGTTCTGTTCCACTTCAAAAGCCAGACTCTCTAGGACAAGAGTCCTTCCTATTTCGGGTTCCCATGGCGCAGGAAGGCGGAGACTGGGCAGTCTGGGCCTCATAACCTGTGGGCAGGATCTCAGCACGCTGCCGAGGGGTGGGAGGCAGACTCAGGGTGGGTGCGGTAGGTAGGGGGTGGTGAGAAGGGGGAACATCTCACTTCCCTTTTTGTCACACTCAAAGCATTGTGTACCACGCAGCCCAAAGGAAACTCTTTATAGGCAAGTCTTCCTTATTTTCTACAGGGAATGTTCCACCCCCAAGGCTCGGCAATGTTGGCGGCGAAACACAGGGTCTTGCGGCAGGAGAAGCGGGAAAAGACACGATGCGAGAGGTGCGGGACAAGCCACCAAGCAAACGCTGCGTTAGGAGCTGGACAAGGAAATCAAAAAGGATGCTGAGCACCAGAGTGTTAGCACAGTTGACAGGGAGGCTGCAAAACAACCCTCCCCATTTACCCCTCCACGGCGGCCCCCTTCTGCCTGAAGCTCTGTCTACGTCTAGTTACTGACTTGTCCCTTTTTCTGAAGAGGCTGGGGGAATAAGGAGGCTGAAGTGCCATCATTTAATTTGTGCTGGCTCCACTCTTCTCTCTTCCCCTTGGTTCCACTCCAGTGTGGGAGACTATAGACAGGAAGGATGCTGCCACTTAATCTTTACTTTGGCCTCATGGAAAATCCCCAAAGTCCAGAAGGAGGGAAGCAAGAAGGAAAGGCGGAGACAGACAAAGTGCCTTGTCCTCTGTGGGTCACGTGAACTGCCCTGCATGGCCAGGGCCCAGAACGTCGACTTTGGGGGGCAGGAAAACAGGGAGGAGGATGCGCACGCAGATGCAGAAGGCAGTGGTGGGCGGCAGGGAGCCCACGAGGAATCGTGGTGGAGAGGGACACTGTCTTGGAAAAGTGGCTCTAGCAACTGATTTGGGCCAAACCCTGGCACTGAATGATGGCAGGAGCAATGAATTGTGCCTTTCAGCTCCCTCCCCAGACAGGATCCAATGTGAGCTTCACAAACAATCTCCCAGTGACACGAGGGATGACAGGCAGAACCAAACCCCATTTGGACAAGGCACTCCACTCCACTCACCCTCGTTCAAAGAAGTCAAAAAGGGCTCTTGTCAAATCACCTTTGTTACCCCAACTTTGGTGGCTAACTATGGGGGGTAGGCAGTCTCTCCTGGCATCTCAGCAAGACTGGAAGTACTGGCAACGTTATCCAGGAATGAATGCAATTTAGCTCAGTGGATCTTAAATTTCATGAACCTTGTATCAATATTTATGCTTGTCTCCCTTCTCTTTTTGCCTTGCAGCTGGGAAAATTTACGTCCATCATTTTTCTAAGCTCTCTTCTCATTTTCCACCATCCCCATTACCCATCTACAAGTATGAAACAGATATTCCTGAAAAAAGAGAATGTCAAATTAACCTCGGTAAATGGAATCCCCTCCTCCACCCAACACTAGTTGCCATCATCATTCAATACAATTCAATTCAACTCAATTCAAAGTTGATCGACTGCCTATTCAAAGTACAAGGCACATTTCAGGGAAATTAAAAACAAACAAACAAACTGGTAGTGCAGGTTAACAACTGTGCTTCCTTCCAGAATATCCTGGGCCTCTGGTGAACTCTGAAGTCTACCTACTGGTTAGATCTCAGTGAAATGTTTACTTCAGGAAAAAGCCTAGGGCTTGGGGGTGCTCAGGAGGGTAGCCTGGGGTTTGGGAAGGCCACACCACCGCCATCACCCCTGGCATCACTTCAGTCCTCAGAATCGGGCCCGCCTTTTTTCTCCCCACCCTGTCGTTTGGTCCATGCCCATCTAGATGGGGATTAACATAGCAGCCACAAAACTTGGAATTTCTGTGGGACCCAAGGCTCCTCTGACATGGTGGCCAACAGTGTCAGGGTCCCTCACTCTGATTCCCTTCCTTTGTAAACCAGGGGAACAAAGCACAGGTCCTTAAGGGTCTCTGAGTTGCCAGCCCCTTCCTTCTGAGAAGGGGGTCTATGTTTAGCACGGGGAGGGGGTCACCTCTGTCAACCTCCTCGTGGTCTTATCCTTGTTCTATAGTGCCCTCCCAGACCAGCGAGCATCTTCACGTGGGCAAATAAACTCCCTCATCACGGCCCACCTTCTGGGAATCCTGGCCCTCGACAGCCTTCTCAGGGGCTGGGAAAGGAAGCAGCAAGAACATGGCTACTCTCCGTGTTTGTTTGTCTGCACCAGCCCTCCACCAGCTTCTCCGGGCCAGGGAGACACTGGCAGGGCCTCTCCCCAGTCCTTTTGCTTTATGGAGCAGTCCCAAGAGCCGAAATTCCAAGCCTTTTTTTTTTTTCTGGCAGTTGCCGGGGTTACTCTGAGTGGTATGTGAAGGACTTGGGACTATTGGCAATGCTTGGAAGACGAGAACCAGGAGAATCTTGCTGGGGACGCTGAGCCAGCAGACAAGGGGCCTGTGAAGAGGCCAGGGGCTCTGAGGTGCAGCACCTGACTCCCCTGTGGGCCCCGCTATAGAATGGGTGACCTCTGAAGTGGTCCAGGTTCCCTGGGGAACAAAACGACGGTAATAACGCCGGCCTCTTCAGGCGCGGGGGCTCCTGGGCCACGATGGGTGAGCATTATGAGTCTCCCAAGGCTCTCACATTGTACGCCCGAGGCCCTTGTTTAACTCACAGCGGAGCTATTCACCGTGGGCTCACTTGAGGTAGCTCCTTGATCCTCTGTTGTGCGACTCTGTGACTTGTGAGGAAAGGCTCTGTAATTGCAAAGGGCCTCTGGCTCTCCAGCCGCCTCCCCCCTCCCTTGGGTTTCCCGGATGGAAAGAAGGCAGCCCAGCTGAGGTGGGGGGCGGTGGCAGGAAGGGGCAGGGGACACACTAGTCAGGAGAAGAGAAAGAAAGGACAGAAACAAGGCAAGCTTCTCCCTGGGGGCACCCCACCCAGCCCCAGCCATGGGAACAGAGCCAGGCAGCTCAAAGGCATGCGGGGAGGGGTTAAGGAAGGCCTCCTGCCCGGTTTGAGAATTGCTGACAAGGAATACACACACCTTATCAGGAAGAAAGGGCGGCACACAAGCGCACACACACACATACACACACACACACACACACACACGTTTATGCAAACACCCGTTCAGCCTTTGACAAAGTCTAATTCACAGAGCTAGGCACGCAGAGGGCATCATTCCATCTCTGTCTCTCTCACCTGATGCCAGCTTCGTGACCCCCAAAGGGGTAGTAAAGCAATAGGACATGCAAAGTGGCAAGGCAGGACGCTGTAGACCCAGTCAGAGTGTTACAAGCCGTGGCCTCTGCTCTCTCTGACATCCAGAGCTGGCTGCGTGCTGTGCAGGGGTTATAGGTGACAGGCTCTTGGGGGAAGCTTGGAGTGGAAGTTAGGTGGGCATAGGGGGAACCAGCTTGACGCTTCACACTGTACACCGGGCACAGGAAGTGCTGGTGCCGCCAGGTCCACAGTTTTCAAAGATGTCAATCACACATTCAAATGAAAGAGAAATAAAAACAAGCACCATTTGTGTACAATCAATCATGTGAATGCCTAGGAAATGATTCCCATAGGCTCCTCACGAGGACAGCTCTAAAGAGAGCCAGTCCTGGCATAGATGTCACATGTGACTGACGACCTGAGAAGTGTGATTTGAACGGCACTGAGAAAAATTCCTCTCAGTCCAAGCTGTTTGCCTGACCGGACTACTGCAGTGCCTACAAACGTCACCCTCGGAGTCATACCTTTGAGTTATAATGGAATTCTTTACACTTTGAGGAATTAGGAAAGTTTTTTCTTCCAGTGCAAAAGCCCTGGGAGAGTACCACATTCTGCCACTATCAGCTATAAATACTTAAATAGGGATAAACTAAAGTTCTGTAATACTTTCAACACAGTAGTCAGTGGTGGATCAGCATCAGAAGATGATTAAACACACAGCAGGTACAACTTGCTGGTGGGCTGTGGAGGGAAAGAAATGGGTCCAGGTGAGGAGAGTATGGATATCCTGGGCTCCAGCCCTAGAAAATCTAGTAGAATACATCTGTGGCTTGAGAAGGGTACTTTCAGGAGATGAGGATGCAGCTCTTCTGGCCCCAGTCCATGGAACTGCTTTTGGGAACCACTGGCCTACAGGTGAGAGCCAAGACAGGATCTACCCGAAGACTCCCCAGAGTGCCACGACCACCACGACCCACTCTGTGTGACACACGATGATGGGGCTCAGCATATTCTGAGCCTAACATCTGTTCAGTCATCTCCTTCCCTGTCATGTCTGGCTACCTCTTTCCCTCTCACTCCTGAAAACTTGATCAGAACGTGAATGAGAGCTGCTCATTAGAAAGAGCTGCGTTAGAAAGATAACGCAAACTTGCTCTGATTTATAAATCAACCTTTGGCAAATTTGGCTTCTCTGTTAATGAGGAACAGATTGCTTCTAAGACACTTCACAGCTGTCTGTGGGAACTCTTGGCCTGGGAGGTTGGAGGCGTGGGGGGCAGGTATCACAGGGCGGGAAGGGAGAAGAACCTGGAGAGAGGGAGAGAACGGAGAGGGGCTGATTTTTCTCCAACAGCACAGTCTGGTCAGTTAAGCTGCCCTATCCCCCTTCAACAAAAGCCAGCTCTCCTCCAGCCCTGTGGCTCTCCCTGCCTGGTCAAACGTGGATCCATTCCGAGGTTGGCTGGAGGGCTGTGACTCATTCCCCCCTCAGGAGCTTGCTGGGGCTGACTACAAAGACTTGCCAGGATCTCTGCAAACGTGCCCATCCCGTCCCTGAGCCAAGCCTTGCGCTCCCCTGCCCCTACCATCCGCATCCCATCCCATGGCTTGCAAGCGCCTCCGGGGCAAGTAGGGTACCCCTGCGGCTTACTGACTCCCCTCTCCCAAGGGAACTCACTGCTCTCTGTGGTACGCATCCGGCCTGTGTTTCAGTATTTTATTTTATTTTTATGTTTAATTTACACTGCCTGCTAGGTTTGGGGCTTAAATAAACAAAGGCTATGTTTCCCCCAAGGCCTGGACTTCCCGGTTGCCTGTCAGCAATAGAGTAACCCTTTTAACCTCTTTTCTTGCCCCTTGAGACACGCAGTGTTGGGGGTGGGATTGGAAGAGAAAGATACTTTGGGTCAAAAGCCTGGAAATTCTTAGTGCCAGCCTAAAATACCACCCCCTCGCTCTTCTCCACATGAATGTTAAGCCCCGAAGCTGCCTTAGCAAGTACAGACTTCCTTCAAAGGCCACTGCAAGACTGTAAGGGTTAAGGCACAAAAACGGAAAATTCAAAGTATTTGCATTGATTATTTGAAAAATCTACTTACAGATGTCTTTGTACCACTGAGCAAAGACAGAAGGGCCCAGGTCTTGGTGGGTGGAGCCTTGGCAGTGAGCAGCCTTAAAGGCCTATAGACTGAGCAGAGCTCGGTGGGCCTGCCTGGGAAAGGCTTCCTGCCAAAGCTCATACACCTTAAAAAATAAGAGGAACACTGGCCCCTGTGTCCTAGGATAGAGCTCTAACAGCAAAGTAACAAATCCTGGTCAACAGTTCTGACATCCTGTTATTTGCTAAAACTAATAATACTGTGGCGTTTGTTGACAGAGTTGCAGAAGAGCTAAAGTAAACATGGAAACTGAGGAAAGGCCAAGTATAGACAGTTACTAGCTCAGCAGTTGAGAAAAGGGAGTTTCACAGACACTCCTTGGACATCTGGGGGCAGTGGGGCCTGAACACAGTTCGGAGGCAACCCAGAGGCATCTGTCTTGTCACCAGGTGATTTCTCTCTAACAATAGGCTACTGCAATAATGGGCTTGGCCCATGGAGCTGAGTCCTCAGACAGAGAGTAATGACAAGACGAATTGAGAGGGACTCTCCTAGTGCGTATGCCAGGGTAGGTGCCCCCTGAGAAACGCAGCTCTGGCACCCATTCTAAATGAACTAGGTCAAGTGGGAAGAAAATACGTCAGAAGGCCAGAGTTCCTTTTCTACCTTACCACCAGGCCCCCAGAACTGCTTAGAAGGCTTCTAAACCCCCTATGCTGCTAGCTCCTCGTTCATGAAATGGGAATGATGCCCCCCTGCCCCACATAAACAACACACAAGGTGTATATGTTTATGGACTCCCCAAAGTCTGGAAATGGAGATAACATTGTATAGTTTTTGCAGACTGATGATGTCCTTGACAACATGTATATATGTGCCTATGTTTCCAGACATGGTGGATATCCTATAGGCGGCATAGCTGAGTTCTTCAGGTAGTAAAAAGGGCCATGTGAATGCGATATGTGCCGTGATGAGTAAGGGCCCTGGTCCTCAAATGCTGTTGGCAAAATGGCTCACCAAACGAGCAGTCCTATCAATGCTGTTTCAAAGTCCAGCATTTCTAACTTCCTGTCCAGTTCCAGTTTGTTGTTTCCATGATTTCACAAGTTATGGATACTGCCTATGGGGAGGGGCATAGTTTGAGGGACTGATGTTCAGATGGAATCAACATTCAAAATTTAGTGTCTTGACAGGCGGAGGTGAAGCAGGCGGTGGACGAGATGTTTCCCGAAGGTGCCGGGCCCTACATGGATCTGGACGAGGCAGGAGGCAGCACAGGGCTCCTGATGGACTTGGCAGCCAATGAAAAGGCAGTTCATGCAGACTTTTTTAATGATTCTGAAAATCTCTTTGATGATGATGATATCCAGTGAGGTGTGTCCGGCGGTGTGTTTGCTCAAGTTTTGCCACGCGGTGGTGTGGTGGATCTCCTCAAAGGACAATTTCAGATGGTTCCAGAGAACTTGTGGAAATCACTTAAAATTAGGAGATGGTTAACCAAGAAAGAGAAGATGGTTTTAACCATCTGGATGAGGCCTGTTAATCTCTGAATGTGGCCAACTTTTGTCCTTAACTTCAATTAAAAAAAGTGATGTTATTAAAAAAAAAAAATTTGCGTCTTGAAGGTCTTAGCAATCATTCCCTCACAGAGGACTTGTAACTTGCATAAAGTTTTGGCCTTGAGAGCTTCTCCAATGGCACAGTCAGTAATTAGCAGGACCATTGGACTGAAGGCACAGCGAGATAAGATCATGACCACTGGAAGTGGACAGTGCAAATGGTCTCAAGTGAGCAGTGACTGGCTTTCTAGACTAGAATACAAGCTCTTCGAGGGCAGGGGCTTATCTTATTCATCACGGCACCCCCAGAGTCTAGACTAGTGCCTGGCACACAGTCTCAATGCCATAAACATGTGCTTAATAAGTAAAGAGAAGGTTTAGATAAGTATTAGAACTTGGCTAATGGCCTCCACAGGGAAGAACTACAGGCAAATTCATGAATTTGCCTCCTGTTAACATGTTAATTTGGGGACAATCATTGTACAAGAGCAACTCTGCAGTTAAAAACACGGAAGACTGGTGAAAATCAAACATACTTGGAAAACCCAACCCAAACACAATTTAATTGAGTAAGTGGCCACTAATGACCTGGAACCAAAGCCCGACCTCTTCAATAAAAGGGATAATTCACCCGTGTGTGTGCTCCTGGTTCTGCACTAATGCTGGGACTTTGCTCAGTTCCCATCTTTAGCTGGAGGGGCTGGGTCAGTTGGGAACAGGGCACCCACAGGGAGCAGTAGAGGGTGATGAAGCCCAGGAGGAGGGCAGCCAAGTCTCAGCTGGCAGTAACATCAAAGAGGGATTTCAGGCTAGCAAGCCTGATTCTGAGCAAGTGACAGCCACATAACTGGAACGATGTGGCGGGGGTGGGTTGCAGATAAAAAATCCATCCTGACTAAAAATACCCTGATGACCATCAACATAAAGGAAATTCTCACCATTAATGTCATCCTTGGGTTTGAATCTTGAGGGTCCCTGTTAAAATGAAAGGTCTTTCTCAGAAGGGGAACTATTTAGTTTTTCTCCGGGAAGGAACATGATGACCTGCTCACTGTGGTCCGAATAGTTGGGGGGCTTCTGGGAGAAGTGACCCAGGCTGACTAAGTATATAGACTAGGGGGGTACTGCCTGGGGTGGGCCATACAATGGGTCGTGGCTAACTGGTGGCCTTAGGCTTTCAGGGGACAGGCAAATGTGCCCAAATATTCCTGGACTCACTGTAAAGAAACCAAACTGCCTGAGTGGGCAGCTTTGAGTAGCAGAGTTTATGACAAAGGAGATTGTTTTCTCCTGCTCTTCTTGGTAAACACAAGCAAACTGTTCTGAAGAGGCCGCGAGGAGCAGTAATATATATATGTCCAAGCCCGACTCGGGGTATCTATCTTCAGTGCTTTCCCGTCCGGGGAATCTTGTTTGTATATGCTCATCAAAGCATTTTCCCTGGAAATCTCCTCCTCAAGTCCTACTGACTCACTGATAAGTTGGCATAGGTGAGAAATGGAAGGCTCTGTGACTGATAAGGGGTTGATGGGTTCTCCTTCCCCCTGGTAATTTCTTTTTACCAAGAGCCTCCTGTTGACCCAAAGGAATGTGTCCAGTGGGGGAAATGCCAGGCAGGAGGTCAGGTTGCTGGGGGGAGCTTTCTTTGGCCATCTTCCACCAGTCTCTGTTGGCAGTTGCCTTCTCTGCCTGTGTAGCAGGCGACTCTGGCGGCAGACACAGTACTCACACCAGAGCTGGCCAGGGCAGCCCTTGCCCCTCAGCACCCCTCTTTCTTGCCCTTGTAAAACTGGCAAAACCTCAGCCCCAGAACCCCACTCTAGCTTGACCAGGTGATGGCCAACTGCTTGATACCAGGCAGAGCTGGGCCGATGGAGGGAGGCAGGGGGGTAGGGCTGGGCAGGTTCTCCCACCCCCGTGGCTCTGTTGTGAGGTGCTGACAGCTGAGAGAGGACCTGAAACCAGTTAGCCTGGGGCTCCCAGCCAGCAGTGTATTTTCATCTTGTTTTGACTGGGACTGTCCTCCTCTGTGTAAACACGTCCATGTCAAGGGGAAGAAAATGTAGAACAGCTTAAAATAGGTGGGTGGAATGCATCCCACCCATGAATCACCAGCTCAGGGAATGCCCTGCAGGTAGGCCTTGCTTTAAGCAAACCTGACATATGAAAACCTTAATTCAACAAGAGGGTAGCGATGCACCGCTATTAGGTCTTGACCTATCACTGAGAGATCTCAAAGCCACATCTGGTCCAAATAATAACTTCAGTAGCTCCCATGTACTGATTACTTAGCAGACACTGTGCTAAGAGTATATTCATTAGCCTTTTGAACGTTGTCAAGAGTTATGGATAACTGATAGTAGGAATTGGGTATTGTATTATCATTAAGCCCATTTTGTGGATGAGGAAACTGAGGCCCAGACAGGTTAAGTGACTTGCCTAGAGTTACCTGGCTCATAGTGGCAGAGGAGAGATGTGAACCTCTGGGGTGTGATTCTAAAGCTCCAGGCTGTCTCTAGCTGGGCATTTAGCTTTGTCTTGAGATTTCTAGGCAGGGTTGCATTCTTGGCATGAATGTCCATTCGTGCTGAGCCCCCTTCATCACAGTTTGCAGGGGAATGATTAACAGGCCTTTATCAGGGTTAGGGTGGGGGAGCCCCCCAGGTGGGGGATGGTTCTTGCCACTGACTAAAGGATTCCCATAAGGGGGGCCCCCCTAGCATGCCAGGATCGGACAGATCTGCATTTCATTTCAGGCCTGGCAGACTGTTTAAGGGCAACTGCTTGACCAGACACAGGGAAGGTCCCTCCTAATTGCAAGTAAGTACAAACTACTCGACACCAGGCTGGGGTAGGGACAAAAAGACTCAGTATAATCCAGTATAAGGAAAGACCAAATGTAAACATGTATTTTGAAAAAAAATGTCACCAATCACAATGTTGGTGCAGGGCTGGCCCCCAGGCTAAACTGTGAAGTAGGAGTGTGTCTTCAGAACCTTCCTGCTTCATTTTTGGGTACCTTCCTCCTGCCTGTCCCTGCAGGTGACCTGTGCCCTCCTGCTGCCTAGGGTTCCATGGGGCCCCTCACTACTGTTTGCAGCTGCCTGTCTTCCCTAGCAATGCCCCCTTTAAGGGGGACTCTTAGTCTCCCTCCCCCAAATCATAAGGACCCAGCCCATCCTAAAGGACAAATCAGGAGATGTGTTTGTGTAAGTGATAAGTAGTAGCTTAACAGGTTTTCCCCAGATCATGGGGCTCTAACCCTTAGATTTCAGTCAGTGGTACAATTTTAGGCATGGGCGGGGGGTGTGGAGGTGGGCAGAGAACAAGCTGGGTGGGGGCAACAGTGGGAGTGGGGGAGACTGCTCGTCAGTGACCTTCAAATCTTGCCAAGTAGGCCATGTGCTCCTGTCAAGTCTGGGTCTGCATGGAGGGATAAGCGCTCCACCCTTACACTCATGCTGTATTGTTTCCAGAGCATGGTAGACAGGGCACTGGGATAATAGTCAGGAGACAGGAGTCTGGCCTGGTTTTGCCTCTGGCTACTGGAACAACCTTGGAAAAGTCTCATAACCACTCTGAGTCCCAGTTTCCCCTAAATGTAAAATGAGAGGATCAAGGCTGCGAATTTATAGTTATGTGGGGGCTTATTTGATGAATGATACCCCCATTTAGACTGGGAGCTCCATGAAGCCATATACCAAGGGCCTATAACAGTGTATGGCACATAGTAAGTGCTCAACGAATGGAATAATTGAATGAAGGAAGGAAGGAAGGAATGGCAAAAGTGACTTCTAAGGTTGCTGCCAGTTCCAGCAGTCACAGCCTTGATGTCCTCAGATGCAGCTCTTTACAGCTGTGCCTCTGAGTGGAGAGGCCCAGGCCAAAGGCTGGGTTAGGCCTTCAGGCCCTTGCCCTCAGGACCAGAAGGTACAGGGGCAGCCTGCACTGCAGAGGGGCAGGCTCTGGGACCGAAAGCAGTAGGCAAGAGCTTCTGGGAGGCCCAGGAGGCTTGCAGGATGCTGGATGGGGTGGGGGTGTGGTAAGGAATGTAGAAAGGGAAGGGACGGTCAGGAGAAGTCAGGAGAGTAACTTTTACACAGTTTTCTGTAAAACGGGAAGCTGAGATAAGAGAGACTTGATGGGTGTCTGGGCTGAGGTAGGAAAAGTGCCGAGTTGCATGGTGACTCAAGGTCAGGAGCTGGAATGGGGCCCAGAGCTCTCAAGCCTCTGCTCACCCCCTTGGGACTGGCCTCTGGCTCCAGGCCAGCTCCCTCAATAGCTCCCCTCCCCCACTCAGCCGTCCACAATTCCAGCTTCTTACGCCAACCTGCTTCCCTGTCCAGCTGATGCCTTGGCTGCCCCCTCCCCCTCCCCCACTGAGACGTGAAGTCCTCCCCCAACCTCCCTCCGAGACTCCGGTGCAGTCACCCATTAGACCTCTAGAAGCAGACTTGCCCACCCCCCTTCTCAGCATCGCCCGCATTCAGACTCTGACGCAACTCCTCACCTTCTTACGCAAAAGGCTGCCTCCCTCCCCTGCCCTCCCTTCCTGGCCTGCCCCCCTGCCCTCCCCTCCCCCACCCCACTCCGTGGCCAGGGCACTCTCCTAGGAATACTCCCAGACAATATTCTAAGGCGCTGAGATATTCTCGCGTGTCCCCACTCTTTCCTCTAGCACCCTTTCACGTTTCAACAGGAGCCACAGTTTCAATCCAGGAAAATGAATCTTTAAGAGTGAAATTTCAGGTATTAGTGAGTGGAGAGAGAGAGATTTATGGGGCAGGGGTCTTTCCCAGAATTCCTGATATAACGCTGTGGAGGTGGTTACCTCCATAGTCTGGATGCTCGTTAGACCAATTCTGTCTTTTGCTGCCCTGGGATTTGGGAGATCAAAGTTCTGGTCCCATCTCTGCCATTAAAACTGTCTGTGTGACCTTGGGTAAGTCATGTAATCTCACTGAGTCTCGGTTTCTTTATCTGTCAAATGGGAGTAATTACCCTTGCCCTACCCACCTCGACAGGGGTGTTTTGAAAATTAAAGGAGATGTGTGTGTGTGGTGTGTGTGTGTGTGTGTGTGCGTGTGTGTGTGTGTGTGTGTGTGTGTGTGTGTGTGTGTGTGTGTGAGAGAGAGAGAGAGAGATAGAGAGAGAGAGAGAGACCACTAACTGCAAGGCCCGGGACAAATATCAGGGATTACTCATTCAGGTTACTTGTACAGCCCTTTTTACAAAAATGCCAGTGTGCCTTTGGCCTGCCCCCTTCCTCTGTTTCTCCTCGAGGGCTTGGGCCTTAGCCAAATCTGGTCTCCTGTGTAACTCTGCCCAGCTTTGAGAACATCTCCCGCCCCTCCCCCAACCCCTCACCACCCATCCTGTCGCCCTCAGGCCTTCCTTCACCATCCAAGGGCCTCTTGCCACACTCTCTCCCTCTCTCGCAGCCCAGGGCCCAGGGCCATCCGTGTGCGCCGAGTGACCCTGCTCTCCCAGCCCTGACCTCAGCCCATCCCCATAAATGCTTTGAAGAGGAAGGACTCTGGGGCAGGGGTAATGACTGAACTTGATGATTTGCTACAGAGGCTGAGCACAACGCAGAACACCCAGCATGCGCTCCAGAAACACATCATTGTTTGGTTGCGTGTGCTGAGGGAGACCTGGGGGTGGAGTCTGCTTTGGGGCTCCTGACATCGCACCAGATAGGCAACTGCTCCACCTCTAGATCCGCCAGGCCCCGCCCGCCTGGTCTTCCCACCCATCTTTCCCTTCACCTCTCAACCCAGAGAATGTGCTGGGCTCTTTCATCTCCAGGACCTGCATGCTAGAATGTGATTTGGGGCTTCCCTGGCCTAGCGCCACTGAGTTTCTCTGGTGACCCCACCTTTCCCCCAGGGACAAGAGGCTGAGAGCAGTCTGGGGCACCCTCTGAATTTGCCAGCATAAGCAATCAGCTCTCTCTGAAGGCCGTACCCAGGAATCTTCTCACCTGAGGAAACCTGGGTTTCCCTCTTCAGAATTAGGGGCTCCTGGGATTTTCCTAGGGGCTGGAGAACGATGCTTACCACAGTTCAGCATGGATCTAATAGCTCTGCTCCTATATTAGGTTGACAGCAGTCCCCTTGGCTGGAATGTCTCTTGGTCTGGCAAATACTAGAGAGGGTTTCTTCTAAATGGCGGGGGCAAAGCCCTTACTTTTATCCTTCAGGGCTTCGTTTCAACCTCCCCTCCCCAAAGGAGGAAATTAGAAGCAAAAGGTGACCTTGCTAGGCCTTGGCAGGGAACTGGTGACAGGGCGGCAACACAAGGCCTTATTTTGTTGGCCCCTGCCACCTGTCTCCCTCCCTCTGCCTGCTGTTGGGGCCCCATGTTGGCAGGCAGGTGGAGAGGAGGTGGAACTCTCTGGAGAGGCCACCTGGGAAAGCTGGTCTCATAATGAGAACCTCAGTCACCTGGAATTGGTTTTTCTTCACTCCATTTTTTCCCCTAAGAGGCTAACAATTCCAATCAGGGATTTGTTTAAGAGCATCCAATGAATGGGGCAAAGGTCACACAAGAGTACTGGGCTCTGAATCAGGAGAGAGACCAACTTTTGCTCCTGGCCCTGCCGTGACGTTGTTCTGTGACCGCAAGCTGGTTGAATTCCCTCTCAGGCCCTCAGTTTCCCCACCTGTCCAGACTCTATCTCTGGTCCTGGGCAGGGATCAGCGATGTATAAAATCCAAGGGTGTCAAATACTTAGTGATGGACCCCTGAACCCTCTGTCCTCTGTGGAAGAAGCCTGCCAATTTGAAAGCGTTTCCATTCCCCAAACCCCACTTGGAGCTTACCCTTTGGTGAGTCCACTGTAGCAGTCACCACCCTTAACATCTGGTCCAGGACCCACTCAAGACCTCTGTGCCAGGCGGTGGCTCCTTAACTGGCATGCCCTCCAACCAAGGCCCCCCTCACTGAACATGCATCCATGTCCCTCCCTTCCAATCTCTCCTTTGAGATGACCTCGCCCTGCCTCTTCCTCCCAATTCTCCTTGCTCTCCTTTCCCCCCAGCTCACTATTGCTCTGGGAAAACCATCCTTCTTTTCTCCTGGCAAATATGTCAGATACACACTGGCTGGCTTCCTCCTTAAATGGGCAATTCTCCCCTTTGGCCTACTTGGCATTGTCTGACCTCTTTTTGTTGTGTTTTGCCTTCCCACATATTCAGAGAGATGGAAGGAACCTTGAGGATCAACTAGTTCCAACCCCTCCTTTTATAGGCGAGGAAACAAATTTGAATACAGCAAATGACTTGCCCAGGGTCACACAGCCAGGCAGGGGCAAAGCCAAAACTCCATCCAGGTCTACCTGATTCTGGGGCTTCTGCTCCTTTACTCTGCTCCCTTACCCTTCAGGTAAGGCCTTAGCCCACCAGCTGCCATTCCCCTCTTTCTCCAAATGCACCTATTGCCCATGTCACACCGCTGAGCACTGATTCTATTCCCTAATTGTTTCCCATGTGTGTATCTAGGTTTCCCAACGAGAAAGTAGTCTACGAGGGCGGGAGCTAACTCATTCCTCCCACTTGAATGAGGCACAAAAAGGGGAAGTGAGCCGCCTAAGGTCATGCAGCTCTTCAGTGGTAGAACTGGGAACCAGATCTAGGTCTCTGAGTCTCCACTTGGGGCCTCTTCCCACTATACCACGATGTGGTGCACCTCTCTTTTTATCCCATTTTTCCCATTCTGTACTGTACTGGGATGTTTCATTCTTGCTTCTTCTTTATATTCTTATCCTCCTTCTTAACTTCTGCATTTCTCACAAATCTGCTGGATTTTAGAGCTGGAAGGGACCTCGGGGATCATTAGTTTCACCTATCACTGCACAGATGAGGAAACTGAGACCAGGAGAGGGGAAGTCATCTGCTCGAAATCAGAGAGCTAATTAGTAGCCCAGCTGGGAGCCAAGTCCAAGTCACCAACTCTTAGTTCAGTGCTCTTTCAACCACCCTCTTCCTGTCTGCACTCTTTGCCAAGAGTCCTTCTTGTTTGGAAATCCCCCCTCCTCTGCCCTCCAGGTCCTGCAAGATCTGAGAGTGCTTGGGCCCAGGGTCATAGAGCATCATTGGGGAAAGGTAGAAGGAGCAGAGGCCTGGAACTGCCCATATCCTCCCACTTCCCACCCTGGAAGGCCCCAGCCTGGCCTTGCCGAGAGTGGTGACTACCAAGTATGTGTTGAGATAAAGCAATAGCCTCTCGGATTCTCAGTTCATGGCCTAGACGGTGGCGTCAAAGCCCGAGCCGGCTGCAAAATGAGGTCAGTTCACTGTCCTCCCAATGGAAAAATCTTGTAAAATCAATAGCACTTATAACGTCAACAGACCCGGAGACCTTTCCTGTTTATTTTTTCCTTCTTTCTCACCCACCCTGCTGTGAAGGCACAGACAACACAGGAATCTGGCCAGCGAAGCTGCAAAGGCCAGACCATAGCTCCCAGAGCCCCTGAACCGAATGGGGAGGGGTGGGTGCACATCAAGGTATGAGTGACTTGTGAAGACCCCGGCCGAGGCCCTCCTGGCTAACCCTCGGGCAATGCTAATCAGATCCTAGGCCCTCCTTGGTAACTGGCACCTGGTTGGGAATAATCAGAAGCTGTCCGGAGCTCCAGTAGTGATTCTGGAAGCTCGGCCCTACCCGAGCTTTGCCACACTGGGCCTTCACTAAGGAAGAGAATAACTAGAAAGCCAATTAGACAACACCATGGGGCCTTCCTGCACTGGGAAGTGTCTGAGGCCCTCAGACTGGAGTGGATGTTGGCCCTTTTCCCAGACATCCTTCCCCCAGCCCCAGTGGGTGTATACTACCTTCCCTCCATGCACACAGAGAGTGGCTGCCCTCATGCTGTTATTTGCATGGTCACAAACAGGCTTCTTCCTCCTGCCCCGAAACTGGTCCTGAAACCAGACCACAGAGCCTGAGCCTGACATTTCTTCTATTAAATGCTGTCCTTTATATGAAAGTACTGTGAATTTATTCCAACCTGGATTCATTTCACAAATATTTACTGAGCGCCTACTCTGTATCAGACACTGGTAGCTTCTATCAACTGTGTTTTGTGCAGTTGAAGACTGCTGTACCTCACGAGTTCCAAACGAGCATGTAGGGTCAGATGAAGCTCGGGGGTCAGCTGCGAAGGCAGGTCCTGAGAGTAAGCGTGTACCATAGTGTGGGTCTCTGCACATCGGGGATACTGAGGCATGGGCACCTAGGGTGGTGAGCTGGGAGATGCCACTTCTACACAGACTCCTAGGACCAGGGACAAACCTCGCATACCAGAGAAGTTGTCCTGGGTAGCCGCAAGAGGCAGAGGTGAGGACAATCACAGGGCCTTCCATGGCTAAGGGACAGCTGTGCGCTCCACCCTCAGTCCTTGCCTGTTGACCTCGCAAGCAAGGCAAAGGACAGGACATTTTGGAAGGAGCGGTGCTCTCTTTTCTGATATGTCCCCCGGGCCCCTGAGTTTGGTTCCCTTGCTGGTCAAGAGGTATCCAAGGCATTTAAAGGCAACTAGGTATTTCTTCAGGGGACAGTGTTCCTGGTTAAACACCCACCCCCACCTCCCAAGTGCATGAACTTGACTTTGCAGCTCATCTTCTCCTAGGCAAGGTCTTGGTCCTGGGCCTGGTCCCCCAACCCTGCCCTCTGGGCGATCTTGCTAAAGGATGCCAAGGGAGTTGGTGGCAGGGGCTGGGAGCAGAGCCCAGGTTTCCTGGATCCTGGCCTGGCACTCTTGCCACCAGATCCCACTGCCTCTCCCTCTCTTCTCTTGCCCTTTGTGCTCTGTCTGCACCGTCTGGAGGCACGTGCCCTGCACCCCACTAGCTTTCACTGCATGAGATATTTCTGTCCGACACCAGTCAGCAGTTCAACCATATGGGGCATGGGGAGTCTGGCTGTCTGCTGCCCGTGGGGCCAGGCCCAGGTGGGGGAGGGGGAGGGCGGGTCGCTCTGCTGGTCTGGGATCCACAGAGCTGCAGCCCTAATGCAGTCATTTTTTTTCCAGGGGCCCTAGGTGGGGCCCCTAAGCTTAGCATCCCAGGGCTAGGGCTAGGTCACCGTGGGTCCCCACTCCCAGGGCTGTTGCTACGATACTGGGTTCTACAAGTGCTGAGTGGCACTGCCGGGGCCGGATGCAAACGGCATGCAGCAGGGTCTAGCTGTGAGCCAGTTGGCCAGCTGACATTTCAGGGTCCAAAGAGCTTGTGTGTACTGGACAAGCTGTTTATTGTGGTCTTGGCACTGCCCGGCCCTTCAGACAGCAACAAATGCTCCCAAACTGGGAAAGGAGAGGAAATAAGGAGACAGCCGTAGCCAAAGAAGACCTGGAATCTCTTTCCTCACACCATTTGCTCCCTGCAGCTGACATGGTGCTGGTGCCAACCATCGGAAGTGCCCCTGTGAGGGTACCGGAGGGGGCAAGCCCCACAAACCTCCATTCGTGAAGACCTACATTGCAAATCATGTACATGCCCACATCAGCATCCTTCCGACTGCCCAGCTCTCAGAGGCCACTGCTGAGGGAAGGTTGAGCAGTCAGAAAACACTAGGAATGAGAAATCTTGATGTCACAAAGTTTAAACACGCAGAAGAACTGGTACCCCAAGGCTGAAGGTTCTTCACACACACACACACACACACACACACACACACACACACGGAAACACACACATGCGCGCGCGCGCACACACACACACACACACACACACACCATCTTCAGAGAGATAATTATCAACAGGCCATGATAGAAATGGTCATTTCGAGTCTTAGCCTGGTTTTTTAAGTTACACTCAGGGTTGACAACATGCTGGGGAACGTGCAGCAAGGGCATGTGTATTAGAGCATAGGGTGGGTGGACAGATGAGACATAGGAGACCCCAAATGAGGGAAGCTGAGAAGCCAGAGTCCAGAGAAGTTGTAGGAAAGGTAGAGTTTCCCAGAAGACATTTGGCCCTATCCACGCCTGCGAGTCTAGTCTGGCCTATGGCCTGAGGAGAAGGCTTACTTGGGAGGGACGGAATCAGGGATAAGCGGTTGAACTCGGCCTCAGGCTCTTGACCTCCATACCTTGTTCCACCCAAGATTGTGGCTGCCAGGGCTGGACAAATGGAACTGCCAGAGTGCCTTCTGAGTGTCTTGGTCAGGTCCTCCAGTTTGTCTATGGTTTAGCACATAGTCAGTCTTATCAGCTCAGCTGTGCATGATAGATGCCTCCAATACACACACACACACACACACACACACACACACACACACACACACACACACACACACACGGTAGCAGTAATGAACACCAGCAGTTAACATTCATTGAGTGCCTACTTTGCACCAAACATAGTTCAAAGCACTTCATATACAGTACGTATTTTATCTCAATTAACCCTCCCCAGTTTACAGAAGGGGAATCTGAGGTCCAGAGAGACGAAATAACTTAAAGTCCCACCAGGTAGAGTGGCTGAATAGGGATTCAGTAGAGGTCTGGCTGACTGCAAAGCCTGTGCTCATTAAACTACAGGGCCCTTGTGACTAAGCATATGAATGTGCCCATTTATACAAAAAGCCTCAGGGAAGGAAGGAAGAGAGGGGTAAAAGGGAAGATTGGAGAGCTGGGCCTTGGAGAAGAACCACAATGGTGGAGGAGATGGTGGGCCATGGTGTGAAAGAGGGAAGATGGGCAGCAGAACGCCCACCAGATGCCAGAAGCTAAGATTATCTAAGTTTGCAACCTCACACCTCTTGGGAACCCCCAAGGCCCCCCATCATGGTGCTTACCCTCACACCAGTACTCACTCAGTAAAACTGCTAAGGAGCAACCTTGGGGAATACACACAGACCAAGTTGCTGCCTCCCTCTTGGTAAGACCCAAGCTTTAAAGTGGTTTCCTCAGAGGCCAGGTCACCAGACATTACTTAAGCCCCCAGCACGTGGCAGGCACTAGGGGGATAGAGACAAACCCAACAGGCACCCTGCCCTTGAGATGTGGCAGGCTGGCAGAGGAGATGTTAGATTGGCCTTGAGCCACCCCCAGGGGTTAACTGGGGCTAACGGTGCGGGCTGTGCACAGTCAGGGAACAGAACGAAGCCCCTGGGTCTCCCCAGAGACAGGGCTGCTGCCTTTAGCTCCACTCACAGAGCTAGGCAGCCCAGCTGGCACCATTCTCCACTGGGTTGCTTCTACAAACGTAGCTCGGAGCAGCCTTTCAGGGCTGTGCCGGGACACTTTAGCTGACACACAGGGAGCCTGAAATGGGTGAGGGCTGGGAGAAGTGGTGAAGCCACAGGAGGATACCCTTGCCCTCTCGTTCTTTAGCTTCTGCCAGTGGGCCTCCCACCTCCAGCAAGGGGAGAACACTCTTCTTCAGAGCTCTCCCCCACCAGCCCATCGTCTCCTCCCTTCCTGGGAAGCCCAAGGCTTAGAGAAATGAGTCCAAGTAATTAACTAATTAATGAATATGGATGGGAAAGTTGCTGAGGTTGCTGGAAAACACCCTGTTGCAGCCAACACACACAGCCCAGCCAGGCACCCGCCTCCCAGCATGGGTGAGAAGGAAGCTCCGAGCGACTACTCGACTGTATCTCCCCAAGGCTCCAGCTGCATCAGAAGCACCCGCCACCCAGCAACCCCTCGCCCGATGCCAGGAGACCTGCCTCTGGACGGCACATCCCCTTGCAATGACAGCCACCACCACCCCACTCCAGCTGGGGCTACGATCTGCTCAGTTACTCGGCATCAAGGGTACTCTCTGTGGTCCAAGGAAGTCCGCCTGTGCGCTCTCCCAATGCAAAGTGCAAGGCTGCAGGAGATGGATGGATGGAGATAGGAGAAGGGGAGAGAAAAGCAGAAGGAGCAACCAAGAGGCACACACAGCTGGCAGGAGCCCATCTCCAGCTGTTGGGCGGGCTGTTTCCTTTGATAAAGCACTTGGCAGTACTCCCAGTTCTGTAGTTTCTGGCCTGTGAAAGCACACCCGGAGCACAAGCCTGCCTGTGGGAGGACTTCAGCCTTGCTTTGTTTTCTTTCTTTCTTTCATTTTTTTAAGCTTTAGAAGATGCCCCTCCCCTTCCAAGGAACCTCATCCCTCCCCCACACCTGGACAAAGTGAAGTTGTACCAACAGGTGATGTGGGCTGGGCTGCCAGCTGGTCGTCATAGAAAGTCAGTGCCACAGAGGCATAGGGGTGTGCAGTGAGGCCTAGGCCTGTGTGTGTGTGTATGTGTGTGTGTGTGTGTGTGTATGTGTGAGAGAGCGAGAGAGAGCAAGAGCGAGAGCGAGAGCGAGAGAGAGAGAGAGAGAGAGAGAGAGAGAGAGAGAGAGAGAGAGTCTGTGTTTGTCTGAGAGGCTCTGCTTGTTTGTTGTGGCTGACACTGCCTTCTGTGTGGCACACCATCACTGGTCTCCCCACCTAGCATCCTTCCAGGCTACTAATGTTTCCCCAGAAAGCACTGGGAAATAGGAGTCCCGCGGTCACATGATCACACAGAACAACACGCCCTCCCTCAAACCCCTGGTCCTGTGGCTTTGTGGAAGCCAGTCTCCTCCGGCCCGTGTGAAATGAGGGGCCGGGCTTGAAGGCCTCCCAGGTCCCTTGGAGGAAGCAGAGCAGGCGCTGTAGCAGAGCCCCTGCCCCCTCGTCTCCCCCAGGCTCCTCAACAGCCTAATGACAAGCTGCCCCCAGGCCCCAGTGTCCCAGATCCCTGAGGGGAAGCTCATCGCCCGCCTGCCTGCCCGGGAGTGGCACGGGCTCCTCGCGGGGTCCCCAGAAGCCCCCACTCCCCGAGGGCCCCGAGCCAGCACCCACTCCCACACCCAGTCCGCCCCCGGCGCCCGGAGGCCGGGTCTCCCAGGGGGCCGCTCAGCTCGCTTCGCAAGGCTGCCTCCCAGGGGAGGAGGACCGGCCTGGAGGAGACACACAACTTCCTCCGCAGCCAGAGGGGGAGGCCCGGGGCGGCCCTGAACCACCGACCCGCCGCCCCACCGCGTTCACGGCCCAAACCGAGGGGCCGCCGGCCCTTAGCCATGGGAGAAGCCAGTCGGGAAGAAGCAAACACGGAAACAAACACAACCTGGGAACTGTGGACCAGCTTCCAAACTGAAAGTCCTCAAATATACCTTGGCCGCCCCCTCGCAAAAAAAGCATTTGCCTCATGAGAAAACCTAGGCACTTAGACTGCAGGATGGCAGAGCCAGAGCACCTCGGGGGATCATGTCGTCCAACCATTTCATCTTATGTATGGGGAAACTGAGGCCCAGAGTGAGGTGGAGACTTCTGCTGGTTAGCAGAAGAGCTGGCACTAGAAGTCAGGGAACTAGCCCAAAGAGTTCTGGGTCCTGGCCATGGTTGGAAGACGATATACCAACCCAAGGCCCAAGTAAGAATTCTGGGATCTAGAAGCTCTGAGTTGACATGGGCAGGGTAGCCCGGTGAGCTGAATGTGGCCCTGAGGCTGGTGTGGGTCTGTGAGCACTTTAGATCCCTTTCACCTGTCAAGGGATATGCCTGTTGATGTTATGGGGCCATGTGGCCATCACACCTGGGGCTCAATGTCAAGTCGGAGTTGGGTTGGGGACCCCCGCTCTTTCTTGCCTTCACCTTTTCTAGAGTATTCTTCCTACCAGGGCTCAAGCTCTGGAGGGGGAAGAGACTCAGCCATAGTTTCTCCACTGGTTGGGGAGGGCAGTATGGGGGCAAGCCTAGGTATGTGGCTTTTGCCACCTCTTTGGGATTCAAAGCCCACCTTGCTCCTTCACAGCCCAGGTATAATCCTCCAGTTGTGAACAGGGAAGAAGAAGTGGGTAGGCAGGAGTGCCTATCAGCTTCAAGAAGGTAATAAGCCTTAGATAGCTTTCTTAACTTTGAGCAAGCTCTGGGGCCAGATTGTAAGCAGATGGCAAGGCCCACAAGGCTAAGCCTGGCATGCTCAGGCTGAAATTATATCGACTGCGTCTGTCTTCAAGCCATGCGCTGGGGCTGAAGCTGAGCTGACCCCACCCCCTCTGACGTAGCCAACCCTCCACCACTAGAAGCCACTAACCCTTCACTATGGCTAGTGTGGAAACAGCACGTGCTGTTTTCTGAGACACAGTGACCTGGATATCTGCGAGAAGCTCCATTAACATAAAGAGCTCAGCATGGAAGACAATCATGCCCAAAACTTTCAATACTTAAACACATGCTTTAGAACCTACTTTAACCACTTCCATTCCCCCTTGTTCTTGCTGAGGGCTGTGGTATTCAAGTGACAGTTAGAACAAGGTCCTTCTTGATCCCACCCATGAAGTTCTGCACCGAGATTCCAGACAGTTGCATTTACCACTTAATTCCACCCATCACTTTATAGAGACCATCATTTTATAAGACATTTTGCTATGTGTTATTTTACATCTGTGGACTATCTCTATCATTGTTCTGGAGTGATTTCTCTGTGTGTGATCTATCTCCCCAGCTTGATCCAAAGCTCCTGATGGGTGGGAAGCGGGCCTTTGGTGGCTTTTTCTCCCCTCCTCCCTCTCCCTGTAGCACTCAGGACAGTGGTGTGGCCAAGAGGATGGTCTCAATAGTGCTTGTTCAACTCAATAACAACAACTCGGGAGGCCAGCATAATTTCTGAATTCATCGGCAGGCGCATCCAGTGATGACGGAAATCTGCAGCTGGATGTATCCGCTGCTGTAAAGAAAGAGCTATTCTTGAAGGGAGGGTCACCCAAAGCCAGCATGTCAGTTGACTTAACTACCCCCTCCCTGTCCCATCTTGATGAAACAACAACTAAGCAGTTGGGACAAGAGTGGGGTGCCTCACGCCAAGCGGCCATTAAGCCGAGGAGCTGGACATTCCATTTCCCAACATCCTCTATTCTGTTTCATCCATCTCTTTGGCAACAGAGTGTTAGGCTTCTTTCTAGGGTCGTTTCCACAAGTGACAGTCTCCCTGCGTCTAGCTGTGGGAAGACAGTGGACCCAGATTGAATTATTGATAGGAAATTATTTGAAACTAGAGATCATGTTTGTTCATTAATGGTTATTAACGTATACCTTGTTTATGGGTTTACCTAGGGGAAAATAAAAGAGGACTGGCTTTGATGGTGGATACACATTTATGGATGGGAACCTTGAGTATTTAGGAATACTTTTCCTAAAACACTCATTCCAGTCAGAACTGTCTCTAGGTTTTCCTTCTCTCCTGTTTCATAAGTGGCCTCACCAACTGAGTAGCTAGAAATCTTTCATTTCTAACAGGAAGAATACAGAGGTAGCCTGGAGACCTATGTTATAGCTGAGATTGAGAATTTAGCTAATATCTCTAACGAGTGAGCTACTTACTATTAACCTGGTCATTAATTAAGGTCATGTTTGCACTTCAATTGTCAGCCCTAAACATCTGTTTGTTTAAACCGAGGTCACTTCAGTTTATTACAGTTATAGCCACTGGTGAGATAATCTGCTTAGATTTCACAAGTATGTGTGAATTGCCTACCTCAGCCCTTATTTTCACAGAATAAGAGTTCTCTTGAAGGCACAGGGTCAGACTTAAGATAATACATGCTTTTCCTTCTCAATAGAACTAAAAACAAGGCTTTAATTAAGTCACCAAAATTCTCGGATTGAATATCTATATTACATTTCTTAATGATGTTAATCTGTCCAAGGGTGACCCACAGGATTCCCATTGATCCAAGAACAATCTTTAGGCAGACATTTTATTGGCTCGGAGATTGTTTCCCGATCATTCAGCACTGCCCTTCTCAATGGTGGAGTCACCCCCACTTTGTTGATAGAGACTGCAGGTGGCCTGGGAGAGGGGGGGCAGTGGGGAGGGATGATAGAGATCATGAAACAGAGAAAGGGGGGGAATGCAGAGGCAGAGAGCTTAAAGAGGTCTGTGAGTGGAGAAAAGGGAATAGGGGCCAAGATGGTTCTCCCAGGCAAGCCTAGGACTTGAGGAGAGTCCAGACATATACACCCTCACAAACCCTCACCACACACACACATACACACACACAGAGGCACACATGCCTCTTTTACATATACCTTCCTCACCCTGACTCTCAAGTCCCAAATACAGGAATAGGCTCAGATGGAGTTACAAACATATGTCACACACACAAGAACACCAACCCTCCCAGATGCCATCTTTCCAGCTGTCCCTTCACGAACACAAGTGTCCCTCCCCATCTACACATAAATATATTTACCATACATTTTCCATACCTTTTTTTGCATACGATTTGAACATACTTTTATATACATTCCACATTACTACCCAAACTCCCTCCACACAACCAAGTCCTCGCATATGTACACAGCTACACACATACACACACTCATACACATCTTCCTTCCCATCAGAGGCCAAAAAAGTCTGTGCTCAATAAATTCTAGTGCTTTCTTCCTTGGTGCGTGGGATTTGAAGAAGTGGCTGGATAGCCAGGTGAACTAGAGAAGTGCTTTTCCTAGCATGGTTCTTAGCATGGTGGAAAAGTCCATCAAGGACATTTGAAATCCCTCACAGAGTTCACTCCCTTGGCCTATAGACAAGACACCAGCGGTAACCTTTAGCAGCTGCCAAAAGCATCTAAGACTCTCTTAGTTCTGCTATGCTAGCTGACCTTTGCAAGGAATCCTGGGTATTTTGAACCAAGAACATTTAGTATAAGAAACAAAACAAAACAAAACAAAAATAAAAATCTTTCCCTGACATTTAAGAACAATACTAAAGTGTCTGTGCAAATTCACCTGGCAGGCTTGGCCTGTGGCAAGATGGCAAAGAAGGAAAAGTTGATTTTAAAGCCCACCAGCCCTGGATGTCCTCTTGGAGCCTGTCCCCATCCGCCTCCCCATACATGCTCTGGAATCTCATTGTCCCCCACCAGGCTGCCTCTGTTCTGGCCAAAGAAGACTAGAACTGGGAAAAGGCTTTTGGATTCGACAAAAAGGAAGTGATGAGCAAGCTGAGAGTGTGCAGTTAGTCTATTAGATCTAAGATCCAGGTGGTGGGCACTGTGATCTATGCAGTGCCATCTGCATAGGAAGTCTACGGTCCAGTTAGTTTCTATCCAAGTCCCACCAGCCTGCCCATTAAAAAGTTGAAATGTGGCTAGGCTGAAAAGCAATCAGATCTGTTATTGACACTGTTTCATTCTGAATAGCACAGAGGACTAAAGGCTTTCTTTACTTAGTTCATTAGTTAGCTAACAAGCATTTTCCAAGCACCTACTGTGCATGGAGCACTGTCCCAGACACTCGCTCTTGCCATTGCTGCTTCTGCTATTTAATTTCTGAATACAGGCTGTTGCCAGACATCCAATTTTCTGAGTGCTTGCTCTGACAGGGAACAATGACTAATGAACCAAACATCAGGGAGGGCCCTCTGATCTCCAGCACAGAACATGCCCATAAAGGCAGAGTCTAATTTGTTCAGCAAGCAGCTGCCAATTCTTCTGGGATCTTAATTACCTGGAGCAGTTTATATGGGTGAATCCCCTTGGGAGAGAAACCCTGAACTCCGTCTTTCTCACATCCTATCATACGCCAGGCCCTACAAATGGCTTTAACCCCCAGCCACTGCACATGGGTACAAAGTCCAGGACACGGTGGTTCACCAGACAGGCATTCCGGCACTGCACACGACCCTCCTTCACACCTCTACACACACTCCCCTACACACACACACACACACACACACACACACACACACACACACACACACACACACACAGCGGCAGCAGTGGCTTATTGCGGAAAGCACTCTGGACTGCAAGTTAGGAGATCTTGGTATCAACCCAGCTCTGCCTCTGCTTCTCTGTGTGACCTTGGACAAGACTTTTTCTGTCTCTGGGCTTCTGTTTCCTGTCCTATAACGTGAGGGGTGGGACTAGATGATCTCTGTGGACCTTTCCGGTTCTAGGACTTGACATTCTACTTCCTGAGTCCCAAGAGAGCTGTGTGACCAGGTCAGGTTTGTAAAATGGGGATAAGACAAGATGGGGGCAGTGGTCGACTCAAGCAGTCACCATCATGGAGAAGGGGATATCTCCTTGGGTCAGCCCCTCCCAAAGTTCCATTCTATTTCTGAAAAGTTTCACAAACCAGGCTGGGGGATCTGGTGGCACTGTGGGCTCTGCTGCTCCCTTCAACCTCATCTCCCTCCCCCATCATTTCTTTTTAACCCTTTTTCCAACTCTCATTCCTTTTAACCAGGCTTTCAGCTCATCCTGACTAGTTCCCTTTAGCAAGCTCTTCAGAGAGACGGATGATTAAATGGTCTTGAGAGTCTCCTGAGTCTGTAAAATGTAAATAACAGTCCCTGCCCTGGCGGCCTTCACAGGCTTTCCAGAGGATCAAATAAGATAAAGTCTGTGAAAGTGCTTTGGAAATTGTCAAGTGCTATGCAAATGCGAGGGATTATTATTAATGATGGTTGGGGAGGCAGCCACGTGATGCAAGGGGGAGCAGAGTGTCAACTTGCCTGCTCTCCTCACCATCTTCGCTGGGTGAAGGCACTGGTGTTGCCAGCCAGCTTGTAGCCGACTAACACATCAGTAGGGGTGGTTCTTTGATTAGCGTTACCCCCCATTGTCCCCTAGTAGAGTTCAGAACCAGAGGAAAGAGGACAAGGAAGGAGTAGGTTGATCTGGATATATAGAGAGTAAGGCCTAGGGTAGTGATTTTTTTTTCCTTACAAAAGCGAATCCTTTCTTTCAAACAGAGTCTCACATGGAAAACCCAATTTATAAAACAGATGAAAGCAGAGCTACTCTAGTTGAAGTTGAGATGAGGCCCATGGATTCCCACTGGCTGGGCTCTCCGTTTGCCCTCGAGATCACTCTGGTGGCTCCCCAGGGCTCCAAAAGGAGCACATTGGAAAACTAGCAGTGTAGAGCAGGAGCTCTTGCCTGGCACCCAGTGCTCCAGACATCCAGGGGGCAGCCACAGCCTGGGCACTGGAGTGATGGGGGTACAGGACATAGAGAAGGGGAGTGAGAGAATGCTATAGAAAGGCAGACAGAGTTGCGGGCAACACCTTTTGTTTACTCAGCAGCTTTGTCTAGGGTCCCAGGCCGGCATTCTCGGGCTACCCTAGAATGGGGCTGCAGTTTTGTGAATCAGTGCTGGAAGGCCTACGGAAAAACATGGGTCTAGAAATGGTAAAACAAAGGATGGGACCAAATGAACGTGAGCAGGGCTCCTGCTTTCTTATTTTGCTTTGAGGGGCAGGGGGTGTTGGGCCTGGTCAGGATTGGAGTCCAGAAGCCTGAGACATAGAACAAGGAGAGACAGCTGGGGAGTTGGTGGGTGGGGAAAGAGTAGGCTCCGTCCTGGAGCGCTTGCTCCATTTTCCCACCCTCCCCACCCAAACAGGCTCAGCGACAGGGCACGCTGACTGACTAGGCAGAAACCGATCAGATACTGCAGGTACAGGCTGAGGGTTCCAGGCCAGATAGGGGTATGTGTGTCCAAGACTTTCACACAGCCAAGACATGTGTTGTTGCTGACTCCCTAAGGCAGATGGAACAGTGTCAGGGATTTTGTTTGAGTCGCTGTAACTGGGAGGATATAATAATAATAAAAAAAAAATCACCTTAGACTAAATGATGCTGGCATCCGAGAAACATCCGGCGCTGGTATTTCTATATTATTCAGGCCGTTTGCAAAAGCCCAGCATCTTTCTCTCTGTGGAGATTCTTATTCCACATGTGTCTTCCCCTGATTCCTTTTGCACATGTGGTGGCCTAGAGCTCCTTCTCAAATTACCCTGAGGTAGCTGCTACAGAGACACGTTTGCTGTGCCAGGGCTGAGCAGGAAATGGGTAACCCAGAGCAGAGGATCAGCGGCAAAAGCCATTTGTGCTCGAAGGAAACGAGAGCATTTGGAATTCCGGTGTGCTTGGGCGGAGGGGGAAGAGGTCGTTACATGGGCCCAGACAGCCTTTGTCCCTGCTCTTCTGGAAAGGAGCAGTGGGACCATCTCGAAAAATGTGTTGGATGAGAGAATCACTTGGCTAGAGGTTACTTCCCCTGCATAAGCCTGTGTGAGCACAGACACCAGGAAGGAGGTAGAGAGGGGGGCTCCTGAGGGGCCTGGGGAGGAACAGAACTCAAGGAGGAAAGAAGAGCAAATGAGCCAAAAATAGCTTAGCAACAGACCCCTTGGAAGGACTGTAACCCTTGCTCTGTAAGTGGTTAGAGCTCCTCCCTTCAAACGAGAATGGTTTTGCTATTACAAGTAATTGCCTCACTCTTGCTTTCTCAGATATTTAAAGTCAACTGAGTTAGGTACACACACACACACACACACACACACATACACACACACACACACACACACACACACACACACACGAGCGAGGATTTCCAGTTTCTTCCCAGCATCATCCAAAGTGCCTGCCTGGCTGGTGGGGGGAGGGCAGAGGCCAAGGCCAAATTTAGGCTCAGCTGGAGCCTTACCCCTGTGTATGGGCTTCTATGGGGATGGGGGCAGGGCACAGCCAGGACTCTCCCAGTTGCCTCTGCTAAAGTCAACTGCATCCCCTGGGATGACTTTGCACATACATGGAGAGGGTAGCTGCCTGCTTGGTATGATTTAAGGGGCTAAAGGTCAGAGGAACCTTGCCCAAAAAGGTCAGCTCTGCTAGCCCCCAGCTGAGCCTGCAGTTCTCACTTCACTTCCATCAAAGGTCTAGGTCTAAACAGAATTGTGACTTGGGCAGGGGAAGCACATTCAGTTACTACCAGCTGTTTACACCTTAGCTGGATTCACTGTACCATATTAGCAGTAGCAGCAAGTAAGCCTCCCTCAGGGGCATGGTTAAGAGGCAGGGTGATCAGGAAAGTTCTGGAACACGAGCTATCTATCACCCTGTAGCTGAGAGCCCTAAGCAGCTGGGGGTAGTTTGAGGGAACCTGTGCTAGAAAGGAGAATGGGGGAGAAAAGAGAAGGTCAAAACCAATTTCTACCCAGTTTGCCATTTTCTGTAGAATGTGCCTGCTTCCTCTATCCAGGCTGACAATGTTTCAGATTTGGCAATTAGGTTTACAACAAGAGAGATAAAATCACCTCTCCAGACAGAGGCATTTCCCCAGAATTCAGACTCATCGCCTCCCACATAACGTAGGGACCATGTGCTGGTGAGGAGGGATGAGATCTGGAGCCAGGAGTGTCATTCACCACCCTCCCTACTGGGCTTCAAGGCCTGGCATGGCCCACCCCTTGCTTCCTGAGAAGAGGAGCATGACAACAGTCACTAGTTTTTTTTCTTTCTTTCTTTTTGCTTTTAGTTCTTTATTTTTTTAATTTTTATTGGAGTATAGTTGCTTTACAATGTTGTGTTAGTTTCTACTGTACAGCAAAGTGAATCAGCTATACGTATACATATATACCCTCTTTTTTGGATTTCCTTCCCATTTAGGTCACCACAGAGCATTGAGTAGAGTTCCCTGTGTATGTTCTCATTAATTATCTATCTTATACATAGTATGAATAGTGTATATATGTCAATCCCAATCTCTCAATTCGTCCCACCCACTCCCCTTCCCCCTTGGTATCCATACATTTGTTCTCTCTACATCTGTGTCTCTATTTCTGCTTTGTAAATAAGATCATCTATACCAACTTTTTCAGATTCCACATATATGCATTAATATATGATATTTGAGTCACTAGTTCTTTGTCATGGCGGGGAATCTGCTCCCTTGGCCAAGCCCCTGCCCTGGAGACAAAGAATAGGAAAGGAACACACAAAGAGCTGCACCTGGAGGCCAGGAGTCTGTTTCCGTTGGTGCTGGGAACAGACCTGAGTGGAGTGGGTGCTCCTAAAGACACTGGGTTGGACTTTGCAGCTGGGGTCCCTTGGCATTGGAGAAGCTAGAAGTCATCTGGACAACTAGAGCCCAAAAGATGGAGCCCTGCTGTCCAGCTTATATTCCCCAGAGACACCACGGAAGCCTAATGACATTGCCAAGGGAGCAATCCTGGCAGCCACGCTTCAGGGGAAGGGATGTGGAGCAAAGATGCAGTCCCAGGCTCAGCAGAGGGCTCATAGCCAAAATGTGCCCAGCAGGCAAAAATACAAACATCAATTCACAAAGACTGCAAAGAATTAAGTCTAGATAGAGCCCCCTGGCCTCTGTGGGCTGCAGGGACCTGAGGAACCCCATCCACCAGGTTGCCACAATGCCCATCATGGCAACATGGCATCCACTGCAAGCTGCTGTGACTGGCTCAAGGGTCTGGGGTCCGTCCCCTTGGCCTCTAACTGCCAGGCAAAAAGCAGCAACAAGCCTCCTTCCTTCACCTACAGCTTGGCCCCTGGCGGGATGCACCTGGCCAGCTCTGCTCTGTTTTCTTAAGTGTGTGCGGAGCCAGAGAGGAGCGAGGGAGGGAGGAAGGGGGTGAGGAGGGAGGATGGACTCGAGGAAGGGAGGAAGGGCCAGGATGCTGGCCTCCTGAGGTAGCCCGGATTCTGCATGAATACATTACTGACTGTGAAAGGTAGCAGTGCTGCCTCTTCCAATTCTAGCACTTCTGGGAGTCATTTCTCAGCTCACACTTCCCTCCTGTGACAGATACATAAATCCTTGGCTGAAGAGGCTGCCATGCCCCTTCCTGTCTCAGACGTGATTTTCCTCAGATGAATTGCACCACCTCCTTCAGACTTGCACAGGTCGGGTGACCAGACTAGGCACAGTGCAACAGCCATCAGGCTATGGAGAAGAGGGAGAAGGGAACGACGATTTCCTGTCAACTCCCTGGCCCTGTGCCTCCCCAAGTCAAACTAGGTACTGGTAGGCAGACCCCTTAGACCTTCCTGGACAAATCCATGGCTTAAACTACTATATGACACATTCCAAAGACACACAGAGAAGATTTCTGAAAGCCAACTCCCAAGTATTTCTGGTGGCTTTTCCACTTTGTGAAATGTCTGTGGCAACACTTGGTCTCAGCTTAGCTTCTCCCTACACCCAGGTTCTCCTCCTAGTTTCTGTATACTCCAGGGATGCAAGCTCACTTTCATATGGGTCCAAATAATTAGGAAGGCAGAACTACTGAAAAAAGAAAACTAGACCCATAGTGCAGTTTGAAAGCTAGCTATACATGATTTTTTTGTGTAACTTTTATTTTCGATTATCTATGCCACAGGTCCAATGTTACCTCAGCCACGTAAAATTCAACTATGATCGTATTTGAAATCTGTGTGTGAGCAGATAATTTATTTTTACAAGAATCTTCTTTATTTATGCTTGACTTGGATTGGTGTCAAAGTGACCCTGCATGCCTGAACACCCAGAGAGCAGCTCAAGGGTGTGTGTGTGTGTGTGCTGGCAACCTGGGATTCAGTGACTTCTATGGATAATCCCCGATGTGGATAATGAATATAAGAATAATCAAAGTATGACTCTACCCAGATACGAGAATGGGGCTATGTGGGTAGGGCAGCAAAAGACAGAGGTTGCAATGAATTATAAGCACACAATTTAGTATCATTAAGGAAAAAGCATGATCCTGGATGCTCTAAATAAGGAAGAAGCATGTAGGAACTCTGAGGTCATCTTCCTTCTCTATTCTATGGCCACTGGCCATTAATGAAACCCTACACTGTTCCAGTCTCCCGTGGGACAGCCAGCTCCGAGGGTTAGGGCAGGTGATTGGGTCCTCCGAGGTCCAGTTAATTTTGCTCCTTTCCTAACCTGCATTCTTGCAAATGTGTGTCACTGGTCAAAGGAGAGATTTGGGCGATTGGCTAAGGGCAGAGACGTGCCTGCTAACTCTCAGCTGTTACGGAGGACAGAATGAAGTTTCTGGTGGAGAATTTGGAGACTGTCTAAGGAATGGAGAAATACAAACTGATTCTAAGTATTTTTTAATAGATTTTGCTAATTTGGAAAAGAGAGCTGACAAAGGACATAATAACCACCATTTAATCATATTAAGGGGGTATATCTGAAAGCAGGAGGACAGAATTTAGGAGGAACAGTCTCAGAGAGCAGAGGTTGTTAAACACTGGAGTGTATGACCAAAGGACAATGTGGTATTTCCTTTCTTAGAGGTGTTGGAAGATCAGCTGTCTCTCCTTGAGCCTTTGGCTAAAGACAGTTCCAGGGACAATACAGGAAAGACATTCAAGGCTCCTGAGGTACAATCCAGGTGGAAAGCAGGAGACCTGACCCAAAATCTTTATCACCTTTCCACTTCCTTCCAGGGCTCACCTCGCAATCCGCAAGGACTAATAATCATGTTCCCTATCTCAGGGCAATGGAAGGAGGAAGTGGCCCAAGCTTATTTACACAGAGCCCATTACAAATTCTTGGCAGAAGTGGGAACCCTCTTGTACAGTTTGATTTTATACAAATTTCCCACCGAATCTTGCCCGAACCTGTCCGGAAATCAGCACCGGTTCATGCGAAATTGCTACAGTGACATATTTCCTGTCCTTCTACTGTGGCTTTGTGCATTCAGAGAAAGATTGGAACCTCTTTGACTTGCTTCCTGGATATACTCCTTAGGTTGGAGCTGAATATGTCCATGAACAATGCTGAGAAGTAGTCAGTGAAAGCTGGTGAGGACAACTTCTCAGTGCTGTGTCCCCGTGTGTGCCCGAGCATGGTAGAGACCATGCCCTGGAGCCAGGGAAAGGCCTGCTGCTGATCTGGAGTGTTGAGTGTCACGGGGCAGAGCAGGACACCAGAGATGTAAAAATAGCAGGGTGTTCTTACACTTGGAATCGGGCTGTCAGAGGGGGACTTCAAGCTAGGTGTACATGGACAAGACGATGTCAAGTCATACTGCATGGCTCCTATTGACCACTCTGCTAACACAGTGTGGTAGGATGGCCCCAAATCCAATAATTTGCCTACCACTCTCAAGATCTGGGCCATATTTGAGGACCACCAGTATTGTTATTTATTTACTACTTTCTCTAAAATAACTTAAAGCAGATTAACTTTTTAAAAATGCCTCCACCTCAGAAATATTTTTGAAATCATACAGTGTACACACTCCCCCCATACATGTTAAATAAATAAATAGCTACAAAAATAGAAGAACAAAGTTAGTCCACGTACCACCTAAAATCATCTTGCACACGACCAGCGTATGTTTACCGCACTTGAGGGAACAGTGCCCTCTGTATAGTGCACGCAGATGGTCCCCACCGCCAACAAGCACGGCTTTATTTCCTCCTGCGATGTAAAGCCAGCAGGGCTTTAGAGGGCCGAATGGCCGGGATGCCTCCCTCACGCCTTCCTCTCAGGGCTAGAGCCCTGGCTCTTATTATTTTCCTCCTTTCAGGTGCCAGCCCCAGCCAAGGCTGGAGTTTGCAGCAGAACACAGGGCCCTTATTCTCGGTCAAGTGCTCCTTCCCTCGAGCTATTTCCCCTGCTGAGAATTCCTCACTAGACCTCACTTAACTCGGACAGTGCCCTCTGTGGAGTGGACTTCCTCAGCCTTGGCCCCAGGGGCTGCTTTGGCTGGAGTGCCCTAAGCCCACATCAGTCGCCTGCCTGTCCATCCCAGCGCTCACATGGGCCCCAGCAACCTCCGGCTGGGAAGCTCGGAGCACGTGGTGCCCTTAGCTGGGAACACCGTATTCCCTGGGAAGCCAGCGACCCCCCTCTGAGCCTGCTCTCCGGGTGGTCAGGAGACAAAGGAGGCCCGCAGCAAGAACATGAGCAGTGGGGCTAAAGCATCCTGCAGGCCAGAAAGATTGTGCCAATGTTGGCTAAACACAAGGACTGTCTAACAATCAGGGCTGACCAACAAGGCAACCGGCTTGTGGGTAGATGCCTTCAAGCTGAAGCAGTGTGTCCACCCCCTGGGGATGCTTTACAAGACATTCTTGTTTGGGCTGGAGAGTTAAGGCCCTTCAGTGGCTTATGGCCTTTTTTGATGTTGTTGTTAAACAGATAGTCATTCCCCATCCCCATTTCCCCCAATCTGACCTGGACACTCTCAGGGTCCCTGGATACAAAGTCTTCAGACGAGCAGAACTGCTCTGAGGGAGGCGGGGCTGAGGCAGGGAGTTCCACCCACTCGGCCCAGAGCCCCCTAACTTCCACTACCCACCAGGAAATGCCTTGTAGTTCAGGGCAGCCCAGCTCGAAAATCCTCTGGTGAGGAAAATTAAGCCAGATGAGGACCCAAACCCCTCCAACTTTAAAAGACACATGCAGATTCTTCTTTGTGACCTTATTTGGAAGTGTAACCTCTATTTGGTGAGGGCAGTGGCACAATCAACCTCCCGTCTTTCTTTCTGTCCCCCTCTAAACTCTCTCCTCTTCTCCTTTCCTCCCTTAAATTCACCTTCTCCCTGGCTTCTCCCCTGCCACCAACTCTCTCCTCCCTTTCTCCCTTCTTCTTTCCTTTCAGCAGTCCCTAAGGCACTAAGGAGGATCATAGCACTCTATATAGTGCAGCACTATTCCCTGTGGGAATTCTAAGATCCCTTGCAACCATGGGAATCTATGACTGATTAACTGAGGGGCAAGAAATGATTGTTGAACAAACTGAGCCAAGAAGAAGGAGGGTTAGCGGCGAGGAAGCAGAGTGTGCGGTGTTGAGGGTGAGGGTGCTAGGGCAGTAGGCAGGTGTCAGGACAGGTGGGGGCGGTTCCTCTTCTACTCACCCTCCCCACCACAGTCTCCCCAGCAGTGGAGAGGCTGGTGGGTACACGGTTGGCAGAGGACACTGGAGATGATCTACCATGTAGGGAACCCCGAGCTCTCAAGCCTCTTGAGAGCTCTCTGGTTAGTGAAATGGCACCTACTGTGGCTCTGGACCCTCACCATATAACCCAGGGAGAGATGACCCACTGTGAAGGAATCTGAAGGCAGTGAAATGTACCAAACACCAACATTCACCAAGCAGATTGGTTTCTGGTAGCTCATCTGGGCATTAGCTGGGGGGAGAGTAGCTATACATAGCAGCCGTCAAATTCTAGTCTTTCTTCTTAGGCAGTCTTTTAGGTCTGGATGTGAACATCCAAGACCTGAAAATCCCCCTAATTCGAATGAGAATTTCCACAAAGACACACATGAAGAACTCAAGAAACGCATTCTGGATTGAGGACCTGAGCTGTGGGGGTGAAGGCGCCACTGGGAGACATTTGGTGGAGGGCTCATTGGCAACTACACACTGACCACACCCCCAAACACCCTCGTTCTTGTTACTAACTCATTCCGAGCCCATCATCCTTGAGTTTCGAAAATGGACCCTAATGTTCTATTCAGCCTAGACCCTCTCTTGGAGTCACGACTCTACACATTTACCATCTTCTCCTTCCCTTTTTTGCTCATATGAACCCCCTCTTTGTCACTCCCACCATTCTAACATTCAGGGGTTCAATGACATATTCAACTGTCCATGCATCCCATCTACACACATCAAGATTTTAGAGATGTAGCCTTCCAGAATATCTGAATTGGAAGAGACCCTAGAGACCACCTTGTCTCCCCCCTCCCCCATTTTTTAAGTAGGGAAAGCAGCCCACAGAAGGGCAGGGAGTTACTTACTCAAGCTCAAGCATCAGATTGGTGGCAAAATCAGGATTCGAACCCAGATCTTCTGGATCCAAATCTGACCCACTTTCCACCACTTCGAGCTGTAGCTCCTCCAGGAACTGTGCCTCCTCCACGAGTTCAGTGTCCTCTACAAGCTGGGGGTCTTCCACGAGCTGGGGCTCCTCCAGCCTTTCCCCCTTCATCTCACTGTTGCCCAGGGAAACCTTGATTGCCTGGCTGGGGTTGGCTCCTGTCTCTCTCTCTCTCTGTGCCTCCCTCTCGCTCTCTAGCTCTCCCTCTGTAGCTGCCTGGCTAGGCGGGAGCAACTGGAAACTCTTTCCCAGGCTCAGAAGAAAAAGTGCTCAGGAGCCTTGGGGCCAGCCTGGACTGGCTCAGCTGTGGAGGCGGGAGGAAGTTCCCGGCCCCGGCCCCGGGCCCGAGTGCCTTTGGGGGCTCCCAGGCTCTGAGGGAAGGCTGGAGCTCCTGGGGCGAGCGCTGCCCTCCAGATCTTCTGCCGAGGCCGGGCCAGCTTCCTAAACTAACTCCCAGACTGAAGGGGAGGGCCGGATCCTCCGGGGGAGCCCAGACGGCGGCTCTGCCAGCCAGCCCCTGTGGTTGGAACTTTCAAAAAGACCAATGTTTCAGTAACTGATTTCTTTTCCAACCCGAACAGCAGGCCTTTCTGTCCCCCTTGCATGACTGTGGCTGTGGCATGCAGCCCCAGCCTGAGCAGAAGCAAGATTCCAGGGCTGGGACTCCGTAACACCCAAACCACTGGTCAATCCCGTTAAATGAAATCAAATTCAAAAACACCGTTCTTGGCATCAGGTAGACCCAAAGCTGGTCTCCTGGCATGGAGGTGTTGTGTACCTACTGGGATGGGATGTCCACAGCCATCTAGAGACAAGAAGTCATGAGGCCATTGGATCAAGAGAATCAGGAGACATGGTTTCTTTTTTCAGCTGGTCACTAATTGGCTGTTTGCTTTGTGGCAGGTACCCACCCATCCCTGGGCCTCAGTTTCCTCATCTGTAAGGGGTGGGCGTCACACCGAATGGCTGCGGAAGTCCTACCAGTTCTGAGCTTTTGTGTCTCCGGCTAAGATGCATGTGGCAGCCACCAACCCTCGGGAGGGGGAAGCTCAAGGTCTTGAAGAGGCAATCCCCAGCTCCACTGCCCTCTGAAATCCTTCTCTATTTGCCAGCAATGCCAGTAGGGTGCCCTGGTGCTTCTGTAGGTCTTGATCTGTTAAAAATTTCGAAGCTCCCAGCAGCTCGTCCCTCCAACAGGAGGAAGACCAGAAGCCTTCTCAGTAATTTCCACCTGAGTGTGAATGAAGAAGGTTCAGAGAGCAAGCCTTGATAGGGAGAACGCTTGCCAGACTGGGCTGCAGGTGTTAGCTGGCTTTGGGCAGGATAGGGTGTGTGATTGACGGAGCAAGGAGAGGGGTCGGTGAGGGGACTGGTGAGAGAGGGAGATGAGGCAAGTCTGAAGAGGTTTTCTTCTGGCTCCACGTATGACTTGCCTAATGATAACGAAGGCCTCCCTTTACTGAGTGCTTCCTGGGGGCGTCCTCTCACTTAACCTTCCCAACCACACTTTCACCATTTTCTACACGAGGAAACTGAGGTCCAGAGAAGTCACTTGCCAAAGTCACAGAGTCTGTCAATGGTAGTCTTATCAGACTCTTCAGGAGCACACAGTGGCTAATGTCCTCTACTCCTCAGCGGCTCCTCCAGGAACTTTCAAGGGTGAAGAAGCCCAACCCAGCTCCCCACAAGGGCCAGCACCTCCCACCTCCCTGGGACAGGAACCAGGGAAAGCAGAGTGGGGGCCCTTCCTCTCTGCAATCCTTGCTCCCCCAGTCTCTACAGCCCTGGGCACATCCTGCAGCCAATACTAGAATATACCAGCAAAGCCTCCCATGTTTGAATAGGAGACTGAAGATACAGCATTTTGGAGACATGGTCATTTTGGGGGGCCAGTTCCGAGTGTAATTTTCAGCACATTAGTTCTTTTTTCTCTTCAGTGACCTTCATCCTGTTCATCTGGCAGGTGATGAGCTCTTCAAAGCCTTTCTGATCCCGATTTTCAGCAGATAGGCTATTACGGCCCTTAGAGAATCACTCTGCCTAAATCATGGCTGCTTGATCTTGGCAATGAGAAAATTTCCTCGGAGGTTTGCTCCTATCTGAGGGCCCCAGTGAGCCAGAGGAACTTCAAAATCCACATCTTAGGGTATTAGCGGTGACTGGGTTCATTTTAACTTTCCTTGCTACTGATTTGGGGCAAGAATCCCTCACAGAGGGACACAAGCAGTGCCCAAGGTTTTAACAAGGTGACTTTTCTTTTTGCGGATTGTCTAATCCTGGGGGAAGCCCCCTTAGCCTGTGTTCTCACGGCTTCCTGCACCTTTTCTTCATTATGATCAATTGTAATGATATGGTTATTTGTGTAATTATTATTTGATGTCTGTCTCCACTACTAGATTGTAAATTTCCTGCCGCGGGGATCCTTCCTGGCTTGTTGGCTGCCACTTTCTCCCCTGTGTCTGATTTTCACTTGTGTGTGGAAGGAGAAATCCTCCTCTTCCCCATGCACCTGGGGTGGGCAGTCTTATCCCAATGCCCCCCACATTGAGATGCTCCCCCAAATTGTTAGACTATGGAGGATGGGTGTCCCATTGAAGCTAATTTGTCCAGGAGATAAGGCTGAAGGATGCGGAGGGGACCTAACCGCTCCTTAGTCTATTCCCCCACATGATTCCAGTCCTAGGAGAGTATATGCTAGCTTTCATGACTGTTCTCCAATGGAAATTTCATACACATTTCTATTATGAAAGTATCTTCCTAAAAACACCTTCGGGCTTCCCTGGTGGCGCAGTGGTTGAGAGTCCGCCTGCTGATGCAGGGGACATGGGTTCGTGCCCCGGTCTGGGCGTATCCCACATGCCGTGGAGCGGCTGGGCCCGTGAGCCATGGCCGCTGGGCCTGCGTGTTCGGAGCCTGTGCTCCGCAATGGGAGAGGCCACAACAGTGAGAGGCCCGCATACCGCAAAAACAAACAAACAAACAAAAACAAAACAAACAAAAAAAACACTTTCATCTCTCACACAGGCACTTTCCTTTTCCTTATAAGCACCTACTCTGACTCCTTTGCTTTCCCCACCTGTCTATCCCCTTCTGTCCATGGTCCTTATAACCAGCCCTCTCACACTTTTATTCAGTTCTTTATTGCTATTGTTACCACCTTCCCCATATTTGTAATATAACATCCCTTGGTAATTTTGTCTAGCTTCTCTGAATGCTGGTAGGCAGGAAGTTCTTTCTGATATCTAATCGCAATTCTTCATGCTACAGTAGAGGCCTATTTCCTCTTGTTCTGTTCCTAGTGTGGTTTGGAAACAGCTAGTCACCATCTCTGAGTTGTAACTTTTCTTATATTTGAAGATCAACCTCTCTTCTCTCTCTCCACAACCCTCAGGCCCACCCTTAATGTTCCTCTCTGGATCAATCATCTTAGTTCCTTTAGCCTGGCCACGCAGCTCCCTGAAGCCCCAGGCTTTAGCCCGTTGGCTAAACAAGCCTCTCTTTCCTTCTGCATTCAGGCTGTTTTTCAGCCTGGACAAATTATCTGACATTTGCAGCCCAGAAAATTTACACCCCAGGCCCCAGAAAGGAGTGCAGCCTGAAGCTCTGTGCTCCACTGCCTCTGTATGATGAGAAGCATTCATAACTCACAAGGAGGCCCACAAAGGGAAAAGAAAACCCAGACGACCCTCCCCATTCTTTTTCTTTACAGTAAATAATTTACAAAAACAAATTTTCCTCCCCATATGCTATACTCACTTTATCACTGGTCCCCAGGGCCAGCCTTTACGCATTTCCATACTGTCATGGACTATTTTTAGCGAAGGATGACGTTAAGTACTAGCTGCCCCGTGGGCTTCAAACTCATCTCTTCCTCTTGTCAGAATGCTGTCAGTCCTCCTCTTGTGGACCTGCTGGCCACTCATGGCCTAGAAATATTTCCAAGAGTGTGAGCAGCTACCTAATGTTATGACTTCAGAGGTTCCTGAGAAAGCCTCTGTCTAAACACGTCTCCTTTGGCTTGGGTCTGATGATTAGAATTTCAGCAATAGAGATTCATTTCTTTAGCGCAATATCACTTCCTCAGGAAGCCTTGTCTGATCCTTTGTTATACTCTCTGAGAGAAGCTTATTCCTTTTCCCCCTTGGCACATATTTGTAATTATACTTTCACTAGCGTGGCTCTTCTGGTTAATGTTCATCTCCCCCAGTCTACGGACTATCCCATGATGGCTGTGACCATGCCTTTTGTGAGTTTCCCACTCTATTCCCAGTGCCTAACGGTGAGCCTGTTACATGGAAGGCACGCAAGAATTTGTTGTTGCTATATTTGTTGTTGACTGAATCTGGTCATGAACTTAAATGTGAATTCTCCAGAGCACTGATAGGAAAGGGTGTGGGCGCGGATGCCCAGGACACTAGCACGGGGACAGGGCTGCAAGAAAGTAAGGTGCTGACCACAAGCAGCATCCTCCTTCCCCAGATGATCTGAGGCTGGTTCCTCTTTGCTACTCCAGCTCCCTCTCCTTTCCCGTCAGCTCGAGGCTTCCCTCCTTCCTCAGCCCAACCCCAGCACCGTCATTTATAGGGAACCTGGGAAAGAAGCGTTTGACCAAAGTAGAAGCGAGGCTAAAATGACACCCTGTGGGGCCTCCAGCGGCAAAAGGTATATATATTATCAGGGCAGCACCTTGGCACGCCCCTGCTTCTGTCACCCCCCCTTAGAAGGGGTCTGGTGGAGACTGTGCCAGAGGTGCACAGATGTGAAGCCATACCCCCAGGCTCCTCTGGTGCCCACCCTCAACTGCACTCCCAAGCTCAACGCTGCTGGTTCTGATGAGCTTTCCACAAGCATCCACGAGAGGTGCCTTCCTGCTCCCGGGCCCTGAAGGCCTCCACCTATCCAAGTCTAGCTAGGTCTCTGAGGGGAGGCTACTAGGGGCCAGCTTGCCCCGAGTCAGAGAGGGGCTATGAGAGGAGGGCCAGAGTAGGCCTCTCCTTCCTGAAGCTGGGTGACTCTGGGTTTCAGCCCAGGAAGAATAGAAAGTGTTCCTCACTGTTCCCACCGCAGCCAGCTCGTTCTGACCCATGAGCCCCGCTGGACTGGCAAGGTTCCCTTTCCCGCTCCCAACTAGAGAGCCCTACAGCTCTTCCCACAGGGCCACACCAATCCATTCTTTAAGGCCCTGCTGGAAGCCACAGCCAGAAAGAGACTCTCCTTTCCTAGTCTGCTTTGGCATCGCCTAAGCTCCGGACTTGCGGATCCAGGGAACAGCAAGCTCGAGGCCTTTCCCTCAAGGAGCAGAAGCCCCAGTGTGGCCTGCGGTGGCTCCGGTGGAACTGCTTGGTTCCCCGCCGGCCTTGGGATGCAGCTCTATCACTCTCAGCTCCCCGCAGCCCAGCCCGTGCCTCTGCTGCCTGCCTTCTGTGTCCTCTACAGTGCTTAGCGGGGTAGACATTCAATAAATCCGCAGTAGGCGCTAGATTACTAGCAGGCCCCTGGTCGATAAATGATGGATTGATTAACTGAAGTGCTTGGTCACTCAGTGCAGGGCCTGAGTTCATTCATTTCCCTGTGTACCTGGGGAAGGCGGAGTATATTGCCTTAAAACTGGGCAGAGGTTTTCTTATTTTTTTTTCTTTGTTTCTTTATTTTACTGCAACTGAGATGGTGGTCTTCAGCTTGTCTGAGGATTCATGACTCTGAGATTTGGATACAAATCATAACTGCTGGTAATTCCCAATGCCACCTTTTTGACTTTATCTCCCTGTTTCTTCCTCTTTTTCTCAGACAGGACAGCAGTGTCCCCAGCTACCCTCAACCTGTGAGCCATTTACCCCCTGGTGACACAGTGTGACAGGCTGGGCAAAAACGAGGAAAGAGAAGAAGAGGACTTATTGGTTTAGTCACAAACTTTGAGTCAATGCACTATTAGATCGATAGGGCTATTCTGTAATGTAGATATTCGAGTAAGCTTATTAGAGAAATACGTCATAGAATTCAGCAAGCCCCAGTTCACTGGGGGCTCAGTTGCACCAAACCGGTAATGCAATTTTCTGAACAGGCTAGGAAGAGAGCTAAGTATCACTGTGAATTCAGGCTAGCCTGGGGACTTTTAGACTTTGTGGAGAATGGATTGGTAATTGGCTTAGGCCTTCCTTTAAAAAGTTCCTCCAGCTTCCACTAAACCCTTCTCCCTAAAGTCTCCAGAACAGTACCTGAACCAACAAGCAGATAGATACAAAAGGAAGAAGAACTTCTGACACCTGTTTTGGGGCCCCTCCAGATGCATCAGGCTGACTCTTTAGCACCGTACCATCAGGTGATAGCAGGAGATGCCACCCACCCCCCAAAAAACACCCCAAACCACACTAAGCCCACAGCAGCTCACCTGCCTGGTTACATTTGCTGCTGAGTGTGGGGGCTCAAGAGGGAATCACCTTCACAGCCTGGCACTTGGCTCTGAGCAGATACTGGCCTGACACTAGGGAGAGCAGGCTGTTCCTCTGGAAGTGTAGTGAGCTCTACTTAGACCCCCATCAGGCTTCTGAATGCCTGGCCCCAGGGAAGCCTGCCACTGAGCAAGCAGAAGCTTGATGCCTCAGTAACCTGGCTCTGTTACATAAGGCACTATGCGAGATATGAGTCAGGGACCTCAGGCTGGCCCAGGCCCAGCCTAGTCTGGGAGTGAGGCTAAAAGGGAGGTGTGTGTGTGTGTGTGTGTGTGTGTGTGTGTGTGTGTGTGTGTGGTGTAAGCCAGGAAGGAGCCGCTGGAACCACTTCCCTTCCTCTCACTTCTCACCCCCTTCTTCCTCAGGGATAGCTGTAGCCAATCACTGGCCTAGAAAGCTCAGAGCGGGAATCCTGGCCAGACCCTAAGCTGCGAGCAGCTGCTCTCCATCTCCCCTGAAGAGAAGACAAGAGGAAGTAGGTTGAATACCCAAGGCTGTTTCGTGAGTAAATTCTTCCTTCGAGGAAGGATGGGGAAGGTCCCTGTGGGGCTTTGTCCACAGGCAGGGGCCTGATTTCAGGCTGGGTCTATTTGAGGAAAGTGGCTCCCAGGGGAGGAAGGCTGATAGCGTGCCTGGGGCATCACTGACCAAGCATGCTTCTTGCTCTTGTTTCCCCCTGGGCTAGTGTCTGCACATTGGGAAGCTTCCTAGTCAGTCTCCATGCTGGCTGGGATCTCACACCTCTTAAACTATTTCCAAAAGGGCAGTAGCTACTTTGGGGCAGGGATTTCCAGCTAGAAGGTACAAGTGAATTAGACTTGTCTGTAGAGAAGATTCCCTCCTGCCTGGATTAGCATTTGAAAAAGTTTGTTTTCTATTCTCCAGGACCCCATCTTATCACCGCTCTGACTCCTTCGCTAAGCTGGATTTCGGTATGGTACATGGTAGCTTCCATAAGCCATTTCCCTGCCCTGACTCCTCATCATAACTGCTTTGAGGCTGGGATCTATCCTTCAGGCCTTCACAGAGATCCCATTAGCCCACAGGGTCCTGCTCTGCCAAAGCTGCGGCCCCACAGCGAAGCCCTAACCCTTGTCCCATTACTGCAAGCCTTGGGACAGTACATGTCCTGGGCCATTATTGCCTTCTTCATCTAAAAGGGAAATTTCATCTTTTTTGACCCCTTGTGGTCAAGGAATGCTCTCCCTTGAGTGCACTGAGCACACAGATGCCCCACCAAATGGGTCCAAGCTTCGGGTCCAGGCAGCACATTGGCTTCTCCAGGGGTAGAGAGACTATTGCATGACACCAACCAATTTGTTATGTAAACCCAGCCAGCCATGGCAGATTATGGCTTTGTAGTTATCTTGAGGGATGCCTTACATAAGAGGAGAAAGTTCAGGTAGGAGCAGAATCGTGATGAGCAAACACCATGCAATGGCCACCACCAGGTGCAGACATGGCCGACCTTATTCCTCTCAATCAGCCCACAAGGTGTGGGCAATGCTCTGCTGGGCTCCATCACTCAGGGGACCTGGAGACCCTGCAGCCATGGCCAGACACATGCATCTCCATTTTCCCAGACTTCCTGGCCTTCAGGACCTGTTATGGAAAGGATCCAAAGCTCTAGCTGGAATTGAAAGCTTGTTAGCTTATCTGGAAGTGCAAATATAAGCAGGATTGTTAACCTTCTCTTCAGGCTGGGAGGGAAAATAAGGTCATCCTGGAAAGAGTTATTTTCTGAGGTGTGGGCTCACATGGGTCCATTCCTGACAAACCAGAGGTGGAGAAGGTGAAATCTGTGTTCTGTTCTTGCCACCTTTCTTGAAGAGCACGAGCATTCCATCTAGACCTCTCAAGCTCCATGCTGGCCAGAGCTCCACACTGCAGCAGGCCTTTCAAGAACTCCGGCCCCGTCTCTCTGCTTCTCTTCTCCAAACTTGGCTTTCCCATGTTCCATTCCCATAGAACCCTACTCCCAGTGAACTGTCGCCCCAAGGAAAATTCTGATAAACTAATCCACACATAGTAGGTAATGACAAGCAAAGCCGTTACATGTTACTCTTTTAAAAAGGAAACCCTCAGGTAGTAAACCCCCGTAGACCCTGGCCATTCATTAGAGAGACACGCTCAAAACTTTTGCCAGTTCCTAATTCATGAGCATCCTGAAATCACATCATTTCTCTCATATGACTTCTACTATTTCTGTTGTTTGTTAAATTTCTTAGCTTTCTTTTCATTGTGATCACTAGCACTAGCAGTTGACTCAGGGAGGGGGTGTTCTCCCCAAAGAAGTAGACATTCACTCACTTCATGGGCATTACTACACTTGAATGGATTGACTAAGAGTAGAGGACCAAAAAACTGAGTTGAAAAGTAGGTGCTGGGCAACTCCACTCCTAGGTAGAGACCGAAAAGAATTGAAAGAAGGGACTCAAAAATATATGTGTATACCAATGTCCAAAGCAGCGTTCTTCACCAGAACCAACAGGTGGAAAGAACCCAAGTGTCCGTGGACAGATGAATGGATTAAACAAAATGTGGTGTATCCACACAATGGAATATGATTCAGTCATAAAAAGCAGTGAAGTACTGATACATGGATGGACCTTGAAAACATTACGCTAAGTGAACGAAGCCAGACACAAAAGGCCACATATTGTATGATTCCACTTATACGAAATATCTAGAATAGGCAAATTCGTAGAGACAGAAAGTAGAATAGAGGTTACCAGGGACTGGGGGGGAGGGGAGAATAGGGAGTTATTTAATAGGTACAGAGTTTCTGTTTGGGATGATGACAAAGTTCTGGAAATGGATAATGGTGATGACTGCACCACTGTGAATATACCTAATGCTACTGAATTGTACGCTTAAAAATGGTTAAAATGACAAATTTTATGTTATATATATTTTGCTGGTATATATGTACATACTAATATATATATATATATATATATATACTTTATATACATATATAAGACACACACATATGTAATATATATAGTAGCTGCTAGTAGAGCAGTAGGGTCGGTCACTACCCAAAGCCTCTTAGCACATGGAATTCACATCTGTGCCTCAGCAAAAAGGTGATTTCTTACATATTGAGGTTCTCATGAGGTATACAAACCATAAATGTTAAGTTTGCAAATGCATTTGTGTTTTTAACAGAGAATGTGCCTTAATCCAAGAGTGCCTATTCTTTGTCAGACCACTAGGCACTCAGGAATTAGTTATTTTGAATTAACTTGGGCTAGGGAAGGACTTTCAAAGTTTGATGCCAAAAGCAAAAATCACGAAGGCAAAGAATGACAGACTTAACCACACGGAAACCCAAAACCTCTCTACAGCAAAGTACGCCATCCTCAAAATCAAATGGCAAATTAGTTGACAAAGGGTTGCAATCTCTAATTCAGGATTTCTTATGGTGTGGTCCAAGTACCACTGCGCTATGGGATAGGAGTTTTAGATGGTACAAGGACAGAAAACTGATCTTAGAATATGAACTTAGGCACTACAGCAGGCAGGCAGGAGAGTTTTGTCCCTCAAATCACACCATGTAAGTGGCTACGTCCTCAGAAATCAGGTCCAGGAATATACATTTATGAAGTCATTAGTCTGAAGATTCAGAGAAGCACACATAATTTTTATGCAATTTTCTGTCAGAAGCCTGATCTCTGAATCTACATCTTTCCCTTTACTGTTATATATACGTCAACAGGGAAGGTTAAATGAATTAGCACACATAAAACAATTAAAAATCTTTGCTATTATTATTTTCTGAGCATCTAAGTGTGGGGACCAGTTGTTGCCAGCTCAGAAGCTTAAAGGTAGACTCCTGGGGCTCTCCGAGCTGGAAGGGAACTCAGATTCAGAGCAGCTCAGATCACATTGGCTGATGTGCTTGGGGGCCAAAGGCAGAATAGAGCTGATTAAGTAGTTTTGGATAAAATCTCAGAAATAAATTTAAGGTTACAACAACAATGACAACAACAGAGTATGGCAAAAGCTCCCATTCCAGCTTGCTACACCTTACTGATCGGAGAATTAAGGCCCCTCAAATTTCAACTTTGCAAGTTTTTTAATAGACTGTATTTCAATTGGAAATTTTAGCTCTTTGCCCGGCATATTACATCTGCCTCTTAAGTTTTCCAGTTTTAGAAGCATTTTCAAACGATACGGTATAGTCCCCTAATAATAGGGTGACCAACCATCCCAGTTTCCCTGGGACTGTCCCAGTTTGACCATTGAAACTCCTGTGTTGGTTGAAAGTCCTGGGATGGTTGGTCCCCTGACCTAATAAGGACATTTTAACCATTTGGTTAGTTTCTGGGATAATATTTACCTCTGCTTAACAATTCTTTCTTCATAGACAATTCTTTAGTGTCTTTCTGACCTTAGGTGGAGTCTTGGCTCTGCTCTTCATTGTAAGGCATCGGGCAAGTTATTCAATTTTCCCGAGCTTCAGTTTCTTTCATTAAAAAATGAAGAACGGTGATAACAGTACCCATTTCATTGGGTTGGTGTAACTATTAAATGACATTATGCAGCTATACTGCTTAGTACATGCTGTAAACACTCAATAGATGTTAGCTATTAATCTATTATAGTTATTAGTTACTTAACACAAGATTGAAGGGATGGTGTGTAAAACACATCATCTCCCCCCCCACCCCAGTAGTTTAGAGGCACCATGTACATACCAACGAGCTACATGGCCATTACCACTGATTCACATGTATATACACAGCACTGTTCATCAGGACTTCTACCAAGCTATTAGAATTACTGCATGTGGTTCATACCGAAAAAAAAATCACATTTAAACCTTAATAAGAATTTTCCAAGACTAAAGTTGTAAAATCTTTACAGAGGACCACACCAACAATTAAGCAGTCATCTAGCCAAAAAAAACCTTTACTGAGTACTGGGTGTATAACTAAAAGCCAAGGGAAAGCCAAGTAAGTGGAAAACACGCCCTACCCTCAAATTGCTTACACTCTTGTGTTCCAAGGAAACCAAGAGCTAAGCTGGGAGCCAGGGACAGGTCAAAGCAGACAAACCAGAGAGAAATCAAGAACTTGCCCCACCCTTTCTCCCAAGAATATAGGAGCCCTTGCAGCAGGGGAGTGGGCTGCAGGAGGAGGGGCAGGAAGAGTCGCTTCTCCAGAAGAGACAGCTTTGAAGGTAGACAAATTAGAAGAAAAAGACACCCAGGCAGGAATCTGAAATATCAAATCATTAAATGGAACAGAAGGAAGAATGATGGCTGTGGTATGAAGATAGAAAACCAGGGAATAAATGAAGTAAGAAGAGGAAATTTTCACTCGGGAGAAGACTGTCCAGCTCAGATTTTGGAGAAACCCTGTGACCAGTAATAATGGTCTCCTACTTTGCTAATGAGCATGTCATTCTAGGCAAAACCTCAACCAAACTGAGAATCTCCAATCTCGAAGGTCCCAGTTGTCAAGGCAAATGAGAGAATGCTTTGTCCTGCTATTGTCCCGCTAGAACCGTTAAGGCTGTTACCACAGGACCCTGTCACTCCCCAGCCTCATGGAAGCCTGAGGGCTTGAGATGCTCCCTCCACCAATGCTCTCAGCCCCCCACCCAACCTGGTAGCATTTCCAGGCTTTGCCAAGAACCGAACGTCAACAAGCAAGTGTCAGTGGAGTAGGTGACAAGGAGGTCTTGCCACTCAAGAAACCCAGACCACCAGAAAGCCTCCCAAGGTGTGGCACAAGCGAACACTTCGATTTCAGGCTTTCAGTCTCACCCCTCACTCGCTTAGGTCTGACCCTCCCAGGCCTCCAACCTAGGAACCAGAGCCGAGGAAGCGTCCCCTCTTCTGTGTCATCAAGCCACTTCGGAGCCGTTTCTCTCCCAGCTGAAAGAGTGCAAGTGCTACAGGCGCGCTTTCCAGGTGTCTTGCCACCCCTCCCCCGCTGCCTATGAGCCCAGATCCCAGCAGATTGTTAGGAGCCTGTTAGGGCTTTCGCTCGGCAGGGTTGCAGCTGCTGTGGTCTGAATACGCTTGTAGTAATCTTTCACCAGAAATGAAGATTCCCTCGAAACCTTTTCCATACACAGTGTGGTTTCTTGGAGACAATGAGATAAATTGATGCGTAAAGTAAAATAATAGGTGAGAAAGGGCTTCGATGGCATGGAAAATGCCTGAAAATACAACCTGTTATAATAATGCTAATTAAGTCACTTGTCCCCTCCTGGAACTTCTGGGGCTGAGGACGCAAACCTGGGCTGAGCACTAAGTGAGGGTAGTTCTTGCCTAGCTCAATGGCTTTTAAACTTTCTTATTTGTGCCTCACTGAAAAGCCATTCAATTATTCAAGTATTCTGCGGGAGCTCAAAATTTCTTATTACCTTGTCTGAGCACATTACCTGCCCACAACCTGGCATCTCAGAACTAGAAGGAACCTTAGAGATCACAGAGGTCAGGCGGCTTGCTCAGGTTCACACAGGGAAGTAGAGCCATAACTTGTACTGCAACCCAGGTCTCCCACAGCGGGGTTTCTCTTTCTCTTACATAACCTGTGATGTTGAGAAAGAAGAAAATCCACCCGCTTGCACGCACGGACGCGCACACGCGTGCGCACACACACACACACACGCACCAGTGCCCTGTTCCTATGGCTCTAAGAACACCAAACACACCACTAGGTTTCCTGAAGTTGCCTCCCCTGCCTCAAAATTGCCTCAGTTGTCCCCCCAAGACCGGCTCTTACCAGAGTGTCTCATACTGGAGGACTGCAGCCACCTTTGGTCTTCCCATTGTGTTTCTATCCTTCCCTCTCTCTTCCTTGCCCTTCAGCAAGATTTCTAGAAAGCCTGACCCGCACTCCAACACACGCCTGCTATGACATGGATCATCCACCCTCCTGTCCTTAGGATGCTCTTTGGGGCTGCATTTAACCGTCATTGGAAACTGAAGGCTGTGATCCATGGAGGCGGTGCGGGGTCCCGCCTCATCCGGAGTTTCAAGAAATTCTCACAGGTCTCTAATTTTGCCTATCCCCCCCGCTCTCCCCGACACCAGCAGCAGCTTAATTTGTCTCAACGTTTTGCTTGCCCTCATCCTCAGTCAGGGCCACTCAGTAATTTTAAAGCCCTTGCCGTTTCCATCTGAGTTTGCATATTTGGAAATGGGCTTTTTAATGAGGGTGGGACTCAGATCCCAAGAGCTACACCCAAACCATCTAGGACTCTGTCCACCTTCTGGGCTCCAGCATCTCCCTAGGAAAGACTCTGCAGGCACCTTTCAAAACAGGGCTCCCACCTGCCAGGCTTCCCCTCAGCCGTACAGGAATCCAGGTAGCCTCAGGGTCCGGTCGTGGCAGCCCGGGAGCCCGACAGCCGCCCCCCCCCCCGTGCCCCTTCTGGCCTTCCCGTTGCCCCTTTCTGTCAGAGGGGCGGGTCCAGCCGAGGCGGCTGCGAGCCGGGCCCGTGTGCCCACCCGCGTGCCCTGCCACCCACCTGTGGAAGAAGAGCAGGATGGAGAGCATGGTCTGGTCGATGTTGCGGTTGCAGATGCCCTCGTTGATCAGGTAGCAGGGGTCCCGCAGCACGGGCTCTAGCGAATCCTGCCGCATTATGCTGTTGAGCTTGTCGGTGTTGAGGTTCTCGAAGATCAGCTTCTCCTGCAGCTGCCGAAAGTTGCTCACGGTGGGGCTGCCCGGGTTGTTGTTGGCCCCGCTGCTGTCGCGCTGGAGCCCGCTGCGGTGGGCCAGGGCCAGGCAGCAGTTGCAGCAGTCGAGGCCGACAGGTGAGCGGCAGTCGGGCTTGGACTGGGCCATATTCTCCGCCTCGGGGGACGCCTGGCCCGCGAGGTCAGGGGCGGCCGGCAGGTGCGCGCCCGCCGGGCCGGCCTGAGGGGACTCCAGGGTGTCTGGGAAAGACAAGCTGTGAGGAGAAGAGTTGGAAATGAGCGCCGAGAGCCGGCCACCCTCGGCTCGGCCCCCTTCTGGCTGTGCCGCTCGGGGTGCGAATAGAAACAGCTGGACAAACAGCTCTGAGCGGATCCTTCGGGCTCACTTCCTCCTCTTCCTCCTCCTCTCCCCCACCCCCTCCTCTCCGGGCCGGGGCCGCCCCCCTGAGGTGCCACACGCGGCCCCAGAGCCGTCCCAAGTTTCCCAAGTGTAAGCGGGGGCCCGGGGCGGACCTGTGGTAGCAGGAAGGGCGGTTGGCGGGGTAGAGGGAGAGCCGGGGCGCGCCCTCGCTCCCTCCCTCACGGGTTCGCTCCCTCCCTCACGGGTTCCCTCCCTCCCTCCCCGGCTCGCGGACTTGCCAGAACTCGGGCTCCCCGGGGCTGCGCCGGCGGAGCGGTAGCGGGAGCCGAGCGCGAGTGAGCGAGTGAGCGAGCAAGCGAGCCGCGCGTCCGGTAGTCGGCGCGGGGCCGTGACAACATGCAAATGACCCCTGGGGGGCAGGCGGACCACGAGGGGCCGCGCTTACCCCCGCGTGCTCCTCAGAGCCGGCGCGGTCCTGCCCCGCCCCCAGCCCCGCCCCGACCCCCGCACTCTAACGGCTGCCCGCACCCTCGCCTGAGGCGCCGGGAGCCCGGCCCAGCTCTCCCTCCCTCAACGCGCTCCGCGGCGCCCAAGCTCGGGCTCTCTCGCCGCTTCTGGCGCATCTTCGGCCAGAAATCCCCGAGAGCAGCCGCTCGGGGCGGCCTCGCCACCCCGGTCTCGAGCTCGGCGGGCGGGCCAGTGTGTCTGGTCCCACCGCGGACGGGTGCCCCTACAGGAGAGACGCCGCCTTCGAGAAGCGGGGTGGCGGTGGTGGTGGCGGGGGGGAGGTGCAGGGAGAGCGGTGGCCCCTGAGGAGAGTCTGAGGGCGCCGGGCACGCCTCGGGAGGACCCAAGACGGGCCTGGAACAAAAGTCACAGAAGCACACTCAACTGCTCCTTGGTCTCTGTCCCTTTCTTTTCCCTTCACTCATCTTCCCCTTTCCTCCCACTTGCTCTCTCCTGTCTCCCCTGAGCCCCAGCGGAGGCGGTCTCTGAGCTCGCTCCGGGGAGTGCCAGCCCCTCAGCGGGCTTCCCGCCGCCCCTGTTCCCTCACTGTCTCAATCCCCCACCCCCCCAGCCTGCCTTCTCTTGGCCCTTCTCCCATTCTTTATCTCAGTTTTCCTCTTTATTTACTCCTCTCTGCTCTTTCCTTTCTTTCTCGTCCCCCCCTTTTTTTTTTTGAGGTACCCGGACCTTTCACTGCTGTGGCCTCTCCCGTTGAGGAGCACAGGCTCCGGACGCGCAGGCTCAGCGGCCATGGCTCACGGGCCCAGCCGCTCCGCGGTATGTGGGATCTTCCCGGACCGGGGCACGAACCCGTGTCCCCGGCATCGGCAGGCGGACTCTCAACCAACTGCGCCACCAGGGAAGCCCGCCCCCTTTTTTATTCTTTTTCTGGATTCCTTTTCTTTATTTCCTCATTCACCCCTTTCCTCCCCCATTCCTCTTTTTCTTGCCTTCGTTTCTTTCTTCCCCTTCCTTTCCCTCATTTTATTTCCCCCTCGCTTCCCTCACCTCTGCACCTCCTCTTTCTCCCTAGTTTTGTCCCATCCTCCCCTCTTCACTTAGTTTCCCCGATTTTTCCAAATTTCCTCTCCCCTCCCTTTTCCAATCCCCGCCTGCCGCCTTAGGTGATCTCTGTCCTTACCCTTTCAAGGTGGGCATGTAAATTGATACAGCCACTATGGAAAAAGTGATACATACCAATAAATTGATACATACCACTATGGTATGGAGGTTCCTTAAGAAACTAAAAATAGAACTACCTTATGACCCAGCAATCCCACTACTGGGCATATACCTTGAGAAAACCATAATTCAAAAAGAGTCATGGACCACAATGTTCATTGCAGCTCTATTTACAATAGCCAGGACATGGAAGCAACCTAAATGTCCATCGACAGATGAAGAGATAAACAAGATGTGGCACATATATACAATGGAATATTACTCAGCCATAAAAAACACAATTGCGTCATTTGTAGAGATGTGGATGGATCTAGAGACTGTCATACAGAGTGAAGTAAGTCAGAGAGAAAAGCAAATATCGTATATTAACGCATATATGTGGAACCTAGAAAAATGCTACAGATGAACCGGTTTGCAGTGCCGAAATAGAGACACAGATGCAGAGAACAAACGTATGGACACCGAGGGAGGAAAGTAGCAGGGAGGTGTTGGTGGGGGGGGGATAAATTGGTAGATTGGGATTGACATATATACACTAATATGTATAAAATGGATAACTAATAAGAACCTGCTGTATAAAAAATTTTTAAAAAGATTATAGGGCAATTGTGTCCAATAGAAATATGAAAATCACATATATAAATTTTAATTTTCATATAGCCATATTTTTAAAGTTAATTTTAATAATGTTTGAATAATGTAATTGAAAAACATCAATCTAATAGCCCTATATTAAACTCTAAATTTTGATAACAGAGAGAATATACTTTCTTTTCAGTTACTCAGAGAACTTTTACTAAAATTAAGTTATATAAGACTACAGAGAAAAGATCAAAAAATTCTAGAAAGTAGAGGAAGAATAGCATAGCGGTTAGCCTGTCTTGGGTAGATCCCACCTCCACCTTTGGCTAGCTGACCATGGGCAGTTTTCCCTTGAACTTCCTCTTTTCAAAATATCACCAATTAGAACAAGAACAGGCTATAATGCTCCAGCAATGTCCTGGTGGCCCCTGTGGCAGCTAACAGTCAATTAATGCTTCAGTTGCATGGAGGTCTCTTAAGAGGGAAGGTGGAGGGCAGGGGTAGAAGCCAGGATGGCCACGGTAGCTGGGAGCTTTGCAGAGGTTGGTGGGAGAGGCGGGGGAGGGGAGGAGGTAGGTGGCTCCAGGCAGCAGCTATTCACCAACCGTTATGGATGTATCTCAATATTTTAACAACTGGTGCAGCTTTATTATAACAATGTAACTGAATAACTAAAAAAAAAAAAAAAGAGGTGCAGAGATTGGATGTTCATGGGCACTGGGGTGGGGAGGGGGAATCTCATGAAACTTTGACCTGAGGGTTCTTGACCCTGAGGAGAAGGTGTCTTTGGAGCTGAGCTGAGGTGAAAGGGCAGACTTGTGGGGAGCACGGCAGGCTGATGCCCTGGGTCAAACCCCACCTTTGTGAGATGTAGGGATGGGCTGGGTGGGTAAGTGGTAGGGTTCTGGGGTGTCTCAGAACTTGGAGACCTGGAATACTTTGAATGCATAGGATTCAATAACTATTGGTTCCTGAAAAATATTTAAAATATTCATGATGTTCAGTTTTCACTCAAAACTCAAATGGATTTCAGTTTCAGTCAGCACTCCCCAACCCCCTTCTTTCACAAGCCCATGGCCCTTGCAATAGAGCAGTATATACTGCCATCTAGTGTTCAAGACTTCGAACATTTCCTGCCTGAGTCAGGTCTTCCAGAGACACTGAATTCCACTAGTGGAATTCCACTTGCCTGCTAGTGGAATTCACACTGCACTGGTCCTGAGAGCCGGAGGAAAGAGGAGGTGGTTCCTGTACACTAAGAGGGCTTGATGGCCAGACTGACACCAGTTGGGGCAGAGCCACCCTCTTCTAGTGGCGCTCCACTTGCCTGAGTCTCTGTAGGCTTTCATAGATTTGACATTCCCTCTGTATGCCACGAGGATCACCCCCATGATTAGGAGCAAAGGGCAGCCAACAAACTCCTGTTTCCAAGGCTCTTGGGTCTTATATGGGGCCCAGCAACTTCCGGAAATGGAAGGAGGGCCATACTCTCTCTGCTGTAGGACCCAGAAAACCAAAATCAAGCTGTACCCCTGCTTCCTGACAGGATCCCAAGATAAGACGTGAAAGAGGCATTGGGAGGTCACTGACCAGTCCAGCAAAGCTGAGAGTATGCTGTGTTCTCACAGACTACTGAAGATTGTTTGTTCTCTCAAAACCCAATCCTTTAGATGCGTTAATTTCCCCTTTTCTTCTTCTTCGCTGTCTTTTTTTTTTTTAATGTTCTTGGGTAAAAGCCAGAGGAGGTAGTAGAATATGAAATTTCATGTGCATTGTGTGGACTTATAGCCTACTAAATTGTTTTTTAATTACAGTGTTTATGATTTTCCCTCTTGTTTATAATTATTTTATGTTAAACATTATAACAAAATATATTAGCTCCATAAATGTTTATTTAAGTTGTGTTTTGAGACTTGCTGGGACCTTTTGCTTCTACACTTGCCTGAGTCCTCTTATCTTTGTGCATAACCTTGGGATGAGGCCCTGGTGGAAGTATTTCCTTCTTGGCATTTGGCACCATTAAACTCCAGATTTTGTCCCCTTGACATTTCTCTTGTTGTAGTCTTTGCTCGCAAGTAGTATTGTTAATAATTCAGTACAGCTTTGCATACTATATCCAGGCTGATCAAGAGCAAATATAACTTAGAAAGAGGAAAATCTAGATAGCTCGGATATAGAGTTCAGAAAGCTGTTGTGTGTTTGCATACAAGTCCAGCTTGTACTGACATATAGCATAACTCCCCGGGAAGGCTGACTGGGCAGGGCCTCCTTGACTCCTCTCTGTGAAGCCTTGCTTTGCTCACATATACTGTGTTGGATGGAGAGACTCCAAGTAGCAAAACGTTCTCACATAAACCCAACAAGCAGAAGGGGTCCCCACTTGCAGACAGAGCTGTTGGCTTTCTGGGTGGAGCAGAAAGGGGAGAAAAGGGACACCTTCTTCTCAGATGGAGTCATCAACAGTCACATACTCTCCACTTGCCCTGTGCCAAGGATGGGGTTAGTGAGGTTTCAGAGGTAGATAAGACACAGCCCAAGCCCCCAAAGAACTCATGGTCTAGTTGGCAAAACAGATACGTAAACAGACAAATACAGCACAAACGGGAAGTGACGATGGAGGCCTGGTGTGTGTGGGGGGAGCACTGCTGGGGGAGTGTGAAGGAGGGGTCAGCTCTGGAAGGAGAGAAGGGCAATCTACATGGAAAGAGGAGAGAACAGAGGCCTGGAGGTGACAGCAGGGTGTATGTTGGGGGCTGCGTGTGGATTACAAAGAAAGTCGGTGTTACTGGAAAGTAAGATGTGAGAGATGGAACAATGAGAGTCAAGGCTAGAAAGGGATTTCAGGACCAGGTCTCAGGGGACCTTGTGTGAAGCATTAAGGAAATCCTCCTGCTTCACAAGTTTGCCATACATTTAACAATTATTAAGAAAAGGAATAGATATTACTTATTGAGGTCATGCTATGTGCTGGGCACTTTACATATATCATCTCATTTAATCCCCACAACAATCCTATGAAGTAGGTACTGTGATTCCAGTGATGAGCTGGGCTTGGGAAAGTTAAAGAAGCTCTCATGTCACATAAGTAGTAAGTGGTGGCATTTGAATTTGAACCTACCCCTTTCCAACTTCAAAGCTTATGCCTTTTACCATTAGGTGACTTTTTAGTGATGGTTTATTATACATTTACAAAGTATAACATCTGTTTTAAGAAGATTGCATACTGCAAAAAAGTGCAATCAATGATTTATTAACAAATATATATATAACCACAATCTTATTTTTTTAATTTTTCAAAAATTTTATACAATTTAAAAAGTTACTTTCCATTTACAGTTATTACAAAATATTGCTATATTCCCTGTGTTGTACAGTACATCCTTGAGCCTATCTTACACCTAGTAGTTTGTACTTCACACCCCCCACCCCTATATTGCCCCTTCCCCTCACTGGTAACCACTAGTTTGTTCTCTATATCTGTGAGTCTGCTTCTTTTCTGTTATATTCACTAGTTTGTCATATTTTTTAGATTCCACAAATAAGTGATATCAAACAGTGTTTGTCTTTCTTTGTCTGACTTATTTCACTTAGCGTAATGCCCTCCAAGTCCAACCATGTTGCTGCAAATAGCAAAATTTCGTTCTTTTTAATGGCTGAGTAGTATTCCATTGTGTGTGTGTGCGTGTGTGTGTATACACATATATACACACATACATATGTGTGTATATATGTATATATACCACATCTTCTTTATGCATTCATCTGTTGTTGGAGATTTAGTTTGCTTCCATATCTTGGCAATTGTAAATAATGCTGCTATGAACATTGGGGTGCATGTATCTTTTCGAATTAGTGTTTTTGTTTTTTTCAGATGTATACCCAGGAGTGAAATTGCTGAATCATACGGTATCTATTTTTAGTTTTTTGAGAAACCTCCATACTGTTCTCCACAGCGACTGCACCAATTTACATTCCCACGAACAGTGTACAAGGGTTTCCTTTTCTCCACATCCTCGTCAACATTGGTAATTTGTGTTCTTTTTGTTGACAGCCATTCTGACAGGTGTGAGGTGATGTCTCATCATAGTTTTGATTTGCATTTCCCTGATGATTAGCGATGTTTAACATCTTTTCATGTACCTGTTGGCCATTTCCATTTCCTCTTTGGAAAAATGTCTCTACAGGTCTTCTGCCCTGACCAATATATTTAAAGACTTTTGTTTGTACTGTGGAGAGCCAGGAAGGAAATTGATAAGTCTGGTATAATAATTAATATTATAGTAGCTGATGGACTTCCCTGGTGGTGCAGTGGTTAAGAATCCGCCTGTCAGTGCAGGGGACACAGGTTTGATCCCTGGTCCGGGAAGATCCCACGTGCCACAGAGCAACTGGGCCCGTGCGCCACAGCTACTGAGCCTGCGCTTTTGAGCCCGCAAGCCACAGCTAATGAGCCCATGTGCCACAACTACTGAAGTCTGCGCACCTAGAGCCGGTGCTCCACAACAGGAGAAGCCACCACAATAAGAGGCCCACGCACTGCAACGAAACTAGAGAAAGCCAGTGCACAGCAATGAAGACCCAGTGCAGCCAAAAATAAATAAATAAATATTTTAAAAATATTATAATAGTTGAATTTTTTATTACTACCATGGGCCAGGCACTGTGCCAAGTGCTTTACATGGCATTATCCAATTTAATTATCACAACAACCCTGTGAGATACTATCATCATCTCCACTTAAAAGATGAAGAAACCAAGGCACTGAGAGGTTATATAGAATATCTAGAGAATAGGAAGCTGCCGTCTAAGCACTTACAGTCTAATTAAGTTCAAGTCAAGGCATACAGTAGTTTTTAGATAAGTCCATTTCCCTACCATCAATATTTAATTTTGTTAAACTTTCTTAATGGGAGAAAGCAGAGTATCTTTCCTGAAACTTTCACAATTGTTCACAGATTTGTAGACTGCTATAGTTGGTAAGGGTTTAAAACCTTCTAGATCAGGGCTTCTATTTTTTTTTGATGATTAGAAGATAAGGTTATATCTTTATTTAGTTGATCTGGACTTATAGTTAAACCATTTAAGAATTGTCCCGTGAAGGATTAAATCAATTTACATTGGGAAGAACCAATTATACAGATAAAAAAACAAATGATCTCAGTATCATGCATGCAATCTCTGAAAGAATCAGTTTTTTTTAAGAAAAAACATTATGAAATGGTAAGCAGTACACATTCAAAATATGTTTCTGTCAAGATTTTTTTTTTGGACTTACTATTTTTTAATGTAATTTTTTTTCATTTAAAATTTCTTTGGAAGCACAAAGAATAAATATAAACATAATATACAATATACGTATATAATATGTAAGTATAATATACATAAAATAAGAGGAAATAAATTAACAATTATTTCACCTTCTAGAAAATTGTGTTGAGTTTTTTCCTATTTGTCTCTATGCATTTATACACGTATTTTGCATAATTATGGTTAGAACAAAGATCTAATTTGGTACACAGTTTTTCACTTAATATAAACAGTTTTATATAGTTTTATACAGTTCATAATTATAATTTTAAATGGCTACATAATATATTCTTTTATTTTGCATGTTCATATCAGCTTTATTATTTTCTACCTGCCAGCATCATTTACACAACTCTTTTTTTTTAAGTTCTTTTTTCTCACACACACACACACACACACTGTGTTTTATTTTTACAATAGATAAACTGACACCAAGCATTGTAAATGTATGACCACAACAAAAGCAACAATGATTGCAATTACCAAACACGAAACACACTCATACTACGTCATAATATTGACATTCAGTCCAGTAATCCTCCACTGTAACCGCTCCTTTACTTTGCAGTGAAAATTGATTTGTATATTTTTTGCCTCTGAGTCCTTGTGGGATTTTTTTTTAATTCAAACAGAAAGTCACAAAAATTATAATCATCCTCATCAGTTCACTTAGTCCCATGTAATTAATTTTTTTTCATCTTAATCTTTGTTAGCACTTTTATGAATTCATCAGTTTTCCATTAGAGTTCTGAAAATGCTTATTCATTCAGTTCAGCGGTATAGTCAGTTACCAGAAACCTGTACTTGTCAGTCTTTTCCATGAATTCCTTGAAGATGAAACCCTTTTATAGGAACATCTTTGCAAAGGCAACAGAGTACACCCAGAACTGTCTGTAAATGACAAAAGACTTAAAAATGACCACGGTTAAAGATTTGATGAAAGTTCATAACAATGCAATTGACAAGGAAATTTAGTTATTTCTGAGATATACATTTTAAAGTAATAACTAGAATTATGACTTATAACATTATACCAGAACATATAAGATTTTTAGAAATTTCATGTAATGTCTGAAACATTTATATTAACATATTTCCATACAAATAATCCAAAGAAAGTTTAGTATTAGTTGGTTTTTTTGTTTGTTTGTTTTTTTATACTGCAGGTTCTTATTAGTCATCAATTTTATACACATCAGTGTATACATGTCAATCCTAATCGTCCAATTCAGCATACCACCATCCCCACCCCACCGTGGTTTTCCCCCTTTGGTGTCCATACATTGGTTCTCTACATCTGTGTCTCAACCTCTGCCCTGCAAACTGGTTCATCTGTACCATTTTTCTAGGTTCCACATACATGCATTAATATACGATATTTGTTTTTCTCTTTCTGACCTACTTCACTTTGTATGACAGTCTCTAGATCCATCCACGTCTCAACAAATGACTCAGTTTCGTTCCTTTTTATGGCTGAGTAATATTCCATTGTATATATGTACCACATCTTCTTTATCCATTCGTCTGTCGATGGGCATTTAGGTTGCTTCCATGACCTGGCTATTGTAAACAGTGCTGCAATGAACATTGGGGTGCACGTGTCTCTTTGAATTATGGTTTACTCTAGGTATATGCCCAGTAGTGGGATTGCTGGATCATATGGTAATTCTATTTTTAGTTTTTTAAGGAACCTCCATACTGTTCTCCACAGTGGCTGTATCAATTTACATTCCCATCAACAGTGCGAGAGGGTTCCCTTTTCTCCACACCCTCTCCAGCATTTGTTGTTTGTAGATTTTCTGATGATGCACATTCTAACTGGTGTGAGGTGATACCTCATTGTAGTTTTGATTTGTGTTTCTCTACTAATTAGCGATGTTGAGCAGCTTTTCATGTGCTTCTTGGCCATCTGTATGTCTTCTTTGGAGAAATGTCTATTTAGGTCTTCTGCCCATTTTTGGATTGGGTTGTTTGTTTCTTTAATATTGAGCTGCATGAGCTCTTTATATATTTTGGAGACTAATCCTTTGTCCGTTGATTCGTTTGCAAATATTTTCTCCCATTCTGAGGGTTGTCTTTTCGTCTTGTTTATGGTTTCCTTTGCTGTGCAAAACCTTTGAAGTTTCATTAGGTCCCATTTGTTTATTTTTGTTTTTATTTCCATTACTCTAGGAGGTGGATCAAAAAAGATCTTGCTGTGATTTATGTCAAAGAGTGTTCTTCCTATGTTTTCCTCTAAGAGTTTTATAGTGTCCGGTCTTACATTTAGGTCTCTAATCCATTTTGAGTTTATTTTTGTGTATGGTGTTAGGGAGTGTTCTAATTTCATTCTTTTACGTGTAGCTGTCCAGTTTTCCCAGCACCACTTATTGAAGAGCCTGTCTTTTCTCCATTGTATATCTTTGCCTCCTTTGTCATAGATTAGTTGACCATAGGTGCGTGGGTTTATCTCTGGGCTTTCTATCTTGTTCCATTGTAGATCAGGGCTTCTCAACCTTTTTTGTGCCAAGGATCCCTTTGACAATATAATAAAGCCCATGGATGTCTTCTCAGAACAATGTTTTTAGATACACAGAACACAATACGTAGGATTACAAAGGAAGTAAATTATATTGAAATGTACTTATAAAAATACTAAAAATGGAAAACTGTCATATAGTTATGTAAGTGCTTGTTATTAATGTAAGTAGCAAGATATGGATGCAGCTCTGATAACCACGGTAACTTCAAAGTAATGATGAGTGTAACAATATTTAAAGACATCTGTAATAATAGTAATGTGACATAAAACTGTGATTTCTACTGATGACAAAGTCACAGGTACTGCTAATACTACTGCGATCTATTCTCTGCATTTATAATGGAAGGAAATCTAAATTTCAGTTAGAGGTTGGTGAAAATACAGATGTAATATTTTTCCCTTGAAGTTCATTTATCCCCTGATTTTTTAAGAGTTCCTGTTCTAGACCAAGCACCTTATAATATTAATAACAACAGCTAACATGAATGAGCCTTTACTATATGCAAGGCACGGTGCTAAGGGCTTTACAACCATTTTCCATTTATTGCTCCTAGCAAGCCTATGAGGTAGCCTTGTTTTACAGCTCTCCAAGAGATGGAATTAATTTTCCAAGGTTACACAGCTGGCAAGTGGAAGAGAACGACAGAGATTTATTTTCTCACAGTTCTGGAAACTAGAAGTCTGAAATCAAGGTGTTGGCAGGGTTCTTCCGAGGCCTCTCTCTTTGCCTTGTAGATGGTTATCTTCTCCCCTGGTCTTCACGTGGTCATCCCTCTGTACATGTCTATATCCAAACATCCTCCTTTTATAAGGATACCAGTCATATTGAATTAGACCTCACCATAATGACCTTGTTTTAACTTAATTACCTCTTTAAAGATCCCATCTCCAAATATAGTCACATTCTGAGGTATAGGGGGGATTAGGATTTCAACATATGGATTTTGAGGAGGAATATAATATCACCCACAACAGATCCCAGTTATAAGGATTCAGATTCAGTAGGTCTGGGGTGTGGACCAGGGATCTATAATTTTAAAAGGTCCCCAGGTGATTCTTATAGACGGCCAGGGTTGGGTTCCCAGCCACAGATTTTTCTTAACACAGTGCTTGGACATGGTAGATGCTCCATAAATATTTGTTGATTGACCAAGAGGTGATGCCTGAACTGATCCTTGAAGGATGAACTGGGAAGGCTGAGCCCATTTTCTAGTGCCGAGTTGAGGTACTAGATATACAATACTTAGTGCCTAGCACATAGTGAGAGCTCAATAAATGTTATATATTATTTTACCTGACCCTTTCAAACAAACTTGAAAGACAACCTGTGTTTGCACTGAGGCATAAATGAGATGATGCATGTAAAGTACTTAAGATAGTACCTGGTACATAATAAGTGCACAGGAAAAGGTGGCAGTGGATAGTGTTGGTGGTGGTGGTTTTATTATTTTTAGGTTTTACTGGACCGAGATGGAATCGTCTATCTCTGATCTTCTGTGTTATATGACTCTGCAGTTTGTCCTGTTACATTATTTCATATATAGTGTCTCCAAGCGTGCTTCTATTTGAGATTTCCCTTATAACAAGCACTGGCCCAGCCACCACTACCACCATCACCAGTCATGTGGTGTGTTCATGTTGTAATCTCCAAAAGTGTATAGAAAATAGAGGAGCTGATGGTAGAAGAAATGGATCAGAACTCTGGTTGCCTTGGAAGATATTTTTGTGTAGTAAAGGGGTAGTCTCTTGTTTTCTGATCAGTACAGCCCCTGAAAATAGCTGGTAGAAGTGAATCAAAAGCTTTCCCCCTCTTTCTTGGGCACTTTCACTATCTGGTAGAGTGTACGTAGGCCACAGGTATGGTCCTCAGTCCAACCCAGTCTCCCCACAAGAGCCAGCTCTTCCTTCCCCACTAGCAGCTGATGATCAGTTTTCCCCCAGTTTCCCTAGCTAGTGCAAAACTCTTAGTGTTCTCGCAGAGCTTCATGGATATTGTAATGGGCATTCGTAAATGGTGGGTATCAGACTTTGCTAGCTTGCAGCCCTATTAACCCAGAGTTCCCCTGGATATAATCAATTTTCTTGCTAAGGACTTCAGTGAGAAGGCACAAAAGTCCTTTGTTTTTTCCATGGTCCTTTGTTATTAGCTTTCCACCTCTCTCCATCCTGGGAATCCTGTTTTCACCAGTCATCTCATTTTACCCAAAACAGTAGTCTTCTCCCTCTTTGTAAGGAAAAACTGTGTTGTACTTTCCTGAAGCTTGGATCTCCTCTTGAAAGAAGGAGGTAAGGGCAGAAGGAGCCAAGTAAACCTGGGGGGTGGTTGTCAGGGTGTGGGTTGAGAAGGATGGAGGTTGGGGATGCTGTTTTCTGTCTTCTTCTCTGAACTGAGAATCAAGGCCAATTATAGAGAGCAATGCAGGAGGAGGGTAACCATCTCGCAGAGATAACTTGTAAGGCCTCTATATTGTTTGTAGATCTGAAGCTGCTGATTAGGGGCCCCTGACCTAATATAGTAGAAAAATGGTTCGTGTTGTTCTTGCTGCTGTTTTTAATATCCTTCCTGAGGTGTATCTCCCTTCCTGTATTAGCTTTCTAAACCTTGATACTGTGCCCTCAGATTGATCTATTTACCCTACTTCCCGTTCCTTGGAGCTTTCTCATTTACCATTCAGCCACCTCTAGAATTCTGGAGTCGGTTTATCTAGCCCTTTGTCACCATTCCATATGTTGACATACAGGCAGCCTCCAACATGTACATAGGCTGAGATCTCAAAGTTCACTCTGAAGTTAATCGTTTGGAAGGTGACGTGCGTTTTTCCATAGGAGAAAAAAATTGTTAATACATGGTAGTTACATTTCCAGGCCAGCCCACAAAAGATATTTTTTAGCTTTAATGTACTAGAACAGTGGGCCATTTGCGATGAAAAAGTAGAAAATCTTCGTAATTCAGCAAAAACAAGAAGATAGTCCAAGGGAGTAAGAAATGCTTTAGCCTGACTCTGCTGGCTGGCGCTGGAATCAAGGAGGTTGAATTGGATGAGGAAAATGGGGCTTTCATGGAGGCTCTCAAGGGGACTTTGGAAGGCTACACTAGTTCTTTGTTATTTCTAACTTCACTTTGAAATGGATCGCTTTCAATAATAATGAGTACTATATACTGAGCACCTACTCTGTGTCAGGCCCTATGCTAGACAGTTTACATACTTTCTCTTCATTTCAACCTCACAAAAGCACTATGAGGCAAATACTATAATGACCTTTATTTTACAGATGAGGGAACTGAAGCTCAGAAAGGTTTATAAGCTTGGTGAAGGTTATTCACACAGTACAATGGGAAACCAAGTCTGTGGTTTCCCACTCCCCAAACTCATGCTTTACGGCATGTTACCTGGCTACTCTTTTCTTTTCCTTATCTGGGCATATCATGAGCACTACTTTTAGGGCTCTCAGCCATAATTAGAGTTGTTTGTTAGCTTACAATGTAAACAAGAATCAGAGAAATCAAGAGAGGTGGAGGGAAGGAGAAAAGGAAGGAAGAAGGGAGAGAGAGTTTTGCTAGGCGAAAGTTCAGCTAAGAAACCAGGTATAGCAGTGCTTCTCAACCTGTACTGTGCGTTCAAATCACCCGATGCTGCTTCTGTTGCTCCACGGGCAACACTTTGAATTGCAAGGCCGTACAGTGCAAATGATAAACGAACAAACAAAACCCATTAAGCATCATTAATTTCTTGTTACTAATTTAATCGGGGTCAGCTTCTATACTGAACAGTCGCTTATTACACTCTTTTCTCCTGTGGGCTGTCCTAGGCCATCGTCTCTGCTTTGGGTCTGCCTGTCTGTTTCAGCTTATGCTCAACTGTTTTTTAAAATACAAGTGTTAAAGACATATGAGCATCTTCTACCACTCTGAGGCCTAAGCAGCCTCAATCAAGCATTACTTTCTCTTGGCACAAGCCAGATCTCTGGCCATGAGGTCCAGGCTTCAACAGCTGCTCTCAGCTTTCTCTGTCTTCCCAGGAACAGTCTTATAAAGGTGAGGCATGTAACACTGCTGTCCCAGCTCTTTCTAATTTCCTTTCTCAGAGCTACTGCCTTCATCTGGAGCAGGAAACAGCCTGGCTTTTTAAAGAGTCCAAATCTTTATTTCTTCCGCATAGTTGAAATAATACCAAGCATTAATTTAAGGCAGCCATTGAAAAGGTTCTTCGCAGAGTTCTCCTGCTAATTCCAGAAAGCCAGTAAAATTTGTTTCCTGGAAGGTTATTTGCTTTATCTTGCCACCTTCTCTCCTCCCTCCCCTTAGGATTTTGATTGTGATCATTTTGAGCCATTCTTCAAGTTTTTCTTCTATTTTTAGATGCTCTGACTCATTCTTCCCCACTAGCGAGAGTCAGGGAGAGCCTTCTATTCTAGCCAAGCTCTACTTTATGAAGTAGGAAATAGTCTCTCACAGTGTCTACAAATCAACTTGATGATCTGTGGCCTGCAACGACTCCATTGCTTTTCCATCTTCTTTAACAGTAGCCTTTCTAACTCCCTTTTCAGGTATGTATTCATCCAGCCTCCACTTTAATATACTAGGTAAGTTCACATTTCATCATTGGACACATGAAAAACTGTGCAGAAAAAGATTTGCAAGCTTCTCCTTGTAACTTCTATCCATTAATCTTACTTTTACCATATGGAGCAGAAATAACCCTTCAAATGTATCATGAGGCCAGTCATATCCTCCTTTAAAGGTTAACTATCTCTTTGCTAGACTAAACATGCCCAATTCCTAATCAATCCTCTCTAGTTTGTAAGTGTTCACTTTAAAATAAGGTGCCCAGGAATGGATGTACTGCTCCATGTTTGGTTTGACCAGAGCTGAGTACATTAGGACTGTTCCATCTTGTGATCTTCTAATGCGATTTTACTATTGTGTGGGCTTAAAAGAAGTCACTTCTTCACATTTATTGAGCACCTCCTTTGGGTCGGATACTTCACATCTACTAAGCAACTTCTCCACAGGTTCAGTGGCAGAAGTTCTCTGTTCTCTCTTACCCCGTGGAGCCAGGAAATGATATAGTTACCCTCTTCCAATCCTTCTTACTGTTATCTACAGCCCTCCAGGTCTCTCACTTACTGAGCACCTTGGTACCTCACTTATAGTCTCCCCAACTCTGGCCCTTAGAGATGCTCAGCTTTCTCCTATTCAAAAAAGAAACAAACATGGACGTAGAGATTATCATACTCAGTGAAGTGAGTCAGACAGAGAAAGACAAATATCATATGATATCACTTATATGTGGAATCTAAAAAAATGATACAAATGAACTCAGTTACAAAGCAGAAATAGACTCACAGACGTAGAAAACAAACTTATGGTTACCAAAGGGGAAAGGGAGGGGGGAGGGATAAACTAAGAGTTTGAGATTAACAGGTACAAGCTACTATATATAAAATAGATACACAGCAAGGTCCTACTGTATAGCACAGTATCACAGAATCACTTTGCTGTATAACTTTGCTGTATAATGTTGTGTAACACAACATTGTGAATCAACTATACTTCAATTTTAAACAAAGAGAAACAAACAAGCAGAACTCTCCTTCGACACTATCCCTAACTGGTGCTAACCCTATTTCTTTCCTCCCACTATCATAGAAGCTTTTCAAAAGAGTAGTCTACACTTATTGTCTCCTTTTCCTCACCTCCCATTCAAAAGCCAGCCCCGCCTCCCTCCACCCCCCAGTCTGGCTTTTCTGACCCCAGAACACCACTGTTAACTGCTCTTGTTAAGGAAACCAATGACATCCTGATTGCCAAATCCAACGAACAATTTTAAGTCTTTGTTTTACTGGACCTTTGTTTTACTGGACGTCTTTCTGCTGCATTTAACATCTCATTGTTGCTCCACGTCTGTCCTCATGCCTCTCTTTTTTTTTTTTTAACATCTTTATTGGGGTATAATTGCTTTACAATGGTGTGTTAGTTTCTGCTTTATAACAAAGTGAATCAGTTATACATATACATATGTTCCCATATCTCTTCCTTCTTGCGTCTCCCTCCCTCCCACCCTCCCTATCCCACCTCTCCAGGCGGTCACAAAGCACCAAGCCGATCTCCCTGTGCCATGCGGCTGCTTCCCACTAGCTATCTACCTTACGTTTGGTAGTGTATATATGTCCATGACTCTCTCTCGCCCTGTCACAGCTCACCCTTCCCCCTCCCCATATCCTCAAGTCCGTTCTCTAGTAGGTCTGTGTCTTTATTCCTGTCTTACCCCTAGGTTCTTCATGACATTTTTTTCCTTAAATTCCATATATATGTGTTAGCATACGGTATTTGTCTTTCTCTTTCTGACTTACTTCACTCTGTAGGACAGACTCTAGGTCTATCCACCTCATTACAAATAGCTCAATTTCGTTTCTTTTTATGGCTGGCTAATATTCCATTGTATATATGTGCCACATCTTCTTTATCCATTCATCCGATGATGGGCACTTAGGTTGTTTCCATCTCCGGGCTATTGTAAATAGAGCTGCAATGACTCTCTTGAAAGTGCCTACTCCTTGGCTTTGGTGATGCTGCTCCTCTCCTGATTCTCCTCATTCCTCTCTAGTTGCTCCTTTATATGCTTCTTTGTGGACTCTTCTTCTGCCACCCGTTAAGTGCTGGTGTTTCCCAGGATGTTTCTCATTCTACACCTTTCCCTTAGATCATCTCATCCATCCCTGTGGTTTTATCGACTGTGCTGTTGACTCCCTAATCTATATCTATGGCCCCAGACCTCTCTTGTAAGCTTCAAGCCTGAATACTCAATTGCAACTAAACATGTGGGACATATGTGCCACAGGTACCTCAACACCAAACTGTGTGTCACAAATTCATCTTCCTTTTCAAATCTGTTCCTCCTGCTCTACCTACCCCATAACTACCATTTTGGTGACTCAGAACCTATCCACAGTAGTCCAGGCCTGAATGTTGGGAGTCTTCCTAGACTCTTCATTCAACTAGTTACCAAGACCTGTTAAGTCTATCTTCTAAGTGTCTATCAGGTATGTCTTTTCCTTATATTACTACATTGTATTAGTCCAGAGTCCCCATCATCTCTTTTTTTTTTAAACTACTAAAATAGCTTCCCAAACAGTCTCCCTGACTCTGGGCCTACTCCCCTTTAATCTTTTCTCCATATTGGTACTAGAATGAGTTTTCTGTAACGCATATCAGATCACATCACTCCTCTGCTTCAAGCCCTAACATGGCTCTCCACTGCTTACTGGTAGAGTCCAAACTGTTCCACATGCCTTACAAGGTCTTTCACAACCTGACCCTGGCTACCCTTCTAGTCTTATCTTCTAGAATCCTTTCCTTATCTTCTTGCCCAAATGGTATCAAACTGAACACCCCACCATGCCTCCATGCCTTTGTACACACTGTTCTTTCTGCTTAGAATGACCCTTTGTTTTCCAGCCAAACCCTTATTCACCTTTCAGAATTGGACTTGATGTGTGTCTGGATAGATACACAAGAAACCAGTGGCAGTGATTTGCCTCTGCAGAGAACGGGGTGGCTAGGGCACAGTGTCAGAAGGCAGACTTGCTTTGCCCATCTTTTTGTATATCTTGTACCACAAATCTGAATCGGTTATTCAAAAAATAAATACAATGTGATCATTTTTTAACAGACTCAGGGATCATGTCCCCCTAGAAAGTCCCCCCCTCATATTCCTCCTCTGTAGTTTTCTGTCCCTTCTCTGTGCTACCTCTGGGCCTAGTATGTGCTCCTATAAGTAGAATAATCACATTGTGTTGGAATTTATCTTGTAAGTTGCCTGACTCCCCAGGTTGTGAGCTCCTTCAGGGTAGAGGATGCGTCTCATTCTTATTTCCCTAGAATCTAGAGTGCTCCAAGAATGTTTATTGAATAAATGAAGAAATGAGTGAATAAATGAATGAACTATGGGATTATAAAATTATAAAACAGGACTCTTAAGCCTGTGCTCTTTCCAGATCTCCCTCACTCTGTCCTTTTGCCCTGTGTTGAATCTAAAAAGTATTACTTCACATTTATCCCTAAGTACTATCCATCACCTTGTCAGTTTGGGTTCAATCATCCAAGACTGCCCAGATCTGTTCAAAGTCCCTCCTAACTCTGTGTCATCAGCAGATTTGATATGTACTTATTCTGGGTCACTAAATCACAGAATTGGAATAATTTGTCTAGTACCTGCTGTTTATTGAACACCTACAGTGTGTTAAGCACTGTGCAAGGTGTTTTCCCCTATGACCTTGTCACAGCATTTGCTTCAAGGTACGTGTTTTTATCTCCGGTTTACAGATGAGGAGATTGAAATCAGTGTGGTTAAGTACTTTGCCTAGGGTCACGTTGCTAATAAGTGGTAAAGCTGAGATTTGAACTGAGGTCTTTTTTTTTTTTTTTTTTGCGGTACGCGGGCCTCTCACTGTTGTGGCCTCTCCCGTTGCGGAGCACAGGCTCCGGACGCGCAGGCTCAGCAGCCATGGCTCACGGGCCCAGCCGCTCCGCGGCACGTGGGATCCTCCCGGACCGGGGCACGAACCCGCGTCCCTCGCATCGGCAGGCGGACTCTCAACCACTGCGCCACCAGGGAAGCCCTGAACTGAGGTCTTTTGACTTCAAAATTTATACTTGCTTCATAACACTACACTGGTTAAAAGGGGTGTCTACATTGCCCGACTACCGGGCAAGGGGTTCTCCAAGGTTGGCTTGAACTCCTCGGTGCCTAGTGTTCATTGCTCCCCAAGGCAGCCCATTCCAACTTTGGACTGCTCTGACCATTTCAAAAGCTCTTATTTGTAGGAAGCCAAAATTATAAATGAGCTGAACAAGACACAGCCAAGAATAGAGCTTTTTGGCTCACTCCTAGAACTTCCCTTCTAGTCTGACACCAAATCATTCGTTTGTTCAATCAGTTACAGACTCATTTCAACAAATAGCTGGAGCACCCAGCCTATATTCTGCCATCTCGTCTGCAATGAAATTATGGGAAACTTTGTCTAATGCCTGGATGAAATGAAATCCACTATAGCTATCACATTCTCTGATCTGCCAATCTAGTAACCAGGTCACAAAAGGAAAAAAAAAGGAAATGAAGTCTGGGAGGGATATTTGTTTTTTAACGGGGCAATTTGTCAATGACTCAAAGTAATGAGTTTGTAGCAGCAGACTTTCAGACACCATTGACAGGCTGTCAGGAAGATGATTTTGGGGCAGTGGTCTTCCTACTAAGTAGGAAGGGCCCCCAATTTTCATTGCTTTGAATTGTACAGCACCTGGTTTTATTTAGGCTCCCATTTCCGGCTTCTATGCTTTTATTTTTCTTTGTGTTCTACCCTTGCACATGTTTTCTCTATCTGGCTCTTTCCCTAAATTTCTACACCCTCCCCCCAAACACACACACACACACACACACACACACACACACCCTCCTTGTCATTTGAGAATCAGTGCACGCAGCCCTTCCTCTGGACACCTTCTCTGGTGCCTCCGAACTGGGTAACTGTTTCTCCTCCTGTGTGATGTAATGGAAAGTGCAAGAAATATCCATCGCAAAGTAGATGCCCAATAAATGTTAGTTTCCTTCTCCCTTTCCCCGGGTATTTTGCTAAAATAGTATTGATCACACCATATCATGTTTTCTTGTTTACTTGTCTGGCTTCATCAGTCAATTCTGAATTCATGTGTTCTATCATTCAACACATATTTATTGCATGTCTACTGTATGTGCAAGTCATTGTTCATGCTAGGTGCTGTGGATACAATAATTTCTGAAAATCATACTTTCACTGTATCTTTTTCATTTTTGCATTTATAGCACTTAGCATAGTGCCTGGCAAATAAAGATTGCTCATTACAGGTTTGTTAAGAGAATGCATTTCCTCAGAAGAGTTTCTCAGAAGTGTGGTCCTTGGACTACTTGCATCTGGATCACCGAAGGGTGCAGGTTAAATGTTAAATGTCAGTTCCCAGATCTTGCTCTAGATCTGCTGAGTCAGATTCTCTTAAGGGTGGGCTTCAAGAAGCTGCATTTCAGTCTAGCTCTGCAGGTATTTCTCTCACACTAAAATTTGGGAACCATTGCAAAATAGGAGTCGGGGAGGGGGGAGAACTAATGCATATTTTTTAAAAGTGTAGCTAAAAGCAGTTGAATCATTTTTAATGCCTCCGACTACAGTAGGAAAATTTAGTAAAGGGGGAAAAGGGCATTCATTAAAATTATCTGGGAAGGTTTTTTAAGTAGACTTGGAATATTCAAATAATTAAATAAAAGTCTAAGATGATGAGTGGAATTATTGCTAGTAAAATCTAATCTTAATTTAGGTCAGATTTATGATGCCAGAGAGTTCTTATTTTTATAGAGCTTCTTGTGTACTTGATAGTACATAGGGATTCTGCCTAACTTAACAACACAATATATTGATTTCCATATTATAGACTTGAATCACAAATTTATTATTTTAAATCATAAAAGAGTATGCCACAACTGTATTTGTGCTTTGACCCTGATTATGTATGTGTTTTATCTGATGCCTAGTCCTTGATCAGGATGATACTAGTGCTCATTCTCCATGAAAATTTGATCCATTTTACTGTTTTATACCGTATTTTCCGAGAGCGGAATAGATAATAGATAGTGGTAATAGATGAGGTATGTAAGATCTGAGTCAACCAAAGGTAGCGTAACTTCCCTTTCAGGAAGACTTGCAAAATTGGATTTTATGACCATGTTCCTGGGGCTTTTGGAACTTTCTATTTTTGGTTTGCCTTGATGTGATCCTCATGGTCAAGAGCTGAGATGTCTATGCATCTGGGCACAAACCTCTTAAATATACACAGGTTTGTATTTCAGTTTCCCTCCTTGTAACTTTACTTTTGTTAAATTCAATTTAGGGTTTCTTTGGTGGTGATACTGGTGCTAAGCTGGATCGGGAACTGCTGCCCTCACAGCACCCACCGGGCACTATGTCCAAGGATCTGAGAATTCTGTACAGCAACTCCTCCCTGGAGCTGAGCGAGTACCAGGGCCAGCTGTTTAGTAGCAACGACAATGAGCATGAAAAATTACTGATGGAAAGCTCCACACTGTATGTGGGGAATCTTTCCTTTCATACAACCGAAGAGCAAATATTTGAGCTCTTTAGTAGATGTGGTGATGTCAAGAATGTTTTTATGGGCCTGGATAAAATAAAGAAAACGGCACGTGGTTTCTGTTTTGTAGAACACCGTAACAGAGCTGATGTCAAAAATGCCATGCGATTCCTAAATGCGACCCACCTAGATGACCATATTGTCCACATAGCTTGGGATCTAGGCTTTAGAGAGGGCAGACAATATGGCCATGGCCAATCTGGGAGCCAGGTAAAAGATGAATTTTGTGAAGAGGAGGCTTTGGAAAACAGCCTCAGGTCCGTGGTAGGAGAGGAATCCACTAGAGAAAAACCTGCAACTGTAGCCCCTCAAAAAATATATTAAAGAAAAATACCAGGCCAGCAAATAGCCCATTTCATAACAAATCTAAATTACTTTATTTGCTGGGCAGAAACCCTTTTGCTGTATCTTTCTCTCTGAAATGTTATTAAATGGTGCGAACCAAAATAGTCTCTTGTTCTTGTCTTAATTTTGAAGCTGGTTGTCAGATTACCAGTTTGATCATCAGGTGGTCAAAAGTGAAGTGTTCTTCAGGAATAAATTAGGTACGTTAGATATGAGTCATGAAAAGCACAACTTCCCTTTCAGGAAGCGTCAGTTGGATTTTATGACCATGTTCCCAGGGCCTGAAATGATCATTGTTTTAGACTTTGCATAAAATAAAGTCAAAGAATTGGAAAACTTTAAAAAATTATTAAAAGAATACAAGCACATTATTTTAAAATATTAAAAAATCCAGAAGAGTCTATAATGAAAGCAAAAATCCTCCTGCCCCACCTCTTCCTACCCCAGGCCTATTCCCTGGGTAATAACTTTCAATTATTTTAGCAGGTTGTTTTGGTTTCTTTCCTGGTAGTTTCCTCCATATTTCTAAATAACATGACTGCTTATACTGTTTATTTTAATTTTAAATGTCATCTACTGACTCCCTGCTTTCATAGATGAGAATTTAGCTCACTTACACCCCCACTGGCACTTCTCTTCTCTCAATCCTCTCAATATAGTTTACAACACTTTACTTACATTTTCTATTGTTACATCACATAGGTTAGGTTATGCTGCAGTAACAAACAACCCCAAAAGCCTTAGTGGCTTAAAATCACTAAAGTCTGCTCCTCACACTACATTTCCATTGCTGATTGCCATGATCATATTCCTTCTGGGGCCCAGAAATCTTATCTACTATCAGTAGTGTGAATCAGTTATGGTAACTCCCTCTTTCTTGCTGGTGATTGGTTTAGGAATCCAGGCTTAAGCCAATCAGAGGTTTACAATCCCGTGAGATTAGTTATTAATAAGGTCATAGGTGGACAATGACCAGTGGGGTCCCCAGTAAGACAGAAATGAAAGATTTTTAATTTACGTTTGAAGGAGCGGTTGTCTCTCTCCTTCCCACTGGATGTGAATAAATATGTGTAAAATGATTGCTACAAGCAGCCTTCTTACAACCACAAGCGAAAAAATCCCTAGGATGAATTGGACTCTTTAGAAGGTGGGAAGAAGGACCAAAGAAACTGTGTCCTTCACAAAATTATCCAGCTGCCGAATCAACTAACCTTGTAGCACACACTACATCTGGATGTCCTATTACATGAGAAAATACATTATTTTATCCTGTAAACCAGCTTGTTTACATGCATCTGAAAGTACTCTGATACCAAATACTTTTTCTTAATTTCATTCTTGTACAAAGAATTTAAATTGCACTCTCATGACCCCAAACTTACCTCTCCAGGGTTCATCACCTTTCATCTGGAAAGTTAGATAAAATCACCTTCTTACTCCTGACTCCTTCACCCTGTGACCTGAGGTTAACCTTTCCATTCAGTAACATTCTTTCCTGAGTAGAGGAGGAAAGGGAATGTCAATTTTTATAACTATTATGTTCCGGGAAATTTGCTAGAGGCTTTAAAACACAATTTCATTTACTCTTAACAGCTCTGCGCCCTTTACATAGATGAGAAAACTGAAGATCAGAGAGGTAAGGGCATCAACTAGTAAGTGGCAGAGCTGGGGTTCAAACCAAGGCATCCATGTCAATGATGGTGCCCTTAATCAAGGTACTCTATTATCTCTTTCCCTTATCTTCAGTCAGGCCAGGAGGTGGAAACCTCTCGTTGAGTTTCCTCTTTCTCAGGAAATTATCCCACTGACTACATCATATCTGAGCTCTCTCCCCCTCAAGCAAGCTTCTCAAGTGTGATCGCCTTTCGGCCTTGACGTGGAGGATCACTCAGACTCCACCCAGCCATATTTATCTTTACTCTCTGGGAGAAACAGGAGTACCCGACATGCATTTCTGGCCAATTTAGCTTACTCTGCATACAGCAATGGAGTTTACTAACTTTTTAGCATCCCCTCTCTGTAACTTCCCTAAAACATAAAAAGAGATTTTTCAAGTCATGTGATTAAAATTTTGTTTTTATCACAGGATGTTTGTGGAGGAGTACCTTGGCATATCTCCCAACCACTCTTCATATTGGCTACCCACTTACCCTGCTCCCAAGGATGTCTTTAAGGATTTAACAATGTCCTATGAAGCATACTGTTGGTTACTTTAAAGGAACTTTCATACTGTATGGCTAGAGGACTCCTCCAGTAGTTCTTACAATATAACATATTCTTTAAAATCATGCTGAATAGGGGCTTCCCTAGTGGCACAGTGGTTAAGAATCCACCTGTCAATGCAGGGGACACGGGTTCAAGCCCTGCTCCAGGAAGATCCCACATGCCATGGAGCAACTAAGCCCGTGCGCCACAACTACTGAGTCTGCGCTCTAGAGCCCGTGAGCCACAACTACTGAGCCCAGCTGCCACAACTACTGAAGCTCGCATGCCTAGAGCCCGTGCTCCACAACAAGAGAAGCCACCGCAATGAGAAGCCCACACACCACAACGAAGAGTAGCCCCTGCTCGCCACAACTTCACCGCGTGCAGCAACGAAGACCCAATGCAGCCAAAAATAAATTTAAAAGTAAAATAAATAAATTTATTAAAAAATCATGCTGAATAAATCAACAGAATAAAGGATAAAAATCACATGATCAAACTTCAATAGATGAAGAAAAAACATTTGAAAAAATTCAATACGCTTTTCATGATAAAAATGCTCAACATAGTAGGAATAGAACAGGACTTCCTCACTCTGATAAAGGACATCTATGAAAACTCCACAGCTAACATACTCAATGATGAAAGACTGAAAGCTTTCCCCCTAAGATCAGGAACAATAGACTTTTATTCAATATTGTTCTGGAGGTTTTAAGCTAAGATAATTAGGCAAGAAAATGAAATAAAAGACATTCATATTTAAAGGGAATAAGTAAAATATCTTTACTTGCAGGTTGCAAGAGAAAATCCTAAGGGGTCCACAAAACAGAGAACTACTAGAGCTAATAATTCAGCAAAGTTGCAGGAGATAAAATCAATATACAAAAATCAATTTCACGTCTATGAACTAGCAATAAAAAGTCCAAAATGAAATTAAGAAAGCAATTCCATTTAAAATAGCATCAAAAAGAATAAAATACTTAGGAAAAAATGCAAAACAAGAGTGCCAAATTTATATTCTGAAAACTACAAAATATTGTTGAAATTGAAGAAAACTTAAAGAAATGGAAATATATATCCCATGTTCATGGATTGGAAGACTTATTAATATTGTTAAGAGGACAATACCTCCCAAATTGATCAATTGTTTCAGTGCAATTCCGATCAAAATCCCAGCTGGCTTTTTTTTTTTTTTGAGAAGTTGACAGGTTCATCCAAGAGTTCATATGAAAATGTAATAGAATAGCCAAAACAATCTTGAAAAAGAAGAACCAAGTTGGAAGGCTCACACTTCCTGATTTCAAAACATACTACAAAGCTACTGTAAACAAGACAGTGTTGTACTGGCATAAGGATAGACATATAGATCAATGGAACAGAATTGGGAGTCCAGAAGTAAACCCTCACATTTACAGCCAAATTATTTTTGACAAGGGTACCAACACAATTCAATAGGGAAAGAATAGCCTTTAAAGCAAATGGTACTGGAACAGCTTTAAATGGATATCGACATGCAAAAGAGTAAAGCTGGACACCTACCACACAGCATATACAAAAATTAATTCAAAATGGATTAAATAACTAAAGATAAGAGCTAAAACTATAAAACTCTTAGAAGAAAACATAAACATAAATCTTTAAGACCTTGGGATAGGCAATGGTTTCTTAGATATGGCACCAAAAGCCAAAGAAGAAATAGATAATTGGATATCAACAAAAATTTAAAATTTTGTGCTTCAAAGGACAACACCAAGAAAGTAGAAAGACAATCCACAGAATGGGAGAAACATTTTGTAAACCATATATCTGATAAGGAACTTGTATCTAGAATATATGAAGAATTCTTACAATTCAACAAAAAAAGACAAACAACCTAAGTAAAATGGGCAAAGGATCTGAATAGACATTTCTCCAAAGAAGAAATACCTATGGTCAATAAGCACATGAAAAGATACTCAGTGTCTTTAGCAATCAGGGAAATGCAAACCAAAACCACAATGAGATGCTACTTCACAAACAATAGGATGGCTATAACCAAAAAGTCAGATTCTAATAACAAGTGTTGGTGAGGATATAGAGAAACAGGAACACTTATACATTGCTGATGGGAATATGACTTGGCACGGCTGCTTTGGAAATAGTCTGGCAGTACCTTGAAATGTTAAGTAAAGGGTTGCCAAATGACCCAGCAATTCTTCTCCTAGGTACATACCCAAGAGAAATGAAAACATATGCCCACAAAATAACTTGTACACATATGTTCATAGCACCATAATTCATTAGAGGCAAAAAGTGGAAACAACTCAACCGTCCATCTACTAACGAATGGATAGATAAAATGTGGTATATCCATACAATAAAATATTATTTGGCCATGAAAAGAAATGAAGTACTGATACATGCTATAATATGGATGAACTTTGAAAACATTATGCTGAGAGGCACCAGTCAAAAAGGACCACTTATATGAAATGTCCACTGTAGGTAAATCCGCAGAGACAGAAAGCAGATTAATAGTTGCCAGGACCCAGGGAGGTGTGGGGCAATGATTGCTATTTGGTATGAGATTTCTTTTTGGGGTAGTGAAAATGTTCCACACTGATTGTAGTGATGGTTGCACAACTCTATGAATATACTAAAGCCTTTAAATGGGTGAATTGTGTGGTATGTGACATGTCTCAATAAAACTGTTTAAAAAAATCACGCTGAATAAAAAGTTTGTTGAGGGCTTCCCTGGTGGCGCAGTGGTTAAGAATCTGCCTGCCAATGCAGGGGACACGGGTTTGATCCCTGGTCCGGGAAGATCCCACATGCCGCGGAGCAACTAAGCCCGTGTGCCACAACTACTGAGCCCTCATGCCACAACTACTGAAGCCCACGCACCTAGAGACCGTGCTCCATAACAAGAGAAACCACTGCAATGAGAAGCCCGTGCACTACAACTAAGAGTAGCCCCCGCTCACCACAACTAGAGAGAAAGCCCTCACACGGCAACGAAGACCCAGTGCAGCCAAAAAAAAATAAATATATTAAAAAAAAAGTTTGTTGGATATGGGCAGATATAGGGGGAGACAGGCTATTTTATCTGTGTATATCCTGGTGATATTGAAGGCTTCTTCAATTAAAAATTTATTGTATAAGACTTGTCTTCCCTACAGCCCTACTTTCACCCCCAATTCATCTTCTTTCAATTTGTGTTCTTTGATGGGTTTTTCTATGGTGCTAGCACCACCAACACTTTCCTTTGTGGGGAGGGGGGATATATATTTAGTCAGACATTTGGATTTGTTCCTGTATTCTCTTTGTCCTGATAAGGATAGGGCACTGGACCAATTTCTGATCTCAATCTAGGGATAACTGGAAATGATATATAATGCTACCTTTGAATCACTTCCTCCCTGAAAGACACTTTCTCTGTCCTCTTGAGGCTCTTGGATTTTTTATTTTTGCAACTGGACAATGAGATTTTCATCTTCACCAATTTTCCAGACCAAAAAAGAAATCCCCCTGGAACTTTAACTAGCTGTCTCCAGTAGGTGTAAATTGGGCACAAGGTACAAAATAATGAACTGAGAATGGCCTTGTATCTCACCTCATAGGATCTCACATCTCATCTCATAGGATTCCCCCAAAACTCCCTTACTGAGATAATCCATGCTTTTCTCTAATAAAGTTCACTGTTTTATTATGTATGTTCTTTTGCTGGTGGGCAGATAAGACCTGCAGATAACAACTTATTCAAGGTTTACCAAGAAATCAGGGAAATGAAAAGGAGGGAAAACATTTTATAATGAGTTATAAATTTCTAATGAGTTATAAATTCTTTAATAGTCTTATAGTAGATTTCTAATTATTTTGAAAAACTGTGGTTTCACTATGTTTTTGTTTTTGTTTTTCGGTTTCACTATTTTTGAACTCATATTCATTAAATAATTATTGAGTGCCTACTATATGCCAGCAAGTCTGTAGGTTCTGGGAATACAACAATGAACAAGATGGACAAAAATTCCTGCCTTCATGGATCTTGTATTCTAAAAGGAGGAGACATAATAAATACATACAATATATATGTTGGTTGGTGATAAGTACTATGGTGTTAAAATAAAACACTACTTAGTGAATGAGCAGGTAGGATTGCAATTTAATATAGAGTGGTCAGGAAAGGCCTCACTCAGAAAGTGTCACTTGATCAAAAATCTTTAAGAGGTGAAGGAGCTAACCATTTGGATAATTGAGTGTGGTAGATTGTATGACTGTAATAATCTCTCTCATGCAGCATGCCCTTTTTGTAATGTGACTTTGCTACTCCTCCTATCAAGAAGTGGAGTTTCCCCTCTTCTTCTTGAATCTGGGCTGCTCCTGTAACTTGCTTTGACTAATAGAATGGAACAGGAATGATTTGTAAAATTATCTATGCTAGACCTTAAGAGGTTTTGCAGCTTCTGTTTTTACCCTCTTAGAACGTGGCTGCTACATAGAGAAATCCAAGCTCTCTTGATGTAGAAACAGGCCACAAGAAGAATTAAAGTGCCCCAGTTGACAGCGAGCACGAAGGCTCCATTCTTGTGAGTGGGGCCAGACCTAGTCAAGCTGCCCCATCCAATACCATGTGGAGCAGAGATGAGCCATCCCCACTGAACTCTGCCCAAAGAGGAGACAGACAAAAAAAGGTAAGTAAGTAGAATAATTATAAAGTATAGTAAGTTCTACAAAGTAAACAAACAAGAGGCTAAGAAGGAGAATAATATAAGGGACCTAATTTATTTAGAAGGATTGGCCAGGGAAGGCGTATCTAAGGAAATGGCATTTGAGTTCAGACATAAAGGATGTAAAGGAATGGTGGTAAGAGTATACTAGGCAGAGGGAAAAGCGAGTGCAAAAACCCAGTCTCGAAAGAGAGCTTAGGTGTTTCAAGCACTTTTTAAAGAAGACAAGGGGGGCTAAAACAAGGGAGATGATTCCAGGGAAACAGACAGAGATTTGATTATACAAGGTCCAGCAGTTGATAAAGAATTTGTATTTTTCCCTAGGTGAACTAAAGGGTTCTAAGCTGTGTAGTGACATGATCTTTCATTTTAAAAGGGTCACTTTTGCTGCTGTGGGAGAATGGATTAGAGGGGTCAAGAATGCAAGTAGAGAAATTAGGTCCTATTGCAATCCAGACTTGAGTGGAAAGTAGTCCCGTTAGAGTGATGACAATGAAGATGGAGAAGTGTGACTAGCTTTAAGATATGTTTTGAAGATACAGCCTGCTGAGCAGTGAGGACAGGATACGGGAAAAGGAAGAATCAAAGATGACACATCGATTTTTGGCTTAGGAAATAGGATTGATGGTAGTGCTCACTACTGAACGTAAGGAGATGATTAGGGGACTCCAGACTTCAGTTTTGAATACATAAAGTGTGCTATATTTGTGAGATATCTTTATATAGGTGTCAAGTGGACAACCGGAACTCAGAGGAGAACTCTGATTGAAAGATTTAAATTTGGGGGTCATCAAAATAAAATACGGTATTTAAATCTATGGGAATGGCTGAGATCACCCATTGAGAGAACATAGAGTAAAAACAGAAGAGAGTATAAGACAGATCACTGAAGAATGCCAATATTTTAAAATTAGCTAAAGGAGGAGCAGATAGTTAAGCAGAATGAGTAGTGGCTAAGCAGTTAGGGGGAAAATCATGGGAGAATGGTGTCAAGAAAGGCAAGAGAGACTGAATGCTTCCTCTCCCATTCCTCAGAATAGCTATTTTGACCCTATACTATGTACTTTCCTCCTTGCACTGCGTAGATGACTTTGCCTCCTACTCACAAAGAATATAGGCCATCAGGAAGGATATCTCTCTCACCAACTCCTTACGTACAAACTTACCTACGTATGCACAGTCCCATGTTTTCTTTCTTTCTTTTTTTTAAAATTAATTAATTAATTTTATTTATTTATTTTTGGCTGCGTTGGGTCTTCCTTGCTGCGTGCGTGCTTTCTCTAGTTGTGGCGAGTGGGGGCTACTCTTTGTTGTGGTGCATGGGCTTCTCATTGCGGTGGCTTCTCTTGTTGTGGAGCACGGGCTCTAGGCACACGGGCTCCGTAGTCGTCATTCACAGGCTCCAGAGCGCAGGCTCAGTAGTTGTGGTGCACGGGCTTCGTTGCTCCGCGGCATGTGGGAACTTCCCGGACCAGGGCTCGAACCCGTGTCCCCCGCATTGGCAGGTGGATTCTTAACCACTGCGCCACCATGTTTTCTTCCTTCTTAAGTGCAAATCTATCTACTCTCCTGTCTAAGGCTAATGCTCCAACGATGTGGAACTGCACCAATGTGCCCCATGCCAGCGATATCCCCTCTTTCCTGTATCTTTACCCTATTTCCACTTGATGTTTCCCCTGAGGCTATAAAGTGGCACGAATCTGTCCCATCTGAACAACAGCAGCAGCTGCAACCACTACCACCACTGTCCTCCCTCTGGACTTGCCTCCACAGGCAAACTTGCTAAAAGAAGTCGAAAGTAAAGTAAAACTAGTTGAGAAGAAGTTGCTGTCTCCACTTCTTCATCTCAGAATCACTTCTGTGAAATTTTAGCTTTTTATTTGAACATAACTTCAGACACAGAAAACTTGCAAGAAGAGTTTAAAAAAATCCCATTTTGCCCTTCACTCAGATGCCCCAAATGTTAACATTTTACCACATGTGCTTGCTCCTCTTCTCCCTCCCGCTTCTTCTTCTCCTTCTCCTTCTTCATGTCCCCCGCCCCCACCGCCACACACACACACACACACACACACACACACGCACACGCTTATGTTCTGGACCATTTGAGAGTAATTTGCAGACATGATGCCATCTACCCTTATATATTTCAGAGTGTTTTTCCTAATAATAAGGATATTATTAGCACAATGATTATTATTGATTAAGGATATCAAGCACAATGATTAAAATCAGGAATTAACATTGATACAGTATTAATAACTCTACAGACCTAATTCCTAATTCAGATTTCACTGAATGCATTGTCCCAACAGTGTCCTCTGTAGCAGAAGAAAATCCTGGTTTGTGAGTAGCACTCAGCTTTCGTGTCTCCTTTAATCTGGAATAATTCTACAGTCCTTGTGTTTCACGACATTGACAATTTTGAAGAGTACAGGCCAGCTATTTCGTAGAATGTCCTTCAGTTTGAGTGTATCTGAATTTTCCTCATGATTAGGTTCAGATTATGTGCTTTTAGAAAGAGCATCACAGAAGGCCTGTGTCCTCAGTAAGCACATGAAGTTGATTTGTCCCGTTAGTGGCCATATTAACTTTGACCACTTCGTTCAGATTCTGTTTGTTGGGTTTCTCTGCTGTAAAGTTATTATTTTTTCCCTCTTGTACTAATAGATATCTAGTAAGGAAACACTTTGAGACTATATAAACATCTTTTTACTCAAACTTTCACCCACTAGTTTTAGCATCCACCGATGAGTCTTTATAAGAGAGAGGAAGGAGAGAAGTTAGAGAAGGTGATATGACATCAGAGGCAGAGACCGTGAAGGATATGTGACAAGATTACGCTGCTGGCTTTGAAGATGAAAGAAGGGGCCATGAGGCAAAGGAATGCAGGTGATCTCTAGCAGCTGGCAAAGGCAAGCAAATGGATTATTCCCTAGAGCCTCCAAAAGAACCAGTCCTATTGACACCTTGACTTTAGCTCAGTGAGACTGATTTTAGATTTCTGACCTCCAGAAGCATAAGAAAATAAATTTGTATTGTTCTAAGCCACTAAGTTTGTGGCACTTTGATAGCAAATGCAATAGAAATAGAAATACAATACAATAGGAATACAGTACAGTAGCAGTAAAAAGCTAATTCACTGGGGCTTCCCTGGTGGCGCAGTGGTTGAGAGTCCGCCTGCCGATGCAGGGGACATGGGTTCATGCCCCGGTCCGGGAAGATCCCACATGCTGCGGAGCGGCTGGGCCCGTGAGCCATGGCCGCTGAGCCTGCGCGTCCAGAGCCTGTGCTCCGCAACTGGAGAGGCCCCAACAGTGAGAGGCCCACGTACCACAAAAAAAAAACAACAAAAAACAATTCACTTACCTCCTTGTTACTACACTGTCCTGCTTTTCCTACCTCTTTGGCTGCTCTTTTTCCTTCCTTCCAGGGGTCTCTTCCTCTGTCACTCCTTAAATAGTGAGAATCCCCCAAACTCTGTCCTCAGCCCATCTCTCACCTTATTTTGCAGCCTCTTCCTAGGTGAACGTATGTGTTCTCATAATTCCAGTGTGCACACTCATGATTTCCACATCTGTGTATTCAGCCCTTATCTCTTTTCTGAGCTCCCCATCCACATATCCATTTGTCTACTCAAAAATTCCACCTAGTTATTTCCTACACTCCTCACACTCAACATGTCCCAAACTGATCTCATTATGCTTCCCCCACATTCTCCATCCCCATTTCTACCCAACGTCTGCTTCCCCTTCTGCATTCCCTGTCCCGGATAGTAACACCACCGTCTCCAAGTACCCAACCAGAAACCTGACTTTTTTCTCCTTCACTTATTTTGTCACAAAGTTCTAAATCTCTTTCATTTGTGCGCTCTCCTTGTTATCTCTTGCTTCACATATTGCAGTGGTTTCCCTACAGCTCTTCTGCTTCTGTCTCAACCTCTTCGAATGACTTCAGCTACCTGAGTAATTTTTAAAAAATGCAAATTTCATCATGGCATTCTTCTATTTAAAGCCATTCAAAGATTGCTCATAGCTTCTGGATAATGTCCATACTCCTTGGAATGTCATTCATGAACTGCCTTCGGACTATCTCACCAGCTTTTTCTTTTCATACTGCTCCATCCTCAACCTATGTGCCTACAATATTTTTTTTAAATAAATTTATTTATTTATTTATTTAGGGCTGTGTTGGGTCTCCGTTGCTACATGCGGGCTTTCTCTAGTTGTGGTGAGCGGGGGCTACTCTTTGTTGCAGTGCACAGGTTTCTCATTGCTGTGGCTTCTCTTGTTGCGGAGCATGGGCTGTAGGTACGCGGGCTTCAGTAGTTGTGGCACGTGGGCTCAGTAGTTGTGGCTCATGGACTCTAGAGCGCAGGCTCAGTAGCTGTAGCGCATGCGCTTAGTTGCTCCACAGCACGTGGGACCTTCCTGGACCAGGGCTCGAACCCGTGTCCCCTGCATTGGCAGGCAGATTCTTAACCACTGAGCCACCAGGGAGGTCCTGTGTGCCTACGATATTATTCATTTATTGAAGTTACCAGGTTCCCTTTGGCCTCTGTGCCACTGTGCCATCTTTCTGAAATGCCCTTCTTCCCCTGAACAACATCTACTCTGCCTTCGAAAGAAGACATAGTGTTTTCTTTTTTAAAGTCTTTATTGAATTCGTTACAATATTGCTTCTGTTTTATGTTTTGGTTTTTTGGCCACGAGGCATGTGGGATCTTAGCTCCCCAACCCGGGATTGAACACGCACCCCCTGCATTGGAAGGCAAAGTCTTAACCACTGGACCGCCAAGGAAGTCCCTCTACTCTGCTTTCAAGACTTACCTTTCCCTGGCTGCCCTCCTCCCACTTCCACTGCTTAGTAGGATCCCGTCCTACATGCTCTGTAGCAGCTTGTATTTATCGTATGTCAGTGCTTTATCACACTTTATTGTAATTGTCTGTTCACTTATCTTTCCCCTACTAGACTGTGGACTCCTTGAGGACAGGGACTCAGCACACACTGAAAAAATTAACGCTAGTATGATGAGTTTGATTTACATAAAGCACCAATGAAAACCAATCCAATTGTTTCGTAGTCACAGGCTTGTATTTTATCTCATTGTATATGCATTGATAATTCCTTGAAGTAAAATATGACATATATATTTTTTTAAACATTGTTTTTTAAAATATTTTATTTATTTGGTTGTGCTGGTCTTAGCTGCAACTCACGGGATCCTTAGTTGTGGCTCACCAGCTCCTTAGTTGCAGCATGTGAACTCTTAGTTGCAGCATGCATGTGGGATCTAGTTCCCTAATTAGGGATTGAACCCAGGCTCCCTGCATTGGGACCACAGTCTTAACCACTGTGCCACCAGGGAAGTCCCAGATTTATATATTAATTGTCATGTATTTTGATATATTTGCTAATTCTGTCCACCTGGACTCCATTTTCACTCCTTGAAGCTTATAGTTCCTTAGAACACAACTTAAAGTCCATTCTAAATGATTATCTTCAGTGAACAGGTAATTTTCCACAGTCGCACAGAACTGAATTCTTCATTTTCTCCTACAAGCTTATCAGGAGTTAGAGAATCTAAGAGTTGAAAAAGATCTTTATAGGTTTCATTTTCCAGTGCTTCCCAACACTGATAGCTCATCTGAGGGAGCCTGTAAATATACAGATTCTCATGCCCCACCCAAGAGGTACAATACAGTATAATCTGAGATCAGTATTTCTAAAATTTTCCTCAATTAGTTCAGATGAGCAACCAGTGTTTAGAACCCTTGATTGGGTCTAATCATCTTACCGGTGCTTAAATACCCTGGATGGCATTATAGCATATACAATTCTTCTTAAACTTTAAAGTGGAATTTTACTCGGTAGGTCTGGGTAGGGGGCCTGAGACTCTGTATTTCTAGGAAATTCTCCTATGATACAATGTGGCTGGTCCTTAGGCCACACTTTGAATAGCAAGGGCATGAAAAGCACACAATGGTGGAGTCAAGAGAAACCTGGGTTCAAATCCTACTTCTTCTACGTAGTAGTTATGCAACCTTGGGCAATTTACTTCACTTTTCTGATCCTCAGTTTCCTCACTTATAAAATTGATATGATAATGCCTCATTGGGCTGTCGTGGAGATTTTTTTTTAAAGAATACAAATTGACACAGATATATTCTTTTGAAAATTCAAGCAATCCAAACCAATTGAACTTTCTCTTCATCTTGATTATGCAGACACATTCGAAGAGAACATCTTTACAGTACTGTGCCTTCCTATACAGAAATGTTGCTGTGTATTTGTCTTTATGTGCCATGATTAAATTAAATGAAATAATGCTTTAGAAACACTTAGCATGGTTCCTGGCCATCTTAAGTGCTCAGAACATGGTAGCCGGTAGCTTTAAAAAAAATTGATTTTGGAAAATTTCAAACACACACACTGTAAAGAGGACAGTATAAGTGAATCTCCATGTATCCATCACCCAGTTTCAACAATTATCACCATATGATTAATCATGTTTCACCTGTACACCAACCCATGTCTCCTTCCTCTGGATTATTTTAAAGCAAATCCTAGACACACTTCAGTGTGTATCTCTGAAAGACCAGTCCCCACCCCACCCTTATCTCCCTCTCTCTCTCATTAAAACCATCATGCCATTATTTTCACCTAAAAATTGAACCCCAAAATCTTAATGTGATCAAATATCCAATCAGCATTCAAATATCTCCAATTATAGCAAAAACAGTCTTTTGAAGTTGGCTTGTTCAAATCAGGGTAAGAATGGAAGTTGTATTATTCTTATTCTTATCATCATCATCATTATTATCATTTCTATCACACAACTCTCCAGCCTTGACCTCCAGTGATGAGAAGCTTACCAGCTCTCACCCCAGTTCGTTTTTATTATTATTTCTTTTTTTTGCGGTGTGTGGGCCTCTCACTGTTGTGGCCTCTCCCGTTGCGGAGCACAGGCTCCGGATGCGCAGGCTCAGCGGCCATGGCTCACGGGCCCAGCCGCTCGGCGGCATGTGGGATCCTCCCAGACCGGGGCGCGAACCCATGTCCCCTGCATCGGCAGGCAGACTCTCAACCACTGTGCCACCAGGGAAGCCCTCACAGCAGCTCATTTTATTTTTCGATAGTGTGACTATGAGGTTTCCATTCAATATAAAGAAGATTGCTGTCTCCCTGTATCTTCCATCCATTTGGGTCTTACATGGAACAAATCTGCTCCCTCTGCTCCGTTACAGCCTGTATTAGTTTCCTGTGGCTGCCGTAACAAAGTGCCACAAACCAGGTGGCTTAAAACAGAAACTTATTGTCTCAGTTCTAGAGACTAGAAGTCTGAAATCAAGGTGTTGACAGGGCTATGTTTCATTTGAAGGCTCTGGGGAGAATCCTTTCTTGCCCCTTCCAGCTTCTGAGGGCTCCTGCTCTTTGGGTTGTGACACCACAATTCCAATCTGTGCCTCCTGCTTCACCTGACCTTCTTCCCTCTGTGTCTGTGACCGAATTTCCTTCTCAGAAGGACGCCAGTCATATTGGGTTAAGGGCCGACCCTATGCCAATATGCCTCATCTGAATGAATTGCATCTGCAAAGACTTCATTCAAAAGTAAGGTCACATTCTGATGTTCCAGAGGTTAGGACTTCAACATACCTTTTGTGGAGGGGGCGGGGCACGATTCAACCCATAACACAGCCCTTCAAATATTTGAAGAAAATAATCAAGTCCCTTAGAGTCTTCTCTTATCCTGGTTAAACCTTCCCTGTTCCTTCAACCATTCCTGAACTTTGGCTTTATTTTTTTCCAAACCACTGCCATTTATTGAATAATCCAACTGAGCCCACTGATTGAAATGTTGTTCAGGCATAGTTTGACCATGCAAATAGACCCACACTATCTCCTCCCCGGTTCAACATACTCTATTTCTATCACTGCAGCTTAGGTTTGACGTATCATTTCCTCTACCTCCCCTCATCTCAGGCTGAATTGGGTGTCCCTTTTCTGTTCTTTTGTTTTACCTTTATCATTGCACTTACCACACTATGTAACAATTATTTGTGTGAAAAGAATTAAGGGTGTTATAAGTCAACATAATGAGCCAACAGTATGTTATGGCCATAAAATAGTTGATTCATCAAATATTAATTGAATTCTTATTATGTGCCAGGCACTGTACATGGTGTGATGGATACAATTTTGAATAAAGCATAGTCCTTGCCCTCAGGAAACTCATAGTCTAATGAGGGATACGGGCATGTGAACAGACAAGAAAAATATGGCTGGACTAGTGCTGGGATAGAAGCAGGATGCTTTGGAAGCACAGAAGAGGAAAATCTAACCCAGCCCAGGATGGGACATGTTAAAGAAGCCTTCTTTTAGGAAATGATGCCGGGGCTGAGTCTGAGAGAATGAGAAGAAGTCTGCCAGGCAAAGGGGGAGTGAGAAGTAGAGAGGATGGGCATCAAAGCAGAGGCTGCAGCATGAGCAAAGTCATAGAAGTGTTTGGAGAATTGCAAGGTTGCAAGCAGTTTGGTATTGTTGAGGCATTAGCTGTGAGCGAGGCAGTAGCGTGGGAGATGAAGCTGGCAAGTTTGAGATTTGCATGGCCCTGACGCAGCTTGGATTCCATCTTGCAGGTAATGATGTGTTACATGATCATATCTGCAATTTCAAAAGCTCATTCTGGTGGCTGTGCGAAGGGTTGGACAGGGTCAAAACTGGAGGCAGGGAGATCAACTAAGAGTTGGTTACAGTTACTAGGTGTGTGATGAGGTGAGAAATATTTGAGAAGGAAAATTATCGAGATTGGCTGGGGGGGACTTCCCTGGTGGTCCAGTGGGTAAGACTCCATGCTCCCAATGCAGGGGGCCTGGGTTTGATCCCTGGTCAGGGAACTAGATCCCGCATGCATGCCACAACAAAGAGTCCACATGCCACAACTAAGAAGTCCACATGCTGCAACTAAGAGCCGCATGCCACAACTAAAGATCCCACATGCCGCAAGGAAGATCCTGCATGCTGCAACCAAGACCCAGCCCAGCCTAAATAAATAAATAAGTAAATATTAAAAAAAAAAGATTGGGTCAGGATTTAGCTATGGGGGGAGTGAGAGGAAGTGAGGAGGCAGAACTGACTTTCAGGTTTCTGGTGTGGGAGGGACTGGGTGATGCCATCAGTTGAGACAGGGAATATAAGAACAAAAATAGATCTGGGGAGGAGATACTGAGTTTGGTTTTGGACATGTTCAAGTTGAGGTACCTGCAGGATTTTTCAGACTTGGAGTAAAGTTCTGGCCTGGAGTTATACATTTAGGTGTCATCAGAGCAAAGGTAAAAATGAAAACAATGAGGATGGATGGGACCATCTGGGAGAATTTGGAAAGTGGGAGGAACCAAGGACCCAGGATGAAATCCTGGTCAACACCTACGGGTTGATGGAGGAGGGGGATCACATGAAAGAAAAAGCAAGAATAGTCATAGAGGTGTGAAGGGAACAAGGAGAGTGTGGTGTCATGGAAACCACAAAAAAGAAAGAAATGAGCAGCAGTGTTAAATGACACTGAAAGGTCTAGTAAAATAGGGATTCCAGGAAAGAACTTATTTAATGCTTTGCTAAAATCCAAAGAAATCCAAGATTCCATTTGCTTATTCTTCCTAACAATTAGCCTCATCAAAGAAGGAAATCAGGTTAATTTGACTTATTCTTAGTGAAAACATCTCCCTTTAATAATCTGAGCATTCTAGAATTTTTATTAAATGGACATATATTTATTGAGCATTTAACTTATGCCAGGCATTGCACTAGGCTGTGTTCTAGGCTCATCATTAGTAGACTAGACAGAAAAAAATCCCTTCTCTTGTGGAGCTTGTAACTGAGATACACTATAGCTATGATTCTGACTCCAATTCCGATGAGTGTCAGGGGTTGTCCCCATACCACCAAGCGATTTTCTCACACCAGCCGAGTGTCCTACAATTCAACTCAATTCTGACACTATCCACCTGGACATAAATGTTAGAACACACAGGTTAAGGGCTCAGTCCTATAAGACCCCCACACCTTTAAATGCCAATCACAAGATCAGATTGTTGCCTGGGCTTCTGACCCACTGGCTATAGATTTGCGGTTCCAACGACCCCCTCCTTGAGTTCAGTTAATTTGCTAGTGCGGCTCACAGAACTCAGAGAAACATTTTACTTACTAGACTACCAGTTTATTATTAAAAGATATAATTTTAGGAACAGCCAGATGGAAGAGATGCATAGGCAAGGTATATGGGAAGGGACACCGAATTTCCAAGCCCTTTCTGAGTACCCAATCTCCCAGCATCAACATGTGTTCATCAACCTGGAAGCTCTCCGAACCCTGTCCTTTTGGATTTTTATGGAGGCCTCATTACACAGGCATCACTGATTAAATCATTGGCCATTGGCTATTGACTCAACCTCCAGCCCCTCCTCTCCCTGGAGGTCCCCTGACAACCAGCATCCTACCTTGGGTGTGGTCCAAAATTCACCTCATTAACATAACAAAAACACATTTCCCACTCTCATCACTTAGGAAATTCTAAGAGTTTTAGGAGCTCTGTGCCAGGAACAGGAATAAAATTCAAGTATATATTTCTTATTATAAATCACAATATCACAATAGCATAATGCTTATGAGCCTGGGCCTAAATCCTGGAATCACCACCTGCTAAACTATATGAGTATGGATAAATTACTTAATCTCACAGCCCTAGTTTCTTCGTCTGTAAAATGGGGAGACTAAGGATTATTGCCGGGAGGTTATTATTAAGGTTAAAAGAGCTAATACACGTAAAATGCTTTGAACAGTGTCAGGCGCATAATAAGAGCTCAATAAATGCTAGTTATTCTGCTGTGTATGGAGGCATGGGGACAAGCCAATAAATAAGAAAATATGCATTAGTGCAATGGAAATAATTAAAATAGATTTGAAAGCAAGTAAATGCATAGTTACTTTAGATTGGATTGTCTTACTCTAAGACAAGGATGTTTGAGTTGAATTCTGAACAAAGAGGAATTAGCTGTGTAACAATCCTGGCAAAGTACACTCCAGGTAGACCAACTATGGCCCTTGGGCCAAATCCGGTCCATAGCCTGTTTTTGTAAATAAAGTTTGATTCTTTACATATTATCTGTGGCTGCTTTTGCTCAGAGATGAGTAGTTGCGACAGAGACCATATGGCCCAAAAGCCAAAAATATTTACTGTTTGGCTCCTTAGAGAAGTTTGCCCACCCCTGCTCTAGGCAGAAGGAATAGCAAATGCAAAGGCCCTAGGCAGGTATGAGCTTGGAGAGCTCAAGGAACAGAAAGAAGTACTGGAATGGGTAAGAGGAATGAATGGTAATGAATCTTGCCTCAGACCCACATTAAGTCCACACTGGTCTGTAGTTTGCAGAATCCACCTTCCTTCCCCTTTTGAAAGCCATTCATCTCGTCTTTGAGGATCTGGTACTGGTACTTCTCCCTTGTGTACGATTTTCCAAGGATCACTAACCGTGGTTCATCGATTGTACTTGCAGGTTCTCATTGCCTAGGGAGTAATTCATCTGGGCCAGAAGATTTGAACTTATTTAGAGCAGCACTCTTAACATATCGCAGGCCAGTCGATACTAACAGTAAGCACTATCTCCAACCACTGCTTTATTTTAAACTTGAATCCCATTGAACTTCATTTCACTGATATTTTTGACTTGGAATTTATTGTCATGGATCTTAAGTTAACTCTGATTAATATCCATTATATATATATTTATAGATATACATATCTATATGTTTGTCTATACATATCTATACTTGTCTATATCTGTGACAGTATTTCCAAAACTGTATTTTGAGAGATGCTAGTATCCTGTGAGATATTAATAAGTGAGTAGAACATGAAAGTTCCACGGTCAAATATATATGGTAAATGCTAAGCAAAGCTAAAATAGGTTTTATTTCTGGCAGGACTTCTTAAAGCCTTAATATGCTAATGTGTGCTGTGAGTCTCTGAGAGAGAGATTCAGTGTGCAACATTTCCTAAACTTACTTGATCAAATTCATTTTTCTTAGAACACCAGTTAGTACCCCAAGGGACACTAGTGTTTCTTGGGTCAGTTTGAAAATCTCTGGCTTTTAGGCAGTTGAGGCACTGAGAAATGTATCTGGCCTCCCTGCGTGAATCTGCTATAAATTTCTGCCAAAAGATCCTTTTCATGTGATATTCTCATTGCAGATTGAAAGTTGGGGTAAATCTGTATCTGTGTGATTAAAGTTATCTCTGGACTGTACTCTTTCCTGATTCTTGCCATCCATCCAGCAAATATTAGTACCTACTATGAGCTAGGTCCTGTTCTAGGTGTTGGAGATACACCAGTGATGGAGACAGACAAGGTTCTCGTTCTCGTGGAATATATATGCGTGCATGCGCGTGTGCATGGCGGGGAACATATAATAAACACATATGATAATTTTAGCTAGTGATAAGTGCCCTGAAGGGTGTTATATCAGAGAGTAATGTGAAGGGGTAACTTTAGATGGGGTAGTCAGGGAAGGCTTCTCCGAGTATGTGATGCATAACCTGAAAGAAGGAACTAGAACAGCTATGTGAAGAGTGGAAGGAAGAGCACTCCAGCAGAGGGAGAGAACTTGCAAAGTTTTGGGGATGGCCAAGAGTTTGTGGTTCAAGGAGTGTCGGAAGGCTAGTGTGTTTGGATTGTAGTGAGCAAGGGTGAGAGTGGGTGGAGTGCGAGAGGTAGACAGGGGCCAGCTAATGCCAAGTCTTATAGACCATGTCAAGAAATTTGCATTTTACTCTAATGGCCATGAGAGGAGAAAGTAAAATGGTCAGATTTCCATTTTTAAAAGATCACTTTGATTGCAGTACTGATTGCAAGAAGGCAAAAGTAGAAGAGGGGAGACCCAAATTAAAACTTGATGGATTGAACATTGGGTGTTGTGGAGGGGAGAGCATCAAGGATGACATCCCAGTATCTGGTTTAAGCAATTGGGTGGGGTGCCATTTGCTGAGATGGGGAGGACTAGAAATCGATAGGTCTCTTTTGGTCACATTAAGTTAGCGCTGTCCGTGAGGCATCCAGGTGGAGATGTGAAATAGTCAGGTGGAGATGTAAGTCTGGACTCAGGGGAGAGGTCTGAGCTGAAGAGCTAAAGTGGGGATTGTACTTAAATCACGGGACTAGAAGAGGTCACCTAGGAAGTGTAGCTGTAGGTGGAGAAGACAGCCAAGGACCAAGGCTTGGCTCACACCAACCTTTAGAGGTTGAAGAGCAGGAGGAGGAAGCAACAGATCCCGAGGAAGAGGCAGTGAGATGGGAGAAAAACCTGGAGGATGTGAAGTCACAGAAACTAGACCCTAAGTGACCCGGTGCGCTGGTTAGGAAGTCACGGTGAGCCAGAAGGTTTAGGCTTGGCCCTAAAGATTAAAGCTCTAGGAAGCCCGTGAGCCACAACTACTGAGCCCATGTGTCACACCTACTGAAGCCCGCGTGCCTAGAGCCCGTGCTCCGCAACAAGAGAAGCCACCGCAATGAGAAGCCCACGCACGGCAACGAAGAGGAGCCCCTGCTCACCGCAAGTAGAGAAAGCCCACGCGCAGCAACGAAGACCCAGCGCAGCCAAAAATAAATAAATAAAATAAATTTTTAAAAAAGAAAACTTTAAAAAAGAAAGCTCTAAAAAAAAAAGAAAGCTCTAGGGAAATATTTACCAACGTACTATAGATTTCAAACAGATGCGTTCATTGTAACAAACACAATAATTCAGATAAATTACAAAATTAATGAAAGCAATACCAAAATATAGATCAAAAGTGAATAAGAAATACCAGGAGCATGCCATTTCTTCATACTGGGAATGTATTTATTTTGAACATGGCCTGTTCACAACTGGTTTTAGAACAATGTCTTATTGATGAACCCGTGCCAAAGTACTTTTCACCATCCTGTTAAGAGCCCCCTGGTTAGAAAAGCCTTCAGTCAACCTCTGGATTTCAGACAACTAGCTGCTTCTTTTGAGAGCAGCATGAAGGTTCCCTTCTGCAGAAGCAACAATGCTCTTGTGCAACAAAATCTCCCTTCTGTGATTTTTTTCCTTCTGAAACAGACTGGGTTCTGTGCTTCTCTCTGTAGAAAGTATCTGGAGCGTTCCCCTGCCTACCCCGCCCCCCTATTTGTAGTTAGAAAAAAAGAGCCCATGAGCTGTCCGTTTCATACTCTCAGACTCTGGTGTCCTGAGTCTGCTTCAGATTAATTCAATTAAACACCTCAAGCTGAATCTGTCAATCGTCTTTTTTTTTTTTGCCATGGGCCTGATTTACTCTGCTAATAGGATCAACACATGTTATATACAAAGGTAACCATTAAATAATTATAAACAAATAATTTCACCCCATACTCCCAGCTGATTTTGCATCTCCTGCCAAATACAAAACATTTACTTTAATACATTTACAGCGATAATTTGCATAAAACTACTGAAAGTGGGGATATTTTCAAAGCAGCTGCTTATGTGATGTGATTAGCAAAATCTCCCTACCCCATCCCCATCCACCCACGCTATTCGTCATTGCTTTGAGTTAATACATTGAAGCCCTCTGTTAAAATTAAAACATTATCTACAGAGACAAATGAAGTTATTAACATTTAGTTCAAATTAGTTGATTGAAATCCTTAATCAGTAAGGTCCTTTGTGAAAGGAACCCAGAAGCAGTGTTAAGTTTTGAGGAAGGAAAAGGAAAGGTCCAGAATATGGGCTGCTGCTCGGGGAGGGAAGATGGGTTTGGGGCACTCTGTATAGAGCTCTGGTAAGCCAAGGAATAGCTTGAAAGCACTGGAAGCTCAGGCGGAGGGGAGACTGCTAAAAAGTAAAGGAAAGGGTGGTTTCTAAAGGACAATAAAAGCCATTAAAAGCAAGTCTCCTTTAAGTGACAGTTCTGCCAAGAGCCAGCTAGCTTGTTTCCGGTGTGTCTATGATGAAAGTGGTCATTTCTTCACATTTTAGAAAATTCTCCAGCTCTCTGTAGGGATCATATCAAGTGAGGTTAAAGAATTCTCAGGCGTCAATTGACTTCTGACTCAACTTTGGGATTTTTGGAGACATATCTTAAAAAAAATTTAACTACAAAAGAAATTCTCATTGTAGAATATTCAAACAGTTATAACATACATAGAATCAAACCTGGGGACTTCCCTGGTGGTCCCGTGGCTAAGACTCCGTGCTCCCAATGCAGGGGGCCTGGGTTCGATTCCTGGTCAGGGAACCAGATCCCATAGGCGGCAACTAAGAGTTCGCATGCCGCAACTAAAGATCCCACGTGCAGCAACTAAGACCCAGCACAGCCAAATAAATAAATAAATATATTTTTTAAAAACCACCTTGAAAATAAAACCTGAACGATCCCCTCAACATCCACCACAATTCTAGGCTCACACTATTTTACACTGTGCTTCCAGGTTACTTTCTATGCATTTACTGGCATATACATACATCTATTTTCTTACACAAATACAACAAGCTCTACCTGTTCTGTATACCTCCTCGTTCTTTTTAAAATTTGTTTTATTGTGGTAAAATGTACATAACGTAAAATTTACCATTTTAACCAATTTTGAATGTACAATTCAGTGGTATTAAGTACATTCACAATGTTGTTTAACCATCACCACTATTCAATTCCAGAACTTTTTCCATCATCCAAAATAAAAACTCTGTAACCATTAAAGAGTATGCCCTCATTCTCCCCTCCCCTCAATCCCTGGTAACCTCTATTCTATTTTCTGTCTCTATGCTCCTCTTTCTTGCAAAATTGTTTTTGAAAAGGTAATACACAAACATTATAAAAAAATTCAAACAATACAAAAGGGCAAATACAATGTTAAATACTTCTTCTCCTATGCTTGACTCCCAGGGAACCAGGTAATCAGTTTCTTAGGTATCTTTACTGAAGAGTCTGTGCGCATACAAGCACACATGGACAGACATATACCTTCCCCCCTTTTTTACATAGTAGTAGCAAATCATACACAGCTTGCTCTTTTCACTTAATATCTGCGATATATAAATATATATAATACATATATATATAATTCTTATACATACACTTCTGTTATGCTAGGATCATTTTATTTCTGACTCAATTTTTTTAAATTAATTTTTTATTGTGGCAAAAAGCATATAACATAAAATTCACCCTCCTAACAATTTCTAAGTGTACAATACCATATTGTCACCCACATGCACATTGTCGTGCAACAGATTCCCCAGAGCCCCTCACCCCAGTCCTGCATGACTGAAACTCTACATCCACAAAACAACTCCTTCCCTCCCCTTCCCTCCAGCCCCTAGCGTGCACCATTCTGCTTTCTGTTTCTATGAGTTTGACTACTTTTGGTACGTCCTATAAGTGGCATCATACAATATTCGTCCTTCTGTGACTGGCTTATTTCACTTAGCATATTTATCCTCAAGGTTCATCCATGTCATAGCATATGATAGGATTTCCCTCTTTTCTAAGGCAGAATGTATATGCCATATTCAGTGCATATACGCTGAATGTATATGCCACATTTTCTTTATCCATTCATCTCTCCATGGATATTTAGGTTGCTTTTAATTCTTGTTATTGTGAATAATGCTGCAATGAACATGGGGGTGCAAATATCTCTTTGAGGGTCTGCTTTCAATTCTTTCATATATATTTCCAGAAGTGGGATCGCTGTATCATATGGTAGTTCTATTTTTAATTTTTTGAGGAACCTCCTTACTGTTTTCCATAGCAGTTGCACCATTTTACATTCCCACCAACTGTGTACAGTGTTCCAATTTCTCCACATCCTCACCAACACTTACTATTTTGCTTTTTGTTTTTTTAATACTGGTCAGACTAACAGGTGTGAGATGATATCTTATTGTGGTTTTAGTTTGCATTTCCCTGATGAATAGTGATGTTGAGCATCTTTTCATATGCTTGTTAGCCATTTGTATATCTTCTTTGGAGAAATGTCTATTCAAGTCCTTTGCCCATTTTTAAATTTTATTTATTTATTTATTTATTTATTTATTTATAGCGGTATGCGAGCCTCTCACTGCTGTGGCCTCTCCCTTTGCGGAGCACAGGCTCCCGACGCGCAGGCTCAGTGGCCATGGCTCACGGGCCCAGCCACTCCGCGGCATGTGGGATCTTCCCGGACCGGGGCACGAACTCGTGGCCCCTGCATCGGCAGGCGGACTCTCAACCACTGCACCACCAGGGAAGCCCCTTTGCCCATTTTTTAATCGTGTTATTTATTTTGTTATTGGGTTGTAGGGGTTCTTTACATATTAACCCCTTATCAGATACATGGTTTGCAAATATTTTCTCTCCTTTCTTGACTTTTCACTGTTGATTCTCCTGTTGCACAGAAATTAAGTTCGATGTAGTCCCACTTGTCTATTTCGCCTGTGCTTTTGGTGTGACTCTTTTACTTCTCTCAGGGCCAGACTTTCATCAGGATAGCTTGGTTGTGATTTTTGCCTTCCTTTCCACCTCAGTACTCTCTAGCACATTGTTTTGTTTTGTTTTTAAATAAATTTATTTATTTATTTTTGGCTGCCTTGGGTCTTCGTTGTGGTACGCAGGCTTCTCATTGCCGTGGCTTCTCTTGTTGCCGAGCACAGGCTCGCGGGCTCTAGAGTGCAGGCTCAGTAGTTGTGGCGCACAGACTTAGTTGCTCCGCGGCATGTGAGATCTTCCCGGACCAGGGCTCGAACCCCTTGTCTCCTGCATTGTCAGGCAGATTCTTAACCACTGCACCACCAGGGAAGTCCTAGCACATTGTTTTACAGGGGTGTTGGCTAATTACTATTGGTTCTCTGATGGGATACACCCAGAATTACCTTAATTTTTCTGGAATCATTCCCATGGAAGGTAATGCGAGGCCTGTGTGAGAGGGGGTTGTTTCCTCCCATTTTCTCACTTCTTTCCCTTTCATCTCCCCTTTTTCTCCCCTTCCAGAATCTCCTCTGGGGCCTCCTCCTTCCCTCTCCCACCCTCCTCGTGAGTGGGGCAGTGGTCTCTGAGACAATGACAGGTCAGCCCAAGGGCTTACTCCAGACCAATGAGCGCTTCTGGGTTCCAGATGGACCAATTAGCTTATTAGGGACATTGAATACCTGTATGGCTGGCATCTGTCCCATTGTCCTCTTATTAACGACCCTCTTGTCCATCAAGGATTTGAATGTGTAAATGAAGCCATATTCTCTCTCCCATTTTTTTTTGTTTTGTTTTTAAATTTTGGTGGCTTTAATCCATCCCCACAACTTCTGCCCAAGGCCAATAAAACACAGCCATTCTCCCTTTGTAAAAAGAAAGAGGGGTTGGGTTTCCTTCAATTGTCTGCCCTTTTCTGTCTCCTCCACTATTTTTGTTTTACTCTGTAGTTAACTTTGCATAGAGCAGCTTCGCCCGAGGACCTGTGCGGTGGACCTAGGCACTCTTTTCTCACTGCCGGTTGCAACCGCCTTTTCGTTGTTCTAATCTGGGGGTTTGTGGGACCAGGGGCTTGGCGGCTGGGAGAAGAGTTTGGCCAGAGCCTTCCTTCTGCATTTCACACACATTCTGCTCTCTCTCTCTCTCTCTTACTTACACACACACACACACACACACACTCTCACACACACCCGTTCGGGCCCCTCTCCGTGTGTCTTCCTTCAAGATGACAGGGCGCTGGAGAAAAGGCTGCTGGAATCAGCTGGTAGGTACAGTAGTAGCCTGAACCCCACCCACCCGCTGCCTTTGCTCGCTCAGGTTTCTCCGGTCACTCCTGCCAGGGGAGAAAACATGTAAACGCGCCTCCAGAGGAGGGGCAGGGGGAGCTGGGAGCGGCGGGGGCGGCGGAAGGTGAGCCGGGGAAGGTGGCCGAGCACCGTGCTGCCGGGCCCTTCCCAGAGCTCCCTCGGGGCGGCAGTCCCAGCCCGGTTCGCCCCCACCCCATCCCCCTTTTCGTCAGGATTGCCTTTTTTTCCCCTCCTTCTGCGGCGGCGGAAATGACAGTGTGGTGCTGCCGCGGTGTCATGGTGCTGCCCCTGGACTGAGGAGCGAAAACTCTAAGTTTGGCTCGGGAGACCCAGCCGCGGTAGCTTGGCGGCCGCCGTGCTGTCCCCGGCGGGGCGCGCGGGCGGGCGGATCCCGGCTGCTGCGCGGCGGCGGCGGCGAAGGCGGGCGGCGGCCTAGAGCGGCGACGGCAACGGCGGCAGCGGCGGCGGCGGCGGCCGGGGAGCTCGCGCCGGAGCCCGAGCCAGTTCGCGCAGGAGGCAGGCGAGCACCCGGCGCCCTCGGGCGCGCCGAGGACATGGCCGGCAGCCGGGAATGCTCTGGGTAAAACGCGCCCCCTCGCCGCGGCCCTGGGGGCCGAGCGCCACCGCAGGCGCAGGGCTCGGCCCCGGCTCGGGCCGCGTCTCAGGTGCGGCCGGGGCCCGGCGCGGGCAGAAGGCTGCTCCGGGGCTCGGCGGGGCGTGATGACGGGGCCCGCGAGGCTCGAGGTGGCGGCGGCGACGGAGGGCGCCCCGGCCCGGCCCTGGCTTCCCGTTGCGCCGCTGGGGCCCGGGCACCCGTCGCTGCCCTCCTGGGACGGAGTTTGCACTCCGCGATGCGGGGCGGGGGCGGGTCCACGGCCTCCCGCGCAGCCCGGTGGGGCCGGGTGCGGCCCCTCGAGCGGCTCTCCTGGAGCCTGGGTGCTAGTCTGGGAAAGGGCACCGCCGCCTTCCCACGCTCCCGCGGCCGGCAGCCTCCTCGGCCCGGGCGGCGCCCCTCGGCCGCCCGGCGGTGGCTGCTGCGGCAGCCGGTTGCTGCGGACAGCCTGCCCGCAGGAAGGCCCGGCGAAACTTAATCCCTTTGCTGCCGGGGGAGCGATCCTCGAGTCTCCGTCTGGGTGGTTCCTTATTTCTGGCCTAGCTGTGAAAGCAGCTCAGTGGGGGAGAGGGAAAACTTATAGGTGCCCAGGACAGGCTGCGACTGAACCCGGGAGAGGTGGGGTTTTTCCATTCCTGGCTCGTAAGAATTAAGTAAATAACGGCGGAGTAGATTTACAGAAACATTTTCGGTGATAAGGATTAGGTTACTTAGCATTTCGTATGCAGCGCATTTCTTGGAGGTGTTTCTTCTCGGAGCAGGAAATTGGGATCCTGGGGTCCTTAGGTTCTTCACTTTCTCTCTTCCACACTCCCCTACCCGCCTTCACGCTCACTCGCCTTCTTCCTACGTGGTCGTCACACATCTACCTGCCCACCCGAATCTCTCACCAACCACCCGTCCCCTGGACTCCTCCCCATCAATCTGTGCACTCCCAGCCTCCCAGCCATGCAGCCTCTGGCTTGTGAACCACTTTGCCTTTTTGAGGGTTTCTGAGTGTGGGGAGGGTGCATGGTGATGGTTGTTTGTGAAGAGGAGCCCTTATAAAGGAATATATTAGAGGCTATGTAAATAGACAAGTACTACTGTGTGTGAGTTGATTCTTCAGATTCTCAAATTGGGCCAAGAGGTCTGCCTTTAACCCCATTCTGTTCCCTCCCAGTACTCTAATCAGTTCTCTGGCAATGTTCCAAAAGAAGGGAACTGCTGAATAGGGAGACTCCCTCCGTACTCTACCCGGGCTGGTTACCCCTAACCCTCACATGCCCCTTTTCACTTCTCTCCACTGATCACTGCCCTGGGGGCGGGGGGGAAGAGTCTTTGCTATTTTTCTATATTCCTGCCCAATCAATTAACTTAATGCAGATATATAATGTAAATTAGATTTCTCCTGATTGTTCCTCACAACTTGATTTATGTGCTTGAAATACAAGTCTAGGAGCCAAGAAGATCAGAGAGTTCATTCCCAAATCTGATGTTGCATTGGCTTTGTGGCCTTAGGACATTCCTGTGACCTTTCACTTGTATGAAAGGCATCATATTGTGTACTGGCTATTGTGAGTCTTGGCATGGCCCTTTGAAGATGAAAGGGTTCTATAAACTCTCAGCACTATACTTTTCGAAGAAAGTTCTTCATTTACCTTTTATTGGGGTAATAGATTGGGTGTAAGTAGCAACCCTAGTTTACTGGGAACCCCCACTTGCCATTATTAATCCCCTTGGGAGCCAAATATATCACTCTACTTTGGTCCTAAGTCTGTTTCTTTTTTTTTTACTCTCGTGCACATGCAACTGAATGAAAACATACATAAAAGTAGGCATACAGAGTAATTGGCGATTATTTCACACTAAGGCTTGAATCATATCTAATGTACTCCAACCTAACAATCTGAGTCAGACTCATTTGAAAACATAACCTCACTAATTTTTAGCCCATATGGGGTCAGGTAGTTAATTTCTACTGAAAAGTGGCATAAATAATTTTAGTCATGGCTACCTGAGCATGATTAGCATCTAGCAGTGGTGAGTCAATAATATTTATTAAAAGCACCTACAGCGTGCAGAATCCTCTGTTGACTGGTCTAAGGCCGCAGCCTTGGCCTTGTATCTTGGCCTCCTGCTTGTTTAAGGCCTACCTCCTTACTTGCAGCTCCGGGATTAGGCCAGGGAGGGGCTGTGCAGGGCAGGGGTAGAGGCTATAGGGACATGAAGGAGCAATTGTTTCCCTCCCATTCACTTTCGTGACTACTAGACTCCTCATCTAGCATGTTGTACCTTGCAAGGCCACCCCCCGGGGAAGTACTGCCGCAAATCAGAATGACTTGCTTGCTTCATGAACATATCATCTGAACAGTGCAAACTGATTTAGGTGAAATTGGTTTAGTTAATCCCTCCTCTAAGTGCAGGGCAACTTGCTCAAACTTGTATATCCTAAAGCAGTGCCAGTGGAGTCTCATAATAGCGTCCAAAAATTGCTGTGGGTAGTGAGCCTGTCCATTCCCTCATCCCTCCTCCCATGAAATCTGCTGACACCATGACAGTTGAGAAGGAAACTGCAGAAGGAGTATGTCTTTGCTACTTGGTGAAGAGGAGAGAATGTCCTCCCTTGACTCTGTCCCTTAGTACTCAGGTTCTCTCTTTCCCAACAGGGACAGACAGCCCTAAAAAGGAGGTGAAGACAGGGCGGAGGCACAGAACGTGTCTCAAATGGCTGTTCTCAGAGGTACCTGCTTGGCCTTGTGTGTGTGTGTCATTCAGTCTCTATGGGTCTTGGTAAGTCCCTAGCTGTTAGGCCATGGTCCTCTGCTGCTAGTGGAGGCCAGGGGGTGTTCCATTTCCAGTTAGCATTAAGTTTGTGGTCTTCTCTTCTGTGCAAAAGGGGAACATGTGGTACTGTGTTTGTGAAGCACCTCCTTACTTAGGCTGAGTGCCTTGACTTAGAGCATTGCATCACCAAGATATGACATGTAACATGTTGATACCGGATATACGACAGTTCAGGAGAGTTCACAGTTGTTCACTTTTTGATGAATGAAATTTGGGTACCAAGGTGGTGTTGTGCTAATGTCTGTATTTCAGGTCTCTCAACAAACATTGTGTTCATCACTGAGCAGTGTGAAAAATAGACTAGAAAAGTGTTTCTCAACCAGTGTGTTGGATCATGCTAACATGTGAGAAGACCAGATGAGTGGTGTTGAGACAAGAAGTTCCAACTCCAATGATCCCCTCTGTACGGGCTGCTAGCCCTCTTTTTATTTCCCTTCTCTTCCAAGGATCAATATATGTTTCTGTCTCCATTTTCATGAATTAAAACTCTGCTAAGAGTCTTCTGTGGGCACTGGAGGTTTGTGGCTCTTTCTACAGTTTCTCTTTTTCCATCTTCCCCTTCTCCATGATCACAGCCAGACATATTCTTTTTGACAGTCTCCCAGCTCCTGCATTGCCCTTAGAAATCCTGTAAGCTGCTAAGACTACTAGATGGTTAAAGTATGGGTGGTGGAGGGATTTTGAGTAATGTGCCAACATCCACTACTCCCTTCTCTGTGTTGGGTTCAACTGAATACATAATAAGGGTGTTGGTTCTGCCTAAGTGGGTTAGCAAAGTATCCTTAGGAAGACTTGTTCTACTTGGGTTCTTTTCTCCCTGCAGAGCTCTGACTGCCTGACCTTGGGCTTTGTCTCAGACTCTTTCCTGCAGGTCAGACTCCTCTAGTTGATGAACAGCATCCCCAGTCTCTGAATCTTCCTCTTACAGAGACCAGAAGATCTGATAACAAATTCATTATATAACCTAAAATCCTCCTGAAACAGAAAATCCCGGTATTTACAGTTTTCCCAGTTAGGGGTATAATGTATGGGCATGGTAGACAGTGCTAATGCAGGACAGTGACATGTCTGAATGTATACAGCCCAGAGATAGAAAAATGGTTTACGGTCCAGAATCCTCCATCGCTTTGTCTATAGCCCTTTGTTCAGTGTTGCTAAGATCCATGTGGTTCCCAGGGGAGTAGAAGCTTGATTTCAAATAGGCTTCTGTTCTCTGTCCCTTGTCTCTGACCTGAACTTGGGGTCCTCTCAGCCTAACACTCAACAGCATGCCCTACATACATATATTGCCAGTTTTATTCTGTAGAAGTAGAGATGACTGCCCAGTTTGGGGGGGGGGCACTGAACATTAAAAAATTTACAAATATTTTATTGGGTAACAGATTGGGAAAAGCAGTCCTAGAATAGATGGAAAGCTGTGCTGGTAGCAGTAGGTAAATTAAGTTTGTTCTCCAATCTGGAAACTGCTAGTGTAATTGGCATTAAGATAAAGGTGTTATGAATTATACTTAATGATTTGTGACAATTATCATGTGTTACCTTGGTAAATCTATTTCTTGGTTACTTAGATTAATCTATTGTGTTTGTAGCAGATCTAGGACTTTTAGTTCTGCTATTGTGATATTCCTTTTAATGTTTATGATGACTATATTGTATAAAATAGCCAATGGCTGGATTTAGGAGCTAATTATTAAAAAAAAAAAGATCATTAAGGAACTTCCCTGGTTGAGACTTCGCCTTCCAATGCAGGGGGTATGGGTTGGATCCCTGGTGGGGGAGCTGGGATCCCACATGCCTTGGGGCCAAAAGGCCAAGACATGGAACAGAAGCAGCATTGCAACAAATTCAATAAAGACTTTAAAAATGGTTCACATCAAAACCATCTTTAAAAAAAAGTATAGGTCTCAAGTCATTAAAAAAATCATTAAATCCATGTACTGTAAAATATTAAGTAGGCTTTAATAACCTATTAGACAGGAACTGGCTCTGGTGCTGTCAGTCTGTAATCAACCTCCAGTCCTGAGCTCACCCTGTGTGTGATAAAAGCTTAAGAAAAAAGAAGAGAGACAGTTCTTCCCTTTGCGGGGGACTCCAGTCTAACAGGGGAGACATATGAGCATAATAAATACCACAAGAAGACTCATGGCCCTCCAGAAAACTTGTGGGGGAGTGTAATTGTCCTCTATTATGTCAACCATGCATTTGGGGTGAATTTCCAAACATGTGCTATTTCCTTAATAACTTGCTCTGTATCTGTCATCTGTGAATGTGTGTTGAGAATATCTGTATTTTTAAAGCAAGTTAATAATTTTATTTTATTCTCATCTGATCCTCACAAGAGCCTGTGAGATGGGTAGGGCAGGTATTTTTCATTTGACAGATGAGGAGGCTGTGGCCCAAACAGTTTAAATGTCTTACCTGGGATCACTCAGCTAATTCAGTTTAGAGCTAGGACGACAACCAGGCTCTGTTGTGAGGATCAAATGAGATAGTGGCTTTGGAGCCATTTGAAAAGTGTAAAACTGGTACACAAATGTAAGGTGACTGTTATTATTAATTATGCTTACTGACCGCCTAGCCTCTTTTTTCTGGGTTTCTATTTTCAGTCTGTCTTTTTAGGGTGAGAATTCTATGCGTTGGTTGCCTTTTATGTTCCCAAATGATCATTTCTGAAATTAAAGAGGTCTTTTCCTACTAATAGTATTCTAGGATTTGGTTGTCTTCCTTTTCTTCCAAAAGGTGTTGTCATTAGTTTGTACTCCCATGGGACTCTCCTCACCTTTAGTTGTTCCCTGGAACACCCATTATATCTTCTTTGAAGTACAACAGGCAAAACCAGCCACTGTCCTTGGGCACCTTGGCTTAGCCAAGGGTAAGTAATGCATTTTGTTTATTTCCAGTTCCTTTCATGATGATGCCCATTCTTGTCAGCCTTTCTTTTCTTTTTCTTTTTCTTTTTCTTTTTTGGTATGCGGGCCTCTCACTGTTGTGGCCTTTCCCGTTGCGGAGCACAGGCTCCGGACGCACAGGCTCAGCGGCCATGGCTCAGGGGCCCAGCCTCTCCGCGGCACGTGGGATCTTCCCGAACCAGGGCACAAACCCGTGTCCCCTGCATCGGCAGGCGGATTCTCAACCACTGCGCCACCAGGGAAGCCCTGTCAGCCTTTCTAGTCACACTAATAAATAAGACTTGTGTCTTGAGGAGCTGGTTTTCAGTAATCCAAGGTGTCTTTCCTATGTGGTAACAGATAGCAAGAGCTCTGTAATAATAGGATGTCAGAGCTGGAACACATGTTAAAGAGATTGTCTGGTGATTCTAGTCCAACTTGAATGACATTTTACAGTTAAGGGAACATCAGACTAAGCCAGGACTCATTTGCTCATCCTCCAAGGCAGAGAGGCAGTTTCTGGTGTTTTTAGGAAGAGCTCATGGGACATTACTGTTAATATCCTGAAGAATGTAAATTCTACAAGCCAGCTGAATCCTCATTGTACAGCCCAGGGGTCAGGTTGGGTTTTATACTCATGGTCTTTCTGTGAAGAAAGGGAGACTGTGGCTCCTCAGGGAGGTAATGAGAGCCCAGACCCGTGTTCCGTGGATCTGGAAGATGAACACTAGATGGAATATAAGCTGTTGAAATAAGTAGGCATTTAATTATGTTCAAATAACACTTGAAATAATAGCATTCTGCCAAGTGCAGATCATGACTTCTCTCTCTGATCAGAGTTAACCGAATTTTGGATTTGAAGGGCAATGCTGAAATCAATCTTTCATTTTGTAAGTGCAGAATGTATTATTTTTATTTTAATCGTCTGCATTGAAAACTCCTCCTTTGTATTTCTATCTACTCACACAGTCTTATGATACCTTCTTAAAGTTTATTCTCATCAACTTTTTTTTCAGGAGTCTCAGCCTGAAGGGGGGTGCAGGGTGACGATAAGCCATACAGAAACAATTTTATACTAGAACAAGGGCAAATACATAAGCATCCTTATTTGACTACACAGCAGTAACTAAATGATATGGAAGGGAACAAATCAGTGGATGTGGGTGTGGGCATTTGTTTCTTAACATGGCATTTGGTCTGCCCGCCTAGGCATTTCATCAGTGCATTTTTATGACAAACCATTGTGTTTTCTGGCAAAAGCTTCATGATTGCCTGTCATTCAGTGACACTCTACCAGGTTTACATCCTGTCTTTATCCTTAGTGTATTCTCTAATTCTGCATAGATTAATGATTCACAAGCTTTTTGAAGTTGCAGCACTGCCATTGTTTTATTTTTTGTCCTACCACTTCCTCCTGTACTTCCTAAAGGTATTTTGTGATCTAGGAGTCAAATATTTTTTAGGAGTCTTATCATTTTTAAATGAATAAAAAATTGGGAGCTGATAATTTTCTGACACCCATTGATCATTAGAGATGTCCCAGGTATTGCAAAACCTAGACAGGGAATCACTAACCTAGAAGAGCAATTGAAAGGAGTAAGCAATTCAGTAGAGTTTAGAAATAGTACATAATTACACAGTTGACAGTATGGAATAGTGGTTAGGTGTTTGTTCACACTCTGGATTGTGGGTTGGAATCTGTTTTAAAAATTAAGGTAAAATCCATATACCATAATATTCACCATTTTAAAGTGTACAATTCAGTGGTTTTTAGTATATTCACAAAGCTGTGCAATCATCACTGCTAAATCCTAGACATTTTCATCATCGTCAAGAGAAAACCCATACCATTAGCAGCCACTCTCCATTCCCCCTACCCCCATGCCCCCCGACCCAGGCCCTTGACAAACACTAATCTACTTTCTGTTCTTATGGGTTTGCCTATTCTGGGCATTTCCTATAAAGGGAATCATATAATCTGTGACCTTTTGTGACTAGCTTCTTTTACTTAGCATAATGTTTTCAAAGATTATCTATGTCGTAGCATGTATCAGTACCTCATTCCTTTTTCTTGCTAAATTATATTCTGTTGTATGGACATACCACATTTGTTTATCTGTTCATAAGTTGAGGGACATTTGGATTGTTTCCACCATTTGGTTATTGTGAATAATGCTGCTATGAACATTTGTGTACAAGTTTTTGAGTGAGCATATCTTCAGTTCTTCTGGATCATATGGTAACTCTACATTTAACATTTTGAGGAACTGCCAAATTATTTCCCAAAGCAGCTGCATCATTTTACATTCCCACCAGCAATGTATGAGGGTCCCAATTTCTCTATATCCTGGCTGACATTTGCTATGTTTTTAAATTATGGCCATCCTAGTGTGTGTGAAGTAATATTATAGGTATCCTAGTGAGTGTAAAGTGGTATCTCAATGTGGTTTTGATTTGTATTTCCCTAATGGCCAATGATGTTGAGTACATTTTCATATGCTTACTGATCATTTGCATATCTTCTTTGGAGAAATGTCTATTCAGATCCTTTGCCATTTAAAATATTTTTTTGCCTTTTTATTGTTGAGCTGTAAGAGTTCTGTGTATTTCTGGATACTTGACCTGTATCACATGTATGATCTGCAAATATTTTTCCTATTCTGTGAGTTGTCTTTTCACTTTTTTGATGGTGTCATTTATAGTACAGAAGTTTTAAATTTTGATGAAGTCCAATTTATTTTTTTTCTTCAGTTACTTGTGCATTTGGTGTCATCTAAGAAACCGTTGCTTAACCTAAGGTCATGAAGATTTACACTTACGTTTCCTTCTAAGAGTTTTATAGTTTCTGTGCTTACATTTAGATTGTGGATCCATTTTGAGTAAATTTTTATGTATAGTGTGAGGTCGGGCTGTAACTTCATCCTTTTGCATGTGGGCATCCGGTTATCCCAGAACCACTTGTCAAAAAGATTATTATTTCCCTGTTGAATGGTTTTGGAACCCTTATCAAAAGTCAGTTGACCATAAATATAGGAGTTTATTTTTGGACTCTCAGTTTTATCTGGTTTTGAATCTTAACTTTGCTACTTGCAAACAAGTGTGACCCTGGACACATTACCTTTTTTGTTGTTGTAAAATAGTACCTGCCTTTTAGAGGGTTGTTGTGCCTGGCACATGGCAAAAGCACAATAAATTTAAAGGGGAAATGTGCTTAGGTAATCAGGGAGGTAGGGAAAATGGGAGATAGGTTGAAAGGATGCTGAAATATTAGGAGTGACCAGAACAAGGTGGCCTCATAAATGAGAGATGAGATGAACAGATGTTTGGAGAAGTTGCAAAAATACTCAGTTCCCCGAAATTGTAAAATAAAACAGAATAGAAACAGTATAATAGAAAAAGTTACTTACCATAAGGAACAGAGTGTAACCATCTTATATTATTCTCTATACAGCCGAAATCAGTTAAGGTAGTTATTTTAAAGCACTGATGTTTGGCTTTTTTTCTGCCAAGGACTCTTTTGAGAACATTTTGAATGCTATGGACAACCCTCTCCCCGTGAAAGTGTATATATGATATACATACAGCATCCTTTAAACATTTCTAGAAGTTTCAGGAATCCCTGGTTAAAAATCCTATTTTGACCTTATCCAAGGCAATCCTGACCCATAGCATGCTTTCCTAAGCTTAGTTTCATAGTGAGGTTCAAGTGTCTCAGTAGTCAGGAACAACTTTTAGGACTGCAGGAAAATTCGCAGAGCTTTTCCTCTGTACAGAAGAATTAATATGGCGTGATCCTAAGATTTAGAAGAGTTGTGGTACTCTAATTGTTTTTGTAAAGGTTACAACACAGAGGCAGGTCTATCAGCAATGCATCTTGACCAACTATAATTTTGGCAGGAGGCCTTACTCGATTCTCCCAGGTAGCTTCCAACACAGACACTGAGGAATGCAGACCTGCAGTTCTGGAAGAGGCAGTAATAGAAATGCAGAGTAAGGTGGAGATGGGCCTAGAAGAAAGAGGTATGATTCTGAAAGGGACTAGGAGTGAGAGGCAGATTCAGAGAAACTCAGAGGGACACAGAGAGACACAAATAGAAGTGGAAACATGGTGTCTATAAGCCCTCTTGTAAAATAGTCAAGATATTTGTCAAGTGAAGGAGGTGAGATGATTGAAATAAAGGTGTGTGGGAAAGAGCACAGGCCTTGGCATTAGACTGCCCCAGTGCTCTGGGTGTGTGTGTTCCTGGTTCATTTACTTAATAACACTGAGCCCCAGTTTCCCAACCATAATATGCATATAGTATTAGTACCTTCCGTACAGCCTTCCTGATAGAATTTAATGAAATATTGTGTGTAAAGTTCTTAACATGGCACTCAGAATACAGGAGGTACTCAATAAATGCTAGGCCCCTTCTTTAACTTCCTCTACTTGAAGGGATCCTTCATTTAACAATTTTTAAATACTCTGTGAGTGTGAGGCACTGTACTATGAATAAAAATATGAAATAGTTGATGCCCTCAAGGAGCAAGGAGGGTTAGCTGGAGACACAGATGTGTAAATGAAATAAAACAGAATGTTCTGGAAGCCACCAAGTGGTTGAAGTGATAAACATGTTCAGTGAGAGAACTCCTAGGTTTCTAGGCTTGGATGGTGACATTCAACAGATAGGGAAAATTGGAAGAGGAGCAGGTGTTTTGTTTTGGGGGGCAGGGAAGAATAGCAAGTTCATTTATGGACATGTTGAATTTGACCAATGGAACTACCAAAGGCAATATTCCTGCTTTGAGTGGAAGTTGGAATCTATCATCTCTAAAGTCTCTTCCAATTCTAAGATTCTATGATATATGTACATTTTAATTGTTTTACTTTTTCATCTCTATAGGTGAATGCTGATAGATGTTATAAGCTACAAAATACTAGCCAACAATTTCCAAGCTCTTGTAAATTGTAAAATAAGAACACCACACACCTCACTTTTAAAAAAAGTGGTTATACAAACATCAAACTTATCAAACCAACTGAGAGTGACCATTTTGCAAAAAGATTCTTCACTTTTACAGTCCAATTTCCTATAGATTTCCATTAAATAGCTAGTTAGTTAAGTGCACTTAAAAGGTTTGATTTAGAAACAGCTTTTAGGGATACATCTATTGTACTTATGCACAATGTATAATTGTACTCAGTATTTAAGTTTCCTGTGAGAGGGCTATGCAGATATCTCTGACAGATGACAAAACCTGAACAAATACCAGTGGCGGAATCAAACTTTCAAGCCCTGATGAGAGTCTCCGGTGATAGTGAGATGATGAACAAAAGTTATTCAAAAGCAAAAGATGCCTTTCTCTTTCCTATAAATAAGATTAACACTTTAAACCAACAAAATATATTTTATACTTTTTATATTTTAATATTTTTCCTATTTGTCTCTAGTAACTCAATTTACTAGAAATAGGATGGAACAGAAATTTCCATGTGTGGTAACAGGAAGTAATTCAAGTTCACACATCTGAAGAACTTATTATCCTGTGCTGAGAACTACATTTTTCTAAAGCTCTCTCTTCTCTTTTTATGCAGGCTCTGAGAATGGGATCATTTCAAGAACTAGAGAGTTAGTTTCAAATATGGCCTTGTTTTCCTTCCACTAGATGTGAAATAGGAGCAGCCTCTGTATTTTAACTGGAAGTAAAATAGAGAACAATATTGGAGAATGGAGACTGAGAATTTGGCAGGGCCTCAGGTGCATCATAGTCCAGGACAAGAGATGTCAGTGGAGAGGGTGTGTGAGAGACTGATCCGCACCAGTGTGGTGAGTTGGAACAGGAATGTGAGTCAGTAAACCGGGATTCAGAGATGGCCTCTAGTTTCTGTTTATTAGTGCAGGAAAATAAACCCACGCATTTGTCAAAAACAAGGTTTAAAGGGGGAGAATGGCTTTTTGATTAATTCCCAGCTCACTTTCTTATTGCTCCAGCATCCCTGGGGAATCCAGCCTGTAAAACCTCCATTGGTTAGTGTGTAATTATGCTACATCCACGTTTCCTTTGGAAATGCTTAATGACTCTTGCTTCGTGTTCCTTGCAGGTGAAAGCCCAGCCTCTGCGGTTCTTAATGCCTCAGCAGGATTATTTTCACTAAAGATGGAAACACTGGAGTCTGAATTGACCTGTCCAATCTGCCTAGAGTTGTTTGAAGACCCCCTTCTGCTCCCTTGTGCTCACAGCCTCTGCTTCAGCTGTGCCCATCGCATCTTGGTCTCCAGCTGCAGCTCTGGTGAATCCGTTGAACCCATTACTGCTTTCCAGTGTCCTACGTGCAGGTATGTTATCTCACTGAACCACCGGGGCCTGGACGGCCTCAAGAGGAATGTGACTCTGCAGAACATTATTGACCGCTTCCAGAAGGCTTCCGTCAGTGGACCCAATTCCCCAAGTGAGAGTCGCCGGGAGAGGACTTACAGGCCCAGCAGCGCCATGTCTAGTGAGCGAATTGCTTGCCAGTTTTGTGAGCAGGACCCGCCAAGGGATGCAGTGAAAACATGCATCACCTGCGAGGTCTCCTACTGTGACCGTTGCCTGCGGGCCACGCACCCCAATAAGAAACCTTTCACCAGCCACCGCCTGGTGGAACCAGTGCCGGACACACATCTTCGAGGGATCACCTGCCTGGACCATGAGAATGAGAAAGTGAACATGTATTGTGTATCTGATGACCAATTGATCTGTGCCTTATGCAAACTGGTGGGGCGTCACCGAGACCATCAGGTCGCGTCCCTGAATGATCGGTTTGAGAAGCTCAAGGTAAGGGATCTGGGAGATACCCCTTACACGACTTTGTCTCTTTATACACAGTTATACAGTTAGCAAGTTCCTTAATAAACCAGGTCACTTTTTCTATATGACAAGTGAATTAACTCCAAATTCTTCTCGTGACAAATAGCCTCCTCGCCTGCAGGCTCTCACTGGAACCTGTTTCATCTGTTGCACAAACCTGTTTGCGTTCGTTCACCTCTGGCCAGTTCTGGGGGAATTAGCCTATGGCTCATACTAATAGTACGGCCAGAGAAACAGCAGCCTCTCTCCTCTGACAGTGATATATTGTACCCTATATATCTTTGCCGTGATCTTTCTACCTCTTCTTTTAAGTATGTGAGTACCCGTGTAGGTGTATTACAATTAGCATATGTGCTGATTTGCATATATATGCGTATAGCTATGGGAAGGTTGGGTGTGTCTCCGGTATGTGTGGGTGGAGGTGTCTGAGTGTATCTATGTAGGTGAGAGGTTTTTGTGGAGGACAGTAGTGTATGTGTTTGCACACTCAGTACACTAAATAAGCAAAGTTTTGGTACTGGCCACTACAAATTGCCACTAAGCCCTTAAGAGGGGGCTAATTCTAAACCTGCCTTAAAAAACAGAGCAAAACAAAACAAACAGCCAAAAAAGGGACTTCAGTGTACCACGAAGTTAGGAGGGATAATCAAATACCTGAACTAAAAATTTAAACTGAAGGCAATAAATATTTAATCCAGTATCATATTTTGTGCCAGTGTTGGTTTTGAAGTGCTTGTTTGCAGTCTCTGCCTGGGAAGTTCCTGTTCGGTTGCCAGAGTTTTCTGAAGTTGTTGTGCCAGCATAGTATTTATATGCAAGTCTAAGTGCCTATTTTTTTTAAAGCACTACTACCTCACGTTGATGTTAACAAATGTCAGATCCAGCAAAATTGTTTTAGTCCCATTGCCTGTCTGCTACGTGGCTTGATTTCTCTTAAGAAGCTACTTAACAGAAATTCCAGAAAAATAAAATGTTTAACTGAATAATAAGATTACCACTCCAAAATCAGGCCTAGATATATAAGCCAAGCTGGAAGGAAGACCCAGATGGGATGGAAGGAAGGCAATAAAAGAGTGGAGATCTTCCTCTTGCCATGCTATGGAAAAGTCATTGTAACATATGTAAAAATTATGATGTTGGTGAGGGTAGTAATACTCAGAGTAGGATACATTTTCCCTTCTGTAATTTATTGAAAACAATATTGAGAGTGACATTGACAATGGTTTGTGCTGTTTTTGATTTTTTATTTACATTTAATATTTATAAATTTGTACAAAGTTTAATGTTTGTTGATTTCACTAAGGGTGATATTCTCATTCATATCAAGACTGCAGAGAGCAACAATCTCAGTGGCTGCAATTCTTTTTTTTTCTCATTTTTAATTTTTATTTATTTATTTCTTTAACATCTTTATTGGAGTATAATTGCTTTACAATGGTGTGTTAGTTTCTGCTTTTTAACGAAGTGAATCAGCTATACATATACATATATCCCCATATCTCATCCCTCTTGCGTCTCCCTCCTACCCTCCCTATCCCACCCCTCTAGGTGGTCACAAAGCACCGAGCTGGTCTCCCTGTGCTATGCAGCTGCTTCCCACTAGCTATCTATTTTACATTTGGTAGTGTATATATGTCCATGCCACTCTCTCACTTCATCCCAGCTTACCCTTCCCCCTCCCCGTGTCCTCAAGTCCGTTCTCTACATCTGCATCTTGATTCCTGTCCTGCCCCTAGGTTCTTCATAACCATTTTTTTTTAGATTCCATATATATGTGTTAGCATACAGTATTTGTTTTTCTCTTTCTGACTTACTTCACTCTGTATGACAGACTCTAGGTCCATCCATCTCACTACAAACAACTCAGTTTCGTCTCTTTTTATGGCTGAGTAATATTCCACTGTATATATGTGCCACATCTTCTTTATGCATTCATCTGTCAATGGACACTTAGGTTGCTTCCATGTCTTGGCTATTGTAAATAGAGCTGCAGTGAACATTGTGGTACATGACTCTTTTTGAATTATGGTTTTCTCACAGTATATGCCCAGTAGTGGGATTGCTGGGTCATATGATAGTTCTATTTTTAGATTTTAAGGAACCTCCATACTGTTCTCCATAGTTGCTGTATCAATTTACATTCCTACCAACAGTGCAAGAGGGTTCCCTTTTCTCCACAACCTCTCCAGCATTTGTTTGTAGATTTTTTGATGATGGCCATTCTGACTGGTGTGAGGTGATACCTCATTGTAGCTTTGATTTGCATTTCTCTAATGATTAGTGATGTTGAGCATTCTTTCATGTGTTTGTTGGCAATCTGTATATCTTCTTTGGAGAAATGTCTATTTAGGTCTCTGCCCATTTTTGGATTGGGTTGTTTGTTTTTTTTTATATTGAGCTGCATGAGCTGCTTATATATTTTGGAGATTAATCCTTTGTCAGTTGCTTCATCTGCAAATATTTTCTCCCATTCTGAGGGTTGTCTTTTGGTCTTGTTTATGGTTTCCTTTGCTGTGCCAAAGCTTTGAAGTTTCATTAGGTCCCATTTGTTTATTTTTGTTTTTATTTCCATTTCTCTAGGAGGTGGGTCAAAAAGGACCTTGCTGTGATTTATGTCATGGAGTTCTCTTCCTATGTTTTCCTCTAAGAGTTTTATAGTGTCCGGCCTTACATTTAGGTCTTTAATCCATTTGGAGTTTATTTTTGTGTATGGTGTTAGGGAGTGTTCTAATCTCATACTTTTAAATGTACCTGTCCAGTTTTCCCAGCACCACTTATTGAAGAGCCTGTCTTTTCTCCATTGTATATCCTTGCCTCCTTTGTCATAGATTAGTTGTCCCTAGGTGTGTGGGTTTATCTCTGGGCTTTCCATCCTGTTCCATTGATCTATATTTCTGTTTTTGTGCCAGTACCATACTGGCACAAAAGTACCATACTGTCTTCATTACTGTAGCTTTGTAGTATAGTCTGAAATCCAGGAGCCTGATTCCTCCAGCTCCATTTTTCTTTCTCAAGATCGCTTTGGCTATTCAGGGTCTTTTGTGTATCCATACAAATTGTGAAATTTTTTGTTCTAGTTCTGTGAAAAATGCCATTGGTAGTTTGATAGGGATTGCATTGAATCTGTAGATTGCTTTGGGTAGTATAGTCATTTTCACAATGTTGATTCTTCCAATCCAAGAACATGGCATATCTCTCCATCTGTTTGTGTCATCTTTGATTTCTTACATCAGTGTCTTATAGTTTTCTGAGTGCAGGTCTTTTACCTCCTTAGGTAGGTTTATTCCTAGGTATTTTATTCTTTTTGTTGCAATCGTAAAATGGGAGTGTTTCCTTAATTTCTCTTTCAGATTTTTCACCATTAGTGTATAGGAATGCCAGAGATTTCTGTGCATTAATTTTGTATCCTGCTACTTTACCAAATTCATTGATTAGCTGTAGTAGTTTTCTGGTAGAGTCTTTAGGATTCTCTATGTATAGTATCATGTCATCTAGTGGCTGCAATTCTTAGACTCCTAAGATGGTAGGCCTTGGACTTGGTCTAGTTGAAGCCCTACGCCTTAAAGTGGTATAAATGGAGGCTTTGAGAGGTTAAGCAATTTGGTCAAAGTCCCAGAACTGGAACTGGAACTCAGCTTCTAGAGCTGAGTTGAATTAAGTACCTTTCTATTGCAGCCTGCTGTCACTTTGTTTTGGACCTAAATTTTCCCTATGAAATGTGATTTGAAACTTACTTTTATGCTCCAGCAACTGCACATTTCATGGGTCACAGATAAACGGTTAACAGAGTCAAGGAAAAGACATAGTATAAACTTAGAGTTTTTTAATGGCAAGAGTTGGGGGCGGGGTGCAGGAAGAGTGGGGGACATGGAGAGGTAGAACAATCTCTTGCCAAATATTTGCAGGTGTTGGAACTATAATAAGGCATTGGCCTTGAGAAATATTCCAAACAGAAAAATCTGTATCCATATGTACTGTTGAGATAACAAAAGACTGGATAGAATAAGCCTGTATCTACAGAGCACCAGCTTTTTGAAAACATCCGAAAACATGAAAACATTGGATGATTGATTAGATATTTGGCATCGTGCAGCTATAGTCCTTGTCTCCAGGGATAGATGGAACACAAAAGTATTTTACCAAAAGATCCTTTACTCTGTAACTAATCAGTAATTTTTGGAGAAAGAGAGGCCAAGTTTTGAATCGTTCCCCTTTAAGTTTTTAGGAAATGTGCAGAAAATTCAGATTATAAATTAAGTGGAAACTTCTTTGCTCATTTTTGGACGGAGAGTGGAAACATATGAATCATTCCCAACCGTGTGGTTTGTTATGTTGTCTGGAACATCTTGGGCTTTGAGGGGGGAGAGGGAGGTGCTGCTTGTGTGAGAGGGGGATGGAGTGGGGTAGGAGTCACTTTGGTTTGGTGCCAAGTATAAAAGGATATTAGTTCTCCACATTAAGCAGAGAGGAAGTCTGACTTTTAGTGTCATATATCCTCACTTCTTTGAGTTAATTTTAATTTAGGAAAGCATTTAGGATTATCCCCTTAATCTGCTTGATTCTTCCCCAAGGAGAAAGGAGAAAGCCAGCTGTCAGAAGCTATAGGGGAGATGGCCTTGAGTATACTCCCCTGGCCCTGAGAGGAGCACGGGAGTCCTACAGGAGTAGGGAAAGGGCTTTGACTTTCTGGCCAGTGACTGATACAGTGTTTGTTTGTACTTTTTTGTTCTGGAGACTCATTGTTGGTGTTTATAACTACACTTTTTTTTTTTTTACTAATCCCTGATTAGGATTAGTGGTCTCTAATATTTATTTGTTCAGTAAAGAATAAACAGATCATTACATTATAGATGAAAGGTCAGAATAACCAGAAGCCAGCCTGTCATCTTAACATGTACTCAAAATGGACTAGAGGGTTTGGCATACCTAGTATAGTTTATTATCCTTAGTTAATAGTCCAGTTTACCTAAATATCCTGCAGAAGGCTACCAGTGGTTCTTCAATTTGAAAGAATAATTGTGTTTATGACAGTTATTACAGTTGTAAGGCCTATCAGAGTAACTATTTTCTCTATCACTTTTCATTTACTACTCCCAATATATATCTTAGTTCATGATCTGTGTTGCGTTTCTAGTGCTTCACATTTTAGAGTTTTCATTGTCACATGACTTCCTCCCCTTAGAAAAGACTGATATTATTGTATTAATAAATGTGGCTTTATAAAAGAGGTCAAATTTGGGTGACTCTCTATTGGTGACAGATCTCAACTCAATATTCCAAGTTCTGTACAACTTGGTTCTCATGCTTGCCCAGCTGTCTTTTCTTCCTGCCACTCTCAAACATGTTACCTTCACCTGTCCAGTCTAACCTAACTGTCTGCTAAACATACTACTCTCTTTCCTGACTCTTAACTTTCACTCATACTGTTCTCTTGGCCTGCTTAGGAATCCTACCTATTCTTTAGTGCTCAATTAAAATCCCACAAGGCCGCTCCAGCATACCCCAGTTTTACCATAAATTCTTTGGGGGCCAGGCACAATGTCTTTTATTTCTCCAATGTCTTCCTTAATGTCTAGCACACATAGTATATGCTCAAGAAATCCAAGTGAATTAAATCTTTGTAATGGATTTGCAGTAAGTATACCAGCATCTATAGCTTGTTTCCATACTCATAAGATATAAAGCTGTCTTACCATTATGAATACCTTAGAAGTCTGGGGAGAAAAATCTCCTGTGAGCTACTGCTAATGTTCAAAACCACAGTGTTAGCAAAAGTACGACATGTCCTTAACTTTAGGTGCCTATCCATTTTGATTGCTGGATTTTCCAACTGCCTAACCCCATGGTGACATCTGTATAAATCAGATGTGATTATTGTAATTCTCTTTGAGAGTGACGGCTTCACATTTCCATGCCCACAGCCTGCCAAAAATATAGCTGATGAAAACCAGGGGGAATAGAGGAATTTCCTGAAAGGAATAAACAAGTACATTTTCTTTATCTCATTACATTTCCACAAATTCATTACTACAAATAATTCTTTTTTTAAGATATTGGAAATGTCTGTTTCTTTTTTTTAAAATATTTCTTTCTTTCTTTCTTTCTTTATTTGGCTGCATTGGATCTTAGTTGTGACACGTGGGATCTCACTGCGGCATGCAGGATCTTTCATTGCTGCGTGCCGGCTCTTGTGGTGCGTGGGCTCTTCATTGTGGCGTGTAGGCTTCTCTAGTTGTGGCGCGCAGGCTCTAGAGCACACGGGCTCAGTAGTTGTGGCTCGGGCTTAGTTGCCCCGCGACATGGGGGATCTTAGTTCCCCAACCAGGGATTGAACCCATGTCCCCTGCATTGGCAGGTGGATTCTTAATCCCTGGACCACCAGGGAAGTCCTACAAATAATTCTTAAATGTAGTTACATTTACCTATCAGGGGTCTTGTTGTTATAAAATATTACCTGGTATTAGAGTAAGCTTTTTGTTATGTCAAAGTAAAATACGCACACCACACACACAAAGAGAGACTGAGACAGAGAGAGCTAAAGATTGCCAAAGAGAAGGGAGATATGAAACTTGGAGAATATTCAAAGGAAAACCACAACGAGAGTCAAAAGGTTGGAAAATATGATATTCTAGAATCTTATCATAGTTGGTCACTTGTCCTTCTTCCTACTCAGTCACTCTATCATCTACCCACCCATTCTCACTCAGCCACCACCCTTCTCCCAGTTGCTTGTCTACTCACCCACTCCTGTCTGCCAAAACAGATACCCTCTCAACTTATCTATCTACCAATGAACATTTGACTGTTTCTGAACCAGTATGAATATGAGTATAAGAGAAGGAAGGAGAAATATCTTTATGAGAGACTGGGTTGAGAGGGCATGTTTGCATACATCTGTATGTGCCATTATATACGAGTGTGTGTATTTCTGCATGGGCGAGTGGCTGAGAATTTAATCTGTGTGTCTATGTGTACCTATAAATGTGTGTCACTGTGTGTGAGGAGGAGAGAGTGCCTGTGTTAGTCTTCTGTGGGCTTATCTGTGGATAACTTGGGTGTGAGGGGGCCATGAGTGTAGGGCAAGTTTTCTGTGGTCACCCTAGGGAGAGTTAGGACTTCAGGAGAACCTATCCTGAGACTAGGGATCTCCCTAATAAATGAGCCTCATGATGAGACAAATCTTCAGTGGAGGCCAGGGTGGGTTACCATAGCTGAGGGAACAGAAAAAGTTGTTTCTCACTTTCACTCACTTAGGTACTGAATCACAGTAGCTAAATATAAGAGCAAAGCATTTGTGTCTAGATTTGGACTCTCTAAGGTATGGTGGTGGACATGTGTGCATGGGGTGGGTGTAATATCTGTCATGGGGTTTTTCAGCAAAACCAGCCTTCAGCTCAACAATCGTAAAATCATTCTTGCTTGTAGATCTTGCTTCTCTGTGGTCTCTTAATTGTCCAAGACTTGCTCCCCGTTACTTATAATATGTATAAATCTGTACATGTTTTGTATGTGTGTGAGAGGGTAAAAAATGCATATTATTCCATTTCTACTCGAACTGTGTGCTAAGACTCATTTGAACCCCCCTTTCCCCCCTCCAATAATTATATTGATTCTCTGGCTCTACTCTCACATAGTATTAACAGGACTCTGTGTTGGAAGATGTTTTCTATTGTTTCTTAGGTTTGAGAGCAAGTTTAGCTAGTGGATACTCCAACTACCTGTGTTCTTATCTTTCTGTTTTTCTTTTATTTCTTTTGTCCCAAGTCTCCTCCTCATCAACATCTGAAAGAGCTAACAATCATCAGTCTGAGAACAGCTTACAAAACACTGACTCAGAGATTGTTCTTGGGTGGATGAAAATCCTGTCTGTTATTATTGGGCAAGAGAACATGTTACAGAAATATAATATAGGTGAAGAAAGATTAAGGAAACAAGAATTATTGAACCCAAAGAAGTGAGGTTTAAAGGGGAAAATGTGATAATGACACTCAAGTTCACAAAGGGTTGATATAATGAGGTACTCTCTTGTTCTTTATCTCCCCTGAAGATGGACCAGACAAGAAGTTAAACTGTAGCCCCAGGGTGTTAGGCCAGGGGCTCATTCATTCATTTAAAAAACAATTAATGAGCATGCACTTTGTTTATTAAACACTTAAATTGTTCAAGTCATTGTAGTAGGAGCTGGGGACACAGGAACTAAGGCACAGTGCCCGCCTTACTGAGCTCAAAGCTCAGTAAGGGAGATAGGTAAGAACATCTTCGAATTCAGTATGGTAAGTGCCATGGCAGAGGTTTGCACAGGGTTCTCTGAAGCACAGAGGAAGGGTCAGTGAAAGGAAGTCATTGGGCTCAAAAGCAGGGAATCATAAATGAATTCCTTGGAGAAGAGGGCCAACTGGAGAGAGACTGTGAAGAAAGAATTGACAGGACTTGGAGAACGACTGTAGTGGTTATAGATGATGGAGAGAAAGAATTAAAAAATGATTTTTGAGGAGGAGATGTCTTGAAGAATGGTGGTATCGGTTACAGAAATAGAGAAATTAGGAAGGGACTAGCAGTTTTGGGCGATGACTTCAGACGAGTCTGGAGGTGCCAAGCACTAGAAAAGGGGTTGCGGTTCCAGTGAAAAAGACAGCACATCCCAACCCTGGTGGAGGTGTCAGCATAGTGTGCAGAGGCAGACGAGTGAGGACACAGTTACAAGACAGTGTGGTGAGTCCTGTGGCAGTGGAGGCACGGGGCGTGTGTGTGTGTGTGTGTGTGTGTGTGTGTGTGAGAGAGAGAGAGAGAGAGAGAGAGAGAGAGAGAGAGAGCGAGCTCATAGGAGGGGCATCAGAAGAGACTTTGGGTGGCGTTAGAGACTTTAGGTGTCCCTCCTAGTTGGGGGACAGGGATGGGGTCAGGGACAGGGAGTGTTCTAGTCCAGAGAAAATAGTTTGTTCAAATATCTGGTGGAGATAGAGCATGGGGCACTCTCAGAACTGAAAGGGCAAGTGTTCCAGAAGGGGTTGAAATTCAGGCCTTTGTGGTGGCCGAAGGATCAGGGCAAGAGACGTAGGTTTGAGGGTCTTTAGCGTGGAGGGAGAGCCAGGCAGTAGGGAGCTGAATGAAGGCTGAGGAGTGAGCCTTGCAGCACACTCCTGGTCTAGAAGGTAGACAGAGAGGAAGGGCAAGCGAAGGAGAAAGGGGAGGATGTGTACGAGAGGCAGGAACCGAAGAGGAACCGTGCAAGTGGAATACAATATGGAGGCCTCCGGGAAAGTAGAGTGGTTTCAGCTCAATATTATCAAAATGAACACTGGATTTAGGTTTTTAGTATAGGTTTTCTTTTCGAAGGTCCAAATAATAATTTATACATTTAAGCTAGAGATTTAACCATGCTATGCAACTGAACAGAGGGAAAAGAAAAGAATGTGGGATTGTTTGTGTAACATTTCTGATAAGGGGACTGGGAGAGGGTGTGTCTTTGCTGGATGATTTCAGAACCTTCTGAGAAGAGGAGGGCTGGCCACCTGTTTCACCTGGCTTGAAGACCAGTCTGGTGATCCCCAGCAAACCTCAGGTAGAGTAGACCTCATACCTCCAGTATGTCACCTGCATTTCATTCTGGGACATAGCCCGTGTCTATACAACAGCGAATAAATGTTTGGGGAAAGAATAAACTCAGGCATAAGGGTGTGGGCTTCAGTTTGTGGACCAGATGGTGTGTTCTGCTGTTGAAAGGCCATATGTAATTGATACATAAAGTGACAGACTGAAGCAAAAGCAAAGTAAGTATTTTAAGACAAGCAGTTAAAAAAAGAAGGCAGAATGTGACCCCAAAAGTGTGCTAAGATTTTGACTGCTGACTTTTGGAAGAGCTGGGAACATCAGTGAATAGACAAGATGTCAAAAAAGAGCTTATTAAAGAATAGTAATGGGGTCACTGGATCCGAGTATTTTTAAAGATGAAGTTGTCTTCTATCAATTGGGGAGGCTCGGGTTTGGGGTGGGTTGGCCCTTCTTCCCTTCACTTCTTTTCGAAACCTTCAAGGTTCAATTCCCACATCAAAACAGTTGGGATCTTGTCTAGTTTTAGATAATGTTCGCCTTGTACCTTGTAGAAAGTAAGAGAGAATATAGGCATTCAATAGCAATAAAACATGTTTCAATAGAACAAACAGAAAGGCTCTGACCCCTTTTTAGGCTTCAAGACTCGCTGTGACAGGTAGGTGTATGTAAGTGTGCTCATACACATGTGAGTGCATGTGCCTTCCCGGAGCATGACATATGAAGAACACAGTCAAGTGTGTGCCATAAGGGGACTCTCTGGCTTCAGTGAAGAGCTGGTGTTTGGACATGTAGCTAGTTTTCTTCAGGGAGCCAATGAGAAAGTTATCTGAAATAACCTGTGTCTAAAGAAGTGAAAAAAAAAACCCCAGCAATTATTTGAGAGTGTTAGTGAAGCCATTTCTTTTTATGGGAAGCTGTCTGGAAGAAAAATAGCCTGTGCCTAGCTTTCTCAGAAATAGCAAAACATTTTCCTCTTCGGGGAGGGTATAACAGAACACAAACAGGCCAAGTCTATATGACACAAATGAAGTGGAACTTGGATAAAAATGGAATCAGTGTAGACTGCCAATTTAGCTAACTTGGGCCTTTTAAAATCTCAATTATGCAAATCAGCCAAATCTTCCCCTCACTTTGTGCTGTTTGGACACATGTACAGTTTTGTGAGAGCTCTAACAATGTAGCCACCTGGAGGTGTGGAGGGTCTCACAGTTTCATAGCTGAAATGGCTTCTCTAACCTTCACACAGGGAAGCACAGGAGGGCCCAGAGCTAACCTCCTGCAGCAGGAAATGGGAGCTTCATCCTGCTCTCCCTGCCAGCCGCCTGTCCAGTTTCCTCCCGGCAGATATCTCCATTCCAATCTCCCCTGCCACTTGGGCTCTCTCGTTGTCACAGTTCAAGTGTTCTGAGAAAGCTGCACTAACTAGGCTTGGGCAGAAGGAGCCTGGCTCAGTCACTAAGTGGACTGCATGAGGAAAGAACACAGCAAACCGGTTCTTCACAACCAAGCAACCACAACAACAACACAACAAAGAGACGTGTTTAGTTTTACATAAAATTTTGCACACACACACACACACACACACACACACACATCCTTTGTGTTTACTTAGTCTGCGTATAGACATGATAATTACTTGGCCAAGTCAATGAAATTCATACCTAGAGTGGCCCAGAATTTCTAGTTCGAAATGATTCGTCAGGGCTAAGCATGATAAGGAAGGGTGAGGAAATCAACTGCATAATTGCTTCAATTCTCTGCTTCCCTTTGCATATGTTGATTATTGAGAATCAATTCCAGCTTGAGAGGAGGCTTTAATTCCTGGTAAATGAATAGGAAGTGAGTAAGTAAATGTTCGGTGTTTCCCTCAAATTATGTCTCGTAATGTAAGAAAACAGTGGCAAAAAGCCATCAACAGATGGTGTTTTCATTAGCCAAAGATTTATTTTTCAAAGCCTTTTCATATTAATGAAGTAAAGATGAAATTAGAGTCATCTTGTCAGTTCTAGTTCTGGATTGCTAAAATGTGCTGGCATTCTGCAAATTGCTAGGGGGCCAGAGCAAAATAACCATTTGCCATAATGTTGTGATGAAGACCCAAGGTCCGTAGTCTAACCAGACCCCAAATTATGTGTTCAGCCCTAATTTTTGTTTTCAGTGGCTTTACAGAAGCTGTGAGTCTCAGTTGTGGGCCACAAATGAGGAACACACAGCAGGGATCTTAGTCCTGCTCTGCATTATGAATTATTTATAAGATATCAGTTTCACGACAAGTGTTGCAACAGGTTGCATACACTTGTTAGAAAACATTCTCCCCTTGGAATCCCATGTTTGAAAGAAAACACATTACAGTTGAAACACAGATTTCTTACACCGTATCTGCTCTGAGTTCCTCAGTCTACATTATATTTACCTAATATGTCCATGAACTCATTTGTGAGACATGGAATTTCCACTGATCTAGGAATCTGGACCACTCTGCGGGAGGAAATCACAAACTGATTGGGCCCGTTACACATGCCCACTCTCTAACTTGAGCTGGACCTTTTCATCAAACTACAGCTCCATCATATTCACCTTACGTTCGAATTTTTGAAGAGGAGTCCACACTTGTAGCCTCCACATCGTCACTATTGACATACTCACTAACCCTGTACAGTTTGGCATTTGCTTCCAAAACTCTACTGAAACTCCTTTTCCAAAGGTCACCAGTGACCTCTAATTACCAAATCCAGCTGCCTTTACTCAGGCCTCGTATTTCTTGCACTCTCTGCATATCTGAGAGTGACAAATCCTTTCTTGAAACGTGTTTCTCTCGATTATCCTCTTAGCTTGGCCTAGATCTGCATTACCAACTGCTTTGCATATTGCACTCTCCTCCTAACCAGTGCCCCTGCCCCCAGGCTCTCCTGTCTTAGTCTGCCCCACATAGGTTGATCTCATAAATGCAGCCCTGATTATGTCATAATCTTGCTCAAAAAAACCTACAACCAAGATGACTCTACCCAGCAAGGATCTCATTCAGATTTGATGGAGAAATTAAAACCTTTACAGACGAGCAAAAGCTGAGAGAGTTCAGCACCACCAAACCAGCTTTACAACAAATGCTAAAGGATCTTCTCTAGGCAAGAAACACAAGAGAAGGAAAAGACCTATAATAACAAACCCAAAACAATGAAGAAAATGGGAACAGGAACATACATATCGATAATTACCTTAAATGTAAATGGATTAAATGCTCCCACCAAAAGACACAGACTGGCTGAATGGATACAAAAACAAGACCCATATATATGCTGTCTACAAGAGACGCACTTCAGACCTAGAGACACATACAGACTGAAAGTGAGGGGATGGAAAAAGATATTCCATGCAAATGGAAACCAAAAGAAAGCTGGAGTAGCAATTCTCATATCAGACAAAGTAGACTTTAAAATAAAGACTATTAGAAGAGACAAAGAAGGACACTACATAATGATCAAGGGATCGATCCAAAAGCCTTTGGTAAACCGCTACTGCTTTCAAAAATAGGTACAGACTCCTCACCTAGACATTTAAGACCTTCATAACAGGGCCTCTGTCTCCATTTCCAGCCTGTGCCCCTCTATTTTCTTGTACCCTCTGTTCTAGTCAGACTCACCTCTGTTCCCTGGATGTGTCCTATGCTTTATTCCCTTTTACTTTTGCTCATGCTACTCCCTGTGCCTGGAACGCCCTGCCTGCCTCCATCTCTGTCTATTAAAATCCTGCTTATCCTTCAAGACCCAGCATAATTTCACCTCCTCTTTATCTCTGAAGTCAAAGCACCTTGAATAGAGTAGGTGCTCAATACCTTTTGTATTAAGTAGAAGTGAAATACCTTTTGTATTAAATCTCCGAACTGCCATTTCTTTTTTTTCCCCTGACATCTACTTAGCTTAGAACTCATGTCCAAATCAACAGTTGCGGCCCTTTGTTTTTCCTTTTTCTCTCCCTTTTTCCTTGCTGAGGAGAAGACCACAGATTGAGATGGTGGTGGGGTTAAAGAAGGCCAGGGGAGACACTGTATCCAAGCCAAGAAAAATGGAATAAATGGTGAAAAAATCACTCCCATGGGCATAAAGCCAAAGAAACCAAGCGAGATCTGGCCAGAAGCAGAGATTAAGCTGATTCTCATAATCCAGATTGAGAACAAGTGAGATCAGACTGCCTGTCCTAGAAATACATAAATGTGTGGGAATACTCCTCTGGGATGGATTCATGGGACAGTGCCAAGGGTACTAAGGAGCCACAGCTACCTAGCGGAGAAGAAAGGGGCCAACACGAGTCCTCTCCCCTTCTTCCCACTATCCCTTGCCCCCTCTCCCCCCCACCCGCCCCACCCAAAACATGCACTTTGAACAACTATGAACCATAGGAACCATGGAGACAGCAATGAAGCAATGAACACAACCAAGGGAAGGAATGCTGTGCTAGCAGAATAAGGACCAGGAAGTTGGGGTATTCCATTTGGAACAGACTTTGTGGGGATGTTGGGATGGTGAGTGAGAGAGGAGTGGATATTGGGGCAGGTCCTGGAAGAAGCAGCCGTCAGAGCTGAAGACTTGGAAATGAGGAGGAATAAAAAAAGCCCATTACCAATCTAGAGTGAATAACATTCTATTTTGTTCACATGAGGAATGTAAGAGAGTAGCTTGCTCAACTGAAAATATGCGAGGAGGTCTTAGTACTGTTTTAACTTATGTTATAATAAACAGATTTGCAAAGCGCTGCTAATGTTTCCCTAAAAGGATCTATGTCCCAGTAAACAACAGTAAACAATGGATGTCCTGTCTTGATACATACAGCTAGGCTTTGCATTTTGAAGTCTGGCATTTCTGTAGGCTATTGCTTAGTGCCAAAGGAGTGAAGCTGTGAGATACAACGCTAGATTTTGATGAATTCCACACTGAAAATGCCATCTTTTTTTCTGAAGAAACCTACTGATAAATATAAAGTGTTATCAACAAAGACAAAAAAATCATGGAATACTGGGGCAAAGCTGTATCTGAAGACTAGAGACCTGGATTCCAGTCCTAGCTTTGCTACATACTAGTTATATGACTGTGCAAAACACTTTAAGCCCACTCTGCAGCTCAGTTCTCTCATCTGTAAAATGCTGACATCTCCTACTTCATAGACTGTCATAATTATTAAATGATATGTATGAAATTGCCTAGCATAGTGTCTGACAAGTAGTAATTGCTCAATAAATTATAGTTTTCTTAGTCAACTCATCTGTAAAAAAGAGAGAATAAAATCTGTTCTCCCTATGTCACAGGATTACTATGAGGGCAAAATGAGATATTGACTATGAAATACTTTTTTTTTTTTTTTTGGCGGTACACGGGCCTCTCAGTGTTGTGGCCTCTCCCGTTGCGGAGCACAGGCTCCGGACGCGCAGGCCCAGCGGCCATGGCTCACGGGCCCAGCCGCTCCACGGCACGTGGGATCCTCCCGGACCGGGGCACGAACCCGTGTCCCCTGCATCGGCAGGCGGACTCTCAACCACTGCGCCACCAGGGAAGCCCCTATGAAGTACTTTTAAAAGTTAAAAAATATTATAGAAAACATAAAGTTGCTTTAATGTTATTAAATTCCTACATTCACAAAGTCATGAATGTCATTTTTTCCCCAATAATGACAGTCTGGAGCAAATGTACAGCATTATTACTTGCACCTAGAACAGTGCTTGGCCCATGTGCAACGAATCTTTGAAATATTTGTTTACTGACTGACTGATTTCCACGTGATACTGGGTCTCAAACTCATTGAACATGTCTTCTTTTTTCCCCTCTTCCCTGTTTCCCTCTGGCTTCATACTCTGCGATGGCAGCAAACTCTGGAGATGAACCTCACCAACCTGGTTAAGCGCAACAGTGAACTAGAAAATCAAATGGCCAAGCTAATACAGATCTGCCAGCAGGTTGAGGTATGTAACAGAAACATCTGTCATTCTTCCGAAGAACCTGGATCAGGCGATCCTTTTGGGGGGACTTGTTTGTCAGAGTGTAGCTCGGACATTTGGAGTGAAGGGCTGAATGATCATTGTAAGAAGTCTCATTCCTTTAGGATGCCTGTTCCAAGAAAAGTGGCAGATAGCTATTGTTTAAAAAATAATAGTAAGTGGTGGTGGTGGGTTGGAGAGACATCAGTCCCAGGGGCAATCCCTTCTCCTTTTCCAATAGCAGGTGGTGTGAGAATCCAACATGAAGTGTGTTTCTTTCTTCATCAGACTGAACATCCTAGCTCTTTAAAAAGATTGCTAGGGAGTAAGAGAAGTTGGGAACCCCAGGTCCTCAGGGTAGAGCGAGGTTTGTTCAGTGCAATATTGTTTCTATAAGAATATCATCAGAACTGCTTCTCCTCTTCCTAACCTCTCCTCCCTTCTTCCCCATGCACCTTACCTGGTCCTCACTAATCGCCTTTCCACTTATTCTTGTCATCAACAAATGGTATCTGTGTTAGAGTTATCTGGGAATTATCAAGTGTTGTACCATATGAGATTATCTACATCAGATCTCAGAACAGAGCCTACAAGAGGAGTCAACCTCTTCATAAGTGGACATAATAAAACAAAGATGTTATTTCTCTCTTTTTTGCAAGAGTGTGAAACTTCAGCCATAGCATTTGGTTTTGTGTTGCTTTTGTTGAAGAGGTGATGGTAGGTAGGGCTTAAAGTGTAAACAGGGTCGGGTAAAATATTATACAGGACTCCTCATGGGCAGTGGTTGGATAAAAATGTTTCTGTTTATAAACCTGATAGTCTAGTTCTAATCTTACTTGTATGACAGAAAATGTAATGGTTCAAGTTTATTTTATTTTAAGCAATAAAATAATTTTATTAAGATCTCATCTCTTAATACCTCCTGGGGAGTCCTATTTAAGAGAATGTGGAGAGTTTTCTTATAAGGCAAATAATCTTCTTATATAAGTAACCACTCCTGATTGTTTGAATATCTTAAAGTATTGGGTTTCTTAAAGTAGATTTTTGTTGTATGATGCGCATACCATAGCAATTTAATCCCTGCTGGGCACTCCATTTGTGGAAGAGACTGGTGCTATAGGTAGAGTACACAGGATACCAGTTAAACTCAGGTGTGAGATTATGGAATGGGGTGGGGAATTTAGGAAGAAGCATAAGGAATGGAAAGAAAGAATGCTGGAATGTAAGTTGGAAAGTTGGTTTCTGAACTTGACTCTGTCATTAACCGGTAGTATGAACTTGAGTAAGTCATCTAGCCTCTCAACTTCAGTGTCCTTACCTATAAAATGAGGGATTGAACTGAATACATGACCTTCAGTGTCACTTCCAGATTTCTCAAGTCGTGATTCTATGAATGGTTGCTTTCTTTATTCTTTTCTTTTTCTCTTCGGTCTCATCCTTTCCAAGAGGGGAGAAGCAAAACAAGGCATTTTAGAGTGGTTTTCAGCTATTCAGATTCCCTTTATGTTCTACTCTATCAAAGCTTCTGATTATGCTGTTAGATTACAGTATAAGAAACCCACACTGGTGAAGAGACAAGGAAGTATTGTGAGCAGGAGACAAGATAAGAAATCCCTTGGTTTAGAATTTACATGATTGAGGGTGGGGCAACATCTCATAGTGAATAAAATGTGGTTAGAAATTGTAATCATCACTTCCTCATTCTCATCAAAAAGTTATTTAAGTAGAGAGCAAGTTGTAGTCAAATTAGCAAAGTAAGCAGTTTATTTTCATTGCTTATTCACTTTAGCACCTCTCTAACATTTTATCATTCCACCCCCCTGCACCGCCCCTGCCCAGGGAGTTTATCACTCTGGCCACCCTCACCCAAACATAGCCCTGTTCCAACCTTTCCCAGCCCATCGCACCAATCAAACCTTTATGATTCAGGGCCCTACTCTTTTCAAGTGGCAAGGAGCTAGTCTCATAAAACAGTGCATCATTGTGTTAGTGGAGGAGGACTCATCCTGGTCCTCTAGGTTATAGGTGATGTTTTCACAGTGCCTTTCTGAAGTTAGTATTCCTGCTTGAGCCTTCAGGAGATAACACTAGTGGTGCCAAATGTAAGCAAAGTAGGTGGGAAAAGTAGCCCCATGGCAACCAGCAAAGGAAGGGTTTAAGAGACTCCCTCGGGATGCTTACTAATCCTCGGCCAATCGTCTGCTCTGGTACACAAAAGGTCACCTTTTATTAATACTTACTTATGCATAGCACTGTACCAGGTACAAAGAAAACAGCATAGACACAGTATTTACCCTCTGGGGGCTTACATGTTATACAAATCCACCCTGATGTGGATACACATGTGCAAGAAATACAGACAATGGAATTGAAATGTTAACTGAGAATTGGGAAAGAATCTTGAGATACTGCATTACATGTCAAGGGCGAGAGTGTATTTTGGGAGTTAACTTCATGGTCTTATTCAGTTTAGGATTCTGTCTTTGACAGGGGCCCTACAGGATAGTTTATGGAAGGCCATGGCTGTGCTCTATGACATCATCCCTTCTGAAAGGTTAGGGGTGTGCCCTAACTTCCCCATAATAATAGGGTGAATCCAGGGTACTTATTATGTTCGTTCAGCACAGAGCCTGTGTGTCCAGAAGGCTTCAAGACAAGCCCTGGGATTAGAAATGCAGTTAAAGAAGAGATTTGAGACTTCATAAATGCTTACAAATACTTTATAAAATGAAATAAATAGTAGGATACTTTCATGTAAGCCAGACATTAAGGGGTGGTTTGAATTTTTTTCATTTTATCTAATCCAGATTTGTCTATTGGGAATGACTATATTCACAGTGTAAACCAGGCATTTCACATCGGGCGGGGGTGGAGGATACCAGCTAAGGCACTTCTGAGAAAACTAGAATAGGCTATTTTCCTGCCAAACCTGTTCCCCTTCCTGATTGTCTGCAAATGCTTTTGTCACAGATTGACTTTTCATAAAAGAGCCATAAATACTGCCTCCCTCTCCTGGTTCTTTCTCCCTGTTCTCTATTCTCCTCAGAAAGTAAACAAAGCTGCAGTCTTCCTATTATTACAGAAACAGAGATTAGGATCACCACAGATTTGTTAGCTGAATTCTTTGGTAATGCAGCCTGTTAGAGTCACTGCCCAGCTTTCAGAATTCAGTGGATAGGCAGCTGGAAAATATTTTCTGTCGGGGCTGGAGAACATGGGAAGGAGGGAGAGGCAGGCCCAAGACTCCTTTAATCTGGTTAAGGAAGGGCATGCTCTGACCTTGCTACTCTGGCCACTTGATCTCTATATATAGTTCTTTGTCCGGTCTCATCAGGCATCCTTTGTTTACATTTCCAAAGGAAATCTCTGTTTAATGCATAGCCAAGGGAAAATGTATACCAACAGATGAATAGTTCCTCTTGGCTTCCAAGTCTGCATGGTTTTGTGAATAAATAAGCATTCCGGAAAATACTGAGGGGAAGAAAAATGGTTAAATACTTAGTAATCAGTCAGGCAACAACATTTCTTGAGCAAACGCGATGTACTCAGTGTGGTAGGTCATTTGGGGGTTACAAAAGAAACATATTTTTTTGATGACCTCCAGAAACTTTTATTAGTCTAGCTAGGGACAACCCAGTATCGAGAGAGAAAGAGGAGTATTTATAACACAGCGTGCAGTACAGGGAGCACAGATGAATGTAGTATAGCCCTTCTGTGTTTACTTTTTTAGTCTTCTTGTTAACTTTTAGGGCATGGAGCACATTAAAGCATTGTCCTGGCTATTTCGTGTGCCATCTGTTTTCCTCCCCTCCAGAACTGCTGCAGGACAAATGGGTTGGTCCATCCCAGAAGCTCCATGGGCAGATTGATTTCTTTCTGGCTCTTCTCAAGCCTTTTAAGGGGCTGAGTGGCATGGCTGTTTAGCATTAAGAGAATGAAAAAAGAAAGGAGATGAGCTGGAAGAGAGGGAAAGGCTTCCCTTAGTTTGGGGAATTTCAGCTTTTCATCTTGCCACCAGGGCTTTGCTCCAGTAACTTTCAGAAGTCTTAGAGCTCAAACCGTAGGTGGCTTGGAGCTCTCCCCTTTCTGCTCATGTTGCTCATTGAAATGGTATTTGGTTTGGGAAGAGCAAGATTCAATGTCTGACTACTTCTCCAAGCATAAAAATAAGTGCCTTAATAGAAATTAGTTAAAAAAACACACCACTATGGATGACTTCAGCAGATGATCCTGAAATGTTTTAGAGTGGTCGGGCTAGAAGCAATAATAGAATCTAAATCATTAAAGCACAAATATGTTTGTTGGAGGGCTCTTCTGCAAGCACGGAGGACATGATAAAATGAAGGAGTGATTAGACTGAAGTAAGTGTGATTAGGGAAAATTTAATGGATAAAATGCATTTTAGCCAAATGTTGCAGGAAGAAAAATAAATTCCTCCCTCTGCTGAGACAGAGAGCAGTGATATTAATGGAGGTGAAAATGAGCAAATTGTATGGGCAAAGTGGTACACTATGCACTAGGTATACACTGGGTATATAGAGATAAATAGCAAATGGTCCCTGACCTCAAGGAACTTGCTTAACAGGTAAAATGTCAAATATAATGTGAAGTGATGATTATTGTAATGAAGGTAAGTGCAAGATGACAAGCTAGCATAGAGAAAGAAACAACTAAGTCGGCCTGAGGGACTTAGGAAGGACTGCAAAATGGAAATAAAAATCAAATTGTCTTGAAATAAGAGTAGAATTTTGCCCAAAAAATGAGAAAAGGGAGCAAAGGGAACACCATGTGGGAACATAGAAGGGTAAACAGCATAGAGGTGTTCAGGAAATCACCAGAAGTTTGGTTCAGCCAGAATGTGAGATGTGACATCATTGCAAGAGGTGAGTGTGGAGAAGTAGCTAGGACCTGGATAGTGAAGGGCCTTGTATGCCATGCATAGGTGTTTGGACTTTGTCCTGAAGACTCTAGGGACCCATGGAAGGATTTAAAGTAGGTGAATAACTGGATACGGTCTTCATTTTAGGATTGCTCTGGCTGTAGTATGCAGGATGGAGCAAGGATCAGGGGTCAAAACTGAAGGTAAAGAGACCAGTTTGGTGGCTTTTCCTGATCCATGCAGAGATGAAAGCCCAACCTAAGGCAATGGCAGTAGGGCTAGGGAGCAGGGGATAAATTCAAAACACATTTGTAGTAGGTAGAATCAATATGACTTGGTGATCAGTTAGATGCAGTGGGTAGAGAGATGAGAGAATAGTAGGGTGATCTATAGGTTTCTGGCTTGGGTAACTGAATGGACGTGTTTCCTTTAACTAGATTAGGAAATAGATGGAGTTCTTTTTATTTTTTAAATTTTAACATTTTTTAAAATTTAATTTAATTTTATTTTTTAATACAGCAGGTTCTTATTAGTTATCTATTTTATACATATTAGTGTATATAAGTCAATCCCAATCTTCCATTTCATCCCCCCCCACCCCACCGCTTCCCTCCCCGCTTGGTGTCCATACGTTTGTTCTCTACATCTGTGTCTCTATTTCGGCTTTGCAAACCGGTTCATCTGTACCATTTTTCTAGATTCCACATATATGCATTAATATACAATATTTGTTTTTCTCTTTCTGACTTACTTCACTCTGTATGACAGTATCCAAGTGAATCCACGTCTCTCTACAAACGACCCAATTTCGTTCCTTTTTATGGCTGAGTAATATTCCATGGTATATACATACCACATCTTCTTTATCCATTCATTTGTTGATGGGCATTTAGGTTGCTTCCATGTCCTGGCTATTGTAAATAGTGCTGCAATGAATACTGGGGTGCATGTCTCTTTTTGAATTATGGTTTTCTCTGGGTATATGCCCAGGACTGGGATTGCTGGGTCATATGGTAGTTCTGTTTTTAGTTTCTTAAGGAACCTCCATACTGTTCTCCACAGTGGCTGTATCACTTTACATTCCCACCAACAGTGCAAGAGGGTTCCCTTTTCTCCACACCCGCTCCAGCATTTGTTGTTTGTAGATTTTCTGATGATGCCCATTCTGACTGGTGTGAGGTGATACCTCATTGTAGTTTTGATTTGTGTTTCTCTACTAATTAGTGATGTTGAGCAGCTTTTCATGTGCTTCTTGGCCATTTTTATGTCTTCTTTGGAGAAATGTCTATTTAGGTCTTCTGCCCATTTTTGGATTGGGTTGTTTGTTTCTTTAATATTGAGCTGCCTGAGCTCTTTATATATTTTGGAGACTAATCCTTTGTCCGTTGATTCGTTTGCAAATATTTTCTCCCATTCTGAGGGTTGTCTTTTCATCTTGTTTATGGTTTCCTTTGCTGTGCAAAAGCTTTGAAGTTTCATTAGGTCTCATTTGTTTATTTCGGTTTTTATTTCCATTACTCTAGGAGATGGATCAAAAAAGATCTTGCTGTGATTTATGTCAAAGAGTGTTCTTCCTATGTTTTCCTCTAAGAGTTTTATAGTGTCTGGTCTTACATTTAGGTCTCTAATCCATTTTGAGTTTATTTTTGTGTATGGTGTTAGGGAGTGTTCTCATTTCATTCTTTTACATGTAGCTGTCCAGTTTTCCCAGCACCACTTATTGAAGAGCCTGTCTTTTCTCCATTGTATATCCTTGCCTCCTTTGTCATAGATTAGTTGACCCTAGGTGTGTGGGTTTATCTCTGGGCTTTCTATCCTGTTCCATTGATCTGTATTTCTGGTTTTGTGCCAGTACAATACTGTCTTGATTACTGTAGCTTTGTCGTATAGTCTGAAGTCAGGGAGTCTGATTCCTCCAGCTCCGTTTTTTCCCCTCAAGATTGCTTTGGCCATTTGGGGTCTTTTGTGTCTCCATACAAATGTTAAGGTTTTTTGTTCTAGTTCTGTAAAAAATGCCATTGGTAATTTGATCGGGATTGCATTGAATCTGTAGATTGCTTTGGGTAGTATAGTCATTTTCACAATGTTGATTCTTCCAATCCAAGAACATGGTATGTCTCTCCATCTCTTTGACTCCTTTCATCAGTGTCTTATAGTCTTCTGAGTACAGGTGTTTTACCTCCTTAGGTAGGTTTATTCCCAGGTATTTTATTCTTTTTGTTGCAATGGTGAATGAGATTGTTTTCTTAATTTCTCTTTCTGATCTTTCATTGTTAGTGTATAGGAATGCAAGAAATTTCTGTGCACTAATTTTGTATCATGCAACTTTACCAGATTCATTGATTAGCTCTTTTAGTTTTCTGGTGGCATCTTTAGGATTCTCTATGTATAGTATCATGTCATCTGCAAACAGTGACAGTTTTGCTTCTTCTTTTCTAATTTGTATACCTTTTATATCTTTTCCTTCTCTGGTTGCCATGGCTAGGACTTGCAAAACTATGGTGAATAATAGTGGTGAGAGTGGACATCCTTGTCTTGTTCCTGATCTTAGAGGAAATGCTTTCAGTTTTTCACCATTGAGAATGATGTTTGCTGTGGGTTTATCATGTATGGCCTTTATTATGTCGTATATGGCAGAGGTCCCCTCTATGCCCACTTTCTGGAGAGTTTTTTTTATCATAAATACGTGTTTAATTTTGTCAAAAGCTTTTTCTCCATCTATTGAGATGATCATATGGTTTTTATTCTTCAGTTTGTCAATATGGTGTATCACATTGATTGACTTGTGTATATTGAAGAATCCTTGCATCCCTGGGATAAGTCCCACTTGATCGTGGTGTATGATCCTTTTAATGTGTTGTTGGATTCTGTTTGCTAGTATTTTGTTGAGGATTTTTTTTTTTTTCAGTACGTGGGCCTCTCACTGTTGTGGCCTCTCGCCTTGCGGAGCACAGGCTACGGACGCGCAGGCTCAGCGGCCATGGCTCACGGGCCCAGCCGCTCTGCGGCATGAGGGATCTTCCCAGACCAGGGCACGAACCCATGTCCCCTGCATCAGCAGGCGGACTCTCAACCACTGTGCCACCAGGGAAGCCCTTTGTTGAGGATTTTTGCATCTATATCTATCAGTGATATTGGTGTGTAATCTTCTTTTTTTGTAGTATCTTTGTCTGGTTTTGGTATCAGGGTGATGGTGGCCTCATAGAATGAGTTTGGGAGTGTTCCTTCCTCTGCAAATTTTTGGAAGAGTTTGAGAAGGATGGGTGTTAGCTCTTCTCTAAATGTTTGATAGAATTCACCTGTGAAGCCATCTGGTCCTGGACTTTTGTTTGTTGGAAGATTTTAAATCACAGTTTCAATTTCATTACGTGTGATTGGTCTGTTCATATTTTCTGTTTCTTCCTGGTTCAGTCTTGAAAGGTTATACCTTCCTAAGAATTTGTCCATTTCTTCCAGGTTGTCCATTTTATTGGCATAGAGTTGCTTGTAGTAGTCTCTTAAGGTGTTCTGTATTTCTGCGGTGTCAGTTGTAACTTCTCCTTTCTTATTTCCAATTTTATTGATTTGAGTCCTCTCCCTATTTTTCTTGATGAGTCTGGCTAAAGGTTTGTCAGTTTTGTTTATCTTCTCAAAGAACCAGCTTTTAGTTTTATTGGTCTTTGATATTGTTTTCTTTGTTTCTATTTCATTTATTTCTGCTCTGATCTTTATGATTTCTTTCCTTCTACTAACTTTGGGTTTTGTTTGTTCTTTTCTCTAGTTCATTTAGGTGTGAGGTTAGATTGCTTATTTGAGATTTTTCTTGTTTCTTGAGGTAGGATTGTATTGCTATAAACTTCTCTCTTAGAACTGCTTTTGCTGCATCCCAGAGGTTTTGGATTGTCATGTTTTCATTGTCATTTGTGTCCAGGCAGTTTTTGATTTCCTCTTTGATTTCTTCAGTGATCTGTTGATTATTCAGTAACATATTGTTTAGCCTCCATGTGTTTTGTGTTTTTTCCATTTTTTTCCCTGTAATTGATTTCTAATCTCATAGTGTTGTGGTCGGAAAAGATGCTTGATATGATTTCAGTTTTCTTAAATTTCCTGAGGCTTGATTTGTGACCCAAGATGTGATCTATCCTGGAGAATGTTCCGTGTGCACTTGAGAAGAAAATGTAATCTGCTGTTTTCCGATGGAATGTCCTATAAATATCAATTAAATCTATTTGGTCTATTGTGTCATTTAAAGCTTGTGTTTTCTTATTAATTTTCTGTCTGGATGATCTGTCCATTGGTGTATGTGAGCTGTTAAAGTCCCCCACTATTATTGTGTTACTGTTGATTTCCTCTTTTATAGATGTTAGCAGTTGCCTTATTTATTAAGGAGCTCTTACATTGGGTGCGTGTGTATTTATAATTGTTATTATCCTCTTCTTGGATTGATTCCTTGATAATTATGTAGTGTCCTTCCTTGTCTCTTATAACATTTTTTATTTTAAATTCTAGTTTATCTGATACAAGTATTGCTACTCCAGCTTTCTTTTGATTTCCATTTGCATGGAGTATCTTTTTCCATCCCCTCACTTTCAGTCTTTGTGTGTCCTTAGGTCTGAATTGGGTCTTTTGTAGACAGTATATATATGGGTCTTCTTTTGGTATCCATTCAGCAAGCCTGTGTCTTTTGATTGGAGCATTTAATCTATTCACATTTAAGGTAATTATCGATATGTAAGTTACTATTACCATTTTCTTAATTGTTTTGGGTTTGTTTTTGTAGGTCCTTTTCTTCTCTTGTGTTTTCCACTTAGAGAAGTTCCTTTAGCATTTGTTGTAGGGGTGGTTTGGTGGTGCTGAATTCTCTTCGCTTTTACTTGTCTGTAAAGCTTTTGATTACTATCAAATCTTAATGAGATCCTTGCCAGGTAGAGTAATCTTGGTTGTAGGTTCTTCCCTTTCATCACTTTAAACATTTTGTGCCACTCCCTTCTGACTTGTAGAGTTCCTGCTGATAAATCAGCTGTTAACCTTATGGGAGTTCCCTTGTATGTTATTTGTCGTTTTTCCCTTGTTGCTTTTCATAATTTTTCTTTGTCTTTAATTTTTGTCAATTTGATTACTATGTGTCTTGGTGTGTTTCTCCTTGAGTTTATCCTGCCTGGGACTCTCTGCACTTCCTGGACTTGGGTGGCTATTTCCTTTCCCATGTTAGGGAAGTTTTTGACTACAATCTCTTCACATATTTTCTCTGGTCCTTTCTCTCTCTCTTCTCCTTCTGGGACCCGTATAATGTGAATGCTGTTGCATTTAATGTTGTCCTAGAGGTCTCTTAGGCTGTCTTCATTTCTTTTCATTCTTTTTTCTTTATTCTGTTCAGTGGCAGTGAATTCCACCATTCTGTCTTCCAGGTCACTTATCCATTCTTCTGACTCAGTCATTCTGCTATTGATTCCTTCTAGTGTATTTTTCATTTCAGTTATTGCATTCATCTCTGTTTGTTTGTTCTTTAGTTCTTCTAGGTCTTTGTTAAACATTTCTTGCATCTTCTTGATCTTTGCCTCCATTCTTTTTCCGAGGTCCTGGATCATCTTTACTATCATTATTCTGAATTCTTTTTCTGGAAGGTTGCCTATCTCCACTTCATTTAGTTGTTTTTCTGGGTTCCTTCATCTGGTACATAATCCTCTGCCTTTTCATCTTGTCTATCTTTCTGTGAATGTGGTTTTCGTTCCACAGGCTGCAGGGTTGTAGTTCTTCTTGCTTCTGCTGTCTGCCCTCTGGTGGATGAGGCTGTCTAAGAGGCTTGTGCAAGCTTCCTGATGGGAGGGACCGGTGGTGGGTAGAGTTGGGTGTTGCTCTGATGGGCAGAGCTCAGTAAAAGTTTAATATGCTTGTTGCTTGTCTGCTGGTGGGTGGGGCTGAGTTCCCTCCCTCTTGGTTGTTTGGCCTGAGGCCACCCAGCACTGGAGGCTACAGTCTCTTTGGTGGGGATAATGGCGGACTCCAGGAGAGTTCACACCAAGGAGTACTTCCCAGAACTTCTGCTGCCAGTGTCCTTGTCCTCATGGTGAGACACAGCCATCCCCCGCCTCTGCAGGAGACCCCCCAACACTAGCAGGTAGGTCTGGTTCAGTCTCCTATGGGGTCACTGCTCCTTCCCCCTGGGTCCTGATGTGCACACTACTTTGTGTGTGCCCTCCAAGAGTGGAGTTTCCCCCAGTCCTGTTGAAGTCCTGCAGTCAAATCCCACTAGCCTTCAAAGTCTAGTTCTCTGGGAATTCCCCCTCCTGTTGCCGGACTCCCAGGTTGGGAAGCCTGACGTGACGTGGGGATCAGAACCTTCACTCCAGTGGGTGGACTTCTGTGGTATAATTGTTCTCCAGTTTGTGAGTCACCCTCCCAGCAGTTATGGGATTTGATTTCATTGTGATTGTGCCCCTCCTGCCATCTCATTGTGGCTTCTCCTTTGTCTTTGGATGTGGTGTATCTTTTTTGGTGAGTTCCAGTGTCTTCCTGTTGATGATTGTTCAGCAGTTAGCTGTGATTCCGGTGCTCTCACAAGAGGGATTGAGAACACATCCTTCTACGCCGCCATTTTCAACCAGTCTTCCAGAGTTCTTTTTAGACGTGTGAGGTTTGTTGTGCTGTCAGTCAGAGAGTCTTGTAGGAAATGCCTGTTGGACATCTGGCTGGATTTGGAGGTCAGGAGAGAGGTCTGGGAAAGGGATAAAGACTTGGGAGTCATCTAAGTGGCACTGAAAGCCACGGAGAATGTACAATGTACAATGAGAAGAAAGCCTAGGGCACAGAAATCCAATTGTTTGTCACTCAGAATACAACAACAAACTGAATTTACAAAAATAAATGGAAAGACTGTGGAGCTTTTTATGAGATTACTAAGGGTTGGCGTGTGTTTAAAAAATTAAATATCAGGAGGAAATTTTTCATTTGTGGGAATAGTCAACATTTTAGAAATTACCTCTGTAAAGACTATAATAATAAGTGACACTTAATGAAGATTTTTCGTATATTGCAGGTAATCACTTTATATGTGTTAACTCATTTAATCCTCACAACACTATGAAGTAAACACTTATTATTCTTGCTTTACAGATAAAGACATTGAGATACAGAGAGATTGAAGTGATTTGCCAAGGTCATGCTGCTAGTAGGTAACAGAGTGGGGATTTGAATTCAGGCACTTTAGCTCCAGAGCCTCTGCCCCTAACCACCCCATTGTACTTCCTTTTGCAAGGCCAAGGTACACATCACTTGGATGTCCCTTGTTTATCACCAGTGGTTCCTGACTCATCATGAGGATGGCTTGTAGTCAGTAAGGAGAATGATATATGGGTGTGAATTCTGGAAGAAAGCAAAAGAGAAGCAGATGGAGCAGAAGGGAGGAAGAAAACTGACAAAACAGAGGCTGAAAATAGCAAAGGAAGAGAGGCCTTCAAGGTGTGGAACTTTTGATAGAGTCCATTGGCGCAGCACCATTATACAGGAAGATATCATTAATGACCTTTGAGGGAGCAGGTTCAGTGGAAAGGTGAGGATAGAGTCAGAGAGGTCAAAGAGAAAGTAAGTTGTAAGGAAATGCACGCTGTGAGAAGTTTGATCGTGAAAGTGAAGAGAGAAATAGAGTGGTAGTTATTATCCTTTTGAAGTGCAAAACAATCAGACTCACAAACACTCGTACAATATTCTAGTTGTTTATTTTGTTACTGGGTAGCTAACAGTAGGAGTCACTAGATCCACTGACTCTGACCACACATACTTCATTTCCCATCCTGACTTGGCTTCCAGCCATCTTTCCAATCCTGGGCCCTCCTGCCCAGCTCCAAGCCTCAGTTTCTACAATTCACTCCTCCTAGAAAGTGTGTAGGTTCTGGGATGCAATGTGATGTGGTAGCTTTGGAGTTGGGCATACTAGCTGTGTAACCTTGGACACACACATAACTTCTCTGAGCCTCAGTTTCATTATCTATGACACTTAGACTAATCATATTTTGAAGGGAAAGGTAGTACATGTAAAACACTTGCTACTGTAATTGGCAGATAGTCAAGGCTCAGTAAGTGGTAGTAGCAGTAGCAGCAGCAGCAGCAGTGACAATAGGAGCAGTTGTTAGTATTAATCGTACTAGTAGTATTTCTGGGCACCTCACCTTTGCCAGAGATTCCTAGCCCTGACCTCAGGACTTCTAGAGGATCATCGTTGTTTCTGAGGGTGGGGAAAACAGTCAGTCCCCAGTGCTCACAATCAATCTTAAATTTAACACATGAACCAGAACTTTCCTTGGGAAGGGGGAGTGGTAATGAAATTACAGCACTAAAAATGTTGGAAATCTCAGCCATATGGCCCTATTTAATCACCCACCAACAACTGTGCAAAGGTGGTACACTAAAAGGGTTATTATGTTCAATAAGCTGCCGGTTTTCAGTTACTGAATTAAACAAATTTTATTTAGTATGGAAAAGTTCACTGCCCTTCTTTACTTAAGTAAACTTGCCTGTTATCCTGCCCAAATTCCTCTTGATTACTGCCCCAAAGCAAAGGCAAAAGAAAAGTTTTGGGGAGGGACAGATGCTTTCACCTCTAGTGGTTTTAAAAACAGAGAGTTTGGGGGATTTTTTTTTTATTGAAGTGTAATTGACATACAACTCTGTTAGTTCCAGTTGCACAGCATAGCGATTCAATATTTATTTGGGATTTTAAAATGTTTATTAGCCAGAATGTTCTGTATTTTTGTGGGAGATGGAAGAGCAAGAGCAGCAGACTTAATACTAAGCTCCTGAGGACGATTTGGGCTACCAGTGCCTGGTGAAAATGAAATAGCTATTTTGAAACCAGTGTGGAATTATGGGTGGAGAAAATGGTTTTCATGAACAATGGGAAATAAGTACATAGTGACCTAGTCAGTCTCTGCATTTATACTACTGAAATGACTAATTCAGAGTATTATATTCAATCTTATTAAGTATATGGCAATTAATATTTAATATAGATGAAAAACCTAAGTCAACTGTGCAATCTGAAGTGTGGGCATAGCCTATTTTTATACTAGCAAAGAAAGTGCTTTATAATTTTCCAGATACCTAACGTGCTTGATTCTTTTTCAAAAATACTCTATGACAATTCTTGATATATTCCAGTGAAATAAAATTTTTGAGGACATTAAAGGTTGCATTTGAAACATTTGGAGGGTATGGACACATGACAGGGTTGTAAGGATAAAATGAGTTAGGATGAACATTGTTTTCCCTCCCCTCCTCCCCCATATCTATAGGGCATATAAACTTTCCAGTGTGGCCATGTTTTCATAGTCAGAACAGTTCATACAGGCATGCACTCTTGTTCTGTTTTTGCCCTTTTTTTTTTTTTCAGTGCAGTGAAGCTCATTTTATAGCTCCATTCCCCATCTGCTGCCTTCTTCCTCCAGTTCCCGTTTCTCAGTGTTCAAATTCTATGTTAAATGACCAGAACACTTGCCTAATGTTGGACTCTTCTGCTTACTCCGCTCTTTGCACAATCCACCCAAGTTCCCCATTTCCAATGTGCTCTTGGAAAGTTGGTGGTATTCTAATAATTCAAGTTAAAGCCCTATCAAGCCTACCCTGTACCTTTAAATGTTTGCAGTTCCACCCCTACCTCCAATCTCTCTTGCCATCAACCCATCCAAAATACCAAACAAATAAAACAAAACAAAGACCAAAAAAAACCCTAAAATGGAAACGACTACCACTATAACAGACATGCACACAGCCCTTGAAACGCCGTTTCTGTCTCTTCCTGTCTAGAAGAGTCCAGCTGTATGATATGGTAAGCAGAGATTGGGAGTGGGAGAGAATCGTATTTGAATCATATGTGCTGGTCTTTGTGCTAGAGGCATTCTTGTTTCTAATCTCAGTGTTTATGACGACCCTGTGATAATGTTGGTGATATCCCCATTTTACAAATGAGGAACCTGAGAGTGAGAGAAATTAGATGACTTATTCAAGGTCACACATAGAGTAAGCTCGGGCTCTGTCTTGCATCTCTCTGACTCTGAAGTCCATGTTCTTTCCGCTGCACTATTTGTTTACTTGCCACGGATTCACTTGTGTTCAGGTAGAAAGGAGACGGCTTAGGATGTCCACTGATTTTCCTCCCTTCATTAAACAGCTCCAGAAGAATAGATGATCTATTGGGGGCCTTGGCATTCCTGACTCCATGGTAAGCCTCTTATGTACTTGTATTTGATAGCCCAGAGTGGCTCTCTGTCGTAACAGCCCTTCGTGGGGTTAGGAAGCAGAGGGAGAATGGCTGCTGGAGTTGGCAGAAGGAAGCAGTAGTGCCTACAGTTAAGGCACTTACTTGCTCAGATTATTTTTGTGCCATGAGACCCAAGTCAGGGGTTGAACACAGAGTGGGCAGCTCCAGGTATCGATACTGACCATGGTCATGCGGTCAGTTTACTGTGGGACCCACACTTCCTTCCTGAGACTGTCTTGCTGGGTCATCCTAGGGCATGACTGTCGTCTCCATGTGACACAGATTTTCTTAATTATTACAAAAGAGTTTGGCAGTAAAGATTTACTCCCAAAAAGTGTCCTTAATCTTATCATACTTTGACTATAACTAACAAATATAATACCACAGTGACTGCAAATATATGGATCTCCTCAGAAAAAGTGCATATATTGTTACTATTTTTAAAAATTCAATTTATTAAAAAAAAATAGGAACAGTTCACCCATTTCTCCCACCCCCCCCATCCCTCACCTCTGGCAACCACCAATTTGTTTTGTATCTATGAGCTTATTTTAAAAAAAATTTTTTTACATCTTTATTGGAGTATAATTGCTTTACAATGGTGTGTTAGTTTCTGCTTTATAACAAAGTGAATCAGTTATACATATACATATGTTCCCATATCTCTACCCTCTTGCGTCTCCCTCCCTCCCACCCTCCCTATCCCACGCCTCCAGGCGGTCACAAAGCACCGAGCTGATCTCCCTGTGCTATGCGGCTGCTTCCCACTAGCTATCTACCTTACGTTTGGTAGTGTATATATGTCCATGCTTCTCTCGCTTTGTCACAGCTAACCCTTCCCCTCCCGATATCCTCAAGTCCATTCTCTAGTAGGTCTGTGTCTTTATTCCTGTCTTACCCCTAGGTTCTTCATGACATTTTTTTCCTTAAATTCCATATATATGTGTTAGCACACGGTATTTGTTTTTCTCTTTCTGACTTACTTCACTCTGTATGACAGCCTCTAGGTCAATCCATATCCCTACAAATGACCCAATTTCATTCCTTTTTATGGCTGAGTAATATTCCATTGTATATATGTACCACATCTTCTTTATCCATTTACCTGTCGATGGACATTTTGGTTGTTTCGATGTCCTGGCTATTGTAAATAGTGGTGCAATGAACACTGAGGTACATGTGACCTTTTGAATTATGGTTTTCTCAGGGTATATGCCCAGGAGTGGGATTGCTGGATCATATGGTAGCTCTATTTGTAGTTTTTTAAGGAACCTCCGTACTGTTCTCCATAGTGGCTGTACCAATTCACATTCCCACCAACAGTGCAAGAGTGTTCCCTTTTCTCCACAACCTCTCCAGAATTTATTGTTTCTAGATTTTTTGATGGTGGCCATTCTGACGGGTGTGAGATGATATCTCGTTGTAGTTTTGATTTGCATTTCTCTAATGATTAATGATGTTGAGCATTCTTTCATGTGCTTCTTAGCCATCTGTATGTCTTCTTTGGAGAAATGTCTATTTAGGTCTTCTGCCCATTTGTGGATGGGGTTGTTTGTTTTTTTGTTATTGAGATGCATGAGCTTATTTTTTTTAATTAAAAAAACTTTTTTTTAGATTCCACATATAAGAGAGATCATACAGTATCTGTCTTTCTCTGCCTGACTTATTTCAGTTAGTATAATGCCCTTGAGGGCCATCCATATTGTCACAAATGGCAAGATTTCATTCTTTTTTATGACTGAATAATATTCCATTATAGAAGTATATCGCAATTTCTTTATCCGTTCATCCACTGATGAACACTTCGATTGTTTCCATGTCTTAGCTATTGTAAATAATGCTACAATGGACCCGGGGGTGCGTATTTTTCAATTAGTGTTTTCATTTTCTTGGGGTAAATACTTGGAAGTGGAGTTGCTGGATCATATATGGTAGTTCTATTTTTAATTTCTTGAGGAACCTCCATACTGTTTTACATAGCAGCTGCACCAATTTACATTCCCACCAAAAGTACACAGGGGTTTTCTCCACAAGGTTCTTACTGCCTATGTTTTCTTCTAGGAGCTTTATGGTTTTAGGTGTTATGTTCAAGTATTTAATCCATTTTGAGTTAATTTTTGTGTATGGTATTAGGTAGTGGTCCAGATACATTGTTACTATTAACAGTGGGCCCATGTCCTTTGATGGAATGATTATTGAGAAGTGCATGTACACCCACGGAATCAGCTATTTACCACCTCAGGACAGAAAGAGAATTCCACATCTCAGCCCATTCCCACTACCTCTCCTCTCACCTACATCATATCTCGAATCTAAGTTTACCCCATCTCAGGCAGTTCTAGGAACTCATTACTCCTAAGAGCTTTATATGCTCTTTATAAGATTCATTTAATCTTTACAATAACCCTATGAGATAAGTATTATTATTATTCTCATTTTACAGACGGGGAACCTGAGGCACAGGGCAGGTAACTAATTTGTACAAAGTCACACAGGGAGTAAGTGGCAGAGTGAGGGTTTGTATCCAGTTAGGCTCTAGAATTCATGCTCTTAATCACTATGCTGTATTAAAAGTGAAAGGCAAAGCTAACCAGATCATTTAATGGCTCTATGTGCAGTGCCTTCCAAGTTGCTGATTACTGCGCCTATGATCTGGGTAAGGACAGACGTCTGTCTGTATAACCAGTCTTGGTGTGTTATGTGAATGTGTGTCCATGTGGGAAGGACATGATGTGTATCTGGAGCAGTGTTTAGGCATATGCCCTTCTTTGTGGTGATAAGCTTCCTATAGAGCATGCGTCTTAGCGCCCTTGCACATGCTATGCATCTCTCTATTTCATACATGGCTGACTGAGCGTTCATCTCGTGTGTGTGTGTGTGTGTGTGTGTGTGTGTGTGTGTGTGTGTGTGTAGGGGGTATATTGTAAAGAGGATATATGTGGAAAGACGAACATGTCTAGTAAGAGAATTAGTGTTTAATTAATTAAACATTAAACTGGCTTGTGAGGACTGCTTTGACATCTGTTTTTTTTTCCCCTCAAAGGGTTCTTTCCAAACCCTCGGAATTTTCCCCATATAGGGGAAGAAACTGGGAAACAACTAGAGGAGGTCGTCTTTTGTTTCCTCTGATTGGAAACATTGTCTCTTGTGTTCAGAGCAGTTTTTCAGCCCTCTTTTCCTCCATATCCCAGGCCTGTTCCACTTTCTTCTAGTAACATCAAAAGCATGAGACAATCATTGGCTTTGGAATAATTTCTAAACCAATAAAACTTTAGCCAAAAGATTGCATTGTACCAATGGGAGTCCATGTCGCATAGAATCACACACTTCTGCCTTTAGCTCCTCCACTCCCAATCTATATACAGGTAGTCACGCATTGGCACACAATGGCAGGCTTACGAGTGCACAAAGACGTCTTCTTTGAAACATCTCAGGTGGAGGGGCAAGCACAGGACAGGAGGAGGATTAGAGAAGAGGGCGAGAAGACCAGGCAGGAAGGGATCACAATGGAACACTGTGAGAAAGTATGTGAAAAGGAAGGGGGAAAACAATCATAAGATGCCAGTTTAGTATATAGTGCACATAACAACGAAATTCTTGCCAAATCTGTGACGTGTTCTAGGATCTGAAGAGCTCTGAATCTTCTAGCCTCCTGGGGCTATTCTGGGCTTCTGATTGCCACCGAGTCATCAGCCAAGAAATCCAAACTATTTTAGGAGGATTCCATTGGCTTTCGAATGAAGTGGAATTTATGTTATATTGGTAGCACAGATAGAACATTTTATTTAAGAAGAATCTGATCTCACAGGTGAGTAGGCAAATTGCATGTTGTCTGCAGGCCAGGGAGTAGAATTAAACATCTTCATGCTTTCGCATTCCATTTCTGTCAATAACAGGATATTGGCAGCAAACCATCTGAAAAAAACCCCACTGGCCTACAGCACCATGCTTAATGCTAACCTACTGTACAGCTGGTAACACAGTGACACATCGTTAGCCCAGACGGTAAAAGCAAATGGTGTTCCCAGGATATTAGCGTTTACTATTTATGGCCTTCCTTTTAAAAAAATAACTACCCTTATAGAGAGTCAGTAAAACTTCTGTCACTTTTCCTATGTGAACCTTTATCAAAAGGTATTTTTAAAACTCCGCTCAGTGCTTAGCATTGTGCTAAGTACTACGGGGGACTAGAGTAGGTATGTAAGTCACTATCCTTCTCTTCAAGGACATTATAGTCTAGTTGGGGAAACAAGAACTAACAGTATAAGCAATGGTAAACAACACAAAATAAAATAATTGGGTCCTCAATTGTGTGATGAGGGCTATAGGAGTTCAGAGGAGAGGGAGATCAAAGAAGGCTGACATTATCATCACTCTCATCAATAGCTAACATTTGTTGATACTTAAAATGTGCCAGGGGGCTTCCCTGGTGGCACAGTGATTGAGAATCTGCCTGCCGATGCAGGGGACACGGGTTCGTGCCCCGGTCCAGGAAGATCCCACATGCCGTGGAGCAGCTGGGCCCATGAGCCATGGTCCGGAGCCTGTGCTCCGCAACGGGAGAGGCCACAACAGTGAGAGGCCCGCGTACTGGAAAAAAAAGAAAGTGTGCCAGGTATTGTGCTAAGTGCTTTACACATATTATCTCATTTAATACTCTCAGCTACCTCTGAGATAAGCATTATTATTATTATCCCCAAAAGATAAGGAAACTCAGATAACTAAGTGACTTATCCAAGGGGAGTAATGAAACCTGAGACTTAGAGAGGCAAGGAAGGACCTGATCACAAAGGACCTTAAGAGCCATGTTAAGAAGTTTGTAATTCATCCCGAGGTCAGAGGGAGGCCAGTTGAAAATTAGAACGAAGCCGTTTTAAGCCTGGGAGGAGTGTGTTTTTTTAAAAGATTATGCTGCCTAACTGCTGGATTAAGAACACACTTTGTATTGGGAAGATACAGACCAGAGACAGAGGGACCAGTTAGATGACTATTGTAGCATAGTGCCTGGTACATATGTATTAGGCACTCAATGCCTATTTGTTGGATGGCTGGATAGATTAAGAAAGAGATTCTAGTGGACAGAACTAGTGAAGTAATAATAAAGGATAGAAAGGGATAGGTTCAAATTATATTTAGGAGGTAAAATATATGGGATTTAATGATTAATTGGATGTGGAGGATGAGAAAGAGAAGTTAAGAACAATGCCCAGGATTTCTGAGGGGCTGGTGATGCCATTCATTCATTTAGGGAGTATTAGAGAAGAATCAGATTTAATGGAAAAGTGTGGGGGAAGGAGATGGGTTCAGTTTTGGAAACACTGATTTTATGGTTCCTGTGGTTATACAAATTAAAGTGTCCAGTAAACAGTTAGATATATGGGTCTAAATTTCAGGAGGGAGATTTAGGATGGAGAGAAAGATAAGTGAGGCAAATAGGGATCTTTTTGGGGTGACAGAATTATTCTAAAATTGGATTGTGGTAATGGTTGCACAGTTCTGTAAATTAATAAAAACTCATTGAATTCTCTAGCAGCACTATTTACAATAGCCAAGACATGGAAGCAACCTAAGTGTCCACCAACAGATGAATGGATAAAGAAGATGTGGTACATATATACAATGAAATATTACTCAGCATAAAAAAGAATGAAATAATGCCATTTGCACCAACATGGTTGGACCTAGAGGTTATCAAACTAAGTCAAGTAAGTCAGACAGAGAAAGACAAATATTATATGATGTCACTTACATGTGGAATCTAAAAAATAATACAAATGAATATACAAAATAGAAACAGACTCACAGACTTACAAAGCAAACTTATGGTTACCAAAGGGGAAAAGTGGGGAGAGGGATAAATTAGGAGTGTGGGATTAACAGATATACACTACTACGTATAAAATAGATAAGCAACAAGGATTTGCTACATAACACAGGGAACAATATTCAGTATCTTATAATACCTATAATGGAAAATAATCTGAAAAAAATATATGAAAAAAAATCATTGAATTCTCCACTTAAAATAGATGAATTTTAGGTATGTAAATTGTATCTCAATAAAGCTCCTTTTTTTTTTTTCTTGGCCATGCCACGCAGCATGTGGGATCTTAGTTCCCTGGCCAAGGATTGAACCTGCACCCCCTGCATTGGAAGCACAGAGTCTTAACCACTGGACCACCAGGGAAGTCCCAAATAAAGCTTTTTTTAAAAAAAGATAAGCAAGGCACTGGCATATAGGTGGTATTGAGGCCTTAAAACTGGATAAAGTTGGGCTTCCCTGGTGGCGCAGTGGTTAAGAATCTGCCTGCCAATGCAAGGGACACAGGTTCGAGCCCTGGCCGGGGAAGATCCCACATGCTGCAGAGCAACTAAGCTCGTGCTCCACAGCTACTGAGCCCACGTGCCACAGCTACTGAAGCCCACACACCTAGAGCCTGTGCTCCGCAACAAGAGAAGCCACGACAATGAGAAGCCCATGCACTGCAATGAAGAGTAGCCCCCACTCGCCACAACTAGAGAAAGCCAGCGCACAGCAACAAAGACCCAACACAGCCAAAAATAAATTAATTAATTAATTAATTTTTTTAAAAAATGGATAAGATCACGAAAGACTGAGGGTGATAGAATTCTTGGAATACTGGCATTTAAAGTTCAGGCAAAGGAGTTAGAGTGATCAGAAGGAAAACTAGGAGAGTTAGTGTCATGGAAGCCAAGGGAAGAGAGCATTTCCAGAAGAAGTAAATGGATGATTTTTTTTAAACTATAGGAGAGACTTAAATATCTTTAAATATCAATGGGATCCAGGAACCAGTTGACAGAGAGAGGTTGAATGAAGGAGAGAGAAGGGAAGATTGATTAAGTGAGGACCCCAAGAGGGCAGGAGAGGATGAGATGCAGAGCACAGGTAGAAGGATGAACTTTCTAGAGGAAGAGAGACACCACTTTTTTATAATGCTAGAAGAGGGCAGGATGGTTGAGGATGCAGGTATGTTTGTTTGTTTGTTTGTTTTGAGAATTTGAGGGAATTTTCTGGAATGAGTACTATTTTCTTTGTGAAGAAGGAAGTAAAATCATTTGCTATGATTTTATTGAATATTATGAGTGAGAAGGGAGGTGGTGGCTTTGGAGCTTTGAGGACTGTGGAGATTTGAATAAGCTACTGTGGAGAGGTGGAGAGAGCTGTCAAGAGAATCACTAATATAGGATTAGTAGGAAACGTTGAGAGCCTGTTTGAAGCTGGACACCACGAATTTAAAGGGGAATCAATCTATGCTTGTGTGATCAGCATATAGGTCGCACTTAAACCCACAAGAATCAAAATGTTGCTTAGGTGAGAAGAAGGATGGAGATGTGTGTGTGTATACAACAGATAAAAGGTTAATATCACTAATATTGGAGATATCCAATATTGTATTATTATATTAGTGATGTTAACCTTTTATCTGTCTCGTGTTGTGATTTTTTTCCTGGTTTGTCATTTATCTGTATTTTCCTATGTCTTTCAGTTTTTCTGGCTTGTGGAGGAAGGTCTCCCCTCCTTAAACATTGTTTTCATATTTTCAGTGGTTTTCTTTTCTGTATTTCAAGCCTTTAGTATACCTGGAATTTATTTTAGGGTACAAAGTTTTGAAATTTATCTTAGGATATGTAGTTTTGTTTTCTTCCAGATAAATAACTCCTATGCCAAGACCATTTATTCACACATCAGTCCTTTTCCCATTGCCATATATTGGGTTTCCATATGTACTTGTACCTATTCTAGACTGTACTCTGTTCTAATGATTTAATTTTCTATTCTTATGCCAATACCTTACTATTTTGATCATGGTGGCTTCATGGTAACTTTTTTTAAAACATCTTTATTGGAGTATAATTGCTTTACAATGGTGTGTTAGTTTCTGCTGTATAAAAAAGTGAATCAGCTATACATATACATATATCCCCATATCTCCTCCCTCTTGCGTCTCCCTCCTACCCTCCCTATCCCACCCCTCTAGGTGGTCACAAAGCACCGAGCTGGTCTCCCTGTGCTATGCAGCTGCTTCCCACTAGCTATCTATTTTACATTTGACAGTGTATATATGTCCATGCCACTCTCTCACTTCGTCCCAGCTTACACTTCCCCCTCCCGTGTCCTCAAGTACATTCTCTATGTCTGCATCTTTATTCCTGTCCTGCCCCTAGGTTCTTCAGAATCTTTTTTTTTTTAGATTCCATGTATATATGTGTTAGCATACAGTATTTGTTTTTTCTCTTTCTGACTTACTTTACTCTGTATGACAGTCTCTAGGTCCATCCACCTCACTACAAATAACTCAGTTTCATTTCTTTTTATGGCTGAGTAATATTCCATTGTATATATGTGCCACATCTTCGTTATCCATTCATCTGTCGATGGACACTTAGGTTGCTTCCATGTCCTGGCTATTGTAAATAGAGCTGCAATGAACATTGTGGTACATGACTCTTTTTGAATTATGGTTTTCTCAGGGTATATGCCCAGTAGTGGGATTGCTGGGTCATATGGTAGTTCTATTTGTAGTTTTTTAAGGAACCTCCATACTGTTCTCCATAGTGGCTGTACCAATTCACATTCCCACCAGCAGTGCAAGAGTGTTCCCTTTTCTCCACACCCTCTCCAGCATTTATTGTTTCTAGATTTTTGGATGATGGCCATCTGACTGGTGTGAGGTGATACTCATTGTAGCTTTGATTTTCATTTCTCTGATGATTAGTGATGTTGAGCATTCTTTCATGTGTTTGTTGGCAGTCTGTATATCTTCTTTGGAGAAATGTCTATTTAGGTCTTCTGCCCATTTTTGGATTGGGTTGTTTGTTTTTTTGTTATTGAGCTGCATGAGCATCTTATAAATTTTGGAGATTAATCCTTTGTCAGTTGCTTCATTTGCAAATATTTTCTCCCATTCTGAGGGTTGTCTTTTGGTCTTGTTTATGGTTTCCTTTACTGTGCAAAAGCTTTGAAGTTTCAATAGGTCCCATTTGTTTATTTTTGTTTTTATTTCCATTTCTCTAGGAGGTGGATCACAAAGGATCTTGCTGTGATTTATGTCCTAGAGTGTTCTACCTATGCTTTCCTCTAAGACTTTTATAGTGTCTGGCCTTACATTTAGGTCTTTAATCCATTTTGAGTTTATTTTTTGTGTATGGTGTTAAGGAGTGTTCTAATTTCATTCTTTTACATGTAGCTGCCTAGTTTTCCCAGCACCACTTATTGAAGAGCCTGTCTTTTCTCCACTGTATATTCTTGCCTCCTTTATCAAAGATAAGGTGACCATATGTGCGTGGGTTTATCTCTGGGCTTTCTATCCTGTTCCATTGATCTATATTTCTGTTTTTGTGCCAGTACCATACTGCCTTCATTACTGTAGCTTTGTAGTATAGTCTTAAGTCAGGGAGCCTGATTCCTGCAGCTCTGTTTTTCTTTCTCAAGATCACTTTGGCTATTCGGGGTCTTTTGTGTTTCCATACAAATTGTGAAATTTTTTGTTCTAGTTCTGTGAAAAATGCCAGTGGTAGTTTGATAGGGATTGCATTGAATCTGTAGATTGCTTTGGGTAGTATAGTCATTTTCACAATGTTGATTCTTCCAATCCAAGAACATGGCATATCTCTCCATCTGTTTGTATCATCTTTGATTTCTTACATCAGTGTCTTATAGTTTTCTGAGTGCAGGTCTTTTACCTCCTTAGGTAGGTTTATTCCTAGGTATTTTATTCTTTTTGTTGCAATCGTAAAATGGGAGTGTTTCCTTAATTTCTCTTTCAGATTTTTCACCATTAGTATATAGGAATGCAAGAGATTTCTGTGCATTAATTTTGTATCCTGCTACTTTACCAAATTCATTGATTAGCTCTAGTAGTTTTTTGGTAGCATCTTTAGGATTCTCTATGTAGAGTATCATGTTATCTGTATGGTAACTTTTAATATTTGGTAATATCTTGTATTTCTTTGTCATAATTTTCTTGCTATTCTTGGATATTTTGTTCTCCATATGAACTTTAGAATATTTTTATCTAGTTACTGAATATACTTAATTTGGATTGTGGTTATCTTATTACATTGGGAAGAAATGGTGTTAAATCATCCCAAACAGAATCATAGTATATCCCTGCAGTTTTTTAGGTTTTATTTTTGGGAACTTCTCTTTAGTATTTTATTGTATTCTTCAAATAGGTACACCTTTCTTGTTAAATTGATCCTTAGGTATCTTATGGTCTTTTCCATGTTGTGAGTGGATTGCTTTTCTATTTCCATTTAAAGTAGCATGTGGAGGAAACTCTTGATTTTATGTCTTTTCTTATATGTAATAATCTTATCAAAGTAATATTTTTAGAATTTTTTAAAAAGCTAGAGTCTCTTAGGTTTATTTGAAGCACTTAAATCTCTTTTTTCACCAATATTTATATCAATTATTTAATTTTCTTATTTTCTTTTGCCTCAGCTAAAACATTAAAAACACTGTTGAATAATAGTGGTGATATCAAACAGCTTTGCTTTGTTCATGTTCTGGGACAGACCTTAGCATTTCCACCATTGACTATCATGTTTGTTATTTGCTTTCTTTATTATATTTAAAAGTTGTCCTTTATGTATAGTTTTTATTTGGATTGCCTGCTGAATTTTGTTTAGAAACCTTTAAGAATGTATCAGTATAATCCTGTATGTTGATATATATTTCTAATGTTGAATCATTCTTTTATTTCTGGAATAAACCCTGTTGGATTATAGTGTTTCATTCTTTTGTAACCCTTCTGGATTTCATTTTCTATTTTATGTAGAGTCTTTCCATATATATTCAGAAGTGAAATCAATCTATTGTCTTATTATTTCTGGTACCTTTTTTAGATTTCTGGTATTTTGGTTATACTAGATTCACTAAATGCAATTGGGATCTTTTTATCTTTCTCTGTGGTCTTCATAATTTAAGCAGCATGGGAATGATCTGTTTTCTAAAGAGTTTGTGGAACCCAGTTCTGAAACCATCTGAACCTGGAGTCTTAAAAAAAAATATTTACACATCTTTAATTCCAGTCTGGCCTAAAGTTATCAGTCTCTCTAGGTTTTTTTACTTCTTCTTGGGTAAAATTTGGTAGTATTTAATAGATTTTTCAACTGTACGCTGTAGGTTGCATGTAATATTCCCTTGTAATTACTTTTATATCCATCTAGTGGTATGCTGCAGTTAGCTAGCCAGTTGCGCACGTTTCTGGGTTAAGTGAGTACACATTGGTAACTTAAAATCCACCATGGTGGGAGTTTTTACACCATGAAAATCAGCAAGCACTACAAATAGAGGGTTTTTTGAGAGCCGATTGTTAAATGTTTACCAGCATACTATTGTCTGTATCAATGAGTATATCTCCTTTTCCACTGTTTTCTTTTCTTTTTTTTTTTTGCGGTATGCGGGCCTCTCACTGTTGTGGCCTCTCCCATTGCGGAGCATCGGCTCCGGACGCACAGGCTCAGCGGCCATGGCGCACGGGCCCAGCCGCTCCGCGGCATGTGGGATCTTCCCGGACCGGGGCACGAACCCGTGTCCCCTGCATTGGCAGGCGGACTCTCAACCACTGCGCCACCAGGGAAGCCCTGTGTTTTCTTTTTTGTTTGGCTTTGCTTTCTCTCTTTTTCCTTAATCAGGATTTTCAAAGAACCCACTTTTTTTTTCTTTTAAGTTTTATTTTATTTATTTAAATTTTTTTTTTTTTTTTTTTTGCGGTACGTGGGCCTCTCACTGTTGTGGCCTCTTCCGTTGTGGAGCACAGGCTCTGGACGCGCAGGCTCAGCGGCCATGGCTCACGGACCCAGTCGCTCCGCGGCATGTGGGATCTTCCTGGACCGGGGCACGAACCCGTGTCCCCTGCATCGGCAGGCAGACTCTCAACCACTGCGCCACCAGGGAAGCCCTATTTTATTTATTTTTTTATACATCAAGTTCTTATTAGTTATCTATTTTATACATATTAGTGTATATATGTCAATCCCAAACTCCCGATTCATCCCACCACTGCCACCCCCTCCCCCCGCTTTCCCCCCTTGGTGACCATATGTTTGTTCTCTACATCTGAGTCTCTATTTCTGCTTTGCAAACAGGTTCATTGGTACCATTTTTCTAGATTCCACATATATGCATTAATATACGATATTTGTTTTTCTCTTTCTGACTTACTTCACTCTGTAAGACAGACTCTAGGTCCATCCATGTCTCTACAAATGACCCAATTTCATTCCTTTTTATGGCTGAGTAGTATTCCATTGTATATATATACCACATCTTCTTTATCCATTCGTCTGTCGATGGGCATTTAGGTTGCTTCCATGACCTGGCTATTGTAAATAGTGCTGCAATGAACATTGGGGTGCATGTGTCTTTTTTTTTTTGTAATTTATTTTTTTCTCAGTTTCCCCATTTTTTTCACACACACACACTGTACTTTATTTTTACAAGACATATATAAACTGACACCAAGCATTGTAAATGGATGACCACAACAAAAGCAACAATGATTGCAATTACCAAACACGAAACACACTCATACTATGTCATAATATTGACATTCAGTCCAGTAATCCTCCACTGTAACCGCTCCTTTACTCTGCAGTGAAAATTGATTTTTGTGTATTTTTTGCCTCTGAGTCCTTGTGGGACTTTTTTTTATTCAAACAGAAAGTCACAAAAATTATAAATCATCCTCATCAGTTCACTCAGTCCCATGTAATTATTTTTTTTTCATCTTGATCTTTGTTAGCACGTTTATGAATTCATCAGTTTTCCATTAGAGTTCTGAAAAGGCTTATTCATTCAGTTCAGCAGTATAGTCAGTTACCAGAAACCTGTGCTTGTCAGAGTCTTTTCCATGAATTCCTTGAAGATGAAACCCTTTTATAGGAACATTTTTGCAAAAGCATCAGAGTACACCCAGAACTGTCTGTAAATGACAAAAGACTTAAAAATGACCATGGTTAACAATTTGATGAAAGTTAATAATAATGCAATTGACAAGGAAATTTAGTTATTTCTGAGATATACATTTTAAAGTAATAACTAGAATTATGACTTATAACATTATACCAGAACATATAAGATTTTTAGAAATTTCATGTAATGTCGGAAACATTTATATTAACATATTTCCATACAAATAACCCAAAGAAAGTTTAGTATTAGTTGGTTTTATGTTTGTTTTTTTATACTGCAGGCTCTTATTAGTCATCAATGTTATACACATTAGTATATACATGTCAATCCCAATCGCCCAATTCACCACACCACCATCCCCGCCCCACTGCGATTTTCCCCCCGTGGTGTCCATACGTTTGTTCTCTACATCTGTGTCTCAAGTTCTGCCCTGCAAACTGATTCATCTGTACAATTTTTATAGGTTCCACATACATGTGTTAATATACGATATTTGTTTTTCTCTTTCTGACTTACTTCACTCTGTATGACAGGCTCTAGATCCATCCACGTCTCAACAAATGACTCAATTTCGTTCCTTTTTATGGCTGAGTAATATTCCATTGTATATATGTGCCACATCTTCTTTATCCATGATAGTTTCATTTTGATTTCATTAATTTAACTTTTCAAAAATGAAATCCTTCCTTCTGTGTCCTTTTAGTTTATTTTATTGTCCTTGACCAGTTTGTTAACTTGAAAAATTAATTCATTTATTTTTCATCTTTATGCATTTTCCTGAGTAGAGCTTTAAGCGTACCCTGTAGATTTTGTTACTGTGTGCCTTTTCATTCTTTTCTATAAAATCAAGAATTTCAGTTTTAATTTCCTCTTTGATTCCAAAATTGTTTAGGTATATGTTTCTTAATTTCCAAGTATTTAAAGATTCAGGAATTCATATTCTTGTTATTTTCTTCTTATTTTACAGGATTATAATCAGAGAAGGTAGACTATAAAATCTTTTTAAAATGTATCTGTATTATGTTGTTCTTTGTGGTGAAGAACATGATGAATTGTAAATGTTCCATGAATAGAAGAGAAGAATGTATATTTTCTGTAGGGTGCAAAGATCTACATGTAACTATTTTTTAAAATTAATTAATTAATTTTATTTATTTTTGGCTGTGTTGGGTCTTCGTTGCTGCACACAGACTTCCTCTAGTTGCAGCTAGCAGGGGCTACTCTTCATTGTGGAGCGCGGGCTTCTCATTGCTGTGGCTTCTCTTGTTGCGGAGCATGGGCCCTAGGCATGCGGACTTCAGCAGTTGCAGCATGTGGGCTCAGTAGTTGTGGCTCGTGGGCTCTAGAGTGCAAGCTCAGTAGCTGTGGAACACAGGCTTAGTTGCTCCGTGGCATGTGGGATCTTCCCGGACCACGGCTCAAATCCGTGTCCCCTGCATTGGTGGGCGGACTCTTAACTACTGTGTAAACAGGGTAGCCCACATTGTTTTACTGATATTTTTTTCCCATATTCTCTATGTCATTGATTATTTTTTAGTCTGAAACCTACTTATTTCATCTGTCTGCTTCACACTGTAACTGTATATTTTCCCCTTGTCATTTCTCCTATTTTTAAGAATATTTGTTTCCTAGAAGTGCAACTAACAGGGTTTTTTTCTGACAGTTTAAAGGAAAGGTGCATCTTTAAAGTTATTAATACATATTGTCAACATTCTCTGTTCACCAAGGCAATTTACACTCCCACCAGAAATGTACACGGGAGCATATGGGGCTTTCCCGTGTTTTCCTCTACCATACTGTTACAGAATGCTACTGAATTCAGTCAACTCCACCTAGCCTTTTCGGTCTTCTTTATAAGAGAAGAATCATTGGATGCCAAGCAGTAGTTAAGAGCAGGAGCTCCCACAGGATTAGGGTTAGGGCTGACAAAACTGACATGTCATCCAATAGGCCTACTAACTCCTGTTGCAAGGAAGACTGTTGAGTCTCTGGGGTTTGGGTTGTTTCCATACAGAACGAGGTCAGGGAAATCAAAAGCAGTTGTGAGTAAGCAATTAAATATCCCCATGTTGGTCCTTAAGTAGTTTTCTTCACAATTCCTGCCACCCCCGCATCCCCCAGCTTTCTCACTCTCTTTGTTCTGCCCAGTGATGACTTTTTCTTCTCTCCAATATCTTTCAAAACTTGTTTTCTGGGACACTGAAATTCACAATGCTTTCTTTTATTTATTTATTTATTTTTACATCTTTACTGGAGTATAATTGCTTTACAATGGTGTGTTAGTTTCTGCTTTATAACAAAGTGAATCAGCTATACATATACATATGTTCCAATATCTCTTCCCTCTTGCGTCTCCCTCCCCTCCACCCTCCCTATCCCACCCCTCCAGGCGGTCACAAAGCACCGAGCTGATCTCCCTGTGCTATGCAGCTGCTTCCCACTAGCTAGCTATTTTACGTTTGATAGTGTATATATGTCCATGCCTCTCTCTCGCTTTGTCACAGCTCACCCTTCCCCCTCCCCATATCTTCAAGTCCGTGCTCCAGTAGGTCTGTGTCTTTATTCCTGTCTTACCCCTAGGTTCTTCATGACATTTTTTTTCTTAGATTCCATATATATGTGTTAGCATATGGTATTTGTCTTTCTCTTTCTGACTTACTTCACCCTGTATGATAGACTCTAGGTTCATCCACCTCACTACAAATAACTCAATTTCGTTTCTTTTTATGGCTGAGTAATATTCCATTGTATATATGTGCCACATCTTCTTTATCCATTCATCTGATGATGGACACTTAGGTTGCTTCCATCTCCGGGCTATTGTAAATAGAGCTGCAATGAACATTTTGGTACATGATTGTTTTTGAATTATGGTTGTCTCAGGGTATATGCCCAGTAGTGGGATTGTTGGGTTATATGGTAGTTCTATTTGTAGTTTTTTAAGGAAACTCCATACTGTTCTCCATAGTGGCTGTACCAATTCACATTCCCACCAGCAGTGCAAGAGTGTTCCCTTTTCTCCACACCCTCTCCAGCATTTATTGTTTCTAGATTTTTTGATGATGGCCATTCTGACCGGTGTGAGATGATTTGCATTTCTTTAATGATTAATGATGTTGAACATTCTTTCACGTGTTTGTTAGCAGTCTGTATATCTTCTTTGGAGAAATGTCTATTTAGGTCTTCTGCCCATTTTTGGATTGAGTTGTGTGTTTTTTTGTTATTGAGCTGCATGAGCTGCTTGTAAATTTTGGAGATTAATCCTTTGTCAGTTGCTTCATTTGCAAATATTTTCTCCCATTCTGAGGGTTGTCTTTTGGTGTTGTTTATGGTTTCTTTTGCTGTGCAAAAGCTTTGAAGTTTCATTAGGTCCCATTTGTTTATTTTTGTTTTTATTTCCATTTCTCTAGGAGGTGGGTCAGAAAGGATCTTGCTGTGATTTATGTCATAGAGTGTTCTGCCTATGTTTTCCTCTAAGAGTTTGATAGTTTCTGGCCTTACATTTAGCTCTTTAATCCATTTTGCGCTTATTTTTGTGTATGGTGTTAGGGAGTGATCTAATCTCATGCTTTTACATGTACCTGTCCAGTTTTCCCAGCACGACTTATTGAAGAGGCTGTCCTTTCTCCACTGTACATTGCTGCCTCCTTTATCAAAGATAAGGTGACCATATATGCGTGGGTTTATCTCTGGGCTTTCTATCCTGTTCCGTTGATCTATCTTTCTGTTTTTGTGCCAGTACCATACTGTCTTGATTACTGTAGCTTTTGTAGTATAGTCTGAAGTCAGGGAGCCTGATTCCTCCAGCTCCGTTTTTCGTTCTCAAGATTGCTTTGGCTATTCGGGGTCTTTTGTGTTTCCATACAAATTGTGAAATTTTTTGTTCTAGTTCTGTGAAAAATGCCAGTGGTAGTTTGATAGGGATTGCATTGAATCTGTAGATTGCTTTGGGTAATAGAGTCATTTTCACCATGTTGATTCTTCCAATCTAAGAACATGGTATATCTCTCCATCTATTTGTATCATTTTTAATTTCTTTCATCAGTGTCTTATAATTTTCTGCATACAGGTCTTTTGTCTCCTTAGGTAGGGTTATTCCTAGATATTTTATTCTTTGTGTTGCAATGGTTAATGGGAGTGTTTTCTTGATTTCACTTTCAGATTTTTCATCATTAGTGTATAGGAATGCCAGAGATTTCTGTGCATTAATTTTGTATCCTGCTACTTTACCAGATTCATTGATTAGCTCTAGTAGTTTTCTGGTAGCATCTTCAGAATTCTCTATGTATAGTATCATGTCATCTGCAAACAGTGACAGCTTTACTTCTTCTTTTCCGATTTGCCTTCCTTTTATTTCCTTTTCTTCTCTGATTGCTGTGGCTAAAACTTCCAAATCTATGTTGAATAAGAGTGGTGAGAGTGGGCAACCTTGTCTTGTTCCTGATCTTAGTGGAAATGCTCTCAGTTTTTCACCATTGAGGACGATGTTGGCTGTGGGTTTGTCATATATGGCCTTTATTATGTTGAGGAAAGTTCCCTCTATGCCTACTTTCTGCAGGTTTTTTATCATAAATGGGTGTTGAATTTTGTCGAAAGCTTTCTCTGCATCTATTGAGATGACCATATGGTATTTCTCCTTCAATTTGTTAACATGGTGTATCACATCGATTGATTTGTGTATATTGAAGAATCCTTGCATTCCTGGAATAAACCCCACTTTATCCTGGTGTATGGTCCTCTTAATGTGCTGTTGGATTCTGTTTGCTAGTATTTTGGTGAGGATTTTTGCATCTATGTTCATCACTGATATTGGCCTGTAGTTTTCTTTCTTTGTGACATCCTTGTCTGGTTTTGGTATCAGGATGATGGTGGCCTCGTAGAATGAGTTTGGGAGTGTTCCTCCCTCTGCTATGTTTTGGAAGAGTTTGAGAAGGATAGGTGTTAGCTCTTCTCTAAATGTTTGATAGAATTTGCCTGTGAAGCCATGTGGTCCTGGGCTTTTGTTTGTTGGAAGATTTTTAATCGCAGTTTCAATTTCAGTGCTTGTGATTGGTCTGTTCATATTTTCTATTTCTTCCTGATTCAGTCTTGGTAGGTTGTGCCTTTCTAAGAATTTGTCCATTTCTTCCAGGTTGTCCATTTTATTGGCATAGAGTTGCTTGTAGTAATCTCTCATGATCTTTTGTATTTCTGCAGGGTCAGTTGTTACTTCTTTTTCATTTCTAATTCTATTGATTTGAGTCTTCTCCTTTTTTTTCTTGATGAGTCTGGCTAATGGTTTGTCAATTTTGTTTATCTTCTCTAAAACCAGCTTTTACTTTTATTGATATTTCCTGTTGTTTCCTTCATTTCTTTTTCATTTATTTCTGATCTGATCTTTATGATTTCTTTCCTTCTGCTAACTTTGGGGTTTTTTTGTTCTTCTTTCTCTAATTGCTTTAGGTGCAAGGTTAGGTTGTTTATTCGAGATGTTTCCTGTTTCTTAAGGTAGGATTGTATTGCTCTAAACTTCCCTCTTAGAACTGCTTTTGCTGCATCCGATAGGTTTTGGGTCGTCGTGTCTCTATTGTCATTTGTTTCTAGGTATGTTTTGATTTCCTCTTTGATTTCTTCAGTGATCACTTCGTTATTGAATAATGTATTGTTTAGCCTCCATGTGTTTGTATTTTTTACAGATCTTTTACTGTAATTGATATCTCGTCTCATAGTGTTGTGGTCGGAAAAGTTACTTGATACAAGTTCAATTTTCTTATATTTACCCAGGCTTGATTTGTGACCCAAGATATGATCTATCCTGGAGAATGTTCCAAGAGCACTGAGAAAAATGTGTATTCGTTGTTTTTGGATGCAATGTCCTATAAATATCAATTAAGTCCATCTTGTTTAATGTATCATTTAAAGCTTGTGTTTCCTTATTTATTTTCATTTTGAATGATCTGTCCATTGGTGAAAGTGGGGTGTTAAAGTCCCTTTCTATGAATGTGTTACTGTCGATTTCCCCTTTTATGGCTGTTAGTATTTGCCTTATGTATTGAGGTGCTCCTATGTTGGGTGCATAAATATTTACAATTGTTATATCTTCTTCTTGGATCGATCCCTTGATCATTATGTAGTGTCCTTCTTTGTCTCTTCTTATAGTCTTTATTTTAAAGTCTGTTTTGTCTGATATGAGAATTGCTACTCCAGCTTTCTTTTGGTTTCCATGTGCATGGAATATCTTTTTCCATTCCATCCCCTTACTTTCAGTCTGTATGTGTTTCTAGGTCTGAAGTGGGTCTCTTGTAGACAGCATATATATGGGTCTTGTTTTTGTATCCGTTCAGCCAGTCTGTGTCTTTTGGTGGGAGCATTTAGTCCATTTACATTTAAGGTAATTATCGATATGTATGTTCCTATTCCCATTTTCTTCATTGTTTTGGGTTTGTTATTGTAGGTCTTTTCCTTCTCTTGTGTTTCTTGCCTAGATAAGATCCTTTAGCATTTGTTGTAAAGTTGGTTTGGTGGTGCTGAACTCTCTTAGCTTTTGCTTGTCTGTAAAGGTTTTAATTTCTCCATCAAATCTGAATGAGATCCTTGCTGGGTAGAGTCATCTTGGTTGTAGGGTTTTCTCCTTCATCACTTTAAATATGTCCTGCCAGTCCCTTCTGGCTTGCAGAGTTTCTGCTTAAAGATCAGCTGTTAACCTTATGGGGATTCCCTCGTGTGTTATTTGTTGTTTTTCCCTTGCTGCTTTTAATATGTTTTCTTTGTATTTAATTTTTGACAGTTTGATTAATATGTGTCTTGGCGTGTTTCTCCTTGGATTTATCCTGTATGGGACTCTCTGTGCTTCCTGCACTTGATTAACTATTTCCTTTCCCATATTAGGGAAGTTTTCAACTATAATCTCTTCAATTATTTTCTCAGTCCCTTTCTTTTTCTCTTTTTCTTCTGGGACCCCTATAATTCAAATGTTGGTGTGTTTAATGTTGTCCCAGAGGTCTCTGAGACTGTTCTCAGTTCTTTTCATTCTTTTTTCTTTATTCTGCTCTGCAGTAGGTATTTCCACTATTTTATGTTCCAGGTCACTTATCTGTTCTTCTGCCTCAGTTATTCTGCTATTGATCCCTTCTAGAGTATTTTTAATTTCATTTATTATGTTGTTCATCGTTGCTTGTTTCATCCTTAGGTCTTCTAGGTCCTTGTTAAATGTTTCTTGCATTTTGTCTATTCTATTTCCATGATTTTGGATCATCTTTACTATTACTATTCTGAATTCTTTTTCAGGTAGACTGCCTATTTCCTCTTCATTTGTTAGGTCTGATGGGTTTTTATCTTGCTCCTTCATCTGCTGTGTGTTTTTCTGTCTTCTCATTTTTCTTATCTTACTGCTTTTTGCAGGCTGCAGGTTCATAGTTCCCGTTGTTTTTGGTGTCTGTCCCCAGTGGCTGAAGTTGGTTCAGTGGGTTGTGTAGGCTTCCTGGTGGAGGCGACTAGTGCCTATGTTCTAGTGGATGAGGCTGGATCTTGTCTTTCTGGTGGGCAGGTCCACATCTGGTGGTGTGTTTTGGGGTGTTTGTCGACTTATTATGATTTTAGACAGCCTCTCTGCTAATGGGTGGGGTTGTGTTCCTGTCTTGCTAGTTGTTTGGCATAGGGTGTCCAGCACTGTGGCTTGCTGGTCGTTGAGTGAAGCTTGGTGTTGAGATGGATATCTCTGGGAGATTTTTGCCGTTTGATATTACGTGGAGCTGGAAGGTCTCTTGTGGACCAGTGTCCTGAAGTTGGCTCTCCCACCTCAGAGGCAAAGCACTGACTCCTGGCTGCAGCACCAAGAGTCTTTCATACACACGGCTCAGAATAAAAGGGAGAAAAAGTAGAAAGAAAGAAAGGAAGGAAGGGAGGGAGGGAGGGAGGGAGGGAAAGAAAGGAGGAAAGAAAGAAAGAGGATAAAAGAAAATAAAATAAAGATAAAATAAAATTATTAAAATAAAAAATAATTATTAAGAAAAATTTTTTGAAAAAGTAAAAAAAAAAAAAAAAAAGGATGGATAGAACCCTAGGACAAATGGTGAAAGCAAAGCTATACAGACAAAATCTCACACAGAAGCATACACATACACACTCAAAAAAACAGAAAAAGGGGAAAAAATAATAAATCTTGCTCTCAAAGTCCACCTCCTCAATTTGGGATGATTGGTTGTCTATTCATGTATTCCACAGATGCAGGGTACATCAAGTTGATTGTGGAGATTTAATCCGCTGCTCCTGAGGCTGCTGGGAGAGATTTCCCTTTCTCTTCTTTGTTCGCACAGCTCTCGGGGTTCAGCTTTGGATTTGGCCCCGCCTCTGCATGTAGGTCGCCGGAGGGCGTCTGTTCTTTGCTCAGACAGGACGGGGTTAAAGGAGCCGCTGATTCGGGGGCTCTGGCTCACTCAGGCCGGGGGGAGGGAGGGGCACAGAATGCGGGGTGAGCCTGCGGTGGCAGATGCCAGCGGGACGTTGCACCAGCCTGAGGCACGCCGTGCGTTCTCCCTGGAAAGTTGTCCCTGGATCCGGGGACCCTGGCAGTGGTGGGCTGTACAGGCTCGCTGAGGGGAGGTGTGGACAGTGACCTGTGCTCGCACACAGGCTTCTTGGTGGTGGCAGCATCGGCCTTAGCATCTCATGCCCGTCTCTGGGGTCCGCGCTGTTAGCCGCGGCTCGCGCCCGTCTCTGGAGCTCCTTTAAGCAGCGCTCTTAATCCCCGCTCCTCGCGCACCAGTAAACAAAGAGGGAAGAAAAAGTCCCTTGCCTCTTCGGCAGGTCCAGACTTTTCCCCGTACTCCCTCCCGGCCAGCCGTGGCACACTAACTCCCTGCAGTCTGTGTTCAAGCCACCAACCCCAGTCCTCTCCCTGTGCTCCAACCGAAGCCCGAGCCTCAGCTCCCAGCCCCGCCCGCCCTGGCGGGCGAGCAGACAATCCTCTCGGGCTGGTGAGGGCCGGTCAGCACCGATCCTCTGTGCGGGAATCTCTCCGCTTTGCCCTCTGCACCCCTGTTGCTGTGCTCTCCTCCGTGGCTCTGAAGCTTACCTCCTCCATCACCCGCAGTCTCCGCCCGCGAAGGGGCTTCTAGTGTGTAGAAACATTTCCTCCTTCATGGCTCCCTCCCACTGGTGCAGGTCCCGTCCCTATTCTTTTGTCTCTGTTTATTCTTTTTTCTTTAACCCTACTCAGGTACATGGGGAGTTTCTTGCCTTTTGGGAGGTCAGAGGTCTTCTGCCAGCATTCAGTAGGTGTTTTGTAGGAGTTGTTCCACGTGTAGATGTATTTCTGATGTATCACTGTTGGGCCCCCAGGAATTACTTCTCATCTCTTGCCATGTCTGAGTTCTTCCACAATGCTTTCTTAATGCATGAAAACTGCTGTACAGAGATTTGCATTTTAAAAAAATACATACATTTCTGAAAACAGAATTTTAAGGGTCAATAATTTAAGTGGAAAGAGTGCATGGTACTGATGGGGTCTTCCATTTTTTTACACCATGAAACAGCAGTATTTAATTATTCATTAGAAATATACATGTCCTTTGAAAAATCGGTATTAAATTCCTCTTCGTAAAGTATCTGATTCAAAGAAATCAACTGTAAAAGCATGTTTTTTACATAATTGGGAAAATTTAAATATGGAACAAGCACTAGATGAATGATATTAAGGAATTATTTTAGTCATTGTGATTGTGCAATAAAATATCCTTTTATTTTTGAGATGCAAACTGAAGTATTTAAAGGGTAGAATAATATAATGTCGTAGATTTGCTTTAAAATACTCCAGCAAAAAAGGGAAATAAATCAAACAAGTATAACAAAATGTTGATGGCTTTTGCAGCTGGGGGGTGGGTACATGAGGTTTTTATCTAGAGGATGTCTAGCTTTAAATATGCTTAGAAAATTTCATAATAAAATGTTTACAATGGTAATAGTGATGTATGTTCACTGCAACCAGTAAAACAATGCTAAAATGAATAAGGAAAACATTTTAATTTTCCCTACCCTCTCTCCAGTCAGAGTCACAGCCTAGCTTATTTTCTGTCTGCTGAATCCATTTCTATCAAAGTCCTATATCCCCCCTCTCGGGACTAGCCCAGTTTTCTCCCATGCCCACTTTATCTTCCTTTTTTTTGGTCACATTGTTTGAAGCTCCTCAGTGAGGTGAATGTGACAACAGGGAAAGATCCAGGTGCGAGAACTAAACCACATTACTATCTAAAGACAGACCACAAGAATTGGCTGCTTGTGGATGCATCCTTCCTGAGAAAATGCAGTTGGAATCTGGTGCTGGAGATGTGAGATTTGAACTCTAAGGGATCTTAGAAGTAACTGAATAAGTTAGTTCATTGTTCAAATAAGGCCAACCCAGCCCTTTAGGTTCTAGATGAGATTAAGAAGAATGAGAGAATGGAAATAACTTCCGAGTAATAATTGAAGGCTTTAAATGACTTGGGAACACATTCATATGTGCACCATACACACCTACATGTTTTAAATTCCAAAACTATCTCAAGTAACCAACAAAAGATTACAGAAATATCAGCTGTAAATGATAAGCCGTCAAGAGTTGAAATGCCAGTCATCCTATTTTTACAGTAATATAAATAAGTATAGACATAAACCTAAGACTGAATTTCAGCTTTCTGGGAAAGAAGTACTGCATATTTCCAGTCTAGAGTAGCAAGTAGGGGTGTGGGAGGAGTGGGAAAGGGAATCAATATTTATTTAACTCCTGCTATGTTCCGGGTTCTGTGCTAAGGCTGTTATCTCTATTTTCTCATTTGGTTTTTAGAACAATCTGTGGGATAGGTGACAGTGCTTCTGTTTTACTTGCTGGAAAGATGGGCTCAGAGATGTTAAGTAACTTGTCTGAGGTCACTCAGCTTATAAGTGTTAAAGCTAGAATTCAGACTCAGACCTGCTTGACTAAATCCAGAGCTTTTTCCAGTCTACTTTTTGCCTCCCGGGAGAAAAAGGTGCTGAGAAGAAATGGCACCTTAGCACATGAAAACCCTCAAAAAGAAAAAGAGGAAGGGTGCTTTTTCTCTCTAGTTATAGCTACAAAGAGAGTGATCAAAGAGCAGGATTTCTTTGATGGTTAGAATGAAACACGGGGAATCTGAAGGAGCCCTGGCTTTGAAATTAGAAAACCTAATTTGGGTTGTAATTCCATTGCTTCGTAGTTTATATGACTTTGATAACTCACTTTACCTCTCTGGATCTCAGTGTCCTCATCTATAAAATGCAGACAGTAATGCCTGCCCTAGCAATCTTGTAAGGTTGTTATGAAGATCAAATGTAGAGATCAAATATACCTGAAAGCAGTCTCTAGTCTAAACCAAAACAACTACACAGCTATATTAACTACACAACTGTAACTAATGATTTCCTTGGTTATAGTAACATTGTATTAAGATGATCAGCTCTTTGGAATTTCCCAGCAAGTCCTTCTTGCTTCTCCTTTTCTTTGTATTTTCTCTAGGAGCTACTGGATTTCCCAAAGTGAGAAACTGAGCCCTGAGCCCTAGGCGGAAAGTAAAGACCCAAAGTAAATCACATTCTGTGCCCCCTTATACCGTCACTATTTATGTATGGGTGAATCAGGTTAAGGGCAACATCAAGCGCAGACTTATAAGGGAAAAGAAGCTCCCAAAAGGTAGCCTTTTGTCTGAGCAAGTGTGAGGTTGGGGGACACAGACCTACCTGCTTTGTCCTAGTGAAGGTGGAGAGAGATCATGAATAACAGGAATTATACACACACAAACACATATGCAAACACTCACACATATGTGAGCCTCAGGGGCTTTTCACCATAAGGCAATGCCCAACAGGATAGAGTCCCTAGATGTAACCTAGGGCCATCGCTGATTCCAGTAATACTTGCATAATACCATACTTTCTGTTCATATTTTTGACAACTGCCTCTCATCTTTCCTCATCAATACCACAGGCAGGCTAACTGGTGAATCCCTGCTCTGTAGAGCAGGGATTGTGTGTGGGAAGGTGCATATTCATCAATGCATTAACAAGTATTTTAATGAGCCTCCAAGGTATAGTGCTCTACTATGCTTGGAGTTCAGAGTACAGGACAGATGGGGTCCTCTCCCTTAGGGAGCACCACAGAGGAAACTGAAACAGAATGTAATTACGGTATTATATTTTTGTAAGTGAGGGAATGTGTTAACTTTCTTGCTTACACCCCTATTTCTTCGAGACCCACCCTAATATCTCTTGGGCTCTGAGCCTGGGGAATTGTGTTAATTATGAGGGAGCCCAGAGCAGAAAAACAGAGAATAACAAGCTTGAGCCAGCCAAATTCCTTCCCAGCCAAAGATGTGAAATGTAATCAGTGTTTTGTCAGAAATCAGCACTTGATCTCCTTTCTGGCATCAGCCTTCTGCTCTGAATGGAGGGGGAAGGTGATGGTCTGGCTCCTGGTAGGAAGAGAGACCATTTTATCTTCAGATGCAGGGTGAACTCTGTCCACCAGTGTGGAGGTAACTACATTTGGGCATGAGATCTAGATGCTTAGGTGTGGGAAGAAGAATAAGAAAAGGGACATGGTAATCTCAGAGAAAAGCAAATCGTGACCCAGTATGTTCCAGAAAGCAAAAAATATGCAGAAACTGAATAAAAATAAACCAGATGATAAAACAGTGCTTGCTTGTTTGTTCGGCAGAAAACCCTAGAAGATATAGTGGTTTTAGCAATAGTAGTCACAGTCATCACCATCATCAGAGCAGTAGTAGTAAAACAACAACAACAACAACAACTATTTGACTACATATTATATATCAGAAAATGTATTAGGTGCTTTATTTCTGTTGCTTAATCTAATAAGCATGTACAAAACCCTATGAGGCTAGATACTAGTATCATCCTAATTTACAGAATAGGAAACTTAGGCTGCTTGCCCAAGACCAGACAGAGCTAGGAGGCTAACCTGAGGCTAACTTCAGGTCTGACTTCAAAGCCCATTCTTTTAACAAATTTCAGTTTGGCTTTTGGTTCAGTAAAGATAAACCCCTACCCCAGGACACCCAGGGATCCTTCCCAGAGAGTGCCCGCATATGTGTGTGTGTGTGTGTGTGTGTGTGTGTGTGTGTGTGTGTGTGTGCGCGCGCGCGCGCACGCTCTCTCTCAGTCTCTCTCCATCCCCAACCCCATCCCCACCAAGATAGCCTGACCAAGAGCTCTCCTCAGGACCTCTTTATCTCCTTGCGCTTTCCTACATAGAAACTCCTTAGCTCTGGTCTCTGTCCTGGCTCATGAGGCAGTCAGGACCCCTGGAAATACGTTCTCAAGGCATCTTTGTTACCTACTCACAGAACTGGACTTTTTTCTGGGGTCTCCTTTTTCACAGAAACCTCTCGTACAGAATTTTTCAGGTCCGTGTCCTGAGGCTCTTTCCTGGTGCTTCTCTGTCTTCTTTCCCTACCCCCCAACTCCTCCACCCTCCGCAGCTTAGAAAGCAATATAGGCTCTTCTTCAGCTCTTTTCACTCTTCCACTTGGGCCCTTGCTCTTTCTAGTGACCATCTTCCTTTTCTGAACATGGATCCAGTGTTTTTTTTCCTTTTGTCATCTGAAGTCCCCTGTCTCATAAAGAATGACTTATTTCTCAGAATTATGGCTTCCCTGACCTTAGCTGTCAGAGTGTGAATTTCCTTGGCTCTCGCAGTAGATTCCTTGTTCTGTATGTATATAGGAAGTATCAGGATACCAAAGCCAACTCCCAGAAACAAAGGTCTTGGGGAGGGATGCTTATGTCAGACTTGAGTACAAAGTAGGGCTAAGTGCTCCCCACGGTCTAGTCTGAGGCTAAAGAAGGCATAATCTTTCATTGGCTCGCCCTGCTCTCTTTCTCTTACATAGTTCTGTGGTTGTGAAAGGTAGTTAAAAGGAGGACTTGGGGAAAAGCCCTAGACTCGGAATCAGGAAACCTGGTTTCTGATACTGGCTCCGCCGCCGCCCACTAGCTGCATGACCTTGGCCAGAGTGGCCAGTGCATCACGTTACACTGCCTGCTTCGCTGTATTAGAATTACCTGATTCTGTTTTGTGTCCTTCATTGGACTATAAGCTTCTTAAAGGCAGTGGCCATGACCACGCCATATTCATTTTGGAAACCGCAATTCCTAACTGGTCTCTCTGACTCATGCTGTCCCCCCTCTAATCCATCTTCCACATTGTTGTGGGAATGATCTTTTTAAAATGCAAAGCCCACATGTCACTCCCCTACCACAAACCCTTCAATGGTTCTCCATCACCATTAAGATAAAGATTTATAAGACCTATCATGATCTGGACCCTACCTACCTCTAGCATGTGCTTTTTACTACCTGCACTTTATAATTTGTTCATTCATTCCACAGATATTTAAGCATATTTCTGCCTTGGGCCGGGCATTGGGAGCACAGTGTGAACATGGCCCCTGCCCTCACAGAACTTCCACTCCTCGCCTTTTCTCCTGGCTGACTACTACTTGTCTTTTAAGACTCAGCTCAGGCATCACCTCCTCCAGGGAGCCATCACACATGCTCTGTACTTCTCTCTCTCTCCTTACCCCGTGTACCTGGAACACCCTATGCATGCTTGTCATAGCACTTCTAGGTACTGATCTGTCTCCCCACCAGACTGCAAACTCTGAGAGCGGGTACTGTGTCCTATCAACTTTTTTATACCCAGCACATGGCTTGGTACACAATAGGTATTGAGAAAGGATAACTGAATAAACAGTACCCTCTGGTGGCTGACTGTTGTAAGTATAATCTTTTATGCATCATAAGGTGAGTAAAGCACAGCCGATTTTCCAGAGGAGGTAACTTTTTCTTTCTTTTAACATTGGGTGAAGAACCATTTCAGAGTATGTGATCTCCTAGCACCCAGGTCGTTATTCCGATATCTTTCCAAATCTTCCATAATGCAGCAAACAATATGTAAATGATAGAACAAAATTACCATTTTGAGTAATTATGTAAAAAGAAAACGTTAAGGGAAACTTGTCTCTTGTAATGAAGAAATGTAATCTAGTATACAGTTTTGCATTTGTCCTTTATTTCAGGGCCAAAATACTCACATTCATTCATTAATTCAACAGATATTTGTTGAGTACCCACAGTGTGCCAGGCATTATTCTAGGTGTAGTGAACAAAACAAAGTCCTTAACTTTAAGAAGCTTACATTCTAGTTGGCGGAGACACACAATAAACAAATATATTTTTATTAGAGGTTATAAGTGTTATGGATAAATATAAACCAGGGTGCGAAGTGGAGTATGAGATGAGATGCCATTTGAGCAAAGGCCTGAAGATGTATTAGTTATAACTTCAGAAAAATACATAAATGTTGGTTCACCAGACCTGCCTAAATCATTGTGGGACATCTAGAGTTTTCTTTCTTTCTTTTTCTTTTAAATTTTGAAATAAGTTTAAGCTCATATAGAAGTTGCTAAAATAAACCTAAGTGTCCATCGACAGATGAATGGATAAAGAAGATGTGGCACATATATACAATGGAATATTACTCAGCCATAAAAAGAAACGAAATTGAGTTATTTGTAGTGAGGTGGATGGACCTAGAGTCTGTCATACAGAGTGAAGTCAGAAAGAGAAAAACAAATACCGTATGCTAACACATATATATATGGAATCTAAAAAAAAAATGGTTCTGATGAACCTAGGGGCAGGACAGGAATAAAGACGCAGACATAGAGAATGGGCTTGGGAGAGGGGTGGGAGAGGGTAAGCTGGGACAAAGTGAGAGAGTAGCATTGACATATATACACTACCAGATGTAAAATAGATAGCTAGTGGGAAGCAGCCACATAACACAGGGAGATCACCTCAGTGCTTTGTGACCGCCTAGAGGGGTGGGATAGGGAGGGTGGGAGGGAGGGAGATGCAGGAAGGAAGAGATATGGGAACATATGTGTATGTATAACTGATTCACTTTGTTATACAGCAGAAAGTAACACACCATTGTAAAGCAATTGTACTCCGATAAGATATGTTAAAATAAGTAAGTTCCTGTATCAAAAAGGGAACTGTAAAAGATCATTAAAATCTAGCAATTTAAAAATAAAAAAAAATAATTTAAAAAATCAAAGAAAAGAATTTGTTAAAATAATAGAGTTCCAACATACCATTCATCTCTTCTTCCCCAGTGTTAACATCTTTCATAACCATGTAACTATCGCAATTAGGAAATTGTCATTGGTACAATATTCTACTAAGCAAACTACAGACCTCATTCAAATTTCACCAGTTTTTACATGTACTCAAACTTTGGGGGACGGGGGAGTATGTGTATTTCCATGAATTTTATCCCATGTATAGATTCGTGTAATCACCACTATCATCAGAACAATACAGTTTCATCACCCCCAAAAACCTCTGGGGTGCAAACTCTTTGTCGTCACATCTGCCCCCTGGCAACCACTGATCTGTTCTTCATCACTATGTAACTTGTAGAATATTATATAAATGGAATCATACTTTATGTGACATATTATGATTTGCTTATGCCACTCATCATAATGCCTCTGAGATACATTTAAGTTGTGTGTATCAATAGTTTTAAAAAATTTTATTGTTGATGTTCCACAATTTGTTTATTCATGCCTCCACTGAAGAGCATTTCGGTTGTTTCTGGCTAATACAAATAAAGCTGTTATAAACATTCATGCAAGTTTTTTGTGTGTTTAGACATACATGTTCATATTTCTAGGGTAAATACACAAGGGTGAGATCTAGAGAGTTTTATATCTTCAGAGAGGGTTATAAGCAAGTGCTGTGCTTCACAAAACAAGCAGTAGAGTAGGAAGAACACTGGATGGGGAGTTAAAGGATCTTGCTCCAGCCTTGCCCTGTCATTGATCAGTAATATGATGTTTTTTTGTTTTTTTTTTTTTTGCGGTACACGGGCCTCTCACTGTTGTGGCCTCTCCCGTTGCGGAGCACAGGCTCCGGACGTGCAGGCTCAGCGGCCATGGCTCACGGACCCAGCCGCTCCACCGCATGTGGGATCCTCCCGGGCCGGGGTACGAACCCGCGTCCCCTGCATCGGCAGGCGGACTCTCAACCACTGCGCCACCAGGGAAGCCCTAGGCCTCATATTTCTATCTGTAAAGTGAGGAGCTAGGAATTGATGATTTCTTCAGTCTTTTTAAGATCTGACAGTTCGGTGGTTCTGAAGAGACAGAAAGGAGGTTTCTGCCTCACATAGGATTTATAGCTATATATATAGAATCCCAGGTGCAAACCTAGATTATGCCTCTCCTACTTCTTGCATGTTCTAAACAGCAACCTTGTGTGGAAAGAGAATATGGGGGAGAAAGTAACTAACCCTAAGGCTACCAAGGTTTGGGGGTCTGATCCCTGAGGAGAAGGGACTCCAAAGCCAACAAAGAATTGCCGCATGGCACAGGGCCATTCCTAAGGCATGTATGTGGAGCAAATTGTCCTCTCTGTTGCCAAAACTTTTGTTAGTTAAACTCAGGGTGAAATAAATATGGAATACGTGTATGTGTTGATACACATGTGTGTGCATTATATATTCTAAATGTTACATTATATGCATTTTTATACTATATATTATTTTCAAAATCAGGAGGGAATTACACAAAATGTTTGTAATAGTTAACTCAAAGGAATGTGATTATCTTGAGAGGCAACTCTGAGAGGAAAAGAAGTATGTTTATGAACACATTTTCTCTGTCTCTGTTTCTCTCTCTCTCTCTCTCTCACACGCGTGCGCGCGCACGCACACACACACACGCACGCACGCACGTATGCACGCTGGTTAAATCACAGACAAGAGCCAGGCTGCCGGAGAGCAAATGCTGGCTCTGCCATTTACTAGTTATATGTATGACCTTTGGGCAAATTACATAACCTCTGCGTTTCTCAGTTTCTTTCGTAAAATGGCAATGATAACAACAGTGCCAACTTCATAGGGTCAGTGGGGGAAGTAAATGAGTTAAAATATATGAAGCAATTAGAACAGCACCTAGCACATCGTAAGCACCCACAAGCTGACAGGAAACGTGTCTGTCAGTCGATGTCCATGTCTGTCTCGAGGCCTCCCACAGCATGGATCCCTGGGCCCAATACGCTAGGGTTCTTACACTTCAAGAGATGGCCTGGCTGCTACCTCCTCAGCCACACTACTTTTCTAGTGTGTGTGATCCACATCCTACATGGGAGTGATCCACGCCCATCCCCCACCTACCTCTACCCTGCAACCCCTCATCTACTCCTCTGCCAAAAAATTAAACTTAAGCACTGAGGCAGTAGGTTGCTTAACTACGCCTCAGGAAGTTTTCATTTTTTTGTCTCCTAAGCTGCAGTTACTCCAGTACAGGGGACTCAAAATCCTATTAATAGTTTTACATGTCCCCCAGTCTGTTAAGTGACCCCCTCCCTCCCAATCCAATGAAACAGATAAAATTCATAAAAACAGCCCTACTTCATTTAGTTATTTTTATGTAAAGCTGGCAGAATCATCTTTGAAATGTTGCAGTGTTTTGCTCTGGAAGATGAAAAAGAAGGTAGTCTCGTCTTCCTCTTCCTGTTATACATTTGAACCTTCCTTATACGAAGGGCTGCGGAGGTGGTGGTGTGTGTGATGGTGTCCTTTAAAGTGTGATCTGGATCAACACCTTAGCTTGGATGCTGCCACAGTAAGTGCAACATCTGTATCATAAACATCATGGTTTCTTCCCCCCCCCAGCTTTATTGACATATAACATTGTGTTTTAATTGACATATCTCACATATAATTGACATATAATATATAACATTGACATATAACTGACAGAAAACATTGTGTAAGTTTAAGGCATACAATGCGATGATTTGATATGCTAATATATCACAAGATTACCACAATAAGGTTAATTAATACATTCCTCACCTTACATAGTTACCTGTGTGTGTGTGTGGTGAGAATATTTAAGATCCACTCTCATAGCAACTTTCAAGTATACAATATAGTCTTGTTAAGTATAATCAAGGAATCTAAAAAAAAACCTGAACTCATAGAAACAGAGAGAACATTGTGTTTTCTTGACTGCATCGTTACGAGAGTAATGAATTCTTTGCAGCTCAGCAAGGTGACAGAGTTGTTCGTAACAATTCCTTGATAATCCGTCAGATGTTCAATTTACCTCTCACTTTTCCTTCTCATCTCCTTTGCACAGAAAGTGGCTGCGTGTAGAATGAAGCCCTCAGCCTCTTTTCTCTGACATTTTGGAGTCTGAGAAGGTGGGGCAGTGGTCACCTGGGTGCTCCTGGGCAAGAATGGGAAGTGAGAAATGTGTTGTGCCCTTCCACTTCTTGGAATACTATGCCTGCTTTTTCTCTCCACCTTGTTCTCAGCTAAGATGGTTAAGGTGTTACTATGGCATTAAGATCCAGACATTTAATCCAGGTACGTTCAAAGACTCCAAATGACAGTGCAGCTTTCCATAATATATCTGCAGTCTCCGTTTCTAGCCTTATTTCCCTCCCTTGCATCTGTCAGGCTGATCTGCTTTACCCAAACACGTTCTTTGCTTTCCTGCCTGTGTTTTCGCTCATGCTATTTATAGTATTCTCTCTGCCTGGAATTCTCTCCCCATAAACCTCATCCTTCAAGACCAGCTCAGCTACATGAAACCTTCCCTAATCCCCTGATTGTCCTTTTCGACAGGCCAAATTATTTTCCCTTCTCTATGCTCTCCTAGAGCTGTGTTTGTATTCTATTGCTTGTTCTGCTATTCGTTAAATTGTAATTAGCTGAATTCACACTCATCCTTTGCACTAGACTATAAGTGCCTTGAAGGCAGAAACTGAGTCTTTTTCATCATTTTGGTCCCACTCAGGAACCCTTGTATGTGGTGTGGGCACTCAGTAAGTGTTTGTTGAAATAAAAACATTTCCAAATGATCTTTAATGCTGGCATTTCAAAATCTCCTAGGGGGAGGGGGAAGATCTATTTGGGCAGAAGGTTTCAGGAAATAATCATTTATTTATTTATTTTACTTTTGGTTGCACTGGGTCTTCGTTGCTTCGTGCGGGCTTTCTCTAGTTGTGGCGAGCCGGGGCTACTCTTTTTTTTTTTTTTTTTTTTTGCTGGGGGCTACTCTTCGTTGCGGTGCACGGGCTTCTCATTGCGGTGGCTTCTCTCGTTGTGGAGCGCGGGCTCTAGGCGCGTGGGCTTCAGTAGCTGTGGCACATGGGCTTCAGTAGTTGTGGCTCATCAGCTCTAGAGCGCAGGCTCAGTAGTTGTGGCGCACCGGCTTAGTTGCTCCGCGGCATGTGGGATCTTCCCGGACCAGGCATTGAACCCGTGTCCCCTGCATAGGCAGGCAGATTCTTAACCACTGCGTCACCAGGGAAGTCCAGGAAATAAACTAAGCTGGCATTGATCTTTTAGAGTGGAGTACACTAAGATGGAGATGCCGAGGAGGAGTTCTATTACCATGTAAATAAATTGCACTTGAGTCTGGGTAGAGGGCTCATCCACTATTTCATACATATTGTTCCACCTGAACATGAAATCTCAGTTCCTCCTGAACTCCAGTGTGGTGCTCTGCAGGACTGATGGACGTGACTGAGCTGAGGGGAAGGTATGAGTGGTGAAGTTTCTCCTGGGGGTGGGCTGGAGGGAAGGCTGATGAACTTAAAACCCAGAGATAAAAGACCTATAGAATGAGTGTGTGGGAGATCTCCCAAGAAACTATGAAATAAGCTCTCTAAAAGAAGGGAAGGGTAAAAGGTTAGTCCATTTACATTTCAATAGGGAACAGGAACAATGACCAACATAACTTTGCAGTCTCTTAAACCTTGGCAACTTGTGGCTTTTGTGAGCCCCTATGTATTGATTTCCTTGTAGTGACCAGCAAGAAAATCCTTCAAATAGGGAATGTGTGTCTTTGTGTCAGAGAAGGATGGAAATTGGGGAAGACTAGGTCTGACTGGGTTTAATCTTTGGGCTGGGAGGTAGGAAAGAACTACAGGAAATAGAGTAGGGTGGGCAGTTGGAAAGAAACAGGAGAGTCAAATTCTTGCTGCCTTTGGGAGGAAAGAAGAGAGCACAGAGCAGAAAAGATCTGGAGCTTAACAGGAAGGCCCATGTTCCCTAGTGCTTAGGCCTTGGAAGACTGGTGCTCAGACTCAGTCTTAAACATCAGAAACTGCCCTTCCTTTACACAAATAGGTTGCCAAGATTACTGTAATGGTATCTTCAGGGAGGATAGATGTTTCCACAGACATAAAGCCATTTAGGCAAACCCACTAATCTAAACCAAAGAACAAACTTCAAATAAAAAGCTTGAGTCTTCCACAAACCACCAACCAACTAACCAATGAACCAACCAACAGATCAACCGACGAAGAATGCCTATCAATATAACCCCAGTTGTTTTCAGCTGACGGTTAATAAGCAAGTGAAATACCTCACTGCATTTTCAAAGAAAACTGCAAACATGGAAAATACCAGGGCTTTCAAGTGCCTTCCAAGCAATTTGAGATGTTTTATTCACATCGTGAAGACAGATTTTCCCTGGAGTATTTCCTGTTCAGAAAACACTTAAGGACCCTGCTCTTTTGGGCTGCTTCTTGACATGGAAAGATTTTAATGTCACTGCTTTAACTTTAGTTTGGGATTTTGCCTCTTCAGCCAACTTTCTGCTCTACTAGTTGCATCTGGCTGTTTTATCTTGCCTGATGCAACTGTCCAAACCCCACCCAAGCTCCCTCACTCAACCTACATTTTCTCTACAAAATGCATTTACTATAGTATATTTTCTAATGTTTGCCATTCCTATTTTGATTTTTCACTTTGCTAAATCCATCAGTAAATGTTTCTTATGTGTTTGTTATGTTTAAGGCATTGTGTCTCTTACAATGGGAGAAACAAAGTGTCATAAAACCTTTCCTCAAGGAGCTTGCTGTCTAATTGAAGATTTTCAAGCAAGGGGGTGCGTCTCGTATTTGACCATTCCTTTCAGTTCCTGTTACCCTCCTTGGCTAGGCCCTGTTCACATCACAATAGCCTCCTAAATTGTCCCCATGCTTACTATTACCCCCAGTCACATTAAGCCCAGTTCATCTTCTTAAAAAATTTAATTATAGTCGTTCTCCCACCATCTTACCCTCTCCCCCCCTTCCCAAATTTTCAAAGATACCATATTGTCTAAAGAGTAGGGTTCAATCTCATTCGCTTGGCTCAAAATTTCCCTCCTTCTCACCTTTTAAATCTGAGTCCTATCCATCTCCAAGGCTCAATTCAAGTCCCACTTCATTCAAGCGTCTTTCCTCCACTTCCCCACTGAGAGTGATCTTTCCCTTCAATTTCTGTAGATTGTAGCCTTCACCACTCATTGATATTTCACTTATGCTAACTTGACTTGTTTGCTTTATATGTATGAGGCTTCCCCCCATAAAATTGGCCAAGGAACCAATAAGCTGAAGCCCTTATCACCCTTTGTACTGCACATTTATTGAGGGCAGGGCCTGAGCATAATGCATTGCACACAAGAGATGATTAATACATGGTTGATGATGAAGACGGTGATGATTTTCCCTGGTTTCAGGGTGTAGGGTGGATTATGGGGGGCGGTTACAAAGGAAAGATTCTAGAGGCAGGGGGATGAATTAATGAGGCTTTTACAATAATAGTCCAAAAAGATGATAAGGGCTTCAATTTATTGTTTCCTTGGCCCAGAGCCTCATTGTATTACGAGAAGAACTTTAGTGAGATTGAAAAGAAAAGGAGGGTAGGACTCTGTCAGGACTGCTGTGAATTTATGTGGGGGATGAGGGAGAAGTAGGTAACTGAGCCTGAGCAAGTGCAATAATGATAGTAGAAATAACCAAAAAGAGGAAATCAGAGGTGGAAGCTGGATTTAGAGGGAAAGTGATGAGTTTGTTTTTAGAGATACTGAGTTTAGGGTAACTTGAGTAACCAAGTGGACATGTCTGGCAAGCAGTGAGATACTGCCCCCCGTTCAATTCAATGCAACAGATATTTACTGAACGCAGACCACATGTCAGTCACTGTGCTGGAGGTATCATCAAATACGACACAGCCCCTGGCCTCCGGAACTCACGTTTGATCAGGGAAGACAAACTAATAAATTCCTGTAACGTAGTAAATGGTATAATAGAATTATATATAAAGTACTATGGGAATATAAATAGGGAACGAACTGTCTCCAAGCAGATGAGAAAAAGTTTCAGAAGTGACGATCTTTGAGCTGGGCTTGGAAAGATAAGTAGAACTTTGTTCAACAAACAAATAATGAAGTGACTTTCCAAGTGAAAGGAGAGTCTTGAGCAAAGGCACAAGACATGGTTGTGCATGGCCTTCTAGGGGAACAACAGGTAGTCTGAGAAGACTAAACAGAATGGGATGACAAAATAAAGATGGATGGTGCAGAAGAAGTAATGATAGTCAGGAACTGAAGACAGGATTCTGTTACACTACACTGGAGAGGCAGTTTAGTGTGATGGTTAAAGGTGTGGACTCTTAAAGTCAGACTCCGTGGGTTCACATCCCATCTCTGCCACTTACTAGGCGTGTGGCCTTGAGCAAGTCACTTAGTCTCTCTGTGCTCAGGTTTCCTCATCTGTAAAATGGGGCTAATGGTACGTCCTTCATACGGTTGTTTTGATGATTGAGAGAGCTAGTATATAAACTGATTAGGGCAATGCCTGGCATGTAGTGAGTGTTATGTCAAGGTTAGTCCAAGGGCTGAATTATAAGAAACAAGGCACCATACCACTGTGTACTATACCATCAGCAGCCTCAAGAGGAAACTATAAATGGGAACTAAGTCTCCAAATAGTCTAAGCACAGATCCAGGGAGCACTAGATGAATCTCTTATTCTCACATGAGTGGGAGTTCTTTGAGAGGGTGATATTATCTGCTTTGGAAAGGTAGATCCAATTTAGGGAGAGAGTGAGGAGTCTGAGAAGACAAACTAGAATGGCCTGAGTGGGACTGTTCATTCAGGACAAATGGAAGCTCTCATTGTGGCATTTGCCCCTTGGAAAGTGGAAATAAAACAACAAGGTTGAAATTCGGCAAGCATATTTTATTTCAGTTAGGTAAGAAACAGAAAATTGGCCAGCAGGGACCTTAGAGGGTGAGAGAGGAGGCAGCAGGGTCCAGCGACAGGTATTTTGCTGGGCTTGGGCGTATGTAAAGGAGCCCTTTGAAGAGGGCTAGCAATTGGAAATGCAGCCCTACCTTGCTAATGAAGCACATCTGGCCACTTGAGTTTTGGTGCTCTCAAGTAACCCATTGTCTATTCCTCGGCTTTTTAGAGCTCTACTCGAGTGATCCTTGAATAGACTCTTGGAATGATTGTGCTTCCCTGTGTGACTGCTGCTGAAATGGAACTGAACCTTGTCCGCCCACCTCGCCAGCCAAGGGGTTTCCCTTGACACGTCTTGGTTTGAATACTGGTCTCACCACGTCCCAGCTGTGCAATCTTGAGCAAGTTGCTGAAATTCTCTTAGCCTCAGTTTTCACATCTGTGAAATGGAAATAAGAATAGCTCCTATATTATAAAGTGGTTCTAATAATTATATGAAATAATTTATCTATCAATATAAAGTAATTGACACATTAAATGCTTAAAAGATGTAAGTTCCTTTCCCCCTTCCTTTCCTTTTACACTTAGGCAGCCCAAAGTTCCTCTGCCCTCATTTTAGCCCAGCTGGGGACTTCACATCATCTAATGTCAACAGTAATAGAGATGGGCAGAAGGACAAGTCAGTACATGGGAAGACAATGAAGAATGGTGGCTTTTTTTTCACCCCCTACCCTGACTTGGCAGTAAAGATATTTTGATATAGCCAGCATCCCCAAGTAGGCAAGGTATTCAGATACTGGACAGCCAAAGTGAGAAATATCTACTAAGACATGATGACTACTATGTGAAAATATATCTACACAATCATATATTTAATGTGAAGATATAGCTATGCATTCATATATTTTAAAATGGAAACATTTTCTATATTTTAGAAAGGAACAAGGAAAACTGAAAACACTTTTGTTAGGATGATACAAATATGTTGTTGTAATGTTATCTTAATATTCTTGTGCCTGTGGAGAGGGAGCCTCTTTCCCTGATGTACTTAAATCTCCTTACCCTCTTTCCAAAAGAACAGTAGGAGGACAGGGTGCTGGAGTAAAGGGAATTTCACAGTGGGAATAATATGCCCCCATCTCATCTGTCCTTCTGCCCAGCCTCCATTAACCATCATGATCTACCAGAGGCCGGAGAGCTTCCTATCTGTGGTGCTTCAATGCCCTTGCATCATTAATATCATCATCTCTACCCTTCTTCTAGGAGTGGATCTTATGAGGGAGGTATGGAAGAAGTTATACATGTTTAGCTATCAGTCCGAACCTTTGAGAGCCCGCAGCGGACAAAGGCAGAAATCACTGTGTAACACTCTGGACTTTCTTGGCAGGTGAATACTGCTATGCATGAGGCAAAACTTATGGAAGAATGTGACGAATTGGTAGAGATCATCCAGCAGAGGAAGCAAATGATTGCTGTCAAAATCAAAGAGACAAAGGTAAAGCACAGCAGTTCAGTGAGGCCAAGGCCGAGTTGACTTTACAAATGTCCAAGCTTCAAACCGATGGTTCCAGTTTGAACTTGGATCATGAAAGCAAGAAGAAATGAGGTTTTAGGGAGATGGGCAAAGAAGCAGCAATATTTTGGCCTAGTGCTATGAATTCAGTCAAAATGATGGCAGTTCTGGGGTGTTGGAAACGTTCTATATCATGACCTGGTTGGTAGTTACATGGGTGTGTGTATATGCAAAAAATCATGGAGTTGTACACTTCAGATTTGGGTGCTTTACTGTGTGTATGGTATAAGTCAATACAAAAAGAAAACAAAGTAATGGTAGAAATGTGGACCAGAATTACAGAAGGATCATGACTGCCATTGTAAGGACTTTGGGCTTAATCTGAAAGGCATTAGGAAATCATCCTAGTTTCTTAGGAAGGGAGAAGACTGATAGATACGGCAGAAATGTGCAGTGTAGATCAGAATGGGATGATACTGAAGTCAGGCAAGCATGTTATGAGGCTTATGGAATGATTCTTGGCATGAGTTGATGAAGGCCTAACCAGGGAAGTGGTAGCACAAATGGAAGGGAAGAGCGTAGCAGGCATTGCTAGCAAGGAAATGATGGGAATCATCGACTGATTAGATATAAAAGATGAAGGAGAGAGAGAGAAGACTTCCAGGCTTTTAGCATGGGAACTGAAGAATCGTGGTCAAGAAGCTCAGGTGTGAGCCTCTATGCAGCTCTATGGTTTTACGCTTGCTGGTCTGCTGGTCAGTATAGTGATTGTGAGCTCATGCTGTGTGTACAGTGTGAGAAGTTATGAGAGCCTGGAGTGATAGCCATTACTTTGTGCCGTGCTGGGTGGTTCCAACTAACACAGGAACTGAAGTGTCCGAGAACACAGATCTGTGAACACATAGGTATGCTTAAAGATGCTTAGAGAAATATATACATAGAAATGTAGATACTCATAAAGAAAAAGGAGGTGCTTTTTATTAAACATGTATGTGATAATAAAGTGTCAACAATGGTGATCTCCGGGTGGTAGGGTTTCTTTTTATTCTCTAAATTTTCTGTAATGACCACACATTGCTTTTATAATAAAAATAATTAATGTGATCAATAAAAAGAGGAGGTAGGTAACTTGGAGTATATGACTGTGTTGCAGGGTAAGTAAGCGGGCCGTAGGTGGTAGGAGGGGTTGACAAAACACACATGGTGGGTAGGGTGACAAGGTGAGTGCTTAGTACAGGGACCATGGGATGTTAATAGGTCTTATTTTTAGAATCACTGCAGCAGATCTCCTTCATGTTGTTTTATCATTTTTAATTAACCACTGGATGTGTTATCTTATTTTTCTTTTGCTAATTCTTTAAGGTTATGAAACTGAGAAAGTTGGCACAGCAGGTTGCTAATTGCCGCCAGTGTCTCGAACGCTCAACGGTCCTCATCAACCAAGCTGAGCATATCCTGAAAGAAAATGACCAGGCGCGGTTTCTCCAGTCTGCAAAAAATATTGCTGAGAGGTGAGTTCCTTATGTTCTTGCAGCAGTGCTTCCTCTTATGAAAAGGGGCCAGCTTAAAGTCACTTAATTCTGTTCAGGCGTGTATCAATACGTAGCCGCTACCACCTGAAGATTTTACCAGCTGGCTAGTTACTAAGCCTCAGTGTGGTACATTGCCCTGTGGATTTCTGGCACCCGTCTCTCTATCTCTGTAGCCTACTGGTTCTTCTAATGCACAGCCAACCATGTGCCCTAGTGATGCCATGGCTCTCTGCTGCCCACTCAGGGCTGGAGCTTTCTATGTTGGTGTTGGTGTAGGAGCAGAGAAACTTCTGGCCACATAGATAGGTGGATGCCCTTCTAGTCTAGACTATAGCACTAGACTCCCTAGATTTGAATCCTGCCTCTGACCCTAAACTAGTTGGTCGCTCTTAGGGAAGTCATATAACCTCTCTGAGCTTCATTCTCATTCTCTCATTTGCAAAATGGGAATGATAATAGTGTCTATCTCATAAAGTTTTTGTGAGGGTTAAATGAGTTAGTACTTATAAAGGCTCAGAATAATGCCCAACACAAAGTAAATGCTCAATACTATTATTATTGGAGAGCAGAAATTGGGGATGAGAGGAGATTGTTACTTCTTGCAGTATAACTATTAGCAACATTTGACTATTTAATTAGGTACAAGTATTATGTTAATATAAATAACTTTCAAATGTTTAAGAAGAGTAAATTAGAGGCGAAGAAATGAAAATTCTTTCAAGAAGTTTGCTATGAAGAGAAGGAGAGAGATGTGGCAGTAGCTAGAATGACTATGCGGTAGAGGAAAGTTGTGGGTATTATTTTTTTAGATAGGAGAGATGTGAGTGAGTTTAAAAGTGGATGTAGGTCAGACTTCCCTGATGGTGCAGTGATTAAGAATCTGCCTGCCAATGCAGGGGACAAGGGTTCGATCCCTAGTCCCGGGAAGATCCCACATGCTGCGGAGCAACTAAGCCCACGCGCCACAACTACTGAGCTTGTGCGCCACAGCTACTGAAGACCTCACGCCTAGAGCCAGTGCTCCACAACAAGAGAAGCCACTGCAATGAGAAGCCTGCGCACTGCAACGAAGAGTAGTCCCTGCACACCACAACTAGAGAAGGCCTGCGCAGCAACGGAGACCCAGCACAGACAAAAATAAATTAATTAAATTAATTTAAAAAAAGTGGATACAGGTCAGCTAGAGATGGGGCAAAACTGAAGCTATGGAGAAAAGAAGGTATGTGGCCAAAGCACAAATGAAGGGACATCTCTTCCATTTAACCAGAAGGAAGACGGAAGTAATGGATGTGGATGTCAGTATGCCCAGCAGTTCGGTATGAGAAATTGAGGAATTTATCGTTTCATACCTACCCCTCTCTTTGTAAAATAGGAGGCAAAGTCATTTGCTGAGCATGAGCAGGAAGGTAGCAGGGTTCTCTAGCTTTTTGAACATATGGAATACAGTTATAATAATTGCTTTAATGTCTAATTCTAATATCTGGGTCAGTTTCAACTCGTTGCTTTTTTCTCCTTATTATGGGCTTTATTTTCTTGCTTCTTTGCATGTCTGGTTATATTCTTATTGGATGTCAGACAATGTGAATTTTATCTTATTGGGCACTATATATTTTTGTATTCCTATAAATATTCCTAAACTTTGTTCTGGGACACGGTTAAGTTACTTGAAAATAGCTTGTTCCTTTCAGGTCTTGCTTTTAAGATTTGTTAGATGTGATCAAAGCAGTGTTTAGTCCAGGGGAAATTTTTCCCCACTACTGAGGCAAGACCCTTCTGAGTACGCTACCAGGTCCCCCATGAATCATGAGATTTTCTGGTCTGGCTGGTGGGAACATACACTATTCCTGGCCCTGTGTGAGCATTAGGGTTTGTTCCCTCTAATCTTTTTGGGTGACTCTTTCTCTAGCATTGGGCAGTTTCCTTATATGCATGTGTTAATCAGTATTTTATTGAATACTAGAGGCAAACCCTCTGAAGGTCCCAGAATTCTCTCTGTGCAGCTTTCTCCTCTCTAGTACTCTGCCCTGTGAACTCCAACCAACTTAGTCTCCTTGGATTCACAGCTCTGTGTTCTTAATTAGGGACTCCATCGGGCTCCACCTGATTCCCCCTTCATGTACCATTTTATTCCCTTAATTTTTGCTGGAACAAATTTTCCCACAGCTTCCTAAGAAAGAGTACAAGGTAAATAAAATTTTGAGAATTTTTTGTTTAAATAATATTTTAAATTTATTTTCTAATTTGATAGGTTGGAAATAAATTTTCCTTATAATTTTGAAGGCATGGCTCTATTGTCTCCTAACTTCCACTGCTATTTTGATTCCTGATCTTTTGAATGTGACCTATATTTTAAAATCTGAAGCTTTGAAGGTCTTATCTTTAATCTACTTTTTTCTGAAATTTCACCAAGATATGCCTTGGTGTGGGTCTTTTATTATTCATTTTTGTTGGGCACTAAGTCAATCTTTCCAATCTAAAGACTACTGACTTTTAGTTCTGGGAAACTGTCTTTTATTTGCTAAAGACTTCCTGCCCTTCTCTCTTCTCTCTTTCTGGGACTCTAATTAGCCAGATTTTGGACACCCTTGATTTTCCCTCTAATTTTAAAAAATCTTTTATCTCCCACTTTCCATGACTTTATCTTCTTGATCTAAGATGTTTCCTTAATTTTTCATCCAATCCTTCTATTAAAATTTTAATTTAAGTATTTATATTTTTATTTATAAGAGCTCTTTCTTGATCTTTGCTTCTTTTTTAGCACTCCGTCCTTGCTTTATGAATACAAACTATTTATCTTCCTGATGATATTAAGGATCACTAAAAAAGTTTTCTTCTAAACTGCATTGTGTTGGTTTCCTCCACGTTCCTTTTCTCTGTTAGTTTCTGTCTTTCCCTAAATGTTTGGGGAGCTTTTCACTGCCTGTTTGAATTTAAGACTAAAAGGTGACTGGAAGATCTGAGGGGGTGGGAACAGTTTGTTGCTTGGTGAACTTTGCTATAGGATTATAAGGCGGAATGCTAGATTTTTAAAAAATTTATTTATTTTTATTTTTGACTGCGTTGGGTCTTCGTTGCTGCGCGCGGGCTTTCTCTAGTTGAGGTGAGCGGGGGCTACTCTTTGTTGCGGTGCCCGTGTTTCTCATTGCGGTGGCTTCTCTTGTTGCAGAGCACGGGCTCTAGGCGCGTGGGCTTCAGTAACTGTGGCACGCAGGCTCAGTAGTTGTGGCTCACGGGCTCTAGAGCGCAGGCTCAGTAGTTGTGGCCACGGGCTTAGTTGCTCTGCGGCATGTGGGATCTTCCTGGACCAGAGATGGAACCCGTGTCCCCTGCATTGGCTGGAGGATTCTCAACGACTGCACCACCAGGGAAGTCCGGAATGCCAGATTTTTATTGAGTGGACCCATCTGTAGGTGTTTTCTCTTGGGTCAGTTACCCGTGGAAGGAATCCACCAATCTCCTGCTTCTGGAGGGGGATGAAGGGTACAAGTCTGGCTGCCATTATTCTAGGAGCCAAGCAGGGAAAGGGTTTTAAGACTGCTTTTAGTATGGCGTCAAGATGAGAGAGGGGTGGTCTGTGGTTGAGTGGATCTGGTGGTCTTGCTGTTCCTCATGCAAACTTTCAACTGTCTGTGGCAATAAATCAGCTTCATGTTTTTGGCTTCCCAATTCAGCTTTCTCTGCTCTGTTGTTGGTTACCACTCATCCATCCCTTTCTAATTTCCAGACATTTGTTGACAATATCTTACTTGCATCTCTTTTTCCATTCTCTTTGTCTTTGTGGGTTTATGATTTTTTTTTCTTTGTCATTTCAGTGGGATTTCATGAGAGCAGAGATAAAACATATATTTAAACCACTGTATGTAATCATGTCCACTCACTCTTCAACTCTCTGAAATGTCTTGTGCCACTACCACACTATTGAAAGTATTCTTTCCAAGATCACCAAATGAATACCTTGGTGCTAAATTGTAATCGACATTCCTTTGTTTTATCTTACTGTTTCATCTTACTTGGTCTCTCAGTAGCATTTGTCCCTACTGACCATTGTTACTTGAAATTTCTCTGCCCTTAACTTGAGAAAGCTCCTGGTTTTCTTCCTGCCTGTCTGGTTTCATTTGCCTTTGTGAGCAACTATTCCTTGACCTATTCTTTTATGCTGTTGTTCTTTGTGATTCTGTCTTAAGCTATTCTCTTTTCACAGTACACATTCTCCCTCTTGCAGACTTGTATCACCTAGGGCTTCGGTTACCATCTAGCTGTCGATGATTCCCAACTCTGTATATCTAAATCTTCTTTTCATGGGCTCATGTATAGCCTATGTGGTAGGAAGAATAGATGGCTAACTATGTGGTATGGCTTGAGAATCATCTATGCAACCTAAATATCTTTCTCCCTGATCTCTCATGGGGTCTGAAATTCTTTCCCACAATTATTCATTGTAATGTATTAAGAACCAAGACTTCAGTTAAAATGAAATTTTAACTGGGAGAGTTATTCCTTCCCCCTTACAAATGGCACTTATTATATATTATCCCTAATAGAGATCAGAGCCTTGAGAGATAGCTAATGTTGTGTTTTGCTTAAATACAGAAACACAGACACACACACAGACACAAACACTTACGTATATGTCAATGTCATCTTTATCTCATCCTTAACCTTCCAGCCACTGTTAACATTTGGGAGTGTGTGTGTGTGTGTGTGTGTGTGTGTGTGTGTGTGTATATATATATATACCTCACAAACATAAGGTCATGTCGTATATACTGCATTTTACCCTATGTTTGAAACGTAACGTATCACGAACTTTCCCCTGGCATTGGATATTTTTTTATAACCTGATTTCCAGTGACCTTATAGTGTTTCATCTTTTGATGTATGACACATTACTTAGCTCAGTCCCCATTGTTAGACAACTAGGTTACATACAGTGTGTTGAGTGCTCTTATAGTTGTTATCTTTGCGTATGTCTTAGTTACTTCTTTAGTAAAAAATTTATGAAGTACTTAGTGAACGGGACGTCTTGTTTGCAAGTGGGAACCTCTGTGTAGCGTGTGATGAAAAAACATATTTTAAAATGGCTGATGTTGAGAAGGGCAAGAATATTTTTTAAAAGGTCAACCCAAGGGCTTCCCTGGTGGCGCAGTGGTTGAGAGTCCGCCTGCCGATGCAGGGGACACGGGTTCATGCCCCGGTCTGGGAAGGTCCCACATGTCGCGGAGCGGCTAGGCCCGTGAGCCATGGCCGCTGAGCCTGCGTGTCCGGGGCCTGTGCTCTGCAACGGGAGAGGCCACAACGGTGAGAGGCCTGAGTACCGAAAAAAAAAAAAAAGCTACTAGTGAGTAATATTTGGCCACTGCCTTATTTACTACAAAACAGAAATAGCTCATGACTTTTTTATGTGTACCATATTTAAATTGATCTCATACACCAGAATTCAGATCATGAATGGCTGATAGGATATTTCTGTTGGATAGTCATGACTTAAATAATATTGGCTTGTGGATAAATGAGTATGACCAGCTTTATGAATTTTGATAGTAATTCCAGTTCAGCAAGTACCATCACTATTTTCCCCTTCTATAGATATGATTGGGGGACTTCCCTGGTGGCACAGTGGTTAAGAATCCACCTGCCAATGCAGGGGACAAGGGTTCGATCCCTGGTCCGGGAAGATCCCACATGCCGCGGAGCAACTAAGCCCATGCGCCACAACTACTGAGCCTGCACTGTAGAGCCCGTGAGCCACAACTACTGAAGCCCACATGCCTAGAGCCCGTGCTCCGCAACAAGGGAAGCCACCACAATGAGAAGCCTGCGCAGTGAAATGAAGAGTAGACCCCGCTCACCACAACTAGAGAGAAAGCCCTCGTACAGCAACGAAGACCCAACGCAAAAATAAATAAATTTATTTTAAAAAAGATATGATTGGACTTGATTAATAATGTTCAACTTTGCACAGAGGTGGTGAATGCCATCTCAAAACCTATAGGAGACTGTGTTTATATTTAGGTTTATATAACTGGTGGTATTAATATATTTAAATACTGAGAAGATCCCTTCACTGTCTCATTGAACAGAGTAAGGCTCACCTGTGCTTCAGGGTGTGTTCATTAGCCTGTTAAGGCCAGGACTAACAATAAGCTGGCAATGTCCACTTTCTCTTTTTGGTCTTAACTGTGCCAATTTAATCAAAATTCTCTGTATCTAAAATGTTGCCTTTTACTTAATGAAAGGCATTTTAGTCTGGTTTAGGTATAATGCCAAATAAAGAGTATTTAATACTTCTCACATTTTTTAAAAATAAATTTATTTATTTATTTTTGGCTGTGTTGTGTCTTCGTTTCTGTGCGAGGGCTTTCTCCAATTGCGGCGAGCGGGGGCCACTCTTCATGACGGTGCGCGGGCCTCTCACTGTCGCGGCCCCTCTTGTTGAAGAGCACAGGCTCCAGATGCGCAGGCTCAGTAGTTGTGGCTCACGGGCCTAGTTGCTCCGCGGCATGTGGGATCTTCCCAGACCAGGGCTCGAACCCGTGTCCCCTGCATCGGCAGGCAGATTCTCAACCACTGCACCACCAGGGAAGCCCACTTCTCACATTTTTATAGATAATCTATAAGGTCGGATGTTTTTAAAATTCAGCATGACAAGATACAGTAGCAAATTTTGCTGGGGAATTCTTCACTAAGTCAGACCAAGTTATAATTCAGGATTGTCTTTTAAACAGCTATCCAAAAACACATACAACTGTAGAACTACTGTATATGTGTGATTGGTAATGGTGCTTTTGCCAACTCATTAGAAAGATTAGAATAGAGGAGATATACCATCAGCACAAATTTTGTACATTATGTGATCATAAGCCTTAAGAATTAAAACCAAAATCACAGATCAAAAACATTTTATGAAGTAGAACTGTGATGTCAGAGAATATTTACATTTTGAGCTATTTTGATATGTAATGCTAAATTTGGCCTCCAAAATTTGAATCATTTTCAGTCCTAATAAAAACATGTAGGCATTATTTAATATAGACATAAAAAGCTCCTATGATGTCGTTATAATCATAAACGCTATCTCATTTTAATTTACATTTCTTTGATTTTTCCTGTAGTTGGGCTTTTTAATATATTTGTTGGCTATTTTCATGGTTGTGAATTAACTTTCTGTTTTATTTGTCTGCACTTCTCCTGTCACCACTTTACTTTCTGCTCATTCCCAGACACCTTAAAATCTGATCCGCCTCTAGTTTTGACCCCTTCCAGTCCATCCACTGCAGCTGGAGTATTGTTCTTATTTTTTAAATTTATTTTAAAAAATATTTTTTAATTTTTGGCTGCCTTGGGTCTTCGTTGCTGTGCGCAGGCTTTCTCTAGTTGCGGCGAGCGGGGGCTACTCTTCGTTGTGGTGCACGGGCTTCTCATTGCGGTGGCTTCTTTTGTTGTGGAGCATGGGCTCTAGGCGCGTGGGCTTCCGTAGTCGTGGCACACGGGCCCAGTAGTTGTGGCGCACGGGCTTAGTTGCTCTGAGGCGTGTGGGATCTTCCTGGACCAGGGCTCGAACCTGTGTCCCCTGCGTTGGCAGGCGGATTCTTAACCACTGCGCTACCAGGGAAGCCCTGGAGTGTTGTCCTTGAAACATAAATTTGAGCACATCACTCCTTTGCCTCAAAAGCTTCAGTGGCTCTCATTGTATTAGTCTTTCATTTGTTTATCCTGACCTGAATTTTATTCCTGAAACATCGCAATTTCCAGAAACAGCCAAAAGCTATTGTAGGTAGATGTGTAACAGGGTATCCATGCATAAGGATATGTATTTGTTTAACTCCTCATCCCCTTACAACTAGTTCACCATACAAGTTTCCTCTCTGCTCTTCCTGCATTCAATGCCTCTTCTCTCCACTCTAACATGCATATTGTTGCCAAGTTAATGTTTCTTTCCATCCTGTTATTTGCATGCTCAAGGATCTTCATTGGCTCCGATTCAGGTCTGGCACAGGACCTAAACATGCATAGTTTGATCAAAGCTCAGAGATAAATCTGATGTGGAACAATGGTTTAGAATTGCTGAAGTATGTAAAAATATACCTTATTTTTTTAAAAAACAGGAACTGTCTACATGGTTAAGGGTATAAAGTTTAGAATCCAATGAACATGGGTTCAGTTATATATTTTTTTCTGATCCTTGTGTGACCTTGAGCAAGTTCCTTAACCTTTCTATGTCTCATTTACAAAATGGAAATAAACTTTGCTACGCAGGGCGATAGTAAGGAGTAACTTACTGTATGTAGAGTGCATGCATGGTGTCTTACATGTACTAAATGCTCAATAAGGTTAGCATTTTTGTGTTGTTGTTAGTCATTCAGTTATTCATTCAACAATTATTTATTCATTATGTGTCCAACACTGTGTTAGGGACCATGGAAGATTATAAGAGGTACGAAATATGGATCCTCCTCTTGAGACTCTTAGAATTAGTTGGGGAGATAAAACTAGCATAGCATTATACAATTAGAGAATAATAAAATTAAATGTAAATGTTGTCAAAGGTCAAACAAAGTACAGGATTTAAGGGAAGGTTTTAACCAAGCCCCAGCATGCTGTCTTGTTGATTAGCATTAAAAAAATAGAGGGGGAGAAAAAATTCTCTCAAACTGCTCTTACCAAGCCTTCAGAGGTCTAGTTTTGATGCTGCCTGCCAGATGGAAAATGATGCAGAGGGGAAAGAATCCTGTATTTACTTCTCCTAATTAAGACAGGATGGGGGAGTGTGTTTGAGGGGTGAACATATGTGAATAAATATGGTATAACCCTTAATTGGTTCCTGATGATTAAAATTTAAATGGTTTCCATTGGAAAAGCACAGATATGATATTTTTCACTAAATGAATCAAGCTCTAGCAGTCATTTATTTTCACCTTGTTTAACCAGAAATCAAACATTGGATAAAGGTTGCAAACCTATTTTGATGTATATTGATGTACTTTTCTCTCTTCCAGGGTCGCTATGGCAACTGCATCTTCTCAAGTTCTGATTCCAGACATCAATTTTAATGATGCCTTTGAAAACTTTGCTTTAGATTTTTCCAGAGAAAAGAAACTGCTGGAGGGGCTAGATTATTTAACAGGTGTGAAAATACTGTGCTTTCCTTTCCATTTTAGTCCTTTTCTTTTGGTGTGCTTTGACTTTAAAATAATCTGTAAAGGGCAATATTGATCATGAAAATGCTTTTATAATCTTTAAAATGATACATGTATCTTTTTACATAGAATATATTTTAGTTCATGTAACAGAAAAGAGAAATGAGTTGTCAGTGTCTCCGGGGACAGAATGGGTATACATACCATCCTTACTTAAAGGTAAAAAACAAGAAGTTGCTGATGGTTTTCTCCTTATGAGCCTGTCAGTAATATAATGTCACTTGTTATAAGGGGTAGAACTTGGGTGGTAATTAAAGAATATTAGAGAATGTCTCACATGGATATAGGTACCACCCAAATGATTTTAAGGAAATTTAGGGATTAGCAGATTAGGAAGAAAAATATCTGAGTTGCAGAGAATTTTAGAAGATGAGGGAGACAACCAGTCTGTTAAAAATACTGACTACCTTCAGGATTGTTGAATGATCATTCCATGAGAAAAATATACACACACAATAACTTTGTGTTTGTAGTTATCTTTGTTACTATGTTAAAATAGTTGTCATTTATTGAACATCTACTTTATACCAGACACTATATATTAATTTTATATCATGATCCTTACAACGAATCTGTGAGGTAATTATCATCCCCATTTTACAGATGAGGGAACTCATATTAATTTGCACGATTAACCCCTATTAATACTGCCAAAAATATATAATACAACTTACTTTGAAAAAAAAGAAATAGGTCAAAGGTCATGTAATAAGGAAACATGTGACCACTTTGCTCTAATATCTACATATGTGTTAGTGCAGGCAGAGTAGATGATGGGCAATCAATCATCTCAATAACTTAGGCTTAGATCTTTGCCTAAAATACCTTTACCATTGAAGCAAAAGTGGTTTGGGGGAACTTGAGTTTTCAGCACTTGGATTCAGGTTGTATGATACATGCAATCTAAAGCTTCTTATTAGAAAACCACCTTTCCATGAGATGTTGGGTTGGGCAGCAAGAATAACGATTGTAAAATTCCAGAACAGAGAGTATGCTTTCCTTACCTTCTTTTCCACCTTTCCTTACAGCCCCAAACCCACCATCTATCCGAGAAGAACTCTGTACTGCTTCCCATGACACCATTACAGTCCACTGGATCTCGGATGATGAGTTCAGCATCAGCTCCTATGAGCTTCAGTACACCATATTCACTGGCCAGGCTAACTTCATCAGTAAGTCATGGTGTAGTTGGGGCCTGTGGCCAGAGATAAGGAAATGTAAGGAAGCAGTAAGCTGCTCAAGATTGGCCGGGGCGCCACGAGGCAAGTGTTTGTAAGACATGTTAGGTTGTTTAGTATAGTGTTTTGTAGACAGTGCAAGCTCCCCCAGGGCATTGCAAAGACCTTACTGATGGGTGACAAGCAAGTTGTGTATTTCCTTGCTGGGCAGTCACTGGGGCCACTCCCATTTGTTTATGTAATCCTTAGCTTTTCCTCAGTTAATCCATGTCACTCCACTCTCCCAAATCAGAACACAGCTCAGAATTCATTCCTGAGTAGCTAAGCCACCATCATTGCTGATTCTATGTGTGTGAACATCTCTCTCCTTGACTCTTCTTCCACTTCATTATCATGGTAAAATACATTACATTCAAAGACTACCACTTCCTTTACCACACCTATTTGTATCAGTGAATAAGTGAAGTGACAAGCCTCCTGCCTCTGTCACTCTTCCCTCTACCCCTTCTCCCTTTCCTCCAAGAATTACACCAAATATAAAATGGCCCATCAGTGGGCCATCAAATGAAAGACGTTCGCAAAGCAGTCATTTAGCCTACATGTTATGGTTTCACCTTCTGATGAATTGGAGCAAGACAAGGCAGTAGGATCTTAACTAGAGCTGCAAGTTCCCCTCAATGTGCTGGGGAAAATGGAAATGAAAGCAGAATTAAAAGTGGACTCAAGATTGGAACTGATTTGCACCCTAAGGTTGCATCTGCATAGCTGCAGATTAGTATTTTCTTTTTACTTTGTGTTTGTGCTTCTGTGTCTGACTTCACAGACCCGCATGAGAGGAGTTTTTCCAACGAAACCGTCCCAATAGGCTTCCTTTTCCCATCTTGTGACAATTTAGGGCCACATGATGGGATGGGGAGGTGAGAGGACATTTGGGCTCAAACTCTAAAAAACACTTGCCTCGTGCAGCTCCATCCTAAGCCACTTGGCCCTGGTAGCTGCTTTCCTGGGTGTTTCTTCAGGTTGTGAAGTCGCAAAACGCTAAGGCCTCCCCAACATACTTGTTTGCAGTTGTCTTTCCTGCTTGGGAAAGTCTTAAAGCCAGTAACTGTGCTTCTCTTTCCTGATATGGGGAGAGCAGTGGTCTCCTGGGAGTTGAGAATAAGTCTAAGAAGTGACAAAGATCAAAAGGCTGTCACCTCTGTTTTCAAGGGTACATAGTCCTTTGTAAAGAAAAGCTTAGAGGATAATTCTTAATAGTGATAGGACCATAGCATCTTAGAATTGGAAGGGACCTCAGACGTCATCTTGTCAAATCTTCTTGCCTTCTGCCAGAAACCCTGTAGGTGATTGTCCTGTCTCTGCTCAAACATTTCCAGTGATGGGCAGCTGAATTCTAGCAAAACAGCCCATTCGATTGTTGTGCAGCTATAAATAATTGTTAGTGCTTCCTTATAAAAGGCCTAAGACTTCCTCCTAGTGAATAATAACAATTTGGATACGTATTATGCTTTTCCATTTACAAACACTCCCATATATGTTATGTCATTTGGTCCTCATAACTTCTCCCTTAGCCTTATGAAGTAGATGATAGTAATTCTATTTTATAGACGTAGAAACTGAGGCTCAAGTTAAATGAGTTGTCCAAGGTCACAGAGCTACAAACTGATGGAGTCATTATCTGAACCCAAGCCTGTCAGACTTCAAGGTTAATGCTCCTTGAATTAAACCAGCTACCAATTCTTCCTAGTCCACTGAGGATAGCTGTATTATTGCTCTTGTGTGTTAGCTGATGCCCCCTTGTCCTGTACCTTTTTTCCAGCAGCCATGTTGACTGTTGTGTTGACTGAGCATATAGTCAGCTGAAATCCCCCGGCATTCCAAATCCTATTCCTATACAATTGAATTTCTAAACTGAAATACAACATCTTGAATTTATTCCTATGACATTTTATCTGGTTAGTTCTGACTCCTTATTCCAGCCTACCAAAATTCCTTTGTATGTAGTTTCTGCCTTTCAATATATTTACTTTCCCTTCCAGCGTGCCTTCTATGTCTTCCTCCTTCGACCATTGATAGAAAAGTAGAATAGGACAGGAACAAAGGCAGAGCCCTGAAGCAAAATTTTGGATGGCAATGGGCAGATAAGTTGAAACTATTTTACTAGTAAAAAATATTCATGAAGATTCCAGTCCTACATGCTGGTCTGGCCTGCCACTGTTGACTGAACCCTGGTTGTGAGAGCTACTTTCCCTTGAGGTTTTCCTATATTTTCTCTTTTTTAAAACCACTTTATTGAGGTATAATTGACATACAAAAAGTTGTCCATCAACAGATGACATGGATAAAGAAATGGATAAAGAAAATGTGGTATATACATAAAATGGAATATTATTAAGCCTTTAAAAAGAAGGAAATCCTGCCACATGCAATAACATGGATGAACCTGGAGGGCATTATGCTAAGTGAAATAAACCAGACACAGAAGGACAAATACTACATGATACCACTTACATGAAGAATCTTAAAATAGTCAAACTCCACATTTTCTTTAACCAGAAATTTCTTCCTTGCTGGTTAGAATTTTGTCTGGAGAAGTACTTCTCCTTATTTTTTCAACTTTCCTCCTTTATTTTAAACTTTCTCCCCACTTTATGTAAGATTTGAAATTGTCACAAGCCAATAATGTTCCAGATGATGCTGTTAGCCGAATGAGAATTCCAACAGATGTTTAGATAATGGTCTTCCCCATTACTGTATATCTTTCCTCTGTTTCAGCTTTGCGTTTTGTATTATGAAAGCACTGGCTATAACCTCTCCCTGGCCAGGCAGTTTGTAACATACTGCCACAAAGATGTAACTTCTATTTCCCCTCATTTTCATTCTCATGCAAATGCTCTCCACACACATTTACACTCAGGTTCATGAATTTCCATATTGTGGTCTTTCCATTTTGAACACGGTTTATACTTCCATTACCATAATTCAATGATAAATCCCATCTCATTAAGTCTCAGTGATACCCAGAGGATCATATATTTACCTTTTTAAAATTTAGAAATGATTTCAAAATTACAGAAAACTTGCAAGACCAGCACAAAGCATGCCCATATACTCTTTACCCAGATTCACCTATTGTTAATGTTTTATCCCATTTCCTTTATCATTTGCTAACATTCTCTGTTTCTGTCCATTTTTTCTGAACCATTTGAGAGTAACTGGCATACATCATGGCCTTTCACCCCTAAATCCTTCAGTGTGTGTTTCCTAAGAATACAGAAATTCTCTTATGTATCCACGGTACAGTTATCAACTTTAAGAGGTATGACGTTGATGCAGTACTTTTAACTAATCCACCATTCATATTCCAATCTTGACGGTTGACCCAATAATATACTTTATGACATATTAAGGACCCAATGTTGTCCTATATAGTCTAGGATCAGGCATTGGACTTAATTGTCATATTTCTAGCATCCTTTAATCTGGAACATTTTCTCAGCCTTTCTTTGTCTTTAATGACATTGATATATATATAGTGTGTGTGTGTGTGTGTGTGTGTGTGTGTGTGTGTGTGTGTGTGTGTGGTATGCGGGCCTCTCACTGCCGCGGCCTCTCCCGTTGCGCAGTACAGGCTCCGGACGCGCAGGCTCAGCGACCATGGCTCACGGGCCCAGCCGCTCCGTGGCATGTGGGATCCTCCCGGACCGGGGCACGAACCCGTGTCCCCTGCATCGGCAGGCAGACTCTCAACTACTGCGCCACCAGGGAAGCCCATACATTGATATTTTTTAAAGTGCCCTTTTAATTTGTTTATTATGCTGTTCCTTATTTTGAGTTTGTCTGATGTTTCCTCACGATTATATTCAGATTACACATTTATGGCTGGAAGGCTACATAAGAGACGTGTTCTCCTTGGGACATCACAACTGGAGACACACGATGTGTACTTGCCCTTCATTGGTGATGCTCATTTTGATCACTTGATCAAAGGTGTTGCCTGATTTCTTCTTTGCATAGTTACTGTTTTTCCTTTTGCAACTAATAAGCAATCTGTGCCATGATACTTTAAGACCATGAAAATATCCCGCTTCCTCATCAAACCCATCCCACCCCATCCCTGTTTTAGCATCAATCAATAATTCTCACCTGATCCAATCTTTACTCTGATGATGGCAAAATAATGATTTTCCAACTGAGCATCCACTTCCACATTTACAGGTTGCCACTCTGCATTCTACTGTAAGCAAGAGACTCATCCTTCATTTGTTTATTTATTTTTTTTACTTCTCAGTATGGACTTATGAATTCTCTTTTTTCGATGGTTTATAATTCTTTACTGCCCTTATTTATTTTGGTGCTCAGATTGCCCAAATTTAGCCAGTGGGAGCCTTTTAAGCTGACTCCTGGGTCCTTATAGTCTTCCATCATTTTCTCCAGTGCTTCCTTACTTTTCAGCATAACAAAAGGTTGTACGCTCATTTTGACCATATCCTGCCCCAGCCCTGAAGTCAGCCATTTTTCCAAGGAACGCTGGTCCCTTTTAGTAGGAGAATGTTATTATAGACCAAAATCTGGGTACTAGAAGTACGCACATACACCCATGTACATATACATATTCACACATAATATATGTACACACATACTTAACATATGTGCAATATGTATGCACATACACATGCAAATACATATTTTAGAAATCATGAGTTTATACCAATATCTCCAATTCCAGTCCATCCCCACAGGTTCTTTCTTACCTTCCCCCATTTCATATTTGTGTGTTCCTACTTCCACAATGAGAAGCCTGGTCCCAGCAACATCGACACGGATACTCATTTGCTCAATAACACATCTGAAATAGTTTCAGAATGGCGTTGCCCATCCCACTGCAAACACAAACAATAGTGAGGATTTGCTTACAGTTCTCCTCTTGCCCTTTGCTGTGATTGTTTACATTTGAAATGCAGGTGGCTTCATTTTTTTCAGTTTGCCTTCAGTTTTAGACCCCACTCTTCCCATTCATATTGACAGCATTTAAATTTTTTGAACTTGTAAAACAACCATGTTTCCAAAAGGGAAAACTATACAAAAAAGGTGTACTCAGAGAAGTGTCATTCTCTCCTGTATCCTTTTCATTTTCTTCCCCCACCTCCATCCCCTGTAGGCAACCAGCTTCATTATTTTCTGGTTTTTCCTTCTTGTTGCTATTATTGTTTTGTAAATCTAAGCAAATATATGTATGTTTTCTTATTTGCCTTTCTTTCTCGCAAAAAAAAAAGGTAGCATACTACATAAACTCTTTTGCAATTTTCTTTTTTAAATTAACAGTATATCTTGGAAATCACTCCGTTATCAGTTCATAGAGATCTTCCACCTTCTTTTTTATAGCTGCATAGTACTTCATTATGAAGTTAGTTTTGGTTTTGTATTGTTAGCAGTATATCTGGAAGATCATATATTTCCCTCTTAGTAGTCAAATTTAATGTGCAGTTTATGATTCATACTGTGCATTGATACATAGGCAGCCAAGCCCTCAAACATTTTTCCTTGCCCTTATCCTTGTGTCTTTTCATGCGAATCACTGAACATCGCCACCGATTATTCTTCTTTCTATAGCATATCTGTTTGCACCCCATTATGCTTCTTTTTTCTAGTTTTAATTTAGACTTCTTCTACTGCTCCCCAAATTAATTATAAAACCCTTCTGATCATATCTCTTTCAAATCACTTACTATTATTTCCAGTTTTTAACCTCACTAAGTCCTTTGCTAGAGCTGCATAGAAATGACTAAATTCACCACTCATTTTCCCTGCCCTTTCTTTTCTATCCTCCGGTAGAATTATGGTTAAAAAGTGGTAACCTGACTGAAAAGCAGATAACAGAAGAGATAAGCCTAAATTCACAGGCTAGAATGTTGATCCCTCTTTTACTAAAAGTTAGCCAAATACATGTTTTTAATTATGTACATTTTCTCTGTTTAAGTCAATGTTTATGGTCTAAAGAGTTTCAAAAGCAGAAACCTAGATCTCTGATCCCTTTCCCTACTTGGGAGGGAAGGAGATTCCAGACAACAATGTGTTCCTGGACCACCCAACCTCAAATGAGTATTGGAATCAGAACCAGGAAGGGGTAAAACTGGGTAGTGTCAAGTGAGGAGATGATATTCTGCTTTGACTGTTATGTCATCTCCTTGGCTTCCCTATGACACCTTGGAGTCCACCAAGATTGGAAGTAAGGGTGAGGATGGTGTGGGAGAGTTGAATCATAAGCCCTGAAAGCTTCGCTACCTTGCAGAGACTAAGGAACATTACTGTTTGCTCCATGAATTGCGATGTAGTGGAGAGAACCCTGGACTAGGATTAAAGAGACCAGAGTTCTACTCTCAGCACCATCCCCAGCTATCTGTGGCCTTGGGCAAGTCACTTTTCTTCTCTCTGTCTTAGTTTCCTATTTGTAAAATGAGGGAAATATAGTGCCTAGTTGTCATTTTGGCTCTGAGATTCCATGTTACTGTGCTCTGCTCCACCCATTCAAGGTCAGACTCAGATCTCAGAGGATTGGACCTTTGGGGCAAAGACCTAGAGACTCCATAAAAGAGATGATTCTGTGATTTTGTATAGACGTTTTCCTGTATTATTTGGCAGCAAATTGGAGTAACCTAACTTTCACTAGTGGTTACATTCAGTTACCAGAAGCAAGGAGCCTGGCGTAAGCTTAGCTCCGTGGGAGAAAAGAAGCAGAGGAGGTTCATCTCACTATGTCTTCCACGATTCAAAAGAAAACAAAATGAAATTCACTTTTGGGGGGGCTTATGATGAATTTTCAGTGTGCTTCTCATCATCCTACCTCTATGACCTTAACATCCTTCCTTTCCCCACGTTACAGGCCTGTATAATTCCGTGGATAGCTGGATGATTGTGCCCAACATCAAACAGAACCATTACACAGTTCACGGACTTCAGAGTGGGACACGCTACATCTTCATTGTTAAAGCCATAAACCAAGCAGGCAGCCGGAACAGTGAGCCTACCCGACTCAAAACAAACAGTACGTTGTGGTGATTCCAAAAGGAGAGAGCAGTTTTGCCCTCAGTGCCAGCAAGTACACTTAGCCTGACACTGGCACCCACAGCAGTGTAAGAGGGCAGTGGCACTGGGTAGAGGAGCTGTACTTTTGGAGTCTGTGCTTTGGGCAGGGGGGTTGTTTGTGTCCTTGGGAGGTATGTGGACACAGAGATACACATAAAACAGCTGGTGGCTTGGGAGGATGTTAGTGAAGAGTTTTTCTCTGCACTCTGCCTCCATGCTTTGGGGACAATTGAGTAAAAGAGTACTGTTTGTGATAATCTGGTAAAATCCTCCTGCTGAGAAGCCATACCTGCTAGGAATGCTTTTGACTAAAAGTGACAGAAAAATCCAACTAATTTAGCTTAACAAATAGTATTTTTTAGCAGCTTAAACAAAGTGTTTTTCTCTCTCTTTCGCATAGCAAGAAGCTCGAAGTTTAGGCGGTTCAGGGATGGTGCAGCAGTTCTGTGATGTCGTAAGAGACCCAGGCACCTTCTCCTTTTGTGTGTTGGCTTCTTGCCACATGGTCACAACATGACCACTGCAACCTCTAGACGTCATATTTCCTTTCAAGATAGAAAGAAGGGGGAAAGTGTTGGTACACGTGATGGCTGTCCCTTTCATCAAGAAAGCAGACACTTTCCTAGAAGTTTCCTCCATCCTCTCTGACTTCTGCTTCCATCTTCTTAGTCAACCCTAGCAGCGAGGGAGGCTAGGAGCTTGAGTGTTTAGCTTTTCTGACCTCTATAGTAAAAGTGGGTAAGAGAGAAAAAGTAGGGGGTGGGTGTTACGTTCGCCAACAGTGTCTGCCAGACGCGTTGGTATTGCCATACCCAGCTGTTGGCTTCTAGTAACTAACTGGTCCTGTCTAGGACTGTAAGGAATAATTTGTTGTGAATGATCCTGCACAACAAATATTTTTTCTAATTATTGCTGATGCAAAAGTCACTCTAACAAAGTTACCTAATTATATGTTATTTACATCCCAGTAGTTAGAGGGCAAACAATTTGTCCCATAGTTGAGTTACTCTCAGGTTTATTTGTTCTGCCACCAAGCAGCAGTTATCTCGTCTATTCCCTCACTTTGTCTCACCTCAAATACTCCTTCCCCTAAAATCTGCTCAAAGCCCAAACCACCCACTGAAATAAAGCAAAGTGCAAAACTTATTTGAGGACATGAGACCCTGAGAGCACCCCCCCTTTTTTTTTTTTTTTTTTTTGCGGTACGCGGGCCTCTCACTGTTGTGGCCTCTCCCGTTGCGGAGCACAGGCTCCGGACACGTAGGCTCAGCGGCCATGGCTCACGGGCCCAGCCGCTCCGCGGCATGTGGGATCTTCCCGGACCGGGGCACGAACCCGTGTCCCCTGCATCGGCAGGCAGACTCTCAACCACTGCGCCACCAGGGAAGCCCAAGAGCCCCCTTTTAACTTGATAGTCTGTGAAGGGGGCACAGCTTATTTTTATCTTATTGAAAACAGTGGCTTCTGGCCTGTTTCCTTAATATAATCCAAACACCAGTCAACTTTCACTGACTCAAGAATGATTATCTTGTCGAGGCTCCTCTGATAGTGATGGTCCTGGAGGACAAAGATAGAATTCTTAAATACTTCCTCATGCATTTTCTTTTTTCTACTTTTTTCAGGCCAACCCTTTAAACTGGATCCCAAAATGACTCACAAGAAGTTGAAGATCTCCAATGATGGACTGCAGATGGAGAAGGATGAAAGCTCTCTGAAGAAGAGCCATACCCCAGAGAGGTTTAGTGGCACAGGATGCTATGGGGCAGCAGGAAATATATTCATTGACAGTGGCTGCCACTACTGGGAGGTGGTCATGGGTTCCTCAACATGGTAAGTGGATCCCACTTTTCTTTTCTCCTCTCTCCCCTGTTGTTAGGTCCCTGGGAGATTCAGTTCTATAGCACAAACGTAATACCAGTAAGTCAAGGTTAAAAGGCATGTGATGGAAACCACTGCTAGAAAAATTTGCCAGTTTTTAAAAAATAAAATTAGGGAAAATATACTGAGCTAGGAGTTGAAAATTACAGCACTCTAATTGCTAACTATTTTTAAGGCTCTAGTGATGGGCTTCCCTGGTGGCGCAGTGGTTGAGAGTCTGCCTGCCGATGCAGGGGACACGGGTTCATGCCCCGGTCCGGGAAGATCCCACATGCTACGGAGCGGCTGGGCCCGTGAGCCATGGCCGCTGAGCCTGCGCGTCCGGAGCCTGTGCTCCGCGACGGGAGAGGCCACAACAGTGAGAGGCCCGCGTACCGCAAAAAAACAAACAAACAAAAAAAACAAAAAAAACTCTAGTGCTGTCAGTATTATGGATCTAAATGTAAACTATTTAAAGAAGAAACATGTATTCTATTTCTTAGATATTCTGTACGGTGTCTAGCATAACTCAGATCATTAATAAATGTTTATTTCTCTCTCCTTTCTACTGTCTCACAGGTATGCAATTGGCATTGCCTACAAATCAGCTCCCAAGAATGAATGGATTGGCAAGAACGCCTCGTCATGGGTCTTCTCTCGATGCAATAGTAACTTTGTAGTCAGACATAACAACAAGGAAATGCTGGTGGATGTGCCACCACAGTTGAAGCGTCTGGGTGTCCTTCTGGATTATGACAACAACATGCTGTCTTTCTATGACCCAGCTAACTCTCTCCATCTTCATACTTTTGATGTGACCTTCATTCTTCCAGTTTGTCCAACATTCACAATCTGGAACAAATCCCTGATGATCCTGTCTGGCTTGCCTGCCCCAGATTTTATTGATTACCCCGAGCGGCAGGAATGCAACTGCAGGCCTCAAGAATCCCCTTATGTTTCTGGGATGAAAGCTTGCCATTAAGTTTCAAGAGAGCGTATAATTCACTGGCTCTCCAGTTCAGCAGTTCTTCCCCTCCTAAACCTCAGTTAGTGTCCAATATACAAGATACAAAAATAAAGTTCATTTGAAGCATCCAAAATAACTAGATATTATAGATTTAATTTTTGTGCATTAAAGCTTGTATTTGAATTAATGTATTGAGTTTCTCAGAACAAATTATCTGAGTAGTCTGGGTTCAAGCCATTGGAGAAGAAATTTGAAGAATGCTTCTCTTGTCATTGGAGAATTAAAAATTCCCAGTGATTTAGGAGTATAAATGATATTGGAAGGAATTAGGGTCATTCTAGGTAAATAATGTAGAAAGATGCTCTGCACAAGGGGCTAGCCAGCTGGAGAGCAGGGGTGTGTCAGCCTTGCTAGTACTGGCCAATTAGGCCAAGTAGAATTTTGAAGTGTCAAATGATCCCATATTATATGTAGCTTTTTATGAGAAAACCTACAATCAATGATTTATTATGAAGAAAACATGTCTGTGTATATATAATATATATATAAAATGAATAAATAATATATATTATATATTCATTTTATAATTATATATACATAATAAACTTTTTAATTCAGTCATTTGCGTGAGAAATATACTGGAAGGGAAAATAAATTATACCATCCATTTTTGTCCCCTAAAGGGAACATCAAAATCAGTCAACATTTCTCCCCCCCTTCATTCATCCCTCCCTTCCTCCCTCCTGTCACACACACACATGCACATGCAATAATGACATAGATGGTGGGAAGAGCTCTAGGTTGGATCAGGAGAGATAGGGAGACAAGACTGCACAAGAGATGCTATTGCTGGATAGGAAATTGATCCAGGTAGATCTGTTATATGTAGCACAGTTTCATCGATGCTACCTAATGGAGGAGGTTTGTCCGAATTCTTGAAAATTCTGTCACAGAATATTTCAAAGAAGTACAGTTTTCTTACTCTCAAGTACATACAGTTACTAGAATTAGGCTTAAAAAAAGACTTGCATAATGGAGGTTCTTTAGGAACCTTCTTTATTTACTTACTCAGTAAGAATGGAGTGTTGTAGATGCAACAACTATTTGCATATAAATGTACTTATATTTTCAGATAAAACACTTCTGAAGTGCTTAAGAATGCCTGAGAATAGTTTGTTTTCTTAAACAGGTTAAATAATCATTCTTCCCGCAATCTTATTTACACTATTCATTTGCTTAGGCAACCCTTCATGGCAAATGCAGATGTAAGCTTCAACCCAGTCCTTAATCACTATCGTGGAAGGGAATCAAGCTTTATGGTCTGTGCTTCTGTCAGTTCCGCTGCTGGGATTGGGAGTGTCAGCACCAGAGCTTTCTCCTTTCAGGAGCTGAGCCGGCTTTAAGGAGTCTACTAATTGGGAGTTGTGAAAATATTGTTGAACAACGTGTTAGTTGTAACAAGTCCCCAGATCGGAGCCTTGAAACAATGCCAAAACTTCTCCCCCTCTTCCTTTCCACAGCCTTTGGTGGACGTTCATTCATTAATTCATTCAACCAACTATTAGATGCCAGGTACCACGCTGAAGCTGACCTATTGGTAATCCACAGCCCCTGCTGTCAAATGGCTTATTATTCTGTAGGAGAGACAAAGTATCTATACAGATCCCCTAAGGAACAGTTTCGTATTGTTTGTACACCTAACATGGAAAGCAAGACTGATGCAGCTACAGATGGCAGGCTCAAACTTACCTATCTAGTGGCAAAGTAAGGTTTTTTGGTTTTAAAAACCCTACGTACTTACTGCTAATCAGGAAATGAGCAACCTCGGTAAGATTCAGCAGCGCTGGGAAATAGCTTGCAGTGATGGAAAGCTCATCATAGCCTTCAGACTAAAATAATCTATTTCCTCTGCCATTTACTAGCTGTGTGACCCAGGGCAAGTACTTCACTTCTCTGAGCCGCTGTTTCCTCTTCTGTACAATAATACCTACCTCACAAGGCTGTTGCAAAGATGAAAAAAAGATAGCACATTGAAACTGCTTAGCACACACCCGGCATTTAGTTAAGTATGGCATTAGTATGGCATACTTAACTATTAAGCATGGCATTTAGTTAAGTATGCAACAAATATTAATCTCCTCCGCTCAGCGCCAGGCCCAGTACAGTGTAGCAGTGCTTTAAAATGGATGTCTTTCATTTCTAAGTTACTCTAAGTCTCTCCTCTAGAGCCTATCTCCAAATTCTTAAACAAAACAGATGATTTTAACCCCTTCATAAAATCTTTCACTGGCTCCCATAGCATTCAGTAGAAAGTCCCAGTTACTCACCCACTTTGGCTTTTCAAGTCCCTATTTGCTTTCCCGGCTTCATCTTTTGCCACCTTCCCCCTCACACTGATTACTGTAGGCAAACTTAACGATTTTCACAAGTTGTTCTCTGGGCCTGGAATAGAGACATTAGTAACAATTTTGATGCCCTGAGTAAACAGTAGGAATTCTTCTTAAATTAAGGGAATAGTGTGAAAATGCTGTAAGTGCAGAACACTCCACCTTCACCCCAGTCCGATTTTCTTTACCTTGGCCTTGGGACTCCCATGCCATTCATTTTTGTGCCTTTTAGATTTTACTGACCTGAGACAAAGCTTCAGTTTCTCCACCCTACTTTTGACTCTAGCCTGGACTTGCTTTCCCCACCTCTACCCCACTAGACTAGATTAACTCCTGAACCCCTAGGCTGGATTATGTTCTCCAGCTCCCATGGCACCCTGAGCACTACCCCCTCTCAGCAATAATCACATTGTATAGCAGTGTTTTTCAAAGTGTGGTCCTCAGACCACCTGTTAGAATCATTTTTGGTGTTTGTTAAAACAATTGATTCCTAGACCTCACCCTCGATCTTAATTAAAACGTCTGGGCACATAAGTGGAATTTTACATTTTTAACAAGCTCCCCCAGGTAATTCTGATGCACACAAAGGTTTAACATATAAGAATCGTCTTCCCCACTAGACTGTGAATACCTTGAGGGCAAAGACTGTGTCTTTTGGTTTTGTTGTTGTATTTTCAACACCTGACACAGGGTGTGGAACAGAGAGTAGTTGCCTGGCTAATGTTAATTGCATGAATGTATGAGTGAACAAATGAATAATCAAAGTTTCCCTGTTGTACTCTGATATCCATATTGGTGTTTGTTGTTTTCTGGGCAGAAATGCTTGGCCTCTTCTCCATTTGGGCTGTATTGATATTATTTTGCAAATGTCCTAGGACTCATACATATAAATGAGTATTGTCTTCCTCAAAAGCTCTTTTGGAAGTTGACTTGGGGAATTGTCTGGAGCATGTGGCACCATTCTTTTCCATAACCTTTCAGTCTTTTCAAACTTTGAATGTGGATTTCAGTTTTGGTCATAGCCCAAAATCACTCAGAGCTAAGTCTACTGAATAAAGTAGGAAAATAAACTGGGTTTGGGGTAAGCAATGAAGTTTCTGAGCCGAATAATTAAAAGTGCTTTCCAAGAAAAAACATGGTGGCAAAGTATTCAGTGGGGGTGTGGTGAGTCCCAGATACTTCAGTAAACTTAAGACTTTCATAGAATACTGTCAATGCCAGGTACCTTAAGAGAAGTCATTGACTACCTCTAGCTCAACCCAGTTGGACAAAGGGAATAGGACCTGTATTTAACATCTTCAAGGAAGGAGACTCCATAAGTTTTCACTGTTGCTCTCCTCAGTCTGTTCTCGTACAATCCTTCTGCCAGCACATTATTCTTTCTGTCTGCAATTTATGCTTATTTTCACTTTTTATATCGTCTTATTGAAGAAAGCACAAAAATAATCAACAATAAAGTTAAACATGTTTTGAGAATATGAAAGAAATTTTAATGCCACATTGGAGTTCTGGCTACTTGTAAGTAAGAGTGACTGCATCTGTATGTATTTTTATCATACAATTCCATTGTGTAAACTTTGGATGCAGTGAATTTCAAATTGCAGCAAAATCACTTCTATGTTCTTTTCGGCTAAAATACGCTAGGTGAATTTTCTAAGCTTCCATGGTTTACATATTTATATATGACTACCTGGTTGGAGCAATCCACAGATGGACTTTTTGATAAGTGCAAATATTTGATACCCTTTCTTCTACAGAATGGAGAATGTGAGGCTGACAGATGAGAACTACTTCCACACTTATTTTAATTCCTGAAGCCAACTGCAGCCTCAGAGCCATTGGGCTGTACTTTGTGTATTACAGGTTGGCCAGGTTGACCGCCATTAGGTCAGGTGAAACTGCCTTTTACAGTCTGGTCTGCCAGCTTCAGACATATGCTATGTTGTTGTTCTCAGCTAGAATATTTATTAGACTATTATTGGACTATTTTTTATCAAATATTTTATCCCAGGCTTGTTTGTACTGGGAGCTCTGGACCAATAGTGTCTCTCCTAGTGACAGAAATCTGAGCATCTGTGGATTACACAGCCTCATCCCTCTAAAAAAAATATCCCAGCCCATTCAAAATGCTATATTATGAATTAAATAAATATATATGTATTCATGAGTTCTTGATTGTCTCTCACTGGAGTTTGAATTGGGGGAAGATTAAAAGGAAAAAGGTCATGGGTTACTGGAATTGTCTAAATGACTTAGGGGAAATTAATTATGTAGTGGGTAGAGATTTGGGCAGGGAGGATCCGGAGCATCTGGAAATCGAGATCCAATCATGAAGACTTTGGTTTCAGGAGGAAGATACAGTCAGGAAGACTAAAGAATGAAAGTATAAGGCCCAAGGAAACACGGCACATTCAGTTTCAGTGATTGGGCCAGAAGGTGGGAATTAAGGAAGAACAAAGAAAATCCCAGTGCTGGAACCTAGTGGTTAAAGTCAGGATAGGGCCAGATGTAAGCTGACTTGCTGTTAAACATCTGGCCTGTAGGAGGAGCCTGGGAGGGTTAGGAGATCCACCCCCACCCCCCCCACCCCCGAGCTGGGCTTGGACATACTTTAATCAGAGTTACTAAAGGGGGCATGCAATGTGAAGCGAAGCAGGCCAGTCAAGGGTGGCAGCTAGCAAAGCGACCAGGAACTATAGCCCAAAGGCAAGAGGGTTAAAATATAAAAGACAAAAATTTGGAATTTCAGGGGTTAGTGGGCCATCTGGAGAACAGCAGCCCATGCAGAAGCTGAATATGGGGCTATTACCCACAGCTAAGAGTTTATACATTTTGGGGGATGTGATGTTTGGAAAGGCTGGCTCCATCTTAATGTGCCAGGCCAGAGCAGACATGGAGCTCTTTATATTCCCCTTCCTAGAAATAGCGTTGGTCCTAGAGTCTCAGTGAAGCTGAGCCTGTAGGTAGGGGCGAGGTGGTGTGTTACAAAGATGAGGAGTAATGGAGGCCAGATAGGTTGTTACATGGATACTGGAAATGTATATAGCATGATAGCTAATGAGAATGACTCTCCCTCACTGTGAATTTCTAGGGGTCAGGGTTAGGACCAAGGTGATCTTCCTATAACTGTCGGGCATAACATGCAAGTTACAGTTGTGATAGGTCTGGCCTGGTCATTCACGTGGCGTTTATTTATGTTCCAAGGACTCTACTCATATCTGCGGGGGCATATTAAAAAGTATTCCTGACTTTATAATCTGGTGGGGTATGCAACTCAATAATTCTACCCCAATAATTTTCAATCTCTGAATTAGAGTTACTAGTAGTAGCTGAAAAACAAAGCTGTTATTGGAGACGCAGGGGTGAGAGTGGAAGCTCTTACCAGCCTTGTACATAGGAGATACTTGGTAAGTGCTGGTTGAATAGAATAAGAACCTGATAAGCAGAATGACAAATGGGCCACCTCATATATTGTGAGGTTTGTCTTGGGTGAACTCCACACCACCACTCATATAATTCCTCTCAGGCATGTATCTCTGGTCCAGCATTCCCACAACTCCCTCTTGGTTAACAGGCTATTGTTCTTTATGGCCAGTCTCTTTCAAAGGGAACAATTAGAAGAATTAATATATTAGCCATCAGTAATGTGTAAATGGAAGGGCATGGGCAAAATTCACATCTCGGGCTTCCATGGTGGTGCAGTGGTTAAGAATCCACCTGCCAATGCAGGGGACACGGGTTCGATCACTGGTCTGGGAAGATCCCACGTGCCGTGGAGCAACTAAGCCCGTGCGCCACAACTACCAAGCCTGCACTCTAGAGCCCGTGCTCCACAACAAGAGAAGCCACCGCAATGAGAAGCCCACGTGCAGCAACGAAGACCCAACACAGCCAAAAAAAAAAAAATTCACATCTCTATCAACTCCTCACTCTACCTCTTCCTTCCTTCTCAGAAAACAAGAAAATGTTAACAAGGACCTTCCAGAGGCAATGCTTTTGTTGTCTAACCTAGGGGTGACTGGGGTGGGGCAAGCTTCAGATTTTCAGGTTTGGAAAGGGTCAGCCAACAATGTTCTGGTAAGCCTGTTGGGAACATATTCTGGGCCAAGAGGGGTCTTTCAAATAACAGAATGTAAATGCCCACACTACTTGTGCATAGACGGCAAAGAGGATCTGCTACTCCTCCCACCAGATTGGAAGTCCCAGAAACATGGAATTTGAGCTGATTCTCCCGATGTACAGTGGCAGGAAAAGGCCATTATGATGTACATATCTTTTTGTTCAGCTCAACTCCCTCAATGATAAGGGAGGGTGCTGTGATATACCAGAAATGTGAAATTCACAGCAAGCAGCAAGTACACAAGGCAAGGCAAGTCCAAGGCCTAACTCATTTAGCAGGTAAAGATACAATGAATGACGTTCAGAGTCAAACAGTTTTTTATTTTATTAGTGAAAGGAAAAGTAGTCAAAGTTTCCTGCTCCTAGTGGTTCGTATCCCAAGCACCAAAAAGAATTACACTGGGGCTTCCCTGGTGGCACAGTGGTTGAGAGTCTGCCTGCCGATGCAGGGGACACGGGTTCGTGCCCCGGTCCGGGAGGATCCCACAAGCTGCGGAGCAGCTGGGCCCGTGAGCCATGGCCGCTGGGCCCGTAAGCCATGGATGCTGGGCCTGCGCGTCCAGACCCGGTGCTCCGCGAGGGAAGAGGCTGCAGCAGTGAGAGGCCTGCGTACCGGAAAAAAAAAAAAAAGAATTACACTGAAACAAAAGGGGCCAGAGGACTGCAATGGTAGTTATGGGATATCCAGTTGCTCCGAAGCCAATTCTAGACTGCAACTAAATGACTTTATAGTCTGTAGCTCTCTTCTGAGTGGGATGAGTCAGGAAGACTCTTATCTCATCAGATCTCAGCAGGTGGGAGGCGATGCAAAACTGTCTCTTGACAGTTTCCCAGGGGAGAGGAGAGATACAGAGGTGAGTGGAAGATGGCCGTGAAGCAACTTCTTGCAAGCCTCCTATCTTCCTGTTCTCTGGGAGGGTCACAGGCATTTTGCCAAGACTCAGATTAGCTGTGGTTCAAGCCTTTGCCTGTGGGGTTTATGTGGATAACGCAACTTCCAGGGTACCGTGGTGGAGCTGTTGTTCTATAGCAGTTAGCTGAAGGCCCAGGTACCTTCCCTGGAGGGGGAAAAAAGGAAGTAAAGTAAGGGTCTGGTGAGGAACTTCCTTTCTCCCTCCTTTCTGCTGACCTTCTATTTATGTCCTTTTATTCAGTCTCTTTGGGGCTTGGGATAGGGTGGGGCAGGAATTAAAGGAATAATGGGACACACAACAAATTCAGGCCCTGAAAGATTCAGTACCAAGGCCAGAGAATCCCAAAGCCCAAGTCCTTTGCTATCCATTTCTGGCTCTTAGTTTTTCAACTGTGAATTGAAATGTATGAGTAATCTCTAAGGTCCCTTCTCGCTCTAACAGTATTAATTTCCATAAATGCAAGTTTAGTGAATGTAGTGATAGGAGCCTAATCTGCATACCTACCCCAAGAATGCTGGGACATGAGGGCAGATCATCAGGAACCCTATGACTAGAACAGAAAGGTGGATAACATTACTGTCACTTTAGGACCGCTATCAGATTTCCTTTTGGGGTCACTATACTCCTCCATACACATTTCGATTCATTCAGAGCTCCCCTCACCAATCTCCCCCACTTAACATTTGCCACCATTATTTTTGAGTTTTCCGCTTCAGCCCTCTCCCCCTTCCTTCTTTACTTACTAACTGTACAAGATGCAAATACTGATGTAGCTAGCCACAGCTCAGTTTCAAATTTCGGGTCAGCTGTCTGACAGTCGTCCATGTAGGAAACTGCCAGACATTCCATTTTCCAAGGGCAGAGCAGGTCACTTGATATAGCAATCCACAGGAGTCCTATGTGCCACCTTTCCCAATCATAGCCCTTCTTCCTCAAACTTCCACAAACGCACCCCTTACGTGGCAGAGAAGGTCTTGGCATAGCCACTAGTCCAAGTTATCATTCAATCACCCATTTATTCATTAACTCAACAAATAATTTATTGATAGCTGCTTTGTGTCAGGTGCTGTAGTTCGGTGATAAAGAAAATACGTAGTCTCTGCCCTCATGAGACTCACAATCTAGAGGTGACACAGACCACCAACAAATGAACACCTTCGTAATAATAGGAGCTATCACTGATTGACTGCTTACAGTGTCCCTGACACTATTCTAATTACTTGAGATGTAGTAACTAATTTAATTCTCCCAGCAACACTATGAGGTAAAGACTACTAGTATTGACTCCAAAGGACGCGAAGAGTTAATTCCTGTGCCCTTGCCCAGCCCAGAAGATTCCGTGCTGCCCGGTAGTTGCTAGCAAGGGTCTTGGCTCTGGCTGCCTTTGGCACGGGGTAAAGAAGTCAGGGTCCAAAACCTAGGAAAAGATCCAGCCTAGTGGCTCCTGGATTCGGGGTTGACCAGGCAGGATTCCCAGGACTGCGCTAGACACCCTCGAAACCTCTCCCACCGCGGTTTTCCCATCCTCTTTTTTCCTCCCCTTTCCCTCCCGCTCCCCAATGCCCCCCCCTTTCCAGGCCGGCCCCTCCCTCTGAGACGCCTCCTCTCTGAGTCATTTCCCCTTCTCCGCCCCAAGACCTTGGCTCTCCCTTCCCTCTGGCAGGAAGGAGAGGAAGGGCAAACTGGCTTTGGGAACCAGGTGAGCGCTTTTCTCAGCGAGAACGAGAAACGCCTCCCGCCGCACCACCCTGCCCCCCAGCGCCCACTCCGTTGGGAGGGACAGGAAGTCGAGGGAGTTCCCTCCGGCTGAGTGGCTGGCTTCCCAGTAGTCCGAAGGCCCCGGTGGCCGAGCGTGGGAGGTGCCACACCCCGCCCGGTGTCTCCTGGGATGCGAGGAGGGAAGCGGCGGCCCAGTTGGACTGGCCTGCCGCAGGCTCGTTCGGGGTGAGCTCAGCGCGCCGGGGAGGGACCTCGCTGCCCGCGAAGCTGGGGGGCGGGGAGGGCCGGGCCGCCAGCCCCTGAGGAAAGCCCGCCCTGGAAAGGGGAGATGGGAGAGGCTCTAGAGGATGCGCGTGTGGAGTGGGGGTCGAGGCGCGGGATTTGGGGAACACGCGTCTGCGCGGAGAGGCGCGGGAGGACGCGCCTGGTTGCAGCAATTTATGGGTGTGTGTGTGGAGAACCTTGGCGCGTGCGTGCGGCGCGTCTGTTGGGAGGTGCGTGCGTGTGGGGGGCCGTGCGTGTGGGGTGCGTGCGTGTAGGCGTGCGTGGGGGTGGGGGAGGAGAGAACGGAAAGGAATGCTGAGGGACGCCGGGGGTGGGGACTGACACCGCGAGCTTGCGGGATTGAGGTAAAGATATCAGAGCGTCTCTGGCTGACAGCTCCGAGTCAGCATTCTTAACTTTTTAATTTTTTGAAGGGCGGGTGGAGGGTGGACGTGACCCGTTTGAAATTCTAAGGAAAAGTATCGGTCATCTCCTCAAAAAGAAAAAACAAAACCAAAAAACCAAACAAAAGCACATGGTGGTTCCTGGGCCCAAGGACGGCCATTCGTAGACCCCAGACTGTGGCTGAAGTCGGGCAGAAAACCCAAATAGGTGACTTAGGTATTCGCCACTGGGTCTTGTGATTCTGCGACGGGGGAACGGAACAGGTGACCGAGCTGTTGCCTCCTTTCTCTGCGGGCCCGTCCTGGGCTTGGTGGCTTCCAGGCCGTGTCACCGTGCCTTTGGGAGGTGGGGCCCTCAGAGTGGGTGTAAGAAACGGGGTCGCTCCCCAGGGTACGGCCGCTCCGGGGCCCATGGCCTTCCCCATCCAGCCGGGGCGCCAGGCCTCGCAACCGGGTCCCGTGAGCCGGCCGGCTGCTCAGCCCAGGTCTGGGCACCGGCCTCAGACGTGCTGGTCAGTTCCCTGCTCTTGCTCAGGTCCTCAGGTCGGAGCGCAGCGCGTCCTCGGATCCCTGCACCCGCAAGCGTCTCCATGGCCCGGGTGTAGTGTGGGGAGTGCGGCTTTAAGGTTGGCCGTTGGCTGGGTAAGTGACTAGGAAAGAAGCGGATTGGGGTTCTGATTCCGTCTTTATCATTAACTAACTGTGGGATGTGAAGCAATTTCCCTCATCTTTCTGCGCCTCACTTTCCTCATTTGTAAAATGGGAGAGTAGCTCACAGCGTGGTTGGAAGTGTAAATAAGACTATAATAAATTCCCAGCAAACGGAAGCATTTAATGAATGTCATCATACCTTAAGTATAAACATAAATAAGTAAGTAGATAAGTTAAAGTAGAAATTGTATCCTGAAAGAATGTATTAAACTGCTGGTTTTCTTTTTGGTCTCTTCTAGGCACACCTAGTTGTGCCATCCTCAGCCAAAGCCCACCAGATCCATCCTGTAAAGTCACACGCCTGAAGTAAGTGGGCTTTTAGTTTGGATCTTTTGAGATGTTCTGAGAGATAAGGCTTAGTCCACCATCAACTCTCCCCTGGATTGCTGCCTTGGTCGCCAAGCCTTCACACTTGGCCTGCTTCCCTCCCGTTCATTTTCCGTGTTGTAGTCAGAGTTATCATTCCCTCTGAGCTACAGAGTAACCTGCTGGTTCGGAGCACAGACCTTGGTGTCAGACAGATCTCTTTCAGATCCCAGCTGCACCCTGCTCCATCACTTTCTGTGTGACCTCGCACAAGTTACTTCACCTCTTTAAGAATCCTTTTCCTTGTCTGTAAAAGGGGGTAATGGTGGTCTCTACCTCATATAGGTGTTGTGAGAAGTTCCAGAAGTAATGCATATAGAGTGGTCCATAGTAACTCATAGTAGCTCAGTAAATGGCAGATTAAAATGGATTAGAGCAGTGAGGCTGCTGGCAAGAGTGTCTGAAGTGATGTACCATGGCCACTAGACTGGATAGGGAGTTAAGCAATAAAGTGGTAATGAGCTGAAGAATGGGAGAAGTCGAAGGATGGGAGATCTTGATGAGAATGAGGAGTGGGTATTCTGAGAACCAAGAAGTAATAAGGGTAAGAGGTTGTAGCCAGAGATTGGGTTAGTGGAGTTCAGAAATTCTGAAGTGGAGCAGCTCCATGTTTATCGGGTGGTCTAGGGCACTAATAGCTAGAAATGGCACGTGAAGTGGCATGTAGTCAGAGGTTGCAGAAGTAGAGGAGGTCAAGGGACAATGAAGCTAGAGTGTTGGATGAGTCATCCATAGCCTTTGAGGTTACTTATCTGATGACGTGGGTTGGAATGGAGAGGAAAATGGAGCTAGGGCCGATAAGGTCCACCCTGCTTAACAGGGAGCAGTCATTTATTTCACAGATATTTACTGCGCTCTTACTAAATGTCAGGTTATAACAAGACAGACAAGAGTCCTGCTATCATGGAGCTTACAGTCTAGTAGGAGTGATAACAGACATTAATAATCCCACCTATAAGTAGAAAACTGCAAATTGAGATAAGAGCTATGAAGGAAAAATAAGCGTTCTATAAGTACTTATAACAGGAGGACCTGACTCTGTCTGCAATGTCAGGGAAGACTCTCCTAAAGAAGTGATGAGAACTGAAGGATCAGCTGGGGTAGAAGGAGATAGAGGAGGGATGAATGGAGGAAGTGTTCCACATAGAGGAAACAAACATCATGTGCAGAGACCTGAAGCTAGAACACGTGCAAGGGACTTGAAGTACTGAAAGGAGTCTCCTGTGGCTAGAGCACATTAAGCAAGGGGGAGAGTATTGGGAGCTGAGACTGGATGGCAGGGCCCCTTAATTATTTTGGGCTTTATCCTAGGAGCATTGGGAATACTCCTACTAAAGGGTTTTGATTAGGTGAATGACATGATTTATCTGTATTGGTTTCTTTTTTTTTAACATCTTTATTGAGGTATAATTGCTTTTCAATGGTGTGTTAGTTTCTGCTTTATAACAAAGTGAATCAGTTATACATATACATATGTTCCCATATGTCTTCCCTCTTGCGTTTCCCTCCCTCCCACCCTCCCTATCCCACCCCTCCAGGCGGTCACAAAGCACCGAGCCGATATCCCTGTGCCATGTGGCTGCTTCCCACTAGCTATCTACCTTACGTTTGTTAGTGTATATATTTCCATACCTCTCTCTCGCCCTGTCACAGCTCACCCTTCCCCCTCCCCATATCCTCAAGTCCGTTCTCCAGTAGGTCTGTGTCTTTATTCCTGTCTTACCCCTAGGTTCTTCATGACATTTTTTTCCTTAAATTCCATATATATGTGTTAGCATATGGTATTTGTCTTTCTCTTTCTGACTTACTTCACTCTGTATGACAGACTCTAGGTCTATCCACCTCATTACAAATAGCTCAATTTCGTTTCTTTTTATGGCTGAGTAATATTCCATTGTATATATGTGCCACATCTTCTTTATCCATTCATCCGATGATGGGCACGTAGGTTGTTTCCATCTCCGGGCTATTGTAAATAGAGCTGCAATGAACATTTTGGTACATGACTCCTGAATTTTGGTTTTCTCAGGGTATATGCCCAGTAGTGGGATTGCTGGGTCATATGGTAGTTCTATTTGTAGTTTTCTAAGGAAACTCCATACTGTTCTCCATAGTGGCTGTACCAATTCACATTCCCACCAGCAGTGCAAGAGTGTTCCCTTTTCTCCACACCCTCTCCAGCATTTATTGTTTGTAGATTTTTTGATGATGGCCATTCTGACTGGTGTGAGATGATATCTCATTGTAGTTTTGATTTGCATTTCTCTAATGATTAACGATGTTGAGCATTCTTTCATGTGTTTGTTGGCGGTCTGTATATCTTCTTTGGAGAAATGTCTATTTAGGTCTTCTGCCCATTTTTGGATTGGGTTGTTTGTTTTTTTGTTATTGAGCTGCATGAGCTGCTTGTAAATTTTGGAAATTAATCCTTTGTCAATTGCTTCATTTGCAAATATTTTCTCCCATTCTGAGGGTTGTCTTTTGGTCTTGTTTATGGTTTCCTTTGCTGTGCAAAAGCTTTGAAGTTTCATTAGGTCCCATTGGTTTATTTTTGTTTTTATTTCCATTTCTCTAGGAGGTGGGTCAAAAAGGATCTTGCTGTGATTTATGTCATAGTGTTCTGCCTATGTTTTCCTCTAAGAGTTTGATAGTTTCTGGCCTTACATTTAGGCCTTTAATCCATTTTGAGCTTATTTTTGTGTATGGTGTTAGGGAGTGATCTAATCTCATACTTTTACATGTACCTGTCCAGTTTTCCCAGCACCACTTATTGAAGAGGCTGTCCTTTCTCCACTGTACATTACTGCCACCTTTATCAAAGATAAGGTGTCCATATGTGCGTGGGTTTATCTCTGGGCTTTCTATCCTATTACATTGATCTATCTTTCTGTTTTTGTGCCAGTACCATACTGTCTTGATTACTGTAGCTTTTGTAGTATAGTCTGAAGTCAGGGAGCCTGATTCCTCCAGCTCCGTTTTTCGTTCTCAAGATTGCTTTGGCTATTCGGGGTCTTTTGTGTTTCCATACAAATTGTGAAATTTTTTGTTCTAGTTCTGTGAAAAATGCCAGTGGTAGTTTGATAGGGATTGCACTGAATCTGTAGATTGCTTTGGGTAATAGAGTCATTTTCACCATGTTGATTCTTCCAATCCAAGAACATGGTATATCTCTCCATCTATTTGTATCATCTTTAATTTCTTTCATCAGTGTCTTATAATTTTCTGCATACAGGTCTTTTGTCTCCTTAGATAGGTTTATTCCTAGATATTTTATTCTTTTTGTTGCAGTGGTAAATGGGAGTGTTTTCTTGATTTCACTTTCAGATTTTTCATCATTAGTATATAGGAATGCCAGAGATTTCTGTGCATTAACTTTGTATCCTGCTACTTTACCAAATTCATTGATTAGCTCTAGTAGTTTTCTGCTAGCATCTTTAGGATTCTCTATGTATAGTATTATGTCATCTGCAAACAGTGACAGCTTTACTTCTTCTTTTCCGACTTGGATTCCTTTTATTTCCTTTTCTTCTCTGATTGCTGTGGCTAAAACTTCCAAAACTATGTTGAATAAGAGTGGTGAGAGTGGGCAACCTTGTCTTGTTCCTGATCTTAGTGGAAATGCTTTCAGTTTTTCACCATTGAGGATGATGTTGGCTGTGGGCTTGTCATATATGGCCTTTATTATGTTGAGGAAAGTTCCCTCTATGCCTACTTTCTGCAGGGTTTTTATCATAAATGGGTGTTGAATTTTGTCAAAAGTTTTCTCTGCATCTATTGAGATGATCATATGGTTTTTCTCCTTCAATTTGTCAATATGGTTTATCACATCGATAGATTTGCATATATTGAAGAATCCTTGCACTCCTGGAATAAACCCTGCTTGATCATGGTGTATGATCCTTTTAATATGCTGTTGGATTCGGTTTGCTAGTATTTTGGTGAGGATTTTTGCATCTATGTTCATCAGTGATATTGGCCTGTAGTTTTCTTTCTTTGTGACATCCTTGTCTGGTTTTGGTATCAAGGTGATGGTGGCCTCGTAGAAGGAGTTTGGGAGTGTTCCTCCCTCTGCTATATTTTGGAAGAGTTTGAGAAGGATAGGTGTTAGCTCTTCTCTAAATGTTTGATAGAATTCGCCTGTGAAGCCATCTGGTCCTGGGCTTTTGTTTGTTGGAAGAGTTTTAATCACAGTTTCAATTTCAGTGCTTGTGATTGGTCTGTTCATATTTTCTATTTCTTCCTGATTCAGTCTTGGCAGGTTGTGCCTTTCTAAGAATTTGTCCATTTCTTCCAGGTTGTCCATTTTATTGGCATAGAGTTGCTTGTAGTAATCTCTCATGATCCTTTGTATTTCTGCAGGGTCACTTGTTACTTCTCCTTTTTCATTTCTAATTCTATTGATTTGAGTCTTCTCCCTTTTTTTCTTGATGAGTCTGGCTAATGGTTTATCTATTTTGTTTATCTTCTCAAAGAACCAGCTTTTAGTTTTATTGATCTTTGCTATTGTTTCCTTCATTTCTTTTTCATTTATTTCTGATCTGATTTTTATGATTTCTTTCCTTCTGCTAACTTTGGGGTTTTTTTGTTCTTCTTTCTCTAATTGCTTGAGGTGCAAGGTATTTTGTTTCTTTTTTTAAAAATAAATTCATTTATTTATTTTTGACTGTGTTGGGTTTTATTTGCTGTACACAGGCTTTCTCTAGTTGCGGCGAGCGGGGGCTACTCTGTTGCAGTGCGCGGGCTTCTCATTGCGGTGGCTTCTCGTTGCAGAGCACGGGATCTAGGCATGTTGGCTTCAGTAGTTGTGGCACGCAGGCTCAGTAGTTGTGGTGAACAGGCTTAGTTGCTCCACGGCATGTGGGATCTTCCCGGACCAGGGCTTGAACCCATGTCCCATGCATTGGCAGGCAGATTCTTAACCACTGCACCAGCAGGGATGTCCTAGATTTATCTGTATTTCTATGTTTCTTCCTCCCACCTCAGATTTATTAAGATATAATTGATATATAACATTGTACAGTTTAAGATGTACATAACAACATAATGATTTGATATGTTTATATATTGCAAACATAATGGTTTGTTATGTTTATATATTGCAATATGATTATCATAGTATTTCTTAAGTAATGCACAACTATATGCTCATTAGAACAAAATAATCAACACAAGTATATAAATTGTGAAAGTCCAATTTGTATTTTTCTTTCTATGCATTAGAATACATATGTACCCACATATAATACAATAGATGTATACATTATTCTATATATAGAATTATATATAGAATATAGCAACTAGCTTTTTCCACTTAACAGTGTGCCTTTGACTTTTTCCATGTCTTTATTTTTTAATTACTCAATAATATATAAGTATATTTTCATGGTAAAAGATTGAAACAGTACACAGGTGTAGAGATAGTAAATCTTGAAACTTGCCTTTTCTGCTCCCTCTATAGTTGTTACTTCCACCCTCACCCCCCAAAAAAAGCAAAACAAAGAATAAACTAATTGTCAACAGTTTGGTGAGTATCCTTACAATCGCCTTTCCATGCATTTATATGAATAAATAAGTCCTTATACCATATATAATTTATTCATATCATTATGCAGCTTTTAAATTTCTTATTTATTGACTTAATTACACAATTGACACACGAATACATTTTTCTTTCAGAGGATTAGAATGTTACAGGGAAGGCTTAAGCCTTCTTTAGTCGTCATTGATTTCCTCCCTGATTCTCTCCCTCCCTACTCACTGTTGGACTTAGCTTCTTCCAGATCTTTTCTCTCTCTCTCTTTCCCTCTCTCGCTCTCTCTCTCTCTCACACACACACACACACACACACACACACACAATTTATATATATAGTATTATTTAGTGTTATTTAAAATGTCAATTATTTATACTCCAGTAAAGATGTTAAATATATATATATATATTTTATCATGCTCATATGTATTGTTCTGCTACTTGGTACTTTTCACCCAGCATAATGTCTGAGAACTTTTCATGTTAGTACATGTAAATCTAACTTGTTCTTTTTCACTGTTTCGGAGTATTCTACAGAACAGATATGCTATAATTCATTTAGCCATTTCCCCATTGTCATGATTATTTCCAAGTTTTTTGCTAATATAAAATGTGCTGCAATGTACATCCTTCTACATGCCTCCTTCTTTCCTTTCTCTACTCACTTCTAAATGCTACCTTTAATCAATACTAGATTCTTATGCATATTTAGGTTTGTTTCAGAATTCTTTATTTGGTTCTACTGATCCATTTATTTATACTTGCATTCATACCACACTTTAAATTTCTATAGTTTTATAACGTTTGATATCTGACATGGAAAGTCATCTTTTTTCTTCAATTTTGTGTTATTCTTGCATATTTACTTTATAATATGGATTTTAGAATCAAATTATCATACCCAAATAGAATCTTATTGGCATTTTTGTTGGCCCCGCATTGAGTTTCCGGATTTAACTGGGGAGAATTGGCACCTTTACATTAATGACTCTTCCTTTATATGAATATATGTGGTATGACTCTCCATTTATTCAGATTTTTAAGTCCTTTAATAACATGTCATTTTCTCCATACATGTGTTGAACATATCTTGTTTGGGCTATTTCTAGATACTTTATAGCTTTTGTTGCTACTATTAATAGGATTTTTTCTTTCATTTTGTAATCAAGGGTATATAAGATAACTTGTTTTTTGTTTGAAATTGTGCCCAACAACTTTACTGAATTCTCCTTCTTTCTAATAGTTTGTTCATTGAGTCTGTTGGATTTTCTAGGTTGGCAAACAGATTATGTGCAAATATTGATAGTTTTCTCTCTGGCTTCAATCTGTATACCACGTGTATTTTTCTTATCTGAATGCATTGTCTAGGACTTCCAGTATAAGGCTGAATAGTAACAATGATATCAGACATCCTTAACTTATCCCTCCCTTTAATGGGAATGCTTCGAAAATTTCAAGTATGCTTCTTAGTGTGGGTTCTGGCAGTTGCCCTTTATTAAGTTAAGTAAGTTTTCTTTAATTCCTACTCTTTTGAGGCTTTTTAAAAGCAAGAATGGCTATGACATTTTATCAATTGCTTTTTCACCTATAAGTTGGACATATAGGTTTTTCCCCTTTAACTTGTTAATGCATTGAATTGCATCGATACCTTTTTTTTTTTTTTTTGCGGTATGCAGGCCACTCACTGTTGTGGCCTCTCCCGTTGCGGAGCACAAGCTCCGGACGTGCAGGCTCAGTGGCCATGGCTCATGGGCCTAGCCGCTCCGCGGCATGTGGGATCTTCCTGGACCGGGGCACGAACCTGTGTCCCCTGCATCGGCAGGCGGACTCTCAACCACTGCGCCACCAGGGAAGCCCATGCATTGATAGCTTTTTAAAAACTTTCTATTATGATAATTTCCAAACATAAATGACAGTAGAGAGTACAGTAAACCCCCATAACTGAGCTTTAATAGCCAGCAACATTTTGCCATACTTGTTTCAGCTATTCCCCTCCCCTCTTTTGTGCTGGGATGTTTTAGGCTAATCATGAGCATCATATGATTTCACTCCTAAATATTTCAGTATGCCTCACCAAAAACTGTAGCAAAAATGACATCTTCTCATATAATCATAATGCCATTATAATACTAATACCCGGCGTATCTTCCAATTTTTCCAATTGTCTAAAAAATGGTTTTATTTTTTAGACTTTAAAAAAAATAAATTTATTTATTTTATTGCTTGCTGTGTTGGGTGTTCGTTGCCGCATGGGCTTTCTGTAGTTGGGAAGAGCCGAGGCTACTCTTTGTTGCACTGTGGGGGCTTCTCTTGTTGCAATGGCTTTTCTTGTTGTGGAGCATGGGCTCTAGGCGCGTGGGCTTCAGTAATTGTGGCACGTGGGCTCAGTAGTTGTGGCGCACGGGCTTAGTTGCTCTGCAGCATGTGGGATCTTCCGGGACCAGGGCTCGAACCCGTGCCCCCTGCATTGGCAGGCAGATTCCTAACCACTGCACCACCAAGGAAGTCCTAAAAAATATTTTTACCATTGAGGTTTCTTTCAATCAGGGCCCAACCAACAACTCATTATATTATATTAGGTTATATCTCTTAGATTTCTTTTAAGTTTTTAAAAAGCTAATACAGAACAACACCACCTCCCTTTTATTTTCATGGCATTGGTTTGTTGAAGAAACCTGCTATTTGTTCTGTAGACTCTCCCACTTTCTGGATTTGGCTGATTACTTCCTTGAGGTGCTGTTTTATCTGTTTCTGTATTGCTTGTATTTCCTGTAGACTGGAAGGTGGATCTAAGTGCTTGATTAGATTCAGGTTCTTATTATTTGTTAAGACTGTTTAGTGGTTGATACTATGTACTTTCTTTTACATAATGTTTGCTTGTCTCACTATTAATGATACTAAAACTGGATTGAAGTGGTGTTAGTCTGATCCTGTCATTGTAAAGTTCTCCATCATCCTTTCACCTAGTGGCTTTACCATCCATTTGATAACTATTATGTGAGTCAATTAGTTCATTAAGGATTTCAAAATAATAAGTTTCTAATTCTATTATTCTTTCTGAATTTATTAGCTAGCATACCTCTGTAAGAAGAACTATCTCTCCTCTACTAGGGCTACTTGGTAAGTCTAAAATACAGTTCCTATACGAAAGACAGGATAAACGCTTAACTCTTTCCCTGTAATTGCCAATTTTCCAAGTAAGGAGTTGGTGTCCTGTTCCACGCTGACAGATCTGTAAGTGTTAAACTTCCCTGCATTCCTAATATTAACCTATCAGGTCAGGGAATGATGTGTTTTTTTTTTTTCTTTTTTAATGTACTCTGGGATTTGAGGGACTAATCTTTTATTTAGCAGTTTTGTATCTCTGTGTTCATAAGTGAGATTGCCTATAGTACTGATCCTCAGCCTGGGGCTAACCATCCCTCTAGGGGACATTTGGAAATGCCTTGGAGGTGCTTTTGGTTGTCACAGTTTATTGGTGTGTGTGTGGTGGGAAGTCCTGCTGGCATTTAGTAGATAGGGATCAGGGATACTAAATGAAGAATTGTTCCGCCAAAAATGCCATCAGCATCCCCTTGAAAAATAATGGCCTGTAGTTTTCCTGTGCTTGATTATGGTATTAAGGTTATGCATTTTTATATCTACGTTCATAAGTGAGATGGGCCTATAATTTCTTTCCCTTTACTTGTCAGTTTTGGTATCAAGATTATACTAGCCTATAGTTGTATGGTGTCATTTCCCTTCTTTTACTTTGCTTTGGAAATTTTTGTGTAAAGCTTGATTAATCTGTTCCTAGATGGTGTGGTCAAACTCTCCCACAAAACTTTCTGGGGCTGGTGACTTTTGAGGTAGAGTATTATCATTTCACATTCTTCTATGATTAATTGGTCTATTTAATTTTTCTATTTCTTAGGCCAATTTTGGTTGTTTATTTTCTTGGGAATTATCCATTTCACTTAGGTTTTTTAAATTATTGCTATAAAAATTATACATAGTACTTTTTGGATAATTTTTTAATCTCTTGTTTCTGTAGTTTGGTTCCCTTTCATTTTTTATGTTAATTTATGATGGCTTTATTTTTGAAATCATACTTGCTAAAAATTTGTTCATTCTATTGTTCTTTTCAGATAACTATCATTTCCTTTTATTGATTTACTCTGTTGTTTAATTGTTTGCTTTCTATTTTGATAATTATTGATTTTTTTAATTGAGGTATAATTGACATACAATGTTATATTAGTTTCAGGTGTACAAATATTTGATATTTGTATATATTGTTAAATGATCACCACAATAAGTTTAGTTAACATCCATCACCATACAAAGTTACAGAATTCTTTTTCTTGTGATGAGAACTTTAAATATTTAGTCTCTTAGTAACTTTTAAATATGTGATACAGTATTGCTAACTATAGTCACCATGCTGTACATTACATTCTCGTGATTCCCATGACTTAACTATTTTATAACTAGAAGTTTGTACTTTTTGACTCCCCTCACCCACTTTGCCCACTCCCCACCCCCTCCCTCTCTGCCTCTGGCAACCACCAATCTGTTCTCTGTGTCTTTGAGGGTTTTTTTTTAACATTCTGTATATAAACAAGATCACGTAGTATTTGTCTTTCTTTGTCTGACTTATTTCAATTAGCATAATGCCCTCAAGGTCCATGCATGTTGTCATAAATGGCAAGATTTCATGGTTTTTTATGGCTGAACATAGGGGGTATGTTTTGTTTTATGTGAAACTGCCATATCTTTGTACCATTTTGCTCGCCTACCAACATCCTTAGTAGCATTTGGTAGTGTCAGTTTTTTTAATATTAACCATTCTGGTGAGTGTGAACTGATACCTCATTGCAGTTTTTATTTACATTTCCCTAGTGACTAATGATGTTGAGCCATCTTTTCATGTGCTATTGGCCATTTGTATACCTTCCTTTGTGAAGGGTCTGTTCAAATATTTTGCCCATTTTCTTTTTTTATTGTAGTAAAATATATATAACATAAAATTTATCACTTTAGTCACTCTTTTTAATTTTTAAATTTTATTTTATTTATATTTTTATACAACAGGTTTTTATTAGTCATCAATTGTATACACATCGGTGTATATATGTCAATCCCAATCACCCAATTCATCACACCACCACCACCACCACCCCGCCACTTTCCCACCTTGGTGTCCATACGTTTGTTCTCCACATCTGTGCCTCAATTTCTGCCCTGCAAACTGGTTCATCTGTACCATTTTTCTAGGTTCCACATATATGTGTTAATATATGATATTTGTTTTTCTTTTCCTGACTTACTTCACTCTGTATGACAGTCTCTAGATCCATCCACGTCTCAACAAATGACTCAGTTTCATTCCTTTTTATGGCTGAGTAATATTCCATTGTATATATGTACCACATCTTCTTTATCCGTCTGTCGATGGGCATTTAGGTTGCTTCCATGACCTGGCTATTGTAAACAGTGCTGCAATGAACATTGGGGTGCATGTGTCTTTTTGAATTATGGTTTTCTCTGGGTATATGCCCAGTAGTGGGATTGCTGGGACATATGGTAATTCTATTTTTAGTTTTTAAAGGAACCTCCATACTGTTCTCCATAGTGTCTGTACCACTTTACATTCCCACCAACAGTGCGAGAGGGTTCCCTTTTCTCCACACCCTCTCCAGCATTTGTTGTTTTTAGATTTTCTGATGATGCCCATTCTAACGGGTGTGAGGTGGTACCTCATTATAGTTTTGCTTTGCATTTCTCTAATAATTAGTGATGTTGAGCAGCTTTTCATGTGCTTCTTGGCCATCTGTACATCTTCTTTGGAGAAATGTCTATTTAGGTCTTCTGCCCATTTTTGGATTGGGTTGTTTGTTTCTTTAATATTGAGCTGCATAAGCTCTTTATATATATATTTTATTTATTTATTTTACATCTTTATTGGAGTATAATTGCTTTACAATGGTGTGTTAGTTTCTGCTTTATAACAAAGTGAATCAGTTATACATATACATATGTTCCCATATCTCTTCCCTCTTGCGTCTCTCTCCCTCCCACCCTCCCTATCCCACCCCTCTAGGTGGTCACAAAGCACCGAGTTGATCTCCCTTTGCTATGCGGCTGCTTCCCGCTAGTTATCTACCTTACGTTTGGTAGTGTATATATGTCCATGCCTCTCTCTCGCTTTGTCACAGCTTGCCCTTCCCCCTCCCCATATCCTCAAGTCCATTCTCTTGTAGGTCTGTGTCGTTATTCCTGTCTTAGCACTAGGTTCTTCATAACATTTTTTCCCTTAAATTCCATATATATGTGTTAGCATACGGTATTTGTCTTTCTCTTTCTGACTTACTTCACTCTGTATGACAGACTCTAGGCCTATCCACCTCATTACAAATAGCTCAATTTCATTTCTTTTTATGGCTGAGTAATATTCCATTGTATATATGTGCCACATCTTCTTTATCCATTCATCCGATGATGGACACTTGGGTTGTTTCCATCTCCGGGCTATTGTAAATAGAGCTGCAATGAACATTTTGGTACATGACACTTTTTTTTTTTTTTTTTTTTTGCGGTACGCAGGCCTCTCACTGCTGTAGCCTCTCCCATGGTGGAGCACAGGCTCCAGAGGCGCGGGCCCAGCGGCCATGGCTCACGGGCCTAGCTGCTCCACGGCATGTGGGATCTTCCCGGACCGGGGCACGAACCCGTGTCCCCTGCATCGGCAGGCAGACTCTCAACCACTGCACCACCAGGGAAGCCCTGTGCATTAATTTTGTATCTTGCTACTTTACCAAATTCATTGATTAGCTCTACTAGTTTTCTGCTAGCATCTTTAGGATTCTCTATGTATAGTATTATGTCATCTGCAAACAGTGACAGCTTTACTTCTTCTTTTCCGATTTGGATTCCTTTTATTTCCTTTTCTTCTCTGATTGCTGTGGCTAAAACTTCCAAAACTATGTTGAATAAGAGTGGTGAGAGTGGGCAACCTTGTCTTGTTCCTGATCTTAGTGGAAATGCTTTCAGTTTTTCACCATTGAGGACGATGTTGGCTGTGGGTTTGTCATATATGGCCTTTATTATGTTGAGGAAAGTTCCCTCTATGCCTACTTTCTGCAGTTTTTATCATAAATGGGTGTTGAATTTTGTCGAAAGCTTTCTCTGCATCTATTGAGATGACCATATGGTACTTCTCCTTCAATTTGTTAATATGGTGTATCACGTTGATTGATTTGCGTATATTGAAGAATCCTTGCATTCCTGGAATAAACCCCACTTGATCATGGTGTATGATCCACTTAATGTGCTGTTGGATTCTGTTTGCTAGTATTTTGTTGAGAACTTTTGCATCTATGTTCATCAGTGATATTGGCCTGTAGTTTTCTTTCTTTGTGACATCCTTGTCTGGTTTTGGTATCAAGGTGATGGTGGCCTCGTAGAAGGAGTTTGGGAGTGTTCCTCCCTCTGCTATATTTTGGAAGAGTTTTGAGAAGGATAGGTGTTAGCTCTTTAAATGTTTGATAGAATTCGCCTGTGAAGCCATCTGGTCCTGGGCTTTTGTTTGTTGGAAGAGTTTTAATCACAATTTCAATTTCAGTGCTTGTGATTGGTCTGTTCATATTTTCTATTTCTTCCTGATTCAGTCTTGGCAGGTTGAGCATTTCTAAGAATTTGTCCATTTCTTCCAGGTTGTCCATTTTATTGGCTTAGAGTTGCTTGTAGTAATCTCTCATGATCTTTTGTATTTCTGCAGTGTCAGTTCTTACTTTTCCTTTTTCATTTCTAATTCTATTGATTTGAGTCTTCTCCCTTCTTTTCTTGATGAGTCTGGCTAATGGTTTATCTATTTTATCTTCTCAAAGAACCAGCTTTTAGTTTTATTGATCTTTGATATAGTTTCCTTCATTTCTTTTTCATTTATTTCTGATCTGATCTTTATGATTTCTTTCCTTCTGCTAACTTTGGGGTTTATTTGTTCTTCTTTCTCCAATTGCTTTAGGTGCAAGGTTAGGTTGTTTATTTGAGATGTTTCCTCTTTCTTAAGGTAGGATTGTATTGCTATAAACTTCCCTCTTAGAAATGCTTTTGCTGCATGCTATAGATTTTGGGTCATCGTGTCTCCATTGTCATTTGTTTCTAGGTATTCTTTGATTTCTTCAGTGATCACTTCGTTATTAAGTAGCGTATTGTTTAGCCTCCATGTGTTTGTAGTTTTTACAGATCTTTTCCTGTAATTGATATCTAGTCTCATAGTGTTGTGGTCAGAAAAGATACTTGATACAATTTCAATTTTCTTAAATTTACCAAGGCTTGATTTGTGACCCAAGATATGATCTATCCTGGAGAATGTTCCATGAGCACTTGAGAAAAATGTGTATTCTGTTGTTTTTGGATGGAATGTCCTATAAATATCAATTAAGTCCATCTTGTTTAATGTATCATTTAAAGCTTGTGTTTCCTTATTTATTTTCTTTCGGGATGATCTGTCCATTGGTGAAAGTGGGGTGTTAAAGTCCCCTACTATGAATGTGTTACTGTCGATTTCCCCTTTTATGGCTGTTAGTATTTGCCTTATGTATTGAGGTGCTCCTATGTTGGGTGCATAAATATTTACAATTGTTATATCTTCTTCTTGGATTGATCCCTTGATCATTATGTAGTGTCCTTCCTTGTCTCTTGTAACATTCTTTATTTTAAAGTCTATTTTATCTGATATGAGTATTGCTACTCCAGCTTTCTTTTGATTTCCATTTGCATGGAATATCTTTTTCCATCCCCTCACTTTCAGTCTGTATGTGTCCTTAGGTCTGAAGTGCGTCTCTTGTAGACAGCATATATATGGGTCTTGTTTTTGTATCCATTCAGCCAGTCTGTGTCTTTTGGTGCGAGCATTTAGTCCATTTACATTTAAGGTAATTATCGATATGTATGTTCCTATTCCCATTTTCTTAATTGTTTTGGGTTCGTTATTGTAGGTCTTTTCCTTCTCTTGTGTTTCTTTCCTAGAGAAGTTCCTTTAGCAGTTGTTGTAAAGCTGGTTTGGTGGTGCTGAACTCTCTCAGCTTTTGCTTGTCTGTAAAGGTTTTAATTTCGCCGTCAAACCTGAATGAGATCCTTGCTGGGTAGAGTAATCTTGGTTGCAGGTTTTTCTCCTTCATCACTTTAAATATGTCCTGCCAGTCCCTTCTGGCTTGCAGAGTTTCTGCTGAAAGATCAGCAGTTAACCTTATGGGGATTCCCTTGTGTGTTATTTGTTGTTTTTCCCTTGCTGCTTTTAATATGTTTTCTTTGTATTTAATTTTTGACAGTTTGATTAATATGTGTCTTGGCATATTTCTCCTTGGATTTATCCTGTATGGGACTCTCTGTGCTTCCTGGACTTGATTAACTATTTCCTTTCCCATATTAGGGAAGTTTTCAACTATAGTCTCTTCAAATATTTTCTCAGTCCCTTTCTTTTTCTCTTCTTCTTCTGGAACCCCTATAATTCGAATGTTGGTGCGTTTAATGTCGTCCCGGAGGTCTCTGAGACTGTTCTCAGTTCTTTTCATTCTGTTTTCTTTATTCTGCTCTGCAGTAGTTATTTCCACTATTTTATCTTCCAGGTCACTTATCTGTTCTTCTGCCTCAGTTATTTTGCTATTGATTCCATCCAGGGTATTTTTAATTTCATTTATTGTGTTGTTCATCGTTGTTTGTTTCATCTTTAGTTCTTCTAGGTCCTTGTTAAATGTTTCTTGCATTTTGTCTATTCTATTTCCAAGATTTTGGATCATCTTTACTATCATTATTCTGAATTCTTTTTCAGGTAGACTGCCTATTTCCTCCTCATTTGTTAGGTCTGGTGCGTTTTTGTCTTGCTCCTTCATCTGCTGTGTTTTGTTTTTTTTTTGTCTTCTTATTTTGCTTATCTTACTGTGTTTGGGGTCTCCTTTTTGCAGGCTGCAGCTTCGTAGTTCCCGTTGTTTTTGATGTCTGTCCCCGGTGGCTAAGGTTGGTTCAGTGGGTTGTGTAGGCTTCCTGGTGGAGGGGACTAGTGCCTGTGTTGTGTTGGATGAGGCTGGATCTTGTCTCTCTAAGGGCAAGATGGGAATAAAGACACAGACATACTAGAGAATGGACTTGAGGATATGGGGGGGGGGGAAGGGTGAGTTGTGACAAAGCGAGAGAGGCATGGACATATGGACATATATGCACTACGAAACGTAAAACAGGTAGCTAGTGGGAAGCAGCCGCATAGCACAGCGAGATCAGCTCAGTGCTTTGTGACCACCTAGGGGGGTGGGATAGGGAGGGTGGGAGGGAGGGAGACGCAAGAGATATGGGGACATATGTATGTGTATAACTGATTCACTTTGTTATAAAGCAGAAACTAACACACCATTGTAAAGCAATAAGATGTTAAAAATAAATAAATAAAATAATCCATTCACGTTTTCTTAATTGTTTTGGGTTTGTTTTTGTAGATCCTTTTCTCTTGTGTGTCTCACTTAGAGAAGTTCCTTTAGCATTTGTTGTAGAGCTGGTTTGGTGGTGCTGAATTCTGTTAGCTTTTGCTTGTCTGTAAAGCTTTTGATTTCTCCATTGAATCTGAATGAGATCCTTGCTGGATAGAGTAATCTTGGTTGTGGGTTCTTCCCTCTCAGCATTTTAGGTATATCATGCCACTCCCTTCTGGCTTGTAGAGTTTCTGCTGAGAAATCAGCTGTTAACCCTATGGGAGTTCCCTTGTATGTTATTTGTCATTATTCCCTTGCTGCTTACAATAATTTTTCTTTGTCTTTAATTTTTGCCAATTTGATTACTTTGTGTCTCAGCGTGTTTCTCCTTGGGTTTATTCTGTATGGGACTCTCTGCGCTTCCTGGGCTTAGGTGGCTATTTCCTTTCCCATGTTAGGGAAGTTTTCTACTCTAACCTCTTCAAATATTTTCTCAGGTTCTTTCTCTCTCTCTTCTCCTTCTGGGACCTCTATAATGCGAATGTTGTTGCGTTTAATGTTGTCCCAGAGGTCTCTTACGCTGTCTTCATTTCTTTTTATTGTTTTTTCTTTATTCTGTTCTGCAGCAGTGAATTCCTCCATTCTGTCTTCCAGGTTACTTATCCGTTCTTCTGCATCAGTTATTCTGCTATTGATTCCTTCTAGTGTAGTTTTCATTTCAGTTATTGTATTGTTCATCTCTGTTTGTTCTTTAATTCTTCTAAGTCTTTGTTAAACATTTCTTGCATTTTCTCGATCTTTGCCTCCATTCTTTTTCCAAGGTCCTGGATCATCTTCACTATCGTTATTCTGAATTCTTTTTCTGGAGGTTGCCTATCTCCACTTCATTTAGTTGTTTTCCTGGGGTTTTATCTTGTTCCTTCATCTGGTACATAGCCCTCTGCCTTTTTATCTTGTCTATCTTTCTGTGAATGTGGTTTTTGTTCCACAGGCTGCAGGATTGTAGTTCTTCTTGCTTCTGCTGTCTGCCCTCTGGTGGATGTGGCTATTTAAGAGGCTTGTGCAAGTTTCCTGATGGGAGGGACAGGCTGTGGGTAGAGCTCACTTTAGTCACTTTTATGTGTACAATTCAGTGGCATTAAGTACTTTACATTGTTATCCAAGCATCACCACTAGCCACCTCCAACATTTTTTCATCTTCCCAAAGTGAAACTCTGTACCCATTAAACAATAACTCCCCATTACCCTCTGCCCCCAGACCCTGGTAACCACTGTTATAGTTTCTGACTCTATGAATTTGGCTATTCTATGTACTTCATATAATTAGAATCATATAATATTTTTTATTTTGTGCCTGGCTTATTTCACTTTGCGTAATGTTTTCAAATTTAATCCATGTAGCATGTTTCAGAATTTTCTTTCCTTTAAAGGCTGAATAATGTTTTGTATGTCTAGACCACATTTTGTTTATCCATTCATCCACTGATGGACATTTGGGTTGTTTCCACTTTCTCATTTTCTTCTATAATTGCATTTTTCATTGATTTTTTCCTACTTTTACAGTTGATTTTTTCTATTTTTTAATTCAGTTATAATTAACATATAACACTGTTTTGGTTTTAGGTGTACAACATAATGACTTGATACATGTATATATTGCAAAATGATTACCACAAGTTTAGTTTATAGCTTTTATTAAATTGATCTGATTGATTTTATTCACATACCATAATACCCATCCTTTTAAAGTATACAATTTAGTTATTTTCAGTATATTCACAATGCTGTGTAACCATCACCACTATTTAATTCCAGAATGTTTCTAACACCTCAAACAGAATCCCATAACCATTAGCAGTCACTACCACTTCCCCTTTTCCCCGAACCCCTGGCAACCACTAATCTACTTTCTTTCTCTATGGATTTGTCTGTTACGTACATTGCATATAAATGGAATTTCGTGTCTGGCTTCCTTCATGTAGCATAATGTTTTCAAGGCTCATCCATGTTATAGCATGCTTCAGTACCTTGTTCCTTTATGGCTGGATAGTACTCCACTGTAAGTATACCACATTTTGTTTATTCAGTTCATCAGTTGGTGGACATTGGGGTTGTTCCCACCTTTTTTGCTATTTAGTATAGTGATGCTGTGACTATTTTTGTACAAATTTTTGTTTAAATACCTGTTTTCAATTGTTTTGGGTATATACCTAGGAGTAAAATTGCTGGGTCACATGGTAATCCTGTGTTTAACTTATTGAGGAGCTGCTGAACTTTTCCATAGTGACTGCACCATTTTATATTCCCACTGGCAATGTATGAGTGTTCTGATTTTTCCACATTCTTGCCATTTTTCATATTTTAAATTACAGCCATTCCAGTGGATGTGAAATAGATTCTTATTCAGTTATAAAAGGGAATGAAGAACTGATACATGCTACAACATGGATGAATCTTGAAAACATTATGGTAAGAAAAGAAGCCAGACACAAAAGGACACGTATTGTATGATTCCGTTTATATGAAATGTCCAGAATAGGCAAATCCTTAGAGACATAAAGTAGAATTGTGGTTGCCAGGGGCTGGGGTGGGGGGAGAATGTGGAGTGTCTGCTTAATGAGTACAGCATTTCGTTTTGGGGTGATGAAAATGTTCTGGAATTGGATAGTGGTGATGGTTGCAAAACTTTGTGAGTATACTACAAAGCAATGAGTTGTACACTGTAAAAGGGTGAATTTTATGATATGTGAATCATATCTCAATAAAAAAATCCAGTCTCATTTTAGGCCTGGAGGTGAGATTTGTAGCATTTCTTTCTCCTGTTTTTGGCAGCATGCATACCATGTCGAGTCACCATGAAAAGTTGTACAGTTTGTTGACTGAAAAGGCACACAGCCAAGGGTGTGAAGGGGGAGTGAAATTAGCCCATACCCTGCTCTCTAACCTGTGTTCCCTAGCTTGGTGCTCCCCTAGCCCAGAGGAAGAAGCACCATTTTACCATTTTGTAATTCAGCTGCTTGGAGGAGACTCAATTACTTACTTTGATTTCTCTTCTTGAAGAGGGCACCTTTTGGTACTTTGCTTAATGATTCCATATATTCTAGTGGAACTCCTAGTACAATGGATACTACTTTCCCATCGTGGAATTTGGGCCATCTCACAGCCTTTTACTCTAACTGGGTCTAATAACCAGTTATAAAATACCCCCATAGTTCCCTAAAGGTCTGTTGACTGTAACTAACTCTCTGGTATAATTTCTTTTTCTTTTCAATTTCTTTTTTTTTCTAGTTTTTTTGAGATATGATTGACATACAGCACTGTGTAAGTTTAAGATGTACAGCATAGTGTTATGACTTACATACATCATGAAATCATTATGTCGTCTCATATAGGTACAACATTAAAGAAATAGAAAAAATATTTTTTCCTGGTGATGAGAACTCTTAGGATTTACTCTCTTAACAGCTTTTATACAGCAGTGTTAATTATCTTCATCATGCTGTATATTAAATCCATAGTACTTAATTTATCTTATAACTGGAAGTTTGTACCTTTTGACTACCTTCACCTAATTCCCCCCCCCCCCCACCTCTGGTGGTCACAAATCTGATTTCTTTTTCTAGGAGTTTGTTTCTTTGTTTGTTTTGGAAGTATAATTAACCTACAACACTATGTTAGTTTCTGGTACACAACATAGTGATTCAATATTTCTATACATTTCAAAATGTCATCGTAAGTCTAGTTGTCATCTGTTACCATACAAAGATATTACATAATTATTGAGTATATTCCCCACACTGTGACTCATTTACTTTGTAACTGAAAGTTTGTACCTCTTGATCTCCCTCACTTATTTCTCTCCTCCCCCAGTCTCCTCCAATCTTGCTACCACCTGTTTCTTCTCTATATCTATATCTCTGTTTCTGTTTAATTATGCTTGTTAATTCATTTTGTTTTTTAGATTACACACATAAGTGAGATTATGTGGTATTTGTCTTTATCTGTCTGACTTATTTTGCTTAGTATAATACACTCTAGGTCCATCCATGTTGTTGCAAATGGCAAGATTTCATGGCTGAGTAATGTTCCGTTATATATATATATATATATATATATATATATATATATATATATATATATATATTTATCTATCAATGGAAACTTAGGTTCCTTCCATATCTTGGCTATTAGAAATAATGCTGCAATGCAATATCAAAAAAACAACCCAGTCAAAAAATGGGTGGACGATCTACATAGACATTATTTATATTGCACTTGGTCCTCTGCTAAGAGTTTTATGTGTGTCATCTTATTTAATCCTCACAACAAAATAATGAAATAGTTATTATTATCACCATATTTTACAGATGGGTTACTGTAGTCTCAGGAGTTTAAGTAACTTTACTCGAAGTCATCTGGCTAGAAAGCAGTGGAAATGGAATTTAAGTAAGGTCTATCTGAGTTCAGACATTTTTACTCTCTATCAAATGATACAGCAATGCCAACATTAGCTATAGTTTAGGATTATTGAGCCCTTACTATGTACCATGTAGTGTACTGAATACTTCATATGCATACTTCATTTAATCCTCATAATAACCTTTTAAGAAAGGTTGTGATCAACTGTTGTTATAAACTGTTGTTATCCCTATTTAATAGTTGAGGAATCTGAGGTTTAGAGATGTTAATTCCATGGTTGTCACATAGTTAGTAAGTGGTAGAGTCAGGGCCTGAACACATCTGTTTGATTCCAAAGCCTGTGTGTTTCACCAATACACTCTATCAAAAAAACTAATTCTTAGAACAGTGGCTCTTTTCCCTGGCTGTGTATTTGAATCACCTTGGGAACTTAAGAAAAAGTCGATGCCAAACCTCATCATCAAAGATTCTGATTTAATTAATCAGGAATGCAGACTAGGCACTGTATTATTTTTAAGATTTTATTCATTTATTCAGTTTATTCAATGAACAGTTAATGAATGTCTTCTCTATGTCAAACACTTTCTAGGCATTTACTCTCTAGCAAGATGTATTAGTTAGCTATTGCCACAACAATACATAACAACAAGCACGAAATCTCAGTGGCATGAAAAGTTAAGAATTTATTAAGCACTTATTCTCACCGATCTGGAGGCCAGCTGGGACTCAGCTGATTAGGCAGGGTTCTGTTGGGCAACTCTGATTCGGGCTGGGGTGACTCTGTTTTTCTTGCTGAAGGACTGTGAGTAAACTGGGGTGGCTCTACTGCATGTATTTCTCATCCTTGGATGAGTGGACTACCTGGGGCTTGTTTCTCTCATGGCTCATCTCATGCCAGTGGCAGAATCACAAGAGGGAGCATGTACAACTGTGCAAGCACATATCAGGGCCCTACTTGAGTCACATCTGTGTACACTCCATTACCCAGAGCAAGTTTCAAAGCTGAGCTCAAAGAAAAGAGGTGGGAAAAAAAAAGATAAGAGGTGGGAAAATAAGTTCTACTTCTTTGGTGTGGACCTGCCAAGTTCATGGCAAGGGCTGAGAATTGGGGCCAATAATTCAATTTAAGGGGAAATACTGAAAGTGAATAATAAACCTAACTCATAAGAAAATAATCAAGTGTGTTAGAAATTGATAAGTAATATTGCAACAAAGAAAACAAATTCTGGAAGGTGGTGTGAAGGTAATTCTAATGTGCAACTGGGACTTAGGACCACTGATCTTACAATGTTCAACCTGGAAAGAAACCTGGGCTAACATTCTCTCCACCATTTTGAAAATAATAAAACAGATTCAGAAAGTAGAAGAATCTTACTCAAGGTCCATAGGTAGATAGTTATAGAAATGGAACTAGGGCTTGGATCTCCTGACTCTCTAAACTGTTTCTCTTATACCACAGTATTCTAATCTGTGGTCTTAGAATTCTCCCTTTACCAGTGGTACCAAATTGACTGTGTTGTAGAAGGACACAGTCATTCTTTCTTATCTTGGCCACAAACATTAGAGGTATACTGCCTAAATCCTATCCTTCCCTTAATAACGCATTTTAGAGCTCAATTTGACATTTCCCGTATTTGTACTCTTCAAAAGTCTGTGGATATTCTATACTCTTTAGTTTTTTTTTCTCTTCAAGCTGAAGACTGTTGATTTTGGTCTATCTTCCTGTGATCTCCTAGTCCCACGCTAGCTCTCTACTTGGTTACTAGGCCTTCTCTCTTCCCCAGCTCTGTGATGCTTTGAGTAGTCTTTCTTGAGTTAATTTTTTACTCTGGGCTTCCACCAGGCATTAAAGTCATCATTTCTGTTTTGGGTTACAGTCTTCTTGATTTGCCAGGATGAACAGTCAAAAGAAACGAAAAGATATGGAACCTGCTTGCACCTGGAGCTTATTGTCTGAACAGAAAGGTGAGTAACTGAATGAGGTAAAAAAGGGTGTAATCTAGGTAATCTTGTTCATTCTCTTTCCCCTACTTCTCCTCATGGACTGTGGGATTTTTCTGAATCTTTAAAATTGTGTTGTATGTGTATAGGTATATGTATACTAAGGTATTACATGGATACAGAATTTACCCATTAATAATCTCTCCACAATTTTTGTGAAGAGGCATCTGGTGTTTATAATGTTTTCCATAGTCCCCAAAGCATCTATAATCCTAAAAGACTCTTAAGTCTCTTCCTTTACTGTAACCACAGATTTTCACAGGAAACAGCACAAAAGAGTAAAGAGTGAAGATTTCTGGAGTCCTTCCCCATGTGGCTGATTCCTGAACTCCAAGGAATGTTTAGTTATGGGGAATAGAAACTGGTTATCTTCAACAGACCACTCACTTGCTGCCCATTTCTGTGGCATTCTAATATCTGTCTCTCCATACTCTGCTTCCTCCCATCCACCTAGTCACAGCTCCCAACTATGTCTCACTCTTGCCTATAAAGGTGTGCAAGTACTAAAAACCTATAGGAATGTGAAGGGATGTGTGTGTGTGTGTGTGTGTGTGTGTGCATTTGAATGTAGGTCATTGTATATTTCTGTCGAACTAACATCAGCAATGTCTTATTCTTTCTCATTAACAAATTAGGCTCAACAGAAGCTCCAACAGAAGCAATAAGCTAACGTTCAAAGGAAAAAAAAATACCAGAAACAGTCACTTAAAATAATGAATTCCCCTTTAAATTCATGCCTAAAATTTTCCTTATTTATCATATAAATATAAATGTTTACACCCTAAATATATTTGTGCGGGAATTTCTTAGGTTTACTTTATGTTGGACATTAGCTATGAAATACCTTTTTGGTAAGTTAGAATAGATGTGAGGTGGCTTGCTTGCTTTGTTTTATTTCTGTTTGGGGAACAGCATGAATGGCTGTAATAGTGTGACTAAATTTCTGTGTGTTTCATGTTTTGGTACAAAGGTGTATTTGCGATACTCTTAACCCCAGCTCTTCCTCCCACAGCTGCTTCAAGTTCTCTGGCTTCATTTTCATGGAAGGAGCTTACAGGTAGATGTCTTTTCTGATTTACTCTTTTTCTGTTTTGGGAATAGTGTCTCCCATGAACCCCACTCATCCCCACTCCTCTCCCATTTTTCCCCCCATATTCACTGAGCAACAATCAATGGTTTTTTTGGTAATATTCATGAAGTCCCAAACTGTCATAACAAATAGGACTTTTATATCATTTAGAATAGATATTCAAATACTAGGAGGACCTCTGATGATGGTAGTCAAGCACCAGATATACAGGACTTTATGGAGACAATAGACCAGTCTGCTTCTGGAATGATCTAGGTTGAGGTCAACAAATTACAGCTAGTGAGCCAAATCCAGCCAGCTGCCTGTTTTTGTAAATAAACTTTTACTGGAACCACCCATGCCCATTCATTTACATATTGTCTAGGGCTGCTTTCACGCTAATATGGCAGAGTTGAGTAAAGGTATACCTTGTTTTATTGCGCTTCATTTTATTGTACTTCACAGATATTATGGTTCTTTACAAATTGAAGATTTGTGGCAACCCTGTGTTGCCAGATGATGATTAGCATTTTTTTGCACTAAAGAACTTTTTAATTAAGGTGTGTACATTGTTTTTTAGATAAAATGCTATTGCACACCTAATAGACTACAGTACAGTTAGTGTAAGTGTAACTTTTATATGCACTAGGAAACCAAAAAGTTTGTGTGACTTGCTTTATTGCAATATTCGCTTTATTGCAGTGGTCTGGAACTAAACCCACAATATCTCCAAGGCATGCCTGTAATTGCAGCAGAGACCTAAAAGCCTAATCTATTTATGGAACTTTACAGAAAAAGTTTGCAAACACTTATCTAGATCAGCATTCCCCAACCTGAATTCTACAGAATACTATTCTCCAGGAATTAATAATTTTGCTTTTAATAAAGGGTTCTGTAGTCATTTAAGTCCAGAAAATACTGGATTAAACAAAGTTAAACAGTCTGTTTTTTTTTTAACTGTTGATTTGCTCAGAGCCTTTCATATGCTAATATGTATTGAGAAACTCTAAAATGGGATAGAAGGTGCATTCCCCTTACCTTATTTGACCACTGGACACCTTTTTCACAGCTCTCCTATTAATATCTTGCAAAAATGTTACACAAGAAACTTATTTGGAAAATACTAGCTTAGATATTCACTTAACAGAAGTTTGAATTTGATAACTGACTCCTTGGATTATTTTTTCTAGTTGCAGAAAGTGAAAAACTATGTAATATAGTATTTAAGCATATAGGCCATGGCTTCAGACAAACCTGAGTCTTCATTGAAGTCTCTGCCATTTACTAGCTGTTGAACCTTGGACAAGTTACCCAATGCTATAAGCAGGACTGGCTACATATTTATGGGGTATGGTGCAAAATGAAAAGACAGGATTCCTTGTTCAAAAATTATTAAGAATTTCAAGATAGGAACAGCAGAGCATTACACCAAGTATGGATGCTCTGAGCACGAGGCCTAAGCACAGATTGCACACCCATGAACGTATAACCCTGGTTATAAGTTTTCAGTTTCCTCAACTATAAAATCTGGATAATACCTACTTCATGGGATTATTATGATGATTAAATTTTTTAAAATGTATGTAAAGGGCCTAGTACAGTATCTGACACAGAATAGGCATAATAAATGGCTTTTTTTCATTCAAAAGCAAGCATTTATAGCCATTTTCAATAAATATTGAGTGTCTACCATGTTCCAGGCACCAGCTAGGTACTTAGAGTACTATGATGAAAAAGACAGACAAGGTCCCTGTTTTCATGTAGATTAGTGAGAAAGACAGATAATGAAAAAAATAAACAAGACAATTGTAAATTGTGCTAAGTGCTGTAAAGGGAAAACAGGGTCCTGGGAGAGGGTATAGTAGAGAGGATCTGCTTTAAACTGGATGGTCAGGGAAGTCTTCTTCTAGGAAGTAATGTTTAAGGTCTGAAGGATGAGAAGGGGATCTCCATGGGAAGAGCAGGAAGAAGTGTGTTCCAGGCAGAGATAATAGCTGGTGGAAAGGCCTGGAAGTGGGAAAGAACATGGCATTTGTGAGGAACTAAAGGTAAGCCAGTGTGGCTTTAGTATAGGGACTGAGAAGGAGAGTGATATAGAAGGCTGGGGAGTGAAGGTAGATAGGGCCCAGATCGTAGCAGACCTTGTAGGATGAGGTAAGGATTTTGGATTTGATATCAAGTGCAATGAAAAGCTCTTGAAAAGTTTTGGGCCATGGCAGTGACGTGATGTAATTGATATTTTTAGAAGATCACGTTGGCTGCCTGTGTGGAGAGGAGCCATAGATGGCAAGAGTATAAATGAGTAGGAGGCTGTTTCAGCAGTCCAGGAAAGAGTTGATAGTGCCTTGTATTGGGTGGTATTTGAGGTTGTAGTGGCAAATAAATGGATTGGAGGCTTATTTTGGAGATATAAATGATAGGCCTTGCTAAATGGATGTGGAGGATTCAAGGGGAAAAAAAGAAATAATGAATCCCAACATTTTTCTGAGCCCTGAGGAGGGGTTTTTCGGGGGGGTTGGGCAGTGGAATAGAAATCAAGAGCTCAGATGCATGAAGTTTGAGGAGGCTTTGAAACATCTGAGTAGAGATGGTGGTGATGGTAGTATTAGTTATAGTTGTTGTTTGTATTGTTGTCTAGTATTCTGTGATTACTGACTCTTGGTGTCACCCCATTAGATTACAGGAAAGTATTTAGAAAACATCTGAAAGAAAAATACCTAAAAAAAGGAGTTGACAAGTGTTATCACCATGGCAAGCATATAGAGTCACGACTGCTTGTTGTAAAAGAACACTGTATATCAGAAAAGCCACCATGCGGAATTCCTCAACAAAATAATTTTATTGAGATGGAACATATATTTGATCCTGATGAAGAGGGCTCCAGCTTATCCCAAACTGTGGTGCTTCAGGGATGTGCTGGGATTGGGAAAACAGCTGTGGTGCATAAGTTCATGTTTGACTGGGCAGCAGGAATGGTTACTCCAGGCAGATTTGACTATCTCATCTATGTAAACTGCAGAGAAATAAGCCGTTTTGCTAACCTTAGCGCTGCTGACCTGATCACTAACACTTTTCAAGATATTGACGGACCAATCCTGGATGTTATTCTTGTATATCCAGAGAAGCTTCTGTTCATTCTTGATGGATTTCCTGAGCTTCAGTACCCTGTAGGTGACCAGGAAGAGGATCTTAGTGCCAATCCCCTGGAGAGGAAGCCAGTAGAGACCCTCTTATGTAGTTTTGTGAGGAAAAAACTGTTTCCTGAATCCTCCCTCCTGATAACTGCCCGGCCTACAACCATGAAGAAGCTTCACTCTCTGTTAAAACAAGCTACCCAGGCAGAGATCCTGTGGTTTACAGATGCTGAAAAGAGAGCATATTTCTTGAGTCAGTTTTCAGGTGCTAATGCTGCAATGAGAGTTTTTTATGGTCTGCGAGAAAATGAAGGCCTTGACATTATGTCTTCTCTTCCCATCATCTCCTGGATGATCTGCAGTGTCCTGCAGTCACAGGGAGATGGTGACAGGACTCTTATGAGATCACTTCAAACCATGACTGATGTGTATCTGTTCTACTTTTCCAAGTGCCTCAAAACCCTTACAGGCATCTCGGTGTGGAAGGGACAGAGTTGCCTGTGGGGCCTTTGCTCTTTGGCTGCAGAGGGACTGCAGAACCAGCAGGTCCTGTTTGAAATCAGTGACCTCAGAAGACATGGGATAGGAGTGTATGATACCAACTGCACTTTTCTCAATCACTTTTTGAAAAAAGTTGAAGGAGGTGTCAGTGTCTATACTTTCCTTCACTTCAGTTTCCAAGAGTTCCTGACTGCTGTGTTCTATGCCCTGAAGAATGACAGCAGCTGGATGTTTTTTGATCAAGTGGGGAAAACGTGGCAAGAAATATTCCAGCAATATGGGAAAGGATTTTCATCATTAACAATACAGTTCTTATTTGGCCTCTTACATAAAGGAAAGGGAAAGTCTGTGGAAACTACTTTTGGGAGAAAAGTCTCTCCAGGACTTCGAGAGGAGTTATTGAAGTGGACTGAGAAAGAAATAAAGGATAAATCTTCTAGGTTACAGATTGAGCCAGTGGACTTGTTTCACTGTTTGTATGAGATTCAGGAAGAAGAATATGCAAAAAGGATAATTGATGATTTAGGGTCAATTATACTGCTTCAACCTACCTATACAAAAATGGACATTCTGGCTATGTCATTCTGTGTAAAAAGCAGTCATAGTCACCTGTCAGTGTCTCTGAAGTGTCAGCATCTACTTGGATTTGAGGAGGAAGATCAAGCTTCAGCATTCATGCCACCAACCTTGACACTTAATCAGTGAGTATACTAATGTCTTTTCACCAGTGTTTTGGCCTACAGAAATGATAGGCCTTCTTGTTTATTTCAAGTATTCAGGCACATAATCATTTCTAGCACTTTCAATAAATAAATTGAATTATCTCTGCTTTCCATATTGTATGTCAATCAACACAATGAGGATTTATTGAGTATCTATTACATATTAAGCACTGGCCAAGGTAGACACTGAGGGAAAGCTAACATTTGTGAGAACTTAACTATGTGCTAGGCACTGTGTTAGCCACTGTAAGTGTGTGTATGTGAGTGTGTGTGTCCATTAGTCTTCACTGTCTCTCTGTGAAGGTGCTTTATAATTATAAAAAGTTATGAGCATATAAATCATTAAGATTATCATTGAAGACTCTGCTATTTTGGTGCTGATGACTATTCTGGAAAAAGTTGTAAATTTAATGTTCAATTTGTCCTCACTCTTCTCTACATATACTTCATCACTGAGGCCTCAAAGAGCTCCAGGTTGGTAAGGGACATAGCTGCACTCCTGTGTATATTGCTATAAAGCCTGGGTTCTTTCTTCTAGACTCACACCTACATGGAGAGTTGAGAGCTGGAGTTCAAAGAGGTTTAGGTAAACCACTTACACAGTATGTACTCTGTATACTACAAAATACAGCTCTACTGACTTACTAAAGCAGCCAAGGAGACTTATACCTGCATTGTCTGGAAAATGCCACTGGTCATAAGTCTGTTCTCTGTACTCAGGTTAATATCGACAGTGCCTCTCATTTAGTTGTGGGGCCAGGTGAGGGGTAGGGGACCTTGAGAAGGAGACAGGAGTGGGCAGAAGGCTCAACTTGGGAAGTGAGTTAACCCAAGTCTTTTCTCTGGTAATTGTTAGTTCCTCAGTGGGCAGTAGCATAGAGGTGGAATTGAACATGGCATAGGTATGTTTGTGGAAAGTGAGGAGGGGAAGGGAGGTGCAGCAAGATTTTGGGACCAGAGAGGAAGGGGTATGAGAAGTTACATGGACTTGGAATTACGAAGCACTTTGGCTACATGTCTTCATGAATTCATGACAGCTTCAATCCAACTGTATATTATAAAGTAAAATAATGGACAGTATACATTTGAGAGATTTTAAGCACTGATGGAAACACAAAGGGGCTTCTAGCTCATTTTGGGTTTCCAGAAAATCAGCCTTAGATGGAGTCCCCATCCTTCAACCCCATTGCTTTCATCAGAAGGCTTAAATTCTTTTCAAAGTTTAACCCCCACAAAAACACCCACTTTTCCCAAGTGTGTTGACTAAGTGAGAGTTTACTGCAGTTGATCCTTGAACAACAAAGATTTGAACTGCGCAAGTCCACTTACATGGGGATTTTTTTCAATAAATGTGTACTACAGTACTATAGGATTGAGGTTGGTTGAATCCTCAGATGCAGAACCTCCGATATGGAGGGATAGGGAGGGCTCACTGTGAAGTTTTATGTGGATTTTCAGCTGTGGGGGTGTTGGTACCCCTAACTCCCATATTGTTCAAAGGTCAACCGTTTTGAACTTTCCTAGTTCTCAATTATTGTAGTTAATTCTTCTATTAGTACTGACAACCAAGAATCAGTTACAGTGTACAGATAGCTTGGGCAAGTCACTTGACCTCTCTAAGCATCTGCAAAATGGTGATTACAATACCTGTCATTGGATTAAGCACCAGATAAGATAAATTCTGTGTGTAAAGTGTTTACCTTGGTGCCTGGCATACAGTACCATGGCTTTGGCTTTGGAGTCAGACAGACCTGAGTACTGACCTTCATTCTGTTCCTCTGTGACCTTGGGCAAATTACCTTTTTGTGCCTTAATTTCCTTATCTGAAAAATGGGGTAATACCTCCTAAGGTTTTTGTAAATTAGCACTAAGATGGCAACAGAAGCCAAAATAAGCCTTTTACTTAAAATTTTGTTAATCATTTTATTTTTGCTTTCTCATCTCTTTTAGGCCCTTCCAGCTGCGTAATTTGCCAGTCTCTCCACTACACTTGCTCTGCCAAGCACTGCGTAACCCATACTGTAAAGTCAAAGACCTGAAGTAAGTTGAACTTTGCTTTAAACTCTTAGGTATTTGCAGGTAAAGACTAGGTTGCTAGAAATTACACTCCCAGCTGATGAAAAGATATGCTACAAGCCTAGAAGGGGTAGGGAGTCAGGCAGCGATCCCTGCCAACCCCTCCTGCCTCTTCTCCTTTTGTATGTGCTGTTTTTGCTGTAGCAGACTGTAAAATCCAAGAGTTTGTGTCTGATGCCCGTCCTGGCCCTACCCCACTCCCCTGCCTTTTCCTTCCAGACTCCCATTGTCTTTCCCCTTGGTTTCCTTTTCTCTCCCTCCATTCCCCACCCCTATCCTCCTCTGCAATTATTCCCCCAAGCGCCAATGCTCTGAAGCCCCCACCCCCCACCTGGACCTTAGGTCCTCGCTCACTCTCAGGTGACTTGTCTGCTTGTCTGTCCACATCATACACACACAGACAGGAGCCTGCTTGGTTTCCCTCCCACCTCCTCACCACACACAGCGGTGTCTGCTTTCCTTCCCTTCTGCCCCAGAGGAAGAGGTAGCCTTTCCAAACTCACCCGAATTCCAAACTCACCAAATTCACTTACTTTTATTTTTTGTATTTTTGTGAGCATTTATTTTACTTTACACAACACCAAAGTATATAAAGACATAAAAACCCTCCATCCCACTGCCTCGTACCCCTCCCCACCCCATACCCCCACCACTCCTGCTTCCCCACTGGAGACTGGGGAGGCTTCTCCTGTCATGGGGCTGAACGATAGTAGTCTTCGTCTGCAGCTGGTGCTGGCGTCCTCTGTGTGCAGCCCTGAAGGATTCCTTTAGAGGTGGCCCTGTTGTAAGCCCGGGGTTAACCCCAGGCCTGTTTCTCATGATATAACTCACTCAGAACATGAATGAGCTTCCTGTCCAGTTCATTCCTGGAGACTTGGGATGCAGGAATCCCCACTACCCATCACTCCCTGATGCACCTCCCCTGCCAGTTCCAACATTTTCTTTGACGGTTTGTGATTTGCAACTGCTCTTCTGGTGTAAATTTCTGGCTTGGCAATAATCTGGTTGCCCAGACCAAGAACCCTGTGAAGTTAGCTTAAAGAAAAAAGGATCTGTGTAAAGTGGATTTTCACTCAGCACAACTGCAGGAAGTGAAAAGTGGTCGGGCTGCCACTCTGCACATCTGGGGTCACGGGATCAACTCCTCTCTGCTTCTCTGCCTCTCTGCTCCCTGGGGCCTCAGACTGTGATTCTCTAAAGGGCACTGGGCCTTTGTAGAGCACACGGTTCTGTTCCCCCACAGCCAAGGCCAGGCCTCAGCTGTGGCCTCGGTGTCCATGACCCCGACCTTGCCCCCAACTCCCAGTGACCCACTGCTTCATTGCCCGACACCACCCTGGCTATGAAATCTGCCTCTCTGTTCAGATTCTCTAGTGTGAGGATCTGTTTGGCTCAGGATGGGTCAAATGTCCACTCGTGCTCCAGTCATCTACAGTCTAGTTTCAGGGGTGGGGGGGGAAGCAGAGACAAGGGTGTTATATACTGTCTGCCCAGGTCCACCAGATGCTAGAGTTGGGGAGAGACACACACAGAAGCGGCAGTAGTTCTGGGGTGTCGAGTACTAGTGCTCTGGAACACAAAGACGGTCATCAGAACACGTCTGTCTTTCTAGGTCTCTCTCTCCGTAAGCCCCCAATCTACAACTTCCCCGGCCACCACCCCATACCCTACCTTCCACCCCATTTCCCCATCTCTCTCGCAGCTCCCTTGCCCCATTCACCCACCCTTTCCTTCCACTCTTCCCAAGCCCTCCCCCTCTGAAAATTGATTTCCCATCAGGGTACGTTTCTATTCTGTTTCACATTTCTGAATTCAAGGGTTTTATAGCCAGATTCCCCTCCCACAGTGGAAGCAAGTTTTCTCCCCTGGCCTTTGAAGTACTGGAGGTCTCCCCTGCTGGTGGCGATCAGAGTCCCTCCCGTCTCTTTGTGGTTCTTGAGGGCCCATTCCCTGGCCCCCCACATCAGACCACAAGCTAGAATCAGAGGGCCCCCAGCAGGGAGACGTCTGAGATGGAGCTCCTGCTGTGAACGGTGCTGCTGGTGGGGAGGACGTGGGTGCGTCTGGGAAGGGGAATAAGGGGCATGAGTGTGAGGATGGGAATGAGGCAGGGAGCTGGACAGGAGACTGTCCTGTGAGACAGTCCTGTGAGACTGTGCGCCTGGACTTCGCTATCCCAGGTAAATAAAGCGTGGCTGTGTCCATGGACCTGAGCTCTCCCTCCCTCTGCCCACCAGAGGTGTAAATTTTCTGGTTCCCAACTCCGAGAAGCTGCATAAGGTCTCCACGCAGCTCCTCTGCTCCCTCGGCAGCTTCTGACCCTTCCACGTCCTTCTGTTTTCCTCCTCCTCCTGTGGCTCCAGAAGTGGCTGCAGTAGGAGCAGTGGCCTCTGCCTCTTCTTCCTCCTCACGTGCTCTTTCTGCCCCGTCCCACTGGCAGTGGCCAGGCCTGGTCCCTTTGCAACCGACTCCTGGAGAGAAGTGAGCAGATCTGAGACCTGTTCTGGGGGCGGGGGTGGGGGTGGGGTGGCGGAGCGGCGAACGGGACTGGGGGGGGTGGGGGGACGCGTGGGAGCGGCAAACGGGACTGGGGGCGGGTCCCAGGACGGGCCAGGGACCAAGTCAGAGTAATCTTACTGCCTGCAACAGCTTCCACCTCAGGAGGTCCCGCTCTTCCTGCACCTCCGCCAGCCTGGCATGGGCTTGCTGCAGCAGGGAGGCCGTCTCCTTGCGCTCCACGTCCTGCTGTGCCTTGAGCAACTTCATGTCTGAGACCAAGGCCCGCGCCACCGACTTGTGCAGTTTGGCGAGGTAGTACAGCCACTCCACCCTGTACCAGTGTAAGTGGCTCTGCCTGTGGAAGAAGCGCATGCCCAGGGCCAGGCTGCCCCAGACACAGGCCTCTTTGGCCTCGCTGGACACCTGATGATCTTCCAGTATGGCCTGGAGCTTGTCCTCCACCGCCGCCCAGGACAAGGATATATTCTCGAGATAGAACGCAGAGCCTTTTTCGTGCCTGGCCATGCTCTCATTGATGAAGGCCACCACCTTGCCATGCCGGAACCCGTTACCAGGGTCCTCGAGTTTCAAGGCCATGATAGCTGAGGGCCTTTGGGGCTTGGCTGGCCCTGCGGGGATGAATCAACCAGTTGTCCCCTCCCCTCCCCCTCGGTCTCCTCATCTCCGCTTGCCTCCCCTCCCCCCCCCCCCGTAAAGAGCTCTGCCCCAGGACACCTCCTGCCAAGCCTCACCTCCTGGCTAGTGCAGGTGCACGCTGAACACACGGGCCTACCACGTTTAAAGAGAGGGCACTGCTCGCTCTCTTTTTCTCCCCGAGGGCTCTGACTTAACAAAGAAAGCCTCTTGTTACCACTCCACACGTTCACCTTGGGACTGTTCCAACTTCCAGAAACAGTGGGGGTGGGTGGGGTGCGTGAGAAAGATTCCCGCCCCCCTCCACCGACGTAAGGGAACCCCCTACGCTGTTGAAAGTCTTTGCAGGCCGGAAGAAACAGGAGTGGTCAGAAAAGATTCAGAACCAAGAATGTGAAGCGCTTGTAATCAAGTACAAAAAGTCTCAAACACCCCCCCCCCACCACCATAATGGTTTGTCCCACTCGGTGGGCCTGCCCTTCCTACAGGTGGAATATTCTAGAACCAGAAACAGCCCGCATTCCTCAGTGGCCTCCACTACCCTGTGGAGGAAGAAGGTGGAGCCAGAGTACAGCCTCATCCCCATCACCCTAAGTGGTAATAAATCCTGGCCATATCCCTCCCAAAAACGTGTCTTGAATTTCTCTGCCTCCAGCCCTTCCCCCCACCCCGGGCAATTTATTCCCTGGACCACTGCAGCCCTCTGACCCCAGGTTTGTTTCCTGCCCTACCCTGGCATCAGAGGGATCTGACCATGTCTCTTTAAACTTCTAATGGTTTTTCCAGGCCTAGGGGATAAACCAGACAGCCCTCAGGTTGAGTACTACTTTGCCACTTACTGTATGACCTTGTGCTATAATTAAATTTCAGTTTTTACCTATGGGCCTAAGATGAGGACTGAATGGCAAAGCGCATGTAAAGTAGTAATGTTTTCTGTGGTCCTAGTTTTGTAAAATGTACAAATCCTGTGTGTGTGTTTGCATATGTTTCTATGATCTTGGAGAAAGGAGTGGGAGCATACACATCAGACTCTCAACGCTGGGGACCTCTGGGGCGTGGAGTTGGAGGGGAAGTTGGGAAAAAGTTTTCGTCTTTTAAAATCTTTCTGTGATTTCACTTGTTACAGAGAACATATGATGCTATATGTATGCATGCATTAAAAATCCTCAGTGGTTATCTTTGGGTGGTAGAAATACAGAACTTTCTCAAAAAAACTTTATTCTTTTTTTTTTTTTTTGCGGTATGCGGGCCTCTCACTGTTGTGGCCTCTCCCGTTGCGGAGCACAGGCTCCAGACGCGCAGGCTCAGCGGCCATGGCTCATGGGCCCAGCCACTCCGCGGCATGTGGGATCCTCCCGGACCGGGGCACAAACCCGTGTCCCCTGCATCGGCAGGCGGACTCCCAACCACTGCACCACCAGAGAAGCCCTAAAAAACTTTATTCTTTATATTTTTCTCTATTGTAAAAATTATTTATAGTAAACATGTATTATGTTTTTCAGATTTTTAAGATTTTTTTTTCCTGATAACTTCTGATCACTGTAAGCAATTTCTAAATATCTAGGAAGTAAATGTCTCCCTGTAATCCAACCCTTCCCTTCAACCTGGAAGATAACCATTGTTAGCAGTCTGATATATATCTTCCAATGTTTTAAAGTAGGCCATAGCAAATAATTGGCAGTTTCTCAGATGAAGCATCCCATCTCTTGCCTCCTGGCTTTCACTCAGGCTGCTGCATGAGTGGATTGTCCCTCAGCGCCTCCTGCTCTCCCCACTCCCATTCTCCTCATCCATCTAAGTCCTGTTCAATTTTTATCACCCTTTCAGAACAACACTCAAGTAGTGGTTCTTCTTACAAATATTTCTTGATCCTCCAAACCCCACCTCAAGCCAGGCTGAATTGTGCCACCTTTCTGTGTCCCCATGATATCTTGTGCATACCACTTGCACTGCTTTTCACACTGTATTATAATCTATGATTTTCTAATTTTTTCCCCATTAACTGGGCATTCCTTGAGGGCAGGGTCTGGATCTTAATTATTTCTGTGGTTTCAGCATCTAGCACAGTGGTAAGCATCTGATAAATTAATTATTGAATGAATTTAAATAATTCATTACATCAGTAAGGGACAAATGGGTACCTTTAAAGAGAGTTCTATTTTCTTCTCTGAAATGCCTTTTTCTCCACACAGACTGATTTTCTGCCACCTCACAGCTTCTTATGGCAGAGACCTCGCCTTAGTATTTGAAACCAACCAATATCTGACAGATTTGGAATTTGTGAAGAATACCCTGGAAGATTCCGGAATGAAGCTTCTGTGTGAAGGATTAAAACAGCCAAACTGTATCTTACAGACATTGAGGTAACTGAGCAGGAGAATTTGTTGTCTGTGTTCATGTAATTTTTTTGTCAATTTCTTTTGTTTTGGGGGAGAGCATGAATAAGGTAATGAGGTCATTCTTCTGTTCTCTGAAGGTTGTACCGATGCCTTATCTCTCCTGCTTCTTGTGGTGCGCTAGCAGCTGTTCTCAGCACCAATCAGTGGCTCACTGAGCTGGAATTTAGTGAAACAAAACTGGAAGCTTCAGCTTTGAAATTGCTCTGTGAAGGCTTAAAAGATCCAAATTGCAAAGTACAGAAGCTCAAGTAAGTTGTCACTATTAGTTTCCATACTGCAAGAAAAAAGTTAAAAATAGTGCAGCTCAAGATGGATGTTGTATGATCAAAACACATTTCAAGGAGTCATGGAGAGGAAGAATAAAAGTGGCAATAACGTTAATGACAGTAATGAAAACCCACACTTACTGAGCAATTACTTTGTGCTAAGCATTCTGCTGAGTGCTTTGTATACATGATTTCCTCTAATGCGCACAACAGCTCTGAGAGATTCAGGTTACTATCCCCATTTTAGCAGATGAGGAAACAGAAACCCAAGTTCAGAAGGCTAAATAACACGGCAAAGGCACAAGTAGAAACCCAGATGTGTCTGACTTCAAAGTCCATGTAGTGACCATAATAAAAAATTTACCATATATATATTAGTCAGGTTTCTCCAGAGAAACAGAACCAAAAAGATGTGTATAAATATATAGAGAGATTTATTTTAAGGAATTGGCTCAAGTGGATTATGGCAGCTGTCAAGTACAGTATCTGCAGGGTAGGCCAGCAGACTGGAGACACAGGGAAGAGCCAGTGTTGCAGTTCAAGTCAAAAGGCAGTCCGCTGGCAGAACTCCATCTTCTTCCTGGGAGGTCGGTCTTTCTCTGATAAACTTTCAACTGATTGGATGAGGCTCACCCACATTATGGAGGGTAGTTTACTTTACTCAAAGTGTACTGATTTAAATGTTAATTTCATCTAAAAAGTACCTTCACAGAAACATCTAGAAAAATGTTTGACCAAATATCTGGTACCATGACCTAGCCAACTACTTGACACATAAAATTAACAATCACAACATATATGTGGGGTTTTCTAAAGTAAAATCTCTTTAGCATTAAAGCTTTCTAAATCCACTTTGAATCTCATTTTTTTGGCAAAATACCTCTATTTAAAATTTCCAAGTTGGGGAAATATAGATACATGATGTCCTTATGAGTCCCCTTCAAGACTGAGTTTGGAGCCTGATAACTCAAGAGAAAATTGAAGACTCAGAGGTTGTAATGTATATCGTAGAAATTCTTGAAAGTGATGGAAGAGAAAGTTGATGGGAAATAGTTCAGGGAATTGGACTACCTAATATGGAGAAACAAAGATTGAGAAGACGGGAAGGTCAGTAAAAACCACTCTTTGTGCCAAAGAAGAAATGTTATATGGATGATGGTGATGAGCTGGGTCTCTCTAAGGATGGCAAATTAATTAGTAATGAACTTATAGATAAATGGAAAGGAAAGGAAAGATCTTTTGACTGTAAACTGTATTAAGGATGATTATAGCATTTTCCCCTGTGATTCAAAAGAAGATATGAGATAGAGTGCTAAAATCCATGCAGGGAATTAAAATGAGATTAGGTCGTGTTGATATTTCCTCCCAATTCTTTTCTTTTGGGGAGCAGTCAACATGTTTTGAGTTCTCATTGGGGGACACAGTGTTGTGGGAGCAACGTACAAGTCCCTCTCATGGGTAAAAAGGGGTTGTGACATATTCAGGGTTGGGGGGGTCTCATATGGGTGAGCCTGTATTTTCTTTGCTCATGATATTTTGCAGGTAGGGAATAGGATGATAAAGTGGCCAATTCTGTGTCTGTTCATCTTTCTTTCTCTCCAGGTTGTGTGCTAGCTTTCTCCCTGGAAGCTCAGAGACTATTTGCAGATATCTTGCCTCTGTTCTCATTTGCAATCCAAACCTCACTGAGCTGGACCTGAGTGAAAATCCCCTGGGGGACACAGGAGTGAAGTATCTTTGTGAGGGTCTCAGACATTCCAACTGTAAAGTAGAGAAGCTAGAGTAAGTTTTTTACAACTATCTGGCATCATCTTATAACTGTTAAACTTGTTAAATGCGTGCTGTGTGCCAGCATCTATGCTTGGTGCTTGCCAGAAGTTATTTCACGTAATTCACTCCTTGAAATAACTATATAGGGTGGGTTTTCTTACCCCATTGTACAGATGAGGAAACTTTGTGGATTGGGGGGAAAAGTGACTTGTCCAAGGTCACACCATTAAAAAGTGGTATAGTCAGGATGTGACTCCAAAATCTATCTCCATACCCCATGCTCTTTCCAGTATACTACCATCCTGTGTGTTTACAGGAGTGATGCTAATTAAATATTAACTCTGTAAAGAATACTACTATGTACCCAACACTGGGCTAGATGTGGATGGAGTTATCAGAAGGACTACAAGTGACAGGGCTGCCCTTAAGGACACACAGATGTGAAACAGTTAGAGAGCAACACAGTTCAATGTGTAATCAAGTGCCGGACACTGTAAAATCATTTAGAAATGCCAGATGAGCCCAGGGAAAGGGAGGAGGTCACTGTGGGCTGGAGACCTCAGGAGGAGGCTCTGTGTAAGTGGTGGGCCAGGAGCTGGAACTTGAAGGATGGCTAGGACTTGGCTAAATGGGGAGACTGGGAGAACATTCCCGGGAAGCTAAATGACAGCAGTGGTTGATTTTTCTTCTTTGTCTCTGGGTAGCTTGAGCACATGTTACCTAACAGATGCTAGCTGTGTGGAGCTCTCTTCTTTCTTGCAAGTGAGTCAGACTTTAAAAGAGCTGTTTGTGTTTGCCAATGCCCTGGGGGACACAGGAGTACAGCATCTCTGTGAAGGTCTGCGGCATGCAAATGGTATAATCGAGAATCTTGTGTAAGTGTCTGCCTGTCCTTGTCCTTCTCGTGGGCACTGGCATTTGAGGTTTGGTGGGACTCCCCGCTGCCATGGTTAACCGCCACCTTGGTGTCCCCATCCCTCCAGGCTTTCCGAATGTTCCCTCTCTGCAGCTTGTTGTGAGTCCCTCGCCCAAGTCCTGAGCTCTACCCGGAGCCTGACAAGGCTGCTTCTCATTAATAACAAAATTGAAGATTTGGGACTGAAATTGCTGTGTAAAGGATTAAAACAGCCTGACTGTCAGTTAAAGGATCTGGCGTAAGTATAGTGGACAATAGCCACAGGCAGAGTTCCTTGATGTTTCAGCAACTCCCAAAATTAAGTGATTTTTTTCTGGCCTCGTGATATAATCTCTGCGGAAACAATAAACGAAGACCCAGATAATTTAGGGGGAATAAATCTTCCCCTCTCCATAATCTCTGTTTGGCCCTGGCCCAAGGGATATTTTTTACATGACACTCTGATTTTCTTTTTTCTTTTTTTTTTTTTTTTGTGGTACGTGGGCCTCTCACTGTTGTGGCCCCTCCCGTTGCGGAGCACAGGCTTCGGACACGCAGGCTCGGCGGCCATGGCTCACGGGCCCAGCCACCCCGTGGCACGTGGGATCCTCCCAGACCGGGGCATGAACCCGTGTCCTCTGCATCGGCAGGCGGACTCTCAACCACTGCGCCACCAGGAAAGCCCTCTTTTCTTTTAAAAATAAATTTATTTACTTATTTATTTATTTATTTTTGGTTGCTTTTGGGACTTCGTTGCTGCGCGGGCTTTCTCCAGTGGTGGCAAGTGGGGGCTACTCTTGGTTGTGGTGCACAGGCTTCTCATGGCAGTGGCTTCTCTTGTTGTGGAGCACGGGCTCTAGGCGTGCGGGCTTCAGTAGTTGTGGCATGCAGGCCCAGTAGTTGTAGCTCACGGGATCTAGATCACAGGCTCAGTAGTTGTGGCGCACGGGCCTAGTTGCTCTGCAGCATGTGGGATCCTCCTGGACCAGGGCTCGAACCCTTGTCCCCTGCATTGGCTGACGTATTCTTAACCACTGCACCACCAGGGAAGCCCGCCACTCTGATTTTCTAATGTGTTTTTCTAGTGGGTAATCCTAATACCTAAAGTGACCCAATGCAGCTGAAATGATGCCAACCTTATCTACCTTACTTCCTGGCAGACTGTGGACCTGTCACCTGACTGGAGAGTGTTGTCAGGATTTGTGCAATGCACTGTACACCAATGAACACCTACGAGTTCTTGACCTCAGTGACAATGCCTTAGGGGACGAGGGCATGCAGGTGCTGTGTGAAGGGCTGAAACACCCCTCCTGCAAGCTACAGACCTTGTGGTAAGTGCACAGAGACTCTTTGTACCCTGGGCTCTTGTTCCAGACTGTATATGAAATGGAGGGTCACTGTGGAACTTGGTAAAACCGGTTTCTTTCTTGAATCCCCAATCCCCCGTAGGCTAGCAGAATGTCATCTCACAGACGCGTGCTGTGGAGCCCTCGCCTCTGTCCTCAACAGAAATGAGAACCTAACGTTGCTAGACTTAAGTGGAAATGACCTTAAGGATTTCGGAGTTCAAGTGCTGTGTGATGCACTGATTCATCCAATATGTAAACTACAAACGTTCTAGTAAGTTACTGTGGTGGGGGAAGTGGGAGAGAGGGGGTCAGGACAGGCACGTTGGGTTTGATCATAGTCATTGCAGTGAGAAAAGAGAAGAAAAACTGAGGGATGTCCATGCCTAGGCAAAATATCAAAGTAAGTGAAATTACCAGTAGGCCTCTTCCTTGGACACAGGGACAAGGAGAGAGGTAGGGAACAGGTAGGTGCTGGATACTACTGCTAAGAAAAACAACAGGGTGTAGGAAAAAGAGCATCAGATCCACATTCTGCTAGGTCTGGCTTAAATACTAGGTCTAGCATCTACTAGCTATATGACCATGCTTACTTACTTAACCTCCCTGAACTTGAGTATCCTTGTCTATAAAATGGGGCTAACATGAGTAGCACCTGACTACCTGATGTTAGCATGGGGATTGCATGAAGTGAGACGTTAATTATGAATGTGCAGCCCCTGGCACGTAGGAGGTACTCCACAAATGTTAGACCCTTTCCCTTTCTTCTTCTAATACCTGCCAGAGGGCTTGATGTTTACATGTTGAGAGTCTTCAAGACTCAGGGGGATGAAGCTGTTGCAGAATTACAGTTACAGAAAGTGGAGGTCTTCACCCTTTCGGGTCAATGTTCACCTGCCAGCTCGGCAGGCTGGCATAACACACAAAGTAATTCTTAATTAGGATGTAGCTCTGCTCTGTTGGCGGCTAACCAGTGGCCAAATGGCCATTTATGTCTGGCATTCAGAACTGGAACACATAATGGAAAATAACGGCTGAGTGCAAAAATTCCACATTCCAAAGCCAATTTGATGGATTGAAGCGTAAATGAAAACAGCATAAAGGCCTGATTACAAGTCTGGCTGAAACAGAAGCTGGTTCTCTACTAGCAAAGTGAAGTCTGTTAGACTCGAGACTGTGGCAATTACTGCCCAGGAAGAGGGAATTATTCACAACATAATAAGCCTCCGGGGTTTAGGACCTCCCTGGTGTCTTTCTCAGAAAAGGGTGACTGGAGTCTGTATTTTCAGTAGGTTGAAATAAACTCAGCAATCAATCCTAATGTTTCTTTAAATATAGAGTAATTTAATGTGGTAGCACCCTATGGTGTGTAAGCTTCAGCAAAGGTCCTAAACGACATCACAGAGAAATTATTTTGTGATGCCATTATTTATTTTTTATTGTAAATTGTTGCACCGTTTCCTGTTTCTCTCACCCTTTGTCTTTTAACCAATGTGCTTCCATTGTGTTTTCAGGCCAACCTTCAAACCCTTGTAATTTGTCAATCTACAAGTTGATAGCAGTGTGCAATAGTGGCTCAAAATACAAAATAAAGGACACACGCACACACAGAGTAGATACCATTCACTGACCTCAAATAAATTTTGAACATTAGAGTGTATATAAGACAGATAACACTGAAATCAGTAGAAATATATACTTGCCCAAGTAAAGTGAGAGGAAACTGTTGATCATTTAATGTGGTGGTGGGCTAGAGAGGGGATAAATCCAGGAGAGCCTCCTAAAAGGGGAGTCTTGTCTGAGAATCGGAAAGGCTGAAGGAAGAAGGTTGTTTTCTAAGAGTTGCTTCAGTATGAGGTCTGAATCTTATTCCTCATTGTATTTTCCCCATAAACTTTCTAGTTCAGTGGTTTGCGTTTAGTAAATGCATATAGGAAACCAGTTATTAATTTAGAGCATCTGGGGGCAAGGCAAGGAGACAGTTCAATAAAGACTAGGTATCTAGACCTTCAGAAGATTGAGGGGAAAAAAAGAGGTTGTGGCCTCAGAGTGACAAGTGCTCACCTTCACTCATTCTACAAGCACTTGCTGAATATCTGCTATGTGCTAAGCAAATGGTGCCAGGTGCTGGGAGACAAGAATGAGTAAGATGAGAGACGTGACTCGTACTCTTTAGGGACCAGTGAACCTAGTGGTAGAGACAGGCACATAAACTTATGAATGCAGTAGGGTAATCATGAAATCTTAAGGGAACCACGGCAGGAGACAACTCACCCAGCCCAGGAGGCTCGGGGAAAGATTCCTGGAGGAAGGGCCACCTGAGTTGAGTCTCGGGACTATAGCCAGGGAAATGGGGGTAAGGACGGAGAAGGGTAGTCCATGCTCAGGAGATAGCATGAGCAAAGGTAGACAGACAATAAGCAGCATGTTTTGTGGTACTTGAGGGGGATAGAGGTGGGAAACCTCTAGGAAGTTCGCTATTGTTAGAGCATAAAGTGCAAAGCAGAATGTGTCAAGAAATGAGACTGAGGGGGTAGGCAAGGCCTTGTATGCCGTGTGTGATTAGTAAGATCTGTTTGCAGAATTCCGGGTTCGAATTCAGTTGTCACTCTTTTCTTTCACATATCTGAGTAGTAGTACATTTGGGCGCCTTTCCTCACCTTTCCAAAACTGGTTCCAAAGATGGAGCCAGTTTTGCTTCCAAAGCTGGTTGGAGAATCAGTCCACTGCCACTGCTGTTTCTTACTGCCACGTGGGGCTCACCTTGAGAACCGATGATCCTACCCAGTCCCACGGAAGCTTGGTGACTGGATGGTGATACCCTGGCTGGCGTGGATCCCTCCCAGCCCTGCAGTGCCGTTATACTTGGACTCCGAGGTTACATATATTTTAGTCCACACCCAAATGTGCAGTCATTGTTCTCTAAAGTACCATATGTGTCAGAGTGTCTGGGTCTAGAAGAGCTCTTTGAATCAGCCACAGGTATGTATGCGTGAAGCCAGTCCTTGCCCACAAAGATGTACGCCCCTGAGTTGAGTCAGGAGCCCCACTTAAGCCTTCTTCTTTCTTCAAGATATTTTATTTTTGGTGCCTTGGTGCCTTTCCCAGGCACTGGGCCTTGGATAAAGCCCCCTAGATCACCCTGACACATGTTCCTAATTCTAAATTTGGAAAGAAGGGGTTGAGAGTAGGTGGTCTCTTAACTCCCGGAAGACCCCCAGGCTTCCTAAGCGTATTGACCTGCCTCTTCTCCAGCAGTGAGTTACACATGTCAGGAGGTAAGACAGCTTTTGCTAAGTCACTCAAAAAATTCTAAAGTTCTTGTTACACTTCCATGGCATTAAATGTCTACTTACCCTACAATTGCATAACTAGCAGGGCTACTCATTTCACTTTGCTAGATAAAGATTAGCTTCTACCTATTAAAAACTAAAAACTGTACCTCACTACACACTTGAAAGAGTTTATACCTTCTTTTGTAGTCAATACGTTTTAATCAGGGCTACACATGTGGAGTTTGAAGCGCCTGCAGGACATTGTGGGAAGTTTTCTAGTAGGTAACAGTTGGATATAGGAGTGTTCCCTGGAGGTGATAGCTGAAGCCATGGCAATGGATGAGATCCTCTAGGGAGAATGAGAAGAGAAGAACCTCTGAGGAACATCTCTTGGGAATTAGACCTGGGCAGTACCAACTTTTAAGAGGTGGGTATGGAAAGGAAAACCCATGGAGAAAACCAAGAGAGAAAGGTGTCCTGGAAGCTATGGAAGAAGTGAGTTTCAAGGAGGAATTGCTCAACAGTGTCAAATGCAGCAGAGATATCCAAAATGATGAGTACTGCAAAGTGTCCTTTGGATTTACCAATTAGGAGGCCATAGGTGACCTTGTCAGGGGCTGTTTAGTGGTGTGATGGGGCTGGAAACCAGATTGCAGTGACTTGAGAAGATGGAAGATAAAGAAGTGGAGAAGGAGTGGAGACTACTTTTTCAAGATTTTTGTGAAAATGAGAAGAAATGTGGGGTTGTAGGCTGGGGAGGGATTGTTCGTTTTCTTTTTTGTCTTGTTTTTTTAGGATAGGCAAATTTGTAAGCTGAGAGAAAGGAGCCCATAGAGAGGGAGAGGTTATAGATACAGGATCAGGGACAGATGGACTCATGGAGCAGGGCCTTGGACAATTGCAGGGAGGGATAGGAGTGAGAGTTCAAGAGGAAGTTAAGCATTTTCTCTTTTGAGATCCGAGGAAGGGAGTTAAGGCTGAGGGAGAAGGTAGATACTGGAGTGGATGAAGTAACTGAGTGGTGGTGTGGTGCAAGTGTGAACAGGAATCTTATCCTTAAGAACAGGAAAGAAAGGTACTGAAGGCGTCTGTTGGCTTGACTTGACACAAGATTCTTTTCATTTTTCATAGCATTGACACGGATCATTTACATGAAGAAACATTCAGAAAAATAGAAGCTTTAAAAATGAGCAAGCCTGGAATCACCTGGTAGTTTCCAAGGAGAGCCCCTGAATCAGCTGCATATAGACCTCCTCTGTCTGGCACCATCTCTAACAGTTGTGCAGTATTCTTGTTCTAAACCTGTTAACCTTTGCTGAGGATGCTAGTGTGAAACAAGCAGCAGTGATTGCTATTTCTTACATAGACCCACCCACTAAATAGGATGTAAAAGGTGGAAGCACCTTAGTTGAAATGTCTTCAGCAATAATACCTTACATTCTTATATTGTGTTACAATGTTTACTGTGTTTTTACAAAAACCTTCCAAGGTTGGAAGATGAGGCTCAGAGAAGTTGTGACGAGCTCCAAGTCACACAGCTCAGTGGGAGAGTTGGGACTAGCATCCAGCCAGGTTTCTCAATACTCAGATAGGGCAGGGAAACAATAGAAAAAAAGACATGTGAAGGAGTCCACTTAAAGAGACAAGATACCTGAAATAATTAAAGAACAAGAGGGTGGACAAACACATGTTATATATTATGGTGCTGATTTTAAGTAAAACTGTAATTCACAAAAGAAAGTGAGAGGAATGAGTTGGGTTAATAGGTAAAGGCTTCATTGAGGTGAGACTTAATGTGGGCATTGAGAGTGAATAGGATTAAGATGCGGGGAGATACACTGGCCAGTGGCTATAAGACTGCAGGCAAAAGGGCTATGTTTGTGAGCAGCTCACCAGAAGCACCTAGGGAGAGAGAAATACTTGCATTAGAGTTTCTTGAGCTGCCACAATATTCATATCCTAGGCTCCTGAGGGTGCTCTCCAGTTCCCAGGCTCCACTCCCTTTCTGAACTTTTAATACCTCCCCCATGTGTTTGTTCTTGTTCATAGACTCTTATGACTGACTCACTACTCATCCCTCACAGCGTATTCCATAGCCTAGCATGGATCCTGCACAAGCCCATGTTTCTATCTCTGCCTGGCTTCCACAAAACACTAGATGAGACAAGTGGAGAAAGGGAGTGCCAGGCAAGGAAAATAGCACAGAGCCTGTGGGACCGACAGAAAAGCAGGCTGACCTGATTAAGGTGTAGAGCTGTCTCTGGAAGCTACTTACTAGCTGTGTGACCCTGAATAAGTCACTTGGATTCTTGGAGCCTCAGTTTTCTAACCTATAAAATGGGGGTAAATTGACATTAACCTTGCAGGGCTGCTGTTCCCAGCATGGTGCCTATCCCACAGTAGGTACTGATTAATGGTAGCTGTATGTATGAGTGTGTTTATAGTTGAGCTGTGTAGTCTTTGAGCCCCCAGACCGTGTAGTCAGTGTGAACTGTGCATTTGAACTAAATGTGTGTGCTGGAGGTGGTGAATCTAGTGGGGGAAGAGACACACGGTGGAAAGTTATTGCAGGCGAGAGGTCCAGCTCTCCATGTCCTCATCTATTATCAGGTATTGTTCCCTGCTGCCCTGGGAGGTGGTAACTCTCAGAGACCCGGTTTGGCCTGAGAAGAATGGTCAAGGTAGCAATTTGTTTCCAGTTTTCTCAAGTTCTTCTTTCCCTTTAGTTATTTAACACTTATTTATTGAGGATTTATTATGTGCCAGGTTTTGTGCTAAGTGTTGGCTTTACAGAGGTGAATATACCTTTTTCTGTGCACTTTCCTTACTGTGTTCTCTGACTGCCCTGGTCCCTCTGTCAGTCTGGTGAACATCTGATAAAATTCAGTCACATTAAGGACTCAAAGATATAACGTTAAATGAAAAATTGCAGAACCCTGTGTGTGTGTGTGTATGTGTGCGTGTGCGTGTGTGTGTGTGTGTGTGTCCTGTTTGTGTACAAAAGGATAAATATGCATGTGTATGTATGTGTCCAGGGTATGTAAGGAAGGATATATACAAGAAATTGCTAACAGAAGTTACCTCTGGCAAGAGGAAGTTGGCAAGCAGGGGCACTGGGAGAACACGAAAGGAACTTTTCATTTTCATCTATAGCCTTCTGTTTTACTTGTTTTTTACCATGTGCATGTATTACGTTTATAATTAATAAACTTGATGTTAAAAATAAAACTTATTCATACTGAGGGGTTATTTTTCTTCTTTTAAGACATGACAATTTAGAAGAAAATACAGGGCAGTCATACATGACATAAAAACCCAAAGGAAGAGAAAGATCTGACAACATCAAAATTAAAAATTTCTTTATGAAAAAAAAATCACCATAAATAAAAGAATATTGATAAACTGGAGGAACATATTTGTCACATGTATAAAGATAAGACTAATGTCCATATATATAATAACAAATGTCCAAATATAAATAACAAGTCAGTATGAAAAACAAAACATAGAGGACTTCTACTTCCAGCAATAATGAAGTAACAGTGAGTGGATTTACCCTCTCACATGAACAACTCAAAGAATGGTCAAAATATGGGAAACAGCAGTTTCCAGACGTTGGATAACAGGCAGAGTTGGGACAAAAAATAGCAAGATGGTAGTTTTGAACAGAACTGTATCAGTAGTCATATTAAAGTCAATGGTCTCACAGCAACCCAATTAAAAGGCTGAGATTGGTAGAATGGAAAAAAATATATTTTAAAGACTCAACCATATGCTGCTTATAGATAATCCATTGTAAATATAAAAACAAAAATAGGTGAAACATAAAAGATGGGGAAAGGTATACTATGTTAACATTATTTTTTAAAAAGCTAGAGTGACTATTATCATCCCAGAACGTACACTGCAAAGGAAAGAATATTAACAGAGGTAAAGAGGGCCATTTCATAACTGGCTAATTAATCATGAAGACATAACAATCCTAAAGATATGTGCATTTTAGTAACATTCAAAATACATGAAGAAAAAAATGACTTGAGAAATAGACAAATCCATAATTTTAGTCAGAGACTTAAATATCTTTCTCAATAATGAATAGACCAAAAAGACAGAAAATAAGAATATGGAAAATTTGAATAACACAAATAATACATTTGACCTAATTGACATCTATACAACACTCGATCCAATAACAACAGAAAACATTCTTTACAAGCGCACATTGAATATCATGATAGACCATATCTGGATCATGTAACAAATCTCAATATTAAGTTAAAGGATGCAAGTCATACAAAGTGTGTTCTCTGACCACAATGGAGTTAAATTAAAAATCAGTAAAAAAAAAAAATACATGGAAAGTCCTCCAAATATTTGGAAAGAATTACACACTTCTAAATAATCCATGGCTTAAGAGTAAGTCTCAAGGGAAATTCGAAAGTATTTTCAACAGAATGAAAATGAAAACATGAGACATATTTTAGAAAAGAAAGGTCTTAAATCAATGACTTAAGGTTACATAATAAAAAACTAGAAAAAGGAGATCAAATTTAATCCAAAGTAAGCAGAAAAAAGGAAATAAAGATAAGAGCATAATATATATTGTATGATTACATTTTTATAGAATTCTAGAAAATTCAAAGTATTCTTTAGTGACAGCAGATTAGTGGTTGCCTAGTGACAGCTGAGGAAAGGAAGGGATACATTATAAAGGTGCACAAGAAAACATTTGGGTGTGATGGATATGCTCATTATCTTGTTTGTGGTGATTATTTCAGTCAAAGCTCATCAAATTGTACTCTGACAATATATCTAGCTTATTGTATGTGAATTGTACCTCAACAGAGCTGTAAACACATACACAAACACACACAAACATGTCTGAAAGAGTCATTTAAGAACACGTGTTGGCTAAGCCCCTTATTCTGCACATAAGGATCCTGGGATCCAAAGAAGTCAAGGTCACACAGCCAATTCATGATAAGACTGAGATTAGAACTTGTGTCCTTATTCCTGGTCTTGCTCATCTTAGCATACTAAAGGCAGAGCTCAGATCAAAGGAATAAATTGCAAATGGTTGGTGTTCAGTCTTTTGTGGCATACCAGTGGGAAGGAGACATGTGAGTGATGAAAAGGGGTGATTTCCCAGGGTTCTTACAGTGATGTGCCGGAACTGGCTCATATTGACTGGTGAAAGTTGATGGTTACATTTTCAGGAATTTTGCAATCAGTTGTTAAAGCCATCATTAAAAAATCACATGATATAAACTTGCAATTACATAAATTTTATTAAAGGTAATAAATACTCTAGACTCATGACTTCCTACTAATTTTTATCAGATTTTACTATCATCTGTGCTCTTGAGGTAACTCACATCTGTTGTATTTGTGTAGTAGAAATGTTAAATAATGGTGTTTTACTCTGCATCTCTTCGGTAGCTTGAAAATGGCCATAATGGGAGTGTTTACAACACAGAAATGGGCAAATGCTACAAATTAGGGATCCCCCTCCTCCCCCTCCCCAGGAGAGCTGGTTGTTAAAACTTTACCAGCACATTTTTGCCTTAGAGCATCACTTTCCCTGCCATTCATTTAAGGCTGGCCTGGAAGGCAACCCATCAGTACCTAAAGTCATGCTAGATAAACAGTGGGCAGTCCATAAATGTTTGAGGGTAACTAACCATCCCAGTTTATTCAGGACTCTTGATTCCTGAACATCCCAGGAAACTCCCCAGTCCTGGGAAAGCCAGAATAGTTGATCACCCTAGTGTTGGTACACTTTGTTTTTTAAAAAAATGGAACCAGGTGGGTAAATCAATTGAAAGCTCTCTCCATTCTTGGGAAGGTAGCTTCAATATATCTCTTTCTGTGAGCTAACTAGTGGCACATTTGTGCATAAAGCTCCACACTTTACACAGTCTCAGTAGTAGCCAGGGGGAAAGATAGGACCTTACATGTGATAGGTGTTCAGAGATGTCCACTGGTGGTAGATGATTGCAGAGAGGCAGGCCTGTAATGGGAATGGAGGCCCAAGGATGGTAGAAAGCTGGAGTCGTCTGCCAGCTGCTGGCAATGCAGGTGGCAACAGACTCTGGATCTGAGGCAAGCAGGGGTTGGGGAAGCCTCAAAAGAAAAAGGATCACAAAAGGTAGTGTCAATGAGAGTGATAATGAGTGTGAATACAAAAGGGGGTGGCTGCAACTTTGAGGTGTTTATTGTGGTTGTTAGCACTTTGAGGGCATCAAAGGAGTTTATTGGGAAGCACCTGCCTATTCCACTTTGTTTTCCTTTTCTTCTGTTCAAGACTCACTCCGCCCAAGGGCTAAGTAGACAGTTGCCTGTGCAGCATGGAAAAGTTTTCTTTGTCCAAAGACTTTCCCCCTCTGCCCCTTCCCCAACACCCAGACCTGTATTTTTTTCTTTTTTTCGGTACGCGGGCCTCTCACTGTTGTGGCCTCTTCCGTTGCGGAGCACAGGCTCCGGACGCGCAGGCTCAGCGGCCATGACTCACGGGCCCAGCTGCTCCGCGGCATGTGGGATCTTCCCGGACCGGGGCACGAACCCGTGTCTCCTGCATCGGCAGGCGGACTCTCAACCACTGCGCCACCAGGGAAGCCCCAGACCTGTAATTTTTATAAGCCAGTCTCTCTCATGAGTTAAGGTGCTCAAAAGTGCTGTTAACATCTCACCTCAGGTTAGTAAGTTAGTTCCCGATTGGTTTCCAAGAGTCTAGAACATACAGAACATGTGAGCTAGGTGGTAAGAACAGGAGCAGGGAAGGTTCTACAGCACTGACAGACAACACGGAAGACTGGGCATATCAGTAAAAGCCTAAATTGGAAAGAGAGGTAATGACCTTGGTGTGGAAGGGAGTCACCACAGACAAATGTCACCCACTTCTCAGTTTTGTTTATGGTTGATTGCTTCTCTTATCTCTTTCTTGCTTTTCCAGTCCAGGAAATCTTCCTTGAAGAAGTTCCATTCTGTGACTTCCCTGGTGGGGCAGTGGTTAGGACTCAGTGCTTTCACTGCGGTGGCCCTGGGTTCAATCCCTGGCCAGGGAACTAAGATCCCGCAAGCCACGTGGCACGGCCAAAAAAAGAAAGTTCCATTCCCTAGTGTGATTGTATCACACACTCTCTCTCACCAAGCCTCTCTCTCACTTAATCCCCATCAGAACGGCGGGAGCAGGGGAGGCATGCCCCCTTTTCTGAAAGAAACAGATAATAGGAGGAGGAGGAGGAGGAGGAGGAGGAGGAGGAATTATTACTGTTCAGGCATTCAGCTGTGACAGGCATTGTGCTTTACTATATATTCTCATTTAATTCTATGAAGTAGATATTTATTTTCTTCATGTTCTATATGAGATGCAGAGTGGTTAAGTAATTTGCCAAAGGTCACACAGGTAAGTAGCAGAGCCAAAATTCAAACCTATCTCACCCCAAAACCTGTGCTCTTAACAACCACACCTCTTCATGTGGACTCTGGCTAGGGTTGGAGGAAGAAGGAGGTAGACATAAAGGGAGAATATTTTCATTCAACACATGTGTATACACTACTTACTATGTGCTGGGTTTATGGGGTATAAAAAGATGAGTAGGCACAGTCCTTTCCCTTAACAAGATCTCAGTTGAACAGAGGAGATATGTCCATTGTTCTAAGAGCTCTGCTAGAAGGCAGAGTTTGATCAGGACCATAATATAATAATGATAATAGGAACCAGTTATTGAGAGCATACCATGTGTCAGGCACTATGCTAATGTAGTCTGCATATATTTAATCCTTGTGACAACTCTGGGACGATTACTGCATTTTACAGGTCAGGAGACAAGGCTAGTAGAGGTTTCATTAACTTTTGTGGCTCAGAATAATGTGTTACTGGGCCCTTCAGAGGCAGGAGAGAACTGGGCTGAACATTCACTTATGCCTTCCTTTTGAGTGAACTAAATGTATATGCACCCACCTCAGAGCCTACAGACCAGAGCTACCAGCTGCTTCAAGATCATGTATACCTCACCCAGCACTTGGTCTGAAGTACCTTGTCACTATACTTCCGTTGCATTTGGAACCTTGAGAACAGTGAAGGCCACCAGAGTTCATCATTGGCCACCACCACAAATGCGCCTCACCAGCGTTTTTTCTGTTTAAAACCACTCATTCGTTATAATTGTACTTTGTGCCACTGGTCTGTACACTTTCAAATAGATAAAATGATACATTTTATGTTATGTGTAATTTACCACAATAAAAAACATTTATTACACAAAATGTTAACTTTTTTTTTTTTTTTTTATGCGGTACGCGGGCCTCTCACTGTTGTGGCCTCTCCCGTTGCGGAGCACAGGCTCCGGACGCGCAGGCTCAGCGGCCATGTCTCACGGGCCCAGCCGCTCCACGGCATGTGGGATCCTCCCGGACCGGGGCACGAACCGGTGTCCCCTGCATCGGCAGGCGGACTCTCAACCACTGCGCCACCAGGGAAGCCCCCTCCTGCTTTTTTGAGGCAGCTTCCTGGCCATTGTTTCTCTGCCCTGCTGGAAACACAACACTAAGTCACATGCTAGTCTAATCATCTACCACAACCTCATTTTTGTTGTCTAGACACTGTTCATGCCCTCAAAGTAAATCAGGCCTTTTAGCTTTTAATACACAGCCTTCCTTGCCAATATCATGTCATTGTCCTGAGGGACTTCACTGTTCACCTGTTTTATTCATCCAAAATTTTGGCCTAGCAGTTCTTGACTTCTTAAAACCTAATGACTTTGACCTACCTCCATTTTATTTATTTTTTAATTTTTATTTTACATTAGAGTATAGTTGATTTAAAGTGTTGTGTTAGTTTCAGGTGTATGTTGATCTCTTTTATTATGGACTGAATGGAGTGACTTTGAGGAAGACAATTTTGTTTTTTTAATTTAATTTAATTTTATGTTGGAGTATAGTTGATTTACAATGTTGCGTTAGTTTCAGGTGTACAGCAAAGTGTTTCAGTTATACATATACATATATCCATTCTTTTTCAGATTCTTTTCCCATGTAAGTTATTACAGAGTATTGAGTAGAGTTCCCTGTGCTATACGTAGGTTCTTATTGATTATCTATTTTATACATAGTAGTGTGTATATGTCAATCTCAAACTCCTGATTTACGCCTCTCCCCCCACCTTTCCCCTTTGGTAACCCTAAGTTTGTTTTCTAAATCTGTGAGTCTGTTTCTCTTTTGTAAAGAAGTTCATTTGTATCATTTTTCTAGGTTCCACATATAAGTGATATCATATGATATTTGTCTTTGTCTGACTTACTTCACTCAGTAAGATTATCTCTAGGTCCATCCACATTGCTGCAAATGGCATTATTTCATTCTTTTTTATGGCTGAGTAATATTCCATTGTATATATATGTACCACATCTTCTTTATCCATTCGTCTGTCGATGGACACTTAGTTTGCTTCCATGTCCTGGCTATTGTAAATAGAGCTGCAATGAACATTGTGGTCCATGACTCTTTTTGAATGATGGTTTTCTCAGGGTATATGCCCAGTAGTGGGATGGCTGGGTCATATGGTAGTTCTATTTTTAGTTTTTTAAGGAACCTCCATACTGTTCTCCATAGTGACCTGCCTCCACTTTAGTCACGCTCTTTCATGGCTGCTCTCTTGACTTGTACAGCCCAATACATTGGCCACTAGCCACAGGTGGCTATTTATTTATTTATTTTAGACAGGTCTTTTAAAAATTTTATTTATTTAATTTATTTATTTTTGGTTGCATTGGGTCTTCGTTGCTGTGCACAGGCTTTCTCTAGTTGCAGCCAGTGGGGGCTACACTTCATTGCAGTGCACAGGCTTCCCATTACGGTGGCTTCTCTTGTTGCGGAGCACAGGCTCTAGGTGCATAGGCTTCAGTAGTTGTAGCATGCGGGCTTCAGTAGTTGTGGCTCGTGGGCTCTAGAGTGCAGGCTCAGTAGTTGTGGTGCACAGCTTAGTTGCTCCACAGCATGTGGGATCTTCCCAGACCAGGGCTCAAACCTGTGTCCCCTGAATTGGCAGGCAGATTCTTAACCACTGCGCCACCAGGGAAGTCCCACAGGTGGCTATTTAAATTAATTAAAATTAAATAAAAATTAAAAATGAACTCCTCAGTTGCACTAGCCACGTTTCACGTGCTCAATAGCCACATGTGCCGACCATATAGAGAAAATTTTCATCAGTGAAGAAAAGTCCATTAGACAGCGTAGCTTGTGACATCATCCTCACCCAGAATTGCTCCACCTCAGAATGTGTACCTACAATTTTCTAGACACTGTTCAAGGAGCTGAGGATACAGTGGTGAACAAAATAGGTATCATTTATTAAGGCTTACTACATTTATTAAGCTTACTACTAATCAAGATAATATGGCATTGGAAGAGGGATAGACACATAGATCACTGAAACAGAATAGAGAACCTAAAAATAGACCCACACAAACATGCCAAGGTTTTTTTTTTTTTAAAGCAGTTCAATGGAGGAAGGATAGCCTTTTCAACAAATGGTGTTGGAAAAATTGGACATTCATAGTTAAAAAAAAGACAGAAAAAGGAAAAGAAAAAAATGAACCTCAGCCTAAACTTCACACCTTATACAAAAATGAAAATGAATTGCAAACTTAGAAGCAAAATATAAAACTATAGAACTTTAGAAAAAGCATAGGAGAAAATCTTCAGAACCTAGGGCTAGATAAAATTTAAAACTTAATTAAAAACTTTTGCTCTGCAAAAGACTCTGTTAGGAGGATTAAAAGACAAGCTACAGGGCTTCCCTGGTGGTGCAGTGGTTAAGAATTAGCCTGCCAATGCAGGGGTCACGGGTTCGATCCCTGGTCCAGGAAGATCCCACATGCCGCAGAGCAACTAAGCCCGTGTGCCGCAACTACTGAAGCCCGTGCGCCTAGAGCCCATGCTCTGCAACAAGAAAAGCCACCGCAATGAGAAGCCCGTGCACCGCAGCAAAGAGTAGCCCCTGTTCGCCGCAACTAGAGAAAGCCCGCGTGCAGCAACGAAGACCCAACACAGCCAAAAAGAAATTAATTAATTAATTAGTTTTAAAAAAAGACAAGCTACAAACCAGCAGGAGTATTACAAACCACATAGCCAACAAAGAACTCAAATCTAAAATACATAAAGAAGTCTCAAAACAGTAAAAAACCAAACAGTCCAATTAGAAAATGGGAAAAAGACATGAACAAATATTTCACTGAAGAGGATATGCAGATGTCAAAGAAGCATATGAAATGATGTCAAACATCATCAGCCATTAAAGAAATGCAAATAGAACTACCAGAAACCCCACCCCGTGCAAAAAACACTACATTCCTACCAGAATGGCAAAAATAAAAAACAGTGATAATACCAAATGCTGATAACGATGGAGATAAAAAATCACTCATACATTGCTGGCAAAAAGTGGCACAACCATCCTGGAAAACATTTTGTCAGTTTCTTATAAAACTAAACATAAACCTACTATATGGCCCAGTAACTGTACCCCTGGGCATTTTTCCTAGAGAAATGGAAATTTATGTTCACACAAAAACCTATACATGAATGTTCATTGGAGTTTTATTCATAATAGCTCCAAACTGGAAACAACCCAAAATGTCTTTCAACAGGTGAATACAAAGCAACTTAAACCATGGTACATCCATACCCTGGAATACTACTCAATATTAAAAAGGAATGAACTGCGCAATACACATGATGAGCTGGATGAATCTTCAGAGAATTATGCTGAGTGCCAAAAGCCAGTCTCAAAAGGTTACATACTTTATGGCTCCATATATATAACATTCTTGAAATGACAAAATTTAGAAGTGAAGGACTGATTAGAGGTTAAGGGCAGGGATGGGGGAGAGCACGTATCTGGGAGAGAAGAGGGTGTGGTTATTAAAAGACACTGTGAGAGATCCTTGTGGTGATGGGACTGTTCTGTATTTTGACTGTATCAATGTCAATATTCTGGTTAGGATATTATATTATGGTTTTGCAGGATGTTACTGTTGGGAAAAACTAGGTGAAGGATATGAGATCTGTCTGTATTATTTCTTATAGCTGCATGTGAATCTACAATTATCTTAAAAGAGTAATTTCAACTTTTTAAAAAGTCAAGGAGGTGAACATTTTAAGAAGGAGGAAGTGATTAACGGGTCAAAGGCTGCAAAGAAGTCTAGCAAGGTGAGAAATGAAAAATGCCCATTACTTTTGACAGTATGGAGGTTATTGTGACAAGAGCTGTTTTTGCTGTAGTGAAGGGCTGGAAATTAGATGGAAGTGGACTGAGGTGTAGACAGGAAGCAAGGAAACAATGACAGTAAGAAAGACCACTCTCTCAAGAAGTTTGGCTGTGAAGGGGAAGGAGGTTGCTTGAGTGAAGTGTGGGGTTAAGCAAGTTTTTGTTTGTTTTCTTTTGTTTTGTTTTTAATAGAAACACTTCAACATGTTTAAACCTGTTGGGAAGGATCCAGTGGAGAGAAAAAATTTGAACAAATAGGAAAGATGAGGGATCGTCAATAGTGTAAGACTTCTGAAAGACAGACAATGGGCTCAAAAGTATACACAGAGCTATTGCCAGTGGAGAGAACAAGCAACACCTTTTTTCTAATGTAACAAAAAAGAAGATGAAGATGGAAGGAGATAAGTTTCTTTGTGATGCTGAGAACTGCTGAGAATAGGGGTGGATATGAAGGGAAGAGGGAGGTATATGAGGGAGAACTGGGATTTAAGGAGACTGAGAAGGTTTGAAATACCTGTGTGAATTTCTCTAGCAGTGCTCAGGTGCATGTACAGAGAAGACAGAGTTGGGCTTAGCAAGGTAGGTGGCTTACAAAACAAGTTCAAGGCAAGGGAACTTAGAACTGGCAAGAATGGTACTGAAATGATAAACCATGGCATCTAAGCTAAGTAATGAGAGAAATAAAAAAGAAGAGTCCTAATAGATTGGGAAGAAGTAGAGGGATCCGTGGACTTTAGGAGCTGAGACATTTTCATAGTGCTAGTTGAAAAACTCAAAATAGGAGGTTGTGGCTGGAGGAGTAATGACAACCAGGGTGAGGGCCTGGTGGGTTTCATCTCAGCAGATCTTGGAGGAGAGTGGAAACCAGGTCCGATGGCCAGAGTTCGTTCAGCCTAGCATGTATAGTCTCTGCCTATTTGGATTAACATGATGGCAAACCCAGAGGTTATAATTTCTATACTGCCATAGCCTGGAGTGGCATCGATCCCAGAAGAGGTAGCTTCAATCTCTCGGTCCTTGTGGCCTAGCATTGTGGCATCCCTGGTGGCTACAGTTCCACCTCTCTGACCAAAACCCTCTATTTCTCTAGTCTTTATTGTCACTACAGTTATTCTTCTAAGTCATTTAACCCTCTACTCCTTTGACCCCTCCATTATTTCCCAAGAAATCTATCAGCCCTCTCTTCTTCATTTCCACCCCAGACAACTTACCAATATTTTCAAACTGCTTGCTGTTTGCCCATCTTTTGTACTTGCATACTAGCAGAACCCCAAACATACATCAAACGAAAATGTCTATCTCTTATGCATGGGGATTGGCTTCAGTCTCAGCTGGGTTTTCCACACTGCCATGATGGATACTTTGTGTGTCCTTCATTCCTTCATCAGCATTCTCTCCCATTCACCCAAGAAGCCAGTTCAGCTCCTCACCAGTTTTCATAAGCCCCCTTCCCCCTGCCTCTCAGCAGTTAACCTGGACTCCTACGTTTCCATAATTACAGAGGCCAGAAATTACCTCAACTTCCTGCCACCCAACGTGATACACCCCTCACAGACTTAAAGACATCTATTTAATGTTAATTGTGGCATCTATGCCCTGTATCCTCCTTCCTTCTTCGGAACTTTGATCCATTGTTTGACAACCCTCCCTTCCTGCCTCCCAGCTGTATCTTCAATCTCTCTCTACTATTTTCTCCTTATCTCTCTCTCTCTCTCTCTCTCTCTCTCTCTCTCTCTCTCTCTCTCTCTCTCTCATACACACACACACACACACACACACACACACTGTTAGGTATAAATATGCTCAAGTATCATTCAGCTTAAAAAACCCAAATTCTCTTTTCAAACAAGTATTTCTCTGATATTTTATTCAGTTTCTTCATATTTTCTTCAAAATTAAGTCGATTTGAATTAATTACACTTCCAATCCATGATAGCTTGTGTTTGGGGGTGGGGGTGGGGAGTGGGATGGAAAATAATGGAAGAAGCTAGAAGGAAAGGAAAGGGAATGGAAGGGAAGGGAAGGATGCTGACAGTGAGAGAAATGATGTTTCAATATGGCCCATAGGAATAGCAAGAAAATATTAGAATGATGCTTACATAACACATTTATTGCTATTATCATTGCAAAGTGTTTACTATGTATTTTAATTAAAAAACAAGTTACAAAACAATATGAATGGTTTGATAACATTTTTCTAAAAATGTGTGCGTGTATGTATAGGACAACAATGGACCAGAAAGATAAATGCCAAAATATTACCTGTGATTTTTTCTGGTTTGTGGGATAGCATTGATTGACCAATGTCTTCTAAATCTTCTACATTAAACATGTAAGTTTTGTTGTAAGAAAAAAAAAAAAACCTCCCTAGACACTAGGTTATTCCCTTCCTGTAGCTACCACCTTATCTCTCTTCTTTCCTTCAAATCTGAATGCTTTGAAGCCTCCATTTGCTTTTCCACGTCTTTCCTCTCCAGTCTCTCCTCAACTGTCTGCGATCCAGCCTGACTTCCCACCACCTACTGAAACCATCCTCACCAAGGTCACGTATGGCATCCTTGCTGCTCATCTGCTACACTTTTCCTGTACTTTTCTGACCTGCCTATGTTGTTGGACTGGATTAGATGCTATAGATTGCTCTGTTCTTCTTTATATTCCTTAATTCCTTGGATCCCAGGACCACCCTCTTTCCTAGGTTTGCTGGTAGCAAATGTATGAACTGAAAAGGCAGACAAATCTGGGTTTGAATCCTGGCTCTGGCACTGACTAACAGCATACATTTTTGCAGGCTTCCTTAATGTCTCTGGGCTTGTTTCTTTCTCAGGAAAAATGGAGATGATAATGCCTACTTCACAAAGTTCTGTTCAGGATTAAATGAGATGAAGCTTGTGAAGAACTTGGCATAGTCATTGGCACATGGCAAGTGGTAGTAAATGATAGTAGTAGCTTTGGTAGAATTGTTATTCCTCCTTCTCGGAATTCTCATCTCAGGTTCCCCTTTAAATGTCAGTGCTTTCTAGGACTCTGTCCTGGGTCTTGTTCTCTTCTGATGCTATGCCCTGTCCCTGGGTGATCTCATCCATGCTCATGGCTTCAACTCCCACCACATGCTGATAAACTATCAAATATGTACCCTCATCTAGACTCATTTCTCCTGAGTTCCAGACCCTTCTAATCATCTGCCTGAGGTTCATCACTTGGATGTCCCCTACCAGAAATTCAGAGATGGGAGGATTGTGTAGCCCAGTGGTTATCAACTGGGGACCATTCTGTCCCTTCGGGGGACATTTTTCAATGTCTAGAGTCATTTTTGGTTGTCATGACCGGCGGTTGGGGGGTGGAGAGTGTGTCTTACTGGTATCTAGGGGATAGAGGCAAAAGATGCAGCTAAACCTCCTACAATGCACAGGACAGCCATCCACAAAAAAGAATTATCTGGCCCCAAATGTCAATAGTGTCAAGATCGAGATACCCTTGCATAAATAACCCCTAAAGGCCCAACTCTGACATTCTTGCAGGGGACATTCAAGTGATGTTGAACGTGGACTGTGAGGTCTAGGGAAGGAGGTGACAGAAGGAGGTTTCAGTGGCAGAGCGATCATTGATGCCATCCTCCTCACTCCTCGTTTGCCTCCCAGCCCTCTTGTGCTTCCCTCTGCTTCCTTTGTAAAATCTTCTTGTAACTATTCCTTAAACAGCTGTCCCTTCAGTCTTCTGTCCTCATCTGCGCCCCTCTGAATAACTGTCCCTGAGTGAGCGCATCTAGTTCCGTGGCTTCAACTTCAACCTTTATGCTGACGACTTCCAGATCTATGTTTCCAAGCCAGATTTTGATCTCTCAAGTTCCAGACTCATGTAGCCCCCTACTTCCTATTATTCAGAGTATCTTCTGAACATAATTTCTATTCTCATATTTAAGGCTTGAGGATTTTGAAGGACTATATACATGCTACTTTCTGCCTGTACCCTCTGTTTTATTCACTTAACTGCCTAGTGTCTCATGACCAATTTCCCACTTTTTTTCCACCTATCAAAATTTACCCATTAAGCATCACACTCCCCGGAATCCTGGCAGGCGGCAAGTGCTAATCTTATAAATTCTACTCATACAGGTATTTGCCAGATGAGTTAGTATGTCTGAGATGCAGCGTCGTCTTTGGGGAATTCAATATAAGGTTACTGTAAGAGATATAATCGATTAACGTTTATCCTGGTTCTGTCACTAACTGGCTGTGTGACTTTGGGTAAATTAGTTTCACTTACTGGGTCTCAGTTTCCTAACCGGTAAATTGAGAGGGTTAGAGGAGAACAGTTTTGGGAATGTTCCTGATTATAACAATCAGTAGAACTACTTGCTAAAAGTAAAAGTCTCCAGGCACTTCTCTAGAGTAGGATTCAGGATGGGTTATTATGTCATGGATTTAACCAGCTAAAATCTCCTATGGCAGCCTTAATTCCAATAGACAAACTCAACAGCCAAAAATCTCTATCTGCAAAACTCGGGATTTTCCCCCCGTCAGCTGTCTCATCCCAAAGGACCCAACGCCCCCCTGCACTCCAGCGCTAATGCCTCTCCCTGTCTCCCCCTACTCACTCCATAGCCACGGGAGAGACTGCAACTGCTGGGTTGAGAGGGGACACAGAATTACCCAGGGCTACATGGAGGAGGCTGTGTTTGGGCTGGGCCTTGAGGGATAGGGCAGGATTTCCCCAGAGATGGAGGGAACAACTTCAGAAAGAGACCGTGGTGTGAATTCATTTATTCAAATGGTGTTTACTGGTATCTACTACGTGCCACGGTCTAAGAGCAAGGTAAAGAAGGGCACGGACTTTGGAGTCAGTGGGACCTGGGCTCTGTCGACTGAAAAAAATGCACAACCTAAAAATTGAGAATTATGTTTTATTCAGGGGACTTTCTGAGGACTTAAGACTGGGAGGCAACCTCTCAGATAGCTCTGAGGGACTGCTCTGAAGTGGTAAGGGTAAGGCCAGGATATATAGGAGTTTTGCAACAAAGACCAGGTAGTCGGGGACATCAAAAGATTACTGTCAGTAAAGCAATTATACTCTAATAAAGATGTTTAAAAAAAAAAAGAAAACCTAGACATCTCAAGTTAATGAATTTAGCACTTTAAAAAATTTTTTTGTATTTTTTGTTGGGGTATAGTTGCTTTACCCCAATGCGCTACCTCGTGCTGCACGTGGAAGTGAACCAGCCATATGTATACGCATATCCGCTTCCTTTTGGATTTCCCTCCTATCCAGGTCACCACAGAGCACCGAGTAGAGTTTGCCATGATATACCGCAGGCCCTCACTAGTTATCTATTTCATACCCAGCGGCATATATATGTCGATCCCAATCTCCCAATTCATCCCCCCTCCCCGCTTTCCCCCCTGGTGTCCACACATTTGTTCTCTACACCTATGTCTCTTTTTCTGCTTTGCAGATATGTTCATCTTACCATTTTCATGTGTGGGAAGATGCAAGAGTCTGGGCTCATTGAAATCATTCCTCTAGTAGGCACCTTAGCTCTCTAGGGCCAGTATCCTGTTCTTTCCCATCCTGAGTCCACCCAGGGCTCACCGCTGGGGCGGGCTATAGTGGTTGAGGGCGTCCTTTATTTCCTAATATGGCAGGCACCATTTTTCATTTGCAGCTCCAAATACCTGTTTGTACCCTCATCCACAACACCCGCCTGACTGCCTACAGCAGCTTGCTGTTCTCCTTGGGCCCCGGAAGCAGCTCCCAGCCCACCCTCGCTGCTCAAATGCAACTGTCTGACCCACAGCCATTTTCCATCCAATTGCTGCTCCCCAAATACGCTTCCTAGGCAGCTGGAATTATGTCCCCATGCATCAGATGCCCATTTTGGTGACTTTGGAATTTGTCTGTAGCAACTCCAACTAAAGTACAGGCAAACTCAGGTGCAAAACTCTTGAATCCCTCACTCCCTGGTATCAGGTCAGGAAAAGCCCTGCAGGCCCTGTTTGCATACTTTGCTCCTGGTCCCTCCCCTGCCCCCCCTGCCCCCCCCCCCCCCGTGCCTCTGTGCGCATGTGCAGTTGGCTCTGGCAGCCATATTGTCTCCCTTTTGCTGGTGGTGTGTCGGCAGTTATGTTGTCCCCAGGGGCTGCATGGGTGTGTTTGTGAGGGTTTCTCCTCGAACCCATCAGTATTAGTGCAAGAAGGTTTGGTGACCTTATAGTTTATTGTCCCAGCCAGGTTATAAAAGCAGTGCTACTAGTCTTTACACTGTGACAAAACTTCCCCCGCGGGGAGGTAAGTCCCTGAACTGCCTGGGGTCAGCTGTGATCTATGGTCACACTATTTATACCCTTATAAATACGAGGGTACAAAATCGGGGGTAAAAATATCCATATGCAAGCAGGGGTTCTGGCCCAGAAAGACAGTTTGAACCTCTTGGTATTAAGTCTGAGTCGATTGCATTAGTCTTTTGCAGTACCGAGTCGTATCTGCTTGCAGCAAAGTGGAGTGGAAAATCAGGGTGTAATGCCCAGTCTCCACTAATCTGTCTGTGATATAGTCATAAAGGGACAATGTCTGCCAAAAGGAAAGGGCGCCTTAGGGCCAACGAGACTACCTTAGGCCAAGGTAGGTATAAGTATTCAGAAAGTTTAGGAAGTTTTAATTTTGAAACCCCATTAGCTCAAGTAGTCAGTTCCAGCAGAAAGCAAGGTGAGATTGGAGCTCCAGCCCTGGAGACCTCCTGGCCAGGGCTGGTCTGTGAGCTTGAAGGGGGCTGGTGGGCAGTGGCTTTGGTACTTCAGTGACCTGGAATCCTTGACACTGCAACCAGTCCGGTCCTGGCCCTGAGGCAGTGGTGACCCCACCCACTGTGACCTGAAGGTTGTATTGGCTTCCCTGGGTCCTGACCACACCTGCAGCTGATGGTCTCCCAGCCCACCCTGGCCAGGCGGCCAAGGATGTGGCACCTTTGGGCAGTGAGCTTGGTGGGGCAAGAAGAATGGTGGCAGCCCAGATGCTAGATGGGCTATGAGGAGCCCTGAGGACCGGAGAAGGGAGATCAGCATGGGTGTCAGCTAGGCCACTTCAACTTCAGACCATGGACCCACACGCTTCTGAGGATCTGGTGTGACCACTGTTTCCCAGTTGGAGGAGATGCTACTTGGCCCTGGCAACAATGAGCAAAGGCTTTGCCAGACCAGAAGCCTGCTGGAATCCTGAAAGAAGACAAGTGGAGGGGTCAGTAGCCAATAGGTGGTCTCCATTCTACCAGACCTTGATAATGGAAAAAAGAAGGGGTAAGACAACATACCACATTTGGTCAATAGGAACACCAAGGGAAGATTTTCTGTCTCTTGTTTGAAGTCCTGTGTATATAATTGAAAAGGTTTCTCTTAACTTCCCCCAAACCATTAAAAAGAAAATTTATTTTGCTATATCCACACAGACCGTCTAGCACTAAGGATTCTTGTAAATGTTCCTTTTTTCCCCCTCTTTTTAAAATTTAAGTTTTGGGGCTTCCCTGGTGGCGCAGTGGTTAAGAATCCACCTGCCAGTGCAGGGGACACGGGTTCGAGCCCTGGTCCGGGAAGATCCCACATGCTGTGGAGCAACTAAGCCCGTGTGCCACAACTACTGAGCCTGCACTCTAGAGCCCATGTGCCACAACTACTGAGCCTGAGTGCCACAACTACTGAAGCCCGCATGCCTAGAGCCCGTGCTCAACAAGAGAAGCCACCACTCGCCGCAACTAGAGAAAAGCCCTCGCGCTGCAACAAAGACCCAACGCAGCCAAAAGTAAAATAAATAAAATAAAATAAATAAATTTTAAAAATGTTAAGAAAAGTAAAAATTAAGTTTTTTGAGATAAATTTCGCTATTTTAACCACTTTTAAGTGTACAGTTTAGTGATTTTTTGTATATTCACAATGTTATGCAACTATCACCGCTATTTAGTTCTAGAGCATTTTTGTTACCCCAAAGATAAATCCTGTACCCTTTAAACAATTGTTCCCCATTCTTCCCCTGGCAGTCACTAATTCGTTTCCTGTCTCTATGGACTTGCCTACTCTGAACATTTCATATAAATGAAATCGGACAATATATGGCCTTTAGTGTCTGGCTTGTTTCACTTAGCATGATGTTTTCAGGGGTCATCTATGTTGTAGTATGTATCAGCACTTCATTCCTTTTACTTTTTCTTCAGCTAGGACAACAAAAGAGATGATTTATTGTACACCTGTTACATTCAGCCACAACTGAGAACAGAACTAGCCCATAACGTTACAGGTCCAGGGCAAAGGACCAAAAAGGACCATTTTGACATGAGCAAGGTGGGTCTCTCAAAGGTAGTTGAGGCAGTCAGAACGGCCATGGATGTTCTAGATCCATTGAGATAAGTTCTAGACAGTAGGCATGCAGTCCAACAATTTGTACCAGCGTCCCCGGCTATGGCTTCTCTTGTTTCTGCTCCTGTGGCTTCCATGGGTGTACAAGTTTACTTGGACCTCTGCCTCATCTTTCTTCTTTTGTGCTTTAGCCTGTGCATTCTCTTCTTCCTCCACTCCACTCTCATGGCACAGAGGTTTCTCAGAAGATGGTGCTAAGGCTGAGAAACTTCACTCCTTTTTGACGGCCGGATAATATTCCATTGTATGAATACACCATGTTTGTGTGTCCATTCATCAGTTGATGGACAATAGGATTGTATCCAGTTTTTGAATAATGCTGCTGTGAACGTTTGTGCACAGGTTTTTGTTTGAATGTAGGTTTTCACTTCTCTTAAGTATATACCTGAGTATGGAATTGCTGGGTCATATGGTAACTCTATGTCTAACTTTTTGAAGAACTGCCAAACTTTTTTCCACAGAGGCAGCACCATTTTATATTCACAGCAGCAGTGTATGACGGTTCCAATTTCTCCATATCCTCCCTGACACATTGTTATTTTTCATTTCTTTAATTATAGCCACCCCAGTGAATGTATGTCATTGTGGTTTTGATTTGCATTTTCCAAATAACTAATGATCTTTTCATATGTTTGTGCCATTTGTATATTTTCTTTGGAGAAATGTCTATTCAAATCCTTTGCCCATTTTTAAACTGGGTTCTTTGTCTTTTTATAGAGTTTATAAAGTTGTAAGCATTCTAATGTATTCTATATACTAGACCATTATCAGCTATGTCATTTGCAAATATCTTCTCTAATTCCATGGGTTGTCTTTTCATTTCTTGGTAGTCTCCTTTGACATACAAAAGTTTTAATTTTTATGAAATCCAATTTATTTTTTCATCGGTTGCTTGTCCTTTCAGTATTATGTTTAAGAAACAACTGCTTAGGCTTCCCTGGTGGTGCAGTGGATAAGAATCTGCCTGCGAATGCAGGGAGCACAGGTTCGATCCCTGCTCCGGGAAGATCCCACATGCCGCAGAGCAACTAAGCCCGTGCGCCACAACTACTGAGCCTGCGCTCTAGAGCCCATGAGCCACAACTACTGAAGCCCACGTGCCTAGAGCCCGTGCTCCACAACAAAGGGTAGCCCCTGTTTGCCACAGCTAAAGAAAGCTCACGTGCAGCAACGAAGACCCAACACAGCCAAAAATAAATAAGTAAAATAAAAATTTTTTGAAAAAGGAAACAACTGCCTAGTCCAAGGTACAAATATTTATTACCTATCTTCTAAGAGTTTTATAGTATTAGTTATTACATTTGGTTCTTTGATTCACTTTGAGTAAATTTTTACATATTATGTGAGGTAGGGTTCTAAATTATTATTATTATTAATTTTGCATGTGGATATCCATTTGTTCCGGCACCATTTTTTGAAAAAACTATTCTTTCTCCATTGAATGGCCTTGGCACCCTTGCCAAAAAGTGATTGACTGTAAATTTATTTCTGGACTGTCAGTTCTATTCCATTGATCGACATGTCTGTTCTTATGATACCCCCACTATTTTGATTACTGTAAGTTTGTAGTACGTTTTGAAATTGGGAAGTGTTAGATCCCAGCTTTACTCTCCTTTTTGAAAATTGTTTTTGCTATTCTGGATCCCTTGCATTTCCGTATAAATTTTAAGACCAACTTGTCAGTTTCTCCAAAGAAGGCAGTTGGAATGTTGATAGGGACTGCTTTGAGTCTGTGGATTAATTTTGACAAGTACTGCCATCTTAATAGTATTAAGTCTTCCAATTCATGAACACAAGATGCCTTTTCCATTTATTTAGGTCTTTTAAATTTTTTTCTACAAATTTTGTAATTTAGAGTGTACAGGTCTTACACTTCCTTGGTTAAGATTCTTCTTAAGTATTTCATTCTTTTTGATGCTATTATAAATTGAATTAACTTTTTTTGACTTTTCACTGCTAGTGTGTAGAAATAACACTGATTTATTTGTATATTGATCTTGTATCCTGCAACTTTGCTGAACTCATTTGTTAGCTATAATAGTTTATTTGTGGGTACTTTAGGGTTTTCTATATATAAGATCAAGTCATCAGTAATCATTGGTACTTTTAATTCTTCCTTTACTATATGGATGCCATGTATTTCTTTTTCTTGCCTAATTTCCCTGACTAGACCCCCCCATACAATGTTAAGTAGAAGTGTCAAAGCAGACATCCTTGCCCTGTTCCTGATCTTAGGAGAAAACATTCCTTTTTTCACCATTATGTATGAGGTTACCTGTGTGTGTTTCATAGATACCCTTTAGCATCTTTAGGAAGTTCCCTTCTATTCCTAGTATTTTGAGTTCTTTTTAATCATGAAAGGGTGTTGGATTTTTGTTAAATGCTTTTTCTGTGTTTATTGAGATAATTGTGCTTCTCCCCCTTTAGTCTATTAATGTGGTATATTATATTAATTGACTTTCATATGTTGAACCAATCTTGCATTCTAGGGATAAACCCCACTTAGTCATGTCATATAATCCTTTAATATGCTGATGTATTTGTTTTTCTAGTATTTTGTATCTAGATTCATAAGGGATATTGGTCCATAGTTTTCTTTTCTTCTGATGTCTTTGACTGGCTTTGGCAATGTTGGCTTTATAGAATTAGTTGGGATGTGTTCCCTCCTTTTCTGCTTTTTGGAAGAATTTGAGAAGTACTGGTTTTAATTCTTTTATTGTTTCATAGAATTCACCAGTGAGATCATCTGGTCTTAGACGTTTTTGTATTGTAAGTTTTTTGTCTGTTTGTTTCTTTTATTTATTTATTTATTTTACTGCTAACTGTATCAATGATTATACCTGTGGTATTTTAATTTGTAGAGGTGACTGAATGTCAACATGGAGAAGTTAATGCTACTGAAAGAAGATTTTTATTACTTATATTTTCCAGGAGGAGGGAGTATGCCGTACCATGCAAGGCCACATGGGGAAGCACCAGTATCAGTCAGTAGGCAGAAAGGAGTGAGTGGAAAGCCTAGGCCAGAGCCTTTACTGGGGTTTCCAGGAAAGGCAAGGCAAGGCAGAGCAGGGTAAGTAGCTTAGGACTGCTAGTTTGAATAATTCTAGTGGGGCTTGGGGCATAGAGGGGCTGTCCCTAGTTGTCTGTTATCTGGCCTGGGTTGACTTAGTTCAGGGGAAATATTGGCTTGGTATGTGAGAGTTAGATAAGGAGGTGGCTCAAAGTATGGGCTCTGTTTATATCACAGAGGAGATATAAACAAATTTGGCCATTAGTTTGGCCCTGTAATTAGTGGATGCCAAAGAGACGATACAACTTCTAAGAAAACTCAGTTCAAACACTGACTCACTTTACCTGTTATTCAGATTTTCTAGTTTCTTCTTGAGTCACTTTTGATAGTTTGTGTGTTTCTAGGAATTTGTCTGTTCCTAGAAACAGATTATCTGATTTGTTGGCATACATTTGTTTGTAGTATTCTTTATAATCCTTTTTCTTTTTAATTTCTCTAAGGTCAGTAGTAATGCCCTCAGTTTGATTCCTGATCTTAGTAATGTGAGACTTCTTTTTTTCTTCGTCAGTCTAGATGAAGGTTTGTCAATTTTGCTGTTTTTTTCAAAGAATGATTAATTGATTTTCTGTATTATTTTCTGATTTGCAGTTCGTTTATTTATGCCCTAATCTTTGTTATTCCTTTTCTTCTGCTTGTTTTGGGGTTAGTTTCCTCGTTTTTCTAGTTACTTAAGGTGGACATTAAGATATTGTTTGACATCTTTCTTCTTCTTCTTCTTTTTTTTTTTTTTTTGCGGTACACGGGCCTCTCTCTCACTGTTGTGGCCTCTCCCGTTGCGGAGCACAGGCTCTGGACGCGCAGGCCCAGTGGCCATGGCTCACGGGCCCAGCCGCTCCACGGCACGGCATGTGGGATTTTCCCGGACCGGGGCACGAACCCGTGTCCCCTGCGTCGGCAGGTGGACACTCAACCACTGCGCCACCAGGGAAGCCCTCTTCTTTTTTAATGTAGGTATTTTACTGCTATAGTCTTCCCTCTGAGCACTACTTTTGCTGCATCCCACATGTTTTGGTATGTTGTGTTTTCATTTTCATTCATCTCAATATATTTTCTAATTTACTATGTGATTTCTTCTTTGACTCATTGGCTAGTTAGGAATGTGCTGTTTAGTTTCCACTTATTTGTGAATTTACCAAATTTCATTCTACTGACTACTAATTTCATTCCATTGTGGCAAGACAGCATACTTTGTATGATTTCAGTCTTTTAAAATTTACTGAAACTTGTTTTGTGGCCTAATATATTGTCTCTTCTGTAGAATGTTCCATGTGCATTTGAGAAGAATGTTTATTCTGCTGTTGTTGGGTGGAGTATTCTCTAGATGTCTGTTAGGTCTAGTGGGTTTATAGTATTACTCAGGTCTTCTATTTCCTTGATAATCTTCTCTATTCTATCCATTATTGATAGTGGAACATTGAAATCTCCTACTATTATTGTAGAACTGTATTTCTCACTTCAATTCTGTCAATTTTTGCTTCATATATTTTGGGGCTCAGTTTTTGGGGGAACTTATATTTATAATTGTTACATATTCTTGAGTGTTTGACCCTTTTATAATTACGTATTGTCTTTCTTTGTCTCTTGTAACAATTTTTGCCTTAAAGTCTGTTTTGCTTGATATTAGTATAGCCACTCCAGCTCCCTTTTGGTTATTGTTTGCATGGAATACATTTTTCCATCCTTTTATTTTCAACCTATTTGTGGTTTGGGTTATAAACGGGTCTCTTATAGACAGCATATGCCTGAATCATGTTTGTTTTTTTCTTTCCATTCTGTCATTCTCTGACTTTTAATTGAGTTTAATCCATTTACATTAATGTAATTACTGATAAGGAAGAACTTCCTTCTGCCGTTTTGCTATTTGTTTTCTATATGCCTCATTTTTTTGTTCCTCAGTTCCTTCATTACTGAATTCTTTTGTGTTCAATTGATATTTTGTAGCATACCATTTTAATTCCCTAGTCATTTCTTTTAATATACATCTTCAAGTTATTTTCTTAGTGGTTGCCCTGGGGGTCACAATTAACATTCTAATCTGTAGTAATCAAGGACCAGGAAAAACTTCTAGCTATCCAGAGTGAAAGCAGACAATAGTAAATACATATTCAAATTCTTGTGATGTAGGAGGCTGTCCAAAGTTCATCTGTAAATGTTCAAAGCATCCTTAAGGCTATGGTTTCTCTCTATGTCCCACCTTAAGAGTTTTTCCAGGGACTTCCCTGACAGTCCAGTGGTTAAGACTCTGCACTTCCACTGATCACTGGTTGACCCCTGGTTGGTGAATTAAGGGATTTGATCCCTGGTTGGTGAACTAAGATCCCATGTGCTGCGTGGCCAAAAAAAAAAAAAAAAAGTTGTCCCAGAGCAGTTTTCAAGTTTGTTTACTATGATAGGTCATAGCCTGCAAATTTTTCATCAAGCTTCATTCCAGAGAGACTGGAGAGACCAAGGGACAGTCTTGGTGTCTCCATAGCCCATTTGATGAAGGGAACATCCAGATTTCTCCCAATATCCTTTTTTTTTTTCAGAGTCTGATGCTTTAACTGAAGTTTGCTCAAGGTTTCATAGAAGTAATCTGGAGTAACCAGATCATCTTTGATTTGCTGAGCCAAGTGAACTTGGGTGAGAGCACTCTGTTTAGCATACTGATCGGCCAAGGCATTTTCTTTCGCCTCATGGGTTTGTTCCTTAGTATGAGCGTGGGCTTTAATTACAGTCACTTTCTTGGAGAGGAGTACAGCATCTAGTAAAGCTTGAATGTGCTCACAGCTGCTTAAGTACCAGCAGCTATCAGGAAGCTCTGTTGTTTCATTAGTATGCCAAAATAATAAACCACACCAAAGGCATATCTTCTTTCTGTGTATATGCTAGCCCTTTCATTCCTTGCTGGTTGGTAGGCTAGAGTCAATCCTATAAGTCAACTAGTTACGTTAAGTGGACTTCAGGAAAATAATTGAATTCAGTAAGCTCTCGGAAAGTGGTGACAGTATACCTAACTTGAAAATATACTTGTTCAGTCTCAAAATATGAATTGTCTACAAAGAATTCTAAGTCTGGGTTTTGTGGAGATGTTTCATGGGGATAAGAAAGAGACAGATGGAGTTCCTAGGTTAAAGTTAAACAATCATGAGATTCTCACTTCTTTGGAAGAGGGAATAAGATAGCTGGATTAAGATTATGACAATAAGACATATGAATGGCTGGCTAATAAACACATGAAAAGATGCTCAACAGTACTAGTCATTAGGGAAATGCAAATCAAAACCACATTGAGATACTACTTCATACCCTCAAGGATGGCTCTAAGAAAAAAAGATGGACAATAAGTGTTGTGAGGATGTAGAAAATGGAAACCCTATACATTGCTGGTGGGAATGTAAAATGGTGCAGTCGCTGTTGAATAGTTTGATAGTTCCTCAGAAGGTTAAACATAGAGTTACCATATGATCCAGCAATTCTACTCCTAGGTATATAGCCAGGAGAATTAAAAACATATGTCCACACAAAAACTTATGCATGAATGGTCATAGTAACATTATTCATAATAGTCAAAAAGTGGAAACAACCTGAATATCCATCAACTGATGAATGGATAAACAAAATATGGTATATGCCTGCAATGGAATATTATTTAGCAAGAAAAAGTGATGAAGTACTGATGCCTGCTACAACATGGGTGACACTTAACACATGCTAAGTGAAAGAAGCCAGCCACAAAAGGCCACATATTGTATGATTCTGCTGACATGAAAAGTCCAGAATATGCAAGTCCATACAGACACAAAGTAGATTAATGGTTGACTATGGCTGGTGTGGAAGGAGACGGGGAAGTGACCGCTAATGGATATGGCTTTGCTTTTGTGGATCATGAAAATCTTTGGGAATTATATAGTGGTGATGGTTGAACAACTTTGTGAATATACAAAAAATGGCTGAACTGTTCACTGTAAAACATAAATGTTATGGTATATGAATTATATCTCAATTTTGAAAAAGAGTATGACTCCTTGAGAAGGCAATATGAGCTGAAGACAGAAGCAGCAGTTCATGGGAAGTGAGTCTGAAAGCAGAAAAATGTTGAGTGTTTTTGGTGAGAAGAATTTGAACTGCGTGAGGTACCAGTAGGTGGAAAGGTGACCCCAAGATCAAATGCAGCTGCAGCTGTTGCTCTTAGACAAGTGGGATATGTTTAACTACCGAATAGGGAGAAAGATTGTAATACCAAATGAGTCTCTGATTTCCATTATGTTTCTGAGATAAAACACAAAGAACTTGACCATCCCTTTTATGTTTAAAGAGAAAAAAAGACTTTGTAAAATTTGGGGGTGGCCCAGAATGGTAGGGTTGTGGATAGTAGCCTTGAGTTGGTCAAAAGCTAACTCTGTAGTACCCTCTGAAGGCAGAGGTTCAGGGATGTCATTTTTAGTCATGTCATAGATGGTGGCAGGTGATTCAGAAAAGTTGGGAATCCACTAACTGCAATATCCCAAAGGCTCTAAATCTGCTAAGTTGCCTTTTAGTAATAAGGTGAGGGCGATTTTGAATGGCTGTACTTCTGTCTGCTCAGAGAGATTTGCCTCCCTAGGATATACCATGGCTTAGGTAGTGAATCTGAGTGTAACAAAATTGTAAGTTATCCTTACAAACTGTATGTCCTTTTATAGCCGAAGTTTCTAAGAGATAAAGAGGCCTCTTGCGAAGAGGTTATATCAGGTGAATATAAGAGCAGCTCACCTGTATATTGGATCAAGTTAGAGGAACAGAGAAATGGTAATTCTTGGAGATTATGATTGAGAACCCGAGATAAGTATGAAGGGGCTTCAGTGAGGCCTTGTGGCATCACAGTCAAGGTGTAATAATTTTTGTATGTTCAAGTGAAAAGGTATTGGAAATCAGGATGTAAGGGAACACCAAAGAAGGCTGAAGAGACATCTAATGCTATGAAGTATGTTGAATTTGGTGGTATAGAAACCAGGACAGTGTTGGGCTGAGAACCATAGGGAAATGTGGGACACTGTACAGTTTGTAGCCTTACATCTTATACAAAGAGGTACCTATGTCCATTAGGATGTTTTTACTGGATGGATAGGAGTGTTGCAGACACTAGTACAAGGAATGATTAAGCCTTTAACTATGAAATCTGTCACAATGGGTCATACTCCTTCTAGTGCTTTGGGTTTTAGGAGATATTGGCCAATTTAGGCAGAGGGATTGTGAGATCAATATTGACTTGTAAGGGTTCTATATCCTTTATTTTTCCCATATCTGTAGATGAGGGGGCCCTGAGGATATTGGGTAATGAAGAAATTAAATCAGAAAACTGAGGTAATTTTAGGGGGAAAGTGAATGGAGGACTCAGGAGTAGTGCTCAGGTACTACTGAGGTAGTTGAGGACAGCCAACATAAGATGGCATGCTGGGTTATCAGAGTCTAAGAGATCAAGAAAAAGTCCTTTGGGTGTACACCTAATAGTAGGTCCCCATCGAACCAAAAAGTCCCATCTGAATTGGTTAGAGAGGGTGGAAGGACAGAAGAGAAAGGTACGTTGAGCAGTTAAGGGTCCCAAAGATATAGGCAAAGGGCTAAGCAAGAGGGAGAGAGTGTATTCAATTGGTAAATCCCATCACAGAGATTTTTTATTATCCCAAGGGAGGGTGGTGGGAAACTAGAAGGAATTAATGGTAGAGAGTGTGGCTCCAGTGCCTACTAAAAATGAGATTGAATGACCATTTGTGAATAAACAGTTATTTCTCCTTGTTGATCCAAAGGCAATTGGGGATACTCTAGGATGACTTTCTTGGAGGGGAGGAATCACTTTGTTTCTGACTGAGCAACCTGTATAGGGTTGCCAGGTAAAATACAGGAAGTCTAATTAAATGTGAATGTCAGATAAGAAACAAATCACTTTTTAGTGTACGTGTGTCCCAGATATTTCATGAGATATACTCACACTAAGATATTACTCGTTGTTTATCTGAAATTCAAAATTTCCTGTATTTTATTTTGCTAAATCTGGCAACCCTAGTTCAGTGTCTTGTTTCCTGGCCAAAGTGGGACATTCGCAGGCCCAGTGTCATTTTCTCTGCAATATCTACAGGTATGCATGTCTATCTGTGTTGTATTTGTGGAGGGCCGTTTATTTCCTTCAAGCTGTTTAAGTCATAATGACATAAATTTGCAGTGTGCGGTTTTCTCTGTGTTTATTATGCTCTCCTCAAAATGCTGAACAAAAAAGTGCTGGACACAAAGTGTAACTCATGAATGGGTGTAGTCTGCCAGGCTATTTTGTGCTTCTAAATATCTGATATTTCAGGCTTAAGGCCATTAACAAAGAATGTGAGAGAGTGGCATGGACATATATACACTCCCAAATGTAAAATAGATAGCTAGTGGGAAGCAGCAGCATAGCACAGGGAGATCAGCTTGGTGCTTTGTGACCACCTAGAGGGGTGGGATAGGGAGGGTGGGAGGGAGACGCAAGAGGGAGGAGATATGGGGATATATGTATGTGTATAGCTGATTCACTTTGTTATAAAGCAGAAACTAACACACCATTGTAAAGCAGTTAGCATTAATGCCCAACCCTGAGTATTCTTTAAAAGTGGTTTCTAATTGGTCCCTAAAGTTAGAGACAAATTCATTGCGCCCTTGTTGACAGGTTTGAATTATTCCTCAGTCAGTGGAAGAGGGAAAACCTTCAGGGATTGCCTTGAAAAGAGTTTCTCCTATCTCTATGCCTTGCGCGTATCTGGAGAGTTCTGAAGGTAGGGGTCTGAAGGTGAGAGGAAGCTAAGAAAGGGAAAGAGGAGGAGAAAGAGGGCAGAGTAGAGGACAGAGAGCAAGAGGGGAGGAAGGCCAGGAGGGAATTGGTTTATAAGGGGCAGGCACAGAGTTAGAAAGGAGAAGGTCTTTGGGAAGAGAGAAGGCTGAGGTTGTTTTAAGAGAGGACTCAGTAGATTGGAATCTTTCTATACTGTTTCTTTTCTCAGCTTCTCCTTACCAGTTAAAGAAAGCTGCCATCTTGTTTCCTTTTATTCTAAGGCTCAAGTCTTGACGGGTCCCAAGAGTCCCAAATGGACCACTGTGGTTCAAAATTGTCTTCCTCTACATACAGATGGCCGAAAAGCACGTGAAAAGATGTTCAACATCACTAATATTAGAGAAGTGCAAATCAAAACTACAATGAGGTATCACCTCACACTAGTCAGAATGGCCATCATCAAAAAATCTACAAACAACAAATGCTGGAGAGGGTGTGCAGAAAAGGGAACCCTCTTACACTGTTGGTGGGCATGTAAACTGGTACAGCCACTATGGAGAACAGTACGGAGGTTCCTTAAAAAACTAAAAACAGAGCTACAATATGATCCAGCAATCCCACTCCTGGGCATATATCCAGAGAAAACCATAAATTGAAAATATACATGCACCCCCAATGTTCATTACTGCACTGTTTACGATAGCTAGGACATGGAAGCAACCTAAATGTCCATCAACAGAGGAGTGGATAAAGAAGATGTGGTACATATAGACAATGGAATATTACTCAGCCATGAAAAAGGACAAAATAATGCCATTTGCAGCAACATGGATGGACCTAGAGATCGTCAGACTGAGTGAAGTAAGTCAGACAAAGACAAATGTCATATGATATTGCTTATATGTGGAATCTTAAAAAAGGATACAAAAGTACTTATCTACAAAACAGAAATAGGGTTACAGGTGTAGAAAATAAACTTATGGTTACCAGTGGGTAAAGGGGGGAGGGATAAATTGGAAGATTGGGATTGACACATACACACTACTATATATAAAATAGGTAACTAATAAGGACCTACTGTATAGCACAGGGAACTCTATTCAACGCTCTGTAATGGCCTACATGGGAAAAGAATCTAAAAAAGAGTGGGTATATGTATATGCATAACTGAACCACTGTGGTGTACACCTGAAACTAACACAACATTGTAAATCAACTATACCCCAATAATAAAAAAAAAAACCTAAAAATAGAACTACCATGTGATCCAACAATCCCACTCTTGGGCATATACCCAGAGAAAACCATACTTTGAAAAGATACATGCAACCCGATGTTTATTGTAGCACTATTTACAATAGCCAAGACATAGAATCAACCTAAATGTCCATCGACAGAGGAATGGGTAAAGAAGATGTGGTACATATATACAATGGAATATTACTCAGCCATAAAAAAGAATGAAATAATGTCATTTGCAGCAACATGGATGGACCTAGAGATTATCATACTAAGTGAAGTAAGTCAGACAGAGAAAGACAAATATCATATGATATCACTTATATGTGGAATCTAACAACTAATACAAATGAACTTATTTACAAAACAGAAACTCATAGACTTAGAAAACTTATGGTTACCAAAGGGGAAAGGTGGTGGGGGGAGGGATAAATTGGGAGATTGGGATTGACATATACACACTACTATATATAAAATAACTAACCAACAAGGACCTACTGTAGAGCACAGGGAATTCTACTCAATATTCTGTAATAACCTATATGGGAAAGGAATCTGAAAAAAATGGATATATGTATATGTATAACTGAACCACTTTGGTGTACACCTGAAACTAACACAACATTGTAAATCAACTATACTGCAATATAAAATAAAAATTAAAAACAAAACAAAATTGTCTTCCTCAAAGTCACTCCATTCATCCCATAATAAAAGAGATCAACAAAGAAGAAGAAAGAAAGGCCTTGCTCAACCTTAGGATCATCATCCCATTCTCTGCTCCCAGAGAACCTGAAAGGCCAGAAAACCTCAAAAGACGAAAAGGAAATAGAGGCAGTGACTTCAGTCATACAATGGGTTAACCCTTTCAGAGAATCAAAGCCTGCAACTTGCGTGCAACCAAAAAGAACATGAGTGGGAACAGGACTTACCATTCGACCCACCAGGGGCTTCCAAGAAGGGAGGAAGAGGTTCCCCAGCTTGCTCTGTCCGTAGCTGAATCTCAGTAGGCCCAAGGGTTATCCAGACCCAATCCGAGTCATAGCACCAGACTGTCAAAAATAGTTACAGTGACTCAAATAGAGGTTACAGACTTATTCAGTTGATATGCATCCAGGAGCACCTCAGCATCAGGTAACTCCCTGAGCCGAAGTAGGATTGGGGTTTTTACAGGACGAGCAGAAGAGAGGGTTATAGGACTGTGGTCTTGTTTCAGGTTGCAATTTTCTTTAACTGTTAGTGCTGCACAACTTGAAGTTGGAATGGTTGGAGATGTTCTGGTTTACGGCTGCTCTCTGGGCATTGTTGGTGCAATCTCATTTTGGCTGCTCTCAGAACAGTTCTTTGGAAAGCTGTCTTTTGTAAGCCTGTGGGTCCTCTGTTAACTCTCTAATGCCAGTTAAAGTACAGGGGACAGAGGGCTAGAAAAGAAAGAAAACAAGAAGAGAAATAAAAAGAGACAACATTCCAAGCAAGGAAAAAACTGGGATCTGTTTTACTTCTTTCACAGTTGTCTCTCAGCTTCCACCATTTATGCACTCTCCACTCAGGTACACAGATTCTTAAGTTCAAACCTCAGATTTTTCCTTCCCCCTACGGCACAGCTCGAACCATCCCAGTGCTCCCTACAATACGCCCTTGTACCCCAGGTTTGTTGCCTTCATATCCTCCACCCCATAGCCACCCCATAGCCACAGCCATAGTCACATCTCTTGGGTGAGGAACATGAAATCAGGGAAGGCTTCATGGAGGAGGCCGTATCTGAGCTGGGCTGAGAGATGGGGCAGGATTTGCCTAGGCAGAGACTGTGGGAAAGACTTTCTAGTAGGAGACAGTGGTATGAATTTGTTCATTCTTCAAATAAAGTATTATGGAGGGCCATTTTTATGCCAGGCATTAATCGGTTAACTGGGTTAGAGTGGGGACTCAAACCCCAAGCCTTGCCACTTTCTGGCCATACTAGGGGTTGGGGGATCAGCCATAACATAATCAGTGAAGCAGGCTGAGTGGAGACTGACAAATTGGAGAGCAAAAGCCCTGTTTAATGAGGACAACTGCTCAGATGCTGACAGTCATAGCCATGTGGGCTAGTTGGGTGTGATATTCTGATAGTTCAAGAAAAGCTAAAATTCTGGATTTTTATGTGAAATACTTTAATTTTTAAAATATTGGCCACTACATTTAAAATAATAAGTTTGTAGCTCAAACTATATACATCTGTAGGCTGGCTCTCTCCATGGTTGACAAGTTTTGTCCCCTCTGACTTAAAGGCTTAACTCTGTACTTAGTACAGCAGGCAAGACCCTATAGCTAGCACCTCTGCTTCATCCCCTGCCTTGATTCTCCCTACGTCTCTCCTTCCCTGCCACTCTGTGGCCCAACACAGTAAAGTTTTTCTCCACATGGTTCTCTATGTTCACGCACATGTTGAAATGCCCTTCTCCACATCCTCACCTCAATTTTCTTCTCTTAACATCTCCTACTCTTCAAGAGCCATCTCCCTTTAAGAAGTAAGCCTTCACCAGCTCCTTCTCTGTGCTTCCAAAAACACTGGGTAGTACTTACTGCACTGTATTGTCATTCCCTGTCTACACATCTTTCTTTTCCACTAGTCTGAATATACAGTGCCTGGGACATAAGGGCATGCAATGAATATTTGTTTGGTAAATGAATAAATGGAATGAATATGTGTTTACTATGTCACTCGCTATATGTAACCACACACCAAGAAAAATATGAAGTCCCCTTTCTAGCCACTCATCCATTTATCCAGCAGATACTTATTGAGCACCCGTTATGTGCCGGGGACTGTTCTCAGTGATGGAGATTCAGGAATGGCCATGCCAGACAAAGTCCCTATCTTCACATATCTGATATTTTAGTGTGGGACGACACTAAATAAGATGTGTAATATAATGTAAGATGGTGATAAATGCCACGAGGAGAAAATAAAAGCCGGTAAGGCCTTAGAGGGTGTCAGGTGCACTTTTAGAGTAGTTGGGGAAGGGATCTCTGGGAAGGTGACATTTGAGCAAAGATTTGTGGGAAGGGTGGGAGCAAACCATACAGATAGCTGGAGGAGAACAGTAAGTACAAAGGCCCTGGAGTGGGAGTATGGTTGGCATGTTCGAGGAATAGCAAGGAGGCCAGAGTGGCTACAGAGGAGTGAGCAAGGGGGAGAGTGGTGGGAGGTCAGAGAGGCAACGGAGGGCTAGACCATGCTATCATCACCCTCCTCGACCACCCATTGAGCACAAAGCCTTAGCTGAGAAATGGGGTAAGGAATTTCAGACTTGCTGGGTTGTGTGGTGGTAGCGCCTGGGAGATATGCATGGGTCAAAACAGCTTCCCCAGAGACACATGCTTCTCTTAGTGCCCTCTCTACCCAGAGTCTTTCCCGCAAGGCTCTCAGATGCTGGTCCCACCTGAGACCAGGCACTGTTTGCCTTGGGAGGGTCATGAAGTAGTGGAGATTGGCCAGAGTTATTTCCTGATGGTTTGGGGCTGGGACCAGGCTGCGTGCCTCCGCCCAGCTGGAAAGGGCTCCCGAGCTGTTATTCATCAGATACGTGGGTGTTTAGAACAAGTCTCGAGTTTCCCACTTCTACACCTTTTCCTCTCCCAGGAAGTCATACCAAAAGCCAGGAGACCTGTGTTCTACTACCTGCTCAGCCTCTACAAGGAGCTGGGAGACCCAGGGCGAGGTTGGTGCTCCATGAAATGAAGCATTTGGACTCGATGGTCCAGAGGTGTCACATCATGTCTTTGTATTAACTCTTCCTGCGTGATGGGCAACAGGACTTCTAACCCTGGAAGTGGGCCTCCTGTGGCCCTCTTCGCGAAGCCGCATGCAGGTGTAATAGCCGTGGCGCTTATTCAAAGGCAGTGGCAGCGGCGGGGTTTGACTGAAGCCCCAAGGTCTCTTTCCCCAATTATCTCCTCCCACAGCTTTTCCTCTCCTGCATGCCCTGACATTCCCACCATTAATCATTCCTCACAAGCAAAGGTGGTGACACCTGGGAGCCGCCAGGCCTGCACACCCACCCCGCCCAAGCAGGACTCAATCACTCAATTGTGCTCCTGGAGGGCGGAAAGTACATCTCCTCTGAGTAAGAGACACACCGGCTTCGAGACTGTCGGAAAACCACTGCGGGTGGCTCAGGCCAAGGTCTCTACTGAGTGGTCCTGAGCAGCTCCAGCACACGAAGAGCCAGGGACCACTAGGAAGCCGACTGCCTGGGAATGCTACAATGGATGGTGGCTCTGAAGGAAAACTTGGTTGACCTCGCAGCGTGGTTTGGGGCTAGCTGCTGTGTAAATTCTTCCTGAGTCATGGAGCTTTCGGACCTTGAGGCACAGTTTAATACTCTAAACGAGTATAGGAGGAGGACATAACTTGTCAAGGCCTGGTCCCTCAGGGGAAGCGTACCCATTCCTGCTTTGCTGGTCTCAGCTTTGTGCTTCCCACACAGTTGCTGCTGCAAAGGATTATGGGAGCCCTAAGTCCTTCTTCCCATGAGAAGCACTGAACTGGGCAGGAAGATCTGAGTCAGCGGAGGAGGCTTTGGGGATGCGGGTGCTGGTGCCTCCCAGTGGCCCAACACCTGAGGCAAAGGAGGGACCCCAGCTGGGGAGGAGGACAGATACTTCCCTTAGACTCTAAGGGTGAGAGCATCCTGTGAGCTCAGCCAGGCCTGGGATCCTGGCCCAAATTGCTTCCTTTATGAGCTCTCTTTGTAAATATAGGGGCTTATTAGGAATCAGGATGTCCCTTTCACTTTAAACCGGGAGTCACAAGAGCACGTGAGGTGGGCCAGGTGTAAGCAGTTGGGGGTGACGGGAACTGTGAGCCCCATGTGAAGGCATCAGCCACTCCTCAGCTGTCCTCAGTTGATGCCATGCTGCAATCTGCCTGGATGGCCTCATCTACCAGTTGTTTTAGGAGAAAGATCTTTACACAGTGATTTTAGAAATTTCCCACATATTTCAATGTTGATAAGAAATTACATTTGTATTTATACAAAAATCACATCTATAGTGCTTACTATATGTAGGCACTGTTCCAAGCACTTTGCAAATAATAACCTGTATGATTCTTATAGCAATACCAATCTCATGAGATAGGTCTTCTTTTATCTCATTTTATGGGTGAGGAAAATGAGGCACAAAGAATTGAAATAACTTACCCACAGTCCCTCAGCTGGTAAGTGGCAGAGCCCGGGCTTAAAGCCAAGCTGCCTGACTCTGGAGACTGTGCTCTTTGTTGCTTTGCTATGCTGCCTCATTAAAACTAGCAAACGAGCACACTATAAACAGCAAAAACAAAACACCGCGCAGGTCAAAAAACAAGCAGACAAGCAAACACAAAAAGAGGCCTTTCATTTGCTTCCCTACTTTAAACCAAATCTGACAGAATTTGACACCTTTGCCATTTTTCCTGCTTTTGCCATCTATCTTCTTTGTAAGCTCCTTCATGCCCGACCTCCACTTAACAACCTTTTTTAGATATTCCCAATGATCTTTTTTCCAGCCCTTCCATAAAGCAACCTGACCTCCTTGCCTTATTGTCTTTCTTGCCCTCTGAAACACTACCTCTCTCTTTTCATTGTTCATTATAGACCTTTACCTTCAAAAATCCTACTCAACTCCTCCCAGAATCCCTCTCTCCTGCCATGGAGCTCATTCTGCAAGGAAGATTTGTGGGCTTACCACCATCCCTTGCAGTGGCCCACATTCTGCTTTCTGAACTTGTATTTCTTTGTTTTCTGTGTTGCATAATGTGGGCTTTCATAATCTCATACTTCTTAGCATCAATCCCTGTTTGGTGTGTATTTGTCTTGTCTTCCCAGCAAGAGTGTGAGCCATGCAAGCAGGAGCTGTGTTACCTATGTGTTTTACTGTCCCTTGTTCAGAGCTGGGAGGTCACATCACATAATTGGCAAGGGCATGGGCTATGGAGCTGTCACACTTGGGCTCAAGGCCTCACTCTGCCACTTACAAAGTGTGTGACCAATGAAAGCTCATTTTACCTCTCTGAACTTCCTTTCCCTCATTTGTAAAACGAGGAGCATAACTAATACTTCCTTCATAGGATTAGTGTGAGACACAATGCGTATTAAATGCTTAACGCAGGGCCTATCAGCTAGTAAGCCTTCAGCATTTGGCGACTCATTACTATGTCACAGTACCATTAATCGCCTCCCGCAGCTGTGAAACTCTTCAATCTCTTGGCTCCAAAAGGACCTCTGATTTTTAGGGTTCATTTCACTCAGGTATGGCAAATTTAGGAAGTGTTGAATAAGACTGGCTAAAAAAAAAAAAACCAACCAACCAAACCAGGGCCCTGCAATTGTACAGTTAGAATGTGATTTTTCTGGATTCAAGTCAAACTTGACCTCTCCCAACTGGAAGGAATGGGATGGTCTGAGGCCTCTTTGGGTTGGATAGGTGTGTGCCTGTGTGTGCGCTCATGTGTGTGCTCTTGCGCCTGCACATACATGCATTTTCTTTCCAAAGCAGAGCCTAGGACATGTGTTTATACAGTGCGTCAACACAAACTGCCTAGGAGTAGGCTTCCCCAAACACATTAATGTACACAGCAGGTTGAGTCACACTATCGGTTAACATAGGGTTCCTGGTACTAACTCTTTCCAGCCTCCCTACTATCGCTAGGTAAGCAATCCCAGGCTACTCAACGCAATCTGACTCATACTTCTTGTTAAAACATGACTTACCAAAGGAGAACTTTCTACATGATTCTTCCCTCCAGGACAGGAAACAAAGATTTCCCAAATTCGACATGACAGGAACCTCCATAATCCTACTTAAATATATTCCTGACGTGCCCTTGCTTCACAGCTTTACTGAAAGCTGCTGCTGGCCATTCTCTGGAGGCCTCTGGGAGGATTCTCAGCAAGGTGCTCAGAGAGCATATTTAGGGGTTGCGAGTTCACACGGGGTTGAGTGCCGAGGGAGATTCCTGTCCTTAAACACAGGGATGGGAGGCAGAAGGAGGACTCTTTCACTGAATAACACCATCACGGAATTTCCTTGAGACTCTCCCTTTCTGGAATCCCTAGTCTGGGACTCCCAGCCTCCTGGTGTGGAGAATTGTAGAATTACGTGCCACTTCTTTTTATTGTTTTTAAGGCAATTCAGTGTTAACTTGGAATATGGAAGTTTGCTGTTGTTGATGATGTTATTCTAGATTTGTTTATCAACAAGTATACGAGATCGTGTACATCCAAATGAATGCTACCTCTCAAATAGTCACTTTGATATACCATGAACTTGAAAAAGTGAATTCATCAAACATTGCTAGGCCAGTTCCTTTAACTCACAGTCTACCATGAGTTAAGAGCACGTGTCCCAGAGCCAGCTGACTCGGGCTGAAGTCCTGTCTCTGGCATTTATGTGATCTTTGGAAAAATTCTCTCTGAGCCTCATTTTCAGCCATAGGTGGTTACCAGGGACTGAGGTTTTGACCAACAACAGCTTTACTTGTGAGGAGGATGACTGGCAGCCGTTTCACAGCAGGGAACTAGTTAAGCAAGATAAACATGGTTGCTCAGTAGATGTGTGCAGTAAAGGACGGGGAGGGGGGACAGGAGCCAATAGGTACTGCCCACTGAAGAGGGCAGAAGACCATCTAACTGTGCATGTGAAATAGGATGCAGGCTATATAACAGGAAGATTTGAAGCCAGTTGAGAGGGACGAGAAAATGAGTCCTGAGTCTATTTGTTGCTATATGTGAGATTTGTGCGAATTGCTGGATTTCCCCATGCTTCTGTTTCTTCCGCTATAAAATGGGCATAATAATACTACCTATATATCATAAAGCTTTGAAGAAGATTGTGATATAATACATATAAAGAACTTATCATAATGCCTGGCCCATAACAATCTCAGTGTGTGTGTGTGTGTGTGTGTGTGAGAGAGAGAGAGAGAGAGAGAGAGAGAGAGAGAGAGAGAGAGAGAGAGAAATCACCTAAACACAGTCCTTATCCTCCTTCAGAGCTTGCATTCTTAGAAGCATGAAGAGGACCAGTACACGAGTAGCTGCATTAACCTCTAAGTGCTGGGAAAATGGTATTCACTAGTGCTGTAAAGACGAGATCACATCATATGGGAATCAGGAGACAATCTATGGAGGAGTTAGCATTTGTGATGAGGCTTATAGGATGAGTAGATATTTGACAATGAGACTTGGTGGGGTGAGTGATCTAGAAGGAGGGAATAGCTTTGTAAGGGCACAGGGGTGAAAAAGTGAGGCATATGTTCAGGGAACAGAGAGTATTTTGTTTTGTTTGGAGACTACTCGTAAGACTTCGGCCAGCTCTGACATTCTTTGGTGTTACAAATAGCAGAAAATAGACAGGAAAGGTAGGTTGGGTACCTACTGGATGCCAGATAAAAATGTTTATGTCTTGGCAAAAAGATGATGGGGAGTCATGAAAGATTTTTGATTATAAGAATAACATGATTACATTGGACTTTAGGAAAACTTATCTGGCAGGCTTTTAAAAAATGGATTTGAGGCCAGGAGATGGGCTAGGAGGCTACTGCAACCATCTAAATGAGAGATAACAGTGACTGAACTGGAGTAAGGCAAGAGATGGAAAGAAGAAGATAGACTATTAAAGACGTTCTCAATAGGATTTGGTACTGGTGGATTGGCAGGGTGAATAAAAGTAGAAGCCAACGAATACCCCAACGAAGATTTATAATGGGAGCACCAGCAACAGTGGCTGGGAAGTGGCACAGATTTGGAAACAGAGGATGATATGTGTGAGGTAAAGTTTGATGTGCAAGGTGGGGTATCTAAGCAGAGATGCCTGGCAGGCAGTTGGAAAAAGCAATGAAGCTTCAATGGTGCTGTGATTGCACAAGGAATTTTTGAAACAACTTCTTCAGAACCGTTCCAACAGGAATGAATTAAAATCTTAAGACTCAAAGCACTGACTATATGGTGCCCTTCTAAATATAATTCAAAATTTTAAAAATCATACAAAAGTGTAAAGAGTGTATAAGGAAGTCCAATAAATTCTGATTTTCCCATGTTGACTACTTCAACTATCAAAAAATATATATGTCCCAGGGAGGCAAGGATTCTTCAATACATGCAAATCAATCAATGTGATATACCATATTAACAAATTGAAGAAGAAAAATCATATGATCATCTCAATAGATGCAGAAAAATCTTTTGACAAAATTCAACACCCATTTATGATAAAAACTCTCCAGAAAGCGGGTATAGAGGGAACCTCCCTCAACATAATAAAGCCCATATACAACAAACCCACAGCAAACATCATTCTCAATGGTGAAAAACTGAAACCATTTCCTCTAAAATCAGGAACAAGACAAGGATGTCCACTCTCACCACTATTATTCAACATAGTTTTGCAAGTCCTAGCCACGGCAATCAGAGAAGAAAAAGAAGTAAAATGAATACAAATTGGAAAAGAAGTAAAACTGCCACTGTTTGCAGATGACATAGATAATCCTAAAGATGCCACCAGTAAACTACTAGAGCTAATCAATGAATCTGGTAAAGTTGCAGGATACAAAATTAATGCACAGAAATCTCTTGCATTCCTATACACTAACAAGGAAGATCAGAAAGAGAAATTAAGGAAACAATCCCATTCATCATTGCCACAAAAAGAACAAAATACCTAGGAATAAACCTACCTAAGGAGGTAAAAGACCTGTATGCAGAAAACTATAAGACACTGATGAACGAAATCAAAGATGACACAAACAGATGGAGAGATATACCATGTTCTTCCATTGGAAGAATCAACATTGTGAAAATGACTATACTACCCAAAGCAATCTACAGATTCAATGCAATCTCTATCAAATTACCAGTGACATTTTTTACAGAACTAGAACAAAATATCTTAAAATTTGTATGGAGACACAAAAGACCCCTTATAGCCAAAGTAGTCTTGAGGGAAAAAAACGGAGTTGGAGGAATCAGGCTCCTTGACTTCAGACTACACTACAAAGCTACAGTAATCAACACAATATGGTACTGGCACAAAAACAGAAATATAGATCAATAGAACAGAATAGAGAGGAGGTGTGGAGAAAAGGGAACCTGCTTACACTGTTGGTAGGAATGTAAATTGATACAGTATCTATGGAGAACAGTATGGAGGTTCCTTTAAAAACTACAAATAGAATTACCATATGACCCAGCAATCCCACTACTGGGCATATACCCAGAGAAAACCATAATTCAAAAAGACACATGCACCCCAATGTTCATTGCAGCACTATTTACAATAACCAGGTCATGGAAGCAACCTAAATGCCCATCGACAGATGAATGGATATAGAAGGTGTAGTACATATATACAACAGAATATTACGCAGCCATGAAAAGGAACGAAATTGGGTCATTTGTAGAGACATAGATGGACCTAGGGACTGTCATACAGAGTGAAGTAAGTCAGAAAGAGAAAAACAAATATCGTATATTAACGCATGTATGTGGAACCTAGAAAAATGGTACAGATGAACCGGTTTGCAAGGCAGAAACAGAGACACAGATGTAGAGAACAGACATATGGGCACCAAGGGGGGAAAGCAGAGTGGGGGGATGGTGGTGGTGTGATGAATTGGGAGATTGGGATTGACATGTATACACTAATATGTATAAAATAGATAACTAATAAGAACCTGCTGTATAAAAAATAAAATTAAATTAAAAAATATATATATATGAAAAGCTTTACTCCCAGATCTCTCTGTCTCTGTCTGTTTGTCTCTCTCATAATGGTGCCATAAGAATGGCCTTGGTCTGTCTTTTGGAAACCTGAGATTGACTTCTGAACCAGCTCCCAAGCCACATGAAGACAGCAGGCTCATTACCTTATAATTATGCCTCATTTCTTGACCACAAAACAGCATTACTGAACTTGATCACCTACCTTCACTATTAGAATTAGCCTCAAATGAACTAGCTATTTTCAAAGAGAAAATTCCCTTAAAGGGTAAGGATTTGCTCTAATTTAGGACATTAGGGCGTTAAAAAAATATTTCGCCGTATGTCACACAATACACAAAAATAAATTCCAAATGGATTAAGTCCAAATTCACAAATTTGTTCATTTAACAAAAAATTATTGAGTACCTGGTACGTGTAAGGCACCATTCTAGGCCCTTGGTAAAACAGACAGAAATTCCTGCCCTCTTGAAACTTACTTTCTAGTTGGGTGAAAAAGTAAACAATAAGTAAGCTGTATAGTATGTTGGACGTTAATGAGTGCTATGAAAAAAGGAAAAGCTAGTGGGGACTGGGAGGGCTGGAGTGGGGACAGCTGCAGTTTTAAATTGTGTGAATAAGGGAGACGTTGAAAACTGACATTTGAGCAAAGACTTGAAGATGAGGGAGTTTGCCCTGTTGATATCTGGGGTTAGAGTGCCACAGACAGAGGCAACTGCCAGTGAAAATGCCCTAAAAAGTGGGAGCATGCCTGGCTGGTGTGGAAGGTCAACAAGAAGAGCAGGTGGCTGGAGCAGAGTGAGAGAGGGAAGAATGGTAGGAGATAAGGTTGGAGAGGTGTGGAATGGGTGATGCAGATCACCTTAGGGTCTTCTAAGTCATTTTAAAGACTTTGGCTTTTACTGTGAGAGAAATTGGGAACTATTGGAGGATCTTGAGCAAAAGTGAGACATAATCTGACTTACATAGAAAAGAATCACTCCAGTTGCTGTGAGAACAGACAAGGGGGACAAAGGCGAAGCAAGGAGACCAGTTAGGGGCCTATTGCAGTGAGCCAGGCAATTGATTGAGACTCAGATGGTAACAGTGAAAGGTGGGAAAAGTGGTCAGAGCCTGGGTATATTTTGAACACGAACCCAGAAGAATTTTCTGATGAATCAGTTGTGGTCCATGAGGGAAGCAGAGGAGTCAAGGATAACACAAAGGCTTTTGGCCTGAGAAAGTGGAAGGGGAGAATTGCCATAACTGAAAGATGGGACAAAATGATAGAAACACTAGAAGAAAGTATAATATTATATATTAATATTAACATTATATAATAATATTTCTATAGTCTTGGATTAGAGAAGGATTTCTTAAAGAAGACATGAAACTCAGAAGCTGCAAAGAAAAAAAATTGCTAGATTTAACTACGACAAAATGCAAACTTCTTTATACTAAAAGACAAATTTTTTTAAAAAGTGATGGGCTGGAAGAAAATATTTGTAATGTATGTACCAAACTCAGATTAAGATTCATAACTGTAAAGAGTACTTCTACAATATGCAAAGAAAACTCAGTGAGAAAATGGTATAAGGTCATAAAACAGGCAGTTTACAGGAAAAGGAACAGAAATTAGGCCAGTAAATCTATGAAAAGAGGCTTAACCTCATTAGAGAAATACAGATTAAAACAACAATGCAATACCAGTTTTCATCCATGATACTAATAAAATTAAAAGACTGATAAATTTCATTGTGGACAAGGCTGGGGAGAAACGGGCACTCTCATACGCTCTTAATGGAGGTGTAGATTTGTAAAGAATTTCTGGTGAGCGATGTTTCATAATCTGCCCCAAATTAAAATGTTCATACCCCTTGATCATCCAGCAATTCCATTTCTAGGTACCTAATCTACAGAAATAATCACATAAGTGGGCAAAAATATAAGCAAAAGGATGTTCATTTCACCATTGTTTATAATAGTGAAATACTGGAAATGACCTAAGAATTCACCAAGAGGAGAATGGTAAAGTAAGTTGTGGCATTGTACATTCATACTATGAAATACCATATAGCCTTAAAACGGATAAGGTAGATCTATAGATGTACTTGTACATGGTGACATAAAGAGATAACAAAAGCGCTTTCTGGGGGGAAAAAACCCAACTTAATAGAACAATACATCTGTTATGATTACCTTAAAAAAAAAAGAATAAACCCACCTCATGTGCATGTGTGTAAATTCACAGAAAGGCTGAGAAAAATGAAAAACTCCCATTGCTTGGGAACATGGCATGAGATTACACATGTGGGTGAGAGAATGGAGAATTTTTTTTATCCTCTGTATGCTTCTTTGTTCTTTGAAATCCCTTTACAGTCAAAATGTATTACTTTTGTAATTTTTAAGTATAAAAAAAATGAGGGATAAGTCAGATAGTGCACGTTTCTGAAAGTTCCCAGAGAAGAACCCTGAAGGCAGTGGCATGTTTGTTACGATACAGTTACACTGTGCAGTGTGACAGGAAGGACAGCATCTAACCCGTGCTCTGTGGCCTTGGGAAAGACACAACGTTTCTGAGCCTCTGTTTCCTTATACAGAGAATGTAGATAATACCTGCCCTACTTTATTATCAGTTGTGAAGATAAAATGGAAAAGCAGTTTGAAAATTGTAAAGCTCTGTAAAACTCTGCAAGATATTTGATAATATTTCACATGCCAGTTAATGACTCGCTTCTTCTGAGCAATAGTCAATGACATCAAAATTCAGTCCGAAGTGGAAACTTTAGATGATCTCTTATTTTAACAGAGCTCTACCTGTCCAAGTTAGTTCCCACATAGCAACAGTGTAAGCATTTTACTTAAATTTTCTAGAGTGTTTTATGTTTGTATGAGAGATTCTGGTGCAGATGGATTTTGGCAATAGCCTTGAGCTATACCCTCCACTCCCCATCTCAGGGCCAATCACCCTGGACATACTGAATTAATCAGCAAGCTCTTATTTAGCACCTGCTGTGTGCTTAGCACTCTCCTGGGGGCAGGAGGCCAGACGTTCAGGTTTGCCTGGGACTGTCACGGTTTACACTATCTGTCTCATGTAATTGTTAATAGCACCACTTTCACTCTCAAAACTGTCCTAGTTTTATGATTAATTATATGATCACCCTACTATATCACCTATGGCACACGGAAGGAAACACAGGAAGTCCTTAGCTGATAAACACCGGACTCAGAGATTTCTTTCCCCATTCCAGCTCCCCACCACTGGAAAAGCCAGTATTACTTCCAGAGGAGCCATTATGAAAACTATGGGTCTCTCGGAGGCTTGGTGGCTCAGAGGCAGAACCAAGGCTGAGAAGAGCTGGTGTGGACCTCCAGAAGGCTGCCCTACAAGTTGTCCTCCTCTGCAAAACCTCCCTCAGACCATTTGTCTTTATTCATTGCCTGATACTCCCGTTCAGAGATTTACCTGGGGGAAGACAAGCATTCTATTTTCAATAGTGTAAACAGGTTGGGGAATGTTCATGGCAATTGATTTTGTTCCCTCCTAGTATGGAGCTGATACCCGCTTATACAGAGGAGGGAGTGTGTTTCTTGGAGGAATAGGATTGGAAAGAAAACAGTAATTTTTCCGCACAGGGTTTTGGGGGAGTAAGACCCTCCCTTAGGGAAGCCTAGGTACACGAGGGGCCAGTGGACCACGAGGGTGGGGGGCAGAAGGGAAGGTGGGTGACAAAGACATGTAATAGTTATTTGGGAAAAAACGTTGCCTTGTGCTCAACCTGTGTCTTGGGAAAGGAAAGGAATGTTCTTTCTCTGCCACCTGCTGCCCCTTCTTCTCCTCCCCTACCCTACATTGCCCAGCACCCAGAATTCAAGCCACTGCTAGACTATGCTCTGCGTAGGTTTGGGAATGAGACTTCATTTATAGCATTGCTTTAGCAGGAATGTGCACTCTTGGGTTCAAACAATGGGCTTACCAATACATTTTGGGGCATACCCTTTCTTAAGTTGGGAACTCCTTGTATAAGACCTGGTCCCTGCCCTGGAGGGGCTCACAGCCAGTGGATTTAGGGGAGACCCCATTAATAAACAGGAGACTACTGAAGAGTAATCAGGAGCCAACTGTAGGGTATTGGATCTAAGTACAATACAGATTTATCCAAGAGGGAGCCCAGAGAGGGGCGGTTTGTGGGCTCTTCAAAATTTTCACATAGGACAGCATGACTGATCTGCGCTAAGAATATGCTTAGAGAGCAAAAGGAGGGAGGAGAAAGTTCTAAGTAGTGATGGAATTCACCTGAAGCCAAAGTTTGGCATCAGACATGAACATGGACAGAGAAGGCTTCGAGAAGGTATCATACCTGATGAGAGCAAAATGGCTTTCTGAGGAGCAGTGGGAAACCGGCTTGGCTGAGATGAGATGGTGTCAAATATTTCCTGTGAATTAAAATTCATAAAACATCTCACTGCAACTTGCACATATTTCATGGGACTGAACACTTTGAGGCAATAACCTTTGACAGCATTTTTCAGGTGGATGACTTAACATGACTTAAGTTCAGATGAGGTGAGGACCAGAGGCTGGAAGGCTGGGAATCCAGAATAAGGACTTTGGACTTGATGAAAGAGTCCATAATGGTGTCATTGAAGATGCGTGATCAAGATTGGAACATTGGCATGTGGCTGGTACACGGAGTGAAGGGGGAAGGAGTCAGGGAGACCATTTAGGAAGCTGCTACAGTAGGCTAGAGGCGAGGAGCTGCGTGCCTGGACCGGGATGGAAGCAGCAGACTGGAGAAGGGACAAATCTGAGAACTACTGTAGAGACAGAAACACCAGCATTTAGAGCTTGCAGGCGAAGAGCCAGAGGAGGCCCTTATGTATCTCAGGGTAACGTAAGCATGAGAGCAACTTTGTTAGAAGTTCATGTTCAATTGAAGGCCTCTCATCTCTGCAGCCTGCCATTCCTTTCTAGTGAACCCCCTTTCCAAGTTAACTCTGTGGTACCTATTCAGTATCCTAATTCTGCAAAAATTCAGGCTCATCCAGTGGAAGTCTTAAAGCATTTATTCATTCACCTGATTTTGCAAAATTAGGTGGATGAATAAATGCTATAGGGTTTCTAACTTGGAAGACAAAAGCATGCAATTCATCCTACTGCTAGGGCTTCACAAAAGTGTGACGTGTCCAGAGTTTGTTCTCATAGAAATGAATGCTTTCTTACTTCATGTCCGCTGTGCCCTTCCTGTGAACCCTGTCCCCTGAGAAAATCTTAGAGCACCAATTTGCTAACTTAATTTGTAAAAGGTTAGTGAATCAATGCCCTGAGACTTTTATAGAAGTATTTGAAATTAATTAGCCTTGTCAACTTTTATTTATATAGGCTCTCTTCCAATTATATCTTTCCCCCCCAAGTATAACTTTTCAATAAGCTTGATTTTAAACAATAAAACTTAGAGAATCTGTGTAAGATTGAAGAATTTAAATATGTGGGTTTATTATTAACACAGTAGCAAATATGTCAAGGAAACACGCCCCATGAAAAGTGTTTCAAAGAAACACACATCTGCTCTGAGAAAGGTCTATACCCAATAAGTAAGCCCGAAGAGGCTTGTTTGCTTGGTGATGCCAGCAGATAAGACTGGCAAACCTCGGTGTGACTGAAGAAGCCAGTTTGAGACTCAGCCTAGCCCAGGAGAGCTACTGGACCCTGGCTGCGCTCAGCGAACCTTGGCACGATGGTGTTCACATTTTGGAAGGTCTTTCTGATCCTAAGCTGCCTTGCAGGTAAGGAAAGGATTTCCAACCGACCACAGATCATTGGGAATAGAGTTTCTTTTTAAACTGAAATCGCAAATTTTTACATAGACTATTCCCCTCCTGCGCTTAAAAGGAACTATGATTCGTATGCTGAGTAAAATAATTTTCGGAAATCTTGCTTAGCAAATATGTGTCATGCTGATATTTTGGGGGCCCAGCCTGTAAATAGAATTGTTTTATGTAGTTTCTGAATAAGGATTTCTTTCACAGGAAAATCACAGTATCTCCCTTTTTTTTCGTTTGAAAGTTGAACAGATGAATTTACTCAGAAGCTGAAGTTTGTGCCAAGGATACATTTTTCTCTGTTTTACTTCAGCATTTCCTTCAAACTCATTTTGATTGACTTGCTAAGCCTGGCCGGGAGTGCCTGCCGTGCTTTACTATCTAACATTTCTTAAGAGTTGTCCTTTTCCAAACATAAGACTGTGTTTAGGAAAATATGTGAGTGTTTTATCATTGTGCACACTATGGGTGTTCTTAGGGGTTTGAGTGGAACAAAATTATTTTTAGAGTCAAAATCCTAATGTTGGTAGGCCCAGGAGAGATCACTAATTCAGAAAAACCCCTTGGCCAGTTTTTTCAAATACCGGATACATTTTGAATCTGTTCTTATGATAAATTAGGTCCATGGTAGATACAAGAAGGTTGTTTACCCAAGAAATGATATTTTTAAGCCATCAGTAATATTAGGCAGTTATTAGAATGAGGTTTACTAAACATATTTAATGACATAAGAAAATGCTCAGGATAAAATATTGAGTGAAAAAGCAGGATATACCCACATTCCTAGAATAAATTACTAGAAGGTTATATACCAAACTGCTCATGGTGATTGCCTCCGGCTGCTGGGATTATAGATGTTTTTTTATCTTATTCTCTGCCTTTTTCATATTTTCCACGGTTTCTACAAAGAATATTACATAATTTTTATAATCAGAAAAAAAGTGTTACTTTTCAAAACTATATGGTATTTAGTAATAGTTCTCTAAATGTTCGTTACTGTTTAAACAAACATGTTCCGTGGAGTCACCAGAAGGCAATACTGCATTTATCCAGTGATCTAACCAGGACTTAGAGCTGGAAAAAGCCGCCTTTCTCAATTTCCATCCTGGTGGGAACATATGTTACTATTTTCCCTTTCCCCCAGGGATATTCATTTTAAAACCTTAACTTTAGACAGTGAAAGTCTTTGTTCCTTTTAAAGAGCTTCCAGTCATTAGCTAATTGGGTCGCCCCTGGGCCTTCTGCACTAGCCCTCTAAAAATCACACCTGTAGTCAACACCTACTTCCCTATGTGACGCCTTTCTCTGGCCTATACTAGATGCCAGTTTCAGAACAGTTGCAAGAGTGGTTGTTCACTCTAACAAACATATATATATATATATATATATATATATATAATTTTTACCGATTATAAGTGTAATGTATGGTCTTTGTAGAGAGGTTGGAAATACGGAAATGTATAAATAAGAAAATAAAAGTCACCAGAAATCTTACCAGAGATTTGGGTGAATTTCTTATTTTTTTCCTTTGCAAGTGTATGTATTACATTACAAAATTGGGTTTATACCTTGTATACATTTTTTTTTATTGTTTAAAACTTACTTAGATGGTGTCAGGATCTTACTTGATTATGACTTTTGGAACAAAGCCCAATCAGAGTGACCAATAAATACTTCAGAGACTTTGTTTTTAAATTACTGTATAACTGGTTTTGTTGGTGTATAGTGTACATATACAATTTAGCTGGCCCAAAGCAAAATGTGGTAGTGTCAGTCTAGTAGATAGAATGGAAATATGGTACAATATATGGTACAATATATTGTTGTTTGCCTACATAAGTATGGAAGTCAGAGAAAGAAAGACTTCAGTAATGTATGCCTGGCGTTAGTAGTGTCCATCAGTTGATCCAGAAATGGCTGTGAGGTAATGTTTCCATCCATGTGTAATTTGATGTCCTACCTGGACTTGTTTCCTGGTCAGGAAGAATGTCACATTTTTGGTGTCAAGCATGGTGCTTGGCACATGGTGGGCACATAGGAAAGGTTTACTGAAAGAATTAACTACCTTCCGAAATCTTGCCATTCGTGACATGGATGGACCTTAAGGGCATTATGCAAAGTGAAATAAGTCAGAGAAAGACAAACACTGTATGATCTCACTCATATGTAGAATTGTATCTAAAAACAAAAAACTGAATTCATAGAAACAGAGAGTATAGCAGTGGTTACCAGGGGTGGTGGGTGTGCGGTAATGTGGAGATGTTGTTCGAAGGGTATAAACTTCCGGTTAGAAGATGAATAAGTTCTGGGGATCTAATGTACAGCATGGTGACTATAATTGACAATACTGTATTATATGGTTGAAAGTTTTTAAGAGGGTAGATCTTAAATATTGTCACCACAAAAAAGAAAACATAATTATGTGATGTGATGGAAGTGTTAGTTAATGCTATGGTGGTAATCATTTTGAAATATATATCAAATCAACACTTTGTACAGCTTAAATTTACACGATGCTATATGTAAATCATATTTGAATAAAGGTGGAAAAATAAAAGAGTGGATTACCTCCTCAAACCCCAAGCATCCAGAAATGATTTTCACTTACATATATAAAATGAATTTTTTGTACAGGTAAGCATGACTGATTTTATTTTAATGAAAACCTTTCTGCTGACTTCTAAGGAAGCTGGGTTAAATTCTAATTGAGGAAAATAATGTTAATCAACAATGTCTTCTGCAAAAAAAAAAATGTCTTTTGCAAAAGTTCAAGCATATCATTTTAGATGCTTGTAATATATATTAGTCACCTGTTGGAAAGATATGTTAATGTTGTTTCCATTCTCGGAAGGTACGTGCTATGCATTTTAATGCAGTAATATATTTGAACTTTGGTTTTGCAGTCAGATCCATAAAGTTAGTGATCATTTGGTTATATTATTCCCTAACTCAAAAATGAAGCAATTTTACATGAAGTTGCTGGAAATTAAATCACTTCAAATGCATCAGGTCAAATATGGCTATTTGGTATAATAGGAGAATAATAATCCCCCTACAAGCAAAGTGCCTTCCACACTGTAGGCATTAAATAGATGAATGAACAATCATTACCAAAACATGAGGCATTTAAAATCTTTCTAGAGTGCTGATTAACTCAAGTGTATACAACTTGGATTATTTTCCTTTAATAGTATTCACTGATTTTTAAAAGCAGTCACACATATTTCAACCATGTATGTGTTTTTTTTGGGAGGGTGTTGTTTTTAATTCAGCCAGGTCAGTGAGTGAAATTGCAGTTCTGAGTTTTTTCTAAATCAGGTACTAATCTTTATTTTGCTGTTTATTCACAGTCTTGTCAATGTGGAGATTTTTTCTGACTTTTTCAATTTTTAAATAATTTCTCAATTTAGACTAAATGAATCCAAAGGAAGGGAACTTTTTTTTTTCCTGACACACACAGAATCACTTTCAGTTTAAGACTAAATTTGTACTGTTCACTATCCACATGTGGCTATTTAAATATAAATGAATTCAAATTAAATAAAATAAGAAATTCTGTTCTTCAGTCACACTAGCCACATTTCAGGTGTTCCATAGCTACACACGGGACAGCACAGCTGTAGAACATTTCCATCATCACAGAAAGTTCTATTGGACAGTGCTGGGATAGACAGTGGTCTCAGAGGTTTAAGTAGTGAGTGTGCACTAATTGAATAATGTGACATTTTTTTTAAAGTTCATCTGGAAATATATAACTCAGCTCTGAAATGTATTGTCATTATATTAGAGATGGACAGTTTCTGAAAACTGTCTTTTCTTCAGAATTTAAGGATTGATTATGGTGCTGAGTATTGGGAATCAGGGCAATAAAAATGGCCTGGAAATATTGCCTTGCCAATTGTTACCTATTTACAGAACAATGTGTCGTATTCTTAAAAATATGTTGTCTCCCAGTAGATTTGGAGGTTACCATACTTATTCCGAGGTGATATTGTTGAGCTTTTACAGATCTCAATTTACATATTTATATGTCTTCTATTAAAAATACGTTGAAAATCCCAAATCCTTGATTTTCATTTGCCTCCATTCTGGTCTGTACTATAAATGGTTCTTCATGCATTGACATGGCAGGCAGAGATTGTGTCTGTCTTGTTCATTAGTATTTCCCCAGTGTTAGCACTGTTTGTGGCAGAAAATAGGTGTTCAACAGATACTAACTGATAGGCATCAAGACTTCTTCCATGGCTTACCTTGTGTGAGAATTGTGTTTACTCTGCCTTCAGGCACTTTTGTCGAGGGTAGCCCTTAAAGGCTTTTTTGGTTTGTTTTTTGTTTTTGTTCTTTTTTTGCCTTACCTATCATAAATTATTACCTTTAGCCAATCCCATAATAGATACTGGGACATAAAATAGAGGACAAAAATGATGGCCAAATAATACCTTCAAAATCCCTTTTTTAGGGGAAAGTTTATGGGAACTTTAATGGCCACTGAATCCCCATTCTATCCCTTTAATTTTGGATGCTTTAAAGACATTTGGAAGTCACTATTTGGGCATAGCCAGAGATGGATGTGGCTAACTTCCAGGAGAAATGAGATGGGCTTCTGAGGGCAGGAGAGAGTCACTTAGCTTTCTCCAGTGAACTTTCCATCAGAAAATGTAGCTGATTTCTGCAGGCCAATTTTGTTTTGGGGATACGCATGATGGGAACCAGAAACACATAGGGAGGAGAACATTGGGAAAGGGAAAACTGCATGGAGTTAGAAGGTGCTGCCTTGGTGTCTACCCTAAAACACTTCTCTCAATTCATCAAGACATTGGTTGCCATGTAAACAGCCAACTCTAACAGAGAAGCAGCTGGACCAGATGGCCTGGCTGTGACAAAGGACATGGCTATTGAATCCAGGAAACCAAGGGTAATCAGTACCATGGTTTGCTTTTTCTTTAAAATTTTCAAAATGTTTAATTCTCTGAGTTCCTTTTGCCTGACCACTGTCATAAAGAAAACATAAAATTAAAGTCGTCTTTGGGAAGGGGGCCAGGAATTTGTCTTTCTGTACTATTTCCTCTGATCTTCCCACCATCTTTGTATCCTCATCCTGTCCCAACCTGGAAGGCAGCTAGCGTTCTCACTCTAGCCCCCCTGCAGCATAGAGAGCACCTCTTAAACTTGACCTTTTCTAATACTTGCCTGACAGTCTTATGTTCCATCCGGGAAAGCTTCTATACTCTGACTTCGCAATGGATAATAACCAGTTATTACCATGAGCCAATGCCTCTATAGTGTTACCCAAAATATTGTCCCCTATAACATCCCTTGGGAAAATGTTTACATAGTACTAAGGATTTCAAGTACAGTGGTAGGCTGGATTTTGGGGTAGGGAGCTCTTTGGTATTCCTCTAAATCGTATGGGAAGCAGATCCTTTTCTAAGGCCAATAGTTCTCTTAGGCCCCTTTTACAGTCTTAAATCTTGAGGGAGATTTCTGGTTTGGGCAAAATGACATAGATCTGTGTCTCCTTGCTTCTCCCTACTAAGCACAAGTATAAAGCCTCCCTGGAAATAATGCAAGAGACAACCAAGGGAAAACTCTGAAAGATAGTAAGAAGAAAGCAAACTGGCTTGGACCCTGGGAACTACAGAGAGGCAGGGTATCTTATGCCTCTTTATCCAAAGGAGGAAGGGGCCCCAGTCCTGGCATTTCTTGATCCTAACATAGCAGCCCACAGGGAGACTGATTCTTCCCCCAAACTGAGTGGGAGTCCCTCTAACATCAGATGAGCTCAACACCACTGGCAAGGGGCAATCATCAGGAGACCCACCAACGATAGTAGACAAAAGAAGCGATCTCCTTCCTCACTGGGCCTGAGACTCCCTACTTTCACCTAGCGATACTGAGGAGGGAGGGTGGAACAGATAAGAGGGATGAAACCACAGAAAGTATCTGGTTCTAGAAGGCTCTTTGTCTCTCCTCCCCCACAAAGAGACACCAGGGCAGCTGGGGGTTCCAATAGGAGTGTCCTGCCATACCTGTCTCCCACTGAGAGATACGCAGAAACCTGACCTAGGGAAATGCTTCCACGTGCTCAGGCGACGGGGTCAGGGATAAATAGAAGCCCTGGTGACCCCAGATAACCAAACAGACCAAAACAACACCACAAAAATTAAACTGGCATTAGAAATATGCAAAAGTAGGCCAAGACCTGTGTGCAAAACATAAAACAAAAGTGACTATCTGCTAAAATAAAAGATTTAAGTAGGAGTTTTCTAACACAATGCCTGTAGGTTTTGACAAATGTATAATCACATGTATCTACCATTATATTATCGTACAGAGTATTTTCACTCCCCTAAAAATCCTCTGTGCTCCACTTATTGATGTCTTCCTCTACACCAACCCCTGTCAACGGCTCATCTTTTTACTGTCTGCATAGTTTTGCCTTTTCCACAATGTCATATAGTTGGAATCATACAGTGTGTAGCCTTTTCAAATTGGCTTCTTTCACTTAGGAATATGCATTTAAGGTTCCTCCATGTCTTTTCATGGCTTGATGGCTCATTTCTTTTTAGCACTGAATAATATTGTCAGTGTCTGGATGTACCACAGTTTATCAATCCATTCACTTACTGAAGGACATCTTGGTTGCTTCCAAGTTTTGGCAGTTATAAATAAAGCTGCTATAAACCTGTGTGCAGATTTTTGTGTAGACATAAGTCTTCAACTTCTTCGGTTAAATATCAAGGAACACAATTGCTGGATAGTATGGTAAGAGTATGTTTAGTTTTGTAAGAAACCACCAAACTATCTCAAAATGCCTGTACCATTTTACATTCCCACCAGCAACAAACGTTGCTGGTGCTCCACATCCTCATCAGCATTCAGTGTGTCACTGTTGTGAATTTTTTAAAAAAATTAAAAAAAAATTTTGGTTGCGCCGTGCGGCATGTGGAATCTTAGTTCCCCGACCAGGGATCGAACCTGTGCCCCCTCCATTAGAAGCGCAGAGTCTTAACCACTGGACCACCAGGGAAGTCCCCCAGTAGTGTTGTTTTAATTTGCATTTCCCTGATGACATAAAATGTGGAGCATCTTTTCATATGCTCATTTGCCATCCATATAGCACCTTTGGTGAGATGTCTCTTTAAGGTCTTTGCCATTTTATAATCTGGTTGTTTGCTTTCTTATTGAGTTTTAAGAGTTCTTTGTATATTTTGGATAATGGTCCTTTATCATCTTTGTCTTCTGTAAATAGTTTCTCCTAGTCTGTGGCTTGTCTTTTCATTCTCTTCACAGTGTCTTTCACAGAGCAGTTTTAATTTTAATGAAATTCAGCTTATCAATTTTTTCTTTCATGGATCATGCTTTTGGTGTCATCATCAAACCCAAGGTCATCTAGATTTTCTCTTATGTTATGTTGTAGGAGTTTTATACCTTTGCTTTTTACATTTAGATCTGTGATCCATTTTGAGATAATTTTTGTGAAATGTGTAAGTTCTATGTCTAGATTCTTTTTTTTTTTGGCACATGGAAATCCAGTTGTTCAGCACCATTTGTTGGGAAGATTTTCTTTCCTCCATTGTATTGCCTTTGCTCCTTTGTCAAAGATCAGTTGACTATATTTATGTGGGTCTACTTCTGGCCTCTCTATTCTGTTCCATTGATCTATTTGTCTATTCTTTCATCAGTATTACACAGTCTTGATTACTATAGCTTTATAGGAAGTCTTTAAGTTGGTTAGTGTCAGTCCTCCAACTTTGTTTTTCTCCTTCAGTATTTGTCTTGGTTATTCTGGGTCTTTTGCCTCGCCATATAAACTTTGGAATAACTTTGTTGCTATCCACATAATAACTTGCTGGGATTTTGACTGGGATTACATTGAGTCCATAGATTAAGTTGGGAAGAACTGATATCTCGGAAATATTGAGTCTTCCTTAAACATGGAATATCTCTCCATTTATTAATTCTTGTCTGATTTCTTTCATCAGAATTTTTTAGTTTTCCTCATACAGATCTTGTACATATTTTGTTAGACTTACACTGAAGTATTTCATTTCTGGGAGTGCTAATGTAAATTGTATTGTGTTTTTTTAATTTTAATTTTATTATAGTATAGTTGATTTACAAAGTTGTGTTAGTTTCAGGTGTACAGCAAAGTGATTCAGTTATACATATACATATATTCATTCTTTTTAAGATTCTTTTCCCATATAGGTTATCCCAGAATATTGAGTAGAGTCCCGTTTATAGATAGGAAAGCGATAAAGTTTTGTACATTAACCTTGTATCCCGAAAACTTGCAATAATCATTTATTAGTTCCAGGAGATTTTTGCTGATTCTTTTGGATTTTCTACATAGGCAGTCATGTCATCTCTTATTTCCTTCACAATCTGTATACCTTTTATTCCCTTTTTGTGTCTTATTGCATTAGCTAGGCTTCCAGTATGAGGTTGAAAAGGAGTGATAAAAGGGGATATCCTTGCCTTGTTCCTGACCTTAGTAGGAAAGCTTCTAGTTTTTCACCATTAAGTATGCTGTTAGCTGTAGGGTTTTTGTAAATGTTCTTCATCAAGTTGAAGAAGTCCTCTGTTCCTAGTTTATTGAGAACTTTTATCATGAATGCATGTTGGATTTTGTCAAACGCTTTCTCTGAATAAATTGATATGATCATGTGATATTTTTCTTTAGCCTATTGCTGTGATGAGTTACATTAATCAATTTTCAAGTGTTGAACCGGCCTTGCGTACTTGGGGTAAACCATTCAGTGTAATCTCTCATATAAACAGACTAACTTAAAAAAAAAGAGCATATCAATTGATACAGAAAAAGTACCTGACAAAATCCAACACCCATTCATGAAAGAGAGAAACCAAAAAACCAAAACAAAAAACCCAAAACCTCTTAGCATGTTAGGAATAGACGATGTGTTAGTTTCCAAAAGCTGCTGCAACAAATCGCCATAAACTGGGTGGCTTAAAACAGACAAATTTATTCTCTCACAGTTCTGGAGGCCAAAATTCCAAAGTCAAAGGCTGGCAGAATTGATTCTGGAGAATCCATGCCATGCCTTTCTCCTAGCTGGCTGCTAACAATTCTTGGCGTTCCTGGCTTGTATATGCATCACTCCAATTTCTGACTCCATCTTCACGTGGCCTTTCCTTCTATGCATCTGTGTGACAAATCTCACTGTCCTTGTTCTTATAATGACAGCAGTCATTGGGTTTAGGCCCCACCTTAAATCCAGGGTGATCTATGTCATCATTAATTACATTGCAAAGACCCTGTTTCCAAATAAGATCACATTCACAGGCACCAGGGATTAGCACTTGTTCGTATCCTTTTGGGGGCCCCAATTCAACCCATGGGAGAATTCCCTTAACTTGATAAAGAACATCTACAAATATCCTATAGCTAACATTGTATTTAATGGTGAAATACTGAATGCTTTTCCCCTAAGACTGGGGACAAGGCAAGGATGTCTACTTTCTCAACTCTCTTATTCAATAAAATACTGGAAGTTATAGCTGCTGTAATAAGGCAATAAAAATTAATTAAAGACATACAGATAGGAAAGGAAGAAATAAAGTTCGCTCTACCCAACAAAAGACTAGCATCTAGGTTGTATAGAGAACTCTCAAAATTCAACAGTAAAAAATTAAGCAATCAGAAAATGGGCAAAAGACATTTTGCTAAGGAAGATATACAAATGGCAAATAATCACAGGAAAAGTTATTTAGCATCATTAATTTGCATTAGGGAAATGCAAATTAAAATCACAATAATATATTACTACGCACCTATTAGAATGGCTAAATTAGAAAATAGTGACAGCACCAAATGCTGATGAGGATGTGGGGAGGCTGAACCACTCATACACTTTGGAAAACAGTGTGGCTGTTTTTTGCTTTTACTTTTAGTAAAACTAAACATGTAACTACCATCTAACCCAGCAATTGCACTCTTGGGAATTTATCCCAGAGACATGGGAATTTATCCTCATACAAAAATCTGTACATGAATGTTTGTTGGAGTTTTATTCAACTGCTAAAAACTAGAAACAACCCAGATGTCCCTAAATGGGTAAATGGTTAAACAAATCATGGTACATACATAACATTGAATGTTACTAAGCAATAAAAGGCAATGAACTACTGATACACAGAACAATTTGGATGAATTCCTAGGTAATTATGCTGAGTGAAAAAAAGCTAATCAGCAAAAAGGTTACCATGCTTCCATTTACGTAACATTTATGAAATGACAACATTTTAGAAATGGAAGACGGATTAGTGGTTACCAATGCTTAGGATCAGGGATGGGGTACAGGAGGGAGGTGAGTGCATTATCGAAGGGAAATATGAGGGATCTTTGTGGTGGTGGACTGTTCAGTATCTTGACTGTGGTTGTGGATACACAAACCTACACATGTGATAAAATTGTGTAGAATTAAATGCATACACACACAGGAGTACAAGTAAAACTGGAGAAACCTGAAATGAATAAAATCAGGGGACTGTATCAATGTCAGTGTCCTGGTTGTGATATTATACAGTAGTTTTACAAAATAAGTTACCATGGGGGTGCTGAGTAAAGTGTACATGGGATCTCCATCTTATTTCTTAGAATTGTGTGTGAATCTACTATTATCCCAATAAAATTTTCAATTAAATATTGTTGAGGGCCCAAAAGACTTTTTGCTATGTAGGTTATTTCTATCTATATTTATTGTATTAGAAAGTAAAACTAAAAGAAATTTAAACACAAAAATACACAAACATGCATTCCATTAGCCACTAGAGGAATATCATTACTTGTCATGTAACTGCTGGAGCACTCCGTTGTGCACTCATGAGAAGATGAGAGTGAAAAAAATAACAACTTAGTATTATTATGAACATCATTTTGATCTTGTAGCCTCCCCAAAATGGTCTCAGGGCTAGGATGACCAACTCATCTAGTTTTACTGGGACTTTCCTGGTTTAAGCAGTGAAAGTCCTGGCAAAACCAGTATAGCTTGCCTGAGACTCACCTGGTTTTAAAACTGAAAGTGCCATATCTACAGAACCTCATCAGCCCTGGGCAAACTGAATTGGTTGTTCTCCATACTCATGGACTTTTTGGGTCCTTGGACAACACTTTAAGAACCTCTTTGTCAGGCCATCCTTACACAGAAGAAATTCCCAGTTCAGTGTTATTACCTCACCATCACGTAGGAGTTGAACATCTTCACATTGTAATTTGTTAGAAACTCCCCTACCCCATGCCAGTTGCTTGCTCGACTTTCCTATATGGTTCATTCTACATTCTCCTTACCTTGGATTCCCCAAATAAGATGTCATTGAATGTGCTTTGTAATGAAAAAAATGTCATCAGAATGTGAGTGTGTACCATCGTTTTTTGATGATTATCTTTTCAGGTCCAGTTCGTGGAGTGCAAGTGACCATCCCAGACGATTTTGTGAATGTGACTGTTGGATCTAATGTCACTCTCATCTGCACCTACACCACCACTGTGACCTCACTGGACAAGCTTTCCATCCAGTGGACATTCTTCCATAAGGAGTCACAGCCAGTTTCTGTAAGGACTTCTTCCCCCTAAACTCCTCTCCTTTGGTAGTTCTGACATAAACTGTTGGGGTCAGTGTGAGAAGAAGGAATGGTAAGCCAGTGGCAACAGGAGCAGAACCTCAGGTGCAAGGTGTTTGAAGATAGCTGTTTAGGGAAGATCATCATCTAAGTGACTTGGCTTTTGTCCTCTCCTCATATTCAGTTACAGCCTGTTATCTCAATTCTGTGTAGGTCAACATCAGGTATATCATGCATTCTAGAGTAGACAGGAAGGGTCTTTCTCACAGGTGAAATGAGCAGTAGTTCTGAAAGGGCTTCTCCCATCCCTCAGATCTCTCCCTATTATTTCCAGAAAACCCCAGTTCAAATATATGTCCTAGTTGATCTGCAAATCTCTGTCAAACTTAATATCTGGGCTCTGCCTGTCAAGTGAGCTAGCTCATTGTGACAGACTGAGTCCTGATGGGATGAGACTCTCCAGGTGGGTGGATAAAGGCAAAGTAGTAATGAACCTTGGGAAATAAAAGGCATCTGGAGGCTAGAGGATAAGAGACAGGAGGGGAGGCTAGGGTCTGGGGAAGAGGTTGCTGGAGGAGGGTGGGTGAAAGTCAAAGGAGGAGGATGATTCTGCTTGCAAGCTGCCTATTCCCAGATTTTTTTCATCTGGCCCTAAGGGTAATGCCTTCTTTAAATTAGTCCAGGGACTAACACGGTATACTCAAAAGTATGTGTGTGTGTGTGCATGTATATACACGTGTACGCATGTGCATGCACTCACGCATGTGAGTGTGCAAGCATGTATGCCAACACATATCCCTTGAGGGAAAAAGTCTGTAGCTTTCGTCAGGTTTTCAGAAGGATGTATGATCCAAACAAGGAGTTCAGAGAAGAGACAAATCAGTGTGGTTTGGATATAGTGGAGTTGGGCCTTAAAGGAAAGCAAGGGTTCTGATTATAGAAAGAGAGAGGGAGAGGCGAGTTGAACGGGCTAGAGGAGGCCCAAGTGCAGACGTGGAGAAGAAGGAGGGCCAGTGTCTCTTCAGCCATCACTGGTCTTTTGGTCTTTTGTCTTTACCAAAGGTCCTGAATATTTGTTTAGCAGGAAACATCGTTCAAGGGGAGACTATCAATGCCACCCTCTAATCAAAGTTCAACAATTTTGCTCAGTACTGGTTACCTTAGACAAGTATCTGAATCACTCTGTGTCTCTCTTCAAAACATGGTAGAATAGTAATATTCTTCTACATGGGCAGTACACCATGTAGCATTCAGTTCTCAGATCCACCCACTTTTTTTTTTTTAACATCTTAATTGGAGTATAATTGCTTTACAATGGTGCGTTAGTTTCTGCTTTATAACAAAGTGAATCAGTTATACACATACATATGTCCCCATATTTCTTCCCTCTTGCGTCTCCCTCCCTCCCAACCTCCCTAACCCACCCCTCTAGGTGGTCACAAAGCACTGAGCTGATCTCCCTGTGCTATGCAGCTGCTTCCCACTAGCTATCTATTTTACATTTGGTAGTGTATATATGTCCATGCCACTCCCTCACTTCGTCCCAGCTTACACTTCCCCCTCCCTCCCACCCTCCCTATCCCACCCCTCTAGGTGGTCACAAAGCACTGAGCTGATCTCCCTGTTCTATGCAGTTGCTTCCCACTAGCTATCTATTTTACATTTGGTAGTGTGTATATGTCCATGCCACTCTCTCACTTCATCCCAGCTTACCCTTCCCCCTCCCCACGTCCTCAAGTCCATTCTCTAGTAGGTCTGTGTCTTTATTCCTGTCTTACCCCTAGGTTCTTCAAGACATTTTTTCCCTTAAATTCCATATATATGTGTTAGCATACGGTATTTGACTTTCTCTTTCTGACTTACTTCACTCTGTATGACAGACTCTAGGTCCATCCACCTCATTACAAATAGCTCAATTTCGTTTCTTTTTATGGCTGAGTAATATTGCATTGTATATATGTGCCACATCTTCTTTATCCATTCATCCAATGATGGACACTTAGGTTGTTTCCATCTCCTGGCTATCGTAAATAGAGCTGCAATGAACATTTTGGTACATGATTCTTTTTGAATCATGGTTTTCTCAGGGTATATGCCCAGTAGTGGGATTGCTGGGTTATATGGTAGTTCTATTTGTAGTTTTTTAAGGAACCTCCATACTGTTCTCCATAGTGGCTGTACCAATTCACATTCCCACCAGTAGTGCAAGAGTGTCCCCTTTTCTCCACACCCTCTCCAGCATTTATTGTTTGCAGATTTTTTGATGATGGCCATTTTGACTGGTGTGAGATGATATCTCATTGTAGTTTTGATTTGCATTTCTCTAATGATTAATGATGTTGAGCATTCTTTCATGTGTTTGTTGGCAGTCTGTATATCTTCTTTGGAGAAATGTCTATTTAGGTCTTCTGCCCATTTTTGGATTGGGTTGTTTGTTTTTTTGTTATTGAGCTGCATGAGCTGCTTATAAATTTTGGAGATTAATCCTTTGTCAGTTGCTTCATTTGCAAATATTTTCTCCCATTCTGAGGGTTGTCTTTTGGTCTTGTTTATGGTTTCCTTTGCTGTGCAAAAGCTTTGAAGTTTCATTAGGTCCCATTGGTTTATTTTTGTTTTTATTTCCATTTCTCTAGGAGGTGGGTCAAAAAGAATCTTGCTGTGATTTATGTCATAGAGTGTTCTGCCTATGTTTTCCTCTAAGAATTTGATAGTTTCTGGCCTTACATTTAGGTCTTTAATCCATTTTGAGCTTATTTTTGTGTATGGTGTTAGGGAGTGATCTACTCTCATACTTTTACATGTACCTGTCCAGTTTTCCCAGCACCACTTATTGAAGAGGCTGTCCTTTCTCCACTGTACATTCCTGCCTCCTTTATCAAAGATAAGGTGACCATATGTACGTGGGTTTATCTTTGGGCTTTCTATCCTGTCCCATTGATCTCCATTGATCTATCTTTCTGTTTTTGTGCCAGTACCGTACTGTCTTGATTACTGTAGCTTTGTAGTATAGTGTGAAGTCAGGGAGCCTGATTCCTCCAGCTCCGTTTTTCGTTCTCAAGATTGCTTTGGCTATTCGGGGTCTTTTGTGTTTTCATACAAATTGTGAAGTTTTTTGTTCTAGTTCTGTGAAAAATGCCAGTGGCAGTCTGATAGGGATTGCATTGAATCTGTAGATTGCTTTGGGTAGTAGAGTCATTTTCACAATGTTGATTCTTCCAATCCAAGAACATGGTATATCTCTCCATCTATTTGTATCATCTTTAATTTCTTTCATCAGTGTCTTATAATTTTCTGCATACACGTCTTTTGTCTCCTTAGGTAGGTTTATTCCTAGATATTTTATTCTTTTTGTTGCAGTGGTAAATGGGAGTGTTTTCGTGATTTCACTTTCAGATTTTTCATCATTAGTGTATAGGAATGCCAGAGATTTCTGTGCATTAATTTTGTATCCTGAACTTTACCAAATTCATTGATTAGCTCTAGTAGTTTTCTGCTAGCATCTTTAGGATTCTCTATGAATAGTATCATGTCATCTGCAAACAGTGACAGCTTTACTTCTTCTTTTCTGATTTGGATTCCTTTTATTTCCTTTTCTTCTCTGATTGCTGTGGCTAAAACTTCCAAAACTATGTTGAATAAGAGTGGTGAGAGTGGGCAACCTTGTCTTGTTCCTGATCTTAGTGGAAATGCTCTCAGTTTTTCACCATTGAGGACGATGTTGGCTGTGGGTTTGTCATATATGGCCTTTATTATGTTGAGGAAAGTTCCCTCTATGCCTACTTTCTGCAGGGTTTTTATCACGAATGGGTGTTGAATTTTGTCAAAAACTTTCACCCACTTCTGATCAAACACAGCACAGCCCATGCCTCGATAGTGAGGGTATGAAGGAAAAGGCAGTCAGTGTCTAAAAATGGTGCATGCAAGAGAAGCTTGGGAAAGATGTAGTTGGACCTGTCAGGCAAGAACACCTGTACTGGATCCCTTCATTGTTTGGGGTCTCTAGGACAATGGCACCAGCTTTTAGGAGTAGGATGGGAGGGTCTGAGTTTGGTAACAATTCAGATCAGCACAAGCCCCTGGCAAAGCTGGGACAGTCTTGAGTTTGCCTTCTCATGTCCATGTCTGGAATTCCTTTCAGCTTCCTCCAAAAGGCTTTGGGACCTGTGGCTGCCTTGAGCAGGGCAGTGGTCAACTCTTGTCATAAGTTCACCTTCTTTTCCTCCCCCAAGATCATTGTGTTAAAGGAGAAGTTGACTCCAAGACCTAGTATTTCTCAGTACCCAGGAGAGAATATCATATCTCTTACTGACTATCCCCCCCATGGGGTCCCTTTGTGAATGGGGGCTATGGAAGTATTCCATAAGTCTTCTGACCAGGAGCCAGGGTATTCATTAGCATGGTATTTCTCTTAGAGAAGCCCTCCTCTCAGAAGACATGGACAGATTCAGATAGTCAGTCCCTCAGCAGGGAGTCACAGCTGAAGCTTCTAGGCCCCAGAACAGGCAGGCTAGCATAGAAGTTTTGGTTCCCCTCTGATCACATGAATGGCCTCCTCTACCACCCAGCTAGTCACTGGTAAAAGTACAGAGACTTCACCTGCCCATGAACAGAACAGGCATTGACCCTACTTAGCATGAGTCTCTCAAACAACACTTACTCTTCCAGAATAGCCACAGTGGAAGAAACCCTGTGCCATCTTCACCTTTCTAACACACATATAATGTGGACAACCTCTTTCTAGAACCTAGTATCTTTATATTCCATGGCCGCTCAGATTCTTCCAACTTGGCCTCTGCAGATAGCATTATATCAAATGCTTTTCAGATGTTGGTGGAGTGAGGGTGCTTCATCTCCTCAGGGGCATTTGAAAATGAGAGGAATATTGGTTTAAGTGTTATAAATGGGAGTCACTACCAGCATTTAGTGGGTGGTGGCCAGAGAGGCTTATAGTCTTGCAATATGTAGGAGAGACCCACACAGGAAAGAATTGTCTGCCCCAAATGCCAGTGTGGCTCCCACCGAGAAACACTCCAAGTTCTTCTCTTCCCACCACCCCTTCCCATCAAAGTGTATCTATTCTGTGTCCCATTCCCTCAGGTGTCTATCCTTGTTAAATCTGATAAATTAGTGTAATGCTAAGGTGTTAAGGACTGGTGATCGTTCACTCTGTTGTCTCCGGAAGAAAATAACTTAAGCCGAAACCTTCCATGCTTCAAAGAAGCAGTTCAGTTGGTGGGTGTCTCAGGCAAATGGCAGGCTGGGAAGGGAGTGGTTTGGAGGCAGGGAAGCCTTCCTTTTGGTGTTATATTCCTTCCACGTGCAATCCCAGCCCCCCTATGCAGTCTAGAGAAAATTCTGGGCTTGAGACCATTGCCACTGTATACTCCTCACCTCCCATGGCTAGCACCTTTATGAACAGTGCAGGAAAGCAAGAAGCTGGAAGGGAAAGAATGGGTGGTTTGCTGTGGACTTCCATGACCTCCTCATTTCCAAAATGTACCCACAAAGCAGCTCTGGAGGCTAAAGGCATTTATTAACTCCAACTCAGACTCAAACAGAAAGCAGACTGAATTCTTTCAACCCTTCTTGTTTATACTCCAGCTTCTAGTTAGAGAGCAGTGTCACAAAGCTGAGGGGAAAGAAATCTTTTTGGACAAATCTGGCTCCCAGCTGCATGGCCTCCTGTGAATAGGAACTTGGCACAGTAGGGAGAGAAAGGCTGTCATTGCAGCTGGCAGCCGTCGAAGGCCTCATGTGGTGAACCCACTCGGCATGGGAAGCATCATGCCAATGAATAGCAGCAACTGGCAGGAGAAGGGTTGGGTTGGAGTAGCGGATGGGATGGCCCCAAGAGGGGAAGGTTGCCTGGGAATCATCTTCCTCGTCTAAGGCAGGGCTATGAGTGCCGTGTTAAGGTATTCAGCGGGAATTGGGAGGTCTGGATTCTAGGTCTGACTACAAATTGTGTGACCTTGGGAAGATCACTTCCTCTACTGGGGCCTCAGTGTCCTTTTCTGTAATAGAAGAGGATGAATCAGAGGTTGCAAACTGGCAGCCTCTGGGCCTGATTTGGCCAGTGGATGCATGTTGGTTGGCCAGCCCAGTATTTTGTTCATTTCCACAGTTTGAAAGCCTTGTTTGTCTTGGCTCTCCAGTTCACCACAGTTCCCACTATCCTCCATGATCTTACCACTATCCACCAGCCCCTCCCAGCCATTTCCCATATGTCCAATATCCAGCTGGTTCCTGAAGGCTCTTCAGCCTTAGCAACCATGAGCTAAGTTATCTCTAAGGGGCTCTTATAACTAATGTGCTATTATGTCTCCACATGTCAGCCTCTAATATCACCAAGGGGCAGGCAGAGAGGACCTTGAGGGGAAAGTGGGGCAGTCTGTCATGAACACAGCCACAAAGGGCAAGTGGGCAAAAGAATGAACAAGCACCACTTAAGGGAACACTTGGATGGGTTTTCTTAAAGCTGACTTGTCAGCCCCCAAATCACCACCCCCGAAGGATGTGGCCTGTTGAACAACCATGACTTTTCCTGGACCTCGATTGCTTTGATTTCTAAATTGACAATATACGTTCTTTGAAAAGTGTACAAGGCTCACAGGATCGTGGGCCGGGGTTTGGCCATCGTTCAGCTTTGATTTATAAAAGGGTTATTCTTTTGTGGAAAATCGAACCAAGTTTCAGTCCTTCCTGTGTGATTAGATAAGTGGTTTCAGGAAAGCGTTTCATTTTGTTTCTCTTTACAAGGACAGTGTGACAGTGTGGACTTCCCCTAACAGAAAGTCCCTCCATCTGTGTGTCTGGCCGCTGACCTGCCCTGGGGACTTTCCTTCTCACACAGCACCCTGAGGCCAAGGCCTTTCCCTTTTAGGTCTCCATGTTACACCTCCTTACCTCCATTTCTCTCCCAGACACCTCCAGTATTACTTGTGCGACGGCAGGATATATCAGGCTACAGTGCGAGGAGCAAGGATAGAAGGGCTGGTGAAGGTCCTTTTTGTCGGGAAGTTACAAGTCCAGGGCCTCCTGACTTATTTGCTCATTGATTCCTGGCCAACCGTGAGACTTTTACAATGTGACTTCTTTTCATGTCCTAGTGCTGACCTAAAACACATTCTCTTGGCCCTGTTTTCTGCAGTAATAAAGTCCTTTCAACTAGATCCTCTGGGACTTACTGTGGGCCGTAGGCAGGACTGATGTATCTCCCTGTGATGTCATCAGGCTTCAACATAAAACAGGCCGACCTACCCTCAGTCCTCCTAGGAGCAGGGGAACCGGCCAGATGTCTAAGTTGTAAAGGGCTTCCTTGATAGACCACAGGCTGCGTACCAGGTAAGAGTCCACAGGACCGCAAATTGTTAATTAGAAAGTAAATAAGGCTAGCGCTGACTAGTGAAATGGAAAGCCGGATATCTTGGACGTCAACTCACATGAAGGTAATAGACCTTTGACAAGTTGAACTTCCTCCTGGCCTACCTGAATACCTTAGGTTACACTGGCTTTCCAGTTTGTAAGTCAAACAAGACCCCTCTGGGGCAAAAGTTTGTGATTTCAGTAGGTGTGAATTGAATTATAAATGGTTCATTTAGGGCAGAAAAGAAAGCTAGTTGATGTTAGAGAACTGGAGGAGAGAGACAAGTTGTTTTCTCCTTAAATATATTCTTTTCTTTGAATTTTCCATCAGAACCTCCGTTTCTGCTTTAGTTTAAAAGTATATTGGCTTTCTACCTGAAGGAGAATACACTTGAATTTATCTAGACAATATCTTTTGGTTTACTGATTGCCTTCCCTCTCGTTAGCCTGTTAATGTAAAAAGCACTGGACAAGGAATTAGAAGAACGACGTTCTTGACCCGGCCCCACTGTTAACTTTGTGTGTCTTTTTTTTAACCTCTTTGAGCTTCAGTCTCTTCTGTAAAGTGAGGAGAGTGAATTAAATGAACCATAAGTCTCTTCTAGTAGATTTTATGCAATATTAATTGCCATTGGACTAGGCAATCCCAGTTTATTGAATAATAAAAAACAATCACTGGAATTATACACATTTATATGAAACTAGCAAAGAGTGTAAATAGGCTTTGTGTATTATGAAGGGACCTCAGGGACCACCTAGTCCAGTGATTCCCAAAGTTTAGTCATTCATGTCTCATCTTCATGATTGTGTCATATTTGTGTATTACCAACACTAGTAATTATTTAATGCTGTTTTCTCTATTGACTTGGTTTTTGTTGTTGTTGTTGTTTTGTTTTGTTTTTTGTTTTTTTTGGCCGCACCACGCAGCTCATGGGATCTTAGTTCCCTGACCAGAGATTGAACCCGGGTCCGGTAGTGAAAGTGTTGAGTCCTAACCACTGGACCACCAGGGCACTCCCTGACTTGGTTTTTAAAAGTCTTAAAAATGTCTGCCTTAGTTTCACTGTAAGCAATAATACCCATGAAGTCACAGATCTGATGTGATAGCTATGTCTCTAATACACATTACATTTTTAAAGTTTTCAATTTCTTGCCACCTAAAATCAACTTGTCAGCTTATGCTTAGGGAGTACATACCATACTTTAGAGAACACTACTCTGGTTCCTCATTCAGATGTGGAAACTAGAGTTTGGAGAGATTAAATAACTTTGTTTCTTATTGCAAAGTAGGTTGCCATGTAGACATGAGGTGAGGCTACTTCCCCCATGTCACAGTCAGAGGTCCAGCATGGCTAAAACCCAGGTCTTATGGAAGCAACCTAAGTGTCCATCAACAGAAGAATGGATAAAGAAGATGTGGCACATATTTACAATGGAATGTTACTCAGCCATAAGAAGAAACGAAATTGAGTTATTTGTAGTGAGGTGGATGGACCTAGAGTCTGTCATACAGAGTGAAGTAAGTCAGAAAGAGGAAAACAAATACCGTATGCTAACACATATATATGGAATCTAAAAAAGAAAAAATCATTCTAAAGGACCTAGGGGCAGCACAGGGGTAAAGACATAAAGACGCAGATGTAGAGAATGGACTTGAGGACACGGGGAGGGGGAAGGGTAAGCTGGGACGAAGTGAGAGAGTGGCATGGACATATATACTACCAAATGTAAAATAGATAGCTGGTGGGAAGCAGCCGCATGGCACAGGGAGGTCAGCTCGGTGCTTTGTGTCCACCTAGAGGGGTGGGATAGGGAGGGTGGGAGGGAGATGCAAGAGGGAGGAGATATGGGGATGTATGTATACATATAGCTGATTCACTTTGTTATAAAGCAGAAACTAACACACCATTGTAAAGCTATTATACTCCAATAAAGATGTTTAAAATAACTAACTAAATAAATAAACCCCAGGTTTTCTTACTCCTAGACCAGGTCTCTTTCCATCACACCATGCTGCTTCCACAGTTGCCATTATGATCTGAATATCCATATTCTTTAACAGAGATGGGACTATAATCAAGATCTTTCTTAAATCTAGTAAATTATAATAATAATAAATAAATCTTTATGGATTTGGGCGAGTCGTTTAATCTCTGTGTTTGAGTGTCCTTATTTGTCTAAAAGCAGTAATAATTCCAGTTCTGCCTCCTGCTATGTGGGGAGAAAGGTAGCAGCTACCATTGACCAAGCACTTCCTAGGCCCTTGGCTGAGTTACTTTGCTTCATTCTCGCACCACCACTATGAAGCGATGGGGCCAGATGGTTTCTCAGGAGCCTCTCTGTTCTGAAATGTTATTCTTCTAACAAACAGGATGAACTCAGTTTTGCTTACCCAAAGGAATATGCATGTAAGGAGCGTGAATATTCTTTTAGGGAAATCAGATATTCTAGATAATCCCACTGGGTAAAGTAAACCGAAATCAAAAATGTTTATCAAGTAGGAAAGACGATGCTTTTGGTTTTCCCATCAGATGTTTGTGTCCTATATAATGAGTTTCCTGATGAGTAGACTCATCAGGTGAGCATCTTGATCTGTTAGCCTAAGCTTAGGAGTTGAATTCTGTCAGCTCCAGCTGCCTACTGTCTATAAGATATGCATATCTCCCTGCCCTGATGACATCACAGAGCTGCTTTGAGCACAAATGAGGTCGTGGCTGTGCAATGCTGTGAGAAAGCTAAAGTGTCCCACTGACCTGAGAAACTTTTGCCACAGGGACCTGTTCCTTACCGGGGGTGGGGGGTGGGGGATACTGCTTCCTTTTTTCATTCAATGTCAAAGTAGGTAACATTGGATAGGGGGAACTTCCACGTAGCTTACCCTAGCCCCGGACACTGTCCAGTTCTCATTTCTGTCATTTTCTGTCCTAGATTTACTATTCTGAAGGTGGACAAGCTACAGCCATCGGGCAATTTAAAGATCGCATTGTAGGGTCCAATGCTCCAGGTAACGCATCTATCACTATTGCACATATGCAACCAGCAGATAGTGGCATCTACGTCTGCGATGTTAACAACCCCCCTGACTTTTTCGGCAAAAATCAAGGCACCCTCAACGTCAGTGTGTTAGGTATGGACAATTTTTTCTGCTTTTTCTCTTCTTGCAGCAACTTAGGAATTGAATGAGCTAGGGCAGTGAGTTATTGGTACCAATTAAGCCCCAGGGTAAATATCCTCCCTGCTCCTTTTATTATCGGGAAAATAAAGACACACCACAAACCCAACCCACAGAGTAACACTGAGAAATCACTCATAAAACATGTTGAAACAATTGTCAAACCAAAAGGGCTGCCAACATGACAGATAGCAATAGATGACCACTTCCTGGATCCCTATCTCTGAAGGATGCGATGAGAACAGATGGGAAAATGCACAGTCCCACTATATGATCACTAGCAACTCTTCCCGAGGGAACCTCCAATTAGGGCCAGTCCTACCTGGGGGAAACAACTGTCAACTTGTTACCTCTCCAAAGCCAGCCACAATTCCCACCATTAAATCATTCTGTGGCATAAAGGCAGATGGATCCCTTTCTAAAATATTAATGCTATTTGGAAAAAAAGAAAGAGTTGAGAATTAATTTATTTATACACAAATATTCAGTATGTGACATGGGGCAAGTCATATCTGCTCTTAAATGAATTTGGAGTGGTTCATTTATGCAGCATTTATTGAGTGCCTGCTTTGTGCCAGGAGCCAGGATGGAGGCGTGGTTTCTGCTCCTGGGGAAGTTCACAATTTTGGTGATTCTTAGGGATCCTTCCAGTCTCTGTCTGAGAGGACAATGGGAGTTTTGCCCCTGTCTGTATGCCGAGCTGGTCCTGTCTGCAGGCCTTCAGATGTACTGAAGGGAGGGATGAAAGGGCTGTCAACCTTCGCCAACTAACCAGTGAGCTAAGGGCTCTCCCACTTCTAAGTAACCCAAATGGAGCTTATCTAGCCGTTGCTGCTCTTGAGCTGTGTATATCCATCGCGGGAAAGGAGGAACTAGATCAAACCAGTGACTTGATAATTGAGTAGCTTTGAAAAGCCGCAATTGGTAACAAGGTGCACACCCCAGGAGGACTGCCCAGAACTGTCTGAGCTTGCTGCCCAGGTGATGCCTAAAAAGAACCAGCTATTTACTGTGAGGTTTGCCACTGCATCTACCCACCTGGAAAAGAAGAAAAGGTCATCAAGAGCTGATTTCTAGCAACGGGATGACTCTATCATGTTTTTATTTTGCTGTACCCTGTGCTAGGCTTTGGGGTAAAGGGGATGACAAGAGAAGTATACACAAGCCCTTTCCTGGGAGAGTTGATGTTCCAGTGTGGAATAGATGCTGGCACATCAGGCTGGGAGTCAGAAGACCTAGGTTCTAGCTCTTACTCTGCTACTCAGTGGCCTCAGACAAGTCAGTCCACCTTTCTCTGGCCATTTTGAAATGGGGTTGAAATTCCTGCCCTGTCATATTATCGTTATGAGAATCAAATGATATGCTGGAGATTCAGTGTTCATAGAATTTGAGGGATTAGTCCTCTAATGTTTTTCTCTTACTCCCTGGCTCTGGGTTGTCCTGACCAGAAACAACCTAAAGAAGCCAAGCCTCTTTTTCTCTGAACTTGGAAATAGCCCTGAGGTAAAGTTAGGGTGGTTAATATTCTTAAAGTTCAGAGAGTCCCCAATCAACTTCCATAAGAAGTTGAGGGTCATTTCCTCTCTAAGTTGTTTTTTCCCATGCGTCTTTGGGTCAGTTGTTCTTGCAATGACTGTGCCATGACTTTTCCTTAAGCATCCAGTATCCAGGCAAGATAAGAGACAGAAGGCTCTGTGGATTTCTTTGTTTGGGAACCCTCAAAATCCTATTTTTATTAATTAGGCTAAGAACAAAGGCATTCCACAAATTTATGCTTTCTGGAAATTTTGAGACTGATATTTCCTCTAAAAATTGCAGAGGCTGCTTGCAGTTCTCAAATTCTATTGCACATGAGTGCCTGTTCTGCTTGCCCTGACTGAGGGGTGGGGCATGGTAGCGGCAAGTGTGTAAGGGAGACCAACTGAGGAGAAAGGTATTGATATTTCCTTAAATATTGCTCTTCCTAGCAATGCATCTTTCGGAGACTTTTCATAACCCAGTGGTAGACATAGATCCCATGCATTCACTCATTCATGCATAAATTCATTCGGCAAACCCTGAACACATGTTCAGTTACCATGGTAGGCAATGGAGATGGAAAGATGTCAAAGTTCAGCTCCCAGCCCTCCTAAACTTCAAAGTCTAGTGGGGGAGGCAGATATATAACATAAGCTTACAGTGGAGGGAGGAGAGGAGAGCTGGGAGATCACAGGGGAAAGGGCATAAAGCCGTGCAGGGGGAACTGGAGAAGGCTTCCTGGAGAAAGTGACTTCTGCATTGAATGTTGAAGGATATGCAAGAGCGTGTCAGGCAGAAGAGGGGCTGAGGTGGCAGGGCACGATTTAGGTGAAGGAAAGAGCAATGCACAAAGGCCCAGGTGGTTTGGACGACCATTCAATTGAGAGACTTCCATTAGGTATGATAGCCTTAGAAAATGAATCTCTGAAAAATACCCAGCAGAAGTTTGAATAATTATTTTGTATGCACTTGGAAGGAGCATCATCTTCCTTCTGCAATTTGGCACATAAAAAGAAAATGATGAATTTAGAGAAGGTTTGAGAACACACTGAAGCGTTTTCATTAATTTTCTGAGGTGAGCCTCTTCTTCCCATCCCAATTCTGTAGAAAGCAATAAAGCTAAATGGTAGATCAGTGGCTTTGCCAGTAAAACATCCAAGTTCTGTCGGGGACTTTAACTGGATGAAATGTCAATTCAATACTGAATCAGTAGCCTTAGAAAATATATGGGTTTGGGATGTGGTTCAAAGTGATTTACTAAGTGTTTGGTTAATAAAAAATAAAGAAAAATGTGTTCAGCAAAATAAAAAAATGCCTATCTGGGTTTGATTCTGGGCTCAAGAAATGAATGCAAGTAATTCCAGGGTTTTGTCCATAATTAGTTCAAGTCCTGGGGTCTGGCTTCGTGATGAAGCACCCCCATTTAATTTTCGGTTCAGATTATTCTATTCCACTTATAGTGGAATAAAATCACCATGTTTTTAAAAAAGGCAATATCTAAATCTAGTGATAGGTGCACTGGATTTCTGGTTAAATAGCCTAGTTTATTTAGGGTAGGCAAATCCAAGGAGTTTTCTCCATCTGAGGAAATCAACAGTAAGAAAGAATAAAGAGGGACTTCCCTGGTGGCACAGTGGTTAAGAATTTGCCTGCCAATGCAGGGGACATGGGTTCGATCCCTGGTCCAGGAGGATCCCACATGCTGCGGAGCAACTAAGCCCATGTGCCACAACTACCGGGCCTGCGCTCTAGAGCCCGTGAGCCACAACTACTGAAGCCCATGTGCCTAGAGCCCGTGCTCCGCAACAAGAGAAGCCACCACAGTGAAAAGCCCATGCATCGCGATGCAGAGTAGCCCCTGCTTGCTGCAACTAGAGAAAGCCTGCACGCAGCAATGAAAACCCCATGCAGCCAAAAATAAATAAATAAATTTATTTTAAAAAAGAAAGAATAAAGAGCTAAACAGAAAAATACTTCTTTTAATTAAAAGACACCTGTTTAAAAGAAGGGATGGCACAATAGACAATTGGCTTAAGAAGGTATGGTACATATACACAATGGAATATTACTAAGCCATAAAAAAGAATGGAATACTGCTGGTTGCAGCAGAATGGAAAGACCTAGAGAATATTATGCTTAGTGAAATAAGTCCAACAGAGAAAGACAAATACTGGATATCATTTATACGTGGAATCTACAAAATAATACAAATGAATGTATATGCAGAACAGACTCACAGACATAGAAAACAAACTAGTGGCTATCAGAGGGAAGAGGGAAGGGGGAGGGACAGATTAGGGGTGTGGGATTAACAGATACAAACTATTATATATATAATAGATAAGCAACAAGGACATATTGTATAGCACAGGGAATTATACCCATTATCATAACCTATGATGGAGCATAATCTGCAAAAATACTGAATTGCTATGCTGTACATCTGAAACTATAACAGAATATCACAAATCAGTACACTTCTGTTAAAAGACAAGAAGGGATTGTGAAATTTTCAAAGAACTATAGCTATACCCATCTGTTCTCCTGCTCACATGTACAGTGGGTTGGAGTCTGAGATTGGAAGATTATCAGTGGCAAGGTCGGAAATGTGGCAGCAGGAGTTCATTCCTGCCTGTGGCCAACAGCAATTCCACGTGTATGATACTATATACATTATTTTATTTATATAAATACAATATATTTGGATTAGCTGGAGGCCAGGTACTCTCTTGTTCACATTTTACAGATGAATCAACTGAGGTTTGGCTATGTTAGGTTACTTGCCTAAATACGTCTAGGGTAAAGTTGTGGAGCAGTGTTCGGTGTGGATCCAGAGCTGTGCTCTTAACTGCTGCCTCCCAAGTAAGAGCCAGAGAGCTGGGCATCCTGGAGCATTTAGGGTCTAACTAGCCGAAGGCAGAGAATCTATGCCTTTGGAGTGTTTTATATCCAAATTAAGGAAGGTGAATTGGAAAGTATCGATTCAGATCCTTGTCTATAAGTCAGACTGAGGATAGAATAAGCTGTGAGCAGTAAGATAAGTGAGGAGAATCAGATTCTCAGCTTCCCACAGGAGTTCCCCATACGCAGATGAAACTCAGTATATCCCAAACTGACCTCATCATCGCCCCTTCCTCCTCCTCACTACTTCCCCGAAAACCTGCTACTCACCCTAACCCTCACCCTCACCCTCACCCTAACCCTAACCCTGTATTTATCTCAGGGGATGGCAAGATCATGTACCCAGCTGTCAAATCAGGAACCTGGGATTAATCACTGAGCCCACCCTCTTCCTCATGCCACAGATCCAGCTGGTCCTCAAGCCCTCTCGACTTCTTAATACGGCTTGAATCTGTCTCCTCCTGTCCCTTGGCTCAGGAAGCCCTGGAGTCAGAGCAATTCATCTAAAACGTTAGAATGATCATCATCCCTCCCCTGCTTAAATTCCTTCTGTGGTCCTGCTGCTCTCGGTATAAAATACATGAAACACGAAGCCCCCTAATCTATGGCCTCACTGCTCTCTAGCCTCATCTCTTACCACTCCCCCACCCTACTTCAGAACTGTGTCAAGAGTCACTTTTGAATCTCTGGTGCCTAGTCCAGTGCTGGGCACACAGAAGGCACTCAAGTAAGTGCTTGTGGCATGAAGGATGAATCAAGATTTCAGTGCCCTGTAGCACACCCCTCCCCCGCAATGGGTCTCCCCTCCCGTTGAGGGACACGGGCAAATTCAAACCCTCTATTTTGTGTCACCCCCAGAAGAATAAATGCCAAAAAATGACTCACAAAGGAAAAATATGGCATCAATAAAACAATGTTTTAAAAAGAATAAGTAACCAGTTATCTCAAAGTATTTAAGGGTTCTGTTTTCCTTTAAGACTGTGCTTCCAAAGTATAAACTATGTTCCTAGTTGTTTTGTAATAAAGGCATATTTTAAGGCACAATGCAGAAATTCATGGTTATGAATCTGGGGAGCAGGCAGATAGAATGGATGCTATTAGAATATTAATGGCCCAGTGACAGAAGGTCTTTGTACCTGAAGTGCTCTACTCCCACCTGGTGGTACAGCTAGAAAACTGTCAAAATAAGTTTTTAAAGATTAAAAACAAATAAGTATACATACTCTACAAAAGGAAAGTGAGGAAGTGACTAAAATTGGTACAGACTGCCATTCGTCATGCAGGACTTTTTACTCTTTGTCATTGCCTTACAGTCAAACCTTCTAAGCCCTTTTGCAGCATCCAAGGAATACCAGAAACTGGCCATCCTGTATCTCTTACTTGCCTCTCTGTGCTTGGAACACCTTCCCCGGTGTACTACTGGTATAAACTTGAAGGAAGAGACATCGTCCCAGTGAAAGAAACCTTCAGTGAGTATAGCCCTCTGCTGCCCCTGGCAAGGCCTGGTGTGTGGGCTTGGTCGACAGCATGTGTGTGTGACTGGATGTTGTCCTTAGAGCACAATCTTCGAGTTTTCTGGGAGGAGAATGTACAAAGAATGTCAATCTCTCATCAAGATGGCTGTCCTCCGGTCTTCTCCCCAACTTCTAGAAACCAAGACCATTTTTGGCTCGCAGGTGGTGGGTATGGAGAAAATAGGCATCGTCCCAGATGGGAGTCTCCAGGGGTCTAGTTGGACCCTGGACATCTCAAGAAAGAGAGGCCAATGTGAGGAAGTGGGTGGGCATTGAATGATCTGCTACATTCACATGATCTCTACCCACATAAGAGATTTCAAAATGCTATTTCCTGGTTTTGACAGACCCAGCCACCGGGATTTTGTTTATTGGAAATCTGACCAATTTTGTACAAGGTTATTACCAGTGCACCGCTATCAACAACCTTGGCAATAGTTCCTGTGAAATTGACCTAACTTCTTCACGTGAGTCGATCATATATATAACTTTAACAGTTTCTCCTTAAGTCAAGTATGCTGGGCCTGCCAATCAAGTAAATTAATTAGAATTCCTGGTTAGTCCTTCCTGACTGGAGACTTTGGTGCTTTATTTATAGGTTGACATGGTGGATGACCATCCTAATATCTAATGCTTACATAATACTTAATATAAGCCACATGCTGCTTCAAATTGTTTACAAAAATTAATTTGCTTAACCCTCACAAAATCTCCAGAAAGTAAAACAACAGCCTCATTCATAGTACGAGGCTGAATTTTCTTTGTGATGCTGTTGGTAGATCCAGGTGAAGCTACAGCAATCTGCGTCAAACATGGAGCTCACAAACTTTCCAGTTATTAACTAATTTGCTGAAATCTGCCTCTAATAATAATAGTAATAACGACACTTGCACCTACATTCAGAGTAGCTAATATTGCGGAGCACAAAATATGTGCCGGACGCTTGGCCGCGTGCTGTGAGCGTTATCCCGCTCAGTCCTACAATCACCCCGTCTAGGAGGCAGAATATACTGTTAAGCTTCACTTTACTGAAAAGGAAACTAAAGCTCAGGGAGGTAAGTGACTTGCTCAGGGTCATTCAGTTTGTAACTGGCAGAGTCACAATGCCTCTAAACCTCAACCTTGCAGTTCAAACGTGCCTAGTTACGAAGCATAGACTTGAGGGCCTGAGATTGTCAAATTGGGCCAGTTAGGGGGCAAGTTCTCACAAGGGATATCTTGCTACACCTCTCAAGGATCACTTCATTACATTTCAGATCCTGTCATTTATTCATTTTTTCAAACTTCCTTTGAATCTGTGATTTTAATATATTCCATAACCAGGGGGCCCAGTTCCATTGGATTATTATTCTCCTATGAAGCTGGGCTTTCTTCCTTTTATTTGTCCGGAATCAGACATTTTCCAACTCCAGTTTGCTCCTTCATTTTCGTATCACTTTCAGCCATTTTTTAAACATCTTTATTGGAGTATAACTGCTTTACAATGTTGTGTTAGTTTCTGCTGTATAACAAAGTGAATCAGTTATACATATACATATGCCCCCATATCTCTTGCGTCTCCCTCCCTCCCACCCTCCCTATCCCACCCTCCCTATCCCACCCCTCTAGGTGGTCACAAACCACCGAGCTGATCTCCCTGTGCTATGCGGCTGCTTCCCACTAGCTATCTATTTTACGTTTGGTAGTGTATATATGTCCATGCCACTCTCTCAGTTTGTCCCAGCTTACCCTTCCCCCTCCCCATATCCTCAGGTCCATTCTCTATGTCTGCGTCTTTATTCCTGTCCTGCCCCTAGGTTCTTCAGAACCTGTTTTTTTTTTTTTTTAGATTCCATATATATGTGTTAGCATACGGTATTTGTTGTTCTCTTTCTGACTTACTTCACTCTGTATGACAGACTCTAGGTCCATCCACCTCACTACAAATGATTCAATTTCGTTTCTTTTTATGGCTGGAAACGTCATCTTTTTGTGTGTCCTTTTTTGTGGCCCCATTCTGTCCCTGCTCCCTTGATCATTTCTGCTGTTTTTCTCCATATCTTCCCCAATCTCTTTTTGCCTTTCTAGAGGTACAGTCATATTGCAGATATAGAGACTCCTCAGATTTGTACTTGAGCCTTGCTTCCTTTTGAATCCTCTTTTCAATGGTGTCTAGCATTTGGCTTCCTTCCTGCCTTCCTGCCTTCTTGACTTCCTGCCTCCCTCCTTCCCTCCATCCCACCCTTCCTCAAACCTTCATTGACTATCTACTGTATGTCAGGGAATGTCCTAGGCGATGGAGATTCAGACATTAATAAGATATATGTCTTACACTCAAGGAGCTCACAGATTAGCTAGAGGCACAAACACTAAAATTTGTTAAATGTTATAACAGAGGTCTGCACAGGGTCTATAGGATGCCAAAGAAGAAACAACTAATTATGATTATAGAACCAGGGCCAGCTTTACCAATGAAGTGCTATTTGAGATGGAGCTTGCAAAGCCTGTTTCTTTAAAATTAGGATGAGGGTAAAAGGAGGTTGAAGGCTGACAGCAGAGCAGCAGGCTTAGGAGGGCAACCAGTCGACGCTCAGGGAGGAAGGTGGAGGACTCCAGAAGGGATGTCTCCAAGGGAGGAAACAACAACAACATAAGAAACTGATAGATTAGCTGATGTGTTTGAACTACCGAAAAGACTTTTGCTAGAAATTTTGGGGATTAGTAATAATACATTAAAAAACCCATAAATCCCCAAATGAGGCAATTATTAACCTTGGGGAAATTTTTAAAATGTTGTACAAGAAAGAGTCATACTATGTTCTGCAGCTGTGAACAATATTTACATGGTCATAATACTGCAAACATTGATTTAACGATACCTTATGTTATATTAGGAGAATATGGCGGGATGTGAGGGGAGTGGTGTAAGAGTTAAATCTTCAACCTCCAGAGTAGGAAGCCAATAGAAAATGACAAAATTTGGAAAAGGCAGAACATATTAGAACAAGTGTAATAGAAACATGGGGGCAAATTCCTCTTGTGAATGGGACTTAGAGATGGGAAGGAGTGGAGAAAGGAACTGCTGATTTTTTTTGTTGTTGTTAGAAGCCTAGTAGAACTGCTTGACTTTCTAAATGACGCACATGTATTCCTTTAATCATAGAAAGTTAAAAGAATGATCAGGCAACTCAACTAGCCTTTCATCTCAGAGTATAAGATATTCATCCTTGCTTGAAGGGAGGCCGATGGGGATGGGCCCACCTGGAATCCAGACATGGTCTCTTGGGGACAATACCTCAGTGCTTGAAGGTCTGGCGCTCAGCTGGATCATTTCACACTCATTAAGTTTTTCCATAGACTGATCTAATAAACCAGATGCTTGTTTATGGAAATGGGCATATCCCTTCCCAGTGGCCAGAATGCATGAGGCTCTTTGGTGAGCATGGAATCTATGGAAGAGCAGGTTTTTAGGGAACTACTTCACGCATGCTTTGGGAAAGCCTGGTGAAATGTCCCTGCCTGTAACAGACGTCATTTCCCTGGTGACCGGATTGCAGCTCCATCGTGTCTCTCTCACTGCCCAAGCAAATGCACGGTGAAGACTTACTTCTCCAAACCGCATTTTTTAGTTCGGGGGGGCCGTGCCACAGGATCTTAGTTCCCCGACCAGGGATCGAACCCACACCCCCGGCGGTGGAAGCGCAGAGTCCTAACCACTGGACCGCCAGGGAAGTCTGAAACCGCATTTCTAAAGCGACCCCACCTCCCCCAAGTTGGCATATTCTTTTCTCTTTATGTGTGTAAATGTGAGTGGGAAGGCTACATAGTCAAGCCAGTCACCTTTCTTCTCCCACTATGAGTCCAGCTGAAAGAGTTCTAAGGGTTTCCATGCTCTCAGCCTATACAAGGCACCTTCCCACTATATGAATGCCCTGGATATTCCCCACCGGTCACGAATGCACGTGGATGAGGCAGACACTATGCTCCACTTTACTAACCAGCTGCTTGTGTCCTCCAGATCCAGAAGTTGGAATCATTGTCGGGGCCGTGGTGGGTACCCTAATAGGTGCTGCCATTATCTTCTCTGTGGTGTGCTTCGCGAGGAACAAGGCAAAAGAGAAGGGGAAGAAAAGGAAGAGAAATTCTAAACCCACCACAGAACTCCAGTAAGACCTTACTTTGTTGCCTTTACTTGAATAGACATTTCTCAGGCCTGTCTCTTTCAGTCAGCTCTTCCTAAGCACTCCTTTTAGCATAAGATATAGAGGCATCTTTCTGCTCACCCTCACTGCTTTTATAAAAGAATGGTGATGGCTATCATGTACTGAGCGCTGCGTGCCAGACTCTGTGCTAAGCATTTTATGTGTATCAACTCATTTAACTGCCACGACAATCCTTTTAGGGTTAAGAAAATGTTTTAATATATTAATATACTTGTCCTTCTACCAAGAGTGATAAAATGTAACTTTTAATGTTTATTTTATGGAACAAGGGGCCCATGGAAGCAAAAGTGCTGAGGGCCCAGGCTCTTGACCACTTTGTTATTTCTTATCAAATGTTATTTCTTATCCATTTCTGTGCTTCCACAACCAAGTGCCAAGCATTGCGCTAGATGGAGTGGGTGCTAGATATGCACCAGAGCCATGAATTTGGCCAAAGACCTTATTAGAACTTTAGACCCTTTCAACCTCATAAGTTTTCTCACCTCTTAAACACTGGTTTGTCTTTCTTGAACTCTCATTATATTGTTGAGACCTAACCTTTCTGCACTCCAAATGGAGACCCGTGGTCTGACAGTGAGTCAGACTATCAGAAATCACAGAGGTCCTGAACAGATTGGGACCTATGGTCACGGAGGCTACAGAGCCTATGGCTCCATGTGAGATGTCAAACCCTAACTTGTTCTTCCCTGGGCCTTCTTCCTGCAGACCAATGACAAATGTAAACCAAAGTGCAGAGTGTGAGACAATACCAGATGAAGATATCATCCAAATAGAAGCAACTCTGCCATCTTCCATCCATGAGGCTGAGCCTAATACCACCCTGGGGCCAGATGACAAGCCTCTCCCCAAGCCTGAGCCTGCCTTGCAGCCTGCCCTGGAGCTGGTCTCAGGGCCTGAGCTTGCCCCAGCGCCTGAGCTTGAGATCAAGCTGGAGCCACAGCAGGAACCGGAGCCCTCGATTGTAGTTGAGCCCTTCTGTGATAAGGGAGAGGGGGTGATTAAGACATAGGCCCGTGGCCTGAGTAGTGTTCATCACTAAGGAACCCATTACTGGCGTTTGGAATTCAGTTGACCTAACTAACCCACAACCTCCCTCCATTCTGACCAACCCTCTTCTAACAAGGTGCTCCTACCATCAATCCAAAGCAGACAGGTCAAGATAACTACTAAATAAATGCAAGGGTTCCTGCATTACCAGTATAGAGTACTTACAATTTGACTAACATGTAAACGCAACTAATTAAATGACAAATGATTTTGAACTCAGTTGAAGGTGTTTTACAGCATGTGTGTCTTATTTCAGACAATCTGACTTCTCTATTTTTAGCTACTCTTTGAGATTCCACATGCACACATGACAAGGTGGCATTAACTGGATTCAATATTATTTCTAGGATTTGTTGTTGACAGAGCTTCCCTATTCATTTTCACATTGACCACTAAGAAAAGAATTCACCAGCATTATCTCATAGATTGGAAAAAAATTCCTTAAAATTCCAGAGGGAAATAAAGGGTACATATTAATTGGTACATAGCATTTAACACTAGGTCTTAAAATTAATGCTTCATTTATCATATTAGATTTCCCAAAGAACCACCAGCTATCCAATATCTGAGCACAGCAAAATTTTAAAATAACCCAATTTTTAAATGCAAAATAACGTACAGGCAAACAATTCCAAATACACTTTTCCTTCAATGAATACAAAATATTGATACTACAGGTGATGTACAATTTAGCTTTGCATGAGCTATTATGTTGTCACACTGTCTGATGCTATCTACTTTGGAAGGGCCAGAGTAGGAAACTGTTCTAAATGAACACTTAAGATCTATTTTGGATAATCGGAACTAATTAATCTATTTTACTGTTGGGATATTTCACATTAATAAAGAGATATCAATCTTGTATACATGCTTAATATTAACTAAAATGCATTGACATCACCTCTTCACCTGTTAAAAAGCTTTTCTATTGATCATTTTTTACCCACATCTGACTTTGAAGAAATTTACCGGTAGACTTTTTCATCTGTGTAATCAATCAGATTTTAAATCTTATTTTAAGGTTCAATAAGTAATACTCAATAAAAATCTTATTTTAATGATCCTAAGGTAAATCTTTTATAAATAATTTTATTGATATATACATTATGTACAATAAACTGCACCTATTTCAAGTGTAAAATTTGATGAGTTTTGACAGATGTATACACCCATGAAACCACCGTGGTAATCTACATGGAGCATTTCCATCATCCCAAAGTGTTTCCTGTGTCCCTTTGTGCAATCCCACCATCACCCTGGACCCAGGCAACCACTGATTTGTTTTCCATCCTTAGAGATTAGCTTTGCCTTTTCTTGACCTTCATATAAATAGGACCATACAGTATGCACTTTATTGTGTCTGACTTCCTTCTAAGTGAAGTCTTTTTTTAAAAAAATTTTTATTTATTTTATTTTATATTTCATTTTTGGCTGTGTTGGGTCTCTTGCTGTGCGCGGGCTTTCTCTAGTTGCGGTGAGCCGGGGCTACTCTTCGTTGCGGTGTGCGGGCTTCTCATTGTTGTGGCTTCTCTTGTTGTGGAGCACGGGCTCTAGGCGCACAGGTTTCAGTAGTTGTGGCACGTGGGCTCAGTAGTTGTGGCTTGCGGGCTCTAGAGCTCAGGCTCAGTAGTTGTGGCGCATGGGCTTAGTTGCTCCGCGGCATGTGAGACCTTCCCAGGCCAGGGCTTGAACCCGTGTCCCTTGCATTGGCAGGCGGATTCTTAACCACTGTGCCACCAGGGAAGCCCCTAAGTGAAGTCTTTTAAAATAATGAATCTCTAACTTATCACATTCAGATTTTCATGTAGAGGAAACTGTGAAACCATTTGTATATAGATCATACCTATACACTAATTGAGGTAGAGTCTCAGAAGGTTTTAGGGTAGATTGAAATTAAAATTAATATTACGCTTGTCCAGAGTCATGGAGAGAAGAGATAGCAAGTTTTTACTTATGCATTTTCCTTGATGTGTTAATTTTCAGCCAATCGCAGGGATTTTTGAAGCATCTGTAATTCCATTCAGACCAAATACAATATTATGACATACGGTATCTGATGGGTTCAGGAAGCAAAATGATGAAGGTCTTAAGAATGATCTAACATTTACAGCTTAAAAATTTCAATTACCAGAATGCCAAAGTAGCTGGAATTCACCTTCCCTTCTACTTTTATGACAGAGGTAAATCGCAAGAGACTAAAAATATATAATAGTCAACACCGCCCCCAAATTTCTGCTGAATTGGTGCTGAACAGGAAGGCAGGCACTCTTGGTGGTCTTATAGAGCTCTGCTCTTATTAGCACTGTTCTGATCAAAATGCCAATAAATAGTTGGATTAGTGGTTTTTAACCTTTTTTGAGGCCATGGATCACTTTGAGAATACACTGAAAACTCTGGACCCCTCTCCTTAGAAAAATGCTTATACACACAAAACGTCAAGTACAGTTTTAGATAAATTACAGACTCCCTGAATCCAAGAATAAGAACTAGTGAATTAGATAAAAACACAGAAGGTACACTTAATAAATCATGCATCCTGGGGTGCGTGGATACTCAAAATTATCTTGATAGTCTGGAAGGTGAGTTGAAATCAACATAATGAATTTGCCAGGAATGGAGGGTATGGTCCAGATTTAAGGATATAGAGTACTTGTTGCCAATGCAGAAACCCTAGCTGGGCAAGGTTGGGAAGTAGGTGAGGTTAATCTGAAGTGGTATCTTTGGGTCTCTCTTTTCAGTTCCCTTCTTGGCCTTCTGGCATTATTTTCCAGACACCCAGGGTTGTCATGCACCTACTGGCTCAGTGACCCATTTGGATCTGAGTCCCTCAGGCAGGATTCATTGCTCAACCTATCTTTACCCTTGCCACCCTTTCAAAAGGTAGCTGTTCTGTGACCTGTTCTTGTCCAGTGAACATGATCTTTCATCATCCGGTGATGTCATTCAGGTTGATAATAAACTAGCTCTCTTAGGAAAATTTATCTTTTAAGAGGGGACTCTTTAAAAAATTTTTTTTTTATTTTTGGCTGCATTGGGTCTTCGTTGCTGTGCGCGGGCTTTCTCTAAGTTGCAGTGTGCAGGGGCTACTCTTCGTTATGGTGTGCGGGCTTCTCACAGCAGTGGCTTCTCTTGTTGCAGAGCACGGGCTCTAGGCACATGGGCTTCAGCAGTTGTGGCATGTGGGCTCAGCAGTTGTGGCTCGCGGGCTCTAGAGTGCAGGCTCAGTAGTTGTGGTGCACATGCTTAGTTGCTCCACGGCATGTGGGATCTTCCCGGACCAGGGATCGAACCCGTGTGCCCTGCATCGGCAGGCGGATTCTTAACCACTGCACCACCAGGGAAGTCCCTAAGAGGGGACTCTTGAAGACAGATAATTCTTTAATCCAACGATACTAAAAATGGTGGAATTTCAAGCACTGGAACAATCCAGAGGGGAGATATTCCTGAAGGAAGAAGCTTTCTCAGCCCCTCTCAAATCAAACCATGTGGGTTACCATCTAACTACTCCACCTACTTATAAGGCCACTCTGGGTCAGTGCAACTTTTATCCCAGTCTCCTTAATTTTCTATTAGTACATCCATAATATACCATATATTTATGTTTGTGATGAATCCTGAGACTGTATAAAATACAGAATCATAACAAAATTGTGTTCACTAAATTTTACTTGGGCAGGAAAATGGACTCCTATGTTCAAGAGATTTCCAATAAGGGAACAAAAGAAAGTTTTTTTTTCCTGCTTATTCATCAGTGGATCAGAAGATAAGTAATGGAATAGGTCATTACCCAAATATTCTGATAGCTTAAGCTTCAACCAAATTGTTTCAGCTTAATTCTCATTCAGATAAGGTACCACCTGATTTATTTTGCTACAGGTAGTTAAAAGTTAAGTGGGTAGTGTAAGGCCAACTGGCCCGAGGCAGGGGAACACAATCAGATTCACAGGTTGCATCAGAACGAAATTCTCCGGACCACCCAGTTCCAGAAACTGCCCTGGAGACATTCCGGACCACCCAGTTCCAGGAACTGACCTGGGGACTTTGAAACCAGCCCAGCCTTCCCACCTTTCGAGGGGCAGGACTAACGGTCCCCCAGGATACCCGAAAAGACCACCAAACAAGGAATACCCTGCGCCCTCCCAGATTCACCACACCCCTTTCCCTTCTTCCCCTATAAAATCTTGCCCAACCCTCACCCGGGCGCGACTTCTCCGGCCCCCTTTCTCTCGGACCAGTGAACCTCGCCCGGGAGTGCTCCCTAATAAAGCTCACTTGAAGCATTCCTCTGTTTCGTGGTGCCGTTTGTTTTTTTTCTTTCTTTTATTTTTTTTTTAATTTTTTTTTCATTTTAACATCTTTATTGGAGTATAATTGCTTTACAATGGTATGTTAGTTTCAGCTTCACAACAAAATGAATCAGTTATATATATACATATGTTCCCATATCTCTTCCCGCTTGCATCTCCCTCCCTCCCACCCTCCCTATCCCACCCCTCCAGGCGGTCACAAAGCACCGAGCTGATCTCCCTGTGCTATGCGGCTGCTTCCCACTAGCTATCTACCTTACATTTGGTAGTGTATATATGTCCATGCCTCTCTCTCGCTTTGTCACCGTTTACCCTTCGCCCTCCCCATAGCCTCAAGTCCATTCTCTAGTAAGTCTGTGTCTTTATTCCTGCTTCACCCCTAGGTTTTTCATGACATTTTTTTTTCTTAAATTCCATATATATGTGTTAGCATACGGTATTTGGCTCTCTCTTTCTGACTTACTTCACTCTGTACGACGGACTCTAGGTCTATCCAGCTCATTACAAATAGCTCAATTTCGTTTCTTTTTATGGCTGAGTAATATTCCAGATGTGCCACATCTTCTTTATCCATTCATCCGATGATGGACACTTAGGTTGTTTCCATCTCTGGGCTATTGTAAATAGAGCTGCAATGAACATTGTGGTACATGACTCTCTTTGAATTATGGTTTTCTCAGGGTATATGCCCAGTAGTGGGATTGCTGGGTCATATGGTAGTTCTATTTGTAGTTTTTTAAGGAACCTCCATACTGTTCTCCACAGTGGCTGTATCAATTTACATTCCCACCAACAGTGTAAGAGGGTTCCCTTTTCTCCACACCCTCTCCAGCATTTATTGTTTCTAGATTTTTTGATGATGGCCCTTCTGACTGGTGTGAGATGATATCTCATTGTAGTTTTGATTTGCATTTCTCTAATGGTTAGTGATGTTGAGCATTCTTTCATGTGTTTGTTGGCACTCTGTATATCTTCTTTGGAGAAAGGTGCCGTTTGTTAAGATCCGACCTTACATTTGGTGCCGAAACCCGGGAGGGGTACCAAGCCCCGCGGGTTACCGCGCGGGCCGCTCCTTCCCTCCCCCAGGAGACAACCAGGGAACCTCTACTCATCCACACGATCCGGCAGAAAACGGGGTAAGCCCCCCTCCCTTGTTCCCTCCGACCCTCAGAGTCCCTGCCCACCGGACTCCCTGTCCTTAATCGCGTCCGCGTCAGGGATCCCTCCGTCCTCTCTCCGGGCCTCGGGCAACTGTGGAGACGTCCCAATCGCCTGACCGCTCTCCGACCCGCCGGGCCTCGGGTGATTGTGGAGACGTCCCAATCGCCTGACCGCCCTCCGACCTGCCGTGAATTGGAGACTGAGACCAGGGACGCCTCTCTCCCTCTCCATTCACTCAGGGACAGACTGGGGGTCATGGGAAGCTCACAATCGAAACCAGATCCTAAGACGCCCCTGGGGTGTCTCCTAGCCAATTTTACAGCCCTCGGTTTCTCCCAAGATCTCCGTCGCCGACGGCTTATTTTCTATTCCACTGTGGCCTGGCCACAATATCCTCTAGACAATCAATCCAAATGGCCTCCTGAAGGGACTTTCGATTTTAACATCCTCCGTGATCTAGATAATTACTGCCGCAGGACGGGCAAATGGTCCGAGGTCCCCTATGTTCAGGCCTTCTGGTATTTGCGCTCCCGCCCTTCCCTCTGCGTCGATTGTTCCACTTCCCAGATCCTTCTTGCCAAACAGACATCTCCTACATTCAAGCCCTTAATTTCCTTTGACGATGACCCCTCTCCACTAGCCGACCCATCCGAATCTCTCGCCTCTCCCCCCTCCAGAGCTCCTCTCCAACCTCCACCCTACCCTGAGGCGGTCCCTCCTCCTCCCGAACCCTCTCCGTCCCCTCCAACCGGTCCCCCGCCTCCCTCGACGGTTTCTCCTCCCACGCCCCCGCCTCCCTCGACGGTTTCTCCTCCCACGCCCCTTGCTTCGCCAATTCGTGCACATACACGCTCTCACGACTCCCAAGATTCAAACCTCCTCTGCCCTCTGAGGGAGGTAGCAGGAGCGCAAGGATTAGTTAGAGTTCATGTTCCCTTTTCTCTCCAAGATCTCTCTCAAATAGAAAAGCGATTAGGCTCCTTTTCTGCCGACTCTTCCCTCTACATCAAAGAATTTCGCTCTCTCTCTCAAGCTTACGATCTAACCTGGCACGATATCTTTGTGATCCTATCTTCTACTCTGACCCCTGACGAGAGGGAAAGAATTCAAACTGCTGCCCGAAACCATGCAGATCAGGTTCACCTTACCGACAACTCCATGCCTGTCGGAGCGACTGCCGTGCCTGGCACCGATCCAGGCTGGACTTATCAGGATGGCCAAGATGGCCACCGTAACGCGACCTCATGATCCAATGCCTCCTGGCTGGCATGCAGGCCGCCGCTCATAAGGTAGTCAATTTTGAAAAACTAAAAGAGAGAACCCAAGAACCTAACGAAAATCCAGCTATCTTTCTCAATCGCCTTACGGAGGCCTTAACTCTCTACGCCCGGCTGGACCCCGACACCCCGGCAGGGGCAGCGGTCCTAGCCACCCATTTTATCACCCAATCAGCCCCGGACATCCGAAAGAAATTAAAACGGGCAGAAGACGGCCCTCAAACCCCTATTCGAGATCTGGTAAAGATGGCCTTTAAAGTCTACAATGGCCCTGAGGATTTGGCAGAATCCAGCCGACAGGCTCGGATGCACCAGAAGGTGGCCCTCCAAACCCAAGCTCTTGTAGCCGCCCTAAGGCCGGCCATCTCCCATGGATCACAGCATCCACGGGGTCCGCAAAGGGCAACCCCGCCGGGGGCCTGCTTCAAATGCGGAAAAGAAGGCCACTGGGCTCGCCACTGTCCCAATCCCCGACCTCCTCCTAAGCCCTGTCCCAGCTGCGGGCTCACGGGCCACTGGAAGAGTGACTGCCCTACGACTGGCCCTCCCTCAGCGGCTCCACGCGGGGGGCAGGCCGACCCTGCGGCATTGCCACTCGAAGTGCTGGGATCGGCTGACGACTGACAGCGCCCGGACTCGAAGACCCCCATCACCCTCGCCGAGCCCAGGGTAACGCTACAGGGAGCGGGTAAGTCCATCTCATTTCTGGTGGACACGGGGGCTACCTATTCGGTCCTGCCTACTTATTCCGGGCCAGTTTCTCCTTCCCAGATCTCGGTCATGGGTATTGATGGCAAACCATCCTTCCCACTCCAGACCGGTCCACTCCCATGTCATATCGAAGGACTCCCTTTTACTCATTCCTTCTTAGTCATACCATCCTGCCCAGTTCCCTTGCTAGGCCGAGATGTCCTTTTCCATTTAGGGGCCTCCCTTCAGCTGGTTTGACTTGACCCTAAGGTCCCCTCCTCCCAACTCCTGCTTCCTCTTCTCGGCCTGTCTCTAGAACCCTCCCCCTCTTATCCCCCTCTTCCAATCACACCGAACCCAATCAATCCCCAAATCTGGGATACTTCTAAGCCCATAATAGTAACACACCATTCCCCCGTTCTCATCCGCCTAAAGGACCCCTCCAAATTTCCATCAAGGCCCCAATTTCCCATCTCTGAGACTCACCTTAGGGGCCTACAACCTATTATCACCAGACTCCTAAACCAGGGACTCCTTATCCCCACTGACTCTCCCTGCAACACCCCCATCCTGCCTGTCCGCAAGGCCTCTGGGGATTATCGCCTGGTCCAGGACCTCCGAATAATCAATGAGGCCATAGTTCCTCTCCACCCAGTAGTACCAAACCCATACACCTTGCTCTCCCATATCCCCCCATCCACAACCCACTTTATGGTTCTGGATCTCAAAGATGCCTTTTTCACTATCCCCCTACATCCCGACTCCTATTTCCTCTTCGCCTTTACCTGGACGGAGCCGGATACTCATACTTCCAGTCAGCTCACCTGGACAGTTCTTCCCCAGGGCTTCCGCGACAGTCCTCACCTCTTCGGTCAGGCGCTGGCACGGGACCTCACTTCCTGCTCCCTTACCCCCAGCACACTCCTTCAATATGTAGATGACCTCCTCCTTTGTAGCCCGTCTCTCAGCCTCTCAAGACAACACACTGCAGATCTCCTCAATTACCTTGGCTCTCGCGGTTATCGGGTCTCCCCAGCCAAGGCTCAGTTATCTGTATCTTCCGTAACCTACCTGGGGCTCCACCTTACCCCTACCACAAAAGGTCTAACAGCCGACCACACCCGGATTATCCGTGAACTCCAGCCTCCGGAAACAGTGGAACAAATTCTCTCCTTTTTGGGCCTTATAGGATTTTTCCGACACTGGATCCCTAACTTTGCTCTCCTCGCTAAACCCTTATATCTAGCCGCTAAAGAACCCCCTCAAGGACCCCTCACCTCTCCTTCCGCCGCGGTTCGACAGGCCTTTCTCACCCTCCATAACGCTCTGATATCTTCTCCTCCCCATTCTCTGCCCAACCCAAACCGACCTTTTCACCTTTTTGTGGATGAACGGGCCGGAATAGCCACTGGACTCCTTGCCCATCCTGTAGGGCCTTCCTACCGCCCCGTGGCTTACCTCTCCAAACAGCTAGACCCAACCATTTGGGGATGGCAACCATGCCTTCGGGCCCTAGCAGCGGCAGCCGAACTGACCAAACAAACACTCACACTGACTCTGGCCCACCCACTAACCGTGTTTTCCTCCCACCGGCTGGTCGACCTCCTAGGCCACAAGTCTCTCTCCCTCCTGGGCCCCTCCCGCATCCAGGAGTTCCACCTACTATTCATTGAAAACCCAGCTGTTTCTCTTGATCTCTCCCCTCGCCTGAACCCGGCTTCCCTCCTGCCTATCTCTGGCACTGGGGGTTTTCCATCCCATTCCTGCCCTCATGTCATAGAAGCCTTCAAACCACCAAGAGAGGGACTCTTTGACACCCCTCTTTCAAATCCGGACCGCAATCTCTTTGTCGACGGTAGTTCAATACTCGGTCCTGACGGGCGCTGACGGGCAGCCTACGCGGTGGTAACTATCTCAACTATTATCGAGGCTAACAGCCTCCCAGAAGGAACGACCTCCCAAAAGGCTGAACTAATCGCACTTACACGAGCCCTTAATCTTTCCAAAGACCAAAGGGTTAACGTCTACACAGACTCTAAATATGCCTTTCTCATTGCACACAGCCACTCAGCACTATGGAGGGAACGCGGATTTCTGACCACTAAGGGATCCCCAGTGGTCAACGCTTCCCTCATTGCAAAACTCCTGGAGGCCCTCCAGCTTCCTAAAGAAGTAGCAATTATCCATTGCAGGGGTCATCAACTCCCATCCAACCCAATAGCACAAGGTAACTCGAAGGCCGATTCCGTGGCCCGAGAGCTTACAAAAGGGGATCCTCCAGCTCCACTCCTATTTTTCACCAGTCCTACCCAACCCACATATACCCCGCACGAGGAAGCTCCCTTACTATCAAAAGGGGGACACAAAGACAACAAAGGATGGATTTTTATAGACAACAAAATTGCCCTACCTCTGGCCCAAGCAGCCAGCCTCCTATCAGACATCCATAAATCCTTACACATTGGTCCAAAAGCAATGTTCCGTGTTTTGGACCCCCTCTTTCATCTGCCAGGACTTAGAGAGGCCATCTCAAAGACTCACATGGCCTGCCAAACCTGCGCATCCGTCTCCCCACAAGGAGGCCTACGGCCCCGAATTCCTGCACACCAGGTGCGTGGACATCAGCCTGGTGAAGACTGGCAGATCGACTTTACCCATATGCCCCGCTGCAAACGCTTCCGATATCTGCTCACTCTCATTGACACCCTTTCAGGTTGGATCGAGGCCTATCCAACAATTCGAGAAATGGCAGACACAGTCGCCACCATCCTGCTTCAACACATCATCCCCCAATTTGGTCTGCCGGTCTCCATTCAGTCGGATAACGGACCCGCCTTTGTCTCTCAGGTGGTTCAACAGGTATCACAGGCTCTCCAGATCACCTGGAAACTCCACATCCCCTACCACCCCCAATCATCCGGTAAGGTTGAACGCGCCAAGGGGATCTTAAAAGACCACCTCAGCAAACTGTCCCTTGAGGTCCGTGTCTCATGGCCCGACCTGCTTCCTCTAGCCCTTACCCGAATCCGAGCCTCACCTCGGACTCCTACTGGCCTCAGTCCATTTGAACTACTTTACGGCCGCCCTTTCCTCCTTCACAACCTACCAACCCAGAGTCCACCCCTAGCCTCCTACCTTCCCTACCTCTCCCTGCTTCGCCATCTTCTCCGCGAACACGCTGACCGTCATCTACCGACAGTGACTGTCTCTGAAACTTCCTCTCTCCCTCTACGACCCGGCGATAGCGTCCTCCTCAAAGAATTACACCCTCAATCTCTCAAGCCACGGTGGACAGGCCCCCGTACGGTGATCCTCACCACTCCCACGGCAGCTAAACTCTTGGGACACCCTTCCTGGTACCATGTTTCCCGCCTTAAAATGGCCCCAACTCCAGAGACTTGGACGGCCCTACCGCTGGGTCCCACGAGACTACGGCTTGTCCGTCACCCTGTCTCTCCTCCTGCTGCTCCTCCTGCCACCCAGGACTCACCAGATGTCCCTATGGCGCTTCCATGTCCACGGGACATGGCAAGCTAAAGGTCGGACCCACACCCGAGTCCTGGGCACGGGAGACTGCCAACCAGATGGGTGCCAGGCCTTGGTAACAGTCCAGATCCCCATCTCTTAACATAGAAGGTGTTCCCTTGGGATGGTCCACCCCCGCTGTCTGCTTCACTTACGATCAGACCCGAGACTACTGTCAATGGTGGAATGAGACCTATGGGGGGTGCCCCTATCACTCATGTAACATCCATGTGGCAAAACTAGATACCAGGAGCTCGCTCCGACAATCCCACCTGCTCACCAAAAATGGCAAGGGTCAATTATTCATCAACATCAAAGATCCCTGGGACACAAGATGGGTAAAAGGGGTACAAGGAAAAACCTACCGATGGGCAACTGATGCCTACCCCGTGGGCTCTATCAGGGTCTTTCGCTCATATATCAGTTTGATTCCCAAAGTTATCCAACAGTTGAGCGAACAAGCCACTGCCATCCAGGGAACAGAACAAGCCCTAAGACACCAACTACCTCACCCCAAACACAAAGAGGATCCTTTTTCTTGGTTGACCCTCGTCCGTCAAGCAGTACAGATACTCAACCACACAGGAACAGGTAACATCTCTGACTGCTTTCTATGTGCCTCGCCTGGCCGGCCGCCCTTGGCTGCTGTCCCGCTCGACCAGCCCTTCAATTCTACTTCCCACACCTCCCTAACACATAGTGTTTCAACATCCCGCGACTTAGAACATAAACTCCAGCTAGCCATTGAAGCCTCCGCCGGCTCCATCTCCTCTCTCCAGCGCCAAATCACCTCCATAGCCCAAGTCGCTCTCCAGAATCGACGAGCCCTGGATCTCCTGACGGCCGACAAAGGAGGTACCTGCCTCTTCCTACAGGAGGAATGCTGCTATTACATCAATGAAACAGGACTCGTCGAAGACAACGTAAAAGCCCTCCATCGCTTAAGAGAAGAACTCCAACGCAAACACCAACAGTCCGCCTCGCCTCCCCAATTCCCGATTGGTGGCGATCCACCCTCTATACCTGGCTAACACCAATCTTAGGCCCCTTAATTCTCATCTGTATCTTGCTCATGTTTGCTCCCTGTTTTCTTAGGTTCCTTCGCAGGCGCATGGAGGAAGTCTCTCGGGTGGCCACAAACCAAATGCTCCTCGGTCCTTAACACCTTGCTTCCTACAGAACCCCCCCACTGGTCTCCCCTAAGCCTTGGACCTCTGGTCGCCCGACTCCCCTTTCGACGCCCCCATTCAGCATGAAGTAGCCAGAGATCAGAACGCCGCACCATTACACCAAAGATGTCGGGATGTAAGGCCAACTGGCCCGAGGCAGGGGAACACAATCAGATTCACAGGTTGCATCAGAACGAAATTCTCCGGACCACCCAGTTCCAGGAACTGACCTGGGGACTTTGAAACCAGCCCAGCCTTCCCGCCTTTCGAGGGGCGGGACTAACGGTCCCCCAGGATACCCGAAAAGACCACCAAATAAGGAATACCCTGTGCCCTCCCAGATTCACCACACCCCTTTCCCTTCTTCCCCTATAAAATCTTGCCCAACCCTCGCCCGGGCGCGACTTCTCTGGCCCCCTTTCTCTCGGACCAGTGAACCTCGCCCGGGAGCGCTCCCTAATAAGAGCTCACTTGAAGCTTTCCTCTGTTTCGTGGTGCCGTTTGTTAAGATCTGACCTTACAGGTAGTCCCAACGAAATTCGAAACCAGCCTTGGCTTCTTAACCATTCACTTCTCACCACCCAAAAAGACTTCCAGGAACTTCTGTCACCTCTTTGTTTCAGCATTTAGCAACTAGGATATGCTAAAGTCAATGGAACAGCTTTTGGGCTGTCTGTCGGTCCTTATTCTCCCCAAATTCATCTGTGTATTCAGTCACCCACTGGACACTTACTGAATGGGTACTATGGACCAGATACTGTGGCTGATGATACAATGGTGAGCAGAATCAGGGCTAGCTCTTGTCTTCATGTAATATACAGCTTTTCTAACTATGACAAGTTCTTGCACGTCATTATCAACAGTAGTGTGCTGACTGAAGGGAAGGCTGGAATTTGTACGGCACTGTGGAGGGCCTCCAAATAATAGTGATCTATGATAAAAAAAAAAGGAGTAAAACATAGTAATTCTTGACCAACAACCAAGAAATTATGCATTTGAGATCTCCCATGTCCTTTAGAGTACCAAGTGAACTTTCCCCGCAATATTGTATGCTGAGAAGTTAATATTTGCAGCTTTTACACTGGCCTGTAACTCAGGTTTGATGAACTTTCAGTAAGAAGAACTAGAAAGGAGCTTTGAGATCAATAGTACTTGAACTTTTTCAACCTCAGTGCACCTGAGGGTAGTAACGCACACAATGGCCCACTCCTGACAATGATGGGGTGGAAGTGGGAGATGATGCAGAATTATATTCTTGGTGGGGGAGACAGGAAGGGGTAAGTGTAGTTTAAAAAGCTGGGTCATTCCTATAGAACCCCACCCAATCTCCAGAGGAGAATCCCTGAGTGAAGTGAGGTAAAATGATCTGCCTAAGATTTTACAAAGTCAATACTAGATCCCAAGTTCTCTGATTCCCAGTGTAATGCTCCTTCAACTGCACCGAACTACTAATTTCAATGAAACAAACCCAAGTTTTAGTAATAAAAGGTGGTTTTACAACCTTTAACCTGTAAAACAGGTTAGAGGGTCTCATAAAATGTTCAAACCAATCAATGAAGACTCAATCCCACTTGTCTTTGAAGCTTTGGTCTAAAAACAAAAAACTCGGAGATGATAATGAAGGTTCTGGGAAACCAGAAAACAAACAAACAAAAAAATCCCCCAAACCCACGAATTTAAAAAAAAGCACAGGGTTTGGTCGGTGGGGTGTTACAACTAATGGGTTATTATCAAAATACCACAGTACCTTCCATTTGGCCCACTGTTTTTGAGTAGAGGCAGAAAGAAAATGGATCAGGATCCAGGAAAGCTAGATTTTAGTGTTGGCTGTAGTGCTAGTTCTCAGTGTCTGCTCATCTGTAAAATGGAGATGATTTCTATCGTCTTAATGCCTGCAATGGAGAATGGATATAAACATTTATAAAGTGTGGTACTCTACTTTTGTAGAACCCAGGTCTACTGATAATTGATTCAGCATTCTTTTTTCTCTCAACCAGGGATCCTTAACCTTTTGGGAAGTCACAGATCCCTTTGAGAATCTGATGAAAGTTACTGAACCCTCTTCCCAGAAAAATGAACATAAAAATTTCTGCATTCAATTTTAGGCAGTCAATAGAACTGTGAAGCTAGAGTCATACACCCAAAGGAAAGCTCCCACACTATATCAAACTTGCTAACAGAAGGTTTTGGGGGTTTGATAGTGTAAAAGGATATGGCAACAGAAAGTAGAAGACGCTGCCATGTAATGAACTCAGTATAGTTGGTATAGTTAAATTGGGAAATCAAAACACTGGGGTCATACAGTTAAGCTGTTAAGTCAAAGATTACAAAGTAAAATGCAGAATTATCTTGAATCTCACTCATAGAACCTCACTGAAACTGTGGATTCCCTCCAATAGATAGTTGAGAATGTAATTTTTTCCACTCTTCTATTTACCTGTTTCTTCCATCTTATATTCTCAGTTAAGCTCTACAATTAAAATTGTCATCTTTCCTGAGTTCATCTTGAAAGTAACTGTAAAACCTGCTGAACTTGAATCAGCTTCATCTCTATTGGGTTTCCTACAGGGAACAGGTAACAATCTGATCAATATCCGAGGCCATCAATATCCTTAGTTTACACAAATCAATGATTGAAATGTTAAGCCACTTCATTTAAAATGCCAACAGCCTACAAATTACCTGAGGCCTGGTTCCATCTGTATTATAAAGAACTAAGATGAATTTTCTTTTGCATTCACAAAGCCTATTACCTCAGACAATAAAACTCAGTACTTATGAATACCTTCAGCCCTAACAGGCCCTATTAGATATAACTTTACTCTTTGATCATGCTAAAAAGCATTAGAAACAAATTATTTCCCGTCATTAGTTCTATCCCTGGCATTCAATAAACAAAGTTTAGTTCCATAAGAATATGCTTCCCTGATTAATAATCGTAAAGCTCAGCACTCAAAATACTTATGTAAAAGGGTCTGAATATCAACAACACGGTTTGCGTTTACAAAACTCATTTTAGATACTGGTCATTAAGTCTCTGACCCCAAATTAATTGAAGTTTGTGGACTCACTTGGATTACTTATTTCAAGCAATATTTGCAGCATAAAGTTCAAATTAAAAAATAATTTGAAGAGTCACCTGCAGTTCATTAGATTTTATGACTAGTAATCATTTAAAATGTTTCCCTAAATTGAGATCAAGTTTACACTTATTAATTTTCTTTTGCTCCACATTTAATTAGCAATTCAGAAGATTACTATTTTTAAAGATTTTAGCTGCAGGTCAAGCTTCACTGATTTTATTGACTTCAGAGCTACCCAGAAATTGTCTTTATAAAGAAATTGTCTTTATAAAGGATTTAAAGGCTTAAGTGGGTGTCTGATTTGCAAAAAGAATTGGGAGATTCTCTCAACATTTTATTTTTTTAGTTTCTGAAATACAAATAAAAACACATTTTTGTTACACATCATAACAAGCTTGACATTCTTTTCAATACAGGATGACTTAATATAGGTACTTTAAAACTTCCTTTATAAAAACAATAAACTTGGGCTTCCCTGGTGGCGCAGTGGTTGAGTCTGCCTGCCGATGCAGGGGACACGGGTTCGTGCCCCGGTCCGGGAAGATCCCACATGCTGCGAAGCAGCTGGGCCCGTGTGCCACGGCCGCTGAGCCTGCGCGTCCAGAGCCTGTGCTCCGCAACGGGAGAGGCCACAACAGTGAGAGGCCTGTGTAAAACAATACACTTTATTTTGGAGGGAAATAGCTCATCATTAAAAACATACATTGGTACACAGGCTATTATTTTTCATTATTTTAGTGTTTATGAATGCCAAACTTGGATAGCGTGCCTGCCCTCTGAACTGAAAATTTCATCCTCACAATATGTAAGTATTCCTCCTATAACAAAAACAAATTAAACCATACTGTTGGAAAAAACAGAAATATCTGGCATAGGCCTCTGAGTGGGCTTGAAAAACGAGTTACGATGTGTTTCAACTGTATGGAAGAACATTCTAGAATCCACCTAGAAACATCTGGCAAAACAATTGGCCTGGTGCTATTGGGGTTGTTCTGCCTCAGAGGGGGATAAAGGGTGCATGGCAGGGTGCTGAAGACTCACAACAGCCACAGAATCACTGACTCAAAGTTAACCAAGATTCAATACAGAATAATATACAACAATAGAACAATCTCAATTATTATTATTGTTATTCAATGCCTGGAAAGCAAGTTGTAAGCTAAGAAAAAAATACCTCAGCAGGAACAATAGTCAACATGTTTATAATACTTGGAAGATGAAACAACTTCATAATTCATAGATGACATCTTGTGCACAAGTACATTAGTTTCTAGGACAGTAGGGGACAACCACAAAACATACAAAGTAAGAGTAAATCCAAGCTGCTTAACTTTCCACCATTCTCTTGAGTATTAAACCCAGACCACCTTTGGCCACTTGCAGGGGTGTCTTTTCTTCTTTATTCTCAATGTAAATACTTGCTCCGTGGGACACCAGCAGTTTTGCTACTTCCACTCTCTCCTCATCACAGGCTAAGTGTCTGAAATCAAGGACCACAAAGATGGATTAATCATTTGCAATTCTATGTAAAGGTTAGGATTTCCTGACAGGTAGTCTAAACTGCATATTATTAGGTAGTGTAATATCGGAAAGTTACTTAATCTGGAAAGGAAAATCGATTTTCATGGGGAAGACTGTTTATAAGTTAAAATTCATTGGAATAGTCTTATAATACCAGATCATAAATCACAATTCTGGTCCTACTACAACAGAAGTGATGTAAATGCCGGCCTAAGGAATAACGTCCTTATTTTATGAAGATTAGTGGTTTACACCAAACACATGCAATAATTCCAGGCTAGAACTTAGAAAAACCTCCATACACAACCTGCTAACAGCAATTTGTGTGGTTTAAATTTTGGAAAAGCAGTTTAAAAAATTTTATATTATCTGATTGTTACAGACACCTTGTAAGTTAGCAAGGTACTATTATCACCATTTTACAGTTGAAATTGTGACAGAGGTTAGTCTTTGCCTATGATGACATGGCTGAGCAGTAAGTGAGGGGGAAACCTTGTCAGGCACTTAACGGTTTACCAGGTAGGGTATTAGACCCTAACATGTTATTTTATTTAACCTTCACAACAATCTAGTGAGGAAGGAATTATTATCCTCACATTACAGATAAGGAAATTAGACTCAGGAAAGTTAAGTAACTTCTCTGAGTTACTTAATACAAGTATTTAATATAGTTGTTTAAGTGGCTGAGTTTGGATTGGGTAAACAGCATGTAGCTATTCCTTAATCGTAGGCTCTGCTCAGGACCCGATACTGCCTGACTCCTAAATTTCCTCCAGGCCACCCTGCCTTTCTTATTTGGAGAAAAGGGATAGAATATGCATGTTTTTCTAGACAGAGTCGCTCAGAACTACAGAAAAAAAATTGTAAAACTAAGAGTTAAGAAAACAATACTTAAAAAAAAATTGAATCCTACTTTGGACTAAAAAGAAGACTCACAGAATTTCTGGTTCAAAAAAGTCACCATTCGATAAGGAAGAATAGTGGCCAAGTACTGTAGAAAAAATATCAAGGTAGAGGACAGCTTCAGGTCAAGCATAAATCAATTCCAGATGGATTTGAGTTAAATGAAAAACAATAACCAAACCAAACCAATGCAATGTTTTAAAAAAATACATAATAAAATACAGGTGAATAGTTAACTAATTTCAGGGTGAGGAAGCACTTTCTAGTTATGAGGGAAGATTAATAGGTTTGACTGTATAGAGTTGAAATCTTCGGTTATTTCAAAAAAATCATAAACAAAATGAAAAGACAAACTGGGAAAAATATTTTCAACATGGCAGAAGGTTAATATTTGTACTATGTCAAGTCAAGGGTACATAAAAAAGTCAGTAAAAATAAATTAATTCTCCAAAAGGAAACAGAGAAAGGGACACAAAATGTTATAATTTAGAGAAAGAATATAATTAGTCATAGCCATTAAAAAATGTTTAACTTCATTGATAATAAAAAATGTAAATTACAACTCTGAAATACCATTTTTCCTATAAGACAAGGATATTTTTGGTGTTGGTGAGGGGGTAATAGGCACTCTCACACTGCTATTGGGAGGGTACAATGATACAACTCCTCTGGAAGCAATCTCGGAATATACAGCAATTGTCTTAAACTATGTGTATCTGTTGACCCAGCAATTCTACTTCTAACTTCTATACTAAGATAATAATCAGCAGTATGGCCAATGATTTTTGTATAAAGTTGGTCAATGTAGCATTATTTATAATAATGGAAAACTCAAAAAAGCTTAAATATACAGTAATAGAGGAATCATTAAATTATGCCTTATCCATAAAATGGCGTTGTGGATAGCCATTCAAAAACGGTTTAGAAATATTTATTCACATTGGAAAATGCTCACAATATACTATGAGGTGAAAAGAACAAGATATAAAACTATATACACAGTATCGTCCCAATTTTACAATAAAAAAAGCATATGTAAAGTATGTACATTTGCATATAAAAGACAAGGAGGAAATACATTAAAATGTTATCAGTGGTTATTTCTGGGTGGCAAAATGATAGGCATTTTGAATTTTTATCTTTATACTTTTGTGTACTTTCAAATTTTTTTTGCCATAAACATGTATTACATTTATAAGCAGACTAAAAAAAGAAATGATGTGTAAGAATTAGTGCAAGAGGGCTGATGTCAGGTAGAATACAAATGACTGCTACTTGTCACTTACAGAGGAGTGTTACCCTCAGTGTCTTGGATGTTTGTGGAAGCTTTGTAGTACAGAAGAATATGAATCATCTTCAAGTTACCCTTGGCTGCTGCCCGGTGCATTGCTGTAGCCTCATAATGGTCCTTAGCATCTGGATTAGCCCCGCCTTCCAGTAACATGACAGCAATCTGGGAAGATGGAGAAGAAAACAATGCAGGGATCTATTTGTGTTTGCGTACAGGTTTAGAACTCAAAAGAAGTAGCCTAGGAATGGAACCCTACCTCATGCCTGTTTTTGGAAGCTGCATAATGTAGGGGAGTACAGCCATTTTGATTGACAGCATTCACTTGAGCACCTTTTCCCAGAAGAGCTTTTACAATCTCATCCCGGCCAGCGGAAGCAGCAATATGAAGAGGAGACCAACCTGCCTGTAAAAGAGGTGGGCAGAACAAAAACCAGGGAGAAAAGGCACAGGGATTAATGCTAACATTTAGGCAGGGTTTACAGAGCTGTGTGTAAATGGTTTAAAAAAATAATATTCTTTCTCTTTCCCTCATTAAGCACTGCAGGATATTTAGAAACCAGATATATAGAAGAAAAGAAAAGCACCCATAATCCCACAACATGGAAATAATACATAAGTCTAATTCTAATGTGTTTTAAGATTGGGATCAAGGATACCCCAATAGGATATCAAGTTCTGTGAGGTGCATTTTCCACAATGTCCACTTATCATTACGTTGTGAAAATTTTTCTATGTCATTCTTTGGAATCATCACTTTATTGGTTGCATATTATTATCGTTATCATTATTTTTTTTTTTTGGCCACGCCGGGCGGCTTGCGGGATCTTAGTTCCCTGACCAGGGATTGAACGTGTGCCCTCAGCAGCAAAAGCGCGGAGTCCCAACCAGTGGACCCCCAGGGAATCCCCTGGTTGCGTATTATTTTATTAGGTGTATATATATGCTGTATTCAACTGTTCCTCCATTAAACTGTTTTTACTTTTTTGCCATTATCAATATTATTTCATTGAGCATCCTCGAAAAGGAATCTGCCTACAAAAACATTTCCATCCTTATTCTTCACAAGTCTTATCCTAATATAACCAATACCATTACACCAAATCTTTATATAACAAAAAAAGATATCTAGGCCCTCATTATTCAGGCAATATTCACCAAAAACAATTTCCAACATAATAAAAAGGATTTGTAGTCTCTTAGGGATCATCATAATTAAGACTTGATCTGCATGTTTACCTTAAATTACAGGCTATGGGTGGCAAAATGAACATTCTGAAATAATGCAACCACCAGTCCTGTATTTGGTCACTGGGGCCATGCTGTAACTTCCTAGTCATAAAGGTTAAAATTTGTTTGTGAGCTTAATACTCGGGCTTTAGTAAACACCAGTCTGGAGTCTAAAGATAACTGGGAATTTATCAACTCTGCCTAGTACTCACATCATCTTTATCATTCACTGGCACTCCAAGTTGCAGCAAGAATTCAACAATTTCTGTATGTCCGGCTGAGCATGCCCAATGCAAGGCAGTTCTGCTGTCCTACACGGGAAGCAGAGAAGCAATAAGACCAACATTCTTGAAGAAAAATAGAAGCACTAAGGCAAGAAAGCAGAAACAAAAATTAATATTGGAGCCAGCAAACCTACGGTTTGGGAACAAGAAATGGAGAGCACTGGATCCTCAGGTAGGTAACCTTAAACCATATTACTTACATAAGAGAGACCAAGGTTTTAGTAACATGAGGAGAATACATTGATGAAAGTAGGTAATTCTGGGCAGACTAGAGCCATGAAAGCAATAGAGCAAAAAACTGATTTCAGTGCTTTGGCAGAAATACAGCTTTGGCTATTTCCATTATGTACGTACTTTTATGTCAGGCGCTGTGCTAAGAGTTTTACGTGCATCATCTCCTGTAATCCCCATGATCCTATACAGTGGATATTATCCCCATTTTACAGACTCCTCAGGGTGAGCAACTTGTTAAGGTCGCACAGCTAGTAAATCGTGAAGTTGGGACACAAACCCGTCAGCTCTGAATTTTCTAGATGCTCTGGGAAGAACAAATGTATCTTGTGGGAAAGAAATATTCATGAAACTAGTTGAGATTATAACCATTTAAAAAACATACCAGGGCTTCCCTGGTGGTGCAGTAGTTGAGAATCCGCCTGCTGATGCAGGGGACACGGGTTCGTGCCCCGGTCCGGGAAGATCCCACATGCCGCGGAGCGGCTGGGCCCGTGAGACATGGCCGCTGAGCCTGCACGTCCGGAGCCTGTGCTCCGCAACGGGAGAGGCCACAACAGTGAGAGGCCCGTGTACCGCAAAAACAAACAAAAAAAAACCATACCACACACAGAATTAGAGAGCAACGTTACTTTAAGAAAATAATAAGCTAGGAGTTAGTCATGTTTCTCAAAGGGAATCTCTCTCTCTCTCTATTTTTTTTGCAGTGACTGCTATATTTCTTAGCCCTATGTAAAAGAAAATGGTATTTTAAACTTTATTACAAAAATTTCAAACTCATATAAAAATACAGGGAACGTAATATAATCCATATGCCTATCACCTACATCTTATAACTATTTTTCCATACTTGCCTCATCTGTTTTTCTCCTTGATGAGATTTTTAAAAACAAATCTTAAATATTATGACCTTTCATACCTAAATATCTGAGTATCTAAAAAATACTTTACTACATAGCTATTACACTGATTAAAATTAACACTAACTCCTTTATAACATCAAATACCCAGATTTCCCCAACTGTCCCCCAAATGCCTTTTTGCACTTGGCTTGTTTCAATCAGGATCCATACAAGCTCCATAAGTTGCAAATGTTTGTTATGTTTCTTAAGTCTTTTGATCTTGAATAGTTTCTCCCTTTTTCATGCCATTGACTTGATGAAGAATGGTTAGAAGTATTATTAAATCTTAATATTGTTAAATTAAATCTAAAGTATTAAATATCACCAGAGCAAAATGAAGGTAAACTAGACAAAGGCATTTTCAGGTTGAGCAATAAAGAAAAGTTCCAGAAAAAAAAGTCTCTGAACTTCTAATTCTCTTCCCAAACACACAAAATGGAGATTTGTAATTATGTGACACTGTCTTGCTAGTGCTGAGCACGGTGCCTGTCAAATAGGAGGCAATCTATAAATGTATGATGGCTTACTGAGGGCAACGTGAATCTTTCTAGAAACTCAGGGTGAAAGCATGAGGGTCTTTTGAGCAGGAGGGCAGAAAGAAACACTTCCCAAGGTCCACTCACTTTTGTTCTGCCTTTGCCTAGAATGCCCCTTCATCCCCCAGGGAAATCCCACTCATCCTTCAAGATACAGCCAATCTTCCCTCCTTTGCAAAGCCTCTTCAGTTACGACAACATTCGGCTTTTCTAAGCGAGATTAAATCAGGTTCTTCCATATGTTCTGAAAGCCCCACGTCAACTTCTCTCCCGAGTATTTACCACAATTTATAATCGGACATATGATTTGGGATTATTTTATTAACGTCTGATCCTTCTATTCGACAGTATCCTCAGCTCCCAGCTGAGGCGTTCAGTTACACGTGTTCCGTTGAATAGTCACTAATAAAAGCAAACAAACCCACTTCCAAAAACCAAAAACTTCCCTTCTCACGGATGTCTCAAAGATTGGGCATTTCTGAGAAACGCGCAAACGTTCTAGAAATATCCAAAATACAGCGACTAAGTACTGGGCCAAAAAACAACACTGGTGGTTTGTGGGGCTAGCTCCGGCCGCCCGGTCCCGAGTCCTGAGGTGACCCTGGGGTAAGGATGGGGCGGCGGGGGCGGGGATCTGGCCCTCTCGGAACCGGCCTCCCCATGGGTTGGGCTGGGCCGGGCAGCCACGTTGGCCTCCGCCGCTGCCGCCGCCGCCGCCAGCGGAGAGGCCCCAAGCGTTGCTTTACCTGGTCAGTCCTAGTGGCCAGGGATTTATCGGCCAGGATCCTCTCCTTCAACTCCTCCAGCTTCCCGCTGTAGGCCAGGTTGCAGACCATTAGGTTAGACACACACCCCTCCATTTCGCTTTCCCAGGATCTCGGTGAAGCCTGACCAAAGACCGCCTCACGTCGCCAGCTCCGACTGCCAATCAAAACAGGCATTAGAGCTCCCCCAGTGACCAATCGCGCTCGTTCCTTTGTTTCTTTTCCCATCGCAGGGCGCCTCTGGGAGTTGCAGTTTGAGCGCAGTTCCGGGCGGGGAGGAGCCTTTGCCGCTGTCTCCGTCTCTGCCGTTAGCAGCGCGGAACTACGAGTCCCGGGGTCCCTTGCGGCCGCCGTAGTCAAGTGGCCGGTGGAATTGGCCCAGGATGACAGCTGGAGAATGGAGTCAGGTACGGGGAGCGGCTTCGTGTAGAACCGGGGTGGGTGGTCGCTGTTGGGGCATTGAGTCGGTGACGCGAAGTGGGTGCGGGGTCATGGCAAGAGAGTTATGGGAGCCAGAAAGTCCTGTCCCACGGGGGCCCTGACCTGCAGTGGTAAGCGGAAGGGAAAACGGTAGCAGCTGAGTACTATCTGCTGAGCTCGAACCAGTGCCTGTGGCCATCCTCCCCCGCCGCCAAAGGAATGGAAAGAACTAGGGGTTAATTATTCTTACATTCCGACGGAGTGGCATTAGGGCAGAATTCTGCCACAACAGTGATAGCATATGACACCGTAGTAAGGTGATGTGCCAGGGTGATGCCAAAGGCAGGGTGTGATGCCATAGGACCCACTTGATATCTAAGAGATCTCGGGGAGTCCATGGCGTGGTGACATCACAACTTGATGAGGGTCATCTTGACACTGTGGCATGGTGTTGGCTCTTTAATATCACGATAATAACGGTGACATCGAAGTTTTGCTACAACTATTAAGCTAATAGTGTTTCTATTTATAGGATTCCTAAATAGTGCCATAGCAGAAGAGATGCAAGGCTTATCCTTTATAGGGCATATCCAGGCTGGCATCATACCAAAACCAGGTAACGATAAGAATACACTCAAGAAAGAAACTGACTATGCTTATATTTACCCTGTTATGGTGTAGAACAGAGCTTGGCAACCTTTCCGTAAAGAGCCACATAGTAAATATTTTAGGCTTTGGGGGCCAAAAGGCAAAATCGAGGATAATTTGTAGGTACTTATGTGACAAGGGAGAAAACAAATTTCAACAAATATTTATTGATGAAATTCAAGGTATAGTAATAATAATTGATCATTTTTTTGTAATATGAGACTACTAATGAGAATAATGGAATTCTTTTGGGGGGATAACATTTTGTTTATTTGGGGCTAATAGTGTTCCCTATCATCAAAATCATTTCAAATGTTCATCTGTTAATACTGATCTGTAATGAGATTTTACCCATTTCATCTTTGTAAATGTCTTTTCACACAGATAGGTATGAATCCACAAACATATTCTTGTTATTTTTTATTTAAATACATTTTAAATTTCAGAATAGCTTTAGATTTATGGAAAAGTTGCAAAGATAATGCAGAATTCCTGTGTACCCCTCACCCAGTTTCCCCTACTCTTCCTTTCCTATTTTTAACAGCTTTATCGGGATATAGTTTTCATATAATAAAATTCACCCATTTTAAGTATAGTTAAATATTTTTAGTAACTTTACTGAATGGTGCAACCATAATCATAATCAGTTTCAGAACACTTTCATTTCCCCCCAAAGATCCCTCATGCTCATTTATTTACAGTTAATCCTCGTTCCCACTCCCAGCCCCAGGTAACCACTGATCTACTTTGTCTCTATAAATTTGCCTATTCTGGGCATTTCATCTAAATTAAATCAAATAAGAAGTGGTCTTTTGTGCCTGGCTTCTTTCACTTAGCATAATATTTTTTGAGGTTCATCCATATTGTAGCATGTACCAGTACTTCATTAATATTTATTGCCAAATAGTATTCCATTATGTGGCTATAAAACATTTTGTCTGTCTACTCGCTACATGTGTAGGTTGTTTCCAGTTTTTGGCTATTATGAATAATGCTGCTAAGGACATTAGCGTGCGAGTCTTTGTGTGGACAGGTGTTTTGGTTTCTCTTTGGTAGGAACCTAAGGGTGGAATGACTGCATGATATGGCAAATTTATCTTTAACTTTATAAGAAACTATAAAACTATTTTCCAAAGCGGCAGCACTGTTTTGCATTGCCACTAGTAATGTATGAGGGTTTCTGTTTCTCCACGTCCTTGCCAACATTTGTTATTGTCTTTTTGATATAGCCATTCTGAATGGATGTGAAATTATATCTTATTGTAGTTATAATTTGTACGTCCTTAGTGACTAATGATGATGAGCGCCTTTTCATTTACTTACTAACCATTCATACATCTTTTCCATTTTTAAATTGAGTTATTATCTTTATTGTCTTTTTATTATTGAGTTGTAAGAATTATTTATATATTCTGGATACAAGTCCCTGTAGATATGATATGTGGATATTTTCTCCCACTCTGTTGCTCGTCTTTTCATTTTCTTAATGATGTCTTTTGAAGTGCAAAAGTTTTAAGTTTTGACAAGATCTAATTTATTGGGTTTTTTTTCTTTTATGGGTCATGCTTTTGGTGTTGTACACTTTTAAAAATTGTACAATTTAATGTTATTAGTATTTTAGAATTGTGTTACCATCACCACACTCTTATTTGAAACATTTCCATTACCCCAGAAAGAAACCTCATGCCTGTTTTCACTCTCTCCCCATTTCCACTCCCAGGCCTAGGCAACCACTAATTTATTTTTTGTCTCTATGGATTTTCATTTTGGGGGATTTTATATAAATAGAATCATACAGTATGTAATCTTTTGTGTCTGGCTTCTTTCACTTAGTATAAGGTTTTTGAAATTTATCCAAATTTTAGTTTATATCAATACTTCATTCATTTTAATGGCTGAGTAATATTCCATTGTTTGGCTATACCATATTTCACTTATCTGTTCATGAGTTCGTTGGTTTCTGCCTTTTGGTTATTATGAATAATGCCGTCATAAACATTCACGTACACGTTTCTGTGCAGACATGTGTTTTCATTTCTCTTAGCACATATCTAGGAGGGGAATTGCTGGGCCATATGGTAGCTCTATGTTTAACTTTGTGAGGAACTGCCAGACTTTACCAAAGTGGCTGCACCATTTCCCTTCCCACCAGCAATGTAGGAGGGTTAGAATTTCTCCACATCTTTACCAACACTTGTTAATGTCTTTTTTATTATAGCCATTCTAGTGAGTGCAAAGTGGTATCTCACTGTGATTTTGTTGTTTTGACCTGTGACAGCATGGGATGCATATAAAGCATGTTGACATTACTTATGATTCAAACAATGTTAGCTGTTGAAATGGCTTTCCTGCAGTGTAAATTTCACATATAAGTGCTGTTTTGCCTTGTAATTTTAAGTTGAATTAATTAAGAAACATTATCAAGTCTGGAGCAAAAGCTAATTTCCAGGGCCATTCGGTGTTTGGTAGTACTGGTTGAAGGCAGTTCTTCCAACAGTTAAAAAATGTAAAAATCATTCCTACCTTCCTTACCATAAGAAAAACACATAGTGGATCTAATTTGGCCTGCCAGATGTAGTTTGCTGATGGCTGGTGTGTAAAAGTGTCCTGTATTTAGCAGGTGTTCAATAAATATTTATCCAGTTGATTACAGAGGTACAGTAGGCCTGTTGTGTGGTATTCACACAGGATTGGGTATAGTAACATTTCACCATAATAATACATCAAGAAATTGGATTTGATTGTCAGAAACAGCTGGGAAAACAACTCCAAGTGCCTCTCCTACTGAGTGACTTGTTTGGGTAATCTTCCTTTATAGACTGTGTGTTGTGCTTTTATTTTATTTGATATGACAGGATGGTTAACTTTCAATTCTGAGTCCCTTAAGGCCAAGGGTAAGGTATTCTTTGACTCTTTGGAAGCTTTCAAAGGTGTCTTCCCTTTTGTCACTGTCCTCAAGTATGGAGGAACAATGTGGTTACTGTTTATCAAGAAGAGTCAAAGGGGGGCCCTGTTAGGGACTGACTCAGTTGCTGTGCATACAATTGCATATTCCCTTTACTACTGGTCTTATACAGTCTAGGTCCTAGAACAAGCCAAGTTCACCTTCTGGCCTTTAGAATAACTAACGTTTACTGATCACATGTGTCAGGTATTGGGCTTATCTCATTTAATCCTTCACAACAACCCTATGAGGGAGGTACCATTATCCTCCAGTCTCCACCTTTTAAAAAATGAGAATACAGGCACAGAGAAGCGAAGTAGCATGCCTGAGGTCACACAATTTGGCAAAAGTTGGAGCTAAAATTAAAATCCACTGCTATTCTACCCCAAAGCCCTAGCACTTAACCACTGCAACATACTGCTCAATATTGCTGAAGATGAAATTATGTGTAACTGCAAACCTCAGGGGCTTCCCTGGTGGCGCAGTGGTTGGGAGTCCGCCTGCCGATGCAGGGGACACGGGTTCGTGCCCCAGTCTGGGAGGATCCCACATCCCGCGGAGCGGCTGGGCCCATGAGCCATGGCCGCTGAGCCTTTGCGTCCGGAGCCTGTGCTCCACAATGGGAGAGGCCACAACAGTGAGAGGCCCGCGCACAGCAAAAAAAAAAAAAAAAAAAATGCAAACCTCAGGTAACGGAATACTAATTCCTGTCAGAGCTCTTTGGGCTGTAACACTACCTATGATTCTTGGGAAATGTCATGATTTTCATGCTCTAGAGCAACACTGTCCAGTAGAACTTTTTGTGATGATGGGAAAGTTCTGTATCTATGCTGTTCCGGTAGGGTAGCCACTAGTCACACTGAGCACTTGAAATGTGTCCAGGGACTAAATTTTAAATTTAATTTTAATTATTTTTAATTTAAATAGCTTCATGTGGCAAGTGGTTATCATTGTGGACAGTGCAGAGAGAGGCAGTTTCCCCCTACTTGCTCCTTTCTAATTATCACTAAACATTTTATTTAATGTAAATATTCTTTCCATAGCACAGCTGGAAACCAATATATTCTATAGTGAAACAAACTTGAGGAAACCCTACAGAGGTATATGACAGTTAACTGTATGACAGTCACAGGAATAGGTTCTGTCTTATCCAGAATGAAACTTCTCCATTCCCACCACTTACCAGGTAAAGTTTGAACAACTGGCCTGAAGACCCTTTGCGATTGATTTTTTTCACTGTTTGCAGATGTAAGTTGTTTATGTGGTTAATTGCAAACAATTCACAATAGCCAGTTGCCTGGTTTAAGATGAGACATTTTAATCTGTGGCTCTAATATTTTTTTAAGCACATGTTTTAATCCTACAGATAAAAATGTCCTTGGTATTGTGTGTCACTGACCTATGCAAATCTTCCCCGTTTAAATCTCTCTCTTCGTAAAGCTGGCATATTGTTATAGGCTATTATAATAAAACATTTTATTTACTTGCTCCCTGGGTTTTAGCTTCCACACACTCTTGTTTTCTGAGTTATTTGCTTTATAAATGGTTTACTTTTAAACTTTTTACTATAAAGAATAAGGGACTCACAAGAAGTTGCAAAAACTGTACCATACACTCTTCCTCCAGTTTACCCCAATCATTACATTTTATGTAATTATAATACAAGGTAAGAAACAGGACATTGACATTGGTAGGATGTGTGTGTACAGTTCTATGTTATTTTCTCACTTGCGTAGATTTGTGCAACCATAACTGCAATCAAGATACAGAAATATTCCTTCACTAGAAAGCTACCCCTTCATAGTCACAGCTGTCCACAACCCCTGCCAAATACTAATTTGTTTTCCTACTCTATAATTTTGTCATTTTGAGAATCTTATATAAATGAAGTAATGGAGAATGTGATACTTTCCAATTTTTTCCACTTTGTTTAATGACCTTGAGACCCATCCAGGTTGATACATGTATCAGTAGTCTGTTCTTTTTTTATTGCTGAGGAGTGTTTCATGCTATGGGTATACCACAGTTTGTTTAACCATTTACCTAATGAGAGACATTTTGGTTATTTGCAGTTTGGGTCTGTTGCACATAAAACTGTTATAAACATTTGAGTATAGGATTTAGTGTAGACATAACTCTCATTTGTCTGAGATACATGCCCAGGAGAGTAATTGCTGGGTCATATGGTAAGTGTATGTTTAGTTTTTAAAGAAACTTCTCCAGTGTGGCTATATAGCATTTTACACTCCCACTGGCAATGTATGAGAGATCCAGTTTCTCTGCATCCTTACCAGCATTGTCGTTGTAATTGTTTCTTATTTTAGCCGTTCTGATAGGTGCATAGTGATATCTTATTGTGGTTTTATTTGCATTTCTCTAGTGGCTAACGATGGTCAGTATTTTTTCATGTGTTTATTTTCCATCCCTATATCTTCAGTGAAATGTCTCTTCATGTCCTTTGCCTATTTTCTTTAAAATAAAAAAAATTATGAGGTAGCAGTGGTTAATAACCTATGTTTCATGTGTACAATATTTTATTTCTGTGTACACGACAGTGGGCTCACCACCAAAAATCTAGTTTCTATCTATCACCATGCATTTCACCCCCGTTGCCCATTTTGCCATCCCTCCGCCCCTTCCCTTCTTGTAACCACTACTCTGTTCTCTGTATCTATGTGTTTGTTTATATTTGGTTTCATTTGTTTATTTATTTTGTTTGTTTATACATTTCACATATAAGTGAAATCATACAGTATTTGTCTTTTTCCATCTGACTTATTTCACTTAGCATAATACCTCAAAATCCATCTACATTATTGCAAATCCTTTGCCCATTTTATAATTGCATTGTTTGGGTTTTTTTGTTTTTTACCTGTTGAATTTTGAGAGTTCTTTATATATTCTAGATATAAGTTCTTTGTCACATATGTAGTTTGCAAATATTTTTCTACCAGTCTATGGCTTGTCCTTTCATCTTATTAATAGGATGTTTTCATAGAGCAAAAGCTTTTAATTTTGATGATGTCCAGTTCATCAATTTTTTTCTTTTATGGATTGTGCTTTTGTTGCTATGTCTAAGGGCTCTTCACTAAGCCCTCGGTCTCAAAGATTTTCTCCTAGATTTTCTTCTAAAGTTTTTTTAGTTATATTTTACCTTCAAGTCCATGATTCATTTTGAGTTAATTTTTGTATTTAGTGTGAGGTTTAGATTGAGGTTAATTTTTTTAAACTATGGATGTCCAGTTGCTTCAGCTCTATTGAATTGCTTTTGTACTATAGTAGAAAATGAGTATGCTGTACTTGTATAGGCCTATTTTGGGGTTCTCTTTTCTGATTCATTGATCTGTGTGTCTGTCCCTTTGCCATCTCACACAGTCTTGATTACTATAGCTTTATAATAAATTTTAAAATCGGGTAGAGTGATACTTCTTCCTTTATTATTTTTCAGTATTGTTTGTTTGTCTTTCCCTATACTTTTCAGAATAAGCTTGCCTATATCTAAAAAAAGTTTGCTAGGATGTTGATAGGAATTGTATAAGAACTGTATATCACTTTGGGGAGAACTGAAATCTTTACTATGGTGAGTCTTTCAATTCATGAACAGGGCATATCTCTCCATTTATTCACATCTTCTTTTATTTCTTTTGCTAGCATCGTGTCGTTTTCAGCATTGTGTAGTTTTCAACATACAAGTCCTGTATATGTTTTGCTAGAATTATAATTATTTCATTTTTTGTGTGACTGTTAATGGTATTATATTTTAAATTTTGGTTTCCATGTGTTCATTGCTAGTACATAGTAATGCAATTGATTTTTATATAATTTGTACCCGGCAATGTTGCTGAATTTACTGATTAAGTTCTAGGAGGTTTTTTCTGTTGTTGGTTTCTTTGGATTTTCTTTGTAGACCATCTTGTCATCTGCAAATAGGGACAGTGGTATTTCTTTCTTTCCACTTTTTATGCCTCTTATTTCTCTGTCTTCCCTTATTGTTCTGGCTCAGAATTCCAGTACTATGTGTAATAGCTGTGGTGAGAGCTGAACCTTTGCTTTGTTTCCAATCCTAGGGGGAAAGCAGTCAATCTTTCAGCATTAAGTGTGATGTTAACTGTAGTTTATTTTGGGTAGATATTCTTTTTAAAATTGAGGCAATTCCCCCCTAATTCCTAGTTTTCTGAGGATTTTTATCATCAATAAATGTTGAATTTTGTCAAATAGCTTTTTCAGTATCCACTAATATGACCATGTGATTTTTTTTATTACACTGATTGATTTTCAAATATTGAACCCAGCTTGCATCCCTGAAATAAATCCACTTGGTCATAGTGTATAAATTTGTTTACATATTGCTGAATTCTATTTGCTAATATTTTGTTAAGGATTTTTGTGTCTCTATTCATGAATGATATTGGCGTGTTATTTAATTTTTCAGTACTATCTTTGTCTGATTTTCATATCAATGAGATATTAGCCTTATAATAAGAATTGGGAAGTATTTCCTCCTCTTGTATTTTCTGGAAGAGATTGTGTAATAGTATCTACACAAAATTAATTGTGTATTAATTTTCCTTTAAGTGGTTGGTAGAATTCTCTAGTATAACCAACTGGGCCTGGAGATTTTTTTGGAGTTTTTTTTTTTTTTAAAGGGAATTTTACTTTTATTTATTTATTTATTTATTTTTGCCTGTGTTGGGTCTTCCTTGCTGTGCAGGCTTTCTTTAGTTGCGGTGAGCGGGAGCTACTCCTCCTTGAGGTGCACGGGCTTCTCATTGTGGTGGCCTTTCTCGTTGGGGAGCACGGGCTCCAGGCGCACCGGCTTCAGTAGTTGTGGCTCGCAGGCTCTAGAGCGCAGGCCCAGTAGTTGTGGTGCATGGGCCCAGTTGCTCCATGGCATGTGGGATTTTCCTGGACCAGGGCTCAAACCTGTGTCCCCTTCATTAGCAGGCAGATTCTTAACCACTGTGCCACCAGGGAAGCCCTGGAGTTTTAAAAGTACAGATTCAATTTCCTTAATAGCTATAGGATTACTAAAATTATCTATTTCATATTGGGTGTTTGTTTGTGTTTTTCATGGAATTGATCCAGTTTTCAAAATTGTAAAATTTGTTTGTAATATTTCCTTTATCCTTTTGGTGTTTGCAGAGTCTCTAGTGATATCCCCTGTCTTGTTCTGATATTAATAATTTGTGTTTTCTCTATTTTTTTATTTGTCATTCTCGCTAGAGATTTGTCTATTTTATTGCTCTTTTCAAAGAATCAGCTCTTTATGTCATTGATTTTTCTCTATTAATTTTCAGTTTTCAATCTCATTGATTTTTGCTCTTAAATTGATTATTTCCTTCCTTGTCCTTGCTTTGGGTTTATTTTACTCTTATTTTTCTAGTTTTTTTTTTAAGGTGGGAAATTATATTTTTAAATTTGAGACTTTTCCTCTTTTCTGAGGTAAGCATTTAGTGCTATAAATTTCCCACTCAGCAGCGGTTTAGCTGCATATCACATATTTTTTTATTGTGGTAAAAAACACATAATATGAAATCTACCCTCTTAAAATTTTAAGTGTACATTACACAATATTGTTAACTATAGGCACAATTTTTTAAAAGTGTTATTTTATTTTAAAATTATTTTTAAAAATTTTAGTTATATTTATTTATTTATTTTTGGCTGCGTTGGGTCTTCATTGCTGCATGTGGGCTTTCTCTAGTTGCGATGAGCAGGGGCTACTCTTCATTGTGGTGCGTGCGCTTCTCATTGCGGTGGCTTCTCTTTGTTGCAGAGCACAGGCTCTAGGCATGCGGCTTCTGTAGTTGTGGCATGTGGGCTCAGTAGTTGTGGCTTGCAGGCTCTAGAGCACAGGCTCAGCCGTTGTGGCGCATAGGCTTAGTTTCTCCATGGCATGTGGGATCTTCCCAGACCAGGGCTTGAACCCATGTCCCCTGCATTGGCAGGCAGATTCTTAACCACTGCGCCACCAGGGAGGTCCTCCCCACAATGTTGTTTTCATCTTGCATGACTGAAACTCTATACCCATTGAATAGCAACTCCCCATTTCTCCCTCCCCCTAGTCCCTGGCAACCACCATTCTTTCAGTTTCTATGAGTTTGACTACTTTAGATACCTCATTTAAGTGGAACTATGCAGTATTTGATCTTCTGTGACTGGCTTATTTCACTTAGCACAATGTCCTCAAGTTCCATCTGTGTTGTAGCATATTGCAGGATTTCCTTTTTATATGGCAGACTAATATTCTATTGTATTTATATACCATATATATACCACATTTTCTTTATTCATTCATTGATGGACATTTAGGTTATTTCTTCCTCTTGGCCATTGTGAATAATGCTGCAATGAACATGGGAGTGCAAATATCTCTTCCAAAGCCTATTTTCAATTCTTTTGGTTAAATACCCAGAAATGGTATTGCTGGATTATATAGTAGTTCTATTTTTAATTTTTTAGGAGCATCTATACTATTTTTCCATAACAGTGGCATCATTTTACATTCCTACCAACAGTGTAGAAAGGTTCCATTTCTCTACATCTTTGCCAACACTTGTTATTTTTTTTTAAATAGCCATCCTAGCAGGAGTGAGATGATGTCTAATTGTAGTTTTAATTTGCATTTCCCCGATGATTAGTGATGGTGAGCACTTTTTTCATATATCTGTTGGCCATTTGGATGTCTTCTTTGGAGAGATGTCTATTCAAGTCCTTTGCCCATTTTAAAATAAAGTTGCTATTATTATTTGCTATTGAGTTGTAGGAGTTCCTTATATATTTTGGATATAAACCCCTTATCAGAGATATGGTTTACATATATATGTATATATATATATATATATATATAAAATCTCCTATACTGTAGGTTGCCTTTTCATTCTGTTGATTGTTTCCCTTGCTATGCAGAAGATTTTTAGTTTGATGTAGTCCCATCTGTCTGTTTTTGTTTTGGTTGCCTGTGCTTTTAGTGTCATATCCAAGAAATCATTGCCAAGACCAATATCTTGAAGTTTTTTCCCTAGGTTTTCTTCTAAGTGTTTTATAGTTTTAGGTCTTCTGCTGAAGGCTTTAATTTTGAGTTGATTTTTGTGTGTGGTGTAAGATAAGGGTCTAGTTTCATTCTTTTACATGTGAATATTCAGTTTGCCCCACACCATTTGTTGAAGTGACTATCCTTTTCCCATTGTGTACTCTTGGCACCCTTGTTAAAGATCATTTGACCATATATGTGTGGGTTTATTTCTGGGTACTGTGCTGTGTTCCATTGGTCCATATGTCTGTCTTTATGCCAGCACCATTTTGTTTTGATTACTGTAACTTTGTAATATGTTTTGAAATTAGGAAGTGTGAGGTACCTAGCTTTGTTCTTCTTTTTCAAGATTGTTTTGGCTATTTGGGGTTCTTTGTGGTTCTACATGAATTTTAGGATTTTTTTCTATTTCTATAAAAAATGCCATTGGGATTTTGATAGGGATCATATTGAACATGTAGATTGATTTGGATAGTGTGGACATTTGAACAATATTGTCTTACAGTCAATTAACATGAGATATCTTTCTGTGTATTTGTACCTTTAAATTCCTTCCAGCAATGTTTTGTAATTTTCAGTGTACAAGAGTTTCACCTCTTTGGTTAAATTTATTCCTAAGTATTTTATTCTTTTTGATGCTGTTTTAAATGAAATTGGTTTCTAAATTTCCATTTCAGATGGTTCATTGTTAGCATATAGAAATATAACTGATTTTTGTATATTGATTTTGTATCCTGTAAAGACTTAATAGTTAGAGCATATGCTATTAATTTATTAGTTCTAACAATTTTTGTGGTGTCTTTAGAGTTTTCTACATATAAGGTCATGTCATATATAAACAGAACTAATTTTACTTCCTCCTTTCTAATTTGAGTGCCTTTTGTTTCTTTTTATTGTCTAATGGCTCTGGCTAGAACTTCCAGTACTATGTTGAATAGAAGTGGTGAGAGTGGGCATCTTTGTCTTGTTCCTGAATGAGGAAATCTTTCAGTTTTTCATGACGGAGTATGATGTTAACTGTGGACTTTTTATATATGGCTTTTATCATGTAGAGGTAATTTCCTTTTATTCCTAGTTTGTTGAGTTAAGAATACTCAACTTTTTAACCTGAAAAAGTGTTGAATTTTGTCAAATGCTTTTTCTGCATCTATTTAGATGATCATGTGATATTTTTCTCCCTTCATTATGTTAATGTGGTGTATCACATTGATTGATTTACATATGTTGAGTTATCCTTGCATCCTGGAGATAAATTCTACTTGGTTATGGTGTATAATTTTTTTAATGTGCTGTTGAATTTGGTTTGCTAGCATTTTGTTGAAAATTTTTGTGTCTATATTCATCAGGGATATTGGCCTATTGTTTTCTTTTCTTGTAGTGTCTTTCTTCTGGTTTTTGCATCAGGATAGTGCTGGCCTCACAAAGTGAACTGGGAAGGGCTCCCTCTTTTTCAGTTTTTTGGAAGAGTTTGAGAAAGATTGGCTTCTGAAACTCTTTTTAAAAAGGAATGAAGTTAATTCTTTAAATTAAGAATTAACTTAGACATGAATTGAAAGTTAATTCTTTAAAATAAGTTAATTTTTCTTTAAATGTTTTATAGAATTCACCAATGAATCCATCTGGTCCTGGGCTTTTTATTTGTTGGAATGTTTTTGATTACTGAGTCAATCTCCTTGCTACTTATAGTTCTGTTCAGATTTTCTGCTTCTTCATGATTGTCTTGATTAGTTATATATTTCTAGGAATTTATCCATTTCTTCTAGGTTATCCAATTTGTTGATGTATAATTGTTCATGGTAGTCAATATAATCCTTTTAATTTCTATGGCATTCATTATATCTCCTCTTTCATTTAAAATTTTTTTCCTCTTTCATTTTTGATTTTATTTATGAGTATTTTTTTAAACTACTGTAGTTAAAGGTCTGTAAATTTTGATGATCTTTAAAAAAACCCAGCACTTAGTATCATCGATTTCTTTCTATTCTCTATTTTGTTTATTTCTGCTCTTAATTACTTCCTTCCCCTAACTTTGGGCTTAATATGTTCTTTTTTTCTAGTTTATTGAGGTGTAATATTAGATTGTTCATTTGAAAAATTTCTTCTCTTTTAATGTAGGCAATTTTCACTATAAACTTCCCTCTTAGTACTGCTATTGCTGCATTCCATAAATTTTAGTATGATGTGCTTTCATTTTCATTTGTCTCAAGGTATTTTCCAATTTCCCTTTTGATTTCTTCTGTGATTCACTGGTTGTTCAAGAGTGTGTTTTTAAATTTCCACATATTTGTGAATTTTCCAGTTTTCCTCCTGCTATTATTTTCCAGTTCCATTCCATTGTGGTTGGAAAATATAGTTGGTATGATCCCAACCTTTTAAAATTTGTTAAGAATTATTTTGTTACCTAACATGTGATCTGTCTTAGGAAATGTTCTGTGTGCACTTGAGAAGAATGTGTATTTTGCTGCTATTGGGTGGAATGTTCTATATACGGCTGTCAGGCTCATGTAGTGTTGCTCAAGTCTTTTGTTTTCTTACTGATCTCATGTCTGAGTATTCTGTCCATTATTGAGAGTGACATGTTGAAATCCCCTACTAATATTTTGTTGCTGTCTATATCTCCCTTCAGTTTTGTCAGTGTTTGCTTCATATGTTTGTGTCCTCTGACGTTGCATGCTTTATATTTGTGTTGTTATAACTTACTGGTGAATTGACTTTTTATCATTATATAATGTCTTTCTTTGTATTTCTTGGCAATTTTTTTAAACTTAAAATCGATTTTGTGTGATATAAGTATACCACGCCTACGCTCTTTTGATTACATTTTGCATGGAATGTCTTTTTCCATCCTTTCAAATTCAGCTTATGTGTGTCCTTAAATCTAAAGTGAGTCTCCTGTGGTTTTCTGAGTACAGGTCTCTTGCCTCCTTAGGCAGGTTTATTCCTAGGTATTTTATTCTTTTTGTTGCAATGGTAAATGAGATTGTTTCCTTAATTTCTCTTTCTGATCTTTCATTGTTAGTGTATAGGAATGCAAGAGATTTCTGTGTATTAATTTTGTATTCTTCAACTTTACCAATTTCATTGATTAGCTCTAGTAGTTTTCTGGTGGCATCTTTAGGATTTTCTATGTATAGTATCATGTCATCTGCAAATAGTGACAGATTTGCTTCTTCTTTTCCAATTTGGATTCCTTTTATTTCTTTTTCTTCTCTGATTGCCATGGCTAGGACTTCCAAAACTATGTTGAATAATAGTGGTGAGAGTGGACATCCTTGTATTTTTCCAGATCCTCAAGGAAATGCTTTCAGTTTTTCACCATCGAGAATGATGTTTGCTGTGGGTTTGTTGTATATGGCCTTTATTATGTTGAGGTAGGTTCCCTCTATACCCACTTTCTGGAGAGTTTTTTTTATCATAAATGGGTGCTGAATTTTGTCAAAAGCTTTTTCTGCATCTATTGAGATAATCATATGTTTTTTATTCTTCAATTTGTTACTATGGTGTATCACATTGATTAGTTTTCATATATTGAAGAATCCTTGCATCCCTGAGTTAAACCCCACTTGATCATGGTGTATGATCCTTTTAATGTGTTGTTGGATTCTGTTTGCTAGTATTTTCTTGAGGATTTTTGTATGTATGTTCATCAGTGATACTGATGAAAGAAATCAAAGATGACACAGATGGAGAGATATACCATGTTCTTGGATTGGAAGAATCAATATTGTGAAAATGACTATACTACCCAAAGCAATCTACAGATTCAGTGCAATCCTTATCAAATTACCAATGGCACTTTTCACAGAATTAGAACAAAAATTTTACAATTTGCACAGAGACACAAAAGACCCTGAATAGCCAAAGCAACCTCGAGAAAGAAAAACAGAGCTGGAGGAATCACGTTCCCTGACTTCAGACTATGCTACAAAGCTACAGTAATCAAGACAGTATTGTACTGGCACAAAAACAGAAATATAGATCACTGGAACAGGATAGAAAGCCCAGAGATAAACCCACGCATCTATGATCACCTAATCTATGACAAAGGAGGCAAGAATATACAATAGAGAAAAGACAGTCTCTTCAGTAAGTGGTGCTGGGAAAACTGGACAGCTACATGCAAAAGAATGAAATTAGAACACTCCCTAACACCATACACAAAAATAAACTCAAAATGGATTAAAGACCTAAATGTAAGGCTGGACACTATAAAATTCTTAGAGGAAAACACGGCAAAACACTCTGTGACATAAATCACAGCAATATCTTTTTTGACCCACCTCCTAGAATAATGAAAATAAAAACAAAAATCAACAAATGGGGCCTAGTTAAACTTAAAAGTTTTTGCATAGCAAAGGAAACCATAAGCAAGATGAAAAGACAGGCCTCAGAATGGGAGAAAATATTTGCAAACGAAGCAACTGACAAGGGATTAATCTCCAAAATATACAAACAGCTCATGCAGCTCAATATGAAAAAAATAAAAAACCCAATCAAAAAGTGGGCAGAAGGCCTAAACAGACATTTCTCCAAAGAAGACGTACTAATGGTCAATAGCATGAAAAGATGCTCAACGTCACTAATTATTAGAGAAATGCAAATCAAAACTACAACGAGGTATCACCTCACACCAGTCAGAATGGCCATCATCAAACAAATCTACAAACAATAAATGCTGGAGAGGGTGTGGAGAAAAGGGAACCTTCTCACACTGTTGTTGGGAATGTAAATTGATACAGCCACTATGGAGAATAGTATAGCGATTCCTTAAAAAAACTAAAAGTAGAACCATCGTATGATCCAGTAGTCCCACTCTTGGGCATATACCTGAGCCATAATTCAAAAAGACACATGCACCCCAATGTTCATTGCAGCACTGTTTACAATATCCAGGACATGGAAGCAACCTAAATGTTCATCAACAGAGGAGTGCATAAAGGAGATGTGGTATATATATACAATGCAATATTACTCAGCCATAAAAAGGAATGGAATTGTGCCATTTGCAGAGATGTGGATAGACCTATAGTCTGTCATACAGTGAAGTAAGCCAGAAAGAGAAAAAAAATATTGTATAATACCTCTTATATGTGGAATCTAGAAAAATGATACAGATGGACTTATTTGCAAAGCAGAAATAGAGACACAGACTTAGAGAACAAATGTATGGATACCAAGGGGGAAAGGCAGGGGTGGGATGAACTGGGAGATTGCGATTGACATATATACACTACTATGTATAAAATAGGTAGCTAATGAGCACCTACTGTATATAGCACAGGGAACTCTCCTCATTGCTCTGAGGTGACCTAAATGGGAAGGAAATCCAAAAAAGAGGGGATATATGTATACGTATAGCTGATTCACTTTGCTGTATAGCAGAAACTAACACAACATTGTAAAGCAGCTATACTCCAATAAAAATTAATTTTAAAAGTTTTTAAAAAAAGAATACCACGGCTTCCTTGGTGGCGCAGTGGTTGAGAGTCCGCCTGCCGATGCAGGGGACACGGGTTCGTGTCCTGGCCCGGGAGGATGCCACATGCCGTGGAGAGGCTGGGTCCGTGAGCCATGGCCGCTGAGCCTGCACGTCCGGAGCCTGTGCTCCGCAACAGGAGAGGCCACAGCAGTGAGAGGCCCGCGTACCACAGAAAGAAAACAAAAACAAAAACAAACAAACAAAAAAAGTTCTAGAAGTGTGAACTGAATATAATGCATATTACATCACTAGAGCTACATCTAGAAGCCATAATTAGGAAAAACAAGGAAGGCAGTTACTAACTTCCCTGAACATATCTATTTTTAGTATTTATTATAATGGAATTATTTCAACTTTTCAGGTATCTTAGAATTTGAGTGTATGTGCTAATCCTGACTCTGGTGAAGTGTAAGATATGTGAAACTGAAATACAAGCTTTGAAATTTAAGTACATTTTCTATTGGCCACACCCAGGCACAAATTCTAATTAAACACAGCTTTGAGGATATTAACACTTCTTTAAATTTTACAAAGCACTTTCACAACCATTTTCTTATTTGATCCTCACTATAGCTTTGTAGGGAGGAAAGTATTATCTCCATTTTATGGATAAGGAAAGGGAATCTTTGCTTGAAGACTGGCCCAAGGTAACTTGGCTAGTAAAAGAGCAGAAATAAAACCCAGCTCTTCTAATTCATAGGCCAGTGTTCTCTTTAGTATACTATGTTTTCTTTCATTAAGATTTGGGGAACAAATTCAATATATTTCTCTGATGAAGTGACTTTCAAATCAAAATGATCCTGTATAAATAGATAACATTTTAGAATGCTATAAATGGAAAAATCCAATAAATTAGCCTTATATCTAAATAATATCTGAAGCCCCAAACTACTTGCACTTATATTTGATGTGTGTGTGTGTGTGTGTGTGTACAGGGATAAATTCATAACTATATCTCTGCTCCTGATAACAAAATAATATTTTGTTGTTAGCATAATTTTTATTCGTATTGCCAATCTGTACCAGAAGTAAATCCACTATAGGGACTTATCTTTTTCTTTTTTCTTGAACTGAGGTATTTCTTACAGACAATAAAGTACACAAATCTTAAGTGTACAGCTCAATGAAATTGTATGTATGTGTATCCTCCACCCATATCAAGACAGAACATTTCTGATCCCCCAGAAGTTTCTCTCTTGCCTCCTTTTAGTCAGTACCTTCTCCCAAGGGTAACAACTGCTTTGACTGCTATCGTCATAGGTTAGCTTTTCCTGATTTCAAACTTTATATAAATAGAATTGTATTGTATGTAATGTTTTGTGTCTGGTTTCTTTTGTTTAACATAAGGTATGTGAGATCCATCCATGTTTTGCGTATAGTATTAGTTAGTTCTTTTTTGTAGCTGTGTACCATTCCCATGTGTTATTCACCACAATTTATTTATCCATTCCCCTTGTCTTAGTCAATTCAGACTGCTGTAACAAAATTCCATAGACCGGGGGATTAAACAGCAAACATTTATTTCTCACAGTTCTGGAGGCTGGGAAGCCCAAGAACATGGAACCAGCAGATTAGGTGTCTGGTGAGGTCCCTCTTTCTGGATTGCAGATGGCCACCTTCTTGCTGTGTCCTTACATGCTGGAGAGAGACATCTCTTTGGTATCTCTTTTTATAAGGCCACTAATCCCATTCATAACAGCTCCACCCACATGACCTAATTACCTCCTGAAGATCCCAAATACCATCACATGGGATTAGGGCTTCAACATATGAATTTTGGGAGGACACAAATATTTAGTCCATAACATCCGTGTTGATAGACATTTGTGTTTTTAGGTTTTGATTATTATGAATAAAACTGCTATGAACATTTTTTACCATATCTTTTGGTGGACATGAGTGCTCATTTTTCTTGGATATAAAACTAAGAGTGGAATTGCTAGGGTAGGTGCAATAAAAAGACATTTTAACTGAATTAATTTAACTTAGAATAATTTAACTTAGTATTAATGAAAGAACTGATGGCAGAGAATAAGAAAACCCACTTTATGAAGAGTCACTTTTAGGGATTCAAAATGGATCTGTGTTTTGTTTAGCAGGTCAAAATTTTCTGCCTGTCAGATATTAGAGAGTATTTTTGTTGTGGTTGGAGGGTTGGGTCTTTCATGCTTGTGGGTAGATAGATATTTATTTTCCTCGTGTCTGATACATAGAGTGCACATCAGGGCTGAGGAACCATTTTAATACAAGCTGTATCTTTTCTGGATGGGGTCAAATTGTCTTTTCTTGGGTAATATGGCTCAAATGATCATAAAATAACATTGAAAAATCAAGTTCACTTTACAGAAATCTGCCTTAGGATTAACTTGGGAGTACATCTTTTGTTTTGGAAGTGAAGATACACATATAATTTTATGTAATCCAACAATTTAACTCTGGCAGTATAATTTTACATTACATTGGAGGTAAAGAATTTTTAAACATCATATGTCTGCTAGCAACATTTACTAATGAAGTGTGATGTTGAAAGAGTGTGTGGAAAATTCCTGTGGTCTGGGAAGTGGGTGAGGTGGTTGTAAACAGAGGAGAAAACTGGAAAAGTGCTCCAAATGAAGAGTACTGTTTCTGGAAAGGATTCAGGGTTTCTCCAGTTGTGCTGTACCACTGAGTGTCCTGTAAGACAGAGACTCACCTTAAACCCTTCCTTGACAAAGATGGTTGCTTCAGGTTTTTGAGGATTTCTGTTTTGTTTTGTTTTGTTTCTTAACAGAATTTAATTTGATAATGAATGTAAAAAAAAACCAACTACATTACAGGCAATTACTTGTTGCACAGCTTGGTTTCTGCAAATAGTGGAATACCTAGACTTCCTCTTGGATGTATTTGAAACCCTTCAGGGGCTCCATGAAGCCTGGGTTAAGTCCAGAATTTTTACCAAGGCTTCCAAGACCAGCATCTCTCAGCCCTGCCTGCCTCATCAACTTCAATCTTTGACAGTCTCCATGTGGCATCACTATTCCACAGTCTCTCAGCCCTCAGTGTTTTGGTACATGTTTCTCCTTGGCCTGGAACGTCCTTCCCTTGCCCAAATTGCCTAACATTTATCCGTTAAGGCTAAGTCCTGCCATCATCTTTCTTCCCAAAGCCTTCTCTGTACCCTAGGCTGGCTTAGACAACCCTCTGCTGTTCTGCCCTAGCCCCCTGTGCAGACACTGACCATACTATATCAAAATGAACTCTCCTTCTCATTATCTTCCCATTAGACTTGAAATTGCTTAAAATATATTGCTACCCCCAGGGCCTAGCACAGTGCGGGTCATATGCTAGGCACTCAGCAAAGGATTGTTAAATTAATGTGTGGATGGACATATAAACCAGCTTTTGGACTTTAGTCAGTGTGCCCATTCATTCAATAAACAGTTGTTGGCCCTTAGGGGACAACTTACTGCAGGGCACTATGATCAGAACTGTAGGAGATACAGAGATGAACACTACGTGGGCTGAGATGGGAATTCATTCCAATAGCAGAGAGATGACATGCCTGCAAATAACAATAATCTAAAGTAAAAAGTGCCCAGTGCCATAAAGGAGATATAAATAAAGGACTGTAGAGGCTTAGAAGAAGGAGCAAGTATTTCTTGGTGGGAAAATTGAAGAGGAAGGGTTCGTAGAGAAGGTAGTATTTGTGGTAGGACTTATGTGCAAGTAGGACATGAATGAGCAAAGAACCTCCAGTGTATCATGTGGTTTATATTGGCTGAAAAGAGTAGATCTCATGAAGGAGTAATGAGCAGTGGGGAACAATTAGAAATGTAGAATGTGGCCATATTGGAGAGGGCCTTAAATGCCAGGCTGATGAATTTGTATTTGATTCCTATCAGTTGGAGCGATCTGGGAAGCTGGTGGAAATTTCTTAGCAGCTTAGTGACATGGGCAGAGAAATCCTTTAAGATTAATCTGGCAATGGTGTATTTTAGTGTTTTCTTAGTAAATCATTATTAGGTAATTAATTGCTAAGCTAATAATTAGTTTTACTAAATAGGGTGGAAAAACTCCAAGGCCTGTAGCTCCTTGACCTTTTTGCACTAGTTCTTTCTCACTGGAAATGTAGATGAGGTAAGAAATCATATGACCAATTAGTTTTCAGAAATGAAAATTGAAATCGACAGAGGAAAGAAACACTATCAAGTCAGAAATGGCTCATTAAAATGCATAGACATATAAAGTGATATTTGCTTAGGAACCATGTCCAAAACATTGCCTACAGCTGTCTGGAAAAGTCCGGACACAGTATATGAATTATATTGTTAATATTTATTCCTTTGGGGGTAGTTTAGATCACTTCCAGTTAAAAATAACTCTAGTGTTCTAACCTCAGACTGTCTACTCTTACTCTCCCCTATAAACAGTGGGTACTGAATTGTCAGTCTGCTTTATGGGATATTATATAACCAGAGCATCTGGTTTCTTGCCACCTTAGGTCAGGCCTTCAACACTTCATGCCTGGATTATTACAACTTTCTCATTGGTCTCCCTCTCTCCAGTGCTTCAAATCTAGCTTTTATCCTAACAGCAAGGTATAGTGGGAAGAATACTGAATGGAGGGTAAGATTAACTCAGTTTGAATCCTGGTTATACTGTTCATTAACCATATAACCCTGGGCAAGTCATATCACCTGAGACTCAGTTCCTCAACTCTAAAATGAAAGTAATGATCCTTGCCCTGGCTATCCCAAGGGGCTGTCACAGGGTCATGTGAAAGTGCTCTGAAAACTGTTAATGGCTTTACCGAGACTTTGAACTACACTGCCTGGCTTTCCAGCCTCCACAATCCAGTCCTAAGCCACCTATCTAATCTCTTTGCTCAGTATTCTCTGGAACCTGTCCCTGTCTCTGACACACATGAGGTGTTCCTCTCATCTGGAATATTCTCCCCTCTTATCTCTGCTCATCCATATCCAAGCAATAATTTAGGGACCAGTCCAAATCCTACATCGTCCTTGAAATCTTCCCTGATGACTCCAATGCTGACTGACTTCCCCCTTTTCTGAATTTTGACAGCACTTAGTTATTATCAACACTTGCCTATATACATTACCTTGTATTTTTAGCTATTTCATTTACCTAAGGCTCATATGCTTAACTAGATTATGATTTTATGATGCCTTAGCTTGTTTATTTAACATTTAGTGAATGTTTATAAGGATGTTTCCTCTGTGTTCCTCACAGAACCACGTACGGAACTTAATAAATAATTGCCGCCTCAATTACTTAGAAATTCACATACAGGCTCTCTTAAGAAAGAGACAAGTGAACCCATCTTCTCTTCCAAGCACTTGGAGTACCCCTCCTAACAACCCACGCCACCTCCACCTCCTACAGAATCATAGAAATGCCATTAGAATAGGACTGTCCAATAGAACTGTGATGATGGAACTATTCTACAGCTGTGCTGTCCAATACGGTAGCCAGTAGCTGCACGTGGCTATTGAGTGCTTGAAATGTGGTTAAGGCAACTAACTGAATTTTTGGTTGTATTTAATTTGAATTAATTTAATTGTAGATAGCTGCACGTGGCTAGTGGCTACTGTACTGGATAGCATAGGTCTAGACCAGTGCTAAGAATTGTTATCCAGCTCTTTATTTTCAAAATTCTTGGTTGTCAGAAAAGCAGGGCACTGGAAGGAAGAGAAATGAAGATGGGGGCAGGGCCTATGCACAGATGAGCAGAGGCTGGGAAGACCAGGACACTAAGTGGACCCAGGAGGAAGGGGACGAAGGTACATTTTAGGCTGAGTTTTGTTTTTCTGGATTCCTCCTGTTTTCCTAGGCTCTGCTAATCAACCTGCCATCTACCATGCCCATCTACATGATCCCTATGCAGGTTGATTTTCCTCTTCGCTCTTTTTTTTTTAACCTCTCATTCCTTTGTCAACCAAATCCATGACTCCAACAGGTTCTGGCTGGATCAAGATTATTATCCCCCTATCCCCAACCATGTTTTTCTGCTACCATTTCATCACCCACACTTGAAAACTGCAACTTATTTTTGACTCTCTCTCTTTCTCACTCTTCCCAGACCCATCCCACATGCAGTTGCTTGCTAGATCCTTTTGGTGTTCCCCCATACAGGAGCTTCCTCCCTTCCCCCATCCCACTTATATCTTATTTCCATTAAGGTTCAGCTCTGATGCCACCTTTTCAAGGTTGTTGAAGATCCATTCATTCCCAGATTAATCATTTGTTGCCTTCCACATCACCTTCCTTTCTTTTTTTTTAATTGAAGTATAGTCGATTTACAATATTAGTTTCAGGTGTACAGCATTGTGATTCAGTACTTTTACATATTATACTCTGTTAAAAGTTATTACAAGACAATAGCTATAATTCCCTGTGTTATACAGTATATCCTTGTTGCTTATCTATCTTATACATAGTAGCTTTTATCTCTTAATCCCATACCCCTAATTTGCTCTTCCCCCCTTCCCTTTCCCCTTTGGTAACCATTAATCTGTTTTCTATATCTGTAAGTCTGTTTCTGTTTTACATATATATTTGCTTGTATTTTTTTTATATTCCACATATAAGTGATATCATACAGTATTTGTATTTGTCTAATTTATTTCACTAAGGGTAATATTCTCTAGGTCCATCCATGTTGCTGGAAATGGCAGTATTTCATTCTTTTTTATGACTGAGTAATATTCCATTGTATATATATACCACATCTTCTTTATCCATTCATCTGTTGATGGGCACTTGGGTTGCTTCCATATCTTGGCTATTGTAAACAGTGTTGCTATGAACATTGGGGTGTATGTATCTTTTTGAATTAGTGTTTTCGTTTTTTCCAGGTGTATACCCAGGAGTAGAATTGCTGGATCATATGGTAGTTTTATTTTTAATTTATTGAGGAACCTCCATACTGTTCTTCATAGAGGCTGCATCAATTTACATTCCCACCAACAGTATACAAGGGTTCCCTTTTCTTCACATCCTCTCCAACATTTATTATTTGTAGGCTTTTTGATGATAGCCATTCAGGTATGAGGTCATATCTCCTTGTTGCTTTGATTTGCATTTCTCTGATAACTAGTGATGTTGAGCATCTTTTCATGTGCCTGTTAGTCATCTGTATGTCTTCTTTGGAAAAATGTCTATTCAGGTCTTCTGCTCATTTTTTAGTTGGGTTGTTTGTTTTTTTGATATTGAGTTATATGAGCTCTTTGTATATTTTGGATATCAACCCCTTGTTGGTCATATCATTGGCAAATACTTTCTCCCATTCATAGTTTATCTTTTCATTTTGTGGATGATTTACTTTGCTGTACAAAAGCATTTAAGTTTAATTAGGTTCCATTTGTCTATTTTTACTTTTATTTCTTTTGCCTTAGGAGACAGACCCATAAAAATATTGCTAAAATTTATGTCAAAGAGTGTTCTACCTATGAGCTCTTCTAGGAGTTTTATGGTTTCAGGTCTTACATTTAGATCTTTAATCCATTTTGAGTTTATTTTTGTATGTGATGTGAGGAAATGTTCTAATCTCATTGTTTTACATATAGCCATCCAATTTTCCCAGCACCACTTATTGAAGAGACTGTCTTTTCTCCATTGTATATTCTTGCCTTCTTTGTTGTAGATTAATTGACCATAGGTGCGTGGGTTTATTTCTGAACTCTCTATTCTATTCTGTTTATCTATATGTTGGTTTTTGTGCCAGTACCATACTGTTTTGATTGCCATAGCTTTGTAGTATAATTATGAAGTCAGGGAGTATGATACCTCCAGATTTGTTCATTTTTCTCAAGATTGCTTTGGCAAGTCATGGTCTTTTGTGGTTCCATATGAATTTTATTTGTTCCAGTTCTGTGAAAAAAAATGTCATGGGTATTTTGATAGGAATTGCATTAAACCTATAGATTGCTTTGGGTAGGATGGCCATTTTAACAAATATTAACTCTTCCAATCCAAGAGCACAGTGTATCTTTCCATTTCTTTGTATCATCTTCAGTTTCATTCAGAATGCTTTATAGTTTTCAGAGTATAGGTCTTTCACCTCCTTGGTTAAGTTTATTTGTAGATAATTTATTCTTTTTAATGCAATTTTAAAGGGAGGGTTTTTTTTTCTTACTTTCTCTTTTTGATAGTTCATTATTAGTGTACAGAAAAGCAACAGATTTCTATGTATTAATCTTGTATCCTGCAACTTTGCCAAATTCATTTATTAGTTCTAATAGTTTTGGGGTGGAGACTTTAGGGTTTTCTGTATAAAGTAGCATGTCATCTGCAAATAGTGACAGTTTTACTTCTTTCCATCCAATTTGGATACTTTTATTTCTTTTCCTTGTCTGATTGCTGTGGCTAGGACTTCCAATACTATGTTAAATAGTGGAGAGAATGGGCATTCTTGTCTTGTTCCTGAATTTAGAGAAAAGGCTTTTAGCTTTTTACTGTTGAATATGATGTTAGCTGTGGGTTTGTCATAAATGGCCTTTATTGCATTGAGATATGTTCCTGCTATACCTAATTTGATGAGAGTTTTTATCATGAATGGATATTGAACTCTGTCAAATGCTTTTTCTGCATCTATTGAGATAATCGTGATTTTTGTCCTTCCTGTTGTTAATATGGTGTATCTCATTGATTGATTTGCAAATTTGAACCACCTTTGTGTCCCTGGAATAAATCCAACTTGAATAAATCCAACTTGATTATGGTATATGATCCTTTTTATATATTGTTGGATTCAGTTTGCTAATAGTTTGTTGAGGATTTTTGCATGTACATTCATCAAAGATACGGGCCTGTAATTTTCTTTTCTTGTAGCATCTTTTTGTGGTTTTGGTATTGGAGTAATCGTGGCATTGTAGAAAGAATTTGGGAGTGTTCCATCCTCTTAATTTTTCAGAATAGCTTGAGAAGGAGAGGTGTCAGTTCTTCTTTATATGCTTGGTAGAATTTCCCCGTGAAGCCATCCAGTCTTGCAGTTTTGTTTGCTGGGAGTGTTTTTTTTTTTTTAATTACAAATTCAATTTTGCTACTAGTGATCAGTGGATTCAAATTGTCTGTTTCTTCTTGATTCAGTCTTAGCAGGTTGTATGTTTTTTGAAATTGGTCCATTTATTCTAGGTTGTCAATTTGTTGGCATATAACTATTCATAGTATTCTCTTATGATTTTTTGTATCTCTGTGGTATGGATGTCATTTCTCCTCTTTTCATTTCATATTTATTTGGGTCCTCTCTCTTCTTGGTGAGCCTGGCTAAAGGTTGATCAATTTTGTTTATATTTTCAAAAAAATAGTTCTTGGTTTCATAGATCTTTTCTATTGTTTTTTTATCTCTATTTTATTTATTTCCTCTCTGATCTTTATTATTTCCTTCATTCTGCTGACTTTGGGCTTTGTTCTTTTTTTTAACATCTTTATTGGAGTATAATTGCTTTACAATGGTGTGTTAGTTTCTGCTGTACTGTTTGTTCTTTTTCTAATTCCTTTAGGTGGCATGATCGGTTGTTTATTTGAGATTTTTCTTGTTTCTTGAGGAAGGCCTGTATTGCTATAAACTTCCTTCTTTGAACTGCTTCTGCTACATCCCATAGATTTTGGAATGTTGATTTTCCATTTTCCTTTGCCTCAAGGTATTTTCTGATTTCCTCTTTGATTTCTTCATTGACCTGTTGGGTTTTTAGTAGCATGTCATTTAGTTTCCATGTGTTTGTGATTTCCCCATTTTTCTTCCTGTCATTGATTTCTAGTTTCATACTGTTGTGGTCAGAAAAAATGCTTGATATAATTTCTATCCTCTTAAGTTTGTTGAGACTTGTTTTGAGGCCTAGCATGTGATCTATCCTGGAGAACATTCTGTGTGCACTTGAAAAGAATGTATATTGCTGTTTTTCATTGTAATGTCCTGTAGATATATATTAAGTCCAACTGGACTATTTTGTCATTTAAGACCACTGTTGCCTTATTGATTTTCTGCCTGGATGATCTGTCCATTGATGTGAGGTGGTAAAGTCCCCTACTATTATTTATTATTGTCAATATCTCCTTTTATGTCTGTTAGTCTTTGCTTTATATATTTAGGTGCTCCTGTATTGGGTACATATATGTTAACAAATGTAATATCCTCTTCTTGTATTGATCCCTTTATTATTATTATATAATATGCTTCTTTGTCTTTTGTTATAGCTTTTGTTTTAAAGTCTATTTTGTCTGATATGAGTATTGCTACCCCCGCTTTCTTTGCATGTTTCTGTTTGCATGAAACATCTTTTTCCATCCCCTCACTTTTATTCTATGTGTCTTTATCCCTGAAGTGAGTCTTCTGTAGGCAGCATATTGAAGGGTCTTGCTTTTTATCTAATCAGCCACCCTATGTCTTTTGATCAGAGCATGTAGTCCATTGACATTTAAAGTAATTATTGATAAGTATGTACTTATTGCTATTTTATTACTTGTTTTCCACTTGTTTTTGTAGTTATTCTCTTTTCATTTCTTCTTCTTTTTGCTTCTTCCCTTGTGGTTTGAGGATTTTCTTTAGCAGTGTGCGTGTGTTCCTTTCTTTTTAGTTTTTGTGTATTTATTGTAGGTTTTTGATTTGTAGTTACCATGAGGTTCATATATGCTGACCTATAATTATATCTACTTGTTTTAAAGTAGTAGTCATTTAAGTTCAAACACATTCCAAAAGATCTACATTTTTTACTTCCCTGCCCTACATTTTTTTTTTTTTTTTTTTTTTTTTTTTTTTGCGGTACACAGGCCTCTCACTGCTGTGGCCTCTCCCACTGCGGAGCACAGGCTCCGGACATGCAGGCCCAGCGGGCATGGCTCATGGGCCCAGCCGCTCCGCAGCATGTGGGATCCTCCCAGACCAGGGCACGAACCTGTGTCCCCTGCATCGGCAGGCGGACCCTCAACCACTGCGCCACCAGGGAAGCCCCATTTTGTGTTTTTTGATGTCATATTTTACATCTTCAATCTTATCCCTTTACTGTTTACTGAAGTTATAGTTGCTTTTACAATTTTTTGTTTTTTAATCTACATACTGGCTTATTTAAGTGTTTGATCCTCAATCCTTACTATATATTTGCCTTTCCTAGTGGGATTTTCCCTTTCCTATAGATTCTTACTTCTTTTTCATTTAGAGAAGACCCTTCAGATTTCTTTTATGGTAGGTTTAGTATTGATGAACTCTTTTAGTTTTTGCATATCTGAGAAGTTATTTATCTCTCCTTGTAAATGATAATCTTGATGGGTAGAGTATCCTAGGTTGCAGGTTTTTCCCTTTCAGCACTTTGAATATATTATGTCACTCCCTTCTGGCCTGCAAGGTTTCAGCAAAGAAATAGCTGATAGCCTTATGGGGGTTCCCTTGCATATGACTCTTTGTTTTCCTCTTGCTGCCTTTAGAATTCTCTTTTTATCTATAACTTTTGCCATTTTAATTATGATATGTCTTGGTGTGGGTCTGTTTGGGTTCATCTTGTTTGGGGCCCTCTGTGATTCCTGTACCTGGATATCTGTTTCCTTCTTCAGGTTTGGGGAGTTTGCAGGCATAATTTCTTCAAGTACATTTTTGGTCTGCTTTTCTCTCTCTTCTCCTTCTGGAACCCATATAATGCAAATGTTTGGATGCTTAGTGTCCCAGAGATCTCTTCAATTGCTTTAATTTTTAAAAATTTGTTTTTCTTTCTGCTGTTCTGATTGTGTGGTTTCCATTATTCTGTCTTCTAGATCACTTATGTGTTCCTCTGTATTACTTTGTCTGCTATTCATTCCTTCTAGTGTGTTTTTTATTTCAGCTGTTGAATTATTCATTTCTGATTGGGTTTTTTTTATATTTTCTAGTTCCTTGTTGAAATGGTCACTGTTTAGATCAATTCTTTTCCCTAATTCAGTTAACATTTTTATTACCAGTGTTTTGAATTATGTGGTAAATCATTTATTTCCGTTTCATTATTTATTTTTCAGGGGCTTTCTCTTGCTCTTTCAATTAAGAGTAGTTATTCTGCCTTTTCATTTTGCTTAACTTTCTTGCCTCTGTGATTTAGGTGAAACAGTTATCTATTGCAGTCTTGAAGGTGTATTTTTCTGTGGGACCATCTCTATACAGACTGTGTATGCCGGATGCCTTTGGTGGGAGAGCTGGATTTGATGTGAATGCAAGTCACATCATTCCTCAGGGTGTGCTGGCAGCTATCACCTTTGTAGCTGGTGTGGCTGGAGCTATAAGGGCTAGAGCTGGAGGTGGGTGTGAGGTGGGACTTCCTCTCTGCTCAGTGGCTGTCACCACCCTCTTGGGGGTGGGGCCTGAGCTAACTCTGTTCCCTTTAAGTGTGTATTTTTCCCTCTCCCCACACCAGGACCTTTGCCCCAGAGGAGGAGAGTGCTGAAGCAAGCGGGGCCATGCACTGACAAAGGTCTAATGCACTGCCTGTATAGGTGTCTGTGGCTCCACATAGCCTCAGGTGCAGATCCCCTTTGTTCCTCACAGCCTCTGCCACCCCTGCCCTGTTGTGGAAAGACGGTGCCTGTGTGAACTCTCCATGTATATTGGGAGGTTAGCTGTGGTGCAGCAGCCACTGTCAGAGATCTGGGGGGCTTCTGAGGCACTGCTTGAGTAAGAGCTAAGAGTAGCTCCACTCTGGGACTGGGTCACCTCTGTGTCCCATAGTTGAGTCTTTTCCTCGTCATGGGCACCCCAGATCCAGTCAGTGCTGTGGCATGGGTTGAGCAGGGCTAGAGTATTCACTGAGCTTGGGCTGGCGGGCACGGCAAGGCAGTCACGGGAAACCCAGCAGCTGCTAGGGCAGACCTCTCTCTGCCCTGCCTTAGGGGCAGTTCCCCATTGTCTCTCACAGCTGGTCACTGTCCCCAGCCTCAGCTGCTCCCACCCTGTTGTAGAACTGCTCCTCAGGGCAGGCAGGGCCCTTGTGGTCACTCTGTGTGTATTGGGGTGGGGGAGTGAGCTGTGGTGGGGTGGCTGCCATCAGAGATCTGGGTGGCTTCTGGGACGCTGCTTGAGGAAGTGTCAACAATGGCCACTGCCGCCCCACCCAGGCTCCACCCCACGACTCAGTCACCTCTGCATCCCATGGTCAAGTCTTTTCTCTGGTCGTGGCTACCCCAGATCCAGTTGGAGTGCTGTGGCATGGAATGAGTGGGACGGAAGCATTGCTCGGTTCTTCAGGCTGAGGTGCATGGCTAGCTGGTCGTGGGAAAGCCAGCCGCCTCAGAGCAGATCGATCTCTGCCCTGCCTCGGGGACAGCCAACGTGCATGCACTCTTCACAAGTGGAGTCCAGTCTTGTTTGTCTAGCTGTCCTCCAACCAGCCGAGGGGCCTTGTCTCCTCCACAAAGAACCCCAGCTCTGGGACACCCAGTCTGTGGCTCAACCTGATCACTCCCCAGGGTGGGTGTCCACCCATGCGCCCTCCCTTTTCCTCTGATTCCCCTCCCAGGGGCACGGGTCTCAACCTGATCACTTTTCTTCCCTTCCTACTGGATTATGTGTGGATCGTTCTTACAATCTTGGTTGTACAGGAGTGCTTCTGCCAGTTTCCAGGGTTTTTTTTTTAATTAATTAATTAATTTATTTATTTTTGGCTGCGTTGGGCCTTTGTTTCTGCGTGGGGGCTTTCTCTAGTTGCGGCGAGAGGGGGCTACTTTTCGTTGTGGTGCGTGGGCTTCTCGTTGTGGTGGCTTCTCTTGTGGAGCACGGGCTCTAGGGGCGTGGGCTTCAGTAGTTGTGGCTCTCGGGCTCTAGAGCGCAGGCTTATTAGTCGTGGCACAGGGGCTTAGTTGCTTCTCAGCATGTGGGATCTTCCCGGACCAGGGCTCGAACCCGTGTCCTCTGCATTGGCAGATAGATTCTTTTCTTTTTTATTTTAATTAATTAATTGATTTTTAATTTTTGTCTACGTTGGGTCTTCGTTGCTGCATGCGGGCTTTCTCTGGTTGCCGTGAGCGGGGGCTACTCTTCCTTGTGGTTCATGGGCTTCTCATTGCGGTGGCTTCTCTTGTTGCAGAGCATGGGCTCTTGGTGCACAGGCTTCAGTAGTTGTGGCACGTGGGCTTCAGTAGTTGTGGCTCACGGGCTCTAGAGTGCAGGCTCAGTAGTTGTGGCACATGGGCTTAGTTGCTCCATGGCATGTGGGATCTTCCCAGACCAGGGCTCGAACCCACGTCCCCTGCCTTGGCAAGTGGATTCTTAACCACTGCACCACCAGGGAAGTCCCTCCAGTTAGTTCTAGTGAGAATTATTCCACATGTAGATGTATTTTTGATGCTTTTGTGGGGGGAGGTGGGCTCCATGTCATCTTACTCCACCATCTTGATCTCTTCTCTCTCACTTTCCTTTCTTATAGGACTTATTGTTGTTAGTTGTTTCCAGACCTATCCTCTCTACTAGATTAAAAGCTTTTGGAGGATGGAGGCTACATCTCAGTGATGTCTTATTCTCTGTGCTTAGCACATAGTAGGTACTCTGTAAAAATTTATGGAATGAGTATATTAATGTATATTCAGCCCTTACCATACCTGTCTGATGTGAACATTTTCTTATGTTTTTGAAGCTGTGACCTGACAGTACGTTAAATGTGTATGTATTAACCTAGTGAATATAACAAAAAGGAGACGGACTGACAGATATAGAGAACAAGCTAGTGGTTACTAGTAGGGAAGGGCAAGATAAGGGTCGGGGATTAAGAGGCGCAAACTACTATGTATAAAATATAAGCTACAGGTACATATAATACAAAACAGGGAGCATAGCCAACATTTTATAATAACTATAAATGGAATATAACCTTTAAAAATTGTGAATCACTGTGTTGTACACCTGAAACTTAAATAATATTGTACATCAACTATACCGCAGTTTTTAAAAAAATTCAAAAAATGTATCGCTGAGAAGGCAGTTTTGGAAGCAGCAGTATCCTGGAGTGCTTTTAGAATAGGGTGATCTACAAGGAAGATATGCTGTGGTGCCTCAGGCTTTTTCTGGCCCTGAGATTCTGTGACCTTTTGATTTCATTTTAGAGTGATTGTGTTGTTTGTGGGGCACAAACCCCACAGAATCTGGGAGCCTTGATGTACAAGTTTTGTTAAGCCCTATCAGAAAATCTTGTTTAAAATGATTTTTTCTTCATTTACTTGCAGTTTTACAAAATAATCCTTAGAAATATAGTCAATCACTGGAAAGCAAATTACTTATTTATTTATTTGCGGTACGTGGGCCTCTCACTGTTGTGGCCTCTCCCATCGCGGAGCGCAGGCTCAGCGGCCATGGCTCACGGGCCTAGCCGCTCTGCGGCATGTGGTATCTTCCTGGACCGGGGCACGAACCCGTGTCCCCTGCATCGGCAGGTGGACTCTGAACCACTGCGCCACCAGGGAAGCTCCCTGGAAAGCAAATTATTAAAGTAAGTTATCAGCAAAAATGGCAGAATGAGGACTTCTGAAAATTCTACCCATAATAGAAATGACAAGAATTGGCAAAAATGATCAGAATCAACTTTTGCAGCACTCTGGAAATTAACCAAAGGCTTGCACCAATCTGGGGAGTATTTATTCATGAAAAACGGCTGCATTTTGGTAAGAATAGTAAGCTTTGTGGCGTTTTCACTTGCGCTATGCCCATCCTTTGCTCTCCAGCTCTGCAGTAGCCTTGAGAATCCACAGCCTGCAGCCATAGGGAAAGCCAGCAACCTGGTAGCCCCTGGAGGACGCAGAACACGGTTGGAGCTCCTGTCAAGCCTCATTTCTAGAGAATTGTCATTATTTGATCTGTCTGACAATTCCCGGAAGACCCCACTTACAAGACTTGTATTTATTTGTCCTGACTTGGAGGTACAGAAAGCCTTCCCTGCCGGGGCTTTTTTGGAAAATTATTAGAGGCAATTGATTAACTTCACAGCTGTTTGAGGAGTAGATAACCAAAAAGTTTAAAAGGTAAAGCTAAGGAATAATATATCCACTGGGGCTTTGAAAAGTTCAGGCATATTCCTGGGAATATGGGAGGACCACATGCATGTTCAGGGCTATGTTCATTCCCAAGGCTGTGCGCATGCTCAGGAAAGACCTGAGAAGGCCCTCAGCTCTCACTCTGGCTATCCTCGAGCTCTGTACAAGCAGAAAGGGAAAACTAAGGCAGAGTTAATCAACTGCCTGGCTGACTGTTGAAGGCATGCCCCAACATGTACACAGAGCCACTTGGCCAAGACTGGGAGACTTTTTGGTTCCAGGAGTTTATGGAAACCTTTTTATGAATTATTAGTTGACTACGAAGCTAACCCAGCAGAGACTTCGGTGCAATAATTATTAAAGTAGAATGGAACAGAGTGAAGCCTATTGTCTATCGGACCTTGTAGAAGCTAATTCTTGGTCCACCAAGCTGCAGTATTTGCAGCTCTGCCTGTACAGTTCTATGTCTTTATAAACAGGCTGAAAGGGCAAGGAACTCATATGGGGCTGATGTCTTGTTTGTTAATTTTAAGACAAGACAAAAGTAGTTTTCGAAAATTTTTTTCCAAAGGATTGCCGTTAGTGAGAAGTGATTTGTTTGGAAATGCCATTTCACTTCTGCGCCCCAGCCACATCCCAGCTGGCTTCTTCGTCTCTTGGAGGTCTTCTTGTGGAAGACCAATTCCTCTCTCCTCCCCGGACTCCCATTTATATACTCTCCCTGTGTTACTGCCCTTTGCTTCTGTTAATCTCATCTTCTGTTCTGGCTTTTCATTTGTTTCATCCATGTAGCTTTCAATTCAGGCTGGCTATGGCCTGACACACTGCATTCTGGGAGTCTGTTTTCTAAGAGGAGAATCAGGCAGAATAGAGACTGTAATGCCCTTTCTGCTGGCCTTGGGGGGCGGTGTGGAAGAGCAAGAGGAAAATTCTTTGGCTACCATTTTGGTCAGAGCCATCTCAGATGAAGCAGTGCAGTTCTCACAGCCTTTAAGGGGCTGTACTAATTTGACCAGATAGCTGGGCAATGACTCACTGAGACAGGGTTGGCGATAGAAAAATGTTTCTTTTTTCAGCCAGTACTAAAAAAAGACCCAAGGCTTATATGCATACATGCTGTACATTCATCCAGTGCCACCCTTCCTCATCCCTACCAGGGGAATGCCAGAGAGGTTGCCCCTTTCCCACACTCCTCGCAAGCTACTTATTTCCTGACTTCTTTTTTCTCTTTTCTATGCTACACTGGATGTTCATCTTAAGCTGATTTCTCTTGCCTGTGAGGGGTGTAGAGTAGGGTGGGGAGGTACACAGTGTGATTTATGCCACCTCAGTCCACCACCTCCTGGGGATGGCCTGACCTGGATGATCATTTTTAGCCTGCTGTTTCCTGGGCATGGGCCAGGGGCTGAGGCCAGTGGCAGAAAGGCTAAGACGGCACAAGCTCCCTGGCAGATTCGGCAGTGATGAGTTTTCACTGGGGAATGAAATGGCTGTCTCATTTCTAACTTCTTTAGGTTTGAAATACTGCCAAGGCTGTAACCCTAATGATTAAAACATCTTGAGGAGAAAGGCTACCTAAATCCCTGAAAGATTAGACTTCTGGAATGTGTTTCAAGAAAGGCAGTATCCCTGGGTAGCTGTGTTTCTAAAATTTTAACTTCAAACAAATTATAACTTCAATTTATACAAATTATACAAAGTATAACATCAGCCTCCAACCACGTAACCTGTTTTCATGATCAGATAAGACTCATTTATACTTAAGAACATTTATTTCTATGAAAACAGCATGCCTTAGAAAACAAAGCCAAAAGAAAGCAATTTGTCCTTTCAAGTGAGCTTAAACACATCCCACGATGCCATTTTTTATAGGAAACTATTCCCCTGCTGCTCTTAGGGACTGGTCTGGGAGAGTCCCTGCAGCTACTTGTATCTGCACAAAATGACCCCTACTCTGTCTGAGCTCCCCTCCCCATAGGGGCTGGGAGCCTCCAAGAGCTGAGAAGAGAAGGTGTGTGTTGAGTTGTCTCAGCTTTGAACTGGAAATATGATTTGTCATTGAAATAACACCATAAACTATGATATATACTAGCAATTTGATTTTTCTGGTTACAGGTTAAGATAGATTTTTCTGGGCTGGCTTGGAAACTTATTTACCTACAATATTCTTTCTCTCAGAAAATTACTTAAAGGGAACTTTTGCAATAAGACCCCTTCATAAATCAGTCTCGACTCTTTTAGCAGACCCTTTCTCCGCAGGTGGTACAAAAGTGAATATTAACATATCTCGCATTACATGGCCATAAGTTCTGAGACTGTGGCCTGTGAACTTATGAGATTTAATTGTATTTTGTTCAGTTGCTTTCTCTTGAGAGAGAGTCACTTGTGAATCCCAAGAACAAGTTATATTTATCGGCAGCTTCAAGATTCTTCTTTGCAGAAGTTATAAGTGAATAAAATGGTAAATGAAAGTACTGTTAAAACATCTGGTCTTCCAGCTAAAATATTACGTTTTCACTGTTGTATAGTCTTTCAGGCTTATCATAACCCCCTTCTAAGCCACTGGCCGCTAGAAACCTCACAATATTCCCTGTGATGTGGACAGGGGTTAGGTATGCAGGTATTATTGTGCCACCTGCTACAGTCACACTAGGAGAAGCTGGAAAGTGACTATTTACAAAGAAAGCCCCATTGGAAAAAAAAAGTTTGACATAGCTGTGATCAAAAAATTATTCAGAGATGGTGCCACATGGGACAATGAGAAAGGGAAGGTCAAAATAGGTGGTCAAGAGGAAATCCCTCTACTAAAGAATTTTCAGGCCTTGTGAGTGTCTTTGTTCCTCAAGGAAAAGGATTTGCTTCCATTAAATTCTAGCCAGCCACCTTTTACCTTCAGGACAAAGGTAATAATCAGTAAACCAAAGAAGCAAGCCCTCTGTATTAAATTTTGCCTAAGTTTCTTTCTTTTTCTTTCAGTTTTATCCAAGTATGAAAACCAGATTACTATTTTCGCTGACTACCTAGAAGAATTTCCAGATACAGATGAGCTGGTATGGATCTTGGGGAAACAGCATCTTCTTAAAACCGGTAAGGTTTGGTAGCATTGGACTGTGAGAACCCAAATGAGGTGGGTGCCCAGGGTTAAGGTCCTATCCTGTTTTCCTCCTTGGGTTGATAAGGGTTAATGCTACTCCTAGGCGGATTTACCTGACAACCAGAGGAGTTTTAAGCCTCAGGCCCCTTGCTTGCATGCAAGGTCCCTTCTAAGGCCCTGAGAGGCCCTAGCAGCGTGTTCACATGGTCATTGGTATTTGTACGATTTGAAAAAGTCATGTATTTTTGTTCTTTTCCTTAAAGGAGAACCCCCAGATTCTATAAGCCTCGGGTTTCAAAAAACATGGACCTGCTCCTGGTATCACTAACCAGTATCTAGTCTTTGATGACTGGGCTACATACTTCTCATTCCTCTCACGTCCTTTTCTATCTAGATGAAAAACACTGCCACCCAAGGGACTTCTAAACAGCTGTTTAGAAGTCAGCAACAATATCAGACACTGAGAAGTCTTATAGTTTTAGAGCTTTTGCTGACTGCAGCACTGTCTCCGTTTATTCTGATATTGTATAGAACTTTTTACCCACTGCAACTAGAGGGAAAGGAGGCTTGGATTTTTCTTCTTTACCCTTACTCTCTTATAGATTGGGAAAGACCTTTTCACCTGAAACTGCTAACAACCCAGCACATAGATAAAGCCTGAACTTGGAGAGAGGCAGCTCTGATTTTTGTATCTGAGGAGAGATCCTCTTTGGAGGCCCTAGCATGGCGGGAGGGACAGAAGAAGCTGATCAAAAGGCAGGAGGGGGGACTTCCCTGGCAGCTCAGTGGTTAAGACTCTGCGCTTCCAATGCAGGGGGCGTGGGTTCAATCCCCGGCTGGGGGACTAGGATCCCACATGCCACACGGCATGGCCAAAAAATTTAAAAAAAAAAGGCAGGAGAGGAAGTTATCATCTCTTAACTCCATCTGAGTCTGGCTTCATCCTTTTGATTGGAGAATCCTGAATAGTAGAGAGCACCTAGTGCTAGCAATTAGGAGACCTTTTGTATTCAGGCTCTTCTACCTTGGATAATTCACTTTCTCTTTCCACATCTTAACTCCTTTCACCAGTAATTAACTGGAGGGGGACTGGAGGTGATCTCTTCTAGTTCAGCATTCCATGACAACAGGGATCCCCAAGTTGCCATATATGCCCATTTTCTTTTTTTTAACATCTTTATTGGAGTATAATTGCTTTACGATGGTGTGTTAGTTTCTGCTTTATAACAAAGTGAATCAGCTATACATATACATACATCCCCATATCTCCTCCCTCTTGTGTCTCCCTCCCACCCTCCCTATCCCACCCCTCTAGGTGGACACAAAGCACCGAGCTGATCTCCCTGTGCTATGCGGCTGCTTCCCACTAGCTATCTATTTTACATTTGGTAGTGTATATATGTCCATGCCACTCTCTCACTTTGTCCCAGCTTACCCTTCCCCCTCCCCGTGCCCTCAAGTACATTCTCTATGTCTGCGTCTTTATTCCTGTCCTGCCCCTAGGTTCTTCAGAACCATTTTTTTTTTAGATTCCATAATTATGTGTTAGCATATGGTATTTGTTTTTCTCTTTCTGACTTACTTCACTCTGTATGACAGTCTCTAGGTCCATCCACCTTGCTACAAATAACTCAATTTCGTTTCCTTTTATGGCTGAGTAATATTCCATTGTATATATGTGCCACATCTTCTTTATCCATTTCATCCGTCGATGGACACTTAGGTTGCTTCCATGTCCTCAAATATGCCCATTTTCAAATGTTAGGCTGGAAAAGGCCTTTCAAGGTGAAATTATTATTAAAATGTCTATACAACTTTTCCCCAGACTTTCTAGCATATAGGCAAGCTGGAAGACATAGAGAATATCAGAGGAAGGAGTGAGTGGCGTGAGCATTTGAGAGGAGGGAATATAATAACAGCTAACATTTACCTCAGGCTTACTGCATACTGTACCATGTAAGCTACTACTTTCCATGTAGTGTTATCTTGTTGAATACTCATAAGTCTATGAAGTAGGTACGATCATTCTCCCCATTTTACAGATGAGGAAACTGAAGCTTAGAGAGGTTAAGTGACAAGCCCACACAGTTGGTAAGTAGTAGAGTCAGGGTTCAAACCCAGGCAGAATATGGCTCCAGAAGTCTTGCTCTTAACCATTTTACGTCTGCTTCCCATAATGTGCTAGGCACCGGCAACATGAAGGGGAAGGAAAATCCAGACAGCTCAACTTTCTGATTTGTTCAAAGGAAAGGCAGGAGAAAAAATAGAGACTATTGGATAAAATTGAACTTCCTTTTCTTCTTTTAAAGTGCAATGGCTATAAGTTCTCTATAGAATACAAATATAGATGTGTTGTTGAGAAGGGGGAGAGAGAAGACTAAGAAAGACAGAACCACATCTAAGTACAGATGACATGTGGATGCCAGATTTGTGGCCATCGAAGTAAATTTATGCCATGAAATACAAGAAAGCATGCTTTGGAAAAAAATATACAAAAGCATTTGTGGTGTTATACATCCATTTAGATTAAAAACGCCAGTTGCAGTAGGTAGTATTGATAAATTTCTTATACACTTAATTTGCTTAGCAGGGACATCTCCTTCATAGTTAAACATTTGTGTGTACCCCCCCCCCACATACACACACACACACACACACACACACACACACACACACACACACACGACCCATCCCTAGTTTTAGATAACAGACAGTGGATGCTGATAAGAGATCCAACCAACCGTCATCATTCAGGCAGGGGCTGATTGCCTTGTGAGCAGGTTATCCAGGATCCTTGCTTTTCCTAGTCCTTGTCTTTTGGTCATGTGACCCCAGTGTTAAGTACCTGTTGGGGCTTTGGCTCTCAGTGAGAAGGAGGCAGGAACCACTCAGCATCATTGTACTAGCCAGTAGCTCTGATCAAAACATAGGTGGGGGCTTCCCTGGTGGCACAGTGGTTGAGAGTCCGCCTGCCGATGCGGGGGACACGGGTTCGTGCCCCGGTCCGGGAGGATCCCATGTGCTGCGGAGCGGCTGGTCCCGTGAGCCGTGGCCGCTGAGCCTGCGCGTCCAGAGCCTGTGCTCCGCAACGGGAGAGGCCACAGCAGTGAGAGGCCCGCATACCGCAAACAAACAAACAAACAAACAAAAATACATAGGTGGGAGGAAATGCTGAAATTATTTGGCTAAAATGAGTTTGGGTTGCCTATGAATTTCCCTTAGCCTCATGACAATGGAATTGTCTGGTTATTTGAAATTGAGTTTGCTGCTGGCTCAGAAATCAAAGGCAGATATCTTCAGATGGGATACGGTGATTTAATTTTAATTTCACATTTAATTACAGAAAAATCTAAGCTGTTGTCTGATATAAGTGCTCGTCTGTGGTTTACATACAGAAGGAAATTTTCACCGATTGGTAGGTATATCATTTATTATACTGTGCTTTCTTCTTTGTAGATAGCTTTCCTGAGGTTATCAGTGACATCATGGAAACCTCAGAACTAACAGCTCACTATGGCGAAGAATTTAATGTGGCGGAGTAGTTAAGTCTTATGCTTCATCCAGAAATCTCATTGCCGACGTGCCTCATCGTGTATGGTTCCATGGTGTTAATGTGTAATGCCAGTATACTTTTGAGCCCAACCACCTCCAAGTGTTCAGGCACTTAGAAGTGTTACTTGTTTTAATTCTAAGAGCAAGGCAAAAGTCAAGCTTTTAATTTGGACAGTATCTATTAAATTATAATCCACTGCTTTGTGGAGATATTTGATTACTAAAGATGGCTGTACCTTGAAGGAAAGAAAATAATTCCTTTGCTTTTTTTTTCCCTGTGAGATGAAAACATCTTGCCACTGGGAGATGAATTATAATGGACTTGCTTGGAACTAATTCTAGTCAGTTAAGAGTACCAGCTGCTGTCTAGAAAAAAGGACAGTTCAATGAGCTAAGTGAATAGGATCCCTCCAGAGAAAATTTGTGAAATGTTTGCAAGTAGGGTGACCTCTTCCTAGTCTCGTGGTACTGTAGGAAAGGATCACCAAACTCAAATGGTGGAAGCTATTCTAAGAGGAAACCTGTCTGACTAATTTTGGTCCAGGACTGGACCTAGTAACTGGAGTGAAATAAACCTTTCTGATAAGTACAAACAGTGAAGTTCACACAGACATTTTTTTTTTTTTTTTTGCTCTCCACAGGAAGTACCTGAGCAAAATACGCAAAAGAACAATCTTTAGTACCCAGTGATTCTAAACTGTTAAACTTTTTTCTGGGTGAAGAGATCTTTGCAAGATTTGAAAACATTTGCAGTTCAACTCTGACAATGTTTTGGAAGAGATGATCTTTTTTTTATGTGGGCTTCCTTGCATCTTTTCCATACTAATCTGGCCCATAATCCCACCATTAGCAAGAGCCAAAGGACTCCCCTTCCAGCTCACAAATTGGCTCAACCTTCCCCATCTTGCTGTAGCAACTCTCCTTCAGTCCCCACAACACAAGGAAAGGAGCGGCCACCTTGGCCCACTTGTCTTATGTGGTTGATGACCCCCTTTACAGTTAGTCTTGTGAGACCATGCTTACAGCATACTTTTCCACTTCCATGTTGGGAAATGAAGCAATGAAAGCAGAATGTCTCTTCCACCATCCAAGTTATCTCATTTCACTGGTACCTTGAAAAAGGATACTGAGCTCACCCTGGCCACGTTTATGGGATTTTTGTTACATCAAGTGTTCTTAAAATGGAACCCGTTGCCTTATTAACTGGCTTTGTGCCTTTTAAAAAGGTAGTACATTTCTAATTTATTGGTGGTATTTTTAATTATGACCATACTCATAACACCAAATATTTACATCGTCCTGAGTGGGTTGTAGAACACTTTTATACTCTCTCTTTTAATTCTTACAATATCCACTAATAGTAGGCAAGGCATGTGCTATTATCCCCAGTCTACAGATGCGACTGGTCTTCTGATGCCTAATCTAGGACTCTTTCCTCTATTTCACATTCTCCCTCTTACTGTTCAGACCTTCATAATGTATATTTAGAACAGTCAAGAGCCTTCCAGATTTCCTTGACCATTTTGATAATCAAGTTTGGTAGCATTTATTCCTTAACTAAGGTAAGATTGCCCTCCCCGAGAAGTGAGTTGTGAAAAGTCAGGTTCGGTCAAGCAGATGATGACATGGCATGGACTAAGTGTTGGTAGTCATACATGTTAGTCATATACCAAAACCGTACACATACCTGGATGTCTCTAGGCAGAAAACATAAGGGGCAGGTTTTGTTCATTTGTTTGTTTTCCTTTGGCCATAGAACCTGTTTTGGTTAACTCAGCATTATCTTTGCAAGTCCCACCCTGTAACAAACCCTGTTTGATGTCTGACTTTATCTCTTGCCTCTCTATTCCGAGTATGTGTGCCTGTCTGTCTTGTATGATTCCCAAATATGCTGATGTTTCGGGAAAGGGCAGTTCAAGGAACTCATATTCATTCCCATCCATTTTGCCAACAGGGGGAACGGGCCCTTCGTCAGACGCCGGCTGGGGATGTATGCTACGCTGTGGACAGATGATGCTGGCTCAAGCCCTTATCTGCAGACACTTGGGCAGGGGTGAGTTCAATTTGTTCTGGAAACTGCCTCGGAGACCTCTGCAGTCACACTTGCTGCTGGTAGTTTAGCACTGGTGCCGAGGGAACAGAGCTGCAGGTCCTGAAGTGCTCTCTGCAAGTCCAAGTAGTGGGGCTGACAAGTTGACAAAACCTCTCGTGAGAAGAAAACAGCCGGCATTTCCTTGTGACTCACCAAGCTGGAGACATATTTTCCTGGGGCAGATGAATGCTGAGGCAGGTGTATCATTTAGAGTTTCCATCTTCACTATTGTTCGCATGAGTCCTTAAACAGGTCAGATAACAAAGGGAGCAGGAAGAAGGGTGTGGTGGTAAGTCTGTTTTTTGACCTCATTTAAAATATCTGCCTAGTGAAGGATGTCAGTGACCTAAAGGAAGTGCCTAATGAGGGAGATATTTTGGTTTGGGTTCACTGATGATGTCCATTCCATGATGAAGAAATCCTTAAATCAGCTTCCTCAGGAGGCTGCTTCATTAAGAACCTTCCAGTAGTCACTGCTGGAACTCTCGAGTCTTGCTTTCTTAAGACATGCGTGTGCTTCCCTGTCGGCATCTGTAGGCTGACCTTGGGTAGATGCCAGTTCAGGCACTTGGGTGAAAGTCTGGTTTGCCTTGGGGATGAGGGAGTGAAAGAACACCTTGGATGAGATTGGGCTGCTGAACTCATCGGCTTTTGCTCCTTGAGATTCAGAGGTACAAAAACATCGCTCCCTGTCCGGGACTACGCAACCTCACACATCTTCCTGCGGTTCCCAGAGAAGATTGGGGAAGAGGCTGGGGAGAGTTTAGGGCTTCGTGCCTTCTTTTCAGGGTTTAGGATGTCCTGTGCCTGTGTTTCCTGGGTAGTATCATAATTTCTGTTTTACAGATGAGGAAACTGAGGCTCAGGAAGTAAGGTAACTTGCCCTGGGTCAAACAGCAAGAAGGCATCGATTTGGGAATAGAATGCAGGTCTTCTGTCTCCTTGTCCAGTGATTTCTCTACTGTACACATACTTCTTGGAGCAGATTGTTCTTACTGTTTAACTTTCTCATTTATGAAACACCTCAAGATGATTCTTCTGGAAGTGAATTTTGTGGAAAGCAAACTGGGGGAAAAAACCCACAGTCAGCAATCTCAATTGTCTTAATATAAAAGCAAGTAGCAGGAAGAATGTGTAAATAGATCTTGTAGCTAAGACGAATGAGAAGATGTAATTTTATAAAGAAATATTTTGGAGTGTTTCCTATTTGGTTATTTTACAGTTGAGGTGGGGTGTTCACTTATCACTGTCATCAGTAAATATTTAGTGGTACTTAGAAGCCAGCCAATCAGGGTTTCCCCCAGACTTGGACAGTTTGGTAGCTGATGAAAAACATTTGGGTGTTCTTCACCCTTTGAAGACTGCTGGATACGAAGTTTAAAACTTTGGTTTCAGAAATACTAGAAGCGAAGAGAACTAAAGACTCTGGAGATAGTGGCCTTTGGCTTCAAGTAGATTTCAGTTGTGAATTCAAATGCTCTCTAAAACCTCAGGAGAGAAACTTCTGTCTTGGAAGGAAACTAAGTCTCAGAAATCTGTCCCATTAGACAGAGTTCCTAGAGCTGAGGGAATGGGAATAGTGCGTCCTGTCCACAGCAGTGACGACGAGAGTTTTTGCAGTTGTCCTCAGTAAGCGATAAGCAGCCCCTATCGGATTTGGGGGGGCTGTGCCTGAGGCACAGATGGGATCCCCACAGATGTAATTATTTTAGTTTTGGTCATAAGGAAACCTGGAACACCTGATAACAAAGGTACTTGTTTTTCCAAAACTCATCGTGGCCTTTTTAAAAGGTTGTGTAAAAATGGCAGCATGCATTTAAAAAAAAAGCTTCCTTAGTTGCAAATTGTGTGTATTCCCCTGGGAATAGGTGTGTGTCAGAAGAGCACTTCCCCCCATGAGACTCTGTGGGCAATGCTGCCAAAATATACGAACCAAAGCCATTGCTGTCTGTGTGGACATGAGACATAACAGCGTCTGGGTGAGACACGGATATACTGCCAGGTTTTGTGGTGACCTCCTGTTCACTGAGTAGCTGACCAGAAAGGCCTTGTGACACTGTCTTCATGTAATATTTATCCAACTCAAGCTCGTGGGCTAAGTCAATTCCTTGGTCAACTTCTTGTTTTGCTTTTACTTTATACCCAGTGAGTCTTTGAAAGAAATCAGTTTCCAGATGTCTTGGTCATCAACATTAAAGATGCTTAGGAATGTTCTGACCTGATCGCTCCCACCTTCTACATGTAACTCCTTTGTTTTCCTTCTAACCTCGTAGTCCCAGTAAGAGTGCAGAGATAACAAGCAGTTATAAAAATGATTTTAACTCATTTTTTCTTTTTCCTAAAAAGACTGGAACTGGGAGAGACAGAAAGAACAACCCAAAGAATACCAACGAATCCTACAGTGCTTCCTAGATAGAAAAGACTGTTGCTACTCTATCCATCAAATGGGTAAGGTCACATGAGTAGTTTAAAGGCTGTCTCTCTGTTCTGTAGTTCAATTAAGAGGAAAGGAACACTGTATGTGAAATTCAGCTTACATTGCTGTACTTGCTTTTCTTGTTCCCTGCTTTATATGTGGCTCTACTAAGTCATCCCATCTACTTATTTATGCAAAAAATTAGGAGTTGGTGGTTTGCTAACCTGTTTATTATTTTTCCACATAAAAACAGCACAGATGGGTGTAGGAGAAGGGAAATCAATTGGCGAATGGTTTGGACCAAATACAGTTGCACAGGTGTTAAAGTAAGTAAAAGAGTCTGTCATGCGCCTTATGCTACCATCTCCTATGCCTCCCTCCACCAACTCAACATCCCATCAACCCAGCTGTTCCTGCCATCCCACTAAGCCACCAAGCATCTGTACCATTTTGCTCAGATAGTTCTTTGAAACGTATAATGTGTGTGGGCAACTGTCTTGGTAAATCACAGTTATAGTCATTGGTATCAGTCTATGGGGAGGCCCCTCAGGACTCATTCTGTATCCCACTTGTAGATTGGTGCTCACGTGCTCAGCCGTCAGCCTGAGGGTCACTTTGAAGCCAAAGGGTTTGCACTAAGTGGGGAAGCCTGAGCCAGCCTAGGCAAGACACAGACTCCCACCCTGTATGGTATATAAAAAAAAAATTCTTCACTGATTCATTCAACATTTACTGGGTGCCTCTGTTGCCCTAAGTACTGAGTGCACAGAAATAAACTAGGTGTAGTTCTTGCTTCAAGGACCTCACCACCTATTAGAGGAGACAAACCTCAAGGGAGTCTTAGAATCAGTTTGTCATCTCTTAGGAGACTCAAGGTACCCCAGCATGGTACTTTCGCAATTGTCCTGTTAAGTCTCAGAATTCACCTCCCACAGCAAGAGGCGACATGGAGAGGCCAGGACCAATGCTTTGGAAATGAATGGGGTGAGTGGCATCAGCACCTACACCTGCAGGCCACCTCACCTATTGTCACTCTCCTTTCTGACAACCTATCACCAAATGGGAACTCCATGAGGGCAGAGATTGTATTTGCCTCGTTCATTCCTGTAATATTAGCACAGGAAACTGCCTGGCACATGTAAGTGCTCAATAAATACTTGATGAATGAATGAATGAAAATGGCAGATAGAATCTGGGGCTGGATTTAGGCATCAGAAAATTGAAACCGTCTAGCCTCCTTTGGTAGCTACTTCAATTCCTGGCTCTCTGGCGTGTGATGATGGGACCTGCTCCATGCAAAATACAGATGGGGCACTGTTTCAATTATTAGCCAACCTTCAATGAACTGGAATGCTTTGTAAATGTGCTTTTGAGGGGAGTAGTCTGGATTTCCTGGGGACCCAAGTGAAACCTGTATCTTTGCATTACTCTGCTAACAGTGCAGCCTCTCTGAGACCACTTTCTTACCTTGGTCCGTAGTGGTTTTTGGGGTGTTGTTGATCTGCTGAGTGAGGATCTGGTGGTATTTCGGGAACCACTGTAGGAACCCAGGACAGAAAGTGTAGAAGATTAGAATGGCTGTGCCGAGCCCCAAACCTAGCTTGATATGGTTGGTTTATAAATGATATCCCTCAGAATTTGCTTCTTTCTTCTAAATTTTGAGCTTCCCACAACAAGCAAATGGAAACATACATTTTTAAAGAACTTAAGTGGGTTCTGAGTCATTGTGATTGTTATTAACAACAGTAGATGATGATGATGTCGTCATTATTATTTTGGGGGAAAGATACTACATTAAATGAAATTAAAATATAATGGTAATTAACCTCTTCTTGGGAGTTCCTTTGGTTTGGGAGAGAATGTGTCTTTTGTTTTGTTTTGTTTTGTTTTGTCGGCCATTGAGACTGGGCTTTACTGCAGAATTCCAGAGTAGCCAGGGTAAACATGTCTTCTCCATACTGGCAAGAGGAGAAAGAAATAAGGGAGAGATAGACAAGGAACTTTACTCAGACATCAGATAATCTCTCTTTTAAAGGGGTTTTCTTTCTAGTCTCCTCTGAAGTCATGCACTTCAGCATGCTCTGTCTTCAGCTGTTGACCAGCAAGGCCCGGCACTGAAGCCATCTGCGGCCCAAGTCTCCTGGGACAGCATCCTTACCGCATGTGGGAAGGGACAGAAGAGATCACCTCTCTCTCTCTCTCTCCCCCCCTCCCTGGATTTCCCTAGAACTTATTGTTTGTATTATGTATGCTCCTAAACAAATATATATATATGTGTATATTAATAACAGTTTTCTTTTTTTGAAAGAAGGAGTAAGTCAGAATGTCTCTTATTTAAGAAAAGAAAACAAAATCTCTTGGGAGAAGATGCACTGGTAACCTCTCTCTCTCGCCCAGTAGGAGTAACATTATTTAGCAAGGCAGCCTTTTGCATTTTGTAAAGCAGGCCTTATGTTTGAGGTGCGGAAACAGTGCCTCTGGCATTCTCAAGGTCCCTGGACATAGAATGTTCCAGAGCTCAGTCAAGGGAGCCAGACCTGACCTGAATCCCAACTTCTCTGTGGCTCAGTGTTCAGTAACTTCAGGAACGCTGGGCATACATAGGTTGTACTGCTTCCTGCCGAGATGTCCATCTTCCCCAATTGTGACTTCATTGTATGTTGCTTTGCAGAAAACTTGCTTTATTTGATGAATGGAATTCCTTGGCTGTGTATGTTTCAATGGATAACACCGTGGTTATTGAAGATATCAGTGAGTCCCGGGCCAGTTTACATTCTCGGGTGGCTGGCTGATGCGGTTCTTCCTCACCATTCAGAATGTGTGTGGGGCGTGGTGGAGAGAAAGACAGAAAGCGAGGGAGAGGGAGAAAAAGAGAAAGAAGATACATACATACCCCCATTCCCCCGCCCCACGACTCTCTGGCCTGCCCATCTAGCAGGACAGGGGAGCACCGGGCTCCGGTTAATCATTCCCTGTGCCCCTTCTTCTCTTCCCTTTCAGCTTTCTGAAAGGGAGAAAACAATTAGAGGATCTCTGCTGCCCCTCAGTGAAGCACCAGACCCTTTCCCTGCAGGACTCCCCAAGTGCGGGTAATCAGTTAAACCACTGACAGGTCTTCTGTGGCAGCCCCCCTGTGCTCCCTGCCACGGGGTTAGAGGGACCAACAGATACAGTCCCTGTTTCCAAGGCCCTTGCAGTCTGGTTGAGAAATGAGATTCTCCCAGTGAGCCCATAATATCTGACAAGAGGTAAGTGAGTGTTCAGTTGCCAGAAGGAGGAGAAGTAAGGGCTGGAGGAGTGGCCTGGGCTTCCTGTAGGAGGTCAGGCAGCAGGGCCCCGGTGGCCGGGGGAAGGGCCTTCCAGGCAGCGGCTGTCATGTGAGGTCTCCTTTGGTTTTGCCCTTGGCACATCTCCTAGGGCTGGATGCCCCTTATTTACCCAGCTCTCTTGTCTTCTGTTTCTAGAAAAAATGTGCCACACCCTCCCCTTGAGTGCTGAAACAGCTGCCGAGAGCCCCCCTGAGTCTCTGAATGCTTCGACCCAGAGTAAGGGCCCCTCTGCCTGCTCTCCAGCCTGGAAACCCTTGCTGCTCATTGTGCCCCTCCGCCTGGGCATAAACCAAATCAATCCTGTCTATGTCGACGCCTTCAAAGTAAGTCGCACCTTTCCCCAAGCCGCTTGCTGCCCGCCCATCCCACCGCCATGTGAGCACGGAGACCCGTGAGCAGCAGTCCACACATGAGCTGAGAATCTTGCGTTCTCTTTCCCTCCAGGAGTGTTTTAAGATGCCACAGTCTTTAGGGGCATTAGGAGGAAAACCAAATAACGCCTATTATTTCATAGGATTCTTAGGTAAGAAAAGAGGAATCACAAGTAAGTCATCATGGGCTAGGGGAGGGTGGGCAGAAGGTCTGCACGGGAGACCAGGCAATTCCAGTTTTAGGGGGCCCTCACCTAGCCTGGAGATGCTGTGGCCTCTGGGCAGCTCATCTTGTCTCTGGCCTGGAGAGTAACGTTTACCTGTGCCTGACAGAGAGCAGATCCCCCTTCAGTGCCTCTGCTTCATTGCCTCTTGACAAGATGGTTCCATGGCTGCTTTCCCACTGGACGGCCTCAAGGTCATAGCATTGCTTCAGCACCTGTCTCTCTTTCCTGTGGCGCCCAGGGTGGCAGGGCTTCACTCCCCTGGCCTTGCCGATACCCCTCTTACTGGGGCTCGGGCGTTCAGGCTAGGAGCCGTCCTCTGGCTTCCTAGGCTCATGCAGCTTGGGTTGCTAGCTTATTGTTCAGAGCCCTGACTCTGGTGAGAATAAGAGGAGGTGAAGACAGAGGTATCCCTTTCCTGATACTGGAGGCTAAGCCTTAAAACGACTAACCTCCTAATGTAGATCCTGATGAGCAGCCCGGCATTACCTGCCTCAGTAGATGCCTCTGGAAACCCAGCCACTCACTAACTGTGACCAGAGACATTTAAGGCCCTTGGCACACGACGGGAGCTAGCCCGGTGCTTCTCAAACTTTAATGTGCACATGGATCACCTTGAGAGCCTATTATAATGTGGGTTCAGCAGTTCTGGGGTGGAGCCTGAGAGCCTGCATTTCTAACTAGGTAGTGCTGGTGCTGCTGGTGCCACACTTTGAGTACCAAGGGCCTAGACACCTGCTTAGTGCCGCAGAGTAAGGGAGTGATGCGGTGAGGGAAGTGGGATACGGGACACCTCTCGCAGGAGTGGGCTTCGAGGAAGCTATGAGCTTAGAGTGCAAGGGAGAGCCAGAGCAGGCATGGGGAATGGCCTGAGGCACGTGCAGAGGACTGAGTGAGATGGGCTTGGTCACCTCCCCACTCATCTCCTCCTCGGGGTTTCATGGAGGTGGGGCGGGTGGAAACAGACGAGCCCTGTATGTGGTCAGTCTCCCACTGGCTAGCTAGCTGTGTGCCAGCAGGAAAAGAGCGTCAGCTCTTTCAGTCTCAAGCTCCCTTTATGGAAGATAGGGCTGACCCCCAGCTCACCATGTTGTCCCCTCACAGGAAAGCACTCAGCAAAAAGAGCCAGCCTGACCCCAGCGCCTCTTTCCTCTGCTCGCTCTTTCTCTCTTTAAGGTAGGGTTTCTCCACAGTTGCTGGGGCTCTCTCGAATGCTGCCATCTACTGGTCTATCCTAAGAACTACAGCTTGATGGAACATTTGGAAAGTGGAGGCTTTTCTTTTTCTAAGTACAAACCCCAGTATTTAGAGTGTTATAAATTTAGATGTTCTCTGTTTCTAAACTTTTGGGTTCCTGTCAAAGAAAATGTAGCAAAAATATATTTCCTATTGTCCGTGCTTGAGGAAAAGGTGGAAACACTGGAAAATAATTTTGGAGGGATCTCAGTGAATCCTGGGCACCCTGGCCTCCTTTATCCCAAGTTACCCAGAGAGAATTTGCCAAGCTGGCATAGCCCTCCTGTTTCCTGAGACCACTGGGTCGGGGAGACATTGGTGGAGTTGGACTACTTTTGAAAGAGGTGTGGGCAATCCTCAGTTCCCAAGACAGAGGTTTACATAGTGCCCATTTGCCGCTAATGTCCATAAATCCTTTGTTTAACCTTCACTTGAGGCTCCAAACTCCCCTCAACTCCCATTTTCTGACTTACCCCCTTACTGTATTAGGCTCAGGTGGGGAGAGTCTGGATTGGCAGAATGTCTGAAGGGAGGGGACAGATGAGAACTGCCATTTTCTGAACAAGGGACTCTGCAGAGGGTTCTCTCTCAATCTCTCTCCCCCTCTTTCTCTCTCTCTCTCCATTATAAACATATATATATTTATATTACTTGTCATTATAATATATTGTTTCCTATGTTATATATAAATATATAATTTATATAATATACAATTATATATTAAAATATATATACATGTATAGAGAGATATAGATTAATATCGAGAGTTATGTAGAGATGTATAGCTTTAGATGATTGATTGATAGAGTTAGCACAACACCCCTGTGAGGTAGAGATCATTATTTCCGTTTATGCCTAGCGGAAGACTTAGAGGGGTTGTTTACTCAAGGTTACTGAGCTCAAAAGTAGCAAAGCCAGGATTCGATCCCAATTTGGCCGTCCCTGCCCACCACACCACATTGCTTCCCGAGTGCCCTCTTGCCCGGTGGGAAGCTGGGAGAAGCTCCTGGTGCACAAGACTATGGCCAGGGTGAGAGACTGGCTGGGAGATTTTTCTCTGCTTAGAATGCTCGTCCCCTGTGCTTTGGTGGAGGATGCCACCTGGAGATCCGTCGCGTGAGCCCAGTGTCTGCAGATGGTGGACCTGCCTGCCACTTCTTCTTGGGCCTCATTAGAGACCTTGATTTAGTCCCCATATCATTTCTAGGACTTTTTTTTTTTTTTTTTGGTGGTACGCGGGCCTCTCACTGCTGTGGCCTCTCCCGTTGCGGAGCACAGGCTCCGGACGCGCAGGCTCAGCGGCCATGGCTCATGGGCCCAGCTGCTCCGCGGCACGCAGGATCCTCCCGGACCGGGGCACGAACCCGTGTCCCCTGCATCGGCAGGCGGACTCTCAACCACTGCACCACCAGGCAAGCCCTCTCTAGGACTTTTTTGATCTACTGTATCTCTTTTAAGCACTCTCAGAAATAGGGCAGCCCACAGAGCTCCACTACACACACACACACACACACACACACACACACACACACACACACACACACACACACACACACACACACACACACACACACACATGGGAAAGGGCCAGACTCAGAGAGGACACTGCTATTATTCCCAGTACCTTAACTCAAAACTGGCAGAACGCTCGGTCCTAATCCTGCTTTGGAGTCGCATTTTCTCGTGCACAGCTTCCTTCTCCCCTTCCCTTTCTATGGTCTTAGGTAAGCTTTCCTCTAAACATCCTGGATGTTGCTCTTCATTGAGCCTTGAGGCTTTTTTGATATAACTGGTCTCACCCGCCTGTGGTCTGGGGGAATATGTACCTTGAGTTTCCTAAAGCAAGCCATATGGGGGCATTGATTTCCATATGCTCTTAAACATATATTTGTAGGAAAATCCTTTTGAGTCTCAGCAAGGTACATCTATGACTACCTTGCGTTTGTATTGTGTTTTAAGCAGTTCACAGAGGTGAGATCTTCTCATTCTGATAATACCCTGTGAGGTAACTGGAACAGACCCAGTGACCCCAGTTTAAAAGCAAGAAAATTAAGACAGAGTGAAGTGGTTTGTCCTAGGTCTGCGACAGAGATAAGTTAAACTTGGCATCAGACATCAGAAACACTCTTTGCCAACAGAAGCACTTAGATGTACGCAGAAGAATCCTGGGTGCCATTCCAGAGAGTGTCTTCGGGGTGTCCCTTCCCACCCCATCCTCCTGCCTCAGGCAGATCTCTCTCTTTGCTTGCTTAACCCAGTCTAGAACACAGAGGCCCAGATGGTTCTCAGGCCTGGACAGCGAGGTTGGGGTGACCCCTGAGGTACGTCAGCCTACTCGGTGTGCTGCTGATGAGCGTTAGAGGGACTCTCAACCCTTTGAACATTAGATAAAAGTAGAGATTTTATTATCCCATACTCCCCCCAGATCATTATTGGGCTAGACTTTTTCAATTTAATGAAGCAGCATTTTTCTCCAATTTGTAACGGTCGACCAATCTCAAAGTGAGTTTTCCCAGCAAGGCGTATGTGTACTGATATTACTGTGACCAAGGCAGTGCTTTCTGACAGGAATTACTGACTTGCTAACAATGACTAACTTGCTAGCGAATCACGACCAGAAGTCAGCTCCCTGGTGTCTCACCCATGGCAGAGTCAGCATTCCCATTTCCTTTGGAGGCCAAGGCCTTTTTCCTTCCCAGATGTGCTCTTTGACCATAGGTCTAAGAACCAATGGTCTAGAGCAAGAGGCTTTCCAGTGTTGAAAGGGTCAGGAAGCTCCCTGATGGCACCTGGACTCATGGCTACTGCTGCTCACCGAGCCCGCCATGTCATCTGTGGTCGCTCATTCCCCCCTTTCCCCAAACCTGTGCCTTTCCACTTTTGGACTTGGGCTTTGAGGAGATATAAATGCTAGGGCAAGTCTTCGCATTGAATGATTGGCTTTGGGCGTGGGTGGCTTCCTTCAAGCATGGTCACCCTCCTTCAGGCTTTCTGTCATCTCATTCTCATTGTCACCAAGGGAGGGGTTAGGACAACCAGAGCGCCTCATCCCAAGGACAGCAGTGTGGCCAGGGCCGGTGGTTCTTCGAAGGTTAAGCATGTCTCATTCAAAACAGGTGATGAGCTCATTTTCCTGGACCCTCACACAACCCAGACCTTTGTTGACACTGAGGAGAACGGGACGGTTGACGACCAGACTTTCCATTGTCTGCAACCTCCACAGCGAATGAACATCCTGAACTTGGATCCTTCCGTAGCATTGGTGGGTATCTGAAGGTTGGGTGGCCCAAGAGACACAACGCTGCCCTATCACAGTTTGGCTCCCTGGAAGTTATCCAGGTTGTTAGGTAGGGCGGCAAAAGAATGTTCGCTCCCCACCCCCACGAGAGGTAGTGTCGTGTGGTGTAGTGGGGAAGGAATGGGCCCTGAAGCCGAGTTAGGATCAAAGCCGCTTACCAGCCATGGACTTAGGGGGAGTCCCTTAACTTTTCTGAGCTTCGGCCTTCTCATCTCTCCAGTGGGCAAAACGGTAGTTCCTTCCTTGCATGGCTGTATGAGTACACTATGTGTAAGGCACATAGCACAGTGCCTGGCGTGTTGTAAGCATTCTAGAAATGTTAGTCACGACCAGTGTTACCATCTTTCCCCCTTTTCCTTCTTGCCCTCTAAATATTGCTATCCGGGCACCGGGAATAAGGTGAGACATAGGGAAGGAGGGATAAGGAGGCAAGACCTCCTGGGTGGACAATGTCCATTCCTCTGGGCACACAATCCAGGAAGCTGCAGGCTTTCCCCTGCTGGAAATATGACTGCCGTCCACACATGGAAGGGACAGCTGCCTGGGAAGTAGCCAGTTGTTCTGAGGCCTGTCTGCATCCTCTCTACCAGTTTAACCCAATTGTCGGAGGGCCAGTGATGGAGAGCTGACAGAGTCCTCCTCTTGTTTTGGACCATTCTTTTAGTGCTGTAGGATGGTTCTGAGAATGGGGAAGGAGGCTGATGGTTCTCTTTATTCCTTTTTTTTTTTTTTTAACCACCAGGGACGTCCCTGACTTTTTTTTTTTTTGAATTTTATTTGATTTGATTTTTTATACAGTGGGTTCTCATTAGTTATCCATTTTATACACATTAGTGTATATATATCAATGCCAATCTCCCAATTCATCACACCACTACCTCTTTATTCTAAAAGATAATTTCCTTAAGGTCAAAGCCACCTTGTTAAGTAATGCCTCTAGCTAAAAGTACTATTTGGCTTTTGTTTGCTGGTTTTAATGGATCGTTTTTTATACGTAGGTATATTTGTGCACTGAATGTAATGGAAGTAACCCTGTGCTTTGGAGATTGGTTTTCAAGTTACTGTATCTCACCGTGTGAAGGGAGAGGATCAGGGAGGGAAAGGGACAGGGTAAAAGGGAAAGGGACAGAATAAGAGAAAGAGGCAGACAGAGAGAGAAAATATGAAGATGAATGAGCAGATGTGTGTGTCCAAGTGAGGCACTGATCTAGGAGACAGATAAGCTCAGACACTCTTCCTCCTTGTTGCTGGGAGGACACATCCAAAGGAAGTGGCCCACATCCTACTTCACAACTCCGGGCCAACGGCTCCATCTTGCAATACAAAGGGCCTGCCTGGGTGCCCCTGACCAGTTCTAAGTTGTCTTCTTTTGCTTTCCCCCAAGGGATTTTTCTGCAAAGAAGAAAAAGACTTTGATAGCTGGTGTAGCCTTGTTCAGAAGGTAAAGATGTATGTTTTTCTTAGTCTTAAAAAACAAGTGTTATTCAATATAATTCCTTTTCAAGACGGTTTTTCATAGTAACATAAATCCAGCCTGATATGACTTTATTGCAAAAGAAAGAAACTAGGATGTGGGGAATTGTACATAACTTTGGGGAAACTAAAGGAAAACTTTGGTTTGCAATATGCTTAGTGTGTCAGGTGAGCGATATTTTTAACTACTGAATGTTCCATCTCATTGAGCCTGTGAGTCAATGAAATATTCAACTAATATTCTACCATTTTAACTTAAAAATGCCAATTTCATATAGTTCAGCCTAAATTCTTCCTTACTCTGTTTGTAACACTGAGATGGTTGAAGAAGCCAAACTACTTTTCTATTTGTTTCGTGTCCATTTACAGTTTAATGTGTTCCATTATGGTTTAAGGGGCTTGCCTTTCTATTAACTGTCTTATTTATATAAAATATAGGCACACTGCCACTTAAAGCAAACACAGTTTGCAGAAATCTGTGTAAATACGAAAGCAAGTTATTCTTTCTTTTTGGCATTTTATGTCAGAGGGTATTTATCATTTTGCTGGCTCACAACTTTTGTATCTGCCTCCCTCATCCTTTGCTTCTAACACATGCCAATTATGTGGAAGATATTGATCAACTCTTATTGAAAGAATGAGGGGAAATCATAGGGAGTAGTTTAAAGAGCCCTGGATGGGGTGGCAGGAGACATCATGTTCTCTTATCTGCAAAACAGAGGGGTTGGAGAGATGGGATCTCAGAGTCTCTTGTAAGTGTAAGGAGGGAAGATTTTTCTTCGCAGGTGAACAAATAATTAACACTAAAGTCCCCAGCTGAATCTGAAACCGCAGTTAATAATTGGCTGAGACATAATGGAGAATTATTTTCTAAAGGCATTACTTACATTTCAGAATGCCACAAAACTGTATATCACATTTAACGTTAGAAAGAAAATTTTCTGATAAGACTATGCTATTTAAATTAGGACATATATCATACATCTTGGATTGAAACTGAAACCATGCCAACATGTACCAATATTCTTTGGGGGCAGATTTAACTTGACTAACCAACATTTCTTTGGAGCCAACACTTCAGGAACATCTCACCCCTAAATTGAGTTGGTCCCATGCAACTGGCGTAAGACCTCATGATGGAGCATGGGCAGTGAGTACTGGCCTTCCATCAGATCCTCCCTCCAGCGTCCTTCCTTCCTGGCCAACAGTATCTAGAATTGAAGAGAGCTGGGTCTTCAGACGGGTCAAGTAGAGGATGGGTGTATTTGCTAAGCCTTTGCTTTCACCTTTCAACAGCCAGGCCACTCTCTTAGGGTTTGGAGTCATATACTGCCAACTGGGCAGATATGTAGTGACTCTGCAGTGTTTACAACTGTTTCTATGTCTCCTCAGGAAATTCTAAAGGAAAATTTAAGGATGTTTGAATTAGTTCAGAAACATCCATCACACTGGCCTCCCTTTGTTCCTCCAGCCAAGCCAGAAGTGACAACCACGGGGGCAGGTAAGCTGTTGTTCAGAAGCTCTCTGGCCAGCAGACCCATGGATAGCAGTTGCTTTTTGTTTTTTGGTTTTTTTTTTGCTGTACTCGGGTCTCTCACTGTTGTGGCCTCTCCCGTTGCGGAGCACAGGCTCCGGACGCGCAGGCTCAGCGGCCACAGCTCATGGGCCTAGCCGCTCCACAGCATGTGGGATCTTCCCGGACCGGGGCACGAACCCGTGTCCCCTGCATCGGCAGGCGGACTCTCAACCACTGTGCCACCAGGGAAGGCCTAGCAGTTGTTTTATGAGACAGAAGCAATTGTGCGTCATGTTTTCTGTGGAAATGAAAAATTTCTACTCAGCTGCACTGATCAAGGAATGGTGCTTCTTCTGATGAACTAATATTTACCAATTTCAAAGAATGATAGTAAAAAAAAATGAGCTCCGTGTAGAAGTTCCATACAAAATCAAAATGACTAGAATTTCTTTTTTTCATGGTCTGGTTCAGAAGACAAATCAGAGGCCATGGGTAATTCAAAAGGTACCTTGAAGGTCTCACAGAGCCTCAACTTCATCACTTTGATTAGGACTGTGTAACAAGTCCAGTTAGTTTGATTCTTTTTTTTTTAATTGAAGTATAGTTGATTTACAATGTTGTGTTAGTTTCAGGTGTACAGTAAGAGATTCAGTTATATATGTACTTTTTCAGTTTCTTTTCCATTATAGGTTATTATAAGATATTAAATATAGTTCCCTGTGCTATATAGTAGGTCCTTGTTTATCTATTTTATATATAGTAGTATGTATCTGTTAACCCCAAACTCCTAATTTATCCCTCCCCGCCCCTTTCCTTTTGGTAACCATAAATTTGTTTTCTATGTCTGTGAGTCTGTTTCTGTTTTGTAAATAAGTTCATTTGTATAATTTTTTTAGATTCCACATATAAGTGATATCATATGGTATTTACCTTTCTCTGACTTACCTCACTTAGTGTGATAATCTCTAGGTCCATCCATGTTGCTGCAAATGGCATTATTTCATTATTTTTTATGGCTGAGTAATATTCCATTGTGTGTGTGTGTGTGTGTGTGTGTGTGTGTGTGTGTGTGTGTGTGTGTATCTCACATCTTCTTTACCCATTCACCTGTAGATGGGCATTTAGGTTGCTTCCATGTCTTGGCTATTGTAAATAGTGCTGCCATGAACATTGGGGTACATGTATCTTTTCAAATTAGAGTTTTTGTCTTTTCGGGATATATGCCCAGAAGTGGAATTGCTGGGTCATGTGGTAGTTCTATTTTAGTTTTTTAAGGAGCCTCCATTACTGTTCTCCATAGTGGCCACACCAATTTCCATTCCCAGCAACAGTGTAAGAGGGTTCCCTTTTCTCCACACCCTCTCCAGCATTTATTATTCGTAGACTTTTTGATGATGCCCATTCTAACTGGTGTGAGGTGATACATCATTGTAGTTTTGATTTGCATTTCTCTAATAATTAGTGATGTTGAGCATCTTTTCATGGGCCTGTTGGCCATTTGTATGTCTTCTTTGGAGAAATGTCTATATAGGTCTTCTGCCTATTTTTTGATTGGGTTGTTTGTTTTTTTGCTATTGAGCTGTATGAGCTGTTTGTGTATTTGAAAATTAATCCCTTGTCCGTCACATCATTTGCAAATATTTTCTCCCAGTCCATAGGCTGTCTTTTCATTTTTTAAAATGATTTCCTTTGCTGTGCAAATGTTTTCAAGTTTAATTAGGGCCCATTTGTTTATTTTTGCTTTTGTTTCCATTACTCTAGGAGACGGATCCAAAAAAATATTGCTGCAATTTATGTCAAGGAGTGATCTGCCAATGTTTTCTGCTGGGAGTTTTATAGTATCTGGTCTTACATTTAGGTCTTTAATCCATTTTGAGTTTATTTTTGGATATGGTGTTAGAGAATATTCTGATTTCATTCTTTTACATGTAGCTGTCCAATTTTCCCAGCGCCATTTATTGAAGAGACTGTCTTTTCTCCACTGTATATTCTTGCCTGCTTTGTCGTAGATTAATTGACGATAAGTGCATGGGTTTATTTCTGGGCTTTCTATCCTGTTCCATTGATCTATGCATCTGTTTTTGTGCCAGTACCATGCTGTTTTGATGACTGTAGCTTTGTAGTATAGTCTGAAGTCAGGAAGCTTGATTCCTCCAGATTTGTTTTTCTTTCTCAAGATGGCTTTGGCTATTTGTAGTCTTTTGTGTTTCCATACAAATTGTAAAAATGTTTGTTCTAGTTTTGTGAAAAATGCCATTGGTAATTTGATAGGGATTGCATTGAATCTGTAGATTGCCTTGGGTAGTATGGTCTCTTTCGCAATATTAATTCTTCCAATCCAAGAACATGGCATATCTTTCCATCTGTTTGTGTCATCTTCAGTTTCTTTCATCAGTGTCTTATAGTTTTTGGAGTACAGGTCTTTTGCCTCCTTAGGTAGGTTGATTCCTAGGTATTTTATTCTTTTTGATGTGATAGTAAGTGGGATTGTTTCCTTAATTTCTCTTTCTGATAGTTCATTGTTAGTGTATAGAAATGCAACAGATTTCTGTATATTAATCTTGTACCCTGCAACTATACCATATTCATTGATGAGCTTTGGTAGTTTTCTGGTGGCATCTTTAGGATTTTCTGTGTATAGTATCGTGTCATCTGCAAGCAGTGACCGTTTTACTTCTTTCTTTCCAATTTGGATTCCTTTTATTTCTTTTTCTTCTCTGATTGCTGTGGCTTGGATTGCCAAAACTATGTTGAGTAAAAGTGGTGAGAGTGGACATCCTTGTCTTGTTCCTGATATTAGAGGGAATGCATTCAGCTTCTTACTGTTGAGTAAGATGTTTAGCTGTGAGTTTGTCATATATGGGCTTTATTATGTTAAGGTATGTTTCTTCTATGCCCACTTTCTGGAGAGTTTTTATCATAAATTGATGTTGACTTTAATCAAAAGCTTTTTCTGTATCTATTGAGATGATCGTATGGTTTTTATTCTTCAATTTGTTAATGTGGTGTATCACATTGATTTGAAGATATTGAAAAATCCTTGCATCCCTGGGATAAATCCCACTTGATCATGGTGTGTGATCCTTATAATATATTGTTGGAGTGAGTTTTTTGTTGGAGTCAGTTTTTAGTATTTTGTTGAGGATTTTTGCATCTATGTTCATCAGTGATATTGGCCTGTAATTTTCTTATTTTTTGAGATATCTTTGTTCTGTTTTGGTATCTGGGTGATAGTGGCCTCATGGAATGAGTTTGGAAGTGTTCCTTCCTCTGCACTTTTTTGGAATAGTTTGAGAAGGATAGCTGTTAACTCTTGTCTAAATGTTTGGTAGAATTCATCTGTGATGCCATCTGGTCCTGGTCTTTTGTTTGTGGGGAGTTTTTAAATTACTGATTCAATTTCAGTACTGGTAATTGGTCTGTTCATAGTTTCTATTTCTTCCTGGTTCAGTCTTGGGAGATAGTACCTTTCTAAGAATTTTTCCATTTCTTCTAGGCTGTTCATTTTATTGCCGTATAGTTGCTCATAGTAGTTTCTTATGATCCTTCGTATTTCTGTGGTGTTGGTTTTAGCTTCTCTTTTTTCACTTCTGATTTTATTGATTTGGGCCCTCTCCCTTTTTTTCTTGATGAGTTTGGCTAAAGGTTTATCAATTTTGTTTTTCAAAGAACCAGCTCGTCGTTTCATTTACTTCTATTGTTTCTTTAGTCTCTATTTTATTTCTGCTCTGACCTTAATGATTTCTTTCCTTCTACTAACTTGGGGTTTTGTTTGTTCTTCTTTCTCTAACCTGTTTTAGGTGTCAGGTTATGTTGTTTGAGATTTTTCTTGTTTCCTGAGGTAAGCTTCTATCGCTATAAACTTCCTTCTTAGAACTGCTTTTGCTGCATCCCATAGGTTTTGGATCATCATGTTTTCATTTTCATTTGTCTCTAGGTATATTTTAATTTCATCTTTGATTTCTTCAGTGATCCATTGGTTGTTTAGTAGCATATTGTTTAGCCTCCACATGTTTGTGTTTTTTGCAGTTTTTTTTTTTGTAGTTGATTCCTAATCTCATAGTGTTGTGGTTAGAAAAGATGCTTGATATGACTTCAGTTTTCTTAAATTTACCAAGGCTTGTTTTATGGCCTGGCATGTAATCTATCCTGGAGAATGTTCCACGTGCACTTGAAAATAATGTGTATTCTGCCGCTTTCGGATGGAATGCTCTACAAGTATCAAGTTCATTTAGTCTAATGTGTTATTTAAGACCTGTGTTTACTTATTGATATTCTGTCTGGATGATCCATCCATTGATGTGAGTGGGGTGTTAAAGTCCCCTACTATTATTGTGCTACTGTCAATTTCTCCTTTTATATCTGTTAATATTTACCTTGTATATTGAGGTGCTCCTATGTTGGGTGCATATATATTTACAATTGTTATATCCTCTTCTTGGATTGGTCCCTTGATCATTATGTGGTGTCCTTCTTTGTCTCCTGTAACAGTCTTTATTTTAAAGTCTATTTTGTCTGATATGAGTATTGCTACTTTGGCTTTCTTTTGATTTCCATTTGCGTGGAATACCTTTTTCTACCCCCTTACCTTCAGTCTGTATGTGTCTCTAGATCTGAAGTGAGTCTCTTGTAGGCAGCATATATACAGGTCTTGTTTTTGTATCCATTCAGCCAGTCTATGTCTTTTGGTTGGAGCATTTAATCCATTTACGTTTAAGGTAATTATAGATATGTATGTTCTTATTGCCATTTTGTTACTTGTTTTGGATTTGTTTTTATAGGTCTTTTATTCCCTTTTCTTCTTTTGTTCTCTTCTCTTGTGATTTGATAACTACCTTTAGTGTTATGTTTGGATTCCTTTTTCTTTTTTGTGTGTATATCTATTATAGGTTTTTGGTTTGCAGTTACTATGAGGTTTTTGTTTAACAGTCTCTATATAAATGTGATTGTTTAAGTTGCTGATCTCTTAATTTCAAGTGCATTTTAAATACCCTGTATTTGTACTCTCCTCCGCTCACGATTACAGTTTTTGATATCATATTTTACATCTGATTGTTTTCTGTATCCTTTAACTGCTTATTGTGGATACAGCTGACTTTACAAGTTTTGTCTTTTAACCTCCCTACTAGTTTTGTCTGTGTATTATATACTACCTTTATTTGTCTTTACTAGTGAGCTTTTTCATTTTATAATTTTCTTGTTTCTGGTTGTGGCCTTTTCTTTTTCACCCAGAGAAGTTCCTTTAATATTTATTGTAAAGCTGGTTTGGTGGTGCTGAATTCGTTGAGCTTTTGCTTGTCTGTAAAGCTTTTGGTTTCTCTTAAGGAGAGCCTTGCTGGGTAGAGTATTCTTGGTTGTAGGTTTTTCCTTTTCATCACTTTAAATATACTGTGTCACTCCCTTCTGGCCTGCAGAGTTTCTGCTGAAAAATCAGCTGATAGTCTTATGGGAGTTCCCTTGTATATTATTTGTTGCTTTTCTCTTGATGCTTTTAGTATTCTCTCTTTATCTTTAATTTTTGTAAGTTTGATTACGGTGTGTCTTGGTGTGTTTCTCTTTGCGTTCATCCTATATGGGACTCTGTGCTTCTTGGACTTGGGTGCCTGTTTCCTTTCCCAGGTTAGGGAAGTTTTTAGCTATTATCTCTTCAAATATTTTCTCAGGCCCTTTGTCTCTCTCTTCTTCTGGGACCCCTATAATGCAAATATTAGTGCACTTGGTGTTGTCCCAGAGATCTCTTAAACTGTCCTCATTTCTTTTCATTCTTTTTCTCTTTTTTCTGTTCAGCTGCAGTGGTTTCCATTACTCTGTCTTCCTGCACACTGGTGCATTCTTCTGTATCATTTGGTCTACTATTGATTCCTTCTAGTGTATTTTTCATTTCGGTTATTGTACTCTCCATCTCTGTTTGGTTGTTCTTTGTATTTTCTCTTTGTTAAAAACTAGCTTCTCATTCTGTGCATCCATTCTCCTCCCGAGTTCTTTGATCATCTTTACGACCATTACTCTGAACTCTTTCTTGGGTAGATTGCCTATCTCCACTTCACTTCGTTCTTTTTCTGGGGTTTTATCTTGTTCCTTTGTCTGGAACCTATTCCTCTGCCGCCTCATTTTGTCTAAGTTGCTGTCTGTATTTTTATGTCTGTGGTAGGTTAGTTACATTTCTCAACCTTGGAGAAGTGGCCCTCTGTAGGAGGCATCCTGTGTGTTCCAGCAGTGCACTCCTCTCTTGTCACCCAAGCTATATGCTCTAGGTGTTCCCCCTAAGAGGGCTGTTTGGTTCCTTCTGTTGAGGCGGGCTGACTATGTGGGTGGTCTGCTAGGCTTAGTTGGCTTCTAGTCTGGTTGGTTGCCAGGCCCTGCCTTGTGCAGATGCTGCTGGTTGCTATTTAGTGGGGCCTGGTCACGAGGTGGCTGGTTGTGGAATCCAAGGGGGCCCTGGAGCTAGTGCTGGCTCGCTGGTGGCCGGAGTCAGGGTCCTGAAGCCTCTGGGGCTGTTGCCCAACTACTGGCAGGGGTCAGTGCTGGATTACTGGCAGGCAGAGCTGCTTCCTGGAGTGTGGCTCCTGGGCCCAGGGATCCCAGAGCTCATTTCAGATCACTGGTAAGGGGGGGCTGGTTTCTGATACAGTTGGGTATGGGGTCTTGGGTGTCCCTGAGGTTGCAGTGGCCTGCTAGTTGGCAGGGTCAGGGGCCAGCTGGTCCCAGGATAGGGTCTCTGGCCTGTGTTGTGGGATTGTAGTTTTCTTGCTTCTGGTGTCTGCCCCCTGGTGGGTGAGCCTGCTTTAGAGTCTTGTTCAGGATTCCTTGTGGGAGGGGCCAGGGCCTGCCCACTGGTGCGTGGAGCTGGGTCTTGGCCCTCAGATGGGCAGGGCCATGTCTAGGGGCTTGTCTGGACGCCGTGGGTCAGGACTTCTTTAGGCAGCCTGTCTGCTGATGGGTGGGGCTGTGTCTCTGCCCAATTGGTTGTTTGGCCTGAGGTGTCCCAGCACTGGAGCCTATAGGCTGTCGGGTGGGGCCAGGTCTTGGCACTAATGATCCAACATGTCAGCCACCAGGAGTGTTCATGTAGTTGAATGTTCCCCAGTATGTCTGCCACCAGGGTGTATGTCCCCTGGGTGAGCTTCAGCCACCCCACCCCACCCCCACCTCTCCAGGAGAGTCTCCAGGCCCAGCAGATAGGTCTGGCCTAGGCTCCTATCAAATCACTGCTTTTGTCCTGGGTCCCAGTGCACATGAGATTTTTGTGTGTGCCCTTTAAGAGTGTAGTCTGTATTTCCCCCAGTCCTGTGGGGTTCCTGCAGTAAAGCCCCACTGGCCTTCAAAGCCAACTGCTCTGGGGGCTCCTCCCCCCAGTGCCAGACCCCCAGGCTGGGGAGCCTGATGTGGGGCTCAGAACTCTCACTCCTGTGGGAGAACTTCTGTGATATAATTATTCTCCAGGTTGTGGGTCGCCCACCCTGGGGGTATGGGATTTGATTATATCGCGAGTCTGCCCCTCCTACCCGTCATGTTGTGGATCCTTCTTTATGACTTTAGTTGTAGAAGATCATTTCTGGTAGGTTCCAGTCTTTTTCATCAATGGTTATTCTGCAGATAGTTGTTATTTTGGTGTGCTCATGAGAGCAGATGAGCTCAGGGTCTTTCTACCCCCACATCTTGGCCCTTAAACCTATTTTGATTCTTTATAGAGAATTGCTAATACTCAGCAGTGGTCCCACCTATAAGTCTCCTCTACACAAACTTTTCTGTAGCAAAGCAATTAAAAATGCATGGTCTTGGGGCTTCCCTGGTGGCGCAGTGGTTGAGAGTCCGCCTGCCGATGCAGGGGACACGGGTTCGTGTCCCGGTCTGGGAAGATCCCACATGCCGTGGAGCGGCTGGGCCCATGAGCCATGGCCGCTGAGCCTGCGCGTCGGGGCCTGTGCTCCGCAACGAGAGAGGCCACAACAGTGAGAGGCCCGCATAACGCAAAAGAAAAAAAAAATGCATGGTCTTAACTACTGAGTAACTTATTGACCGCTTGAGACAAAGTGTCAAGCTTTTTTCTTCCTCTTTTCTGTATTGTGATAGAATTCATCGACTCTACTGAACAACTAGAGGAGTTTGACCTGGAGGAAGATTTCGAGATTCTGAGCATATAGAATAGTGGGAACTCACCTTGGAGATCTGTCTTCCATCTGGCACCAGAAGAACATGAATTCATCACAAAAAACTTTTCTAGTCAGCAAGTGCCTGATATGCCAACAGCATACAAACTTGATAGCAATCATGACTGAGCCAATCACCTTTTCTCAGAAAAAAACACACAAGTGAACAATATACCCCTTCCCCAGAAAGAACTAAAACAATCATGGAATCTAGGAGCAGAAAGATTAGGAGTCGTCTCTTGCACTTCCCAGCTTCTTACATGGCCACAGCGAATCTTCAGCTACTGAAATGAGGAGGTGGATGTCTGGAAGATAGACAGCAACTCCCACCTTGCTTCCAGCACCAGCAGATGAGAGATGGTTACCCTGTGCTTCTTCACCCTTTCAGGTTAGACCTCTCTGGGCTAAATACTAAGAAGCAACCTGTTCTCTTGCTCTAATAATAAAGTGATAATCGTATCAGGGAAAAAAAGTTCTTGTTAAATTATTTGAACATGTGTTTAAATAATTATAATTGATCTCAAAAAGCGTGTCAAAGACATTACATCAAATGTATACTTATTGATCTCCTTCCCATTTGCGAGAACCTTAACTATTTGATGCGTCACTGTCCCCATCTTTACTGATACTTTTGTCAGATGGTCACCCTGTCCTTAAATCATTATCATTTAAATCAGGGGTCTGCAGACTTTTTCTGTCAAGGGTCAGATAGGAAATGTTTTAGGCTCTGAAGACCACATAGTGTCTGTCACAGCTCCTCATCTCTGCTGGTGAAACCCCAAGACAGCCATAGACAATGTGCATGCACATGAGCCTGGCCGTAATCCAATAAAACTTTATTTACAAAAACAGGCAGAGGGCTGGATTTAGCCCACAGGCTGTAGTTTGCTAATCACTGACTTAAATTGTTGATTTTTGTTTGGGAAATTAAAAATTGTGTTTGAATTTGACTCCATTTCGCTTGACAGTCATAACTGGAAAGAATTATTCATGTGGTGACATTAATCTGTGCATCAAATACAATTCCAAACCATTTCAGGACTAGCAAGCAACATACTAAATTTGAAAGCTCATATTCGTCAAATTGGCTTTGCTAACCACTCTCTTGTGTGGATGCACCTCGTGTCCCAGTGCTATCTTCCCCTTTTCCTCTCCTTGTCTTCTTAACCTATGCATTTCACCTCCATGCTCAACCAAGCCCCCAGGAAGGCCAGCAACTGCGGTTTGAAAGCTAGCACCAAACCAAGGTGGGTTTTTTTGTGTGGTATATTTAGGAATATTTGAACACTTGTTTCCTTAGATTCCATTTTGTTCTTTTCCAGTAGATAATATATTCCAGCGGTTCAGAATTCGAAAGGTGCAAAATGGTATTCAGTGAAATGTCTCTCCCTCCCACAGGTCAGTTCTCTTTCCTGAACACTCCCAATGTTATTAATTTCTTCTTTATCCTTCCAGAGGATATATTTTATGCATATACAAATATATGCACATATATCTTAGATTTGATTTTAATGACTAAAATTTCTCTACATATTTTTTTTTTTTTTTGGCGGTATGCGGACCTCTCACTGTTATGGCCTCTCCCGTTGCGGAGCACAGGCTCCGGACGCACAGGCTCAGCAGCCATGGCTCACAGGCCCAGCCGCTCCGCGGCACGTGGGATATTCCCGGACCGGGGCACGAACCCGTGTCCCCTGCATCGGCAGGCGGACTCTCAACCACTGCGCCACCAGGGAGGCCCTAAAATTTCTCTACTTTTGATTTATCTATAAATGATCCTGAGGCCCCAGAAACATGGAAATTCCTTTCTTGAACTCTAGCGTGTGATGGGGCTAAAGACAGTTGTAGGCTTATCTTGAAGCATGGTGTGGATTTGTTGCCTGTTGGAAGACATTATCGACCCTTGACTTTAATTGTATTTTTCCGTGTCTCAGTGTTTTGTTATAAAGCTCGACTTGCAGTGACAGGAACCCCCTTGGCTCTGAGGGGGGCTTATGAATTTCAGTGAGATGGACTTTAGAAAAGTTTTCATCAAAGAAAGAACGTCAAAGGAGTCAAATGTTCATATTGGATTCCTTTTATTTGCAATGTACAAAGCTGACACCATGCTTATTACTGAGGAGGTGAAGTTAACAATAGTTCAGATTATACTGATTATGCTTTGTCTGTGTTGGCACAGTTTACATAATATTTAAGGAAACAGAATCACCTGGAAGGAATTGCCTCATGTCAACATAGCTAAGTGTTCTGGGAAACTGATAATTAAAGGAAATGCTTAAAACAAATCCCCCTAAACAGAATATACTTTACAGTCTACTCAGGCTTGCTTTGGGTCTGCTAACTGCTAAAGAGAGGACTGTGCTAGATTTTTATGAGGCTTTAAAAACATATCAGAATGGTTTAACAGGCTACCTGTGAAAGAACAACTGGATGGACATTTTAATGGGAAGTCTCTCACAGCCTCAAAATGCAAAGGAACCAACACTGCAGTGTCGAGTTGCCACACTGCACACATCTGAATGGCATTTGGAATAAACAGGGGCTTCTGAGAAATTGGGACAAGGGATTTTCCTTTTTGTTCCTGGAGTCAAAAGCAAAATTCACACCTCCTTACCCATCCTCCCCTCTCCCCCCGGTCCGGGAGGAAGGGCTGCGGTTCTCATTTCCCTTTATGGGTCTGACCACATCTGGTGCATCCTCTGCTCTACTCTGAACCAGGCCAAGTCTGCTGCCTGTGGCTGGGGAGGGAGCCGGCAAGGAGGAAGTGACTTGTCTACGACCATGTGAAGTTCCTGGGCACCTCTCGGCTGCTGGTCTTCCAGTGTCCCTAAGTAGTCTGGGGCCCAGTCGTGCTCACTCTCGAAGGGGTCAGAGCTCACCCCGGGACACTGGCTGGCATCTCATTCCAGCTCTGCTGCCTGCCTAGACACAGTGGGTCTCTGGGAAGAGGTGAGAGCTTGCCCTGTGCAGGCTTGAGCCATCCATAATGTTGAGCCAGAGAAATTTTTTTCACGTGGAGACACTGGGTTCTAGTTTAAGCCAAATGATGTGCGGTGACCTCTGGACATAATGAAATCACTGACTCCTTTAGCTCTCACGAAGAGCTTTCTGATCAAGAGAGTGAGGAAAGCTAGCATTCTAAGAAAGTGGTGGCCCAGCAGGTCTTTCTGAGGTAGCCAAGAAGAGTCACACAAACTGTAGCACCGAAATGGGACAGCAGATCTCAGCAGGGTGGGCTCACCCATGGGGCCTGAGGGTGGAGGTGACCAGTGTCCAGTAGTCCAGCCCAAACGAGACTCCAATGTACACCTTGACAGATGGGCAAAAGGGCTTGGCCTTCCTTCTTCAGACCGTTCAGGTTTGTGAGGTGACCGTTGTGCGGGGCAGGGGAGGGCAAGGGGCAGAGTGGCAGGTGCCACCCTACACGCTTTTCATACACACCTGGCAGCGGCTGACCCGGGTGTGGAGCTGCCCGGCTTTCAGCGTCTCAGATACCGGCTCCTCCCCAAACTGCTCCCTCTCTTCCACCGTCGTCAGCCAGAAACTGTACTTGTTGGCAAAGTAGTGGCAGGTGCCGCGGGCACCACTGCACTCGATGAAAGGAGTGGCTCGGAAATCCTCTAGGCAGGAGCCAGGGGAGACCAGGGACTGGCCCCCGCCCTCAGCGCCGGCGGCCGTGTGCTGAAACAGATGGGCGGTGGCTGTGAACTGGTCACCTTGGGAGGTGATGGACTCCGCTGCTCCGTCTCTCAGCTCTGGTCTCTCGGCTCAGCCCCCCCCGTCTGGCCAGCGGACCAATAGCTATGTTTTAGGACCGGGGGCGCTCGTCCTCCCTTGTCTCAGCCTCAGAGCCAGGAGCGCCCCCTCCAAGCTCTCTAGGGCCCTCCTAACCCACGGCTCCTGGGCTGCGGCTGCATCCCAGCCAGTATTTCCCAAACTGCTGCCGTCCCGCCGAGTCCAAGGTGTGTTAGGTGCCCCCCGAACATTTCCACTGACAAATCTGAGAAAGGCTGAATTAAGGAAACCGCCAACAGGGCTCAGCATGCAGTTCTTCTCAGAGCCCTCCGTCTGCCCCAAGCCCTTGGCGGTGTGCTCCAGAGAAGGGAGAGAGCACGGAATAGTCCACAGGCCGTTAGACCATGGCTCCCTCAGCACTCGATTTCAGAATTTCCCTCCCAGCGCTCCCCGCCCTCGGCCTTCCTCCTGGTGGAGAGGGCGGTGCGGGACCTTACCATGAGGAAGGAGTACCCAATCCAGAGGCTGCGCCAGCCCACGGGGCACTGCGGGATGGTGATGTCCTGGCTGTGCACAGCAATGGCTTGTGAGGGCGCCTCACACACAGAGCAGCGGCTGATGTACGGGGGAATCTGCGTCTGGCCGACGGGCATCATGGGGATGGGCGCGGTGGTGGAGAGCCAGTAGGATTTATCGTTGCGCCGGGCATAGTGGCACACTTCGTTGATGTTGCAGTAGATGAAGGGCATGGTGCTGAAGCGGGGCAGGCAGGAGCCAGCAAACCCTGCAAGGAGAGAAGGTGGGCAGGGGCAGGTAAGTTCTGGCTGAGGGGCAGGGCTGCGATCGTCCCTGGAGCCACTACAGCTGGACTAGATGGTGGTTTGGGTTCATATCCAACTGCTTGTAGCAGAGCAGGGACGCCTTTCCTTCCTATCCCGGACCACTGTACACACACTGAAGTCTATTTTCTATGCACCAGGGAAGTTTGATAATGAAAGGAATCTTTTTAGAAACTGAATGATGACTCCCTAATTAGTCTGCTTTGTCAAATCAGCATTTAATAGAGTGAGACTGTGGTTCGCTGAAACACACACCTGAAGACAATTCAATTAATTCTTGGGTAATCATTGTTGCCGGCAGGTCATGTTATTATTACTACTACTGATCGCTAACATTTAATGGACGCTTAATACGTGTCAAACGTTGTTCTAAGCATTTTACATGGGTGATTCCCGTAATCCTTAGCCTACCCTATGGGACAAGTACTAGCATTAGGCTTGTTCCACTGAGAAGGAGGCGGAAGCTTAGGCTGAATAACGTGTCCAGAGTGAGCGGCAGAGCTGGGGTTTGAACCCAGATCTGCCTGACTCCAGAGCTGGTGCTTGTAACCCACTACCCAACATGGGCCCACCAAGGGTTGGGAGGAGCGAGGAGTGTGGCTCCTGGTCCTTGTGGGGACAGAGGGCCAGGGCTGGATGTGCGAGCCGGTACCTACCCAGGTCCTGGTTGTGGGCTTTCTCCTGCCCCTCCACGAACAGCAGGCTATAACCGACCCACAGCTGGCTCATCCCGACAGGGCACAGGGGCACCTGTTCTGACTGGCTGTGCTTCACCAAGGTGTAGCCCACTCTCACGCTCTGCCCAGGCATTCCAGCCCTCCCGAAGGGCCCCGGCTTCCCTGGAGCTCCTGAGATGGAGAGAGCAGAGATAACCAAGGACCCGCTGAATCAGAGGCAGTGAAAAAGCAGAGCCGGGGTTAGCGAGGCAAAAATCACTCCCTCCTCTCCTGCCCGACAGACGTGGCTAACAATCGCGGCACTTTCCCAGCAAGCTTCAGGACTGTTCTCTACTCAGGACAACTGATTTGCCGTCTCTGATGTAAAATGGAAGGTAAGTAGCAGAGCAGCCATGTCTTATCTCAGATTCTCTTCTCCCTTGAACCACCCCCCTTCCATCCACGTCAGAATCCCTGGGTAGAAGACGAGGTGTGCAGGGCAGGGGGCCACGCTATAGTATAGAGTTATAGCTCTTAAGAGCTGGAAGAGAACCCAGAGAACTCTGTGGAACAGTCCTTTGCCTTCTGGAATGTAGGGCTCTAATCCTTCACAGGCTCAGAATGGAGTGAACAGATTCGAGCCCAGTTTTCCAGCCTGCTAGTAGTATCAAGCTTTACTGCCCAGTTTCCTAATTCCACGATTCGAGATTTTGACTCACCCTCAAGCCTCAAACCCTTACAGAAGCCCTCTGCCCCCTAGTGCCGACATTGCCAGACCTTCAAATCCTGGAGGGCCTTGCAGTCCAGGGAGACCAGGATCACCAAGAGCCCCAGGTGGGCCAGGGAGTCCATTGGGGCCGTCTTTGCCGGGGATGCCAGGTAAACCTTTGAAGCCTGCCAGGAGAGAAGGCCCACAGCGGGGTACTCAATGTGCAGTGTCTGGAGGAGCCTTCCTCGGAGAAAGGGGACTCGTGTGTCATGCCCAGGACTCACCAGGAGAGGGCGAACTGGCCATCACCCTGGAGTGCACGCTGAGCTCAGGACTGAGCCTCCTGGGCTAGTCCTTAGTTCACGTCCAGGCAGCTCAGCCCTGGGACCTCACTCTGAACTTAGCCCTTCTGAGCTCCTTCACACCCATGTCCCCCTCCCTTCCTCTCATCTTCCCAGCAATGCTAGGGAGGATGCAGGGCAACTGCTGGGGTCCCATGTCAGAAATGAGGACACCGAGGTCCAGAGAGACTGCTAGCTTACTCCAGCCGGGGCAAAACTGGGATTGGAAGCCGGGTTTTCCGTCCCCCAGCCCTGGGCTTTCTCCGTTGGTCTCTGTCCCCCCACCACGCTCCCTCCTTCCCGCAGCAGTGCGTTAGCGAGGGACGAGCTGTCTGGATTAGCTGCTGTGCTCTGCCCACACAGAGCACTTCGTTCCGTGTGCTTCATTCTCTGAAGCCAAGTACAACTGCTGGCCCTGCTGGTCCCCTCCTTCCTGGTGAGAAGCTTGGAAGCTTTGTGAAGGAGCCGAGGAAACGCTCCATGAAGGTGCCCCCTTGGAGCCGGGGTTCCCAGCCAGTTGCTTCAGCCTCCCAGCCAAAGCCATCTCAGCTCCCCGCGAAGTCCCCTTTCTCTGGCGCCCTCCTCACCTTGTAGGCCTCCAGGGCCTTGGGCCCCAGGGTCCCCCATGAGGCCAGGGATGCCATCGATGCCTGTTAGACCCATGGGTCCAGGAGGAGCCTCGATGGCTTCTGCAATTGGTGTTTGTCCAGGAGCGCCTCGGGGGCCGGATAAGCCTGTGGGCACGTGGGAGAAACAGAAATGTCAAGCGGAGGCAGAGGAAGTGGCCAGGGTGGGCTCCCGGAGGTTCAGCTGGCATCACAGCCGAGACCCCAGACCCAGCCAGCTGGCCTACTAATAGAAGCCAAACAAGCCAATTTGCTTATGAATTCATTGAAAAAGTATTTGAGGGCCTACTATGTGCCAGAGCCTGGTAGATCAGGGGATAGAGCAGTGAGTAAGACCTTTATGAGACGATGGTCTGGTGATAAAGATGAAAAATGCATAACCTGACAAAAACCATTAATCTTACTGCAAATTGTAAGAAGTGCTATAAAGGAAATGGACAGTGCACGGACAGTGGGAGGGAGCGGAGAGGGCTATGGGGTGGGGAACCTGCTTTAGAGAGAGTTATAAGTGGCCTCTTACAAGCAGTGACACTTAAGCTGAGACCATTAAAGCATTAGAACAAGCTGGGGGGTGGGGGAGAGTGTTCCAGAAGTAGGACTAGCATGTGCAAAGGCCCTGCGGCCAGCCAGGATAACTGGATAACTGAAAGAGGCTAGTGTGACAAAAGCACGGTGAACAGCAAAGGGGAAGGGCTGGTAATGAGGATGGAGAGGGAGGCATCACAGAGGGCTTCATGGCCATAGTTAATTCTTATGCCATGGGACGCCCATGAATGATTTCTGTTTTTATAAGACCTCTCTGACCACTGTATAGAGAAATGATTGTTGGGGGAGGTGAATAATGGAAGCAGGGAGACCAGTTAGCAGTCACCGCAGTGGTCCACGTGAGAAATGTTGGTGCCTTGGACCTCAGTGGTAGAGGTGGAGGTGATGAGAGGGGGGCAGATGCAAGGCACGTTTATAGGAGACACAGCCCTCAGGGCTTGCTAATGGATTGGATGTGTGTGTGAGGGGAGTGGTGATAAAGGACAGAAAGGATGGTTCTTCATTTCTAGATTCAGCAAATGGGTGAGTGGTGATCTGAGTGCAAACGCAGTGACCGCAAATGCAGAAACAATGCAGAGAGGGGAGGTCAGTGGCAAGATCCGTGGTGGCAAAGCGGCAATGGCCTTCAGTCCTGGGAGCTGATGGAGGCAGAGGTATCTCCGAGGTGGAGAAACTCCCTCCCTGGAGGAGCTTGATCCAGCTGCTTCAGCCATTCAGGCTTTCTTGGCGTGCTTAGCAGTGACTCCTGAAGGAATGATACGCCCCAACCCCTCCCCTGAGCTCAGGATCAGCCTGGCACATGCTCTCAACTCACCTCTTGGCCCTGCCTTCCCCTTCATCCCCGGAAGTCCTGGGTCTCCAGGTGGCCCAACTTTGCCTGGAGTCCCCATGAAGCCAGGCTCACCTCTCATGCCTGGCAAAGTCCAAAGGAAAGCAAGTCAGGGCCTGGCACGGTGGTGCTGGTGGTGGTGGGGTTGAGACTAAGCAGAGGTGAGGGCAGGAAAAGCATCATCAGCTGGTCTCTCTTCACAGGGCTGCAGGAAGGGGCCATATCTGACAGTGGAGTGGGAAAGGACCCAGTAGGCAGCCGCGCAGTCATACCTTTCAGTCCTAGCTCTCCAGGGAGGCCAGAGAAACCTGGAATTCCTTGGTCTCCCTTGGGCCCTTGAGGGCCAGGAATTCCAGGGAAGCCAGGGGCTCCCGGGTCGCCTTGATCCGAAGATGGCCCAGGGGGTCCTGGGGGCCCCGGGGGGCCTGGTCGGCCTAGGGATAAGATCGGAAGAGGGATGAGGGCAGAGGGAAGAGGAAGCGGCCATTGCTGAAAGCCTTGGGACTGATAGGAAGCCAAAGGCTATTCCCAGGGCAGATAATGTTCTCTTGCCTTCTGTGGGGCCCCAGTGCCCAGACCTTCCCAAACCCTTTTAGCAAAATGCAGCCCATTCCAACCCCCTGTGCCCCTGCGGGAGGAGGGACGTGGGGCCTCACAGGCCCGTGCACGTCCAGCAGTGGGGATGGGGCTGGACTGTAGACAGGCCCTCCCCAAACTCCAGACAAAAGGTGATGGCCAGCCCTCTTTGGGCTTCCTGACTTTACCTTGTTCTCCATCTAGGCCTGGTCGCCCGGGGTCGCCAGGTTGTCCTGCTATGACTGAGGGCAAGGAGAGACCTGGGGCACCAGGGAGACCAGCGGGGCCCTGGAGACCTGGGAAACCTGCAAAGAATAAATAAAAGGGGCTGCAGGGGCTTTGTGTGGCTAAGAGAGGGCCAGGCTCTCTCAGAGAAAATGGAAGTTCACACAAGAAAATGGAAGCCCTTAGGGTAGGAGCCAGACCAGCTGAGGCCAGCAGAGGGCTCTTCTCCCTTTCTCCTCCGTTGGCAGCCATCGGCCCAGTGCAGCTGGCAGGGGCTCAGAGACTCCTCGCTCGCAGCAGGCGCTGCATTGAATTGGGACGGACAGAGCTTCGGAAAGTTCCAGCTCCCCAACCTCGCTGGTAATGGAAATACTTTAGACAGATTTTCCCTCAATCAGGAAGCAAAGAAGGTATGACTGCAACACCTGGAATCGAAGTTTCCTACAGCGTTTTTAAACCTACTGTCCCTGTTGCACAACATTTCATCAAGTTAGCCAGTCCTGTCTGCGGCTACTCCGAGGAGGTCACAGATCGAGGTGGGGCACAGGCCCCAGCCAGTCAGAACAGACACCCACTCGCCCGCTCAAGCAGAATGGAGGTGGCAAGGGCGCTATGACCCCCGATGTCTTCTACAGCTAACTACTGGGTCTTCCAGGCAACCTGGAAAACAGTTTTATAGGTAATTCATGATATTAGCTGAATGCTTGCTGAATTGCCTGAATCCCTTCTCCCTGTTTGGCCAAAGAGAATAGCCATTTACTGGAGTACATACATAATACTCGTTTGCTCAAAGTTTAATACTGCTTTACATGTTTTCTGTTTGCGGAATGATTTCTATTATAATATGTTCAAAACCAAAAATTTCAACCGATTATAGTAGATTTATACAATATGCATACATTGAAAACATAGATGGTAATCTTGCTGGGAAAACACATCAAAGCCACGTATACAAATGTAGAAATCTATTTTATTCTTGTAACATGGAAGAAATGTATTTATTACTTTGGTATATTCTAAAAGACAGTCAAATGAAGGGGAATAGATTTGAATTGGTTGACAAACTGTTTTGGTGGTTGAGATTCTTGTTTGTGACAAGAAAATCCCAAAATATGATGTTGAATTTTATTTTTCTGACAAGAGAAGCTGAAAATATTAATGTTGAATTTCTCATATTTCGCTAAGAAATAGTATATCCATGATAATTTGTAAAGAAAGATGGCAGATTGGTTAACTTGGGTGTCTTTAGCAGCTCATTGATTAATTGAATACTGAGGAAATATAAAGGAGGAAAAAATAAATTTAAAGAAAAGTTTCCACTTATTAGAAGTCTAGAAAAGAAACAAAGGAAAAACAAAAAGCAAAACTAGTTGCAAAACCACTTGGTGCTACTTTTAGCATTGTCAGTTAGGTCTTGATGAATCGTTGAAGTATTTTTCTTTTTCACAAAGGTAGAAATCTGAAATGAAAGACATTGTATTTTTGTCCTGAAAATATAACTTCATATATCTATACATATATATGTGCTGACATTATGCAAAACCAATAAACAAGACACCAAATATAGTAGAGTAGGTGTGGACAGCACATGGATTGTAAAAATGTCTGTTTCCATGGCAACATTTGGAGCCTCCTTCTCTTTTCACCTGTTTCTTGATTTTATAATTACACCAATGTATCATTAAACCTACAATAAAGGTACTACTGACCTCAAGTAGTTAAAAAAAAAAAAAGCTCAAGTATTTCTTTAAGAATGAGACACTTTTTTAAATTTTGGAATTTTATTTTTTTTTTATGCAGCAGATTCTTATTAGTCATCAAGTTTATACACATCAGTGTATACATGTCAATCCCAACCTCCCAATTCATCATACACCCCCCACCCCCCTGCCGCTTACCCCCTTGGTGTCCATACGTTTCTTCTCTGCATTTCTGTCTCAATTTCTGCCCTGCAAACCGGTTCATCTGTACCATTTATCTAGATTCCACATGTATGCATTAATATACGATATTTGTTTTTCTCTTTCTGACTTACTTCACTCTGTATGACAGTCTCTAAATCCATCCACGTCTCAACAAATGACCCAATATCGTTTCTTTTTATGGCTGAGTAATATTCCATTGTATATATGTACCACATCTTCTTGATCCATTTGTCTGTCGATGGGCATTTAGGTTGCTTCCATGACCTGGCTAATGCAAACAGTGCTGCAATGAACATTGGGGTACATGTGTCTTTCTGAATTATGGTTTCCTCTGGGTATATGCCCAGTAGTGGGATTGCTGGATCATATGGTAATTCTATTTTTAGTTTTTAAAGGAACCTCCATACTGTTCTCCATAGTGGTTGTATCAATTTACATTCCCACAAACAGTGCAAGAGGTTTCCCTTTTCTCCACACCTTCTTCAGCATTTGTTAATGGTAGATTTTCTGATGATAACCATTCTAACTGGTGTGAGGTGGTACCTCATTGTAGTTTTGATTTGCATTTCTCTAATAATTAGTGATGTTGAGCAGCTTTTCGTGTGCTTCTTGGCCATCTGTATCTCTTCTTTGGAGAAATGTCTATTTAGGTCTTCTGCCCATTTTTGGATTGGGTTGCTTGCTTTTTTAATATTGAGCTGCATGAGCTGTTTATAATTTTGCTGCATGAGCTGTTATAATTTTGGAGATTAATCCTTTGTCCATTGATTCGTTTGCAAATATTTTCTCCCATTCTGAGGATTGTCTTTTCGTCTTGTTTATGGTTTCCTTCGCAGTGCAAAAGCTTTGAAGTTTCATTAGGTCCCATTTGTTTATTTTTGTTTTTATTTCCATTACTCTAGGAGTTGGATCAAAAAAGATCTTGCTGTGATTTATGTCAAAGAGTGTTCTTCCTATGTTTTCCTCTAAGAGTTTTATAGTGTCTGGTCTTACATTTAGGTCTCAAATCCATTTTGAGTTTATTTTTGTGTGTGGTGTTAGGGAGTGTTCCAATTTCAGTCTTTTATATGTAGCTGTCCAGTTTTCCCAGCACCACTTATTGAAGAGACTGTCTTTTCTCCATTGTATATCCTTGCCTCCTTTGTCATAGATTAGTTGACCATAGGTGCGTGGGTTTATCTCTGGGCTTTCTATCTTGTTCCACTGATCTATGTTTCTGTTTTTGTGCCAGTACCATATTGTCTTGATTACTGTAGCTTTGTAGTATAGACTGAAGTCAGGGAGTCTGATTCCTCCAGCTCTGTTTTTTTCCCTCAAGACTGCTTTGGCTATTCGGGGTCTTTTGTGTCTCCATACAAATTTTAAGTTTTGTTCTAGTTCCGTAAAAAATGCCATTGATAATTTGATAGGGATTGCATTGAATCTGTAGATTGCTTTGGGTAGTATAGTCATTTTCACAATCTTGATTCTTCCAATCCAAGAACATGGTATATCTCTCCATCTGTTGGTATCATCTTTAATTTCTTTCATCAGTGTCTTATAATTCTCTGAATACAGGTCTTTTGTCTCCCTAGGTAGGTTTATTCCTAGGTATTTTATTCTTTTTGTTGCAATGGTAAATGGGAGTGTTTCCTCAATTTCTCCTTCAGAATTTTCATCCTTAGTTTATAGGAATGCAAGAGATTTGTGTGCATTAATTTTGTATCCTGAAACTTTACCAAATTCATTGATTAGCTCTAGTAGTTTTCTGGTGGCATCTTTAGGATTCTCTATGTATAGTATCATGTCATCTGCAAACAGTGACAGTTTTACTTCTTCTTTTCCAATTTGTATTCCTTTTTCTTCTCTGATTGCAGTTGCTAGGACTTCCAAAACTATGTTGAATAATAGTGGTGAGAGTGGACATCCTTGTCTTGTTGCTGAACTTAAAGGAAATGCTTTCAGTTTTTCACCATTGAGAATGATGTTTGCTCTGGGTTTGTCATATATGGCCTTTATTATGCTGAGGTAGGTTCCCTCTATGCACACTTTCCGGAGAGTTTTTATCATAAGTGGGTGTTGAATTTTTTTCTTTTTCTGTACGCGGGCCTCTCACTGCTGTGGCCTCTCCCGCTGCGGAGCACAGGCTCCGGATGCGCAGGCTCAGTGGCCATGGCTCACAAGCCTAGCCACTCCACGGCATGTGGGATCTTCCCGGACCGGGGCATGAACCCATGTCCCCTGCATCAGCAAGCGGACTCCCAACCACTGCGCCACCAGGGAAGCCTGGGTGTTGAATTTTGTCAAAAGCTTTTTCTGCATCTATTGAGATGATCATACGGTTTTTATTCTTCAATTTGTTAATATGGTGTATCACATGGATTGATTTGCATATATTGAAGAATCCTTGCATCCCTGGGATAAATCCCACTTGATCATGGTGTATGATCCTTTTAATGTGTTGTTGGATTCTGTTTGCTTGTATTTTATTGAGGATTTTTGCATTTATATTCATCAATGATATTGGTCTGTAATTTTTTTTGCGTAGTATCTTTGTCTGATTTTGGTATCAGGGTGATGGTAGCCTCATAGAATGAGTTTGGGAGTGTTCCTTCCTCTGCAATTTTTTGAAAGAGTTTGAGAAGGATGGGTGTTAGCTCTTCTCTAAATGTTTGATAGAATTCACCTGTGAAGCCATCTGGTCCTGGACTTTGGTTTGTTGGAAGATTTTTAATCACAGCTTCAATTTCATTACTTGTGATTGGTCTGCTCATGGATTCTATTTGTTCCTGGTTCAGTCTTGGAAGGTTATACATTTCTAAGAATTTGTCCATTTCTTCCAGGTTGTCCATTTTATTGGCATACAGTTGCTGGTAGTAGTCTCTCAGGACGCTTTGCATTTCTGCGGTGTCTGTTGTAACTTCTCCTTTTTCCTTTCTAATTTTATTGATTTGAGTCCTCTCCCTCTTTTTCTTGATGAGTCTGGCTAATGGTTTATCAATTTTGTTTATCTTCTCAAAGAACCAGCTTTTAGTTTTATTGATCTTTGCTACTGTTTTCTTTGTTTCTATTTCATTTATTTCTGCTCTGATCTTTATGATTTCTTTCCTTCTGCTAACTTTGGGTTTTGTTTATTCTTCTTTCTCTAGCTCTTTCAGGTGTAAGGTTAGATTGTTTACTTGAGATTTTTCTTGTTTCTTGAGGTAGGCTTGTATAGCTATAAACTTCCCTCTTAGAACTGCTTTTGCTGCATCCCATAGGTTTTGGATCATCATGTTTTCATTGTCCTTTGTCTCTAGGTATTTTCTGATTTCCTCTTTGATTTCTTCAGTGATCTCTTGGTTATTTAGTAACGTATTGTTTAGCCTCCATGTGTTTGTGTCTTTTACGTTTTCTTCCCTGTAATTGATTTCTAATCTCATAGCGTTGTGGTCAGAAAAGATGCTTGAAATGATTTCAATTTTCTTAAATTTACTGAGGCTTGCTTTGTGACCCAAGATGTGATCTATCCTGGAGAATGTTCCATGCGCACTTGAGAAGAAAGTGTAATGTGCTGTTTTTGGATGGAATGTTCTATAAATATCAATTAAATCTATCTGGTCTATTGTGTCATTTAAAGCTTTTGTTTCCTTATTTATTTTCATTTTGGACGATCTGTCCATTGGTGTAAATGAGGTGTTAAAGTCCCCCACTATTATTGTGTTACAGTCGATTTCCTGTTTTATAGCTGTTAGCAGTTGCCTTATGTATTGAGGTGCTCCTATGTTGGGTGCATATATATTTATAATTGTTATATCTTCTTCTTGGATTGATCCCTTGATCATTATGTAGTGTCCTTCCTTGTCTCTTGTAACATTCTTTATTTTAAAGTCTATTTTATCTGATATGAGTGTTGTTACTCCAGCTTTCTTTTGATTTCCATTTGCATGGAATATCTTTTTCCATCCCCTCACTTTCAGTGTGTATGTGTCCCTAGGTCTGAAGTGGGTCTCTTGTAGACAGCATATATATGGGTCTTGTTTTTGTATCCATTCAGCAAGGCTGTGTCTTTTGGTTGGTGCATTTAATCCATTCACGTTTAAGGTTATTATCGATATGTAAGTTCCTATGACCATTTTCTTAATTGTTTTGGGTTTGTTTTTGTAGGTCCTTTTCTTCTCTTGTGTTTCCCACTTAGAGAAGTTCCTTTAGCATTTGTTGTAGAGCTGGTTTGGTGGTGCTGAATTCTCTTAGCTTTTGCTTGTCTGTAAAGCTTTTGATTTCTCCATCAAATCTGAATGAGATTCTTGCTGGGTAGAGTTATTTTAGTTGTAGTTTCTTCCCTTCCATCAGTTTAAGTATATCATGCCACTCCCTTCTGGCTTGTAGAGTTTCTGCTGAGAAATCAGCTGTTAACCTCATGGGAGTTCCCTTGTATGTTATTTGTAGCTTTTCCCTTGCTGCTTTCAATAATTTTTCTTTGTCTTTAATTTTTCCCAATGTGATTACTATGTGTCTCGGCATGTTTCTCCTTGGGTTTATCCTGTGTGGGACTCTCTGCGCTTCCTGGACTTGGGTGGCTATTTCCTTTCCCATGTTAGGGAAGTTTTCGATTATAATCTCTTCAAGTATTTTCTCTGGTCCTTTCTCTCTCTCTTCTCCTTCGGGACCCCTATAATGTGAATGTTGTTGTGTTTAATGTTGTCCCAGAGATCTCTTAGGCTGTCTTCATTTCTTTTCATTCTTTTTTCTTTATTCTGTTCAGCAGCAGTGAATTCCACCATTCTGTCTTCCAGATCACTTATCCGTTCTTCTGCCTCAGTTAGTCTGCTCTTGATTCCTTCTAGTGTAGTTTTCATTTCAGTTATTGTATTGTTCATCTCTGTTTGTTTGTTCTTTAATTCTTCTAAGTCTTTGTTAAATATTTCTTGCATCTTCTCGTTCTTTGCCTCCATTCTTTTTCCGAGATCCTGGATCATCTTCACTATCATTATTCTGAATTCTTTTTCTGGAAGGTTGCCTATCTCCACTTCGTTTAGTTGTTTTTCTGGGGTTTTATCTTGTTCCTTCAGCTGGTGCATAGCCCTCTGCATTTTCATCTTGTCTATCTTTCTGTGAATGTGGTTTTTGCTCCACAGGCTGCAGGATTGTAGTTCTTCTTGCTTCTGCTGTCTGCCCTCTGGTGGATGAGGCTATCTAAGAGGTTTGTGCAAGTTTCCTGATGGGAGGGACTGGTGGTGGGTAGAAGGAATGAGACATTGTAAATGATCACATGAAAATGCAAGATGGCATGTTTTCCCAACTCATTCTATTGTCAGAGACCTAAAGAAAAAAAATCTCCAATATATGAATGCAGCCTCTCAATATTTAGTGCAAATACGAAAATGTTTGGCCTAATTTAATGTTATTTAGATGAAGGTATTGTAGGGATGGGGATTGTTCCTAGGAAATTTTCTTGGGGATAAATCTTCATTGTACACTGATTTCTTTAATCAAATCAGAGATTCGGTTCCTGTTGGGGATTTCCTATATTCTTTTTTTTTTTTTTTTTTTTTTTTTGCCGTACGCGGGCCTCTCACTGTTGTGGCCTCTCCCATTGCGGAGCACAGGCTCCGGACGCGCAGGCCCAGCGGCCATGGCTCATGGGCCCAGCCGCTCTGCGGCATGTGGGATCTTCCCGGACCGGGCACGAACCTGCGTCCCCTGCATCGGCAGGCGGACTCTCAACCACTGTGCCACCAGGGAAGCCCCCTATATTCTTTTAAAACAAATTTTTTTAATTAGACATTGAGAAGAACAGAAGAATATTTATAAATCGTATGTTAAAAAATCATCCAGATACAATGAACATCTGTGTTCCAACCGCCCAATTTAAGGAAAAGAAGATAGCGATACCTTTGAATTTCTTTGCATGCCCTTCACAGATTCCACCACCTTCCCTCCCTCCCAGAGGCAACCACTCCTGAAGTTTGTGTTCATCATTCCCTTTTCATCACAGTTTGACCATGCATATTTGTATCCCTAAACAACATATTGGTTGGAGTCATACCAAATATATTCCTGTGCAACTTCCTTTTCTTCCCCCTCTCCATTATGTGCCTGAAATGTATCCACCTTGACATGTGCTGTTTACTGCATTTGTAATTGTGATTTTATTTCCTCAGATAGCCAAAGGCAATGAATAATTTAATGACCAGGAATTCATAGTCAAGGTTTAAAAACAGAACAGGCATCGTGCCTGTGCTTCTACCCAGGACCCTTCTTCTCTATCTCCTGCCAAAGAAGCCACACAACCTCCCTACAGGCTCAGACCCTGTTGGAGGCCTCACTCTGAAGAAGCTGCTGGCTTTCAGAAAAGTACAGGTTGGTCCAGACAAAGGAAAGAGTAAACACAGAGATAGCAGATGCCCCAATATAAAATGCAGCTGGAAATGAATTAATGCATGAATATAGTTCCTGGAAAACCTACACACACATGCACATAAACACATAAAATAATGTGGTGGGACATCAGGCCCCAGAACTATAAGGAACAGAACATTTTGAAAACATGATTTCCCCAGGTAACATGTGATGGTAGAATGGCCAGTGTTTCTTGACCAACTACTATGTGCCATGCACTGTGCTAAGTGATTCCATATACATTACCTCACCCCTCATTGATTCCTCACCAAACCTATGGGGTAGATTCTCTTATTCACCTTTTATGGAAAAGGAAACCCACGTTCCTTTGGGATGGAGGGGCACGTAACTTCCTTGTTCAAGGTCATGTAGCTAGGGAGAGGGAGAGCTGGAATTTGAATCCAGCAGTCTGACTTCAGAGCCCATACTCTTAGCTGTGATACTACACTAAATTCATTTCTTGTTCTACGTTGAGTGGGAGGTATATGCGTCTCCAGAACATTTCTAAGGAGAGTTAATGAATCAGAATTCATTCACACTATTTGAGAAGTGGGGAAATGGGGGCTCAGAAGGGGACTTCAGACTATGTGATGAGTCAGGGGCCGAGATTAAGACGAAACCGGATTTCTAGTAAACCTAGTAAATCCTAATCAAGTGCTTGCTGTGTGCCTGTCCTAGGGAGACATTTATCCTCTTAGATCTGGGCTCCTTCCAGCAGCCACGCTGTCGTTCCAGGGCCCTGGGACTACCAACCGCACTGGACACCAAGGAACTTCTGGTAAACCACTCGCTAAGTGGACAAGCACAGTCCCTCAGGACCATTAAACCCAGGCTGTGGCCAAGTGAGAAAGAGAGGCCCTGAGGTTAATAAGGGAGAGTGGGAGGGAACCTGGAGGCTGGGGGGGGTGGGACTCACTGAACTGCTCTCTGACACTCCTTCCCAGGAAAGCCCTAAGTGTAGCCTACCCTCTTTTTGTCGGTGGTCAGTTCCACTGGTTTCTGAGATTCCCAGAGATGCAAAGACATGCACTGCTCATCCCTGTAAGCCACATGGCCCTAAAGAAACCCCAACCCTGGCTGCCCAGCCAAGCCTGACTTGGGCTCACTTACCCCTGCTACCTTTTGGTCCTCTCACGCCTGGATTTCCTGGGGCTCCAATGCCAATTCCTGGAGAACCTTTTTCTCCTTTGGGACCAGGCAGGCCAGCTGGCCCAGGCACACCGGTTATACTAGGTCCTAGGAGGAGATGCAGAGAGATGTGGGGACAGAAGTCAGTGGGGTGAGACCTTTGTGCCTATAGCTCACTTGCAGGGGGCCTGCTTGACAGACACCAGAGGCTGAGGATTGAAATGACAGGAAGGAGAGCTCGTTCGGGTAGAAGGACGAACCCCATCCTCCTTCTTCCCCACATCAAGGCATCCCAAATTGGGGGCTGGCAAGGAGACCTAGGAGTCTGAGGATATGGGATACACCACAGTCAAGAACTCAAGGCCAGCCTCTGTCAGGCTTCCGGAAGAGCAAGTGCTCTCCTCTATGCCTTTGAGGGTCTTGCTTACCTGGAGTTCCATGGGTTCCCTTGGTTCCTGGCAGCCCATTCAGTCCATGTAAACCAGGAAGTCCAGGGAAACCTGAGGGGAGAGAATATCAGAAATGGCTCCAGCAGCTCTGAATCATGAAGGGTCAGCAAAAGGTCCTGCCCCCAGGGACACTGCAAAGTCCTCATTTCAAAGGTCATGGTCTCTCTTGAGGCATTATTTAATGCCCTAAGGGAGACTGGACCACACCTAGTCTCCACCCTCCACCCTAAGTCTTCCTGCCTTTTATTAGAGACCATATAGCTTAAGAGCAGGGTGCTAGATAATGAGGTATCTTCAAGAAGAAATCAGAGTGGCAATGCCAAGACCTTGAGTTGCCAGCTCCCGGAGACTTGCTGCCCAATCTCTAAGTCAGGAAAAGGCTACATATGCCAGGGCAACAACCTTCCTTCCCAACTCTGCTCTCCATGGATCCCATGTTCTCCTCTTCCCATTCACGTTTGCACTCCTTTCTTCTTCTTCTTCCTCCTTTCCTGTTATCCCTCATGAAACCCAGTCAATGACTCCCCTGGATACGGCTTAATCCCAGCTAGGGTCTCCTAAGAAAAAGTAGTTGCCATCCTTTTTTTGAGGAAAGGACCCTTTTCCCCACTGCCTACTCCCAACTCTCATACCTTTGGTTCCTATTAGGCCAGGGGGGCCCAGGGGCCCAGCTGCCCCTGGGTGGCCTGAAGAACCTGGAAGTCCTGGATTTCCTCTCATGCCTGCAACCCCGGGGAGTCCTAAAAGTGAAAACAAGGCAGAAGTTCAGAAGGGGTTGTGACCTGAAGCTGACCTGAACTTTTTCAGAGTAAAGTTGTCATGTGGCATGGTACCTGGGGAGGCAGGAAGGCCAACATCTCCAGAAATACCAACTTTCCCATCTTCACCTTTGTTTCCTGGGAAACCCACATCACCAACTGGTCCATCTTTTCCTTTCACACCTACAAAATCAAGAAAAATGCTGAGGAGTGATCAGGCCACAGTTCAGGCAGTATGTTCCTCCACGGGAGAGGGGGAGCAGGAAGGTGAAGCCATTTTGAGTTGCCATGGGAGCTGGATCCAACAAAGATACTCTGAAAGGGATTGTGACAGCTGTCTTCATATTTGAAAGATGCTTCCCAATTGAAAAGTAAGTAAACTTGTTCTGAGTGTTCCCAGCAGTAGGAGCAATGGGTGGAAATGTTCACGAAGTATTTAGTTTAACTAAACACTAAGGGGGTGGACACCATTATCTTAAAGGTCTTAGAGACTTATCCCGTAAGTCTGTGAGTCTTGAAGGAAAAGTAGGTTGGTTTGCTTGGGAAAACTGTTGACTGCCTCTAAGTGGATACATGTCAGGTAGGAATTTTTCTGCACTGCATAGAAGTTGCAGAAGTTGGTGTTGGCCTCCAAAATTCCTTCCGATCCTCAGTTTTGAGGAGTTTGTGAGACATGGGAGACAAAAGTGCAGCAGCCTTACCTTTGAAACCAGGCTCCCCAGGTTGTCCCTTGGGTCCTGGGCTACCAGAAATTCCAAGTGTCTGGCCTTGATCTCCTGGGGATATCAAGACATTGTTCAAGTGGTCAGGAGAAGCTACAGCTCAATTTGCAGCACATAGATCTTTTGAGGGAAAAAAAATCATAACCAGAGAGGCTCCTTGACACAGTTACCCACCGGGTAAAAGGTTATGCTTTTATGCCCCAATGAAGGGCTGGGATGCTTCCAGACAATTGGCATGAAATGCTGCTACATGCAGCATATCTCCATTGGGAAACACATCACTAGGCTCAGTATGGGCAGAGAAGATGAGAGGAGGGGCCCTAAAACATCACCAGAAGAGCAGACTGTCTAGAGCTGAGGTTCTCCTCTGCTGCTGAGTCTGGAAGGCAGCTGGGTCAAACCACTGTTTGTCGCATATCTTTGAGGAACAAAGACTGCAAAGGGGGTTCAGCCGAAGGGGCAATGTAAATCGATTCCTTTTCCTCGAAACACAATGTCCCCCCCAGGGAGAGCCCTGGGCCTGTTAGAAATCCACCTTGCTCTGGAAAAATGCATTAAAGGGGAAAATGCTCCTTACCTTTTAAACCTGGGAGACCAGATGCTCCTGGGAGCCCAGGAGCTCCACTGAGACCCTGTGAACCCTTCAAAGCAAGACGGGAGTCAGTATTTCTGCCCAGCGCTCAGGGCCTCCCACCCTCTCTTCCCCCTCCCTTCCCTGAGCCACTGCTGGAGAGATGTCCATCGAGTGGTCTGTGGCAGGGGCAAACAGGTGGGGGGCATCCTGCAGAGGGGAAGGTGATGAACAAGGGGGCGGAAATGCGTATTTACGGGTTATAGGGGAGGGATTCGATCTGCAGAGTAATCCTGGTCTTGTCATTCATAACTTCCCAATGCCTATCAAAACTGGTACCTTGGGAAATCAAGGTGTGAATGTTCTAGCAAGTCTCTTAGAAAATACGAAACTTAACAGTCAGGCCAGGCATTTGATCTGCTCTACATACAGTTGGCTATCACTGCCCATGCCAAAGCTCTGGAGCCATTATGCACGAGAACAAGTGTGACCTCACTAACGTGGGGCTAGCTCTCTGCCGCAGGTTTCACAAGGAACAGAGTCTTTCTGCCACCAGGTAGTGGGCTGTATGCATACAGGTACTGGAGTCTGAATTTGGTCTAATATTTCCGTGATTTTCACAAGAAAAACTGCCTTCACTGGCTAATGTCCAACACACTATCTGAGTCTGGGAAATGGGCGTGTCAGCTGCCATTGGTACAATTCTTTCCCTGGCATCTGGTATGGTTTTGATTCATTTGAGATGTACCCAGTAAGGACATACGCTACCTACTGCCTTGGGTAGGAGTCCAACTTGGGTCACTCTGGTCACTGGACCACGACCCAGGACACCCCCTGCATTCACCTGGCCTCTTCTGTGTATTGCCATATCTACTCATTCTGAGCCTCTGCTCATGCTGGGACCCCTCCCAGAACGCTGTCCCACTTTGATTCTATCCTTCCTAGTGTGTAAGTAGCAGGTTGAGAATTGTTTATTTTGCAATTGCTTCAGGGGTGTGTGTGTGTGTGTGTGTGTGTGTGTGGGGACTTTGTCTGCAGGGAACACAGGTGTCCTGTGATACAGTTTATTTAGTCCCTTCAATACTACTACTATTATTGCTACTATTTACTCAGAGCCTACCATGTGCCAAATACAACGTAACTGCTTTACACACATCAGCTCACTTAACCCTCACTATGGTCTGAAGAAGGTTTGGAAATTATTCCCATTTTTAACAGATGAGAAAAGCGAGGCTCCGGCAAGTTAAGCGATACGCACAAAATCACAGAGCTAATGAGTGATGGAGCTGAGATTCAAGCCTACGTCTTCTCATTGCTAAGCCTACTCTACCACCCAAACTTTTAAGAACACAGAGAAACTGGTTTTGAGTCTTTGTTGTCTCCACAAGAGGCAACAACTGGCAAAGACCTTTCCGAAACCAAAACATCAAATAGTCTGTACCGAATTCTTCTGCTGTCCCAAACTCAACGTGGGATGCTGGCGGTGGGATGCAGACCAAAAAGCATGCAAGGCGGTTCTTGTTCTCAAGTCCTAACAGTCTCATCGAGGAAATCAGACCCACACAGAACCAACTAGGATAAGTGTAAGCAGTGAGAAGTGTAGGGTGCCAGCAGGGTGGGAGCTCAGGGACTCCTGGAGGGGCGGGTGCCTGGGCTGGGGCCTGAAGGATAGGCGGGTAGTCAGCAATTTTGAGGAGGACGCTCTGCCACGTGGGGGAAGATAGGTGAACAAGGGCCCCGGAAGGAAGAGGGGATGTTTGGGGAAGGGTGAGAAGACCTGGCAGACTCAAGGAGGGGCCTTGTCTGGGGTGAGCTGGGGGAGGGAGCTGGGCAAGAGGGCTGGGAAGTGGGCTGGGATCAGAAAGGTGGGCAATAGGAACACATCCCCCTGCTATGGAGGCGATTCCCTGGTGGGGAGATAAAGAGGTGGGCAGACTCACACTTTCTCCTGGTATTCCTGGGAAACCTGTGATTCCAGGGGACCCCTTCAGGCCGGGTAAGCCCCGTAGTCCTGCGGAGCCAGGGGAGCCTGGTCTCCCACTAAGTCCCTTGATGAGGCTGGGGAAGCCAGGAGCTCCAGGCAAGCCTGGTGGCCCAGGGCTGCCAGCCTCTCCTTTGTCACCTGGGAAAGAGGCAAAAGTCTTGGGGAAAGACTCTAGGCAAGAGAAAGTCTTCTCCCCAAGGTGCACGTGCCCTGGGTCACAGGCGGCCAAAGCGCAAGCTTGGGGACAGTTAGCTTAGGGGGAGGAGTGGGGATAGAGGGAGGTGCCTCACTGGGAAAGCCACTCAGTGCCCATCCCCACTGTCTGCCAGGCCCTTCCAGGGATACAGCCGCCCGTGGTTCAAAAACGGAGTTCCACGGTGGCAATGAAAATTGGCAGGCTCACAGTACAGGCCCCCCTCAGGCCCAGGGAAGGCAGCCTCCGTGGATCCCCAGCTGCCACCCATACTGCTGCTCTGGGGGTTCTTGTTCTGTGGGGCCTTTTCTCAGGAAAGAAGTTGAATTTGGTCATAAAAACTGTCTCGGGCATTTCTCCTGTCCATTCCCTGCCCCAGCACCTCTGGGCCCAGGAAATCCGATGGATCCAGGTGAGCCCTGAGAGCCTTTGTCTCCTGTGAAGTGCAGGTTCAGCACTGGAAGTCTGGGGCTGGGTACTCCGACTGGCCCCGGGTCGCCTCTGTCTCCTGCAGGGATGGAGATCATGAGAGCTGTGTGAGCGGGAGCTTAGACACGAGGTCAGGCACGGGCTGACCGCTCATATCAGCTCTTCCCGCCCCACCCCAGGCCCCCTTTCTGGGCTCTTCCACCTTCTTCCCCGCCCCTGTTTCCCAAACTTTGCATTAATGTGCACGCCCTCTCCCTCCTTTGACAAGCTCAAGGCCCACCTGCAACTTTAGACCCTACTCAAAACCCTTCTCCGTTGAGCATCGGGAATGTGTGTCCAGGCTTCTAACGCGCAGTAGTAACTCAGAGTGATTAGGTCTTTTGGTTTAAAAGGACTTCATTCAGAAACCTCAAATATTATTATCTAACACAGGGTTGGTATAAGCCACAGGAATGACAAAGTTGATAAACAAGATGTGCCTTGGGAAGCATGGGTGGCAATTCCAGAATTCGATTCCCCAGCTCACCTTTTTCACCAGGGCTACCAGCCTGTCCAGATGGTCCAACTCTTCCCATCGACCCAGGAATTCCCTTTAATCCACTTGCACCAGGAATACCAGGGAGACCTGGAATCCCTGGAAAACCTATCAGTCCAACAGACCCCTTCTCACCTGTTGAGAAACAAGAACTTCTATTATTATCCCTGTTTGACATATAAGAAAATGGAAGCTCAGAGACGTTAATTAACTCACCCAAAGTCACACAGCTAGGAAGCTGCAGAGAAGGGATTCAAACCCAAGCTTCTCTAACCCCAAAGCTCAAGCTCTTAGTCAATACATGTTATGCTACTTCCCTGAAGAGGGACAATGTACTAAGCACCAGAAAGGAAAGAAGAGGTGGGAACCTCTCTTATGATTTGCCAAGTTAGAGCTCATGTTTGGCACAGGAGGAATAAAAAAAGCCTATGGCCAGGAGGCAGGGAGATGAGCTCTAGCCTGGTGCTGTTGCTAACCAGTTGTGTGACCTTGGACCAGTCACTTTCCCCCCCTGCCCAACCTCTGATGTCTAGCAGGACAGTCACAGGAATTGAGAGCTATCAGGCTCTACGGTAGAAGTTGTGCAAATGAGTAAACTTGGTGTGGCTGTTCTTGTCTTGGGCTCCCTGCCCATGCTATTCAGCCCAGTGATCCACCCAGCAGGCAGGGAAGGCGAATCACCTTGGGTGGGGTTCCTCCTTTAGTACTAGCCTTGTCCAACTATCTTGCCAAAAAAGCTCTGCCCACCTCCCTCCCCATTCCCCTCTCCCAGGCAGAGAGGAGGGAGGGGGCGAGCTGGGCAGCATGGCAGCTCCTTTTTGGCCCCCACTGGTGCCTTCCTGATACCTTCACTTACCCTTCGGACCTGGCAGGCCTGGCAGTCCAGTGGCCCCTGGCAAGCCGGAGTTCCCCAGGAAGCCAATTAGCCCTGGAGATCCCGGAAGGCCTTTCAGCCCAGGCAGGCCTCTCTTTCCAGCTGATGCAGGGGGACCTATATCGCCTCTTGGACCTTTCTTTCCAGGATGTCCTGAATCAGTACAGGAGAGAACACAGGACAGCTGTCAAGTGAGACTGTCCAGACCTGGGCCGCTGCCCATTCCCATGGCTTCTGGTTGGTTGGCTTGTTGGCGTTTATAAACTGCCCTTTAACAATGGCTTAGGCAGGCTGCTAACAGGCAGAGTTCTTAGCTGGCTGAAGCATTAGCGCCTACCACCCAGGGCGCCCTGCCAATGGCAACTTCTTTCAACATGGCACTGTAGATGGCGGGGGCGGGGAGCAAACCCCTTCTGATGATAACTCTCCCCCCTTCATGAATGTGGTTCACACTTTAGCCTCTGAATGGAGCTCTGGGAAGCCAGGGTGGCAACTGGACTCTAGTTTCCTGGTACTTCCAGTTTGAATCACTCCACAATGGCTGTTTCCTGAGCCAATTGGTGAAGTAGAGGTTAAAGCCAAGCCATTGTTTCAGCCTCCCAGGGAGCCATGGATACAGGGCTGCCCTTTTAATCCCTCATGCAAGCAGTTAAGTCAGCCAGTTCCTTGGCATTAGGGTTGAAAGACCCCCTAGTGCCAAGTACTGTAGAAATCCCCAAGGCCCATCTGGTATCCTAGGTATTCTGAAACTTCTTTCACCAGGCTTTAAATTGCTCAATGGGATTAAGCTCCTGAGCTGCTGCCAAAGTGGAATGTTCAGGTACAAAGCAAGGAAATTAAAAAACCAAAGGATTAAATGAGTGACGACAGAGGTATTTGGGCCCCCAAGGACCTAAATGAATGGCTGACTTGGCCTTCCATGGATTGAAAAGCATCAAGTAGCTGCGAGCCCCAGGATTCTAATGGGAGGCTGTGAAGGGGATTCCACAACAAGGGAAGGAAATTCAATGGGGGCCAACCCCACAGCATGAGTTCAGGGACCCCTGGCCTTGCCAGGTTATAGTGTATAGTAAGATAATTCCCCAAGAGGCCAAGCTAGTGGGAGTGTTAGTCTGTGAGCTTGTGTGCTGTTTTCTCACCTGGACAGCCTATGTGAAGACCCCAGAAACACAGAAGGACAAAGGGGATAAAAAAGATATTAGTGGCTCTGTAAAAACTCAACTTCAGTCACGTGGCTGGGAGTCGGGGCGGACGGCAGGGTGAAGAGGGGGGTGTGAGAAAAAGGCAAGCTGCAGACGGTAGGCTGGAACCAGGGGGCGTTAGGCCCCGCTGTGGAGTGAAAGACACTCTGGTCCTGGGTCCTCAGAGGCCTGCTGGCCCGAGAGGCAGGCTGCCAGCACGGTGGTCACCCTCTCCGCCTGAGCTCCTCGCCCGGCCCCAGTGAGGGCGGTGGAGAGGGGCGAGGCCCACCTGCACAAGGAGGGCAGGAAGGCAGGAGGGAGGCTGAGGCCTGAAAAGGGGGACGGAGGCCATGGGGGAGGGGCGGGGAATGAGCATACTGTGGGGTCACATTTTGGAGGCTAAACTGCAGCGATCGGTTTGGCTTGGCACTGCGAGGGCGACTTGAGAGGTTAGGAAAGTCAGTCTCCTTGTCAACTCTGACCCTGTCACACTGCTGCTACTGCCCCTCAGGGCACCGGGTTGCGGTGGGGGTGGGGGTGGGGCGGAGGGGAGGGCTTAGCTTAAGTCTGTCAAGATGGGGCTCCTCCTCCGAAGGACCTACCTGAAGTGCCTGGAAAGCCTGGTGCTCCTGGGAGCCCGGGTTTGCCCTTGATGCCGAATAGACCATCAGATCCCCGGGGGCCTGGCTGTCCTGCGCGGCCTGGTATTCCAGGGCTGCCCCGATCACCTTTGGGGCCCAGCAAGCCCGACTTCCCAAGCAAACCTAAGGAAAGGAAGGGCCAGACAATTACAGCCTGGACTGATAGCAGGGACCGATTACCAAACCAACTTCCAGCGGAAGAGCCTGCCCAGGATGTACCCCACGGGCCACTGTCTTGTCAGCTCAAGCCTTGTGGCTCATCACAGGCTCTGCAAGAAATCTGACTATGGATTATAGATACTTCTGGAATTACTAAGACAGGAGAATGGACGCAGGTGATTTAAGAAAAAGTTCCACAAAGGGAAGGACAGAACAGAATGACTTTTCATTTCAAGCCCCTAATTAATCCATCACCCCAGAGTCACGCAGGTATTCATGCAAGTATAGCAGTTACTGAAAGGTTTTCTGTAGACTGTCAGATAAGTGGGGCAAAGAGAGTCACCCTTGGGTCCTGTAAGGCCAGAGTCTCCAGGAAATCCTCTGTCTCCTGGCAGTCCCTGTAGGCCTTGCTTCCCAGGAGCACCATTTTCAGCACCAATGATGTCACCAGGGGCTCCCTTGGGACCTGGGAAGCCGGGACTGCCAACTTTCCCAGGCAAGCCATCTTTTCCAGGGAGCCCAGGAAACCCAGGCAAGCCCTTCTCTCCACGAGGTCCAGGAAATCCTAAGCGTAAAGAGGCAAAAATAAAAGGCCATGGAGGTTTAGAAGTGATAGGTTTGGGGAGAGGACTCTGACACAGGTTTTTTCCCTACTACAAAAGCTAACATATTAGTAATGTGTGTCGCTTCCCTTAAAGGTCAGGAGTCTCTGGTCCTGGGAAGACTTGCCCAGTGGCAGGGACTGCCCCGTGTGCCCTGGAGGAGGTTCTAGCTCAGCGGGCAGAGCTCAGCAACCCGCTCCTGGGGAGCCTACAGTGGCCAAAGAGCACAGGTTACACCCGGGACCTCCTGTCAAAGGCCTGGTCTCTTCTGGAGTCGTCTAACTCCTGCCAAGTCACGCCTCCCTCTTTCTGGGTGGCAGACGGATCTGTAGCACTGATAAGCCCGAGGGAACGTGGCCTCAGATGAGCCCCAGGCTGCAGAGCAGGTGTGGTTCTCAAACTGAGCGTGCATCAGAGTCTCCTGGGGCAGGGGTGCTTGGGAAAAGCCAGATTGCGGGGCCCACCCGCAGAGCTTCTGATCAGTAACTCTGCCAAGGGGCCAAGGCACTGCGTTACTACCAAGTTTCCAGGTGATGCTGACGCTTCTGGCCGAGGGAACAGTTTGAGAACCACTAGTGCAGTGCAGAACAATGGAGCTCAGGTTGGAACGACGGGGTGTGAGCGAAGTCTTTGAAATACGACAACTTCCCTCTCACTCATCTGAATCTCCTTCTCTGACCTTTAAGGAGTTGATCCAGGAAACTGCCATAGAACTTGCAGTCAGACCATGTGGCAGAGTCCTGGCTCTATCACTAGTGACCTTGTGATCTCAGGTGAGTCACCTTCCATAGGAGCCTCAGTTTCCTCCTCAAATGGCCGTTACTGCTCTGAGATGCTGGCATTCTATAGCTCTCAGCTCTCTTGCCTGAGTATGAAATCAAAACCGTCCCACTTACACCAGAGCACAAACCTAACTTCCTATAGTGGGTGGATGGCTACCACAATCCGAACACACAGTCACACAAAAGGAGAAGCAGGTGAGGAGAAGCTCCTTTTCTTACCTGGCATTTCAGGGAGGTGAACCAATCCTGGACTTCCGGGTTCCCCTTTATTTCCATGCAATCCAGGCTGGCCTGGAGTCCCAGGGAGGCCACGGGCCCCGTTAGGGCCTGAAAACCCAAATATGAGTGGTAAGGGGAAAGGAAAGTCGGTGTGGCTAGCTATGATTTGTGACGTCCAGTCAAGAACCCTCGTCTTGGGAATTCCCTGGTGGTCCAGTGGTTAGGGCTCCGTGCTTTCACTGCCGAGGGCATGGGTTCGATCCCTGGTTGGGGAACTAAGATCCCACAAGCTGCACGGTGCAGCCGAAAAACAAAAAAAAATTCTAAGCTCTTGGAGAACCTCTCTTATTCTCACCTCCCCACACGGCCCTCTCTAGCAGCCATTCTATTTCCTCAATCCTCAAGGCCGCCCTCTCAGAAGGAATGTGGATCCCCAAATGCTACCAGGCTATCCTCAGCTTCCTTTGGTGCATGGCCCTTACAAGTGTGCTCAGTGGCTTTTTCTGGCCTCATTCCATACCTGGGAATCCGGGAGCTCCTGGAAATCCTGATGGACCGTATGGCCCAGGAATAATACAAGGCAAGGTGATACCTGTAAATGGTAACATGTGAGCAGGTGGTGAACCCCCTGAGTTCCCCCTAGCATGCGCCTTTACTCCCATTCCATCGAATGGAACAGCTAAGTTATTCTTCCCACCCAGAAGCTGGGAGCCCATGCAGAAAAATCGTAGCATCAGAAGCTCTCGGGAGTTACTCCTAGTGCAATTTCTCACAGATAAGAATGCCCCTAGTGTCCAAGTCAGGACATCTCATTCTAACAAAGTTTCCTGTTGTGTAGGAAGAGCAGCAAACGGCAGTTGCCTATTCACCCTGCATTCAGATGGAGCCCCTCCCTGGGATGCGTGCTTGGTGTTAGTTATTATTACGTCCACATCACTAGACTGGAGTGTTTGAAGCCAACACCTCTCAAGTTCAGATGACTGCTCTTTTCTTGGAATGAGGCTTTTCCCAAACCACTGGGTTCTTTTGACACGTGTTATTTGAGATCTACTGAAACCTATTGATTGTCCTTGGTCAGATGGACCCATATGTCTGTACCAGGTAAACACTGAAGGCCACTCTCTCCGCCATGGCAGACAGTGACCCTTCCCTCAGCTCCTCATTTGAAACTGTCAACTCTGCTACTCAGGGAGAAGGGGTAGTCAATTTCACTATTCAAGACATTGAAATTGACCTGCGGAGCCCTTCCCCTGGCAAATTCTTCCTTGCTCACTCAGAGTACAAATAAAGAGTTTGTAAGATCACAGGGGGGAGGTTTAATAAGATACCAGTGACCAAATTGTTAGTTGGCTCCTTCAAATGCCATTTATAAACAACTGCTAATTAAAATCAGTCTTGCCTATTCATTAAAACAACCCCCTGAGATCTACTTTAAGCCAGAGTCCACAGTTCTAATAAACTGCTATAGCTTTTGCCTGTACGTAAAAGAAATCACAAATTGCATCTCTTAAAGATATGTATACAACCTATGATTCAGACTGCTTACTGAACTGGCTAGCATTCCTCCTCCAGTCCCGCTTCCATTTTCCAACTTCAAGGCCTGATGGCATTTTAGCCCACCTGTTCTAGTCCTAAATCAAAATTGGGAATTGAACAGTATAATGTATTGGTTAAGAGGTTGGGCTCTGAAGCCAGACAGAGCTGAGCTCGTATCGTAGTTCTGCTACTAACTAGTTGTATGAGCAAGATACTCAACCTCTCTGAGCCTCATGTGTAAAATTGGAGCTACTTACGTCATATGGTGCTTGTGAGGATTATATGGAATAGTGTTAACAGCACTTAGCACAGCGCCTGGCACCCTGGGATGTGCTCAGTGAATACTAGTGTTTTAGTATCTTACTTAAGGAGGAGTATTCAGAAGAGCTCCCGCAAGGCCAACCCCTGGATTCTACCCCAGTCAGGTTAGTGACACTACTTTGTAGCCTGGGCAGCAACTCTCTGCCTTCTAGACCTCAGGCTCCTATAGTTATATTTTCACAGGTGGAAAGATGGCCACAAGCCTGATCTTCCTCCATAGGTAGTCATACCCATCTCCATCCTGCCAGATGTTGAAATGATGGAGCTATTTTGGAGGGCTATTTCCCTACTGCGGAAACATGCTTTATGATGGATGAGATGCTAAATGGGGAGAGGGCTGCCAGTCCTGTGCTCGGCTTTGGACTAGGTTGAAGAACTGCCTCGCTAGATGGTATCATGAGAGGGACCCTGCAGAAAACCCTCCTGCCCCAACTATTTCAGTAGCTGATTGACTCTAATGTGTCAAACATTGTAGTTCCATTGCTTTATGTCTTAAAAAATAAACTGGATAAAATACAAATATCTCTGGGCCAGGTCCAAATATGAAGCCATCCATCTTCAATTTATCATATGTGTTTCATAGATTCTTTTCACCTGTGATAGCCAGAGCAAAACAAAATCTTTAGAAGATGGGGCCAAGGACAGGCATCTGGAGATGTTCCAGGGCAGGAAAAATACTTAGAAAAGGGAAGATGAGTAGAACCCAGAGGAAATCAAGGACATACTTCCCTTTGCCTCGGACCAGTCCTGTACAACACACCGCATTTGTGTATTGCAAGCAGAGGGTCAAAATGGTGAGAAGGTAAGGACTTCAAGTCATACTGCTACCTGACTCTTTTACTTTACATTCCTGTCTTTTATTTTACATCCCTGAATTCCGAGCCTTCTCCCCAACAAAGCAGAAACCAGCTCCACCCTTGTTCTGTTTTATAAGCGCAACAAATGACCTAGTTATTCAGAATTTTCCCCATTAATGACAAAATTCATCTTCAGGATAAAAAAGCACCTCTGGTTATCAAGTTTCTAATATCTCAGTTGATTCTGGTTCCAATGAATAAATGTCAGACATGTGTGGCTCCTTCCAGGTACCTCCCAAGGCAAGTCATGGCCTCAGTTAAGTTCATAAGTGAAGATGCTCAAGGAAGAGATCAGCCAAGCCATCAACATGCACAGTGAAGGAGCCAGCCCCTCACAGAGACTGCATGCCCACTTCCTCTGTCCTCCCCCCCAGGAGAGGTGTGCTAAGGAGACTTTGCAGCGGTGTCAGCGTGAGTCTTTGCACCCCAGCCTTAGGATCACCCCTCCCCAGCCCGGGCCTCCAGCGTGGTACTCAGACCATTGTGAGTGTCTGAGATTAAGTGAACAAAAAGGAAGGGGTGGGGTTGCCATCATTGGTGTTTGAGAACCTCTAGACCTAACTACCTCTCACCTCCCTGTGTGTCTAAGTCTCCTTGCCCAACCTTCTCCCTGCAGCAGCAGTCACCTAGACCAAACAAGTAAAGAAGAAAATTAAACCGGGACAGAAGTTCCTTGAGGCCCAAGGGAAGTCTCGTCTGTAGCCCACCGATCAAATTCCCTGTCTGGACTGAGTCGAGAAAGCTGGCATCCACACAGGATCAAGGACACAGTAGCCGCTGCAGTGATAACCAGGGTGATTGATTACTATGAGCATCTGGATCAGAGCCTCTTTGGAAACAGCCAGTTGTCTCCTTGCCCAGGATTTGTAATAATTCACACTATTAGGTTGAAAGGCTTCTGATTACTTCATTCCCTTTCCTGGCAACGTAGCTGTCCTAGCCTGAGCCACGACCAGTTGGAGTGAGTACATTTAGGAACAACATCTTCATCTTTCATGGCAACAGTAATGGCCATAATGCAAATGTTTAGGGCCCACAAGTTAAGTGTTTTTACAATTGTGTGGAAACAAAGCTAGGTTTGAGGAGTTATATTTGGTGGCTGTAGAGAGAAAAAGAAAGCTAACGCTCTTAATTGAAGTAAGTTTTTGGAAAGTCTTGGTATTGCAACAAGAACATTTTCTGCATAAGGCATCTCCCAGGCTATAGCTTTCTAGATCACTAGTTTCCTGAGAACTTTCTGGGTCCAGGGATAGTGAAGTTTGGGACAGAAATGTTCCTGTGGGCTTCCTTCTGTTTCCAAGCAGTTGGAATGTTGATAATATCCAGATTTGAGCATATCTAAGTTTATAGGCACCATGTTAATATAACTCAGTTTAAAACCTAGTTGCCTGCAAAATGGGTTGAACTAGAATGAAGACCCAATTGGCGGAGGGGCGGTGGAATGACCATGAATAAAGTCTCTGGGAACAGAGCTGGAAGCAAAGCTATAGCTGACACCAGGACTTCCAAAAGGCCGAATGGTTTTGTTTGACACAATTCCTCACAGCCTTAATGGGGATACTGACTTGGACTGAAATACTGACTTGGGTTTAAGAATCCTGAATCACCCATTTTTAACTTGTACTGTAATCCTTATTAGACCAATTCACAAAAGTACATTTTAAAAGAAATAAATTTTTACAAGACTTGGTATCTGTCTTCTTTTTTTGTAATTCTTCAAGGTGACGAGGTGGAAAGAGGAGAAATAGGTCTAAGAAAAAGCTCCTTGGTTATGGAAAAGGCCCTTTCCTCTGTAAATGTATATTAGTCTCCTGTGGAACACTGCACTATACTAGGCAGGTTGAGAAACACTGAAAAGGATTACTCACCTTCCTTAGTATCCAGAGGCTTACAATGCATTTGGAAAAAGTAAAAGCATTAATGGAAGGAAATATGTAATCTAACTGGCAAAGACATACTATAGGGGTCATGAGAAACCTTAGTGGAAGAATTAGGGCCTATATCGAAGCCTGAAAGTTGGATGGGATGTGAGTACATAGGGAAAAGGAGGAGTATTCAAGAAAAAGGCAACATAGGCAAAATCTTGGAGTTAGAAATGAATATATTGTTTATGGGGACAGTGAAAGATACAGTTGTCTTAGTGTTTTGTTTTGTTTTAATCATGAAGAGTATGAGATAAAGTCAGGTTAGAAAGGTTGGTTGTGTCCATGTTTGGAGACTTCTGAATTCTAGGCTGAGGCGTTTGAACATTATCCTCTATTTAGTAGAGAACATTTGTGGCTTTGGACTAGGGGAGTAACATGATGGAATCAGCTCTTTACAGATTATTAAATTGGCAGCAGTGTTCATAGTGGAATTGAGTGGGGAAAGTCTAGAGGTAGGAAATGAAAAACTACTTAGGAAGTTGTCATTCTTCCATCCATCCATCCATCTATTCATCCATCCATCCATCTATCTATTCATTCATCCATCCATCTATTCCAACGAGCATATAGGTGTTAGCTAGGCATAAGATAATGAGCTTAATACCAAGAAGAAGAAGGGACAAAGATAAGAGGCATTGCAAATGAAGAATATGAGATGAATTTCAAGTTTTCAAACTTCAGACGACTACAGGAAGTGTGGTACCACTAATGGGAACATAGAAGTTGTGGAAACGTAGAAGTTAGGATGAAGAACTGTTCTAGCTGTATGCAAGAAGGCAAGTTAATAGCATAGTACCTTGATCTATAAGCAGGGCTGTCACTCATTGTAATTACTAAAATTCAAGTAGAAAGAGAAGTTATACAAATGGGAGGGATTTAAGGTATGAAATGGAGATCAGACTAGATAGAACTAGGGTCTCTTCTCAATCTGAGATCTCATGAATTAAGGAACGGTTCTTCCCTACTGATGATATTAGAATACAACTTAGAGGATACCTTTCTTGTCCAATTTCCACTCATTCCTTCCATGGCACTTGTAATAAATGGTCATCCAGCTTCTGCTTGAAATCTTCCAGGGATTATGAGCTCATAACCTCCCAAGGCCATTCTGTTATACTTTCAGACTGCTCTGTTGGGAAGTTTTTCACTTAGTAGGGAGGAAATCTATATTGTTCTGTGTAACTGTACCACAGTATGATCCTTTTTCCACATGAAAACCCTCAAGAGGATTGAAAGTAGTGATTCCAGTTGGCCCTCTTATGACACATTCCACGCATCTGGGTCATATCTACCCTCAAGGAGTCAGTTTTCCAAGCCCAAAGCCATCTGATTCCCTGACTCACCTGGAATCCCAGGGGGGCCTGGTTGCCCTGGGAATCCATCTACTCCTTTATCTCCAGGAAGCCCACGAGGTCCAGAAGATCCTGGTAGCCCAATTCCTGGGGGGCCAACTGGACCAGTGCGGCCTTTTTCACCAGGAAGTCCTGGTAACCCCTTTTCACCTGGGAAGCCCTGTCCACCATCACCCTAGACAACACATAGGAAAGGATGAATCATTACTTAAGAGACTTATCTGGAAAGCCCTCTGACCATAGGAAAGAAACACCTAACCAGTATGAGCAGGGCTTTATTTTTTGGTTAAAATTCTCTGTCACTCTAGTTTTTCAATCAATTCTTCTGAGTCGAGTTAATGGGAATGAAGCTTGTCAACCCTGAGTGATCTGATAATGCAAAAGGTTCTAGATTGGTGTGGGTGAGGGGAAAGGACAACTCTGGTGGGGGCAGGTCATAGAAAGCAGCTGGATTACTTGCAATGGAAAGCTCCTCAGAAGCTGAAACATTTTAAGTGATGTGGTCAGTTGTCACTAGCGTTTATCAAGTGAGCCAATGACCCATTCTGAGAAAAAGATTCCTATTTTACAGAAAGGAAAAGCACAGAGACAAAAGTGTCAGTGGCAGAGGCAGGAAGTAGCCACCAGATACTCCCCACCCGCCCACCTGCCAAGTCAGGTGTGAGGATTTACAGCACTATTTACCCAGGAACAATCGACTTACCTGAAAGCCTGGCAGGCCTGGTAAACCTGGTACTCCGTCCTTGCCTGGGGCTCCTGTCTCACCAGGGAGCCCCTGGAGACCAGGATCACCCTGATCTCCTGGCATCCCTGATCCTGTACTGAGAGTCGCTTCCCCTTTCTTTCCTTTGGGACCTTCCAGACCTCGAGGCCCAAATACACCCTGACAAAAAGACAGAAGGGAATGATGAGGAGACGCAGACTTCATAGGATTCTGGCGCCTCGCATAGGTCTGACCTAAAACAGGTCCGTGGGTACATTATGGCACAGTTCTGGACACTGGATTATGTCGTTATCTTGGATTATAATTGCCCATTTATTTCCTTACCCTTTCTAAATTTTGAAATCTTTGAGGATGGGAACCTTGTGTTCAGGGCCTGGCACAGTTCTAGGCAAATGTAAATAATTTTGTGGAAGGAAGGGAGGGAGGAAGGGAGGGAACATAGGTAGGTTAAAGCAGAAAGGGACTTTCAAGATACCTAGATAGACTTCTTCATATTATGGATCAAAACCTTGAAGGTCTGCTTCATCCCCATCTTTCTTTTATGTGTTTTAGGAAAGTGATTGGTGAGGAGTGAGGGGCATTTAAAAGCTCCCATTTGCTCCCTCAGGGCCAAAGTTTGGTAAGACTTACTGGATCCCCTGATGGGCCCTGTGCACCCCCAAAGCCTGGATCTCCTCTTGCTCCTTTCAGGCCCGGAAGGCCCAGGAGACCTGGTGGTCCAGGTAGGCCTGGCCCCCCAGGTGGTCCAATGTTTGGGACACCACCATCACAAGCACAAAAACCAGAGTCCCCTGGAGGAAAAAAAAAAAGACAACATTAATCTAAGTGGGCCATCTTTCCAAGAAGAAGGAAGACCTGCCAGCGGTAATTCGTGACCTGAACAACTCCATGGAGGAAATCAGAAGGCCTGCAGAGAACAGACTCGAATGAACTAGGTTCACTTTCCATCAAAGTACATCTGTGCTAGTGATTTGGATTTCAGTCTTCTGGGGTGGAGCCCAGCCATCAGTGAGTCTAATGTGCAGCCAGAGTTGAGAACCACTGACCTACACTAACCAACTGAGAGTCCGGAATCCAAGCCACTTGAACATACTATTCACCAGAATGTCTTTCCCCCGTCTTTTGTACACAGAGACAAATGCCAAATAAATTGATGACAGAGATTTCAGCAAAGCATCTTTGAAGAGATAGCAAGGAGTCACTAGCACTATAGCCCAGCCACTTATACCTTCCATGCTTCTGGTCTAGGAAATGAGACTTTGGATCAACAGAGGTGACTCTGAGTTTCCCTAAGATCCTGAAGGGCCTCTTCCTACCTTTAGAAAAGCGATAATCCCTGAAACTCTGAAAGAACAGCCTGTTCTCCAAATAATCATTTCTCAAGTGTGATCCATGACCTCCTGCCTGAGTCACCTGGGATGCTTGCTTATAAGGCAGCTTGCTGGGCCTCACCCCAGGTCCAATCAGTCAGACTCTCAGGCAGCCAGGTCCAAGAATCTAATTGGTAGTAATTTCCCCTAGGTGATTCTCATGTCCAGTGAATCACCTGAGAATCACTATCACTATTCCAGACTTAGAGAGAGAGAGAGAGAGAGAAAAAAAAAAAAACCTTCTGGTCCCATGGGAATATAGGAGGGGAGGCATCAGAGTTGGCCCTGTTTTTAAGTATGAGAATGGTATCAAGAAGCACACTAGCTCTGCAGTGAGTCAGGGAAGGGCCAAAGTTGACATCCTAGGTCGAGACTTGAAATTTAATATCCTTTGCCCTCAACCATCTTCCCTGGATCTAAAAATTAGAGATGGGGCTTTCAAAAATTTCTGAACTAGCTCCTATACTTACGTAGTGCCATTTTATGATAGGGCAATGAGAAAGGAGAGGAGTGAGTTAAAACCTTTCTGTTTGAGGTCGAGGAGAGCTGTAAATTCCTTGAGAGAACAGGAGAGATCTCAGGTACCTGAAACCCCCAGGTATACCCAAACCTCTCTTCGGCCAGTACTTTCACCTCTTCCTCCACCCTGCCCTGGGCTGGAACTATAATGAAGTGATTTATTTGCACTTTAGCATCTGCCCCTCAGAGTATGAAATGGAGGAATGACCCAACAGAAAGATGGAAAGTGCAAGGCAGACGAAGGCTGGGGCAATCAATCAATCCTTCAGTCAATCTGTGGGGATCGGAGTTGTTTTCCTGGAGCCAGTTGGCTTTTTCAGAGTTCCAGGTCTTGACCTCTCCTTCGGGCTGAAGGTAATCCTAAGTGACTTCCTGCCTTGGCCTTGCAAACTGAGAGGGGCTGCAGAATGTGCAGAGTAGCTTCTGCAGGTGGAGGGGGCAGGTAGAGTAGCCTGGGGGCCACTTTGTCCTGTGTGACCTCAACCGCCAGCCTCAGTCTTAGAGCTCCAAATAGAGCACTTCCAACAGTCGTATAATCACATTCCCACGCAAGATCCAGGATTCGTCCTGTTCAGGTTCCCAAGGCTGTTAGTTTGCTTCTTCCCAGAGGGCCTTCTCCAGGGAGTTTGGGGAACAAAGAAACCTAAGGGGACAAAATCACCTTTGATTCCTTTGAGGCCTGGGTTTCCTTTTGGACCTCGTTCTCCTCGGAGACCAGGCAACCCTGGCTCTGTGCTCTGTAGAGTTCCCGTCTCAAATGCTGGACCTTTAGGGAAAAAAAACATAAAAGATTGGCAACTTACAGGAGCCTGGGCTCATGTGACTCAGCATAGCAGCTCAGTCACCAAGGGTCCTTGAGCCCCAACCACCAGAGCAGAGACACCCTTCCCCCCAAAAATCCAAGACAAGGACCCAAAGTCTGTAGCAAGTCCAAACTCTGTTGGCTCAATTCTCTCTACTACTACTACTTATAGGATGTCTACTATGTTCCAGGCACTGGACTAGACACTGGGGATATGGGAATAACCAAGGCAGCTTCAGCAACTCAGCAGTCCCCATGTCTATCCCAGGAAGTCCTCTTAGGACAAAAGAGGAGATGGGTACAAGCTGCAGTGGTCAGGGGTTGCAGGTTACAAAGAAACATGCGGGGCATATTTCTAGCCTTTTTCTTAGAATCTAGAATCTCATACTCAGGTAGATGACCTAAGGAGAATAAGCCCTGTGGAGGATTTTAGCAGCCACTTTGAGGATCCAGGCTTGGTTTCCCATTTCTTGGACTCTCAGCCCGTGCCGCTGGAGCCCTGAGGACCAGGGAAAGCTTGAAAGAGCCAATGCTGCTCCTTCAGGAGCTGCAAGACCACAGGCCTAGGGGCTGAGAACAGTGAAGGGGGAAAGGGAATGACTACGAAGTCAGAAGGCATTAGGTAGTGTCTGATCATCGAGATGGCCCTCACTTGCCTATTCCTTGGTGAACACTCTGATCGCTGTGGTCCCTAACCTGTGAGATGCTCCCTCCCTCAAAAATCAGGACTGTTCTGCAATCTGGATCACACCTGGATCTCAAGACCAAAGAGAGAAACAAACGACTTACCGGGTAGGCCTGGTAGGCCTGGTAGGCCTGGCAAACCATCTCTGCCAGGGAGGCCAGCTGCCCCAGTTGTGGTGTGGCCGGGGTTTCCTTGGTCCCCCTTCAGGCCTGGAACTCCCTGGAGCCCTAGAGTACCGGGGCCACCTGGAAGGATAAGCCCACACAAAAATGCTCATCACATCACCCGCCTCTTCAGGGGATTCCAATCAGTGCCGATGTTAGACACTAGCTCCGAGGGAGAATTTGGGAAAGCATTTGCCCTTCTCCTGCAGCTGAGTTAGAAGGGTCCCTAGGAATCAGCTAGCCTAACCTCTTGGGAAATGGAGGCCCAAAGACGTACAGAAACATGGTCAGGGGTGCAGAACTTCTAAGTGGCACCTGAGAGGGAAACCTGGGTCTCCAGCCTCCCATTTCTAGATTTTTTCCACCTTGGTGCTGAGATCAGCTGTACCTCCTCCAAGGGGCCGTTTTAAAAGCACAGGTATCCTTACAGAGGCCCATCTCCAGAGAATTTAGAAACTGCTGTCTTTAAAAGTAATGTCTGAGGCTTTCTATTTGGAACATCACTGCCTCCCAGACGCTGGCATGCCCTTTCTCTGTTTACTACTATAGAGTGACATATGGGCGTGTTCCTCCAATGACTGTGTCAAGGATGTCGTCCACAGGATCCTGGGTTAAGCACAGAGTGAAGGGCTGGGTACAAACTTTCGTCTGGGCTTTTGTTAGCTCCTTCTGGCAAGCATCAACTGGGATGGCACATAAACAGAAGGGTGACAGGGCTCTGGCAGGCCAACCCAGGCCCCCTCATTGATGGTCTGGGATTGCCTATGTAGCTATGGTACATTCCTGAGGTCAAAGGAAAGCTGCTTACCCAGGCCCTATTCTCATATACATTGGCCTTGGGCTTGCAGCAGGGAGCCTACTGACTATAGTCTACCTTTCTTTTGACTGTGGCTGGGTATGTACCCAGACCAGAGTATAGAAGGGGATGCTGAGCACCAGAGTGGAGATCTGTGCATGGGGTGGGTTAGTTTGTTTTACCTGGTAAAGCTGGTAATCCAGGGGCACCAGGAGGGCCAGGCAGGCCCTGGATGCCTTCATCTCCTTTAAGGCCTGGGAGGCCTGGCGTACCGGGGTCTCCAGGATAACCTGGCGTTGCAACAACAACAAAAAAAGCAGTAAGCAAACCGAAGGGAGGCCCACAAATGCCACAAAATGCCTCAAAAGAGTTGCAAGGAGATGTCCTCAGGTTAGAAGCGCCTTTCTTGCCCTTCACAGGTCTCCCAGATGCTAATGCTCTCATGTGATAATGGGCCTATTTGAGCTAACGCTCTCCTACTGTTCAGTACTGGTCTGGCCAGGGCTTACCTTCCATGGTAAGATCTGATAAGTACTAGGAAGGTTCTTCTACTACTAGTAATCTTTTGTCACGCCTCAAATCTCTGCCATTTGGGTTAAGGTGTCGAAGCCTACTCTTCATGTTATACACAGGTTTCTTGAGCGTGGAACACAGGAAGCCACTGTCAACCATTAACACCTCAGCTTTAATGAGTTTACCAGACAGGGCACAGGCCTGAGAGGATGTGAGGAGAAGGAAGTTAGGAGACCCAGATGGAAGAGGCACTATAGGAGAAGCCTTTGGTCAAGCGAGAAGTAGCTGGAGACACTGACATCTAGATCTCTAGAGAAGGCGAAGGGAAGAGTTGGGCACACACAGTAACTAGAACAAGGAGAGGTGAAGGCAAACTTCCAAAGTGTCACACTATTGAGGGCTGTCCTAACCGAAAGATACTTGCTCCCCTAACCAAAGATACTTTTCCACTTCCTGTGAAATTGTCAAGCTCGAGCATGCATGGGATCACGTACATGAGACCCTGTGTGTCCCAGAGTATCAGGCTGAAGTTAGCCTAGCTGGGAGGGTATGAATCCTTCCCTAAGCATCACTAGGAGAACCATTTTTAGCAAATCCAGACCCAGGCCAACGCAAATCCTAGTCTTGGTGGACCCAACACAAACATGGAGTATGGGGCTTGGCTTCTTTGCCTAAGACATTGGAGTTAGATTCATTTCCCAAGTTTAGGATCCACGAGTGGCCCTTGTGGGGATCGGGTTTAGCAGCAATCCAGTGGCTGACAAAGTATCCTCTTAACAATTACAGGGGATATAGAAGTCAACTTCCTATCTTTTTTTTTTTCCACTCCAATCAATGAAAAGTTGCACCTGAGATCACAGCACCATCTGTATCGATGAAAACATCTGGGCCTGGCAGGCCAATGTCACCCTTTTCACCCTGCAAAGATTAAATACATTAAACACAAATATTTCTGTGACCTCATCACATAAGATTTATGTTCCCTCAAAACCATTCCCTGGGACAATGGAAGGTTCCTCCTTCTGTAACCCCTGATTTCCAGGGCCAAACAATCCATAGGTTAATTTCAAAGTCCAATAAATTTAAGATGAAGGTGACACAAGGCAGCCCAGAGGCCTGACACTCAACTGAGAACCTGTCAAGGACAAGGGATCCCAATTTTATCTTGCAACCTGACTCCAAGACAATCTGCTTCTGGGTCTGGGAAACATATCGCAGGAATAGAAAATATGGCTACACCCAAGAGGTGCTAAGGAGGGAACAGAGTTTTAACTTTTTTCGTTGCGGAGCACAGGCTCCGGACGCGCAGGCTCAGCGGCCACGGCTCATGGGCCCAGCCACTCCGCGGCATGTGGGATCTTCCCAGACCGCGGCACGAACCCGTGTTCCCTGCATCGGCAGGCGGACTCTCAACCACTGCGCCACCAGGGAAGCCCGAGTTTTAACTTTTATTTCCCACTTTCAGCAGGCTTGGGACTCTGCTACTGTCACGGCCCTTGTTAGTGGGTGATGTCAGGCAGAGGAAGTCAAAAGAGTCCTAATTCTCTCAAAAGGGAGACTCAGGTACCAGAATCAGACAGACTGGCATATCCAGGCTTGGGAGGTAGGAGCTGTCTGCCCCAGGTGCAGGCAATAAGGGGATGCATTGCTTGAGAGAATTTAAAAACGATAACAAAACCCAAAAGTTGGCAATTCTAAACAATGTCAATAATAAAATATTTCTCCCTGTAGGGATGGATTTGCTTGTATGCATTTCGTGTGAAAAGGGTGACATCTAAAATGTCAAAATACTAAAAAATACTCCATTTCATCATATAGGCATTTGCTATGATCTGAATGTTTGTGTCTCCCAAAAATTCACGTTGAAAACCTAATGCCCAAGGTGATGACGATATTAGGAGGTGAGGTCTTTGGGAGGTGATTAGGTCATGAGGGCAGAGCTCCCACCATTGTTAGTGCCCTTATAAAAGAGGCCCAAGAGAGCTAGCCTGCCCCTTCCACCATGTGAGGGCACAGCAAGAAGTAGGCAGTCTGCGAGCTGGAGGAGGATCTTCACCAGAACCTAACCATACTGGCCCCCTGATCTCAGACTTCCAGCCTCCAGAACTATAAGAAATAAATTTCTCTTTTTTTTATAAGCCACCCAGTCTGTGATATTTTGTGATAGCAGCCCAAATGGACTAAATAGCATTTATACTAATTCTTCACCCTTCCATCTCCTCAATCCTGGATTTTCACTTCCTAAAAACATTACCTTAATTCCTGGGAATCCATTAAGCCCGGGGAAACCTGAAGACCCCTTCTTGCCCTGTGACAGAAACATAGTTACAACTGAATTGAATGTCTAAGAGCACAAGAGGGGCTGGTTTTTGGATTAGGCCAGGGCAAATGGCACAGGGATTTTGGCCGGCATTCCAGGATATATATGGATCATACCTGACTCTGGAAGCCGTAAAATGTTCCAGAAGGCAATATGGCGCTTAGGTAGCCAACTTGCATGTTAGGAGGTACAAGGGCCACGAGGCTAGAGACGAATACAAGCAGGCTGGCTTTGCTAGGCCCTGATAACATGTTAAAGGAGTACTACTTCATCATAGGACTGAACACTGGACACTCATCTTCTTGGGTAAAAACAAAAGAAGTGAGTGGCTGAGATTCTATCAAACAAAGAGAGGCGGACAATTTGAATTGTAAGCAGTGTTTCCCTTTGCATTGATGGTCATGTTAAGTAAAGCAAGAGGGCCTTCTGATTTGGATTTTATACACTGAGGCTTTAATGATATTAACCAAAATACCTGACTCCCTGGAGGGCCTTGGACTCCTTCTAAACCCGTGGGACCCTGTAAAGAGAATAGAGGTACCTTAGAAAGATTAATAGCCCATACTAGACAAAGCAACTAGACTTACATAACAAAGCTCTCCAACTGAGATCAGGATTTAGCAGCTCCTAAAACCAGGTAAGAGAATGTTCCTAGACGTGCCTTAATGACTTCTTTCTAAGCACTAATCCATCAGGCTGAATAGGCACACAGGGAAATTTTAAAGAGCTAAATAAATGGAAACATTTTAAGTACTATGTGGAATTGGGTAGAAGGGCTGGGTGGTATTATACTTAGTCTGCATTAGTTCCAAGTCATGAGATTTTTAAATAGATTGTGGGAGGGCCTCTTGTCTCTCTCCCCCAGTGCATTTTTTGTTGGTGATTTTGTGTTTTCAAGACAGGGGAGTAGAGGAAAGTGGAGAAGGAAATGGCAGGGTAATGGATGAACATTGCAGAATACTCAAAAGACTCTTGACAAACTTCATGACCAAGCTAAAAAGACAATTAATTCTCTGAAGTGTTGCTTCTTTAAGGCTAAGGTTGGCCAATTACTAACAACGTAAGACCTAAGTGCCTGAAGCTAGGAATCAGAGAGGCTAACAGTTATTTCTCCACTTGAAGTAAGATTATTATTGGAAACTGTTGACTCCAAACATTACTCACTATGTTCTAGAACTTCCCAGGTTTGTTTCTGTCCTATAAAAATTGCACTTGGTCCTCTTTCTTCCATTCCTGCAAACTGCCCCTACCCTACCTTCCCTCAGGATAGAATGGAATGAAAGTAAGACATGTCATTCTTTAGCCCAGAAGATAATTATAGTTGAGGACAAGGAGAGTAAACGGGCTGAGGAACCACCTGGTGTAGGGAGTACAGTAAGTCCCCTACATGCGAACGAGTTCCATTCCAAGAGGGCATTTGTAAGTCCGGTTTGTTCGTAAGTCCAACAAAGTTAGCCTAGATACCCAACTAACACAATTGGCTATATAGTACTGTACTGTAGTAGGTTTATAATACGTTTGCATCTTTGAAAGGTTCACAACTTGAAGGTTCGTATGTAGGGGACTTACTGTACCTCATTCCTTATTCAAAGGAGCCACTAAGTCAAGGGAATGTGGCAGAAGGGAGAGGAAGAGGTCTTAGGGACCTGCCCGAGGGTTGAGAAAGAGAAACAAGAGAAGCTTAGGAGGCCATCAAGTTACATAACAGAGATGCAAACGGAAAACAAAAGGGACCGGGTGACTTGACAGATCCAGGCAAGCAAAATTCCAGGTTCGTACCCTAGGTCCCGGCAAACCAGGGATTCCCTTTTCTCCTTTTTCTCCAGCAATTCCAAAACCCTAAAGGAAAAAGAGACCACAGATTATAACATTCATTTCGTCACAGGTCTCCTGGCTCCATCCAAAGCAAGGTGGTAATTTCCAATCAGCTCCACTGTCCCACTGGGGAAGCTCAACCATGCTGAGCATCTCGTCACCGCCTGAGAAACACATAGGCCTTGAAGATAATTTGAACCATTCATTATAGGCTTCTTTTTGGTTCTAGAAGTAATGTCTTCTCCCCAAAAAACTATTACAAGTATTTATGGAAACACGAACTAACAGCATAGAAATAATGACAGATCTAACCTCATTGATTTTACAGATGCGGAAACTGACACTCAGAAGGGCCAAGCATCTTGCATGGGTTAGAGAGTCAATGAGACAGTCAGGGCATTAGCTTCCATTCCAGGGCCCTTTCCAAGAGAACAGGCTGCTTCCTACCATCTAGGAGCTTGGGCCAAAGATGACCCACAAATGGAGAATTGTGTTAATCCTTGGGGATTGATGCTAGAGAGAAGAGCTTTTGCCCTTTGGAGACATGATGACTGCAACATCCTCTTCAGTGGGAAGGAGTGTTTCTATCTAGGCGTGATCTAGAACTGTGCGGGCTTTAGGAACACTCTCAAAGGGACTGCAAGATGGTCACCAACCCCTCTTGTCCTGCTCACAGAAGGTGAGGGCTTGCAGCCACGGACATGACTTGGGGATTCTCTAGGAATAAGCAGAAATCCAAAAAGCAGAGTGAATGAGAGAGCTTCCTCCCCTCTGGGTCCAGGGCAAGCATGTTCTGGGCCCCCGAGATACAGAAGAATTCATTACCAGAGTGGATAAAGTCTTTCATGGCAAATGTAATCGAGGTCACTTTGTCGTTACTGTTTAAAATGGGACTTCCTGGAGCACGGATGTTGGCAGATAGCATTTAGGCCTATTATGAGAGTAAAGGAGGCAGTGAAGTTCTCTCAGACGTAAGCTTGTGAAAGACACTAAATGTTATGGCACACCTCCTGTTGTCCTCTTGATGTGACCTGGCTCAGCTAATTATAAAGGCACTGCTCCAATCCCATTTGTAGTTTTTTTTTCTTCCTCTTTCACACTCAGAGCATTCCCGTGGGTACAGTTGGCTGAATAGCCCTTAGTTTTCTAGGCCCAAGTTTTTACTTTCTTTTGTTTTTAAAACGTGAGTTGTTTTTACTGTCGTTGTTGTTGAAGAGGGCAGTGTACGTCTGTGAAGGGTCCAACTCAAAGTAGCCTTTGGCTCCTACTTGCCTTCCCTCTTTTCTACATCCACAGTTAGGAGTCAAATTGCTCAGACCTCATGCTGAATAGGGTTTCTATTTGAAAGGCCTGTGTGTCAAACTGAATGCAAACTTAGTTCTGCAGCTCAAATTGGAAACCAAGGCATGCTGCCCCCTGGTGGCATGTATCTATTGGCGGCTGAAGTCAAACACTTCACGGAGCCTTCCCTGGCCTGTGCACAGAAGCTACGGCAGCCCACGCTGCCCCAAACTCTTCAAGCCCTAAGCCAGGTTCCGGATGAAAGTCTGTGAGAGAAGGTCTGTATCACATTCACTTCTGTCTCCTCCAAGGCATGTTACTGTAGCCTGACACATACAAGGTGGTCCAATACATACTTGTTGAATTAAATGGAACAGTGACCAAGGGAAAAAACTGTTCAAAAGTGTGAGGAAAAGAATGTCCAGGTACCATCTCACAGCCTCCACCTATCTTTACCACAGTTGTAAAGACAAGGGGCCCTTGTCCTTCTTCTCCGGAAAGCAGAAAGAGCCTCTGGACGCTTGCTTTCTCAGAGAGAGGGTGTGAGAGATTGAGCTACAAGGTGAGCAAAAAAACATATACGAAGTTTAAAAAGGAAAAAAAATGTTAAAAAGCAATTTGTGTGTCGGGGTTAGAGCCAATAAAACATAAATGACTTGGCAAGATATTGGGCTGTAGGCTCAGCTTGTCTCCCAGCACAGGGAGGCCCTGTACGAGGCCCTGCTGAACAAGCTGTTCCAGCAAGATGTCTTGGGCCCCGGCCCCGGCCCAGTCAGTCGCCATCATGAGCTGACCAGCACCCACTGCTCCCTTACCCCTTCTCACCCACAGTCAGGAACGCCTCCTCAGAGCCTAGCTTAGCTGTTTACAGGCTGCTCTCTAGGGCCCTGGTCTCCTGGTATTTTGGGTTCATGGATGTTAGTGGCTCTGCAAAAACTCAACTTCAGTCACATGGCTGGGAGTCGGGGCGGACAGCAGGGTGAAGAGGGGGGTGTGAGAAAAAGGCAAGCTGCAGACAGTAGGCTGGAACCAGGGGGCGTCAGGCCCCGCTGTGGAGTGAAAGACACTCTGGCCCTGGGTCCTCAGAGGCCTGCTGGCCCGAGAGGCAGGCTGCCAGCACGGTGGTCACCCTCTCCGCCTGAGCTCCTCGCCCGGCCCCAGTGAGGGCGGTGGAGAGGGGCGAGGCCCACCTGCACAAGGAGGGCAGGAAGGCAGGAGGGAGGCTGAGGCCTGAAAAGGGGGACGGAGGCCATGGGGGAGGGGCGGGGAATGAGCATACTGTGGGGTCACATTTTGGAGGCTAAACTGCAGCGATCGGTTTGGCTTGGCACTGCGAGGGCGACTTGAGAGGTTAGGAAAGTCAGTCTCCTTGTCAACTCTGACCCTGTCACACTGCTGCTACTGCCCCTCAGGGCACCGGGTTGCGGTGGGGGTGGGGGTGGGGCGGAGGGGAGGGCTTAGCTTAAGTCTGTCAAGATGGGGCTCCTCCTCCGAAGGACCTACCTGAAGTGCCTGGAAAGCCTGGTGCTCAGCAGAAAGAGAACTCCCGCCTGTCCAGTAGTTGCCTCAGATCCACTCAATAGGTACCTCAGGATTCACCGCTTTCTTCCCTTCTCTCTCCCATCATCTGCCCTGTTGCCTTACCCTGCGTTTGCTGGTGCCTTGGAGGGCACAGAGGTATATGACTCTCTCTGACAATCTCCACGGGAGCATCTGTGGCCTACACATGAGTGTGCTGCTGGGACAATGTCATGAAATGTGTGAAGCTGGGGCTGAGCCAGAAAAGCAAGGATGCTGGGTCACTGCAGAAGGGGCAAGGGAAAGAAAGTGAGGTCTAAATCTCTCAGGTTGGCCACTTGTCAGCAGCCCCTGCAAAGATCTGGGCTAGGATGGAAAGAAAACAAATGGTTGAAGGGAACATTTCAGATTCCCCAGAGATTTGCACCCTCAGCGCTGCCTTGTTTCTCAGTGAGTGTGGATAATTGAAAGCCAACGTGAGGGCTTTGGATTTGAGAAGTGTGTTTCCTCTGAAAAGCCCAGAGCATCTCAAACACGTCACCACCTTTCTTCTTACAACTATTCTGGCAGAAGTCACAGAAGTTACCTATAAATGTTCCCATTAAGCAGATAGAGATATTAGCAGCAAAGGAGTTATAGGATTTGGCCAGGGTTGCATGTGGAATCCACACCAAAGTGGCCTGAGAACTCTGGTTTCTTGATTCCCACTCTCTGAAAAGATGCTGTACCATATAAAGGAAGCTTTTTTTTCCACCTTGGATGTCTTTACCATCAACTGGGGTTTCTATTTGTCAGGGCACACTGTGAAACACTGGAAACGCTGAGCTTGAAACGGTATTGCAGTTTACCACTGTGCATTGCTGTCAGTCAGTGTGTCTTTCTTTCACAGGGCAGAAGGGAACGGGTGAAATTGCAGAAGGGGAAATCCTCTGACGTAGAACAGGGAAGGGAATGGTAAGGAGGGAGGGAGCGTGAGCCAGTGAACTGCAAAGCACCAGAGATCACGCAATCCACAACCACCATGACAAGAATGAAGTGAACAGTAGGGGGCAGTATGGTATGAGGAAAAAGCCTGGAGTTGGCTAGTATTCAAGAAAACTGAATTTCAGCCTCAGCTCTGCTAATAACTTGCTGAGTGGCTCTGGACAAGCCTCTTTACCCGTTCAGGCCATGGTTTCCTCATCAGTCAGGGATATAAACCCAGCCCACCTTGCTTACATCATAGGGATGATAAGAGGTGACTAGAATTTATGTGAAATGCTCACAAAGAAAGGTGCAGGCTTTCTTCCCCAGCCCACTTGCAAAGTACTCTATGTCTGTGCTGTCCAATCGAAAGATAATGTGAACTACTATGTTATTTTAAATTTTCTAGTAGCTTCATTAAAAAAGTAAAACAAATAGGTGAGGTTAATTTAACAACATTTTATTTAACCAAACACATCATAAATATTGTCATTTCAACACCGACGTAAAAATTGTTAATGAGATAATGTAGATTATTTTCCTCACACCTAGGTTTGGAAATCTGGTGTGTATTTTACACTTACAGCACATCTCATTTCAGACTAGCCACATTTCAAAGGATTGGTAGCTGTTATGTGGTTAGTGGTTATCATATTGGACAGCACAGATTTATACTTTGTAAAGAAACCTGATGAACATTGTGAGTTGGGCCTCAAAACAGTAGATATGACCATTGCCACATGACATATATACAGAGAGGTTCAGATACTTGAAGGCCCAGAGCTGGGGCTGAGGCTGAAATCCAGGTGTCCCGTCTCCAACATGAATATTCTTTCCCTTTATGATTCATTAGATACTGAGCTGATTAAAATCAAGGCCATTGAATAGATGGTTCTCTGTTGGCCCTGTGTCTCTATGGAGTAGTAGGGATCACTGTGGAAGTAATCTGTGCCAGTGGCTCTACTGGCTGTGTTTTCCGGCCACCTGGAGAGACCCAAAGTGTTTCAAAGAACTGCAGGGAAGCACCGGAGTCATCTCTTCCCACTTTGCCAGCAAGCCGGGGGCAGGCCTAGTCATCTTTGATACATCCATTTCCCTCCTGACCCCTACACCCAATCCATGGAAATCTCATCAGCTCCTTCAAAACATATCTTGTAGTTTAAGAGATATATCAACCAAATGTAATCTGTGAGCGTCATTTGGATTCTGATTCAAAACCAGGTAATTATAAAAAAATATATTTATGAGACAATCATAAACCTGAATTCTGACTTAACAGATATTGTCATTTCTGATAATTAATTAGTGGTGATGAAATCATTATGTTTTTAAAAAGTCCTTATCTCTTAGAAATACTGAGGTATTTGTAATGAAATGCTACATCTGTTGTTGGCTTCAGATTGGCCGTGAGTTGCTAATTATTGACACTAGGTGATGGGTACACAGGGGGACCATTATGCCACTCTCCCTACTTGGTATGTGTTTGAAATGTTCTGTAACAAAAATTTAAAACTTTTTACATTTTGAATCCATGTACTTCTCTCCATTTCCACTGCCATCATCCTAGTCCAAGCCACCACCATTCCTCACCAGGATTGTTGCAGTAGCCTCTGTTTGCTGCCTTCCCCTCCCCCCATCCTCCATAACCCAGCCCCCCAACTCCCACTACCACCAGAGAGATCTTAAAAATACAAGTCAGGGCCTTCCAATGGCTTCCCATTACGTTTAACATAAAAGCCACATTTGACCTACAAAGGTCTCTATGATATGGCTCCTGCCTCTCTGCCTGGTTCTTGGCCTTGCTCACTCTCTTCTCCACCCGCTCACCTTCTTGCTGTTCCTCTAAAGCACTGAGCTTGTTCCAACCTCAGGGTGTTGACACTTATGGTTCCCTTGGCCAGAAACACTCTTCCCGACCTTCCACATGACTCGCTCCCTCATAATAAGCGATCCCTCAGAGAGGCCCTTCTTGACCACTCTGTCCAAAGGTGCCCATCCCATTACCCATCCACACTCCAACACTTTTACCCTTTTTTTGTCTTCTGTGTATCACTTACCAATATATGAACCTGTTCTCCTTCATTTGTTTACTTGTTGATTCTCTCCCCTCCCTCATCCCCCCCCCCCCCAATTAGAATGCACTTTCCTCAAGGACAGGGACTTTTACTTATCTGACTGTTAGTTGCTGTTGCAGCCTTAGAGTCCAGCAGAAGGCCTGGCAAATAGGGGCCCTCAAAAAGTATTTGTTGGGTGAAAGAATCTAAGATACAAGGGCACATAGGAAAGTGAAAATAGGATCATTAACAGTAACTACCATTTACTCAACAATTGATACGTGCCAGGCATTTATTAAGCCCTTTTCATGCATATTATCTCATTTAATTCTCATAAGCACCCCATTATTATCCCTTTTTTGGTAGGTTAGGAAACTGAGGCTCAGAAAAGTTAAGAAACCTGTCCAAGGTTACACAGCTAGAAACTGCTGAAATCAGAAGTCAAGCCTAGGTCTGTTTTAACTCTAGAGCTTGAGATTATAACCTCTAAGCTGTATAGTCTCATAAAGAACCTAATGTCCCCATGGGTTTGAGAAACAAGACATTTCCTTAAATGCCTTCTAACAATGAAGATGGTGAAATTCTCTACAATAACCATAGGAAGGAGGTCCTCCTGTTAGCTTTCTATTGGTATAGCTTTTGTCCAATCAGATCCTTGAATACATGTTGACCAAATAGGGAGACTTACCGGGAGACCTGGAGGACCACTTATTCCTGGGAAGCCCTGAAGCCCTGGTTCACCCTGGAAAATCAACCAAAGCTTAGTGAGTAGCAGCAGGAAGTAGTGAACATAAAGGAGATAGTTCCCTTGAGTTACTTGGGCTGGGCAGTGGGAAACCATAGGGTATCCCAATTGGGACACCAGAGGCTGGTGCAGATTGCCTAGTCTCCACAACTAGTAACTACACCAGGATGTCTTAGTTTACGGAGCCCTTAGTAGTGTGGAAAGGACCAAAGTCCATGACAGGCAAAGAAAACTATCCAAAACAGAGTCTCAAATGCTCAGGCTAATTGGGAGATAGAAAAGATGATCATCTGCTTTCTTTCTAGCCGAAGAAGCTGTTCAGTGCGATTTCCTCTAGCAAATTACTGGCTGCAAAGACACCAATGGTTTTGGGAAAAGAGTAACAATTACAGTTTGCAAAGGGAAACATAATACTCTAATCTCTTTCCTTGATATGCTAATTTATCTATAAGTGCCATGAAAGGGCTCCCTAAGGTTTGGGAAAGATTAGGGAGGCAGGCAATTTTTCATATGCTCCCAAACTGTTCCCAACTCAATAATTACTTCCTGTAAACCTGGAGAAGGCCCGGAGCTGTTGCTTCCACAAAGACAGAATTAAAGAAATGAGACTAAACACCTTCCCCTGCCTGGGTCCCTTGACCACAGGTGCAGGATCACAAAACTTAAGGAATCCCCAGGAAGGAAGGGAAGTCAGGTTATTGAAAGATATCTGCACACCTTAACAGCAAACAGTCATTCAAATACAACCACGTGTACATTCATATCAAAATACAGATTTTAAAATATCTCGGTTAAACAGGTCTACAGCTTCAGCCTTGGTAGTTCAGATCAGGCAAATTAGGGCATCTACTGCCACTTGGTGACAGCGTACACTATTTGCAGGGTCATCTTCTGAGGGCAAATAGTTTCTTTAAACAGATAACTTGAAAGCAACCATTATACCCTATTGCTCTGTCACAGTGCTTTGGGGACAACATAAGTATTGACAGGGTTGGTAGTTAGGAGGAAAAAAACCCAACTATTCAATGTTTGTTTTAAGTTATTCAGCATTTTGATAACTGAATCTGCAAAACAAACACAGAAAATAGCACTTGAACGAATATTCAGAAACCCAGTTAAGCTCATATCCGTATTACACAGAACCCTCTATCCTTCCAGTATACTCCGGTTATTAGAGTTGAACTCTGGTATTAATAGGAAAAGGCTTATTAACTTCTTGTTCTCAAATGTTCACTACCTTGGATCCTTTCTTCCCTTTGGGAAATCCCATGAATTCCAGTTCCCCAGTAGATGGTGGGGGTCCTGCAGGGCCAGGCAGGCCAACATCCCCCTGTAAGATCAATGGAAACATTAAGCAAAGCAGACACCACACAGATATTTCTCCGGAGGGTAGGTTTGTCCTCAGGATGTAATTCACAAATCAACTGTCCATGACTTTAGTCTCTTCACCCTCACCCTTGCATCAATGAGGAAACAAAGCTACCAGTCTCAAGGGGTGAAAAGAATTATAAGCCTGACCAGATGCATTTTGTACCAGTACTGCAGAGAGAGGAAACAAGATGGATGAAAGTAAATGGCAGGTTCACGGTTGCCATGGTCATGCATGAAAGGGTGTTTAGAAGAAAGCAAAAAAGGATTTGAGCAAGGTAAATGGCTACCTCTTGGCAATAGTGATCAGACTCTAATTGGTCCAATCATTGCCAAGAGCACAAGCAGAGGCAGTGAAGTCCGTGTTGGAACACTGAAGACTGGATTTGCTCCTTGAAGACAGTGCAATCTACAAGAGGCAGCCACCAAGGATGGGGAGGGCAAGCTCCCAGTCTCCCTTAAGGCTCCTAAATCACTATACAGTTTGTATAGAGGGAAATAGGAGAATGAGGGAAGGGAAATAAAAGGGAATGATGAGAGAGGGTTAAGAAGGAGAGATAGAGGAGATAGAGGAGGAGGAGGAAGGATGGAGAGAAGCGAAGCAGAGAAAAGGAAAGAGAAGGTGACACAATATAATACAAATCAGCAGGGAAATACCCAGGTGGAAGGAAGAGAAAATATATCTCGAGAGCGTATGTTTGTAAGACATGTACATTTCACAAGTAGGAAGCAGGAAGACTACAATATTTTGAAGGAAAAAGACTACAGTAGCCTAGGCGTGCACATGCAGCCCTATCACAAGCAGGCATATGTGTGCAGCTAGACACATTTCTAGGAGCACATGGACTGCAGAGCGTATGTTCCAAAATTTATTTACCTTGACTCCTTTCTCTCCTTGGAAACCTAACCCCATATTCCCCTGAGGCACAGGGGTATAGGGAGGAAAAACAAAATCAATTACTAAACAACCTCCAGGAACTTAAATTGGAATGCAGTCTTTTTTACCAGAAAGTATGTTTAACCAGACCAGAATATCTCTGGGGAAACTAGAGTACCTAGCGGTAGGAGGTCAAATGCCCCAAGACAAAGTATACTTACATCAGGACCAGGGAAACCAGGGGGGCCTGGAGGACCCTAGATTTAAAATGAAAGGAAAGAGTGCTTTTTAGTTTCAGCCCCGAAGAATCTAGGCATGTTGAGAGTCACTGAAGATAAGTCCCCCACCCCCTTGGTGTGGTCTGGCTTTGGTGTAGCAGATTCTAGCTCCTTCTCCCTGGGTTCCTTTTTTTAAAATCTCCTTTGAAATTTCCCCAGTTGACCTGATAACCACATTCATGCTAAGGTAGTGAAGACTTCATGTGTCATTTTCCCCATTAGGCCAGCGCTTTTTAAATGATGACTTTTGGTGAAAGTAAACCAAAGTAATCAGTGGTGGTGGGATTTCACACATTGGAGAGAGAACAATCTGGGGATGTGGATTTCCCAGAACCACACAGATGACTGGCTATGCTCTTCCTATAGCCAGTGATGGGAAATAGGTAGGTGGGAAGAGCTCTCCAAGGTGAAGTATTGAGAAAGATTCTGAAGCCGCCTCTGTGCTCAGGGTGGGTGATAATGGTGTGATTAATTAGCAATGTCTGTCGTGGGTAAGGGGAGTGGAAGGTCAGAATAAACGTGCCGGGTATTAGCCATCCTTGGGCTATACTTTAGGTTGAGCTAGACTAGGAGGCTTTGGAGGCACAGAGTGGATGGTCAGAGAGACTCTGATAAAAGAAGATAACAAATAGCTCCTTACAAGAGCATGCTTCACTTTAACCTCCTAGAATGGAAGTTGCCTTTCTCTGCTAGGAGGGCGTACATTTACACGGGCTTACATTTACTTCACGGCCTGGTAGGGAAAGCATTCACGTGAATGCTGTGAACACGTGGTAGATTTAGCTGGTTCTTACTTGCAATCCTGGTGGTCCTATGGGTCCCACAGCTCCTGGAGATCCGGGTGCTCCTTGTGGGCCCTAGAGAGGCATGTTTTTATCAAGGTCAAAAAAGTATGGCAGTTTCTCAAAAAAAATATATCCACAAGAATTGCACAAGAATGTTCATAGCAACTCTATTCATGAGAGTTAAAAACTGAGAAAACACGATGGCCCAAAACCTATGGGATGCAGCAAAAGCAGTTCTAAGAGGGAAGTTTATAGCAATACAATCCTACCTCAATAAACAAGAAAAATCTCAAATAAACAATCTAACCTTACACCTAAAGGAACTAGAGAAAGAAGAACACACAAAACCCAAAGTTAGCAGAAGGAAAGAAATCATAAAGATCAGAGCAGAAATAACTGAAATAGAAACAAAGAAAACAACAGCAAAGATCAATAAAACTAAAAGCTGGTTCTTTGAGAAGATAAACAAAGTTGATAAACCATTAGCCAGACTCATCAAGTAAAAAAGGGAGAAGACTCAAATCAATAGAAATAGAAATGAAAAAGGAGAAGTAAAAACTGACACTGCAGAAATACAAAGGATCACGAGAGATTACTACAAGCAACTATACGCCAATAAAATGGACAACCTGGAAGAAATGCACAACCTGCCAAGACTGAATCAGGAAGGAATAGAAAATGTATATATCTATATCTATCTTAGATGTGTATACACCTATTAGCAGAGCTTCAAAATACATGAAGCAAAGACTGATGGAACTGTAAGGAGAAATAGATTAAAAAATCAGTGAGGACAAAGAAGATCCATTAGGTCTGTTTATATTTTGTTTAGTTGTTCTATTAATTACTGAGGGAGGGAAGAAATAGATAAATTCATGATTCTAGATGGAGATTTTTTTTTTTTTTTTTTTTTTTTTTGCTGCCTGCAGGGTCTGTACTGATATCTCCTGTTTTATTCTTTTTTTTTTTTAACATCTTTATTGGGGTACAATTGCTTTACAATGGTGTGTTAGTTTCTGCTTTATAACAAAGTGAATCAGTTATACATATACATATGTTCCCATATCTCTTCCCTCTTGCGTCTCCCTCCCTCCCACCCTCCCTATCCCACCCCTCCAGGCTGTCACAAAGCACCGTGCCAATATCCCTGTGCCATGCGGCTGCTTCCCACTAGCTATCTACCTTACTACGTTTGTTAGTGTGTATATGTCCATGACTCTCTCTCGCCCTGTCACAGTTCCTAGATGAAGATTTTAACATCAGTACTCGCCCCAACCAGCTGAATACATAGTCTCTTCAAGTACATATGGAACATTCACCAAGATAGTTCCATAGGTTGGGCCATAAAATAAAACTGAACAAATATAAAAGCATTGAAATCATCCAGAATATGCTCTCTAACTGCAATAAAATCAAACTAGAAATCAATAATATAAAGATATCTGGAAAGTCACAAATTTGGGGAAATTAAATGCCACAAGTCTCCATGGGTCAAAGAAAAAATCCGAAGGGAAACTAGAAAATATTTTGAAATGAATGATGACAATATTGAAAGCAAGAGAACGAAATCTGAAGAGAAAGATGGTATGGGAAAATGCATGGCCCTGTTAAAGCTGGGGAGCAGGAATAAGGTGATATGTGCTTAGGTAAGGGATGGAGAGGCTAAGTGAAGTTGAGACTTAGGAGGGAGAGAAAGTAGGGGTTCAAAGGTTCCCCAGGAATATATGAGAGTAGAACATTGCTCTGACAGTAACTAATAACCTGTGGTCTCCTTACTGATCACAAAACTCTTATCCGGCCAGGAACCCTCCCCCCTCCCCAAATCTAAGTGGTTTATTTATCATGTCTGTATATGCATACAAACGCTGTACTTCTGGGGGCAGGGAAAGGCATCTCTAAGAGAAGTTATGCAGCAAATACACTGGATGTTATTCTACAGAATTAGGTAACACACCATCTAAGCCAATGCTGTTTCACTCTAGGAGACCTCTATGCCCTGGGTCCTCACTCATCCCTGTTTACATGTGCGCTTGCTCACACTACTCTCTCTGTTTAGAAAGCTTCCTCCCATTGCCAGCCAGCCTAAATGTCACCCACACTTTTCAGAGGCTACCTTCTCTTAGATAGAAAATTTCTCATGATGTAGCCTTAGGTGGACAGCATCTCTTTCTTGATGATGTCAGTGGAATCCTTACGCCACATTCCTACTAGTTTTTCACATCCTGGGGTGGGAGGTGGCTGTGTGTGTGTGCAGAGACCGTGTCTGAATTGTCTCAGGGATCACTCCTAGCCCTTTGCTCAGTATCTGTTCTTCTCAGTATCTGTTCTGGAATGGAAGAAGAAAGGAAGGAACCACGATACAGGAAAAGAGGAGAGAAGGGGCCTTTATGAAGCCACTTCAAAGGAAAATGATGACAATGTGGAAAGTCAAGGAAAAACAAAGCTCTTATTAATACAACTCATGGCCTTTCATGGACTCACTCTTATTGAGTCCCTAAAAAGAATTTCTACGTGGAATACCTTTTAAAGAAGAGTGTTTTGCTTCTTTTATGTTACCCACAGTACTCTGAACACACAGAAAACACTTAATAAATGCTTGCCAAATGCCAGGCAAAATTCTTTCCTAATACATCCCAGGGAGGATGCAGGTCCCTGGCCGAGAGGTCTGAAAGCCAGCCTGCCATGTCACTGGAGGCAGACAGTCCATCCTCTCAGTACTTTCTCATTTGGCAAATGTCGATAGAGTGATCTATTCTACTTTACCTCTCTGGATTGTCCTTGAGAAGCTCTACAAAGACCTTCGAACACCGTAGAGAGGAATGAAAAGGGGTCGTTGGTACTGTTGACTAGAAAAACATTGGGAGCTCAACACATAGGTAACAACTTACAGTGATTCCATCCAGTCCGGGCAGCCCAGGCTCCCCCTGAGAAACAGACAAAGGCAGGACATTGAAGAGATGAATACATTAAGCTTGTGGTATTTCACAGATAACTGACCTAAGATGCAATAGGCATAAAAACGCATCACTGAAGCTTGGGCCTCCTCTGTCAAGGTCTTGTGTTTAAATAATGCATGAATTGGAGAGATTCAACCATCTACTTTTTTTTTTCCTAAGAAAAATCTAGACTCTAGAAGAAAAATATTATAGCCTTGGTTGAACAGGAATTCATATTTTACTTGGATTAATTAATTTTCACCTTTGCTAGGAACTTATCAATTAGAAACTGCTTCTGCGGGCTGGTGATTTTCCTGCTCTTTCTGGAGGAAAGCAAAGCTACCTTCCAGCGTACCTTCATCCCCAGAGAATCTGTGCCCATATGTATACAACGCAAATCAGACATTTCAAGGGAGAATCAATAGAGCATGTAGTCTCTGATTACGTTTTAATTACTTTGCAGCATCTTAAGTCACCATAGGAATCTGTACTATAACCATCTTGTGGAAATTGCTGTGTTCCGCTGGGTCCAGGGTCTCTTTGGTTTTTGGCAAAACCATTTAATCAATGTTTGCTACAACAATGGTCACATTCTGACACCTGCTAGTCTTACCCCGCTTGGCTTATAGTGAAAAATCAGCTCTCTGCAACCTGGGAAGAGCACTGCCTGGGTTTTAGCTCTTTGGGAACCTGGCTTGTGCCTGTGAGCGAGTCACATAGCCTCAGGCTACCTCAGTTTTTCTATCTGTAACATGAGCAACATGAATCTGACAATCATGAGGTCCTTTCCAAGTCTAACATTCCATCTTCAGCTATGGCTTCTATAGCCAAGAACCCAAACCCTGTACCTTCTTCAGTTCTCAGCTACCCACACCCATCACTGCCTTCCAAAGTGATTTCCAATATTTCTGGCTCTGTGCATGGGTGGAAGACAGAAAGATGCCATCTTCAGCTGAGTGAGCTCGGGCGCATCTTCCCCTCAGATGTTGCACACATAGATTCCCGTCTGCTCCCAGGGAAATGATGGGCTCCCTTCCCACTCTGCAAGGGATTAGGGTCAGTCATTTGGCACCAGAGTTTACTGAAGGCCCACAGGATACCAGGCAGCATACATCAAGAATACAGCCACAAGAATACAAAAGGTTCTTGTCAATTCCAGGAAGAGATGAACGTTTCCAGCCAGCTGTAGGGTTGATGGGCAACTTTCGTAGATAGCCAGGGGCCCAGCGAGGGTGATGGCTGGTATGCAGGCACAGAAAAGGGCGGAGCCATGATCCTGGGCTGGTGGCCATGTTAAGATGGGCAGAGACATACATGGCTTCAAACCAAGGTATGCAGACATCAAAGATTCTGTAGTAGACAGAAGGTATCTGCCTCCAGGAAATGTCTCGGCTTGTCAAGGAAAATGACACCCATGCAAACAGCTTGTTTGCTGATCTGTCCCCTATTTTTGGCCTAGATCTTACAAAGCAAATCTTTTTGACAGTATGGTTGCAAACATTTGTCAATGTTTCCACCACAAAAAGCTCTGGATTCTTTTAAAATCCAGCTTGGTCTGCTCCTTAAATAGAGACACAGATGCTAGTTCTGGAAATGTTTTCATTGGATGTGGGGCTCCATCCCGGGGAACTCAGCTTATAGCCTACTCAGCTGTCTGCCTTAGAGGCTCTTACCTTCATTCCTTTGAAACTATCTTGGGCAAGGATAGGTTCACCTTTAGAGCCTTTCTGACCAGGAAGCCCCTGAGCAAAATAAGAAAATTTTGTGAAAAAATGCACGCACGCACGCGCACGCGCGCGCGCGCACACACACACACACACACACACACAGTATTGTTAATAGTGTGATCTGATCAGACAGAGGATGGAAAAGCAAGAGCCTGAAACCATGTGGCTTAGTCTATGGCAGAGTTGGCCATGCTAAAGGGGCAAAGTACATCCCCTGAACTGTGCTGTGTCTCAGAGCTGCATGCCTGCTCCCCCAGCCTCCAAGTCAGAAGTCTGTAAAGGGATTAGAAAGTAGACTTTGAATCTATTCAGAGTACCAATCTGAACATCCACATATAATACACATGCCGTTTATAAGCCTATAGCTCACCTGCTCCATATCTCACAGGTACAAGTCACTGACAGGGACTAGGTCTAGGACAGAGGTTAGTGGACTTTTTCTGTAGAGAGCCAGATAGTAAATAATATAGGCTGTGTGGGCCATATCTGTGCTCTGTTTCATGTTCTTCTGTTTTTCTTCACAGTCTTTTAAAAATGGAAAAACAAGCCATGGGACAAGGGTCCCATGGGCCAGTTTGCAGACGCCTGGTCTAAGATATAGCTACAAAACCATCTCCATCCTGTGCTTCTACCATACAACTTCAGTTTCTACACCTGTCTAAGAGGCTGGTGTGTCTCACTGTTAACATGGAAAACAGTTCAAAGTATGCCCAACCCATCCAGTCAGCCAGACTTTCAGTGGCAGATGCCACCTAATGTCTGCTAGATGTTGGCCTCCTGGGGAAAATCAATATCCCTATACCTAAGCGGAAGTTGGGATTAGTGTTGGGGGTAGGGCTAAGCTCTGGGGACTGAAGCGTTGATTGAACGATGGATTCCTGAGTTCAAGGTCCATAGGTATAATAAAAGTACAATGTGGTTCCAGAAGCGCAAACCAGCTTCTTGCCTAACACTTCCAATTTCCCCTTATTCTCACGGCCGCTACTTTCATCAAAGAAGATTCAAAGGGTATCCATTCAGTATTCGGCAGGGTTAGTAAGGTTCAGCTTAGTAAAATACACACCCAAGTTCCTATTCAGGCTTAAGGAGAGGTTTAGGGACAGGACTAGGTTTTACCCTGGTCCTTTGGCTGTCAGGGGCTGTTTATTACCTCAAAATTCCTTTTCTCCCTCTTGGGGGCAGTGATTCCTTACTTTGCTGGATTTCCATTGTCTTAACACAGATGTGATCTGTTTTCCTCCCCTGTTGCCATGGCAGTGTTTGGAGGCCTCTGTGACTCAACCAGCTCATACTATGTTGGTAATACATCTTTCTCCCCCACTCCCTGCTGCATATTGGTTTGGTCCTTAGTTGTGAAGGTCCTTATGCCAATCTGGCGCTTGTGCTTCCTCCGTCTCACCTTCTCACGTATGCACTCACACCCACAACTTGGTCACTGAAGGCAATTCTCTTCCAGTAAAACGCCAATTAATTCACGTAGCTATGGAGTCCAACAGATCGTGTAATTTCTAGCTAAATGTATCACATCAGCACCCTTACTCTCTTAGATTATTTCAAATGAGGTTGAGAATGGGCTTGAAATGTGTTATTTTTCTCTTTCCAGCCACTCATAAAAGTAGCCTTGCAAGGGCATGGTATCTTTTAGAGATCTTTTTTTATTTTTATTTTTTTATTTTTTTTTTTGCCGTATGCGGGCCTCTCACTGTTGTGGCCTCTCCCGTTGCAGAGCACAGGCTCCGGATGCGCAGGCCCAGTGGCCATGGCTCACGGGCCCAGCCGTTCCGCGGCATGTGGGATCTTCCCGGACCGGGGCATGAACCCGCGTCCCCTGCATCGGCAGGTGGACTCTCAACCACTGCGCCACCCGGAAAGCCCTAGAGATCTTTTAGATCCCAATATTTGAGCTCTATCTGGATGAATGGAATGAAATAAAAGTGATGACACCAAGATCCAATAAACGTCTTAACAATCCCAGAACTGAGGGTTGTGATGTGGGGAGCGGGTGGGAAGAGGGAAAACTACGTCAGTGTAGAGCAGGATTTCTCAACCATTTCTCACTATTGATACTTTGGGACAGATGATTCCTTGATGTTGTGATGGGGGGCTATCCTGTGCCAGTCGCACACCCCCAGTTATGAAGACCAAAAGTGTCAATAATAACTGTCAAATGTCCCCGGGGGTGGGGCCAGGGCAAAATCGCCGCTGGTTAAGAATCGCTGGTAGAGACCAAGCTTGCCAAGCCCTTTGGGTCACTGTTAGTGCTCCCATGATCCCATGTAAGCCTTCCAAGTACGGCATCTCCCCATATCGTCTAATGTGGGAAAATGTCAAATAGCCCAAGTGTGTACTTTGCTCTAAAATTTACTACAGTCTTTTCATAATCTTGCCAACTCTAAAAGCATCATTAAAAAAAACCAAACCCTAAGTAGTGCAGCATGTGTACACTTCCCTGAAACTGGTATTCTTCTTTAGACTTTTAATGTCGTGATGCTACCAGCAGAGACTCCTGCATTGGACAAGGGTCTGCAGTGGTTGCCCCTCGGCTACTTAACGAGCTCTCCAGAGAAGCAGAAGATAGGGCACACTTGGAGGCAAGCAAAGACATTTGAAATAATGTACAAAGATCTGACAGCATACGGGTGGTCCGAGAAGCCCGGGATAGCCATCAGGGCCTGGAAATCCAACAGCTCCTTGAGTTCCATTACAGCCATCCAGGCCAGGTGGGCCTCTGGGTCCTGGCTGTCCAGGGTGGCCCTGTTCAAAGAGAAAGAAGGGATCAAGTCAGCCACAGGACTCTCAGCTACTCCAAGCTCCACAGCGAGAGAAGTCAAGGATGCTGTCAAACTCTGGCTCCTTGCCCACTCCCTTTGCCCCATCGCCTCTGCTGCCATCGCTGTTCATTATACTCAGGTGTAGGTGGCTGATGACAGCTCAGTGTTACCCCTCCCCAAAAGATCGATGTTTTAATAGGATCCAAGCTGAAACCAAAGGGATCAAACGTGAAGAGATGGGCTACACAGGGTGCTGCAACTTCACCTTCCTTCAGTACAAAGATGTACTAAGATGTACTAAGATGGGGCTTAGCTGCCAGGCAGCTGGACTGCTACCAACAGGGAATCATGCCAGGCCTTGGGAATTCCTCAGAACAGACTGGAACCTGGGCAGCCTGGCACGGCTTTCTGTATTGGAAGCTCTGCATGGGAAATGAGGCTGGATTTTGGTCAAGAGCAGAAGGAGTTTCCATAGCACCACCTCTCCTGAATGCTGCTTGGTCAAAAATAAACAAGTCAAGGAAGAACCACACTTTGAACCTTATTTTGTCATTATCTCACGTCATGCTATTGCTTCAGTCAAGGAACTGTATCTTCTCTTCTTCATACTCATTACTGAGGCAGTTGTTTTGCTGGGGAATCAGTAATCATTCACATACAGTTGGTGTCTGAATTCAATAATTCTGTGCTTTCTTGGTGCACAGAATCTACCTCTTTTTAGGAAATATATCTTTTTCAATCTATCAAAAGCAGGTTGTGTGTTGGGTATGGAACAAAGAGATGACCTGAAAGACCAAAAATCTAGATGGGTCAATAAAAGGTAGACTCCCACCCTCCCATACACACTTTTAAAAGCCATATATACACACACACACACACACACACACACACACACACACACACACATACATACACATATATATATACATGTATATACATATATATTTTTTGGCTTTAAAATATATATAAAATATATATTTGGCTTTAAAAAGTATATACATATATGTATAATATATATGTGTATATATTTAATGATTTGAGGGAAACATGCCATGTGTTCAAAAATCAACTTTTCAAATTATTAGAGGAAGCAACCTTTTGTCAAATGCTTATTGTGAGAATGCGCCACAGAATTCTGTTTCATTGTCATTGCTATTATAGTTGTAGGAGATAGATGATATGTTAATGCAAGAGTATGAGTCTAGACTGCTGGACTTATGGAATGCAGAGTCCAGAGGAGTGGTCAATAAACATATCTTTGCAATAAATCTGTTATAAGCTGTGCCTCTCCGGACTCAGGTGAGGAGTTTTATTTGCACTGGGGAAACTGAGACAGCTTACTAGAGTCATCAACATCTTATTACCAAATGAGATGGCTATTCCTGTTTGCCCTGAAGATCTACACTCTACCTTCCCTAGATCTGTGCCTTGGGAGGCTGACCTTCACGGATGGTACTGTCTAGGCTCCCTTTCCCTCTGTCTTCCAATTATATTTGGTCACTGGGAGGCACAAGCAGGAGATGGGAGAGCACGAGAAGGACGAGCACAGATTGTTTATTTCTCCCATGCCCTCCCTCCTTGGCTATATTTCTGGCAGTGGCCACATTTCTCTATAATCTTAGCTCCCACTGGGCAACTGTTATTCCATGGCTCCAGGTCTTACAGGGTTCCAGTATTACCATTCCTCCTTTCCCCTTTGGGACTAGGGGTGGTAACAGCTTTGTGCTGGTTGCTTCACCCTGCACTGTTGTTTCCCTTAACCCCGCTTGCATCCTTTAAATAAGCCCTTCACTTAACTCTATTTAGTCGACCCCTTCAGGTGGAGTGTCTATTTCTTCCTGGGATCCTAATCACCATTTTTAAATGTCCCGGCCAAGTTTGCTAGGGGTTATCTCTCAACTGGGTAACAGAGATGAGTTAAGACAAGACAACAGGCTGGCTCAGTACTAGGGATGTTCCTTAGCCCTGGGACCTTGGTTTTGCCCTTTCTGGGTAGAGATAATGACTTTACATATGTGTGTGCCAGCTCTCCAAGGGAATGCAGCTCTTTGAGGGAGAAAACCACGGTTCTATATAATCACAGGGGATTGAACACACAGAATAGGTGGATCTGCTGTATTCCAGAAAAGCACTGTTCCTCAGAACCCAGAGTGCAAAGGAAAAGTTTCCATTTGGTGAGTGGTACGTGGTCACTTTGAAGATACAAACCTCGTGTGTTCATTTATGAGTCTCTAGGCGGGGAAATGTTTGAGATTGACTCCACGGGAAAAGCTAAACATAAATTGCAAAGGACAACTTGAAGACTTCTGCTTCCAACTTATTTGAACTGAAAACATTGGCTCAACCTACATTTCTCGTGGGTGCCAACAGCCCAACTCACAGCTGTGATATCATTAAAAGCCACAGCCCTACCGGCCCTCGTCCACGTTGTTTTAATGTTGAATATCTTTATGACTGCTTGCTTGTTCACTCTCAACTGGTGGCCGTGCCCCTTAGTGCACAGACTTGGATGCTCTTGCTCATTCATGTGGAAAGTGTCTACATGACAGCAAAGATGGAGTTCTGGGACCAAAACCAGTGACACAGATGTGAGCAGTCCGCCAATATCAAGAGGGGAAACCAGATTTGTGCAGTGATCCAGTTTAGTAAGATGTGTTTTGGGGAAGCTGTTGGTTTTAGCCAAATGGCTTAATAAAGTGCTGCTGAGAGTTGGGCAAAATCATAAGTCTGACTGGGCTGAGGGTATCTGTGTTTTCCTCTGTCTGAGGGAGTCTTGCCAGTCTGAGAACTGCTGCTTCTATAGGCATTAGAGGTTGGACTCAGTCCCCCCAATATTTCTGGAGTTCCTGCTCTATGCTGAATTTAGCCCTGGGGTCTCTGAGGCCTCTGAGAGGAGCAGAAGACAGACTCCGTGCTTTCAAGGAGCTAGATACGGCTATCGTACAAGACAGTCAATAAATACCATGCACCATATGTAATAAGGAGCTAGAGCGTGTGGGACAGACGCCAAAGACTCCTGGAAGAATAGAGATGGAAAGGAGAGGTAAGCTGTCAACAGGAGGTGCTCATTAATACATCATGAATAGCTGGAAGAGAGGGAGGGAACAGGGGATGATAATTTCTTAGAGTAAGTGAGGCTTGGAGCCTGAAGCTAAAGCGATTGAAAGTCAAAAGAAAAAATGTGCAACCTTAGGTCAAGGGAAGGGCCAAGCTACGGGCCAAGGGAGTGGGGACTTCTACTGGGAGCAGCGCACTCATTTGGAGGAATCTGGACAGCTGCGACTCATTCTCCCAAGCAACGAAGCCCTCAAAGAGAAGTGGTCAATTTCTAGAAGCCCTCTGGCTCTGTTGGCCACAAGTTGGAGGCAGAAGTGTCCAGCTGGACTCTGGGGTGGGCTCCAGCTCAGAACTGGAATCAGCCTCTGCTTCACAGGATTCATTTCCTTCCAGCCCCCATTAAAAAGAGACTACAGGAGGAAGGGTATAGTACTGTTGCGAGCTTCAAATCCTCCACTCATCTCTGGTGAAGCCAGCTCTGCAGGATGAATGGAAGAGGTGGCCTCCAGTTTGCTAGTTTCCCTCACCCATTGGTTCCCACAAGATACACATTCTGAGTGGAGACTCTGGACGACGTGGTCATAGAACACAGACATGAGAAAATGCCAGGGGATGGCGTAAAAGGGTGGCCAACCCCATCCACTTATTTCCCCACTGGCCCCTTCCTGGGCATTTTTCAGACTCTGCAGTTGAATAACAGGCAGAAATATGATGGCCGATTTGTTGATACGTATAACAAATACAAGGTAAGTGAGCCTTCTATTCTCTAAATCCACAAATGTATATGAGATCTGGGGAAAAAGTGAATCAGATGATAATACCTTTGAGGGCAGAGCCATATGCCTTTTTTTGTATTCCCATAGTAGAGTGCCAGCACATAGCGGGTACTCAAGAAATTCCTATAGATTGGCACAAAGAAATTCGAACCCCCTTAGCTGATACTAGATGATTATGTAGTGTAACACAAGAAGCTGTTAAGTCAAGAGTTTACCAAACTGCTTTGATATGGTTCAAAAGAACTCCTTAGAGGTTGTTTGAAAGATAAAGGCAGGAGGTAGGACTTCCCTCAAATGGAGGAGCTCCATTTTTTCCTGTTCTATATATGCTGAGCTTCTACACAAGATTTGGTTCTTCTCTTAAGGTTGAAAACCACTGCTAGAGGCAAACACAGTCCAGGCTAAAGATTAAATATATAGAGAAGTGCTGAAGGATATAACTAAAAAGTGATAGCAGTAAGTTCCAAATACTGTATCTTAGAGGCTGGAGAAATGTTACCATGCAACCTCCAGTGGCAGGATAAGTAGGGATATTGGGTGAAAATGGAGAAACTAAGGGATTGAGCTGGATGGAATGGGAAAAGGAGATGTCTGCAAGCTCCAGACTCCCCACTTATCTCTAGCAAAGCCAGTTCCTCAGGATGAATGGAAGAGGCTGTCTCCAAGTGACCTTAGGAGTAGCCACTTTGTAAAAACCATCAACAAAGCAAACAAACAAGCTAACAAATGGGAGAAGATATTTGAAAATGATATGACTGATAAGGGGGTAATATCCAACATATATAAACAGCTCATACAACTCAATATCAAAAGAACAAACAACCCAATTAAAAAATGGGCAGAAGAACTGAATAGACATTTTTCCAAAGAAGAAATGCAGATGGCCAACAGGCACATGAAAAAATGCTCAACATCACTAATCATCAGGAAATGCAAATCAAAACCACAATGAGGTATGACCTCACATCTATCAGAATGGCTATCCTCAAAAAGAACACAAATAACAAATGTTGACAAGGATGTAGAGAAAAGGGAACCCTCCTACACTGTTGGTGGGAATGTAAACTCGTGCAGCCACTGTGGAAAACGGTACGGAGGTTTCTCAAAAAAATAAAAATAGAACTATCATATGACCCAGCAATTCCACTCCTGGGTATATATCCGAAAAAAACAAAAACACTAATTCAAAAAGATACATACACCCCAATGTTCATAGCAGCATTATTTACAATTGCCAAGATATGGAAGCAACCTAAGTGTCCATCAACAGATGAATGGATAAAGAAGACGTGATATATATATATATACCACAATGGAATACCACTCAGCCATAAAAAAGACCGAAACTTTGCCATTTAAAGCAACATGGATGGACTTGCAGGGTGTTATGCTAAGTGAAATAAGGCAGACAGAGAAAGACAAATACTTTACGATGTCAATTATATGTGGAATCTAAAAAATACAACAAACTAGTGAATATAACAAAAAGGAAGCAGACTCACAGATACAGAGAACAAACTAGTGGTTACTGGTGGGGGAAGGGAGGGGCACTATAGGGGATGGGGGAGCGGGAGGTACAAACTATTGGGTGTAAGACAGGCTCAAGGATGTATTGTACAACACAGGCAATATAGCCAATGTGCTGTAATAACTGTAAATAAAAAGCAACCTTTAAAAATTGTATTTAAGAGTCAAAAAGAAAAAAAACAATTAAAGGGAAATTCACTCTGAAATAAGGCTGAAGAAAGAAATTATTAAAATTAAATGTATTAAGGTATCACTAAGTATTTTTCTATCTAATTTCATGAACCCCCTTAATTTTCTTATAATGAGGATGTATGTGCTCTAATGTGGCACTATCTTCACACCAGTCCCTCATCCCCAGTGAAAGCTCCCCTCAAGCCATAAGACCTAAGTCACTTTGTCTAAGATACTGATGGTCTTTTATGCCTGCACATGTCTCTGCATCCCCCAACCATATGGTTTAGCTCTGCCCGTAACTGAATCCCAAGGAAACTGTGGATGAGCACTGCCCTTTAAGCCTTACCACGCACATCTCAACACTTGACCCTGAGCACGTGTGCCTGAGACAGGATGTTGTTAAGGCCAAAGTGCTTGAGCTATGAGGCAGAACCTAGAGGTTGTATTAAAAATGCCTCTGTGCAGTGGATAAACAACAAGGTCCTACTGTATAGCACAGGGAACTATATTCAGTATCCTGTGATAAACCATCATGGAAAAGAATATGGAAAAAATGTATATATATGTATAACTGAATCATTTTGCTGTACACCAGAAGCTAACACAACATTGTAAATCAACTATACTTCAATAAAATAAATTTCAAAAATGCTTCTATGAACACACTCACCGGAATCCCATTGATGCCAAGAAAGCCAGGAACTCCCATGGGACCCTAAGAAAAGGAGGAGGGAGAGGAATGTAAGAGATGATATAACTGATCTCCATTAGATGAAGTGGGTTTGTTCATGTGATTCATGACCTAAGTCGTTAAGAAGTATTTTGTACCTCCCTCCCCACATTGCATCACCTTGCTCCCTATTCCACTTCCAAGCAATCACTAGCCTCTACCTAAGGTCTCGGACAGTTCTTGTCTTAGACAACGTGGTGTAAGACCTAAAAATAAGGCTCAATATTACATGCTGCCTTGACATCTGGGAAAACTGGGAGGGCCTCAAATGGCCTAAGCAAAAGTTCATTTCTCCACTCTGCTTCTGAAGATAAGGTCTCTTGGGCAAACGACCCTTCTTATTAAATAGACCAGGTGCAGTTCTCGCTTATTCCTGAGTAGTGGGTTTCCGTCCCCTGCTGGCCCACTGAATTTTTCAAACAAGCCAGTCATACTCTCCCTCGAGAATCAAGGGGCACTCACCCTGTTGACATGACAAAAGTCTGCTTCTCACAGCCCCTTGTGGCCCATTCTGTTCCAGAGCGCAAGCCCTGTGTGGCCCTGCATGGGGTGTGATGTCCTCCTCCCCTGTGCTGTGAGTGTATGTGACTAATAAACCTGTTGTTGATCTCTTCTGTCCAATGTCAGGTGTCATATCTTCGGCCATCCCCAGGACCCTAGAGCAGGAATCCCTCCCTCACCAATGGGGTGAATAGGAGGTGATTAAAATCGGCAGATAACATAAACTGAACTGCTAACCTCAGTCAGCCAGCCACCATGACATGACCAATCTTTCTTGCCTCTCTTTCCCTATATTTGTGGCCCAGCTGGCTTCCAAGCATCTGACCCCTTGCATCCCGTTCCCCTTGCTTGGATTCCTTTGCTGCCCTGTTGATTGGCCTCCTGACCCGTGCCCAGTTCAAACCCACATGACTTCCCACCACGGTCAGCCCACTTGTCTAGCAAATAGCTTATACATGCACTTTCTGACTTGCTGGCTATGGGAATCTCTCCAAAAATGGGCTGTAGCAGCACAACACCCAGCCTGTCTCTTATTAAAGTATGTAGCCTGGCACCAAGGTATCTGGGATTAGTATCCTTTCCATAAATAAACAGAACTGAGATTTAGAACCTTTTACCTTCACACTCACAGCCCATGAGTCAAAGGAAAAATCAAGCTTTGGTGTTCTTACCTTATCTCCTTTTGGTCCATACGGTCCCAGAGGTCCTGGGGAGCCCCTTTCTCCTTTCAACCCTGATAAACCACTAGGGCCAGGAAATCCTTGAGGACCCACTGGACCTTGAATTCCAATTGGTCCTGGTCGCCCCTAAGATGGACAGAAGGAGTACGATTAGTCAACAGAGGACTTACCATCCCCGCTTCCCATTTTCCCATGCACAAAGAACACTGTCATCACTTCACTAAATAATTTTGGCTTAGAGACCTATGAAGCATGTCAAAGTTCCAGACACGGATCAGAACAGGCTATTTTAGGGGCCGCTAAGCTTATTTGGATAGAACATATTTTATAAGCACATTTAATAAGATTCATGTGCGCCAAGATCCTTCAACTTTGTACTTCTTAGGAGATTAGTTATTCAGGCTGGATAATATTGTCCTCTTCCTAGTTAATGCTAGGCCATCAGAAGAGTGAAAGAACAGAACTCTGGAGAGCATCAGGACGTCTTCGAACCCATGTCCAAATGGCCAACCGCATGCTTGCAGTGAAGCCCGGAAATGGCTGTGCCTGGAGAACACTGCCTCGGTGGGCCAGAGGGAGGAGAACCCAGAAACCCACGGTTGACCAACCTGTCAGCTTATCTTTGACGGCAGTTCCCAGAACCCCAGCACTGCAACTAGAAACAGACACTCACAGCGAACACACACACATTGTTTATCTGCTCCCTCTCTATGCCCCTGCGCCCCCGCCACCTGTACAGTGTTGAATGTGTAAAATCCAAGAAGCCTGAGAATATCCATTAAGTATCAATGATGATAGCAAGAGGGAGAAGCCTGAGGATTTTGAATGCCCTGGTGATAAAGTGTCTGTAACAATTAAATCTGAGAGTTCAGGCTGACATTTTCTAGCTGACCGAGATAGAGAATTAACCCCAGTGGGTGCAACAGAGGCCGGCTAGTCTGTTTAGAACAAATCCCAGAAGGGACTGAATTTTCTTGGCAGAAAAATGAAAACCATTAGTAATGTGCATTAACTCTCAGAGAACACAACACCGTATCAGGTAGAAAGCCTGTTTTCATAAACACTTCCATCTCTGCCCCTTAGCCCCTTTTACCGACTGTCCGCAATTTCCTACAAACCTGTGCAAAATTCTGAGAAAAGTCCATTAAACATGCCCTTTAATATTCACCTTCAAGATTTACTTTTGAAAGGGCTGAGAAGAGGACAGATGCTTTATGCAGTGGTTAGACTCACGTACTGGAGACGCAAATGTCAATCAGGCCCACGAAGACCCGGGACTCTTGCAAAGAAGTAAAAGATGCTCTTCCCAAGGAGATGCAATTCTCTGCGGCTGCCACCCACCAATCAAACTTTCCCGACCCGTAACACGCAACCTACAGAGGGTGCTAGGCTGCAGAATGCTTAACAGGCTTATTTCTGAGAATGATGGGGTGGGAGGTTAACTTTTGCTTTTTATGCTCTTACCTCCTGTTGGTTGGACTTCTGTTTACAATGATTCTCTTATTTATTACTCTTATAAATTTTCGCTGTATACACACACACACACACACACACAACTAAAAAGTAAAAGAACAACACTTAAAAAAATAGTGCTGGGTTGTGGTTGAGGATTAACAAAGAAGTCTAAAATGTGGGCCTAGCTTTCAAGACTAATGTACACAAAACCATTGCAAACAGTTCAAGTCCGGAATGGAGCAGAAGTGCTGCGGGAACACAAAGGCAGGGCTGGCCATGGAGGGTTTGTGGAATGCTTACATTCTGTCCACGGCTCAGGGGAGTCATGGGCCACACTGGAAAGGCTGAGTGGGCCCCAGCTGAAGTAGGCCTGGAAAGCAAGGCAGGGAAGTTGAAGACTTGATGTGGCAGGAAACAGGGAACCCTTAGAGGTTTGGGGACACAGGAGGGATGGGAGGAAGGCAGTGTTTCAGGGCTGAAACTCATCAACAAGTGTTCAGGAGAACCCACGCATGTGCGCGTGCGCGCTTGTGTGTGTGTGTGTGTGTGTGTGTGTGTGTGTGTGTGTGTGTGTGTGTGTGTGTGTGAGAGAGAGAGAGAGAGAGAGAGAGAGAGAGAGAGAGAGAGAGAGAGAGAGAGGATGAGGCCAGGGCAGCCTGCCTGAGGCTGGAACAAGGGAGACAGATAAGAACCAGCTGTTGGGGGAGGAAAGGACTGGTTGGTGGGAGGATGAGAGGCACGATAGGTTTGGCGAGACCATGTTATTACTAGCAAAGGAGATGCAGTCAGGGCACTGAATGCTTGACCCAAATCTGAGCCCTGCCCAAAGCTTTCGCGCATCAAGGGAGGGGAGGTGAGAGCATGATAAACCGTTGAACAGCTACTGAGAGGGCAGACTGTGGCGTGGCCCAATTCCCATCTCGCTCACATCACTAGAGCCCGAGCAGTGCCTGGTGTGGGCATAGGGGCTGGCACACTCCAGACCTGGTCTCTTGCCTTTGTGAGTGCACACTCAGCAAGAATAAGCAAAGAGACATAGGAGTGAGGCAATTCTCTGGCTGGATTTAACAGGAAATCTGATTCCATCCAGAAAAGGCAGGCTTCCACGGCCCGCTCCCTCTCTCTTGGCTGGGAGGGCAGGCTGAATTTACCATAGCCACACAGATGACTCCTCCGTTCCAGTCAGAGAGCTTAAAGTGAGTCTCTGAAAGAGCTCATGGATTCTTTGAATTCGAATTCTTTTTCCAAAGGGGCATTTGAAACGGTACCCCTTGGAGGAAGGTGTACTTCTGGGCTGGTCCCGGCTAGAACCCTCTCAGACAGAAGCAGGGCCTGCGGGATGTCTTAAGGCCTCTGAGGCGCTGTTGGCCCAGAACTTTCTCTTTAGTGTGGTACCAGGCCCTTCTGGAGCCTGCAGTCCTAGGATACGAGACAAGGAGGCTTCCTATCCACTGAGGTCCTTTCTTTCATACAGTGGCACAGAGCACCGTGAACAGACGAAGATGGCCAAAAAAAAAAATTGAGAGAGACATTTCTTTCTTGGGCTGTTCTGTCAGCCATCTCTAGCTATGCTTACTCTGTGCCTATAGCTGTATGATCTTTTCCCTCGTCTCCAATGCACAGGCTTTCTGTCACCCTGCCCAGTGGACTGCTGACGCTTAATACTAAATCAGTGATGAAGTGCTTTTTTTGGTTTGTTCGCTTGTTTTCCTCCAAACAAGCTATCGGTGGCACTTTTCATAACGGCCAGCAGAGGGCAGTGTGAGAACACAGAGGCTACAGATAAGCAGGTGGGTGGGTGGGCCTCTCCCTCTCCCACTACAGAGAAAAAGAAATCAAACCGGTGTCAGAGAAGTCACGGAATGTTGGAGCAAGAAGGGTCCTTAGAGACCGTTCCATCCAGGCTCTATTTTATACACACGGGGAAAAAAGGAGGCCGAGAGAACGGGAAGGACTTGTTTAGGTCACGTAGCTAGTGAGGAACAGCATGGGACTCAAACTAGACCACCCGTTGCCAGCGTGTGGCTCTCTCCCTGTTTGCCAGTGGCAGATGTCCTGGGGGGGGGTCCTTGAGGCTGCCCACCCCTCACCCCAGGCCCGCCCCTGGGACTGTCCCCATCAGTAGGCTGCAGTAGCCAGATGCTCACACATCATTTCTCTCTTCCTAACTGATCATTTCACAGAACCAATCTGAAACATCATCACTGTTTGGACTGCTAGCAGAATTTCAATGGGCTTGGACCAATGCCCTGCCCTGATACATGTCATTTATTTTGGCAAATAGACCCAGACAGGGCAGAAGGGACTCCTCCAAGTCTTTCCAACAAGCTCTCCTGCCTCCATCTGCTCGGTATTTTAAATATGCACATCAGGGTCTAATTCTCAAGAGAGTGAGCTGGGACTTGAGCCTAAGGCCCAGGCTGGCTGCCTCCTGCTGACCACAGTGGCTTGGGATCAGCGTGTAGTGGTTCTTTTTTAGATAGTGCTTGGGACAACGCTGGCTTTTTAAAACTATATATAAATTTATTTATTTCGGCTGTGTTGGGTCTTCGTTGCTGCACGCGGGCTTTCTCTAGTTGCGGCAAGCGGGGGCTACTCTTCGTTGTGGTGCGTGGCCTTCTCATTGTGGTGGCTTCTCTTGTTGTGGAGCACGGGCTCTAGGTGCGCGGGTTTCAGTAGTTGCGGCTCGCGGGCTCAGCAGTTGCGGCTCGCGGGCTCTAGAGCACAGGCTCAGTAGTTGTGGTGCACGGGCTTAGTTGCTCTGCAGCATGCGGGATCTTCCTGGACCACGGCTCGAACCTGTGTCCCCTGCATTGGCAGGTGGCTTCTTAACCACTGCACCACCAGGGAAATCCCCAGTGTGTAGTTTAATTTCACCTTCGATCAGACCACACCCGAACCCCAGCCCCAGATTACTGGGTTAGCTGACCCAGAAATGGGCCTGCATATGAAGCAGTACACATATGCAGAAATAACATCTAAGAACCTTAACAGCACATGCCTCCAACCATGTAGAACTATGAAACTAAGAGGGGAATGACTTTTCATTACGAAGCCCATTTCTGCCTTTTTATCCCTCCCTCAAGGTTCCAGTGTCCTTCTCCCATAAAATTAAAATTTGTTCTTAAGGAAGAATCTGAAATTCATTCCCACTGAGGCATAAATGACTGACAACAACTTAGAGCTTTACTTCTCCCCAGGGGATTTGTATTTTAATGGAGAGCAAAGTGTTAAGCTAGGGGATGCAAATGATATTTATGAAGCACAGAAGGGAAAAGCGGTGTGCACAGGCTTTCTTAAGGACCTGGCTATACTGCAGGATGTGGTGGAGTGCTGTTACGTGGTACCATGGTGCAGGCTCTAGAGTAGGACAGACCTGGAGTCAGATCTTAGTGCCATTTAATAGCTATGTGACCTTGGGCAAGTGACTTAACCACTCTGAGTTTCTAAGGGCTCCAAGAAATAATAGCTCTAGTGTAGGGTTATTGGGAGCATTTGAGTCAGTGAATGTAACACACCTGGGAGATAGTATGAACGTATCTGTTTCCTCTCTTCTTTAAGGCATGTTTATGGTACAATGGAGACGTTATAATTGGGTACTTAATGCTCCTTAAGTATAAGTGGGCAATGCACAGACAACACTGTGAAACTCTCTTTGGGGCAGAGATGAGTGCCCAGGAATGAATGGGCACTCCACATCTGGGAGAGTATTTCCCCTCTTAGCACTGATGTCCTGGATCTCTTGGGCACTCAGCTCTTCAGGGTCTGCTCATTCTCCTCAAAGGGACCTCATCTACAAGCTAATGACTCCCCAGTCTGAACCTCCAGACCAGATTCCTCTTCTCAATGTGTCAGATCCTTATAGCCAATGGCTTACCAGACCTCTTCACCTGGATATTCCAACTCAAACTCAACAAGACTAAAGCTGAACCAATCATCTTTTCCCCAGCCTCATTCCCCAAACCAGATGCTTCCTCCTGAGTTAATGGAACTAACTCTGTAAATAGCAGTCCATCTACAAAGCTGATAAAGCCAAAAACCCAAGGGTCCTCCATGACCTCTCTCTTTCCCTCATCTTCTACATCCAATTCACCAGCAAGGACTGTCAATTCCACCTTGAAAATATAACTGAAACCTGTCCGTTTTTCTCTGCCTCCATGGTCTTAGTTTAGGACTTCCTTGTCTCTCCCCTAGAGTGTTGCCACAGCCTCCCACTTGGTCTGCCATTCTCCAGTCTAGCTTTAGTCTCTCCCAGCATCCTGCCTCAGGGCCTTTGTACATGCCTTTGTTCTCCTGGCTAGCTCCTATTTATCATTCAGGCTCCAACCAAGATATCAGCTCTTCCAGGGAAACTTTCATGATTACCCCCCTCCACAGAATGGGCTAGATTGCCTCTTTGTGTCCATACCCCCCACAAGAGATTGAACTCCTTTAAGACAGGGCCTGTGTCTTACTTCCCACTGAATCACTTGTGCTAACTACAGTGCCTCATACACAGTGGGTGCTCAGTAAATGTCTGCTGAATGGAGAAATGAATGAATGAATACACACACCAAGAAGCCAGAGGGCCAGGTGTATCAATATCTTTTTTGGAAGTCTGGATGGCTGCACTAGAGTACGAGCAAGAAACATCTGATCACGGAACAACAGAAAAGAGAGCTGCACCAGACTTAGGCAGTCATCCAGTTCAGGATGGAGAAGTTGAAGCCCAGAAAGGGAAAGGGACTAACTCAAGTTCATACAGTATCACCTCTGGACACATCACAAGTGGAAGGGAGTGGATGGGGCAGCAAGACCAGAGACAGGGAACCCAGTGAGGAGGTTGTGATCTCTGGGAGAGAAATAATGGTGACCTGAACTAGGTTCATGGCAGTGAAGACAGGGACAAGATGGATTTAAGAGATATTTCAGAGGCTAAAAATGATAGGACTTGATGCTAGATTGGAATTGGTGGGTAAGACAGGGAGGTGTGAAGGAGGACTCCCGAGTCTCTTGATTGGGCGACCGAGTGGATCTCTTCACTGACATGAGGAAGCTTAGGGGAGGAAGTTTTGGGTGGAAGATGAGAGTTCACCTCTGGAGAGGTGGGGATTAAGATACCTTCGGACCATCTTGGGAGATGTTCAGCACCTGTTTCTGTCACTAGACTGGAAAGTCTGAGAGGGTAGGGAGCTCAACTGACTTTGTTTGCCCTGGTATCTCTGAGAGATGCAGTGTCTGGTGTGCAGTAGACCCTCAAAACATAGTTGTGTGGAAAAAGCACAATTGTGGAATGAATGAAAATACAGAATTAAATATGCACATGGGAATCCTTGAGAAGGCCACTTCCAAGTCTCATTAGGGGCAAAATGGGATTAAAAGACTTTGCTGCCATCCCGAAACATCCCTTGTGGCCTTTGGGAAAAGGGGAGCAGAAATTCCTGACCTCCAGCCTAGGGACCAGGTGGCTTGAATTCTACAATTTGTCCCTACTTTTCAGCTGGAGTTCCCATCTCAGCTATGAGGCCAGGGCGGAGTGGGTGTAAGAACTTAACAGATTCTGGCCTAAGTAGCTGGGATCTCTCCCTAGCCATGAAATATGTGGTAAGCAGGAAACTAACGAAGATACCCCCCAAGGGCAGATTACTTAAGAAACTTCAGAACACTATTCCTTTCACCATTCTTTCGGAGCATCACGATACACCTGTGAAGTAGGTGGCGGGCACCAAGCTACAAAGCGGCTAGTCAATGAGGCTTGCTAATTTCACACAGCTGGTCAGTGGCAGCGTGAGTATCAGGGCCTCCCCATCAGTTCTGTGCTCCTTCTATTGCGACAAACGGAAACAGCCATCCGTACAGCCCTACAGTCCACTCTCCTAGTAACAGCACTAATGGTCTAGCGCTGTCTGCAGAAGTAAATAACAGAGAAAGGACACCGGCAGGTGAAGAGTAGGTCTAAAGTCGGCAGATAAAGACTCATATTATACAGATATACAGATCCATTTGGTGGCCCAGGAAGCCCTGGTTCAGCTTGATAATGTTAGCATCATCTACAATTCGCCAGCACAGCCAGTGACCCTTCCCATCTTCCAAAAGAAAAATAATAATAATAATAATAGGTGATTGGTGTCTACCAAAGAAAGAACCCCCAAAATTCTCAGTGTCTGCCATAGCTGAGAAGCAGTATCAGAGTCTCGCCCTCAACACCCAAATGAAAACACATTTATTTTCTAGTTCTTAAGCTATAATCAGTGTTTGAAGCAGCCAGCCCAGGCATGAAGACATGCATCTACATGTTTTGTTTGCAAAGACACACACACCCATCCCATTGGCTGTTGTCAGCATGTTTAAATTTTTGGAAAGACACCTCCCAGAGTGCTAACGTTTAACTCTTGCTAGGCAAGGCTCTGCAGCCCTCCATTCTACCTGTTTATTCACATTTCTCTTCTGAAACATAATAATAACCTTCTTTTCACCAAACACATACTAAGTGCCGTCTCATTTAACCTGTCTCCTTTAATCCTCTAAACAGCCCTAACAGGTGGGTATTAGCTGCATCTTACAGATGAGGAAACTGAAATATAGACAGGGTAAGGAATTTGCTTGAATTCACACAGTAAGCAACTGGTGAAGCCAATTTTGGTGATACCAAATCCTCTGCTTCTTCTACCAAGCTTATATTGCCTCTCTGCATTGAATAATGCCCTGAAAGTTACAACAGAAGCACAAACCCACTTGAAGAGGGGCAGTGAGAGCTACTCTGGGCAGAAAATATTTTCATTTTCATTGATACTGGAACAATTCATCTCAATTTTCCCAATCTTTTCACTGGAACAGGTACTATTTAATAGAAACTCGCTTAACAGAATTAATAAATTAAGTCACAAAAGGCATTTCAAGGGGTAGCACATCCTAGACCTTAAAAAGATGGAAGATTCCTTCTTGTTCCACAATTAAAGTGGCCTTATTGATTGGTCTGTGGGCAATGGACAGTTTACTAGGTTCTCGTAGACAACTTCTAATGTGCTACGAGTCCCTAATGCTAGCATATTCAATTAGGGGTGGGAGGGGGAATACAGGCACAGTGTACTAATTTGATGATCATCGTGGTGAGAGAAATTGGTAATTTTGTCTTTAAACATGTCGTATTTTCCCTTGCCCTTGGGGAATGCTAATAAGTATTAAAATAGGATGAAGCAGAGACGTCTGCTAGATAGAGGCAAATAAGTTGATGAAGAATTTTCAGATCTCCCTTTTCTCTATAACATGTTCCTAAAACTACATCAGAAACCAGAAAAATCTTTTCTTTTGTGATAATAGTATTATAATTGGGATGGTCAAGAAGCCCAAATCAAATGAAACTGGAAATATGACCAATAGTTGGCCACAAAAATAAAAACAGAACAACCAAACACCTCTGTAACCATTACAAATGGTTGAATGAGTCCCCATAACCCTTCAAATATACACGCAGGCTATACAAAGAGCTCCACTGTACTATAAAGTGTGTGCTGAGTTTCCAGACTGCATGAGAAAATAAATACAGCTCTATCTACTTAGGATGAATTTAACCTAAAACTAATACACACGTTGGAAAAATTTGAAATACTTAACTTACCATAATTTTGTTTTCCTTAGAATTTGAAGGGCAACTTGTGTATGGTTTGATAGCACAAGTCTCTTAGAAAGCCTTCTAGTAAACAGAAAATTCGCCTGTTTAAAGCAGAATTATAGGATTAAGTTTCTATTTCCTGCCCTCACTTTCTAACTGTGTGATCTTGAGAAAGCCAATTCATCTCTCGGCCTTAGTTTTCTCATCAGCAAAATGGGGATATTACTTGCCCTACCTATTTCCTGAATTGCTTTGAGCATCAGTTGAGGCAATGTATGTGAAAAGGGGCTGAGGGTTCATTCCACGGACTAAGCTTTGCTTCGGGGGAAAAAAAAAAAAACCCTAGTAACCAAACTCCCAGTTTTCAAAAACCCCTGTTTGCTGGGCTCATAGGGCAGTAAGCTCTTAAATAAATACAGGTTCACGAGGAGGAGATTTCAGTAGATAAAAAATTGAATGAAACAAAGAGCAGAATGTAAAGCTGTGAAAGGTAGGAGCAAATTGACGGTCCAGCACAGGGTTGTCATTATAGTTTAGAAAGGATGTGGACCTACCCTCTTATCCTATTATTGTAGTTTAAAAATATGTGGTTTACAATGTTCATCGCAGCTCTATTTACAATAGCCAGGACATGGAAGCAACCTAAGTGTCCATCAACAGATGAACGGATAAAGAAGATGTGGCACATATATACAATGGAATATTACTCAGCCATAAAAAGAAATGAAATTGAGTTATTTGTAGTGAGGTGGATGGACCTAGAGTCTGTCATACAGAGTGAAGTAAGTCAGAAAGAGAAAAACAAATACCGTATGCTAACAAATATATGTGGAATCTAAAAAAAAAAAATGGTCATGAAGAATCTAGGGGCAGGACGGGAATAAAGACTCTGACCTACTAGGGAATGGACTTGAGGATATGGGGAGGGGTAAGGGTAAGCTGGGACAAAGTGAGAGAGTGGCATGGACATATATACACTCCCAAATGTAAAACTGATAGCTAGTGGGAAGCAGCTGCGTAGCACGGGGAGATCAGCTTGGTGCTTTGTGACCACCTAGAGGGGTGGGATAGGGAGGGTGGGAGGGAGGGAGATGCAAGAGGGAAGAGATATGTGGATATATGTATAGCTGATTCACTTTGTTATAAAGCAGAAACTAACACACCATTGTAAAGCAATTATACTCCAACAAAAATAAATCAATAAAAAAAATATGTGGTTTATTTTAAAACACATGGTTTAATTACAACCTGGAGCCAATCTTTTTTTCTTTTCTTTTTTCTAGCAAAACATAGCCATGGTTTTATAAGTAAAAACTCAAAGTGAAACAGGTCTTGCCAGAAATTCACTTTACAGCAATTTTTGCTGTAGTGTACCTACTCCATTAGAAAAGGGATACTTGTGGCATTTTTCTCTGACATAATAAATTACCCATCATTGATATACCACACAACCTTTGGTCCAATACTGAGCTTGTGTGAGCTGATTGCTTCTGGATCAGTGTTGGCTTCCCCAAATCTCTGGTGAGAAGCCCTCAAGTTTTTGGGGTGGAAGGTAACAGGGAGTAACCAATTACTGCTCCTTAAACAGAAGGAGAAAAAGGAGGATAGGATCAAAGAAATCTGCTAGGACCCCATTGCCAAAGAACTCAGGGAGCTCTGAAAGGGGAGGGCAGGGCAGGGGAGGGAGAGGAACAACTTAGTCTCCCTGCTGTTCTCCTGCAGGCCCACACCCCTGCATTCATTTAGAACCAGAGGAGCATTCATTTCCACACCCATGCAGATAAAGAGATAGGCATTCCAACCCCAATACACATGCCCGCAGGCACAGGAGTCTGCTAAAATGGTAGGGCTTGCTGGTACTCTGGCTTAGCCTACCCTACACCTCCCAGCCAGCCATGGATTTGAATTCAAGAAGATGGGATGGCTTACAGCGCCCCCCTGCTGGCTGTATGCAGTAGTCCCTATGGACAAGTCCAGTCATCCGCACAGACGTGCACAGGCCAAAAAGGAGAGGGGAAGGGCGTCTAGAGGGCGAGAAGCTCCACATTTCTGATATATTTTCCTTTTACGTGGTGGACAATGGGAAGCTGAGATGAAATCAAGCTCTGTGTGCAACAGGAAAGACGGGCTGTGCTGCCGGAGGCTGCTGCAGTATAGGTGACGAGCAGAAGCTCCAGAGCTATTAGTGGCATCAGAAACAAGCTGCAAGCTTGCTTTGGAGAGGCGCTTCAGATTTCAATTGTGTTTGTACATCCACGACTCCACTGAATGTTCAGAATAACCCCATCTCAAAGTACTAGAGAAGTAATTGAGCCCAGAAGTGAATTAACTTGTCCGTTGCCACACAGCTTCTGAGCAGCTGAGCCAGACCTTCTTAGTCCCAGTCTGGTGCTCTTTCTGCTACTCCCTTTATAAAGAGACAGGTCAATTCTGGGTCCAAAATTCCCACAAAAATGTCATGTAACTCCACCCAAAGCCCTGGATCTGGAGCTTATTGAATCCTTTTGACTCTTCCCTTCATCCGTCTTGCTGCCCAGTGGCACACTTATTAACCAATTAAGTAGATGCACAAAGGACAGAGAACTCAAGTCAATCTACATCGTCCCTTCATAACTCATCAATTGAGAAAACAGTTGTGGAGCGCCGACCGTGCGCCCGCCATGGTGCCACATGTTGGGAGCACATAGATGAAAGGAACAGTCCCTGCCCTTGAGGTGCACTCAGTCCAGGTCAGAGAGACTAGTTATGTACACACATGAATATACCATAAGGCAGAGGAAGGCAGAAGGGATAGGATTCTGAACCCGAGGGCTGTCGATAGGTCTGTCTTGAAGATAGAGGAGCACATTTTATCCCTCCAAACTAGAGAGTGGAGAAGGATGCATAAAGAAAAGGAGCCAGGATGAGTTTTGGTAAGAAAGAGGGAAGTGGAGAAAGTCCATTTCAACTCGACCTCAGTTTTCTCAATAAATGTAGGAAGCGAGGTTGCAGGTAGAGAGTGAGGGTATTTGAGGTTGAGGATGACTGGCAAAGGGCGGGAAGGAGATGCTGTGGAGGCCATGGCAGGAAGTCAATTGTTAGAAAAGCGTGAAGGGCTGTCAAGCAGCTCTGAGGGCTCTGCCGACACTAGAGAACGTACTTTTGTTGGGGAAGCTTCCTCAAACAGTACTTGGCAGCCCTGGCAAAGCAGGTAGTGGGGTTTTCCAGGGCTGGGTGCTGGCACATACATCAGAAGTACTGGGGGTGAGGGAGAAGGGTGGGTCCAACAGGAGGATATGAAAGCACTGTTGACACAACTGATCTTGGGGGCCAGGCTGGAGAGTGAGCCGGAGGGGAGCTAGCCATTTCTGATAAACAGATGACTTCCCAGATCATTTGGGCCTGGCTCAAAGGGAGAAGGCTGGACTAACTATAGCTAGGAACTATGCACAGCATTTAGTACTTGAGTCAAGGCTGTCAAGACAAATCTGGAGCCAGAGAGAGCAACCTGGTGATCCAAATGTGGAGAAATCCACCAGACCATTAGCGATGTCACGCCACATCTACACGACCTTGGTGTAGTATCCAATTCAAAGGGAGATGGTTTGGGCTGATGCAAAGATAATGGTGCCAACGCCCAGGACAGAGTCAGTGGCATGTGTGGGTAGGGAAGCAGGTAGCTCCCATGTTCAAAGTTCACTGAAGACATGTTTTGTCCGAGTTCTTGGTCCTCTGTACCTTCCCCACGGCCACAGTGTCATTTACAATTTTGTTATACTTCACTCTGCCCAACTATTCCCTTAGAGATAGGAGAAATGAAAGCACTTTAAACAGCTTAAAACAATAATCTGGTTCCCAGAGAAAGCAGAGTTAGGGATAAATCAGGAGAGGATTCTGAGAGGAATCCAGGTGGAAAATCGGGGAGGAAGGAAGCAGTAGCTGGAAAAGAAAGCAAAAGGAGCCAAACCCTAGGACCTGGGGGACAAAAGGTATGAAAATGGAGCTGGCCTGTCCAGGGGCCTGGCCCGGGGAGGTTATCTGGGCGAGAGGCCCCATGGCCCCCCCCTTACCTCTCCATCCATCACCACTTTTTTCATTCTCTGGTTTTATGAGGATTTTAAAAGCTTTTAGATCTGATGCTGGCAATCTTTCAGAAAAAGTTAACAGAGAATTCTGCAGAGATAAAATCCCCAGTGAAGCCTGTAGCCAAGAGTAGCAACAATTGTCCCCTAAAGTTGAGTGGTAAACAGACCTTCAAGTGCTTTCCCCTTCAAGGCTTTGAGTGCTGCAGGTCCTTTGGCCTAAGAACCTAGCAGCTAACCACTTCTCTCAACTTGCTGACTGACAAAGAGAGGTTTCTTTGTTAGTCTAGTTTCAACCAGTCTCTGGAACCCAGCAGAAGGAAAAATAAGTGAGGAGGTGTAAAAGGGGGGCAGGGGAAAGCTCTAGTAAGTCATCTGGGAGAGGGATGCTCTCCCAAAGGCAAAACAAAGGAGCATGATTAGGGGAAAGGTGGAAATCAAGGTACAGCGAGGCTAGCTTTCAATGAGCATGGCCAGGTAGGCTGCTCCAGCGCTCAGAGGAACCCTCCTATCCCTTGAGATCCTACTCCTGTAACTACCCTCTCTTCCCCTTCTATCTTCTGGACTGGCTGTTTTCTGTTGGTCTTCAAGATGTACTCTCATCTGCTTGATGCTAAAAAAATAAAGAAAAATCTTTCCTCCGCTGCTCTGACCACTCCATCTCTCCATCACCCTTCCAGAACAAACCTCTTGATAGACATCACTCATTGCCGCCACTCTTCCTCTCCTACCACTCTCCCCACCCCCAGGCCATCTGGGCCGGCCAACTCCTCTGTCTTGAAAGTCCTCTCTGGAAAGTAACCAGTGATCCCTGCTAAATTCGAATCCCATAGGCCTTCTCTGCAGCTTTTGTCATTGCTAAGCACTCGTTTCCCTTCTGAAACCCTCTCCTTGGCTTTCATTGCTCTATACTCTGGACTCTCTAGTCTTTTATCACGTCGCCATCTTCTTTACTGGTCCCTTCCATTCTGCCCAGAGGCTCTTGCCTGTCTCTTGGTGATTTCATCCACCACCTACAGCTTCTACCACCTCCTCTATAAAGATGAGGCATCGCTCTAATTTATTTCTCAGGTCCTGTCAATTTCCCAAGTCCATGTCCACAGCACTATTGGTCCCCTTAGGGACCAATACCAAAGCTTATCTCAGTCCCTCATTAGCTCTCCCCTGGATAATGACAACAGCCTCTGGAGTCCTCTCTGTGTCCAAACATTGCCACAATCTAACACTCTGGACAGTAATCTTCCTAAGCCTGATCCTATTGTTTCTCCGCTCAAAACTGTAAATCACTCCCCATTACTTTCGCAACTAACCCCCCTGTACTCCTTAACCGGGCACTGATGGCCCTTCATTCAGTTCCCACCTGTTTTTGCAGGCTTATTTTCCCCCTAAACACCCTTACCTGCCCTAGACTCCAAGTATAACAGTCTCCTCGCTGATTCTTAAATCCACACTGTACTCTCTCACCCCTGGGCTTCCAACCAAGTGGTTTCCTTGCCAAAAATACCCTTCTCTTCCAGAACTCTCTACCAAGGTTCTAGCCATCCTTCAAAGCTCAACGCAAATCTGACCTCTTCCAAAAACACTTCTCTTATTTCCCTGCTTGGAGTTAACGTCTCCTTTTTCCTAACACTTGAAACAACTTTTTTTGGTTTGGAATTCAGCTACAGAGACCTGGATTAGTCACACCCCTCAGTTCATGGCAAAACAGAATCATTAGTCCATATAAGGCCCACCATTTATTTTTAAATTTTCCTTCATCCAAATCTCCACTCTTATTCTTGTCCCCTCACAGGAAATTTCTCGAATGTATTTGATGTCAGTTCAAGATATCCATCTAGATCTAGATCTACACCTACACCTACACCTACGTGTACATCACCTACATCCACATCTTTATCTGTCTCCTACCTTTGGTGTGTATGTGCGTTGGGTTTTTTTTTTTTTTTTTTTTTTGCCGTACGCGGGCCTCTCACTGCTGTGGCCTCTCCCGTTGCGGGGCACAGGCTCCGGACGCGCAGGCTCAGCGGCCATGGCTCACGGGCCCAGCCGCTCCGCGGCATGTGGGATCTTCCCGGACCGGGGCACGAACCGGTGTCCCCTGCATCGGCAGGCGGACTCTCAACCACTGTGCCACCAGGGAAGCCCTGTATGTGTGTATTTAAATTCAAGCAAATGTCACTGGGCTATATAGAGACCATTCTATTTCTCCTTTCATGAGAATGTTTTTAAGATCTATGTTGGTATTTGCTCCTAATCCTTGTTAGTATGCATTCAGCTTGCTTTCTATGTATATTCCCTCACTGAGGGACAACCTAGTTTGCCGCCAATCCCTTAACACAAATGATTCTGTGATAAGCAAATGATTCTATGATAAATATCTTCATAAAGGTTCCATTTTAGAACTATGGAGAAGTTGGCCAGGATATATACTCAGGAGTGAGGTTGCTGGGTTGTAGGAATATATACATAGTTACCATCAAAAAGTGCCACCATATTGCTCTCCAAAAAGCTATTCCAGGGCTTCCCTGGTGGCGCAGTGGTTGAGAGTCCGCCTGCCGATGCAGGGGACGCGGGTTCGTGCCCCGGTCTGGGAGGACCCCACATGCCGCGGAGCAGCTGGGCCCGGGAGCCATGGCTGCTGAGCCTGCGCGTCCGGAGCCTGTGCTCCGCAACGGGAGAGGCCACAACAGTGAGAGGCCTGCGTACCGCAAAAAAAAAAAAAAAAAAGCTATTCCAGTTTACACTCCCACCAGCAATACACGAGAATTCCTTTTCCCCCACACATGCTCACAAACGCTTGGTGTTATCTGACTTTTTAATTTTTGTCAATTGGATGAGTACAACTTGTTCTCTGTTATTTTAATTTGCATTTCTCTGAATACTAGAGAGATCGATCATCTCTTCATATGCCTGTTAGCCAATACAGTTTTCCCTTCTGTGAGCTGTCCATACTGTAAATATGCTTTGCCCATTTGTCTATTGTGTTTTCTGCCTTTTTCTTGATAAGTTACCAGAGTCCCCCGGACATTCTAGATATCAATGCCTTGTCAGTTTTAGACATTGCAAATACCTTCAAGTCTATCATCTGTCTGTTAACTTTGCCTATGGTGTCCTTTCATTGAATTGAAAGTCTTAGGTTTGTTGTAGTAAAATTCATGACTTTTTTGACCTTATGTTTTGGAGTTTGAGGTCTTACTTATGAAGTCCTACACCATTTCAAACTATAAAGAAATTGTACATTTATAGTTTTACCTTTCACATTTAGGCTTCTAATCCACTTGGAAGTCACCTTCGTAGGTGATGTGAAGTAGCGATGCAACTTCATTTTTCTCCATATAGCAGCGCTTCTCAATCTTTTCGATGTCATGGCATAGAGAGTATATGGTAGTATGCGCCAAGCATAATGTGGTAAACGAATGGGGCTGCTCATAGCCAGAGATGGAGGCCACCGGAGCTCTGGCCACTTTAGGTCCTGCCTGGCCATCCTAAGGGTCAAGGGGATCAATAGCTCTACACCCCTATAACCCATTTGTGGCTTTCAGTATGACACACTGATTGGGAAGTTTTGCCACATGGTGACCCACTCCTTCCAATACCAAACAATCCATCCTTCCCTTGCTGTGAAATTGCACTGTACTTATTATCATCTGTTTCTGTGCTCTATGTTCTATTCCTATGGTTTATTTGCCTTTTACTGTGACAGTCCTACAGTTTATGATGATGATGATGATGTCTCAAACTGTAGAAGAGCAAGTCTCTCATCTGTTCTTTTTCAAAATTGACTTAGATATTCATAGACATTTATTCTTCTATATACATTTTAGAATAAGTTTTTCAAGTTACTTAAAACATCCTGCTGGTATTTTTATGGGAATGACATTGAATTGATAGATTTGGGGAAAATTGACATCTTTACAATGATAAGTCGTCCCATCTGCCAACATGGTATATCCCACCATTTATTCAGGTCATTTATGTTTCATTAATGGAATTCAAAAATTTTATCTGGAAAATGTCTGATATACTCTTTGTTAGGTGAACTACTAACAAAAAAATATGTTACAGGTTCTCCTTTTTGTTGTTATTGTGAATGGTAATTTTCCATACAGAACTTTGCACCTCTATCGTATATTCAGAGTGCGCATTGAACAACTAGAATTCTATGTCTAAGGGTCTGTTTCCCTAACTGGACTTGGAGCATCTAAAGATGGGACTTTGCTTCACCTTTCTTTCCACTACTGTGCTTTGCCATAGTAGGTGCTCACTTAATATTGGTTGAACTGAATTGAGGGGTCTGTGAAGTACTGCAGAATGTTTTAGAAACTACCATCCATGTAATTTTCTGACAAAAATGCCATGTGATTCTCATTTAAAAATAAATAGCTATGTTACTTCAAATTAGATATTGGAGGAAAGAGAGGGAAGGAGAAAAAGAGATTAACTAATGTAGAGATTTTTTAAAATTAATTTTTGTTGGAGTATAGTTGCTTTACAATGTTGTGTTAGTTTCTACTGGACAGCAAAGTGAATCAGCTATATGTATACATATATCCCCTCTTTTTTGGACTTCCTTCCCATTTAGGTCACCACAGAGCACTGCGTAGAGTTCCCTGAGCTATACAGTACGTTCTCATTAGTTATCTATTTTATACATAGTATCAATAGTGTATATATGTCAATCCCAATCTCCCAATTCATCCCACCCCCACCCCCTTTCCCCCCTTGGTGTCCATACATTTGTTCTCTACATCTGTGTCTCTATTTCTGCTTTGCAAATAAGATCGTCTATACCATTTTTCTAGATTCCACACATATGCGTTAATATACGATATTTGTTTTTCTTAATGCGGAGTTCTGACTTTTGAACCATGTTATTGTTTTGCCTATCCCCAAATTATATTAAATTATGAACTATGGAGGGGGAAGGATCTCTGAAATTGAATAGAAACAAAAACAAATGAGTAATTATGGTGGGTAATAAATGGGAGGGGACATATGGGGACTTCTGGGGTGAGGATGGTGTTTTATATTTTGATCTGATTGTTAACATGGGTGTTAACTTTGTAAAAATTCTTTGTGCTGTACACTTATGATTTGACTACACTGTATATTAAATGTAATTTAAAACTTGTTGTAGTATATATAATATATAATTTAAAAGCTGTGAAAAATAAAAGTGAGACATGATAGGAGGTTCACATGTAATATAAATGCATATAAAACACAATATAGTATCTGCACATAAATAATAACACCCAGCATTCACTGTATGTCAGGCCCGTGCTAAGTACCTCATAAGGATGCTCTCATTTAATGCTCAGAAAGTCTTATGAAGGAGGTACCATTATCATCCACACTTTGTATATAAGGAAAATGAGACAAAGAGAGGTTAAATAACTAGCCACAGTCATACAGTTGGAAAGTGGGAGAAGCCCTATTCAAATTCAGGCTTCCACACTCTTAACTATTATGCTGAACTGACATTCAGCAAATAGTACTATGAAGAGCCTCTGTGAGATACACAGAAATAATGAATTACCTTTTTACAGCTTGGAGCCCTGAAGGAAAAGTGCCCTCTGACCAAGTTATTTGTAGAGGACCATATCATGGTGAGGGGTGCTCTGTTGATCCTCTGCTGCCATCATTTCTAAGGGGCTTGACCTGAAAGCTCTGGAGAAGAAAAGGATTCTAGCTCTTGTTGTCTTCTGTCAGATTGCTCTACTGGTCTTTCCTACATCCTTTCCAAAATGATGCGTCAGACTAGAAACAATTTTTAATATTTTAGTAACCTGTTTTGGGGAATAATCTTAGATTTATAGAGAAGTTGCCAGGGTAGCAAAGAGTTCTCATATACTCCACACCTCCATCACCTGATTTCCCCTAATGTTCACATCTTACATAACTATTGTACATTTATCACAAGCAAGAAATTAACATTGGTAAGAGACTAACAACAAAACTCCATTCTTCATTCAGATTTCATCAGTTTTCATCCTAATGCCCTTTTTCTGTTCCAGGATCCAAACCAAGACACAACACTGCATTTAGTAAAATGCATTATTTTTAAAAATTGTGGTAAAATGCATGCCATAAAAGATTTACCATTTCAACCAATTTTGTGTACAGTTCTGCGGCATTAAGCACATTCACGCTGCTGTGCAAACATCACGACCATCCATCTCTAGAACTTCTTCATCTTCCCCAACTGAAACTAGTAAAATGCATTTTTACAACAACAAAGAAAACCTTATTGCCCAGAGTAGCTGGCACCAAAGAAAAACAATCACCACGCAATTAATGATTGGTTGTAACAAGACCAGACAAAGAGGGTGATTTATGTGGAAACCATGGAAACTGCTAAGTATGAGCAGTACATATAGGAAACATCGAGATTGGGTTAGTGGTATGCCCTCTTAATAATCAAAACCTTTGGTGATAATAAGCTGAGCAAGCCAACGGGGTGAAATTCATAGCCTGAAAAAGAGGCTGCAAATGGTTTTGAGAGAAGATAATTCTGTGAAACCGATCCAATAGCAAAAACATCACCAGGAAGAAAGAGGGGACTGCACTCCCGTTTTCAGAAGAGAACCTCAAACTGGTCACTTCACTCACATTGTTGGCAGTTACCCAGCAACGCGCATGGCACCTGAGTGAGTGATCAGACCCCAGCAGACCACCTCGTACTCTGTACCATCCAGCAATTGTCTGAAGACTGCCCAGCCAAGCATCTGGTATCGGAGATAATCCTATAGTTTGTGAAGGGCTCACATAGCTATTGTTGCAAATATTTGACTGCATAAGGAAGGAGGAAGATGCTCTAGAGTACAAACGTGTTAGATGTTCTCAATCAGCGCTTCTCAAAATGTACCGTGCGTATGGATTACCTGGGCATCCTGTTAAAATTCAGGTTCTGGTTCCGGAGGTCAGGGGTAAGACCCAAGATGCTGCTTTTCTTTTTTTTTTTTTTTTTTTTTTTTTTTGATGCTGCTTTTCTAACAAGCTCCCAGGTGATGTTGATGCTGCTGGTTGTGGGCTGCTATAAATTAGTAGTTCTCAGCTTGGCTGCATATTGGAATCACCTGGAGGGCTTTAAGAACTACTGATGTCTGGGTCTCATTCTCAGAGAGTCTGATCTAATTAATTGGTTTAGGGTATCCAGGTTCTCCTAAAATTCATAATGAAGCCTACACACCCACCCCCCATAATTATACTGGAGAAACAGGCTTAAGGAGGTGATTAAAGTTAAACGAGGTCATAAGGGTGGAGCCCTGATAAGAAAGACCTGGCGCCCTTATAAGAAGAGGAGACACCAGAGTTCTCTCTCCACCATGTGAGGACACAGTGAGAAGGTGGCCATCTGCAAGCCAGGATGAGAGCTCTCACCAAAACCCAACCATGCTGGCTCCCCGATCTTGGACTTCCAGCCTCCAGAACTGTAATCAAATTTCTGTTGTTGAAGCCACAGCAATGATATTTTGTTATGATAGCCCAAGCTAAGACAGGGTATGGCATGGCCACTGGGAGTTGAAAAAGCTCCCCACGTGATTCTAATGTGCAACCAAAGCTGGGAGCCTCTGCTTTACATAGTAGTTGAAGTGAATGCAGCGTCGAAGTTGCATCACCCTTGCACCTGCGTGAACACAAAAGCTACCGCATGTGTTTGGAGAAACATCACCCTATATCACCGCTTCATCGCAGGATAGACACGAGCCCCCTTCCTGCTCAAACAACTTAGTCCTATCCATCAAACACATGAATGTCCTCCCCCAAAGTTGGGGCAGCTTATGTGACATTTAATGAAATGACAGCTGTCATATTTTCTCTTTTAGTTCTCTTCAGAAGAACGGCAATGTTATGATCTGTTTTTTCTGTTTGTGGACTTAACTAAGACATATGATCCCCTTGTCTGAGTGGGCATACGGGAAGCCCTGTGAAAACTGGGCTCTTCAGACGTGTTCATCAACGTTTTTTGCTTCCTTCATGGGAGAATGAGAAGTGAGCTATCAAACGCTCTTCTCTGATTACACCAAACAGGGCTCCATTGCCACAATGTGTTACTCAGTGTTCACTTTTAAGCAACATTCTCAGAGTTATAGTGCTTAGAATCAACATTGAGTTTGATCAGAGAAGATTTAATTTGAAAGAATTTTACAGCAAAATCGAAGGGTTGAGAGAATCTTAGTCTCTTGTTGGTCATCGTTGTATCGTTGGTCACCGATCATAAAAACATGCAACTGTGAGTTCAGTTTGCTTAGGCTCTGCTTCTCTTTGAGCTGCCCAGTGATGCCACAATTCCCCAAGTCCCAGGCCCAGGGCACCTGGAAACACACACCTGAGCACCTGACCTGCCGAATGGCATAGCTGTCGACCTACTGATCTACAGGGTAGCCCCTAATCATGGAACTTGCACCGGATTGTTGCGAGGGTTTAACGAGAATCTTCAATGGGAAAGTGCTTTGAAAAAGGATTCAGTACTAGGTGAATATGATCAGAGCTTGGTGATTAGACCTTGCGAACGAGTGTGCTGAAGGCTGGTTTGACAACTGTCCTGACCAACACTCCTTTTCCACATACAGATCATCAAGAAATAATAATGAAAGTTCCTAACGGCTTCCCTGGGTTCACTCTTTTGCTAGTTAGCTCCAGGCACTCATCCAAAAAAGAGCCAGCTCGGACAGCCATGGAGCTGGGTTTTGACCCACAGCAAAAAGACGTCTGTCTTTAGACACCATTTCGGGTGTCCCCTTGGCCCATTAGCAGACGGTTAAAAAAAAAAAAGGCGTTCCTGGGGGCCCATCACGTGCTACAAAATACAGGACGCTCACAAATTTTCTCCCAACCTACTTGGCAGAAGTAGGGTTTTCTTCTTTAAATTATCAGAGAGAGAAGTTTGCTGAGGGTCAAATCACTCCATCAGTACATGTGACAATAATGAAACTCACAAATTCTCCCAACGAGCTTAAAAGAAGATTCTTTTAACAGAAAGGTGTGTGTGTGTGTGTGTGTGTGTGTGTGTGTGTCCGTCAGTCCCCACGTGCATACACAAACAGGTCAGTCCGATAACACTCCAAAAGCCTTGGTCCAAGAAGCCTCCTTCACCAGTCTGCATTTTGCTCCTTGCTACCTTCGGACTCTTCCAACAGAAGGCTCGCTGCTGTGAGATGTTTACTTGTCATTAATTAGCTTAATGAAATGGTATACTGAGCAGAGGGAACACCGTGTTATTGTAAGGATTCACAAGAGTCCCATGGAAGGAACTCCAGGCCCAGTGGGTAAGACTGAAAAGCTGTATGTGCCTGAACCTTCTCCCACCCACCCCTGAAAAGCTGTGGCTTATTGGCCATTGTCGTCTGCATTGAGCAAAGCAAAAGCTCCAGACCGCTGAGCTCAGGGTGAAAGTGACCATCTGCCCTAGTCACACAGAGAGGACAGAGGGTTGCCTGTGAAATTAGCTTTTGTGGTCATCTCCACATGAGCCACTTCAAAAGACGGCACCGACTACATATTTCAATATGTAGGTGGTATTAACGAGCAAGCCTTGCACCCTATACAGTCAGGCCACTCAAGATGGCTGTTCTCTTGCTCTTTGTACATCCCCTGCTCGACCAGTTCCTGCCTCGCCTACACCCTACTCACAGGAACCTGCTTGCCCCATGCCCTAGCTACTGATTGTTCGAATCCTTAGGCTCGAATGGCTCCACCTGCTATTTTATTAAAGAGAAACATCAGCCCTCGTGATGGTCATCAACCTGAGGCTGTGCCCAAGCTGCTGGTTTCCCTGGTAACTGATGAGCCAACCTGACATAGTTCCCCCTATTAATGGTAGCTGCCTTCTCCTCCAGGAGTGAGGATGACTGCCATGTCTTGCCTGCCGTCCACAGTGGGGGGTGTCACTCCAGGCCCTTTTATTGAGGACGTGTAATGTCCCCTACCCAATAAACCATTGACGTCCCTGTTGCTGTCTCTGGGCTCCTTCTTTGGCCTCGAGGCTGGGCAACTACAAGGCTTACAGGCCTGTGGGGTGCAGCCCAACACACTCTGTCCTCAAAAGGCACAGATTTTAGCAGAGGAAACAATATGGTACTTCAGCTCCTGTCACCTGGATCCAGCATAGGTCCAAGTGACCTGAAGAGAGAATTCAAACTCCACAGTCTAGTATACCTCTGGGCTGCAACTCAAATGTATTCTAGATGTCTCAGCAAGTAAAAGGCTGGCAGAGAACGTAAGAATTGAGAGGTCGGTGTAACCTTTTGACAGAGGCTCAAACCAACATTTTAATAGACTGCATAGAAGCAGCCAGAGGGAGATAAACATGTCAAACCCAAGCTGCTACTATCTCTGTTCCTTTCTCCTCTCTGTTTCCATGGTGCTGATCACTTTGGTGCTTGCACACAACATGGGGAAATAATTTTCCTTCATTTGCTATCTCAAAACAGGTCTGGGACTGCTAACTGCTCCATCTCCATTTTCTTCATTTCTTTCAGGTATGACAGAGTCAGATAGAACTGGGCTGGAATTTCAGCTGTGTCACTTCCTTGCACTTATTATCTGTGTGATCCCGAGCAGATAAGCTCCTTGTGTCTTAGTTTTCTTCTCTTCAAATTGAGGTTAATGATAGCACCTACTTGTCTGGGTTGTTGTGAGGATTAGATGAGATAATACATTTGTAGCAGTTAAAGTTCTTGGCTGTAAGCAACAGAAATCAAGTCTGCATATATTAAGCAAAAAAGGGATGTACTGGAAGGATGTAGAGCAGGAGAGGGCAAACTTTCTGCAAAGGGCCAGGTAGTAAATATTTTAGGCTTGTGGGCTGTATGTATGGTGTTGCAACTATTCAACTGTACGTATGTTGCAAATATTCAACTCTGCCACCGCAGGCCCCAAACAGCCAAAGACAATACGTATTGTATAAATGCATGGGCGTGGCTGTGTGCTAATAAAACTTTATTTGGAATAAAAGGTAATGGGCCAGATTTGTAGTTTGACAATCTGTGATATGGAGACTTCCAGAATAGATGGAAGGGTGGAGAAGACTTTGGAACCTCAGTAGCAGGAACAGTCTGGTTGAGGTACCATAACCACAGCCATGGACTACCATTGTAGTTGAATTCTGTCTTGTCATCTCAGCTTCAGTTGCTCCAGATTGAAAGTTGCAGGGAAAGTGCCCTATTGGCCTGGCATAGGTCCTGTGCCCACCCCCTAGCTACCCAGGAACGGGGAAAGAAAGCATCTGGTCTCCTTCAGCTTCCACAGTAAGGGGTGAAGCCCTGCCCTACAACAAGACTCATGCAATGGGGAATTCTTTCCAACTAGAAATGGCATTTGGGTGCTGACTGATTTTAAAATGACGTATATTCACTATGCCCCAGAGAGCGCTTGGTGGTTTTAACTACGCCCCTGCTACTGCCTTTATTATTATTAGAGCACTGGCACAATGCCTGATCCGTTGGGGTGCTCCACAGGTGCTAGTCCTTTCCTCTTCTCCTCTCCCCTGTGAACTTTCCCATCACTCACTCTCCACCCCTCACTCTTGAGACGCCACACGGAATAGAGCTCCGGGGTAGAGATTCTGGAGACCGCTTGGGTTGGAAACCTTACTGATACTTCCTAGCTCTGTGACTTTGAGGCAAGCTGCTTTATTTCAGTTTCCCACTTATAAAATGGAATGATGATTGTAATAGCACTTGCCTCACAGAGGTTGTCATAAGGATTAACTGAATCGATGTATGTAAAGTGCTTAGAACAGCGCCTGGTACATAAATGTTGACCATTGTTATTCTGTCTGTTCTCATAGCTGCTCTACTCCCATTCTTTCAACTCCCCAATCTGTGACTCCTGTCTGACTGTTTTCCCAAGCTTCATCCCCCATTTCTCACTGTCCTCAGATGATTTCTATTGGGATGCTGGGCTGTCATCTGAACCAGTTTACAGTTTCCAAGAATCATTGCCCTTCCTCCACTACCCCAAACTTGAGGCCTCAGAGTTGCCATTGATTCCCCTCCCTCCCCTTCATCTGCTACTGATCACTGAGACCCGCTCACGCTTCCTTTGAAATGTTATTTGCATCTGTTCTCTTTTCCATCGTCATTACATTTGTACTTCAGGCCTGAGGTTTTGAAATAGCCTATTAATTTGTCTCCCTGCTTCTACCACCTGCCCTTCCCCACACCACCCTGGCCACAGCCAATTCATCTTATGCACGATGACCAAATTCAATGAAAAGATTAAAGTCTATAGGCTGTTACACTACTCAGAAGTCTTCAGTGCCTTTCTCCACCCAGGGAAGGGGTTCTTAAACTGGGGTCTAAGAATGGGCTTCAGAGGGTTCATCCCCTGTTCCACCCTTTTTGAAATTGTACAAAAAACTTAAGTATCTGTGCATGGATTTCTGGGGAGAGAAGAGGACATGTAGCTTTCATCAGATTTTTAAAGGGCTCTGTGGTCCCAAAATGTTTAACTGATGCTCTAAGGCAGTGGTATCCAGAGCGGGGGCACAGGCACCCCAGGGGGAACACAAGATGATTTTGGGGGGTATGAGAAGGAAATATTAGAACTTTAAAAATTTTATTACATCATCCTTTATAATTTTTGCTTATGCTTTATAATGTACTAGTGCATTAGTGTAAGTATACACTTTACAAATAAATATACGTACGTTGGGGGTATGCTAATGTATTTTTCTGACAGGAGTGTATGATCAAAAAGGTTTTGAAGATACTGCTGTAAAGGATCAAATCAAGATTCTTCTGCTCTTTACTCTGGTCTGAAGCTTTTTTTTCCTACCCTTATCTCTTCTACATAACCCCTCCACATACATTTATAGGCTCATTCCCACCTCTGGACCTTGGTTCGTGTAATTCTCTTTGCACAAGTGGCCCTCTTCCTTCTTCTCTTCATATTAAAATTATATGCATTTTTCAAGGCCACAGGAAAAGTCTCATCTCCATCAAGAACCCTATCATGACTAATCCATCTGCTACATCACTGCAAAACTCTATCTGGAGCACTAATTATGTCACTTAGCACGTGGTCCTTAAAGGTATACATTGCAGATTTTGTCGACTTATCTCCAGTAACCAGAAAACAAGCTCATTAAAGGAAGACTATGGGAATATTTTCCATATCCTCTACAGGACCTAGCACAGTGCTAGAATTAGCGCTTAACAAAGATTTGCTGAAAAAAGCAACAAACTGCTTGGGATGCACTGGGATAATAGAGTCCTCTGATGGTTTTACCGGTGATAAGGCTGTTGGCTGGCAGATAAGTGAACTCATATGAAGCAGGGAATCTTTAGGGCTTGCTGATTATCTAGGAACTATCTGATTATCTATGCAACTATCTATGCACCTATTATTAGGTGTCAAAGGGTAAAAAGACTAAGCGAACAAAATCCTCTCCAGTCACCATAGAGAGCTTTATACTTTCAGCCCGTTTCCCCAGGGGTCCCAATTTTCTCTTGAGACTAATTTGATAAATGCATCTGAGGGGAAAAGTATTAATGACTGATAATGTATTTGATGCCTGATCGCATTCCAGATAATGATTGCACTCAGGGACCCTTCAATGGAGTGAGGAATGACTGTCAGTATAGATACGAACAGGATTGGTTAGGGAGATCTGGGCCTGGCATTTCATCATGTCCTTCACATCATATCCCAAAAATGAACAGGGAGAAAAGTAAAAAATGACGCATCCAGATATTTCACCATACAAAGAGGTGAAGTATACAAGGTCAGAGTAGGCACTAGAGCTCTGTGCTTTGCCTTCCTCTGCAGTGCTTTCTGCCTTCCATGACACTCCGCCTCCTCCCTTTCTAGAGCCTGCAGTGTATATATAACATACAATTCATGATTAAAATGCCCTCCATTGCACAGTTCAATGTAGGCTGCAGTGACATGAAAGATATGGAGCTGGAAACGCTTGAAAATCCAAATAACTCTAAATTTGAGGCTACATTTATTGCAGCGGGTCAACTTCCCTCAGGCTGTGGAACCATGCAAATGAAACTCCAGGAACACAGAATGGCATCCCCTTCCCATCTCTCTTCAGCAGGAAGTCCAGAGGATCAGAGAGAGAGCGCCAGCTGGCCAAGCCAGGAAACTGTAAATTTCCAAACAATTTCCAATTAGCTTTAAAGTATCTGCTCTCTATACAGCACTGCCTTCTATTTCAAGTCTTTTGGGTGGTGGTAAAGGAGCTCTGACAGCTGGAGGCGAAAATTAAGACCATTAAGACCCCCAACAACTCCCTGAGAAGGGGACAAGTGAAAAAAGTAGCCCTTGGTGTTTAAAACTTCTCTCCACTGCAAAGTGGCGGATGTGCAGTGGGCAAACATCCTGAGATGAACTCTTTACCTATCTCAATTCCTCTCGGCTAAAGTCTATGAAATAATTAATTCCAGCCCCCTTGTCATCACTTACATGATCTAGAGAAGTTCATGGGCATTGATGACAAGGCTGTCAACCTCTCCCTACAGCGCCATTTGTTTGTGCGCATAGGCTCCCCTTCCAGTCTGCTCAATCTCTGGAGGACAGAGGCCTTTGTCTCCGAAATCCCTCCCTCCACAATACAATCAGGGCTTAAGTGACTCCCTGGGCCTGTAGAACCAGTCACAATGCCCCACGCTTCCTGCCCTGAGAGCCCAGAATTCATGACCGTGCAGATAAATGAATTATACACTTGGCCAGAGATTAAGCCTGGTCCTTTGTACAGCAACCTCTGAGGTCTGGGGGAAGATCTGACCTGTCAGGATCTGTGTTCATTCTGCCTTGATGAGAGGCAGAGCAAAGCGGTCCTGGCTGTACAATCCCACACCCTGGGGTGTGATAATCAGCAAATTGCAGACAAGGAATTGGCTATTGCCCGATGCTCATTGTCCAGGGCCCAGGCTGAACTGTTCAGTGGTTGGCAGGCTGTTTTTCTGACTCCAGATGGCAGACCTGTCTCTTGCCAACGAAGAAGAGCATCCTGAGTGGTGGTACCAGCTCCAGAGAGGTCACAGAGGAGTTTCAAGAGACTGAATGCACGGAGCTAAGTCTATGCAGAATCCCACATGGGGACTGAAGCAGGAGGGAAACATGGGTCTGAACTCCGTTGCCTTGGCTTTAAACCCAATGATTTAGGTAGAACTGGGAGACTGAGATAATCAACAAGAACCCCCGCTTACAAATTGCCACTTCGAACCCATTTCTTAACATGTCAACTGAGTATCCTGCAAATGGGAGTCACTTAAAAACCAGACACCTGCAGATTTCCAGGAGTTTTTGTACGCCAAATGGGAGCTGTTTGTTGTCTAAAGGGTAACGCCCATGTCTCTGCTCAAATGTCTCTGGCTCAGAGAGACCCATCGAGATGCCCTGATCTACAGCAGATCCCCTTGTTATAATCTCTAATCACACATGTTAATATTCTTTCAAGGCACTTCTCATAATTTTTAATCATCTATATTTAATTACTCATCTGTTCAACAAATATTTATTACACATTCACTGGCTCAGTTCTAGGCGCTGCAGCTACAACAGTGAACGAAACAGGCAAAAATCCCTGCCCTCGTGTGGCGGATATTATAGAAGGGAGCTAGATATACAAAAGTTATGTTATATAGTAAATAAAGGCCCAAATGTGAATTCTCACGTGAAAATATTTTTGCAAGAAGTTATATGCTGGTCAACATATATCCCTATAACGTACAGTAATGAACTAATTATGTTTTTTCTTTTTTTTTCCTAGTTCAGATAAATCTGATCTTAACCCATAAAAACAAAGTGGTCACATCAGCAAAGGAAATAATCATCCTTATAGCTATTTCTACTATCTGTCAAATAACAAAAAATGCTCACTTTGCATTGTGTTTATACCTCGATAATAACATTTACCTCTGTAAATTGTGATTGTTAATCTCTTGGTCTCCTTCTGTCACCAGGTAGTGAGGTGCTTGAGGGTGGGGTCTCTGTCTTGTTCATCTTTCTCTAGAACCTAGCCACATGGCCATGAAATATTTGTTGAAATGAGAATCCTGGATCCTGTCATAGGTACTGAGACCACTGAATGATTTGCACATACAAGCCGAGAAACCAAGTAAAAATAGAGAATGCATATATTCCCGTGGAGCCCAGGCCAGGCTGGGGCAGAACTAGAACCCCCACTTCTTTCCCAAGCTGGAGAAGCTCCTGTCTGATTCACAAGCAACTTCCTCAGCCCTTGGGAATTATATCCTAGGACTGTGGGTTCCTGTGGGCCCTATCTTTTAGAAAACTCATTAATTTATTAAGGTATTTATTAGAGTTTACAGCAAATCTTTTAGGTAATGGGGACTCTTGGAGTATGGACTGTGCAAATTTACAGAATTGTATGGTTCATTGAGGCCTCATGGAAAAACCCTTATTGACGCAAATCTCTCTAAATTGTCAGAGGCAAACTTCCTGTCTCATAAGGTAGAGATGATAGAAAATCTTTCTTTGCTATTTGAGAGCTCAGTGGCTTCTGAGTTATTCTCCAGTAGATCATTTCCCATTGTCTGAGTCTGTATTTGTTAGAGCTTCAGGACATGGACTAAATGGGAAGGGGTCCCAGGATGCTACATGAAGGCTCTTTTTTTTTTTTTTTTTCTGGGCTATATCCCTGACCTCTCGGGTCATTTCCCTCTCATATGTGATTCTTCCTAAAAGAGGAGTACCACAGATATCCCAGATAGCAAAGGTTCTGGCCTATCAAGGTTTTACTGAACATTTCAGTGGGATATGTGTAATCCTATGGGTACACCTAATTCAAAGGGAATGATTTTTACTCTATAATATTCTTCCCTAAGATGCCTGGAATAGGGTTGCAACGAAAGTACTCCTAGACAGTTATAGTTGACATCAGGGGACTTCTGTAATTTGGTTTGAATTAACACACTCCGAGTCCCAAAGAACATGACATGTTGGTTTGCTAACATGCAAGGGGAATAATTAATTCCTGTCTGGGAAGAAAAAAAAGGTGAAATCAATCAACTGTACATGTTAAACGCACAATGATTTGAGGCCAGAATGTCCATTTTATACAGCTCACACACTTCTCTAAATCTTGTATCAATAGATGTGGTAACACTCATGGGCACTCTGCATATAGCTACCTCTGTTAGTTTTGCTTATCTTGGGGAACTGTGCAGAATAGAAGAGGGGTCAGAGGTGTGTATAGGCCAGGATCAAGGAACTAGGATGGAAGGAGTACGTGGGGAGAGGGGAAGTTAAGCTTGGAGAAACCACCAGTGGGGTAAAACATTTTGTTTACTTTACCTTATCTGCGCAAATCCTGAACTTCTTTTTTTCCAGCGAGATAAGGTTTTTTTTTCCCATTTATATTGGAGTATAATTGTTATATATAGTTTCTGCTGTACAACAAAGTAAATCAGCTATATCTATACATATATCCCCATATCCCCTCCTTCTTGGTAGTGTATATATGTCAATGCTACTCTCTCACCTTGCCCCAGCCTCCCCTCCCCTCCCACCATGTCCTCAAGTCCGTTCTCTACGTCTGTGTCATTATTCCTGCCCTGCCACTAGGTTCATCTGTACCATTTTTTCAGATTCCATGTATATGAGTTAGCATACAGTATTTGTTTTTCTCTTTCTGACTTACTTCACTCTGTATGACAGACGCTAGGTCCATTCACCTGACTACAAATAACTCAATTTCACTCCTTTTTATGGCTGAGTAATATTCCATTTTATATATGTGCCACATCTTCTTTATCCATTCATCTGTCGATGGACACTTAGGTTGCTTCCATGTCCTGGCTATTGTAAATAGAGCTGCAATGAACATTGGGGTACCTGTCTCTTTTTGAATTATGGTTTTCTCTGGGTATAGGCCCAGTAGTGGGATTGCTGGGTCATATGGTTGTTTTATTTTTAGTTTTTTAAGGAACCTCCATACTGTTCTCCATAGTGGCTGTATCATTTACATTATCACCAACAGTACAGGAGAGTTCCCTTTTCTCCACACCCTCTCCAGCACTCACTGTTTCTAGATTTTTTGATGATGGCCATTCTGACCAGTGTGAGGTGATACCTCATTGTAGTTTTGATTTGCATTTCTCTAATGATTAGTGATGTTGAGCATCCTTTCATGTGTTTGTTGGCAATCTGTATATCTTCTTTGGAGAAATGTCTGTTTAGGTCTTCTGCCCATTTTTGGACTGGGTTGTTTGTTTTTTTGATATTGAGCTGCATGAACTGCTTGTATATTTTGGAGATTAATCCTTTGTCAGTTGCTTCATTTGCAAATATTTTCTCCCATTCTGAGGGTTGTCTTTTCATCATGTTTATGGTTTCCTTTTTTTTTTTTTGCGGTACGCGGGCCTCTCACTGTGGTGGCCTCTCTCGTTGAGGAGCACAGGCTCCGGAGGCGCAGGCTCAGCGGCCATGGCTCATGGGCCCAGCCGCTCTGTGGCATGTGGGATCTTCCCGGACCGGGGCATGAACCCGTGTCCCCTGCATCGGCAGGCGGACTCTCAACCACTGCGCCACCAGGGAAGCCCTATGGTTTCCTTTGTTGTGCAAAAGCTTTGAAGTTTCATTAGGTCCCATTTGTTTATTTTTGTTTTTATTTCCATTACTCTAGGAGGTGGGTCAAAAAGGATCTTGCTATGATTTATGTCATAGAATGTTCTCCTCTAAGAGTTTTATAGTGTTTGGCCTTACATTTAGATCTTTAATCCATTTGGAGTTTATTTTTGTGTATGGTGTTAGGGAGTGTTCTAATTTCATTCTTTTACATGTAGCTCTCCAGTTTTCCCAGCACCACTTATTGAAGAGGCTGTCTTTTCTCCATTGTATATTCTTGCCTCCTTTATCAAAAATAAGGTGACCATATGTGCGTGGGCTTTCTATCCTGTTCCATTGATCTATATTTCTGTTTTTGTGCCAGTACCATACTTTCTTGATGACTGTAGCTTTGTAGTACAGTCTGAAGTCAGGGAGCCTGATTCCTCCAGCTCCATTTTTCTTTTTCAAGATTGCTTTGGCTATTCAGCATCTTTTGTATAATCCTGAACTTCTTAACTCCAGTTATAAAAAAAGCAACAATGGAAAATGGTGCCTCAGGGAAAAAGCAAACCCTGGCCACGTTTTGTATAAACCCTTCCCTAGATCTGCCAGGGAAGCTTTCCAAAAGTTGGATGGCTTAAGAAGGCTCTATCCCTCTTGAGAGCACACTTACAAAGAACCCCCATTGTTGGTTCTGCTAATTGCTCAGGCCACTCTGAGTCTCACAGGGAAGAAGAAAAATGGAAGGGCACCTCAGAATAGAGGGGACTTACTTCCTGAAGGGAGCTGTATGCAAAGCTCTGCTCTGATGGACTGCTATTTGAATTGGACTAAGGTGAGGGTCTATGCTATCTAGAAGAGTCTGTGTTAGTGCTCCACACTAAAATGTAAAGCAGCATTTCTCAAAGTGAGGGCCAGGATGCCCTTGGGTGTTGAAAGAACTTGAGAAAGGACTGATGGTTCTATAAAGAGACTCATCAGCTAAATAGACTTCTCCCATGCTTGCATATGGCCTACCAAACAACACAGCATTCGGAGCCTCTTTCCTCTTCCCTGCTCTTGTTTCCTCTTTCCTCTAACTTTGTTGAGATCCAAGTTGTGTATGTACCCTGAATCTGCTTTTCAGTTCACTCCTGTCACTGGTCTGCCAACCTCACCCTGTTAAAAACCTCTGACTGTTTTTCTTGCCCATGTTCATTTTTCACACTTCCTCCTAATTATCTGGCAGCCAGCATGTTCGGCTTCTCTTCCAACTCTAAGCTCTTAGGACTATAATCAACCATGGCCAAAACCCCTATGATATAAAAAACAGATGTTGTTACAGACCTATAAAATCAGGTTAAATGACAAAACCTTGCTAGAAATTAGGTGTCTTCAGTATTAGAGAGACAGCTGCTATAATGTCATCCTAAGGCAGGAGGAAGGGGTAGTGGGGCATTTCTTCCAAGAGGTAGTAAAGACAGTGTCCTTGTCAGGGATTTAGGAGACTTGGTCTCAGCTCTACCATTAACTTTCTGTGATCATAAGTGAGTACCTCCTTTCCTTTGGATTTCAGTTTCCTTATTTGAAAAGAAGGCTTATGAGTGACATCAATCCTCTTTCAAAGAGGGATACCCAAACAATAAGTGGTTTGAGGTGGTACACAGATAAATTTATTTTATTTTAATAGTTTTGTATATATTCTATCTTAAATTTGGAAAACACTGGTCTTCCATTTCTATTTTTATTTTAAAATAAATTTAGCCAGGTAAAACCATGAGCCAACCTAAAGAAAAGCATTCAGTAAAATAATGAGTACTACATACGGCAAGAATAAAGGTATTATGCAAATTTGGACTTGATTTGGTGAGGGATGGCCTAGATTATTCTTACTGGCTCTAGCATTTTGGGTCAATTGAACAATAATACCTAACAAGTTACAGCATTTATCATGTGCCAGGCATGTGCCAGTGTACTAAGAACTATATACATTAAATCATGTAATCTCCACAACAACTGTATGAGGTAGGCATTATTACCTCTATTTTACAAATGAGGAAACTGAGGGACTAAGAACTTGCCTAATGTTACACAACTTAAGAGTCAGAGCCAGGATTTGAACTCAGGCAGACTGGATCCAGAAGCCACACTCTTAACTGCTATACCAGTGCTTCTCAAAGTGTGGCTCCTGGACCAGCAGCATCCACATCACTTGGGAGCTCGTTAGAAGCGCAAATGATCAGATCCTCACCCCAAACAGACTGAATCAGAACCTCTGGGAGGGGAGGTCCAATAATTTGTGTTTCAACAAGCCCTGCAGGTGACCTCTGACACACACTCACATTGGAACATGTATTACACTGTAACGCACTGTCCTGAACCAATGGCAGCAAGTGTGGAAAGATGGGAAAGTAATTTGGATTTCAAATTGAGGTAGAGTGAAGGTTTATGCAAGAGTGGAGAAACCAGGACATGTCTGATAGCAGAAGGGAAGGAGCCAGATTATGGAAAGATTATGGAAACAAAGGAGAAGTAGAAGAAAGCAGAGTAGCTTGGGGTCACAAAGGACAACGAGGATGGCTATCTCTTGAGCACTGGAAAAGACAGAGATGGACCCAGGGAAGAAGAAGCTGATGCTTTCGATTTTTGCTCATGTGACCAGAAAAATTGATTAACAGATTTTAGTGATGGTGCAGGGGATCTGACCAGATTTTTAGGAAAGAGATGGCTGATTCAAACAACCTGCTGTGAGCCACTGACACGGGTGAAATAATGTTTACTCACAGTGCTTAGGTCAGAGTAGCAGCTGGAGATGAAGATTTTCCAATGAACCAAGCCCAGTGATTATTAGGTTTTGTGGAAGCCCTGAAAATGTGCCACACAGTTCTCTTGCTTTGGGGAGCATAACTGACAGATGGCCCTAGCTGCTGACCCTCTGAATCCATCGCTGCATTTGAGCCGAGGTCATGCTTCCAGCAGGCAGTTCCTAGCCAATGGCTGAGCATGGCAAGAATACTAATGTGGGCCCCTTCCGTGAGACAGGGGACTCCTCTCTCATGGGCGACTTTGGCTTGAGGACTCTTTATTGGCTTGGCTGAAACATTCTCAAAACTGTCCTGCAATCTGAGATTCTACTTGTCCAATCCTCTTTCCTTCCCTCTCTCTTTCACAGGGGTTGGCCCCGCACTATGATCTAACAGCCCCTACTTCCTTTGGCTCCCTTCCCATTTTTCCTCATGGGAACTCAGCTCAATAAACCTCATGCATATCTAATGCCATATTAGAGTCTGCTTCATAGAGGTCCCAAACTAATAAAGGATTCTTCCCCAACCATGATTTGCTATATGGGCAAAGATATGGACTCTGCAAGTATCCCAGGGTTGGATGGTTTGAGGATAATGGTAACACACATTCTAAGGAGGTAAAGGGGAGTAGAAGTAGAGATTCCTTAACCCTAGACCTTTACAACAGAGGACCTGCAAATTCAAATTCATTCAAATTCCCTCACAGAGAAAAATGTCAGACATTTATAAATTAGCAACTGGAAAGCTCACCATTATACTGGTTTTGGTCTCTATGTGAATTCCACAGGAAAAGCTCTGATACAAGGCCTTGAGCTTAATAGTGTGGAAGGAGTCAATGATCTGAGTAGAATGGGTGGATCCTAGTGTGGGATGAGATACCTTCCTTCAGTATTGATAGGAAGGTATCTGATTTCATGTGAAAATGAGGCTGGTGGTGACAGCAATATGAGAAAGAAGAATGATCTGGCAGAAGTTGAAGGAGCTGATGTTGGCAGTCAGACTTTCCTTTATTAAGAGTGTACACGTAAACTACATATACTCTGTGGGAGGGGTCTCTTTGAGGCTAAATAGCGCCAGGAGAAGTAACATTTTCAAAGCCAACATTTCAGAGGGCATAGTCTGCGATACAGTTGGAATAGAGCTCATTAGAGATGAGTTATGGGGTCTCACTGAAAGAGGAGCTGAGATAATATGAAAAAAACACAAATTTTTACAACTTTCCCTTTTCTACTTTTACCCTGTAAGGGAAGACACTCACATCCTCTTCTCTGTCAAGAAACTTGAGTGTCCCATTTACCATTGCAACAAAAACCCACAGGCAACATCGTTTGCATGGTGAAAACTGAAACCATTTCCACTAAGATCAGGAACAAGAAAAGGTTGCCCACTCTCACCACTATTATTCAAGAGTTTTGGAAGTTTTAGACACAGCAGTCAGAGACAAAAAAGAAATAAAAGGAATCCAAATCGGAAAAAGTAAAACTGTCACTGTTTGCAGATGACATGATATTATACATAGAGAATCCTAAAGATGCTACCAGAAAACTACTAGAGCTAATCAATGAATTTGGTAAAGTACCAGGATAAAAATTAATGCACAGAAATCTCTTGCTTTCCTATACACGAATGATGAAAAATCTGAAAGAGAAATTAAGGAAACACTCCCATTTACCACTGCAACCAAAAGAATAAAACACCTAGGAATAAACCTACCTAAGGAGACAAAAGACCTGTATGCAGAAAACTATAAGACACTGATGAAAGAAATTAAAGATGATACAGACAGATGGAGAGATATACCATGTTCTTGGATTGGAAGAATCAACATTGTGAAAATGACTCTACTACCCAAAGCAATCTACAGATTCAATGCAATCCCTATCAAACTACCACTGGCATTTTTCACAGAAGTAGAACAAAAAATTTCACAATTTGCATGGAAACACAAAAGACTCCGAATGGCCAAAGCAATCTTGAGAAAGAAAAACAGAGCTGGAGGAATCAGGCTCCGTGACTTCAGACTATACTACAAAGCTACAGTAATCAAGACAGTATAGTACTGGCACAAAAACAGAAATATAGATCAATGGAACAGGATAGAAAGCCCAGGGATAAACCCACACACATATGGTCACCTTATTTTTGATAAAGGAGGTAAGAATATACAATGGAGAAAAGACAGCCTCTTCAATAAGTGGTGCTGGGAAAACTGGACAGCTACATGGAAAAGAATGAAATTAGAACACATTCCTAACACCATACACAAAAATAAACTCAAAATGGATTAAAGACCTAAATGTAAGGCCAGACACTATAAAACTCATAGAGGAAAACAAAGGCAGAACACTTTATGACATAAATCACAGCAAGATCCTTTTTGAACCACCTCCTAGAGAAATGGAAATAAAAATAAACAAATGGGACCTGACGAAACTTAAAAGCTTTTGCACAGCAAAGGAAACCATAAACAAGACCAAAAGACAACCCTCAGAATGGGAGAAAATATTTGCAAATGAAGCAAGTGACAAAAGATTAACCTCCAAAATTTACAAGCAGCTCATGCAACTCAATATCAAAAAACAAACAACCCAATCCAAAAATGGGCAGAAGACCTAAATAGACATTTCACCAAGGAAGACATAGAGATGGCCAAGAGGCACATGAAAAGATGCTCAACATCACTAATCATTAGAGAAATCCGAATCAAAACTACAATGAGGTATCACCTCACACCGGTCAGAATGGCCACCATCAAAAAATCTACAAACAATAAATGGTGGAAAGGGTGTGGTGAAAAGGGAACCCTCTTGCAGTCTTGGTGGGAATGTAAATTGATACAACCACTATGGAGAACAGTATGGAGGTTCCTTAAAAAACTAAAAATAGAACTACCATATGACCCAGCAATCCCACGACTGGGCATATACCCTGAGAAAACCATAATTCAAAAAGAGTCATGTACCACAATGTTCATTGCAGCTCTATTTACAATAACGAGGACATAGAAGCAACCTAAGTGTCCATTGACAGATGAATGGATAAAGAAGATGTGGCACATATATACAATGGAGTATTAGCCATAAAAAGAAATGAGATTGAGTTATCTGTAGTGAGGTGGATGGACCTAGAGTCTGTCATACAGAGTGAAGTAAGTCAGAAAGAGAAAAACAAATACCGTATGCTAACACATATATATGGCATGTAAAAAAATGGTTCTGAGGAACTTAGGGGCAGGGCAGGAATAAAGACGCAGATGTAGAGAATGGACTTGAGGACATGGGGAGGGGGAAGGGTAAGCTGGGATGAAGTGAGAGAGTGGCATGGACATATATACACTACCAAATGCAAACTAGATAGCTAGTGGGAAGCAGCCTTATGGCACAGGGAGATCAGCTCGGTGCTTTGTGCCCACCTAGAGGGGCGGGATAGGGAGGGTGGGAGGGAGATGCAAGAGGGAGGAGATATGGGGATATAGGTATATGTATAGTGGATTCACTTTGTTATAAAGCAGAAACTAACACACCATTGTAAAGCAATTATACTCCAATAAAGATGTTAAAAGCAAAAAAAAAAGAAACCCTGAGTGTCTGGTCTGCTTCTTCGTAGACCCAAGGTATGGCAGGAACCAAGCCAATCTTGTAAAGGAAATTACAAGTCACTAGCTGAAGGGTGTGTCTTCCTATGGAAACTGGGGGATCAGGCCTCTCCTGCTCATGCCTTCGGAAGAGCTGAGAAGCTTCAGATACACTGAAATTTAGTTTACTGAAAGGATTATAAGGATCTAATTGGAAAAACAAGAAGGGGATCTTTGAGACACAACCAAAGTGTTAAAAGGAAAAAAAGGAAGGAGAGTAAACTACTCTAATAAAACTTGCTGCTTAATGGGAATGTTCAACAGCAGCGGAAACTAGGATATAAACATACCTCTAAACAGAGGCACTGAATGTTTGTTCAGAAACAGATGCACCTGGCAGTTAATGATAATGCCATTAACCACAATTATACCCTTCTCCTGATTGTTCATTTATAGTCATTATACTACTTAATAAATAATAAATGTGATTCTCACTTTGCAAATCATTTAACATTGCCAACCTAAAGAACCATTTAGATTGTAAAGACAATCTAAAGAACGGGTAACTCCAAAGGCGGAAGGGAGGAGGCATAAGTTAGGAGTATGGGATTAACAGATACACAACACTATATATAAAATAGCTAAACAAGAAGGATTTACTGTATAGCACAGGGAACTATATTCAATATCTTGTACTAACCTGTAATGGAAAAGAATCTGGAAAAGAATATATATATATATGTATACACATATATGAGTATATATACGAATATATATATATGTGAACCACTTTGCTGTACATCTGAAACTAACACAATATTGTATATCAACTATAAATCAAAAAAAATAATAAAGATGGAATAACCCAGACTCCCAGGTTCCTGCTACTGCATGATTAGAATAGCAGGTTTCACTCCTCTCTATTTAAAATGTGAGGGCTCAACCCTTAGAAACTGCCTGACAATGATATCAATGTTATTAAACTTAATAAACAGTTTATTAAGGCATAGGAGCAACCCCTCTTGAGGACACAGGCTGTATTAAGAGGAGCAAATTATTAGGTGAAGAGCAACACATTAACAAAGGCAAACATCCAGGAATTTGCTAATGATAAAAATAAAGATTGTATTTGTTAATCAGAACTAAACATTCCAGTGGGTCCTGCTAAGCTAGGGTTGGTCGTTTCAATTAATGGGCTGCTATTTCTTTCTTCCAATCAGTTGGCACTGGACACAGATGTCTGGAAAACATGTAAATCCGACTCATGGGAAAATATACCAGATAATCTGTTTGGATGTGGCCACACCACAAACCAATAGATGGGCCCAGTTTAATAGGCCTATCCAGCTCATTTGTCCAGGAAAGTAGACATCGTTTCCAGTAAACTCAAGAGCAATGATACTCCTGCACCAAACATGCAAAATACAATTACCACGTGGTAGGCTGGAGACGGTGTCTGTCTTGCTGAGTCTGTCTGAGTCAGGAGGCTGGGATCTAGTCCTATTTTTGCCACCAACTGACTTTCTAACCTTATTTAACTCGCCTCACTTCTTTCAGCCTCAGTCTTCTCATGTATAAAATAAAGGGATTGGATTGCATGCTCTTTAGGGATCCTTTCAGCTCTAGAGCTGAAATATAATAGTATTTTACTGTGTTTTTGTTTCTTACAAATCGATCATGTCCACACGGCAAAAACCAGAGAGGGAAAATCAGCTTCATCTTAAATGTTGTCAGTTAATTGTCTCACTTGTTTGATACTGGCTGCCTAGAACACTGTGTTGAGAAGAATTCTGAGGCTAGGTCCAAGCTCAGTGGGAAAGAAAGCCAAAGACAAAGGAATGGGTGGGAAATGACAGCTTTCATGCCATGGATTTACCAACCCTGACATATACAATACCACTTGGGCAAGTGGATCATATTCTTTAGAACTCTCCATTCTCACCAGTTCATGGACTGGCGTTTAATATTTTTTCAAATATTCCCAAGATTTATCATGAATGCTATTTGTACTATAAGAGCTATGATAGAAAGTCTTGACTAATAAATGCTTATTATTACTTAGTTATTACTGGTACTAGTTTTAGTAGTAAAACTAGTAGTAATAGTTTAGTAATAACTAAATATCATTTAGTTATTTAGTAATAACTAATAATCATATATTATTTACTATATCAAGAAAAATATTGTAAATTTGGAAGTAAGAAAGGCAAGTCCAGGAACAGCCATAGCTGATTTTCAACTCAACGAGTTGTATAATGAAGAGCTGCCACTATTTTTAATTCAGACAGATGAATAACTCTCTGCAGTCAATGCTATGAAATATAGATCAGTCAACTATTAAATGGCAAAGAAACACTTTGCAAATTAAGTAAACAAGCTCTTTTTTTGGTATAAAAAATGTTTAATGTGAAATGATGAAGGTTGATTCTGTGCAATCTGTGTGATGTCTTAGAATGCCCTACACTGATACTGTTTTCCCAGCTTACCATATTGCAGCTAAAAGCATATTAACATTTCAGACAGAAAAAAAGAGGAAATCAGTTCAATGGCTTGACACTTTTTACTGGCATTAATAAGAACTCAGGAGTTGTACATTTTGAAAACCTCAACCCATCTGAGGATATCTGATTGTATCCCACCTTCTACATCAAAGAAAGAGCATTCCAACTGAGCAGTGTTTACCAACAACTTCTTTAATCTTCTCCAAATTAGAAACCGTCGTTAGCGCAGATAATGGCCTTCTGTAAGGAGCGAGGCAATACCATTGTTAATCGTCTAGCATTATGCTGCCCTATATGGTAGCTCCTAATCACAGATGGCTATGACATTTAAATTAATAAAATAAGATTTAAAATTCAGTCCCTCAGCCACATTAGCTACATTTGAAATGCTCCGTAGCTAAATGTGGCTAGAGGCTACCTTATGGGACACCACATTTCCATCATTGCAGAAGGTTCAATTGGAGGGCACTGCTCCAGAGAGCCTGAGTATTACACCTGGAGTGGGTAGGGATTTCAAATGGCTTAGAGAACGTTTCCATGAGGATTCAGAGCTGGAAGAAATTTTAAAAATTCAAATTCATCTCTTTTATTTTATAGATGAGGAAACTGAGGCCCAGCGAAGGTCACACACCTAATTGGTAGCAGATTGCGGGCTAGAATCCAGGTTTCCTGATTCTGAGGCCCCTCCTCATTCCATGATCCTGGTAATATACCTAGAGTATTTTCCTGGTTACTCTACTAGCTCGGGGTCAGCTCCCACCAACATCAGAAGCTCTGTTCCAGTAGCCAGATGTGCCCATCATCTCCCTGCTACTCCTTATAGAGAGAAAACATCAGGAGAACACTGAATAGGGTTGGAGGTGGGGGAAGAGTATGCAATTATGCAAGTAAATACCTAGTTCCAGAATGAAGAGTAAACATTCCAAATGATCTATAAATATTTAACCAAAGTCATACATCTGGGCGCCAAAGAAAGGGTTTTTTTCTTGGCATTTGTGATTAAAATGGATTAATCCCCTGACACAATGTTAATACTAACCTTTCTTGAGTATAAACATGTCCTAGGATACTCCACACTGAGTGTAAATGTATAGGAACACATTATTCACTGGATAGCCAGCTCTTGGCGAAAACACAATGGTCTATTCTCTGAGCACATGGATGGGGATATTGCATCAGCAAGGGGTTTGTTGGGTCCTGTTTTCCATGGGCAGGGAGGAAAGGAAATGGTCTTGTTTACAAGGATGATTAGGCTGTCCTCCAGACGTTTGGCTACTGGGACTCATTTGGCTGGGTCCAAGGCTGGATCCAAAACCTCCCATGGCAGTTCTGCAATGATACATTTTCACTGGCTGCCATTCATTAACTATCCCGAACCAGGTGCAGGGGCTACAGAGATGGCAGCGCCCCAGCACACTATTTCTCAGAGGACTCATATTGGTTTATTTAGTTTAGGTTTTTTTTTTAAAAAAAAATCTCCATTGGAGTATAATTACTTTACAGTGTTGTGTTAGCTTCCGCTGTATAACAAAGTGAATCAACTATATGCATACGTATATCCCCATACCCCCTCCCTCTTGCGCCTCCCTCCCACCCTCCCTAGCCCACCCCTCTAGGTGGTCACAAAGCACCAAGTTGATCTCCCCGTGCTATGCCGCTGCGTCCCACTAGCTATCTACTTTACATTTGGTAGTGTATATATGTCTATGCCACTCTCTCACTTAGTCCCAGTTTACCCTTCCCCCTCCCCATGTCCTCAAGTCCATTCTCTACGTCTGTGTCTTTATTCCTATCCTGCCCCTAGGTTCATCGGAAACATTTTTTAAATAGATTCCGTGTGTGTGTGTGTGTGTGTGTGTGTGTGTGTGTGTGTGTGTGTGTGTGTGTGTGTGTGTGTGTGTGTTAGCACACAGTATTTGTTTTTCTCTTTCTGACTTACTTCACTCTGTATGACAGACTCTAGGTCCACCCACCTCACTACAAATAACAACTCAATTTCCTTTCTTTTTTTTTTTTAAGTATAACTGCTTTACAATGGTGTGTTGGTTTCTGCTTTATAACAAAGTGAATCGGCTATACATATACATATATCCCCATATCTCCTCCCTCGTGCATCTCCCTCCCACCCTCCCTATCCCATCCCTCTAGGTGGTCACAAAGCACCGAGCTGATCTCCCTGTGCTATGTGGCTGCTTCCCACTAGCTATCTATTTTACATTTGGTAGTATATATATGTCCATGCCGCTCTCTCACTTCATCTCAGTTTACCCTTCCCCCTCCCCGTGTCCTCAAGTCCATTCTCTACGTCTGCATCTTTATTCCTGTCCTGCACCTGGGTTCTTCAGAAGCTTTTTTTACTTTTAGATTCCATATATATGTGTTAGCATACGGTATTTGTTTTTCTCTTTCTGACTTACTTCACTCGGTATGACAGACTCTCATTCCATCCACCTCACTACAAATAATTCAATTTCATTTTTTCTTATGGCTGAGTAATATTCCATTGTATATATGTGCCACATCTTCTTTATCCATTCATCCAATGATGGACACTTAGGTTGCTTCCATGTCCTGGCTATTGTACATAGAGCTGCCGTGAACATTGTGGTACATGACTCTTTTTGAATTATGGTTTTCTCAGGGTATATGCCCGGGTAGTGGGATTGCTGGGTCATCATATGGTAGTTCTATTTTTAGTGTTTTAAGGAACCTCCATATTGTTCTCCATAGTGGCTGTATCAATTTTCATTCCCACCAAGGGTGCAAGAGGGTTCCCTTTTCTCCACACCCTTTCCAGCATTTATTGTTTGTAGATTTTTTGATGGTGGCCATTCTGACCAGTGTGAGGTGATACCTCATTGTAGTTTTGATTTGGTTTATCTAATGATTAGTGATGTTGAGCATCTTTTCATGTGCCTCTTGACCATCTCTATGTCTTCCTTGGTGAAATGTCTATTTAGGTCTTCGGCCCTTTTTGGATTGGGTTGTTTGTTCTTTTGATAATTGAGCTGCATGAGCTGCTTGTATATTTTGGAGATTAATCCTTTGTCAGTTGCTTCATTTGCAAATATTTTCTCCCATTCTGAGGGTTGTCTTTTGGTCTTGTTTATGGTTTCCTTTGCTGTGCAAAAGCTTTGAAGTTTCATTAGGTCCCATTTGTTTATTTTGTTTTCATTTCCATTTCTCTAGGACGTGGGTCAAAAAGGATCTTGCTGTGATTTATGTTATAGAGTGTTCTGCCTATGTTTTCCTCTAAGAGTTTTATAGTGTCTTGCCTTACATTTAGGTCTTTAATCCATTTTGAGTTTCTTTTTGTGTATGGTGTGAGGAAGTGTTCTAATTTCATTCTTTTCCATGTAGCTGTCCAGTTTTCCCAGCACCACTTATTGAAGAGTCTGTTTTCTCCACTGTATACTCTTGCCTCCTTTATCGAAGATAAGATTACCATATGTGTGTGGGTTTATCTCTGGGCTTTCTCTCCTGTTCCATTGATTTATATTTCTGTTTTTGTGCCAGTACCATACTGTCCTGATGAGTGTAGCTTTCTAGTATAGTCTGAACTCAGGGAGCCTGATTCTTCCAGCTCCATTTTTCGTTCTCAGGACTGCTTTGGCTCTTCGGCATCTTTTGTGTTTCCATATAAATTGTGAAATTTTTTTGTTCTAGTTCTGCGAAAAAATGCCATTGATAGTTTGATAGGGATTGCATTGAATCTGTAGATTGCTTTGGGTAGTAGAGTCATTTTCACAATGTTGATTTTTCCAATCCAGGAACATGGTATATCTCTTCATCTGTTTGCATCATCTTTATTTCTTTCATCAGTGTCTTATAGTTTTCTTCATACAGGTCTTTTGTCTCCTTAGGTAGGTTTATTCCTAGGTATTTTATTCTTTTTGTTGCAATGGTAAATGGGAGTGTTTCCTTAATTTCTCTTTCAGATGTTTCATCATTAGTGTATAGGAATGTAAGAGATTTCTGTGCATTAATTTTGTATCCTGCTCCTCTACCAAATTCATTGATTAGCTCTAGTACTTTCTTGGTAGCACCTTTAGGATTCTCTATGTATAATATCATGTCATCTGCAAACAGTGACGGTTTTACTTCTTCTTTTCCGATTTGGATTCCTTTATTTCTTTTTCTTCTCTGATTGTTGTGGGTAAAACTTCCAAAACAATGTTGAGTAGTAGTGGTGAGAGTATGCAACCTTGTCCTGTTACTGATCTTAGAGGAAATGGTTTCAGTTTTTCACCACTGAGAACAATGTTGTCTGTGGGTTTGTCATATATGGCCTTTATTATGTTGACGTAGGTTCCCTCTATGCCTACTATCTGGAGGGTTTTTATCACAAATGGATGTTGAATTTTGTCAAAAGCTTTTTCTGCATCTCTGTAGATTATCATATGGTTTTTATCCTTCAATTTGTTAATATGGTATATCACATTGATTGATTTGCATTTATTGACGAATCCTTGCATTCCTAGGTTAAACCTCTCTTGATCAGGTGTATGATCCTTTTAATGTGCTGGTGGATTCTGTTTGCTAGTATTTTGTTGAGGAGTTTTGCATCTATGTTCATCAGAGATATTGGCCTGTAGTTTTCTTTTTGTGTGACATCTTTGTGTGGTTCTGGTATCAGGTTAATGGTGGCCTCGTAGAATGAGTTTGGGAGTGTTACTCCCTCTGCTATATTTTGGAAGAGTTCGAGAAAGAAAGTGTTAGCTCTTCTCTAAATGTTTGATAGAATTCGCCTGTGAAGCCATCTGGTCCTGGGCTTTTGCTTGTCAGAAGATTTTTAATCACAGTTTCAATTTCAGTGCTTGTGATTGGTCTGTTTATATTTTCTATTTCTTCCTGGTTCAGTCTCAGAAGGTTGTGCTTTTCTAAGAATGTGTCCATTTTCTCCAGGTTGTCCATTATATTGGCATATAGTTGCGTATAGTAATCTCTCATGAGCCTTTGTGTTTCTGCAGTGTCTGTTGTTATTTCTCCTTTTCATTTCTAATTCTGTTGATTTGAGTCTTCTCCCTTTTGTACTTGATGAGTCTGGCTAATGGTTTATCAATTTTGTTTATCTTCTTAAAGAACCAGCTTTTATTTTATTGATCTTTGCTATCATTTCCTTCATCTCTTTTTCATTTATTTCTGATCTGATCTTTATGATTTCTTTCCTTCTGCTAACTTTGGGGTTCTTTGGTTCTTTGTTCTCTAATTGCTATACGTATAAAGTTAGGTTGCTTATTTGAGATATTTCTTGTTTCTTGAGGTAGGATTGTATTGCTATAAACTTCCCTCTCAGAACTGCTTTTGCTGCAACCCATAGGTTTTGGGTCGTCATGCTTTCATTGTCATTTGTTTCTAGGTATTTTTTGATTTCCTCTTTGATTTCTTCCGTGATCTCTTGGTTATTAAATAGTGTACTGTTTCGCCTTCATGAATTTGTATTTTTTACAGATTTTTCCCTGTAATTGATATTTAGTCTCATAGCATTGTGGTTGGAAAAGATACTTGATACGATTTCAATTTTCTTAAATTTACCAAGGTTTGATTTGTGACCCAAGATATGATCTATCCTGGAGAATGTTCCATGAGCACTTGAGAAAAATGTGTATTCTGTTGTTTTTGGATGGAATGTCCTATAAATATCAATTAAGTCCATCTTGTTTAATGTATCATTTAAAGCTTGTGTTTCCTTATTTATTTTCATCTTGGATGATCTCTCCATTGGTGAAAGTGGGGTGTCAAAGTCCCCTACTATTATTGTGTTACTGTCAATTTCCCCTTTTATGGCTGTTAGCGTTTGCCTTATGTATTGAGGTGCTCCTATGTTGGGTGCATAAATATTTACAATTATTATATCTTCTTCTTAGATTGATTCCTTGATCATTACGTAGTGTCCTTCCTTGTCTCTTGTAATAGTCTTTATTTTAAAGTCTATTTTGTCTGATATGAGAATTGCTACTCCAGCTTTCTTTTGGTTTCCATTTGCATGGAATATCTTTTTCCATTCCCTCACTTTCAGTCTGTATGTGTCCCTTGGTCTGAAGTGGATCTCCTGTAGACAGCATATATATGGGTCTTGTTTTTGTATCCATTCAGCCAGCCTATGTCTTTTGGTGGGAGCATTTAATCCATTTACACTTAAGGTAATTATCGATATGTATGTTCCGATTATCAGTTTCTTAATTGTTTTGGATTTGTTTTTGTAGGTCTTTTCCTTCTCTTGTGTTTCCTGCCTAGAGAAGTTCCTTTATCATTTGTTGTAAAGCTGGTTTGTTGGTGCTGAATTCTCTTAACTTTTGCTTAACTGTAAAGATTTTAATTTCTCCATCGAATCTGAATGAGATCCTTGCTGGGTAGAGTAATCTTGGTTGTTGGTTTTTCCCTTTCATCACTTTAAATATGTCCTGCCACTCTCCTGTGCCTTGCAGAGTTTCTGCTGAAAAATCTGCTGTTAACCTTATGGGGATTCCCTTGTATGTGATTTGTTGCTTTTCCCTTGCTGCTTTTAATATTTTTTCTTTGTACTTACTTTTCGATAGTTTGATTAATATGTGTCTCGGCACGTTTCTCTTTGGGTTTACCCTGTATGCTACTCTCTGTGTTTCCTGGACTTGATTGACTATTTCCTTTTCCATGTTAGGGTAGTTTTCAACTGTAATCTCTTCAAATATTTTCTCAGACCTTTTCTTTTTCTCTTCTTCTTCTGGGACCCCTATAATTTGAATGTTGGTGCATTTAATGTTGTCCCAGAGGTCTCTGAAACTGTCCTCAATTCTTTTCATTCTTTTTTCTTTATTCTGCTTCCTGGCAGTTATTTCCACTATTTTATCTTCCAGCTCACTTATCTGTTCTTCTGCCTCAGTTATTCTGTTATTGATTCCTTCTAGAGTATTTTTCATTTCAGTAATTGTGTTGTTCATCACTGTTTGCTCTTTAGTTCTTCTAGATCCTTGTTAAATGTTTCTTGTATTTTCTCCACTCAATTTCCTAGATTTTGGATCACGTTTACTATCATTATTCTGAATTCTTTTTTAGGTAGGTTGCCTATTTTGTCTTCATTTATTTGGTCTTGTAGGTTTTTACCTTGCTCCTTCGTCTGTAATGTATTTTCTTGTCATTTCATTTATTTTTTGATGGGTGGTGTTATATTCCTGTCTTACCGGTTGTTTGGCCTGAGACGTCCAGCACTGGAGTTTACAGGCAGTTAGATAGAGCTGGGTCTTGGTGCTGAGATGAGGACCTCCTGGAGGCCTCACTCCGATTGATATTCCCTGGAGTCTGAGGTTCTCTGTTAGTCCGGCGGTTTGGACTCAGAGCTCCCACCACAGGAGCTCAGGTCTGACCTCCAGCCTGGGAACCAAGATCCCACAAGCCAGTCTCTGGGGGTTCCTCCTGTCCCCTTAGGTGTCCATGGTCCCCCACCGGTGCCTGGTAGGTGCCCTAGTTGTGAGGAGATGCGAATTCCACGTCCTCCTAGTACTGCTTTGCATAGTTTTAAGGATAACTCTCAGAAGGTAAGGGTTGAGTATGGAGCTGAAAACAGGAATGGTAGCAAGTCTGTGTATCAGTCTCCCATGTGTCCTCCTTCGCCCTAAGCAGCCTGGAAACGATTGTTCCTTTATCTGCTGGTCTTGGAGAGTCTCCTGGAGAGGCAGAGGGTGGCTGCAGCACATACTGGGGAGCTCCTTCTACTGCATGAAGCCCATGCTGGCAGGTGCCATTGTGGAGGCTCCTCCCTCTTGCCTCAAATTGGTTTTTCAAACAGCTTACCTCTGCAAGTAAATCCTGAAATGGGAAGTGCAAGGAAAAACCAACTTGCAGTAAGAAGAGAAGTTAGTCTTTGAAGCCTTGGGCTCTCTTTGTGAGGTTCTTTTAACTTCTCTTCTATGGTGTCATTTCTCCACCAAGATTGTCATGGCTCTTCCTTCCTGAGAGTATTGGAGGTATTGGGGACTTAATGTGTTAGTTCTGTTTATATTTAAAAACACGGATCTGACGAGGGAATGTTTAAATGAAATACATTCATCATTAGTGATGGAAATTCAAGCCTAAATGAGGAAATAGAGGGAATTTTTTAAAAAATGCATTTTGAGGAATAAGGGGGTGTTCCTACTGTATTCGACAAGTCTCACCATGTTTGGTGTGGTCATCCCTGCAAGGCTGACTCTGTCTGTGGTTGTCTAGCTGTCTTACACAACTAATGTGAGGCAGACAAACATACAGATAAAGCTTCAAAAAATGGAGTGATATTTCTTCCATTTGCTTCAAAAAGGACCAGCCAGGTGATGGGGTTCAGGGCATGCTACCCCCAAACATGGCACCTCAATATATTGAATATTTTAAGCTGAAGGAGTTTGAGAAAACTGCAGAAGTAGGAAGGTCACTCTGACCTTCCCCCCACCCTTCTCCCCTGAAACAGGTCATAAAACCCTTATGTGAGATGCCTTCCCCATACCCAGAGGAAAGGAGCATCCTTGTCTCCGAAGACAAAGAGACGCGAAGAAGAATCTGAACAAACAGGCCTTGCTAAGTGTTCCTCAGTTTACTACACTTACCTCATACTCCTTAACCTATCATATTTCTACACAACTGCCCACTCTTCATCAAACCTAGCATAAAAATATACAAGTATAACTCCTTCCGGTCTCCAGTTCCTTATGAAGGTTCTCGTATCATGTAAAACTTAAAAGTTAATTTGTATGCTTTTTCCCTGCTACTCTGTCTCTGTCAGTTTAATTTCTAGACCCAGCAAAGGACCCTAAGAGGGTCAAGGAAAAGTTTTTTCTCCCTTACAATAGCTAATCATGGATTGGCAGTTAAGCTGTCTTTTTGCTCCTACTAATTCACAGTGAGGGGCCTTGAAGGCCTCTCACTTTAAATACAACCTTGTCTTTACAAAGACTGTCTCTTAAAAGCATCAATTGCCCTTGTTTTCATTTGATTATCTAAATAAAATTTAAAAAAACATCTTCAAAAACCTTTCTTTATAGAGGTAAAAGATATTGGAATCTACATTTTATAAACACTCAGGTACACTCAGTAGCTCTTCGTTTAAAAAAATGAGTAAGCAACTGCAGCCAATGTTTACTTAGTCCAGGAAGACCCATAAGACAACCATAACCATAATAAATGATAGATTCTAGTGGGTAAACAAGGTTAGGGAAACAGAAGGGGTTCTACCGCCTAACATCAAGCCAAAGCACTAGACTAAGTCAGGGACGGAATCCATAGCAAAAGAGAAATGACATCTACCTGACGAAGTTCTCAAATGAGGTTCCTGCATCCTACTTCTTAGAGCATTGATTCTTAAAGTTTTAGCTGCACATTAGAATCATCCAGGTTCTACCCTAGAGAGTGTGATTTAATTGATCTGGAGTTAGACCCAGGCACTGGTGTTCTTAAGAAGTTTCCCAGGAAATGCTGATGTGCAGTCTGGGTTGAAAATCACTGTCCTAGAGTACAAGGTTCTGCTTAGAGTTGTCATTCATCTGAGGCATTATGAAGAGCTCAGGGCAGTGGTTTCCAAACCTGGGTGCACATCAGCTTCCTCCTGTGAGGTTTTTAAAAATACAAATTCTTGGGACCTATCCCCATACTTCCAAATTCAAAATTTTAGGAGTTGGTCCCAGGAATCCCCAATTTTACAAGCTACTTAGACAATTCTTATGCAGCCAGCCTGGCAGGTCCTTGTTGGAGGAAGTGCATTTGAGAAGTACTGAGTTAAGTCTTCTGTATATCTGTGATGGTACAGAGCAGTGGCTCTCAACCGTGGATGCTCGGATGCCTGAATCTCACCTCCAGAGAATCTAATTTAATTGGTCTGGGGTGGACTCCAGGTACCAGTATTTTTAAAAAAGCTTCCTGTGATTTGTGTGCAATCATGTTAAGGAACTACTAGCTCTGAGCAAGAGTGGAAAAAAAAAGTAGATCATTTGTTGGCAAATTTTCATGTCCATGGCAGACATCACTAATCAATTCTGGCACTCTTTCCTGCAGAGCTCATATGTGGCCTCATAATTCTTCTCACTATATTGTTCTAGGCAGCCACTCATGCATGGAGTGGGCATGAAACTACTGTTTGCCATCTTTACCTTAAATCCTGCCTGGCAGAGATCTAATAACCTCTGGAGAAGCCTTCCTGGCTTTTGCTTCTAGTATCATACTTAAGTATCCAGATTGTTGTCCACCAGGACACTCTTTTGAAGCAGGAGAAGGTGGAAGCCAGAAGTGGATGCAATAGAGAGATCCCTCACCTAGCTACCTCTACTACCCAGTGAAGCACTTTCAACCCCAGCTTCTGCTACAAGTTGAAAGCCTTATGCAGAGGAATTTATCATATTGTGTTCATGGAGGGTCTCTGTATGACCTCCTAGTATCAAGTGTACAGGAAAGGCCAAGCATAAAGGGAGTTTCACTCAATATTTACCCTAAATTCAAACTAGAGTTCTTGTTTGTACGTCCCAATCTATTTTCCATAAACATTCCACCTATTGATGGTTGTCTTATCACAGGACTCATACCCAGCACTCTGAACCTTTGTCCCAGGCTATGGTATGTGGGAGAGCACTTGAGCTTCAGAATGAAGCTCTTCTCTTGCTGTGCTGCTTCCTGGTTTGGAGGAGAAGAAAGGTCAAGTGGGCCAGAAGTTTCAGCAGTTTCTTCTGTAGCTGATAATTAATGTGGTATGTGAGGAGGGCAGAAAGAACATTTTTTTTCTTCTAAGAAAGGGCCTCTTCCCCTGGGGTCTGTTGTTTCTACAAATGCAGAACAAAGAACTGTAGGAAGACAGACCTTTTTCCCTCGGTAACATGCAATAAAGCACCTTTAAAGGCAACAGATCATAATTCTGATTAGGACTGTAGAGGTAAGTGCACATTGAGCTTGCCAAGGATCCAGAAGTCTGCAAATGAGGAGAGCTTTGTGGGAGGCAAGTAGCCTGGAATTAAAGGAAAAAGGCGGGCTTTGGAGTCAGAATATGTTGAGTGGCACTATGACTTATTATCTGCGTGACTCTGGGCAAATTACTTAACCTCTCTTAGCCTCAGCTCTCTCACTTACAGAATGAGGGATTAAATTAATACCTTCCTCATAGACTAGTGGAAAAGATTAAATTAGGTAATGATAGCTTTCTATAAGGCCTCCTGGAACAGACCAGTATCTGGCAAACAGTAACTATCAATGGATGGTATCTAATATTATTATCCGAAAAGGTCATTACACTGCCCAAACACTCAATTCAAAATCCATATTAGGCATTCTCAAGGTATGATTCCCAGACAATCAGCTTCAGAATGACCTGGGGGGAGCTTCAAAAACACAGATTCCTGGGCTACATGCTAGATCTAAAGAATCAGAATTGAGCTTGGCTTTAGGAATAAGCAATTTTAAGAAACACTCTGGGTGATTCTGCTTCAAATTTAAGTTTAAGAGTCACTGATCTATCTAATAGGGCCAATTATATCTGGCTTGTTCATCTTACAAAAAATATAATTAATTCATAGGGGGACAATTATGTAGAAGTACTTGAGGAAAACAACATTGTAAACTTTCTAAGTAGTATTAACTAACATCATTTAGATGACAGGAAAGAAATGGAGTTAATTTCAGGATTCCAGGTTCAGGGGGAATCCCAAAACACTGGGAACTTTCTCATTGCTTTCTTCTTTATGTATAAGTGGCCTAAGATTTAAGAAAGGTATGTTTTGACTGGACTCCACAAAGATGCCAACATTGTTTTTAACTAATATTTTTTAAATATATACTATAAGCTGGGCACTGGTGGTGACACAGCAGCAGTCGATAAGATAGACGAGGTTCCTGCCTCACTAAGCTTACATTTTAATTGGAGGAAACAGATAGTAAACAGCTGTAAAAGTTGAGACTAAAAGATCATTCATTCATTAGTTCATTCACCCACACTCTTTCTTTCAACAAACATGGAGCTTACATCTAGAGGAAGAAAAAAAATCCAAGTAATTACAAGTTAATAAGTGCTACAAAGAAATGCATGGTGCTAAAGGATTATGTGTCTAAGGGAGGATACTATCAAGGGAGGTCTAATACGGGGTGATTTTTAGTGAGGAGGGTGGGGGCAGGAGTGGGAAAAGAAATAGCTGATGATAAGCATTTCAGGAAGATGCAGCATGTTGAAGGCCCAGAGGTTGAAGAGAAGATGGAAAATACCACAAATGTTTGATATCTGAAAATATCAGAATGGCTGCTGAGGATAGTGCTATAGGCTGAATATTTGTGTCGCTGCCAAATTAATATGTTGAAACCTACTCCCTCAATGTGATGGTATTTGGAGGTGGGGCCTTTGGGAGGTGATTAGGTCATGAGGGTGGAGCCCTCATGAATGAGATTAGTGCCCTTATAAAAGACACCCCAGAGAGCAACCTCACCCCTTCCACCATGTGAGGACACAGTGAAAACATGGCCATCAATGGATTTTGAAGTGAGCTCTTGCCAGACACCAAATTTTCCAGTGCCTTGACCTTAGACTTCCCAGCTTCCAGAACTGTGAGTAAAACAATTTTGTTGCTTATAAGCCATCCAGCCTATGGTATTTTTGTTATAGCAGCTTGAAAAGACTAAGACAGATGAGGAAGGTGGAGAATGGCACTAGAATATGAAGAGGAAGACAGGGCTGCTAGATCGTGATGACTCAGTGCTATGATGAAGAGTTTGGACTTTATTCTGAAGGCAGTGGGAAACCATCGAAGGGGTTTCCAATCAGGAAAGTAATAAAACTCAGATGCCACATGTAATAGAGGACAAAATGACAAATAATAAAGGACACAAAGGCGTGACTCAGAACTGTGCATACTACAGAGGCAAAGGTGAGCTGCTATGGCTGGGGAGGGGATTGTTGAAGGCAGACATAAGCTGGACCTGATAAATGGGAGAGACTTGGAGTTCATGAGGTCCTTCATTTTGGATGGAGGAAAACACCTGAGTGGAGTGGAAAGCTTACAACAAACATGGCCATGTGGGAAGATGGAGCATGAGGGAACCATCCTTCTCTTTCCTTGGTGGAAATATCTGTTTTGTTGTTGGTATTTTTATGTTGGAAGACTGTAATGATAGAATTCTGCAAAGTCACTTTGTGGGATGGGTGAATGGGTGAAAGAGGAGGTACCGGAGTCACAAATCAAAAGCAATCTGAGGAAAAGGATTAGGGGAAGAATGGAGTTCATAATGGCCTAAACTCTCTGTTTTACAAATGAGCAAAAAACAAGGTATTCCTCAGTCAAGACACATCAAGATGTTGAGAACCATCTTCCTGTAAAATATAGGTCTTGAAATAGGAAGAGATAATGAAAATAGCCTGAGAGCTCCATGAAGACAGATCCTTTATCTATGCTGTTCATCAGTGAGGCCTTAGCATTTAGTGTACTGCCTGGCAAATGGTAGGAACTTAGTAAATATAGTGCTTCTAAGGCCAGACACAGATATTAAGTGTAAATTCTGTGTCTAGGGTACCTGAAAGTATGAAGGGCCTAGGCTTCCTATAAGCACAGTTGCGGGACCAGGAGGTGGTAGTGGTGGTGATGGTTAGGGGATAGAATTTGTTGTTTGTCATCAACTTGGCTCAATGTCTGCAAGAGTTTCTTATTACTGCTATAACAAATTACCATAATCCTGGTAGCTTAACAACACAAGTTTATTGTTTTACTCTTCTGTAGGTCACAAGTCTGAAATGCATTTCACTGGGTTAAAATCAGTGTTGGCAGAATGGCATTCCTATCTGGAGGCTCTAGGGGTTAATCAATTCCTTTGCCTTTCTAGCTTCTAAATGCTGCCCACATTCCTTTGTTCATGGCCCCTTCCTTCTATCTTTAAAGCCAGCAACATTGGTCAAGTCCTTCTTACCTCACATCACTCTGACACTCTCTCTTCAGCCTCCCTCTTTCCACGCATAAGGACCTTTTTGATTACATTGGGCCATGCCAGGTGATCCAGGATAATCTTCCTGTCTCAAGATCAACTGATTAGCAACATTACTACTATCTGCAACCTTCATTCCCCCCTGCCATATAACATAGCATGTTCACAGTGTTCCGGGGATTAGGATGTGGACATCTTTGGGAGGGGAGGCATTATTCTGCCTATTACAAGCTCTCACCCATAAAGCTGGTAAATGTACTCTACTGGGCCTTCTTTCAAGCCCAGAGCATATAAACTACTTAACACAATACACTGACCATATAGTAGAAGCTCTCTTGTATATATAATACTCTCTTGTATAATAAGTAATTGATTGGTTAAAGTGAAGAATCATATAAAATGATACATATGGTCCTTAAGCATTTTATTTCAACCTAAAACACACAAATGTATATTCATTCAGCAATCTGGTGATGTGATGTAAGACCAAGCCCCTCTTTCTGAGTGTGGGTCCTTTGGCTGACATTTCTGACTCTTCCGTAAGTTACATCCCAAATGCATCCCATTTGATATCCAGTTTCATGTTTCCCCCTGCCTCAACAATAGAGCAGTTTTTAAGACTTTTCTTTATCAAGTCTTTCCAAAGAATCGAACTTAGTTTACATGGAAACAGTAGCCTTCCTTTTACCCTCATATTTCATAAATTTACAATGTTACCTAATTACATTAGCAAGTACAACTGGCAAAAATGGGTTTGGTGATGAAACAACTAATTCTTTTTTTTTTCAGATCAAGCTAAATATATTTATGACCTTATAGGAGAGAAATGACATTTAATTCAGTGGCTATAGGGCAGTATGCTCCATAAACGGTGCCAGCTGATAATGAAAACAACTAGTTCTTGATAAGCATCAACTTGACACATGGGAGCGGAAGTATAAGGGTCAACTGAACGGTAACTTACTGCCCGTGACCTTTCTTTGTGCCCTGAGCATTAGTCAGTATATATTTCAGTAGGAAGGGAAAGCATCAACTCAATCCACCACATCCGTTAAGTAGATGTCAGCGATGGGAGCTTTTACTATATTTAAGAGTTTACTAAAAAAGGAATGCCCAATAGATACCACGTAGTCTCAATGTACTCTGGTACTGATTTCCTTCTTGAAAGTCCCCCCACCCAAAATGTGCATCAGCTAATGTTAACAATGGTTAATATTTATTTAGTGCTTCTTATGTGCCCATATTTGTGCTAAGAACTTTATATTTTATTTAATCCTCATGACAACCATATGAGGTAGGATGCATCATGCCCATTTTTATAGATGTGATAACTAAAACTTAGAGTTAAGAAACTTGCTAAATGTCACACATCAAAAGACATTCAAGCCCAAGCAGTCTAGCTCTAGAGCCCACACTGACTACTACTGTACCATGTTGTCAACTATTAGACACACAAGTCAGGAATCACAGCATGTGGTGCTACCCTGTCAGCTGCCTCCTTGCTTCCTCTTCATATCCTAATGGTGGACCATACCAAAGTGAGAGACAAAATATCTATGGCGATGCTCCTAACCAGACTTCTTTGCTTTCTTATCTCCCTAGCAATGAGCCAGCAAGATAATCAGGGACCACAACTGGACACTGTTTGAATTTACTGATAATCAGGGACCACAACTGGACACTTTGAATTTACTGAGGTTCTTTATCAGTAGCAGAAATTTGTTTCTTCCAGCAGCTGCACCTATTTTTTTTTTTTTTTACCAAGCTGGTCCTTATTCACTTTTCCTCTGGATTTAGCTATATTCTCCAAAGGCTCAAGGACAACCAGCATTCCCTCTTAGTTCTACCACTATAGAGGCTACTCACTTACCTTCTGCCTCCAGAAATCACTGCAAGTAATCTGTCTTCCAGGATTCCATGGAAGTATGGAGAAAGAGATCAGAACTCAGCCTCCTTGCTATGGCTAAGGCACATTAGCCCTTAGACTCAAAAGAGATTAGACGGAGCCTCACTGAATGATATAGCCAGACAGCCATAGCAACCAGCTGCTGGAAGTTAGACTACAGGAAAAAAAAAGATAAGGAGAGAACCGTGCTAAGGAAAAGGGAGGGGCTTTCAGAGACTGGGGTCATGGAGACCTCTGTCTAGAAGGTTCATATAAGGCAAACACACTGTCAGTGCATGCTGGCCAGAAACCCTGAGGAGGAGAATTTAAGGGCAGATGGTATCTTCTACCTTTAGGATTCCAAAAGCCAGACTTAGCAGCGCAAGTCTACCAAAAGCCAGAGACACAGGTTGCCATGGAGACTCACACCTGAAAAAATCTTGCAGGCTATATCAAAGATACCAGCTCAAATCTCTTCAGGCTAGGTTTGAGCAGCTTGGACTAAAATTCTACCCAGACCAGACTGGGCAGGATGGGGCAGAGGCATGACTTGAGGGCAACTAAAAACTCTACAAAGGCAGTCAGGTAAGGGCTAAGACAACACTAGCCTGGACCTATTAACATCTAAGTAAAGCTCAGAGTCAGCAATAAGCAAGTTGACAGATTTCAGATGATTATAATATTCCCATTCTTCAAAGAACCATAGTATATTGGGGTTTGAGGCCACTCTAGTTCAACTAATATGTGATGTTTAGATTTTCTTAAAGATCTATTTTTATTAAAAATGGAGAGATAGGTATGTCTATTTCAGGGATGGGTGAATTTGTGTCTGCATGTTTCAGTAGGAGGAACTTCCATCCTCCCCCCCCAAACAGGTCCAAATGGAAGAGTAGATTGTGACAACTGTGAAGGAGGCAAACCCTAGGGGCATAAGAGAGAACAGAAAAGGACCAGGCCATGAGGGTTCATCCCTGAAAAGAGCCGTGGACCTTTACCTAGCTGTGTATGTTATGGGATCGTGGAATTTAGTGTGGCAAAAAGCAGAGAGGACTAGAAGTCATAAGAGTTGGGTTTGCATTCCAGACCTGCCCAGATTTTCCATGTGACCTTGAGCAAAGCATTTAAGTTCTCTGGGTCTCGGGTTTCTCATCTGTAAAACAGGAACAGTCATATCTGCCCTAGCTACCTGTGGAAAATTGCATTACTGACCCCAATTCTTTGCCCCTGCCATCTCCCATCCATTGACTCTGGGTTTGATCATGGAGCTTGCTTTGGCAAATTGGATGATGTGGAAATAACAGTGAGCCAATTATGAGCCCAGGCCTTAAGAGGCATTACTGGCTCTACTCACCCCTGCATCTCTCTCTGCCTTACCATGAAAATAACACGCTCAGGTTAGCCCATGGTTCTAGGAGGAGGATGAGGAGCACATGAAACACAGCCATTCCCAGCCTAGACCAGGTAACCCCTAGGCTTGCCACAGACTCATGACCACGCCCAACTTAGACTGGCCTACGCCCAAGAAACCTATAGCCTGGTGAGACATAAGAAATCTTTTAAGCCACTGAGTTTCGGAATGGTTTGTTACATAGTGACAGTTATTTGATATAACTTGTAGAGGTGATATGAGTCTCAAATATGATAATATATGAGAGTACTTTTACAAAACATCCAAGGTTTATACAAATGCAATGGACTGTTTTAAGAGTGTAGCAGCTTGAAGGGCTAGAATGCTAGGGTAAAGTGGAATTTGGTCATGTTCTGTTACTGCAGGTTTTAATTGAAAGGGTCCCCTTTGCCACAAGTAAACTAGAGGGGGGGGGCTAAGTCTCAAGGTTCCACTCCAGTGACCTCATCCTGAAGTCATCGTTGCCCATGAGTCCCTGTTCAGGCACTTGAGGAAGAACAACAAGGCCTAGAGTAGAAGGAGATAGAAAAAGGATGGCTTAACGAGAAGCCTTGCAGACTTCTTCAGACAGCAGAACAGGATGCCAACAGCTCTTCACTGTGTCTCTTCAAATACTTGCTGTGTTCACTGAACCAGCCATAAAATTCATCGATGTTGGTGGAGTCATGTGGGCTGTGGCCGGCAGGCTTGCTGAACAATAATTCTGTCAGCTCTCTACTCCAAGCAACTGTCTCTGAGAGTTCCAAAAGCTAAACACAGGAACACCACACCAGCCACAGGCCTCATTAACCAATAAACCCTTGATGGAAAGCAGGATCTCACACGGTTGTTTCTGGTACAAAACTTCCCTAAGGGAGGGGGACAGTTGTACTTAAAAATCCCACTGGGCTGACTAAAGATGCTCCCATCCTTCACAATTTACTTCACAGAGTTTGGGTCAGGCCAGTATTTCTACCCAGAAAATAAATATTAGAAGGGATATTTAGAAGACCTTGGCAAGAAAAGTATAAGTAAATATAAGAGCACAGGCAGGAGTATTTTGAGAAGTAATATTAACTGGACTCAGTGGACTAGAGAGTAAATTATTTACACTCCTAAGGAATCGGGCCAGACTCAGCCATTTAAGGGAAGGAGGAACGACCATCTGCTGCTTCAGCTACAAGTGACCAGCTTACAGGTCGCACGCCAAGGCTTGAACCACAGCCAAAAATATGAATCACAACCAGATACAGCCTCAGAAAATTCCACCTTGGGGGTCTATAAAGGAAAAAAAATCGTGTGCTCTCTTTACTGGCAGCTGGGATTGCTGTTTCTCACTGTATGCAGCTGTCCAAAGGGAGTTCTCTCCTTTATAGAGAATGCGAGAAAGCAAACTACTTTAAACCACTTTATTTCTACTACGTTTCCCTTGTGAAATCGATCAGTCACCCATTCACTGTGAGCAAGGGAAAGCCTACGGTGGATGAATTCCCTTAGTATCAGCTGCCTTCAGGGATACCCAAGAACATCTGAAATCTAATCAATCAGTTTACCCTTCCTTTAACCACAATGCCAAAATAGATACATTTTGATCAGATCCCTTATTACCATCTTACCATCATACCCAAAGCTTGGCAACCCACATCCAATAGGTCCTTCAAATTTGCCTTTTCTTCGGATGCATCTCTGGATTTGTCCTGCTCCTCTCCCCTCCCACTGCTCTGCCCTATAATAGGCTCCATTCCCCATGCTTTGCTTACTGTAACAGCCGGTGGGACTCCTGGCTTTTAGGTTTTCTCTACTTTCCTTCATGTTGCACTCAGGTCGTCTTTCTCAGCTACCGTTTTGAAAAATCTATTCATTCCCTTTCTTTTCAAGGAATGAGAACGACCCATTTTCTTATAGCACTGAAGCCTCTGTGTGACAGCTCTGTCCCTCTAACTTCACTCATTGTGTCAACCACTAACTTCAGGCTCATACCTGGAAAACGAATTCCCTCCTTCGAAACTGCTCATAACATTTCCTTTGGCTGGAATGCTCCTTGAGACCTCCTCAACATTCCTGCCACTCCATGTACGCATAAGCAGCCTCACGTTTCTATCTTCTCATGAAAATTCTAATAATAATACTAATGAGATGAGTGGAAATCTAATTGGAAACAAACTAAACAACAATAAAAGCAAGATGAGCTTTCTTCTTACCTCTCAGTCTTCTTACTATTGGGTTATTGGTGGTTTCCTCAGCAATGCCTTATTCACCCCATCCCTCCTTTTCTATTTCCACAGGACCATTTTATTTCAAGATTGCACACTTTACCCTCTACCTGCCAGTGGTTCTCAACCTTGACTGTATATTAGAATCACCTGGGGAGGTTTTAAAACACTGAATACCCAGGTTGTATCCTAGACCATTAAATCAAAATCTCTGGGGGTAGTGAGTCCCAGGTATCAGTACTTTAAAAATTGTTCTAGGAGATTCCGAGGTTGAGAACCACCAATCCAGATAACCAGTATAATCTCCTGCCAGGTTTCCTCCACTTCTGGGTTTTCTTAACTGTACCACGTTTTACTGCTGTTTAAATTCTCAGCTCTAAGTGGTTCATTCCCTTACTCAAGATCTTTTAATGGTGTGTCCATATCTATATATCTATTTCTATTTATCTCTATATACATGAACATAAATATGCTACATTAAATGAAAAAACATAGGTTAGAGAAGAATATAGTCTGTTTAAATATCAATTTTATGTGTATGTTAGTTTTCTATCATTGCATAACAGATTTCCACAAACTTAGCAGTTTAAAACAACACAAATTTATTAAGTCACAGTCTCCATGAGCCAGGAGTCTGAGCATAGTTTGACTGCTGCTAAGGGTCTCTCACTGTTTTAAAATATCGGTTTTATTATCAGTCAAGTATGGTGAGGCCAACAGATCAGGGGATGACTGCCGTTGAAAAGATAATTTGTTACTACAGGTTCCAAGAAGAGGGGCACAGCACACCACACAGAGCCACATGGGAAGTGCCAGGGTTGGCCAGGAGGCAGAAGGAGTGAGGGAAAAGCATGGGCAAGGGCCTTTATTGTAGTTTCTATGGGAAAGGCAAGGCAAGGCAGAGTAATCAGGCTCAAGACTGGTTAGTTTGAATAATTTCAGTGGGCTCTGGGCTATAGAAGCTGTCACTAGTTGTCTGGTACCCGGCCCTGGGATGATTAGGGCAGAGGAATATTGCCTTCTGGAGTGTAAGAGCCAAACAGAGGGGGTGGTTCAGATACTGGGTCTGGATTGGTTGGTTTGCATATGAAAGGCACCCCTCTGGGCCAGTCATTTGCTATCTTTAAGAACTGGCTACATAAAAGAAGATGTAGTCAATATTTAGTAGGTTGAAATTACAGCATCAGCCAGGGCTGTGACCCAAGCTCACTACTTATTGTCAGAATTCAGTGCCTTGTGGTTTTAAGACTAAGGTCCCCGATTTCCCCAGTCAGTTGCTGGCTGACTGCTGGGGGTCAGTCTCAGCCCCTAGAGGCTGCTCTCAGGTCCTAGCCACATGGCTCTCTCACAACGTGAAGATTAGTCTTCAAAGCCAGCTGGAAATTCTTATATAATGTAATGTAATTACAGGCGTGACTAGCTCACCACCTTTGGCATATAACATGACTTATCAAGGGAGCCATAGCACATCATATTCACAGGTGTGCCCACACTCAAGAGGAGGGGATTATATAGGGCATATAGCCAGGGAGCAGGCATCTTAGAATTTTTCCTTCTACAAATATGGAATATCCAATAATATGGAATTATTTATATGTATAAATTTGCATGGGATAAAGTCTGGAAATATATATTTCTATATATGGAGAGAGAGAGAGAGAAAGAGAGGGAGAGAGAGAAAGAGAGAGATGTTAACATGAATAATCTCTGTTGAGGGGCTTTCAGGTGGAATTCTTTTTTTTTTTTTTTTAGATATTAATTGTTAGCACATATATTACTTGGGAGGCAAGGAAAGAAGGAAGGAAAAGGGGAAGAAGGAAAGAACCTTCAGTTGCTTACTGAACTAAGCATAAATTCATCCTCTCAAAACAGGCTCCCCACAATATAATCCCAACTCTGTTTAAGGAATCATCTCCCAATACAGCCTTCAAATGACCCCATATTCTAGCCAAATGATCTACGCTGGCCCACATTTTACCCTGTGCTTTGCTACCTGTATGGCATACTCACATTATTTCAATGCTTTGTTCTGTCAAAATCTATCCCTCAAGGCCCATGGTTATTTTCTCTGCAAACTCACCCTTGACTCCACCAGCCTTGAGGTGCTTCCTCTTGATTTTTGAATCCCTGAGCAACAGAGCATAGGGGTTAAGCTCCTAAACTCTAAGGTCGTATTGCCTAGGTTCCACTCCTGGCTCTTGCTACTTTCTAGCCAAGAAATCTGGGGTAAATTGCTTAACCTTTAATAAATCAGGACCACAGCTCAGAAGAGATAAAGCAAGTAGGAGAAGAAGGGCTTTTATCCACAATCCAAGGAGAAACAGCAGAGTGGGAACACTGGAATTGAAATATCTAAGTCAGCAACCCAAAGGAAACCACATATGTCTTCAGAAAGAAATCAACTATGTGGGACTGATAGTAGAATGGTGGTTCAAATGAGTGGAGCTTTGATCTTCAAGTCCAAAATGTAACCTTTGCCTTGGAAAATTCCCCAGCCAAAGTCACAGAAACTAAACAGAAAGCAAATGCTCCGTGAAACCAGGCAATGCCATCAATGACACTTCCCAGGCCATGTCTCCAAAACAGAGGGTTCTTCCTATTTAGGTCTCTATGCAGTGACGTATGAGTGTGTTCATTGCAAGTGAGGAAATTTCATTTGTTTTTTGAGAATTGAATTCATCCAAGAAAAACGAACATCCTTTTTGACAATTTTCTTCTCCATGTATGCCAGCTCAATTATGAGAGGCAAAGCATAGTATTTTCCAGACCTGTGCTTTAAAGAAACCTAGTACCACACCCTCTATTTAGCTCTCTGTCCTGGCACGGTTGGATACACTAGGATTGCCAAACCCTACCAGGCTCCCTGGGAAATGAAGGATGTGCCTTGACTCCACCAAATAACATATGAAATTGGCATCCATCTGGTAAACCAGTTTAGCTCACCCTGGACTTGGATTCTGATTCACGAATCCTCATTTTCTTTGCCTATATAATAATTGGGAGCCACATCACTGAAAGATACCACTCTATATTCCAAAGAAATAGCTATATGATTAAGATTTACCATTTATTTAGCACCTATTATATGCCAGACTCTTTGGATGCATGATCTCAATTAATCCTCACAATTCTACCAGCTAGGTAGTCTTATTGCTTTGTGAAGGATGAGGACCCACTTGGGGGAAGCAAAATGGGAGGCTGAACAATACCTCTCACTGATCTCTCCTTTCTCTGATACTGTGGAATAACTCAGGCTAAGCACTTGGCTCAAGATACCCCAAAGCAACTTCCTCCTGCTCCTGAGACAAGTGACTCTTCTTAAGATGGCAGGCCACGCTGATATTTTAGAAATGTCTGCTGCTAGGCTGCTAGGTGACATGGGGAAGTAGATCACAGGAATCAGAAAACTGAGGGTTGCAGCTTCTAACTGGCCATGGAGCCACAAGCAAATTCCCTTCACTTTCTGGGGCTCTGTTTCCTCACCTGTAACACGAGAGGGTTGGACTAGACTTATGGCTTGTAAATTTTCAAAATCTATGGAGCTTTAGTTACACAAACAACACCTTATAGAAGTTCAAAGCAGTGTCACTGGTTGAAAGGGACAGAGGCAAGAAGGGCAGAGAGGAAGCATTTGAGGCACTTTGCTGAATCTTAAGGCTTGAGGATCCACAGTTTGAAAACATGGTTGTACTAGGTGATGACTAAAGGTTCTCTCCAGCCCTAACATTTGATGGTTCATAAGCTGGACACTCTATTCTTAGGTTTTATTATATATTTCCCTTCCCCAAGCTGAAAACAGAACATCATCCAAGATGGGGACCATGCTATGCCCATCTTATTTCTACTCTGGTACGTAGCTCAATGCTGTACACAGAATAGGTGTTCAGTAAACACTTGCTATGTACCTGTTGGTTCAAAGAGAATGTTTGCTTTGGGGTGTCTGTACCTTAAGGTGAACAACATATTTTGTCCATAGAGTGGCTCTCTGAAGTTTCGAGGGGGAAGTGAGCCTCAAAGTCTCTCATTCTTATTCTCTTCAGTAGCTAAAACTGACAATTGTGGGATCTGACATCCTTGATTACAGGTAAGGGCAGGACACAGTGCTTTATAACAGGAACCCTTTAAAAAGCCTTTAAAATCTACATGACAAGGGCATAAAAAGTGACAAGAATGTATTAGACATGGGTTCCCAAGAAAAAAGAGGTCTTGGGAGGAAGGTAGAGCCTCTTTAATAGAGGGTGCTGGGGGAGGAAGATTGTTGGATGCTAATTTGCTGTTTGAAAATATGTTCTGGTTATGTAAGACGACATCTGAAGAAGGGCCACACTTGAGAAATGTAAGCAAGATGAGGAAGCCCAAAATACGGAGGCAGAGAGAATTGTAACACGTTCAATAGGTTTAGTGTTATATTTATTGATTTGTTAATACTACTTTATTGCCCTGCCTGACTGGTGGAGGACAGATAGCTCTCGTGCTTTAGGTTTAATCCACTGAAAAGAAAGACACAAAGACCTAAAGCTGAATTGTCCTTTTGCATATTATTGGGTGAAACTCTCAACACGTTTTTTTCTCAAAGACAGCAAAAAAATCCTCTTTGATTTGCCTCGTTTGTGGCAATTCACTGGTTGGATCCAAAACACTTCACAGATCTGGAGCCAACCAGTTCAAAGAATGTTATGTTTTCCAAATCAATAAAAAAAGAGGGGTCAGAAAGACAGGCACTCAGATGGCAAACGTTTGCAATTTTTAGTGTTAATAGTCATTGACAGTTCAAGCATTCACCCCAATCTTTTGATAGCATGGTCAGTGAGGGGTTTGTTAGAATAAATGGAACAAAGTTCCAGTTTTTGAGCTCATATAGCATCAAGCTTCAAATACACCTCCATGCCTAACAGAGGTTTCCTTCTCACCTTCACCTGGAAAACAACTTAAGTTGTTAATGTCCATTTCTTATTGGGTGAAAGTAGACACCCGGTCTCATGAGTTATCTTCCCTTTACATTAACTCTCCATCCCTACCTTCATTTTATCCAAACTTCAAGGTCTTACTGAAAACAAAATTACACCTGACAAAACAGCATTTTGTTAAGTCAAAAAGCATCTCTTTCCATTTGGCCTAGATGGTATGCTCTGGGTCTACTGGATGTCCAATGGGAAACCACATTAAATAGGGCACAGCAGGTCAGCGAGTGTGTTTACTGAATCTACTCCATCATGACTTCTGTGGACAGGTTTACAGTGGGAGAGCCCAAGAGTAGCCAGAGTGGTGGTTGTCCCGTTCTCTCAAAGATTTGGGGAAGGTTGAAATAGGAGTAGGGATTGAAACCGAGTTTCCCTAAAGCCGAGTTCCTCTGCTGAGTTTATGATTAACCTCTCTGTCCAAAACTGTATTCTCTTTCTTGTTCTGAACTTGTTCCCTTCAAGATTGAGGAGTATCAAACAAAAAGAGGAATTGAAACCGCATACAAGCCCCTGTGTCCCTGTCCTTTGAAGTAAAAGGGCTTTGCTTTAGTCTCCCAGGCCTCCCCTGAGTCTCGAAAGGCTGGCTCAAGAGTTAATGATTAGGAAATGTGAAGATGTATAAACAAAGAATACTTGTTGGGCCAGGAAACTGGTAACAATTTAGACTATAAATCCACCACATCGCAGAATCACTGAACTCCTAGTTCCCTGAAAGATGGAGATACAGGCCTGACACACATTCCTACACTGTTTATACAGGAAGCAGACCCCCACCAGATGAAAACTGCTGACCACAAGCATGTATACTCCAGACTGGTTGAAACCAGAAGGTTGGTGATGCTCAAAACTTAACCTTGATGCCAACCAATCTGAGAATTATGCATGAGCTGATCATGCACCCTGCAGCTCCCTCCCTCACACTGCCTTTAAAAACCCCTCCCTGAAAGGCATCAGGGAATTCGGGTCTTTTGAGCATGAGCTGTCCATTCTTCTTGCTTGGCACCCTACAATAAACGCTGTACTTTCTGTCACCACAACGTGGTGTCAGTAGATTGGCTTTACTGCATGCAGGAGAGTGGACCCAAATTTGGTTCCATAACAAGGAAAGAGTCTTCCCCTGAGGTCACAGTCTGGAGTCCAAATCAGCACTGTAGGTTCTATCTCAACTCCTTCCACCAAAGCATTTCTTTAGGTTGTTAGTTTGCTATATGAAACTCCTATGTATGTTATACTTCAAAAATCACTATTATTTGGTGTAAAGAATAATGATGGTGGTGATACTAATAATAGAGAAGCAGTGTGATTACAGGAGGAGAGAGCTTTTTGGGGAGAAAGTGGAAATATTCTACTGCAATGTCTGTGCAGAAGGTTATTAAAACATTACTAACTGGAGAGCACCCAGGTCTGACTTCTTGTAGATTTTTTGGTCTGAGTTGCTCAAGACAGCACACAGAGCTAGTGCAAAAGGCTCTATGGGAAGACTCAGTGAGCCAGTCATATACTTGGTTTGTACGGCACCTTGAAAGAACTGCCATTTTTCAGCAATAGTTTCTTGCCTGACAAAAACAGATCAATTGCATGTCCACCTACCATCTCTTGCAAATAACAGGTTGTATCTATCATGTGCTAAAATTTCCTCCATCAGGAAGAAGGCCCTGATGTTCCAGGGCATGCAATATGGATGCCCCTGTGAAAGTTAGTTTCAGCTGCAGGTGTTAGTGACTTTATTAGGAAAGAAAGAAAGTGAGCTGTTTCAGGACTAGGGCATAAACACATTGAATGACCCCACTGTCTTGGCCAGGATAAACATAGGCATAAGTCAAACAAAATGTTAAACTCCACCTTTAGCTTGGTGTCACTGATTGGGGAAATGGAGCAACTCTGGCAGTTTGATATAAACTCAAAATTATATGGAGGTATGGAGGTTGGAAGTCAAACAACCTCAAACCAAATTAGCCAGATTTTAATTTTTTTTTTTTTTTTTTTTTTTTTTTTTTTTTTTTGCGGTACGCGGGCCTCTCACTGTTGTGGCCTCTCCCGTTGCAGAGCACAGGCTGCAGATGCGCAGGCTCAGCGGCCATGGCTCATGGGCCCAGCTGCTCTGCGGCACGTGGGATCTTCCCGGACCGGGGCACGAACCCGTGTCCCCTGCATCGGCAGGCGGACTCTCAACCACTGCGCCACCAGGGAAGCCCTAGATTTTAAATTTTTGAGTATGAAAAACACTGAGGTGTGTCTTATTCAGATTGTTTTTAAGCCAGGAATCATAATATTATTCAAACTGGATCAGGACCTCTCCTGCACTGATAGGAGCCTGAACTTGAAAAGTGGTGGCTAGTTGCCCCCCTATTTTGGTTCTCCCATTCTTCACTAAGTAGTAAAACTCTGACATTTTAACTGCGCACATAGCCACCCAGAATAAAGACTACGATTCTTGATCTCACTTTCAGATGAGTATGACCCTGAAACTATATTCTGACCAACTGGATGCAAGGGAAAGTGATGTCATGTGATTTCTAAGTGTCTTTAAATGGAGGGGCATACTATTTTCCCTTAGTCTCCAAACCTGCTGGTTGGAATGCAGATATGATGGCTGGAGCTAGAGAAGCCATTTTGGATCATAAATTGGAAACCATACGTTGAGAATGGGAGAGCATCAAGACAGAAGGAGCCTGGGTCCCTAGGGATCATGGAGATGCCATACAAGCCCTCAACTACCTATATGGACTTTTACATCATCTCAGACATTGAATTTTTCATCTCTAGAAGTTCTATTTTGGTCTTTTTAATGTCTTCCATATCTTTATTTCACATGCTTAATCCTTCCTCTAGCTTCTAGAACATATGGAAAATAGTTATAATAACTGTTTAAAAGTCTTTGTATACCAGCCCCATTATCTGTGTTATTTCTGTGTCAGTTTTAATTTATTTCTCTCCTTATTATGGGTTATATTTTCCTTGTTTTGGATGCCTGGAAGTTTTTGATTGGATGTCAGATGTGAATTTTGCCTTGTTGGATAGTCTTAGGCTTTGTTCTGGAACACAGTTAAGTTACTTGGAAACAGTTTGAGCCTTTCAAGGCTCTTTTTTAAACTTCATTAGGCAGGTCTAGAGCAGCCTTCAGTCTAGGGCTAATTTGGCACCACTACTGAGGCAAGACCCTTTTGAGAACTCTGATACTGTGAATTATGAGATTTTCCACTCTGGCTGGAAGGAACAGGCACTATTTCTAGTCCTGTGTGATGATATCTGTTCCTCTTGGGTGGTCCTTTTCCTAGTCTCATGTACATGTGTTGATCAGTATTCAGTTGAAGAGTCAAGGGGGATTCTGCAAATCTCCAGAGTTCTTTTTCTGTACAGCTTTCTCTTCTCCGGTACCTTGTCCTGCAAATTCTAGCTGCCCTGGTTTTCCCAACTCCCGGTTCCATAGCCTCATCCACCTGGCCCTGCCTGGATTCCCTCTCCCTGTATCACTGACTGGAAACTCTTTCCAGGCAGTAAGCTGGGGCAATCATAGGGCTCACCTTGTTTGTGTCCTGTCTCTCAGAGATCACTGTTGTTTCTTGCCTGGTGTCCGATGTCTGAAGACTATTGTTTTCATTTTGTCTGGTTTTTCACTTGTTTCAGGCAGGAGGGTAAATCCAGTCCCTTGTTACTCCATCTTGGCCAGAACTAGGGACTTTTACATCAGAGAGAAATAAATGACTGTATTGTTTAACCCACTGTTATTTTGGGTTTTCTGTGATTTGCGGCCAAGTCTAATCCTAACAAATACAGGGCTGATCCTTGATTTATTTAGAGCAGTTTCTGACTTTAATATAGAGAAGCTAAGATTTTTAGAATAACCAGAGACTTGAATAGCGCCTGAGTAAGGTCAAATACCTGGATGAAAACTGAAATTTCTGTCATTTCCCATGAGAAGAGTGGTGCTTAAGCAGCCAAATCAATTCCAGCTGGTGCCAGTTGACAAAATAAAGTACATATTTTTACTCAGTATGATTAATTTCTCATTCATGGAGACAGTACAATTAGAGAGACATTTATTCCATAAACTTTCCCTGAACACCTATGGTAGCCTAGGCACTAGGCTATATTCTAGGGATACATATATATGTATAGACTGGGACATACGCTTCCACCAGCAGGTCACAATTTAGATAAGGAACCCCTTATTTAGATAAGATCTCTTGTCATGTGAATAGCTCATGAATTTGTCTAAGAGGCTTACTGCCAGCTTTTTTTTTTAATAAATCTCATCTTCTATTTTTTTTTTAATTAGGGAAAATGCCTTTTCAACCCATGGTTCTGCAGTGAACCATGTAATTTATATTTTCAGTAATAAGGTAATTTATACTTGTGGCATAAAGAAGCTTCTCCTGGAACAGGATATTCATGTAAACTCAAAACTTTACCAGTATCAGTGCAATGGAGAAATATGTTGGATACCACCCTAACCAAACGATCGAGTTTACCATTATCAATAATGGTAAAAATGACATGTTCTTCCTGTTGTGAGGCACTGAGAAGGATATAACATTATGGAAAACAAAAAAGTTTAAGCTCAATGTATTCATGAGAAATAATCAGAGGAATCAAATTGAGAGACATTCTGCAAAACATCTGGCCTGGACTCTTAAAAAAATGTTGATGACATAAAAGACAAAAGAAAAAAAAGTGGGGTGTGCAGTTCTAGATTAAAGGAGACCAAAGATACTGACAATTAAATGCAATTCATAATATTTTATTGCATCAAAAAAAAAAGCTGTAAGGACATTACTGAGACAATTGGGGAAGTGCAAATATAGACTTTATACCTGTCTGTGGTATCAGAGTTGTACTTCCTGAGTGTGATGACTATATTGTAGCTATATAGGATAGTGCCCTTGTTCTTAGGAGACTCTTACTCAAGTATTTAGGGGTGAAGAGTCAAGATATCTGCAAGTACCTCTCAAATAGTTCATAAAAATAGAGTTATAAAGTAGATGTGGGAAAATATTAAGAATTGGTAAATCTAGGTGAAGGCTATATGGGCGCTCATTGTTCTACTCTTGTAACGTTTCTGAAGGTTTGAAAATGTTCAAAATAGAAAGTTGGTGGGAAAATGAAAAGCTTGACAAGCAGGGAAAAAAAAAGTTTCTCTCATTCCTATGACAGGTGTTAGCTTTGGCTTTACTGAGAGGTTTCATGAATGGCCAGACCTGGACTTGCAGGCAGTAACCAGAAGCTCCTCTGTTCCCCTGGGCCTTGCCTTAAATTATCTCACCGGCTGGATCCTAACCCATTAACTTATACTCCCTTCCCCCTCCCTTTTTGACATACTAAAACCAAGCTCCTTGAATAATGCCCATACTTGAATTCTCACTGAGTTTATATACGCTCAGGAAAGCAACTGATTCAAAGTTGGTATTCTGCTTTTAGTGGTGCATTGGAACTGGTCTGCCTTGGCTTGTACTGGCTAGCATTGGTTCACAGAAGCCAATCACAATGGTAGTTTGAAATCAGGCCTGGTGGAAATATTTACGACATGACGTCTGCACATGCTACAAATCAGGGTCCCTCTACTCCCTCTCCCAGAGCCAGTGGCTAAACATTCACCAGAACACTACTGACTTTCAGCCTTACTGTATGAGAAGTGTCTTGCAGACCTTGTAATTGGTTTACAGCCTTACTAAAGAACCTTGAAGTTCTCTGAGGCTTGCTAACAAATATCCCACAGATTGTTCCCTGGTGTCCTCTATTTGGCCTAAGAGTAGGCTTTGACTAAACTGAAGATGTACGTAAGAAGAAGGTTGTCTACAGTAAAAAGAAAAAAAACTGTTGCCAATGTTCTCAAAAAAAGCCAAAAGGCTTTTGACTGGGTGGCAATTTAATAAAGTGGAAAAAGAGTGCTGGACCAGGGGACAAATGGCGCTATCACTTACTGACTGTATACACTTAGGCAAGGCGGTTAACCTCTCTGAGCCACAATTTTCCCATCTGTAAAATGGGAGTATTAATTGAAGTACTATCTCATGGATAGTACTTTTAGGGGATTCTCGTATCTGTCTTTTCAAGTTGAGACATATAATCAGTCACATATAATCACCAGAGCTAATGTTTAATGAGTGTTTACTAGAAGACAAGCATTGTATTAATTTATTTAGAAATATAATCTCACTAAGACTTCAAAATTCTACAAATTTGGAATTATTAATACTCCCCTAATCTTAGAATTGTGCCCCAAAGCGATGTAGTGTGTGCCTAATACATGTTTATTATTACTGATAATCCCTTGTATTTGCGAATAATTGAATATAGTCTGCAGAACAAGCTGGTGAGCAAACAAGGTAAGTGTGTATAGCCATAACTAAGACTGAAATTAAGTATCTTGCTAAGAGGCAGCAAAATAGGGAGTAGGGCTTCCCTGGTGGTGCAGTGGTTGGGAGTCTGCCTGCCGATGCAGGGGACGCGGGTTTGTGCCCCGGTCCGGGAGGATCCCACATGCCGCGGAGCGGCTGGGCCCGTGAGCCATGGCCGCTGAGCCTGCGCGTCCGGAGCCTGTACTCCACAACGGGAGGCCACAACGGTGGGAGGCCCGCAAAAATAAATAAATAAATAAATAGGGAGTAGAATTAAGCCCTTTGAATTCCCAGCCCAGTGCTCTGCTTCCTGTGTGACTTTGGTCATGACACTACCCATCTACCGGCCTCAGTTTGCTGAGTCTGGGTGACTAATGCATCCCAGTGTGCACAGAAATTTCCCAGTTTTAACGCTTCAACTCCCACATCTTGGGAAACCCCTTAGTCCTGGATAAACCAGGATGATTGGTCACCCTACTTGAGTCCACCCTCTCGTTCACAGAATAGATCCAGGCCTCTTCCCAAGAAAACCCACCTAGCTCTGCTACCTAGCTATCTCCTCATTCCTTCAGATCTCATTAGCATCCTATTTAGGAATACTTTCTCAGTCTTTTTTGTGGGCTCTTCTTCCTCTGCCTGTCCAAAATTTCCCCCACAATTCTACCTCTTGGTGATAACCACTGCTAATTTTGTGGTGTATGTTCTTCCAGTATTTTTTTTTACAGTTAGATATGTATTATAATTATCATCATTACAAACTTGAGATCATACTGTACAAATACTTGTTGCCCATAATTCCCACTTAACATTATATCATAAGCATTTTTCCAAGTCATTAAAGATTCTTCAAAGAAATATCTTATCATCGACTACATTATTCCACTGCAAGGGATATACCATATTTCTTTACTTAACCATTCCCCTACTGTATGACATTTAGGCTTTTTCCACTTTTTAGCGTTATACATAGGGCTCTGACAAATATCTTCATTCATAAATCTTTCTGTACTGCTTTATTTCCTTCAATTACATTTGTAAGAGTGGAATTACTGTGTCAAAGGCTGTGAACATTTTTAAGGCTATTGATACACATTGCCAAAATGCAGAGAGGATTAATTGGGAAGGGAAATTGGCAGCACTAATTTGGAAGACACATTTGGAAATTGTTTGAACAGTATCTGGGTGATTGTGGAACTTCATTTTATAAATGGCTCTGTGGAAAGAACTTAGATTACTTTGGAAAGCACTTTAAAGTTAACATCTAAGAAGGTGAAAAAATTGTGAATAAAAAGTTTAGTCAATGTATATTGTATTGTTTATTTTAGGTGGCATTTTATAATTAGATGAAAAAAGAATGATACAGCAGGGATCCCTTTTATAATCATTATGTAGACTGTACCTGTGTCCATTATAAGGCACAAGCCTTAATTTTATTATTTGGAATTATTATAGTCCTACTGTAAGTATCTTTGCTAATATGAGAAATTGTTGGTCATATTTTAAATTCATTTGATATAGTATCCTTGGTTTGAAACATAGCTCCAATTATAACATTATTCTTTAAGGAAGTAATCTTCTTCGGATGTTATTTCCAGGATTGCATTTACAGTAAAAAGTGGGCACCGCTTATACCACCGTTCTTTCCTCCTTCCACTGACCACTAGAGGGAAGAAAGCATTCAGAGGTAGTTCACAGTATTATCTCCACCCTCCAAAAAGAGCAAGGTGGTTTCCAACAGAGGCCACCCATCTACCACAGTCTTCAGCGCTTTCCTTCTGAGCCTATTTCTGTAGCACCCAGACTCCATCCTTGCAAAATGGGGCCACCTTTTAGAAGAATTGTTGTCATTTAATTTACCAGAAGGCTACATAGCTCTTTAGGGGACAAAGAGCCACCTCCTCCTGCTTGTCATATTTTTTTTTATAGATCAAGGGAAGCAGATAAGAAATTTAAAGGTAGAGTGATAGGAGCTATTATTCTATTTGTGACCACTGAAAATTAGAATATATGAGGCAGTTAAGACAACGTCTCTGATACTGATACTCTCAGCCCCACCTCAGACCCTCAGCATATTCTTCCTACCACAAAGTAGAAAAAACCATGACCCCAAGTTCAATAATTCTCTGGCTAAGCAGCGAGTCAGCTTTATCGCTAGGATCATTTTATCCTTGTGCCTAAGTCTCCAAGTGTGTGGCCTCTGGTTACCAGCAGTACTATAGTGTTTGGGGAGGCATTCATATGATGCAGTGGTTGAGGGATGTATGTTGGACAGATCTGGGATTTAATCCCAGCTTCACCACTTTCCAGCACTATGATCCTTTGTTTCCTTAACTTTTAAAATGGGGAAGATTATGCTACTTACCCTTATAAGATAGTGGTAAGAATTAAATGAGATAATGAATACACAGTAAAGCCCTTAGCAAAGTGTCTGTTTATATGGTAAATAAATAATGGCAACTATGCTCATGGGTCAAGTTTGGGTCTCTGGTGTTTGCTCCTGGATTGTGTTGGGGCACCCTGCTCTTTGGACCTTTGCTGACTGCTCCTGTTTGCATTGGATGTTGAAATTGACTTAAAGCCTAACCTGATAACCCTGCTTGAAATCTCTATTCCAGGTTCTCATCTTAACCTGCTAACTCTAAAATAGCCCATGGGTTATACTCTCAGCTATATTTGGGCCTTTGACCTCTATCCAACCACATGGGTCTGCCAGGACTACTTGATCTCCTCAGGCAGGTCAGACCCAACTGGACACTGTGCCACTCCTGGCTGTGCTCAATATCTTCCAAGTCAAGTTTTGCTTTTTGATGACAACAGGGAAATGCTGTGACTGCTGTGAGGAAAGCAACCAGAGATTTAATGCCAGAAGGGATCTTTATGCTTTTAGTTGATTAACCTGGCAAGAGTTTGCAGGAACTATTTAACTTGATTGGTATACTACCTGGCAAACTATCATTCATTTCCTTGCATAATAAATGCTTTTTTTAATCAACATTTGCCCTGTGGGCCTGCAGTCTAGAGAGATTCTAGGCCATATATCTTAATGTGTGCTCTATAATTCTGCATTCTACCCACCCACTGAAGCCACCGAAATAACTACTGCCATTTACTGAGCATGTACTCTGTTTCAAGGCATTGCATTATACATTTAGCGTGTATATGCCATTTAGCCCTCATAGCAGACCTGTGATGCGTGTGTACCATTATTATTTTTTGGCCACTCCACGTGGCGTGTGGGATCTTAGTTCCCCAACCAGGGATTGAACCCACGCCCGCTGCATTGGAAGTGTGGAGTCTTAATCACTTGACTGACAGGGAAGTCCCGCATGTATTATTATTATTATTATTTGCATTTTACAGCTGAGGAAACTGACACTCACAGGGGCGAATTGCCCAGAGTAACACATTTAGCATGGGGAAACCAGACTGGAACTTAAAATCTAAGCTTGACGTCAAAAGTTTTCTTCAGGGCTTCCCTGGTGGCGCAGTGGTTAAGAATCCACCTGCCAATGAGGGGAACACGGGTTTGAGCCCTGGTCCGGGAAGATGCCACATACCGCAGAGCAACTAAGCCTGTGTGCCACGACTACTGAGCCTGAACTCTAGAGGCCGCGGGCCACAATTACTGAGCCCCCATGCCACGACTACTGCAGCCCGCACGCCTAGAGTCCGTGCTCTGCAACGAGAAGCCACCGCAATGAGAAGCTCCCGCACAGTGGAGAGTAGTCCCCGCTCGCCACAACTAGAGAAAGCCTGCGCGCAGCAATGAAGACCCAATGCAGCCAGAAGATAAAAAATAAGTCTTGTTCTTATCACTATGCTAAATGATGGCTTACTGTTAAACAAAAGTAGGCCTAAGAGAGTATATAACAAATTAAAGTTTTATAAGTCTTTTAGACCTTCAATGCAAAGTCAAGTCACTAGCTGAGAAGAGATTTTGACAGGGGAACTGTGTGCTGTATATTAGTATGTATATGAAGGCGGTGTGAGCAGGAGGAGGGTGGTTGCTAGGGATACCAAAGCCATTAATCCCACGAGGGATAAAGGAGAGGAGGGCAAGAAGTGGAAGAGAGAAATAAGAAAGTTACAACTTTTCCCTTTAGTGTCCCTGTTGGTGGAACCGATAATGGACCATGGTACAAATAAAGGACCATCAAGGGGATAGAAAGAGATATATGGGTTTGGGGCCCAGAGAGATCTGCCTTTGACTCTCAGTTCCACATGAAAGAACTCTCAGTTCTTACATGCTGTGGGAACTTGGTAAATCACTTAACCTCACTAAATCTTTGTTTTCTCATTTGTAACATGGTGTTTAAAATAAATACTTACTCCCCATGGCTACTGTGAAAATTAAATGAGACAGGGTGATGAAATGTAATGGAAGTAGATAGTTGTGATGGTTTTGGGCAGCCTTGTGAATGTACTAAAAACCACTGAATTGTACTCTTTCAAAGGGTTAGCTTTCTGGTATGATATTTATATCTCATTAAAGTATTGAGACAACATACGTAAAATACCTAGTACAATGCCTGGCACATAGTAAATACTTCATAAGTGGTGACAACTATTATTATCTCGTTGTTATGTGTTATCACTTTTATGACGGCGACCATGAAAAAGATGACAATCATTTCCTCGGACAGCTCTGAAAGCAATGTCTATATCTTAGTAGGAAAAATATGTCTCTGTGAGCACATTAGTCGACATGAGGAGATGAGTGGGTGGTTTCTGGACACATTTAGATCACAGATGGGACTACTAGGCTAGGAGCTCATTTGGCATCTATAGAGGGCTCAGGGGACTCGGGCAGCTGGGTCACCTTTCCAGAATGAATTACAACTTCCCCCCTTGGGCTCTATCAACACTTCTTTCAGGAGCCTTGGCTATCTGTGGGCCCAGATGGGTATTGGAGGGTCTTTGACAAATAATAGTAGAGCTGCCAGAAGTCACCAACAGCACAGCCAGTTGGAAAATCATGGTGGCCTTTATGTCACTTGTATGTCACTTGTGTATTTATTCAGCACCTACTGGAAGGCTTAAAAAAACAAGCCTGTTGAAAAGGTTTAGAAAATTTAGAAACTAAGTTAATTTTTAGAAGATCTCTGAGTTGATGGCAAGTTCAAACCCAAAGAAAATTAATGCTGATTTGAAAATAAAGTTGTATTACCATAATTCCTTTTGAAGTCAATGGTTAGAGTTTTGTGGATTAAAAAAAAAAGTCTTCGGTTGTTAATGTAAACCAGGTTGCAATTTTTCTCTGCACTTGGCCAGGTCCCATCTGGCAAGTTACAGATAGGCTGAGCCATCTGTAAAGCAGGTTGGTTACTGCACATGGGCTATAATGCAATGCAAGTGAGCAGGGGTGTAGGTTTTAGATGGTCAGGGACTGAAAACATATGGGTTTTATTTAATAGCATTTCTTAGGGTCCAAGCTACGGACATTTCGTTTGGAGTAGGTGGTGAAGGAAAGAAAGGAAAGGCTAGTCATTACTTAATGCCACAGTTGGCAGTAGTTAATGGCATGAATATTATAAAAACCAGTCATTCCATTTTTAATGGAAAAGAGAATCTTGGTTCAAATAGCCTATTTGGTTATTACCTCATTTTCACTAAAATGCTGACAAATTATGTTATTACAATGATCAGCAACACTTAATAGATGTTTTGAGTGTTCACAAGTTTTCTAATAAAATTTGGGTTATGTACTTTTTCTAATGGCTATCCCTAAGGAGCCAAATCCTCAGGCTAACATAAACGCCACTTGCAAATTTGTACAGATGCTAATAGGAGCTGATTAGTGTACAAAGTTGCTCAAAGTTCAAGATGACTGAAAATGAAGTGCAACCAGTACTGTGAGTCAAGTGAATTTATGTTGCTTTTTACTCTGTCAAGTCCAACAGATAAGCTCTGTTCATGCTAACATTTGGTCACAGTCCCACTTCTCCCCCATACTTGGGAGAGGAGGAATTGAGATGATTAATGGGTGAGAACTGCTACTCCCTACCTTTTATGGTCTCATCATTTATGAAGAGGGGAGTGGAAATGGCTAAGATGTGACTCCCTTCTGGATGCCTGTTCCCATGAGACTCTAGCCACCCACCCCCACCCCCGATCAAGCTCTTCCAAACCTATTTCTCCTCTAAGGTCCTGCTCTAGGCTCGTGCCCTCGTCAAGTACTCTCATCCAGAGCAAACTGTTTTCTGGATATATACCCAGATTTGGATATATACCCTGCTATTGAATAAAGCTAAACGTTAATCCGTGCTCGAGGCTCATAGCCCAGTAGGGGAGAAGGATAATAATAGCAATAACATCAGTGGTAATAGTTGTAGTAGTACTGGTAACAGTGACCGGTTGTTAAGTGCTTGATGTGTGCTAATCACTTTACATACATGATCTCATTTAATCCTTAAAATAAATATTATTCATTACTTTATTCATTCAACAAAACAAAACAAACCAGACCAAGTCCTCCTCCTCTTGGAGCAAAGCTTTCTACATTGAGGTAGGAGGAGAATCAAAGGAGTGGTGTCCTGGAAGCCAAGCAAAGAAAGTTTTTCAAGAAAGAGGGAGTGAAAAGCCATTTCAAATGCTGATGGCAGGTCAAGTAAGATGAAGACTGAGACACGGTCGTTGCAATTAACAAAGTGGATGTCACGGGTGACATTTATAAGAAAGGAGTGGTGGCAAAGAAAGCCTGATTAGAGTAGGTTCGAGAGAGAATGTGAAAAGTGGAGATTTTGAGTATAAACAACTATTTCAATGAGTTATGCTGTAAAAGGAACAGAGATACAGGGCAGTAGCTATAAGAGAAGGTGGAGTTAATGGAGGGTTTGGGGAACTAATAGCTAATAATTAGTAGAGCACTTACTTTGTGCCAGACACTATGCTAATGGCTTTATATGTTTTAGTCTATATATTATAACAACCCTGTGAGATAGGTACTATTACTCCAGGTCACCGATGAAGAAACTAAAGCTTAGAATGGTTAAGTCATTTGCCTAACACAGGATTTCTCAACCTTGACACTCCTGACATGTTGGACCAGGTAATCCCACGTTGTGAGGGACTGTCCTGTGCATTGTAGGATGTTTACCAGCATCCCCGTCCTCTACTGATTAGATGCCAGTAGCACCCCACCAATAATGGCGACCAAAAATGTTTCCGTACCTGGCCAAATGTTCCCTGGGGGGCAAGACTGCCCCCTGGTTGTGAACCACTGGGTAAAGACCACACATCTAGTAATTGATAAAGCCAGGTCTTAAAAGATGGGCTTATCTGCCTCCAAAACCTGTGCTCTCAACCACTGTACTTTCTTGTACTACCAAAATGGGAAATTTCCCCTACCCTGTTCTGCGTACCTGTGAATCCCTGGGAAGTGGGAAGAATATCTGGTCACTGGGTTAAGGGCATTCCTGCTCACAAGTTCCATGGTTCAGTACACACACCCCGGCCTTCATAATCAAGGAAAACTCCTTGGAGCTTAAGTCTCTTCCACACTATGGACCCCATACATAAGATGAAACGGTTGGACGACATGATCCCCCGAGGTGCTCTGGCTCTGCCATCCTGCAGTCTAAGTGCCTAGGTTTTCTCATGAGGCAAATGCTTTTTTTGCGAGGGGGAGGCCAAGGTATATTTGAGGACTTTCAGTTTGGAAGCTGGTCCACAGTTCCCAGGTTGTGTTTGTTTCCGTGTTTGCTTCTTCCCCACTGGCTTCTCCCATGGCTAAGGGCCGGCGGGCCCTCGGTTTGGGCCGTGAACGCGGTGGGGCGGCGGGTCGGTGGTTCAGGGCCGCCCCGGGCCTCCCCCTCTGGCTGCGGAGGAAGTTGTGTGTCTCCTCCCGGCCGGTCCTCCTCCCCTGGGAGGCAGCCTTGCGAAGTGAGCTGAGCGGCCCCCGGGAGACCCGGCCTCTGGGCGCCGGGGGCGGACTGGGTGTGGGAGTGGGTGCTGGCTCGGGGCCCTCGGGGAGTGGGGGCTTCTGGGGACCCCGCGAGGAGCCCGTGCCACTCCCGGGCAGGCGGGCGGGCGATGAGCTTCCCCTCAGGGATCTGGGACACTGGGGCCTGGGGGCGGCTTGTCATTAGGCTGTCGAGGAGCCTGGGGGAGACGAGGGGCCAGGGGCTCTGCTACAGCGCCTGCTCTGCTTCCTCCAAGGGACCTGGGAGGCCTTCAAGCCCGGCCCCTCATTTCACACGGGCGGGAGGAGACTGGCTTCCATCCTGCTCTTAGCTATAGCCAGGCTTGGGCCTGATTTGGAAGGTAAACTCAAAGAGAGATTCGTGTGTCTTACCCCGGTGCCAGTCATTGGAACCTTGGCCCCAGGTGCCGGGACTGGATTCATCAGGCATTAAGCTCTGTCACATGCCTCAAAAACCAGCCCTCTGTTAGGCATGGTGGGACTCCCGGTATTTCTGCGCTGCTGAGCCTCTCTGAGTCTGTTTCTGAGGGGTGGTACCCTTGGGGTTTCTGGGGATCAATACTAATATCTCTGTGGATGTACAGCTTGAGGTACGTTTTTAAATTCATGGAGTGTCTGCGCTGGTTTTAAGAATAACAAATGTTGCTCTATATGGACACGTGTGGCTTTTCTGTGTGTGCTCAGTTAATCATTCTTCAACTGAATTGCAAAGGCTGTGTTTAACCCCCTGGCTCCCCTCCCTTCCTGAGCTTTGTGAAGTTTAAGGCTCTGTTCTTACAGCACAGGGGCCCTGTCTGGGGAGCCTGTTTAGACCTGTCTCTTCCTTTTGTTTGCTTTCTTTTTGTCTCTCTCTGGGGAAACCTGGCTCCTGAACCCTGGTTACCCCTCATTCCATTCAGGGCCTCACAGCCTGTTTCTCCACAGCTCCCTGCTTTGCTCAGAGCTTTACTGGCATTCCCGCAGCAACATGTGAAGGGGGCAGCAACCACTGACTGGTGTCAACCCCAAGAAGGAACCCAACCAAAGCAGTGGAATGCCAAGTTGCTCCAATTACCTGAACTAGAAAAGACATGTACAGGGCCAGAGACCATGGTTTCTTTGATATGGCTGATAACCAAACATATACATTAATCTTCCTGGGGTCTAAAGGAACGAACCTTGTTTCCTCTGGGTTTTCAAAAATTAAGGAGTAAAACTAACCTTGTAAAAACTGTAAAAGCTGTCATAGCAAAGCCGAGTGCTTAGTTAAGTCCACAGAGCCTGCTAAGGTCCTAGCTGGTAGGACCAGGATAAGGGAACCATTCTAAGGTATTCTCTAGATTTCTCCGCTGATCAAGCTTTAAGATCTGTCTTATGTGAACCAGTGCCTTCCTTCTTTCATGATTCCTCAAACCCCACCTTTCACTCATAACTCCCACAACAAAATGCATCAAGTAGGAAACAGATGCTCTTTCAGAACCCACTGAGGTGGCCTTTCTCACTGGGCATTGTAGTAACTGTAGGAGCTTTTAGCATGTGATGGAGAGAAGCACCTTACTGTCCTCTCTGTAATCAAAATAAGGTCACTTCAGTGCTGCTGATTCCACTTGGTTTGGGGATGAGTTTTCCTCAGTTGGGATCAGTAGAGACTAACCAATGGGGATACTGGTTTCCAAGGAGTTAGAGGAATGTGGTGGAAAGGAACTAGTACCATCGTTCAGTTCATAAAAAACAAAAAGGTGATACCTTCAATGAAGACGAGCCTTCATCGTCAAATCACTGTTTGAATGTGTATGCATCTCTGCGTGTGTTCAAGGTTGGAGAGAATCATTTAAGAAAGATAGAATCTGAGCAGCAGAAAATGCAAAGTTTCCATTCTGCTGTGCTAGGGGATTTTGGACATGCCACTTAACCTCTAAAAATAGAGAGCATTCTATCCACCTATCATGTCTCTCACTCTAATCCACTCTGTACAGCCCCCATCAAATTAATCTTCCTAAAGAAACATTTTTGTCATAATATTTTAAAAAATAGTTTGTTTAATCACTCCAGTCTATACCAATACCTCCTTTTGAGGACTTGTGCTCTCTGGCACTCAGACTTCCAATCAGATGATGTAGCGCTGTGTAGTTAAGGGCTGCTGCTGGCTGTGGTGTGTGTGTGTGTGTGTATGTGTGTATGTGTGTAGTCTCCCTAACTCTGGTGCTTGTGATATGTCTGCATTCTCCGGAGTGCCTGCACGCCCCCCCCCCAGAGTGTTTCCTTAAATGTTTGTGTAGTGGGTTTGAACCTGATGCAACACAATGAGAAAAACAAAATGCAGAGCATAGTCTAGGACCTCTACCTCTATAAGCAAAGGTGGTCACTAAATAATTGGCCATTTGCCTTATGTGTTAAAATAAAAGCTCTTTTGAAAAGACGACAGTGAGGTAAATTTCTGCAAAGCAATGCACATTTTTCCCCATCGACTTCTATAGCTTAAGAGAGATGCCATGCAATTAATTTTGTTAAACATTCTTGGAAGACTTCCATTAATGCAAGTCTTCTCAGAACAGACACCATATTATTTCCTTGACATATACTTGGTAGTTTCATCTCTACACATTTCTAACTCCATTGCAGAGAACTTCCATACAGCGAGTGGCCTACATAAAGGGACAGACCTGTATCAGAGCTGTAAAAACTGATCTGACACCTCACAAAACTTTCATCTGTGTAATCACAGATGAAAACCAGGCTTTCCTTATGCACGGATTTCAGTTCCTGTGACTTTTAAAAGACAGGGATATTAGGAAAACATTTTAAAACCCAGACAAGGATATAAACAGATGCTATACACATGGTCAGGGCTTACTTCTCACTGGGGCAGGGAAAGGACGATTGATTTGCTGAGATCTGGTCTACATCTTCTTGGCATCTTTTTCTTCTCCACTACAAGTATTCCTCCATTCACGACAATCTAATCAAGATGAGCTCAGCTGATTATGGCCATGAAATTAAGAGGCCATTTGACATGGTGGAAAGAACGCTGAGCAGGGGGATAGAATACTTGGTTCAAATCTCAGCTATGCCACTCGCAAGGGACCTTGGGAAAGTCTCTTAACCTCTCTGAAATGGCTTCTTCTAAAAGTCTTCACGTTTAAAGAGAGGGAAAGAGCATTCACACGCATGGTTTAGAAACCACGATATGCCACTTGAGGCTTGGATCCAACCTCCCAGGCTTGAGATTTTATGATTTTTAAATTTCTTTGCTGTCTCACCTCTCCCAGCTCCTGAGATATCCATTGCTTTATTTTATATAAAGTTGTCAAGGTGAGGCTCTAAAGTTGGTGGCATGGCTGTTCGATAGGGAAAGAACAAGAGATTTGGGGACAGTTATTCTTCTTCTTATCTCATTTATTATCTCATCTCAAGTTCTTTTGCCTCTGCTCGTGGGTCCCATCTATTTTAAGTATGGTCTAGGCCGGTGGTTTCCAAGTCTTTCTGATTGCACACCCTTTTCAGTTAAAAGAAAATTAGAGCAGGGCTTCCCTGGTGGCGCAGTGGTTGAGAGTCCGCCTGCCGATGCAGGGGACACGGGTTCGTGCCCCGGTCCGGGAAGATCCCACATGCCGCGGAGTGGCTGGGCCCGTGAGCCATGGCCGCTGAGCCTGCGCGTCCGGAGCCTGTGCTCCGCAATGGGAGAGGCCACAACAGTGAGAGGCCCGCGTACCACACACACACACACACAAATGAGAGCATACTTTATATATATACACACTATATTATTAATGATTATATAAATTATATACATGTCCTACTCTGCATATATATGCACCTACACATATATTATGAAATGCACACAAGAAATAGAAAATGTAAAAGGATGAGCTAAAGATGAAATAAATAGCATGTCAAATGTCTTGTTCATTGTATTATTAGCTAATATTTCAAGGCACCATACACACTTAGGGAAAGATCTTTCATTACTGAGAATGGGTATAAATCCATATTTCATTTAGTCTTCTTGATTATTCTTGCATCATTACTTTTTTGCTGACTTCTTGTCAGGTATGATTAGGTTGCTGTGCTTTTTACCTCACAATGAGGCTGATGGAAAAACTCATTCAAGTAGTAAGAGAAGTGTGAGCGCTGCCATTTTCATGTGCTTACATTATTGGTACTATCTTTTTTTTTTTTTTTTTTTTTTTGCGGTACGCAGGCCTCTCACTGTTGTGGCCTCTCCCGTTGCGGAGCACAGGCTCCGGACACGCAGGCTCAGCGGCCATGGCTCACGGGCCCAGCCGCTCTGCAGCATGTGGGATCCTCCCAGACCGGGGCACGAACCCGTGTCCCCTGCATCGGCAGGCGGACTCTCAACCACTGCGCCACCAGGGAAGTGCAATTGGTATTATCTTCAATACATGGTTTATTTGCAGGAATCTTCTTAAGACACTTGTCCATTTTGTGAGGGTTAATGTAGTTAGATAATATAATCCGTAAATCCGCTTAACTGGGCCCAAGGAGGTAGCAATACCTCTGGTATACATAGAGGAAAAAAAAAAAAGTAAGGGCTCCAGGGTCAACCCTTCCACCTGTGGGCTCCCATTCTTCCCTCAGAATACCTTACAAAGCATATGCAACAGAGGGTGCCAGTGACAATACGTGTATTGCATATTTGAAAGGCTTAATAGTAGTGCTAATAATAGCTAATATTTAGATAGCACTTGGTGTACTATACACTGTTTTAAGCACTTTACATAAATGACATTGCTTTAATCCAAATCTTAATTTCTTTCTAGATGTTTTCAATTTAAATGGAAATAGAAGTCGTAATATTTCCTTTCACACTGATTTTTACAATGGACTGATTTGCATGTGCCAACCTCCCCCTCCACCCAAACCCACCAATTTTGGAGACCACTGATCCAGGCCTTGAGATTTAGAATCTCTGGAGAAGTGCAATGCTTCTGTAAGTACATCTCAGCCACTCTTTCCGATCTCCTGCTGCTATCATTTCACACCTGCTCATAGAGGACAGAAAACAGGGACTGGTGACACAGGAGGCACTCCGAGGCAACTGAAAGCAGAGAGCAGTAACTGGGTGAGGAAAATGAGAATGAGGGATGGAGAGCTAGAAACGCTAGAGCCGGAGGGAGGGAAGCCGGGAAGGAGAAAGAAGGAAGTTAGAGACCAGAGAAAAACAAGGAGAGGAGAGGAGAGGAGAGGAGGGTACATCTGTGGAGGGAAGATGAAGGCAGATTCTGGGAGAGGAGAGACTACGTCACACATTAGCAGGCAAGATCCTCACCCATGTCTTGATATCCAATGTCTCTGACATATGGATGAGCAGGGCAGGACAAGGAAACTGAGCAGTCTCTAAAGATTTGTACACACGACTCGTCCCCAGAGGAGAGGCCTATGCAATTTATTCAAGCAATGCAAAGATGGGGCAATGCCTAACCTAAAGAGTATGTCTCTAAAGCTAGAACTGCAGGCAGGCCAGGCAGGGAAGCTATTTGGGGGGTGTGTGTGGTGAGTCGACATCCCCGTGACTCTCTTCAGATCACACCAGCCAGATGGCCAAGGAGGAGAGCACGGCACATTCCTGCAGGGGCGCAACTTCAGCTGTTAGGCGCTTCTAGCATCGGCAGTAAAACGCCACGGCGAGTGATTTACGTCTGAGGCAGCTGCCAAGACACCACTCCAGAGGGTAGAACACTGTCAAAAATGGCCCCCCGTATCTCACTGCCACACTAGAAAGCACGATAAGACACTTGAGGGGCAAGGAACTGTCATGGTACAGTAGCACGGGGTCTGACTTCGATCATCAGAGCTGGTGGGTTCTTTGAGATCACCCTGCCCAAACCCCTCACTCTTTTGACTGGTAAACTGGGACGCTGAGAGGGGAAAGCAGCAGCCCAATGTCATCCAGTTGGCAAAGCTCAGGCATGGCACTGAGGTCTCTGGCTACCTAAAGCGGTGCTCTTGACTCCACAGCTGCGTATTAATCTCCTCCTCCAGCTCCTTTGCTCCTCTTTAACAGAAGCCTCCCTCACTAGTACGGATAATATGTTCCATAAATCCCACACTGTCCCAATATAATCAAAGAGAGGATTAAGATAACCACAAACATCTGCTGGGCTACGAGTGCATCTTGACTCCGGGCAGAGACACTAACTTTTAACATTACCATCCATTATCCTTGACCCAAACAACTATATTTAAAATACACAGGGCTCTTTGATATTTTTTACTTCCCTCCCCTACTGTCACCCAGTGGCTACTTCCCTGTGCAAACACTTTTCCTCTCCCCCCACAAGGAAGAGGAACAAGGGAAACTCAAGACCATCAACTTTGCATAAGGTTAAGAGGCTTTAAGCAAAAGGTTTGGTGGAGAGGAGGGTGAAATCAATGTCAAAAAGAAAGGTTGTGATTATCTTTCACTCACGATTATTCATGAATGTCCTCACCTTGGAAAGAGAACGAATTGCTGGTAGTAAAACAGAGTAAGAAGCAATCAGGGTTTTCAAGGTCAAACAGAGGAGTTAGGTAGAGCAAAATCCCAAAGCAAGCTATGGGAACCAGAGTGTGGGCAAGAGCTGGGATCCTTACAGCTAACAAGACCTAAAAAAAGATATGGCAATGACTGCCCTGGCTCTTTGCCTTCTTTTAGCAGAATGGATTCCTCTCTAGACAAGAGACTCTCATCTGCTTCACAGCAACCTAAGAGCTAATCCAGGAGAGCAGGGCTGGAACCATACCCAACCAAACTGGTTGGTTGGTTGGTCAGTCCTTCATGAAACAATCTGTACTGCCTACTGCCCCTGCAGAGTCTAAGGAGACCAAATCTCTGCCCCTTAGGAATTCATAAGATAGTGGAGATCAGACAAGTCATTAGATTGCTGTAGTTCGGCATGAGAAGAAGGATGAGAAGAGTAGATAACCTTCGATCATGGAAAGCTTCTGAGGAGGTGAAGTCTGTGTTCAGTTTTAAAGGATGGGTAAAGAGAGGCAAGTCAGCAGAAAAAGGGTAGAGCCAGTGGAAGTACATATAAAGTGGAAGTACATGTAAAGGGAGTAGCAGGTATAAAACCTGGAATGTAGTAAATAACATAGCAGGTTCTGTGAACTATAAATAGTTCGGTTTATGTGTAGGGTTTTGTTTTGTTTCTTTTTCCGAAGAGGGAGGCTCCTAGCGATGAGAGGTAATGTTGGAGAGGTAGTCAAGGGCCCTGTCATGGAGGACTTTGTAAGCCTGCTAGAGTTAAGATTTTATTGTGAGATCTATGGGGAGCCATTGAGAGATTTTAAGCAAGAGTTTTGTGATCATATTTATGTTTTGGAAAGATGATGACAGCAGAGCGGCAAGTGGACAGTAAATAGTGGGACTGGGGGTTGAGAGACCAGTCTGGAGGCTATTACGGCAATTCAGGTAAGAGATTATACAGGCCTGGATTGGAGAAAAATAGGTATGGAGAAAAGTGGATGGATTTGAGCTCAATTTAAGAAGATAAATAGATGGGATTTGATGACGAATTGGAGGTAGAGAAAAGCAAGAGAAGACAAGAATGACTCCTGGGTTTCTGGCTTGAGCAATGGAGTGCTTGGTGGGGCTGAGATGGGGAAGACATAGGTAGGACTTAGGAAGGAACATGTCTGGTGGGAGTTGCTGGTTGAATTCTGTGTGATACATGTTTGTGGTGCCAGTGAAACTCCAAGCAGAGATATCCAGCAAGAAACTGATAATGCTGATCCGAAGCTACAGAGAAAGGTCTGAACTAGAGATAGACACTGAATATCTATCATCGCATGAGTGGTAGCTGAGATCTCTGGAATATATGAAACCACCCTGGGAGAGGCCTACAGTGAGAAGAGAAGTAGGATGAGGATAGAACGCTGGGGAGTCCCAATCAGAATAGGAAAGAACCAGGAGAGAAGAGCACGATGAAATCCAAGGGAACAGAGAGTTGCAGGAAACAAGGGGGCGTCTCGTGCAGCAAAGTCAAAGAAGATAAGAATGAAAAATGTCCATTGTTTTTGGCAACAGGAAGGTTAGTGGTGACCAGCGTTAGCAGTGAGGCCAGCCTTCAGAGGGGCAAGACGCCTGATCCGCAGGCAGCTGGAGCAAGGCCCGGCCACCCAAGGAGGTCATGCACATTATGAGCTTTCGCTTTGGAACTGGAGAGGCTAAGGACACTGGCTGGCCAGGGCACCCAGAGAGAACAGAAAGATGTTTTACCGGAATTGCCTAATTCAGGAGAAAATGGAACCACCTCTGGGTACTCTCAGTAGCCATGGCGCCAGTCAGCTGACACAGGGAATGCCAGCTGTTTGCAGGAGGAGAGTAAATCGAAGGGCTGGTGGTGAATGCATCTGGGCTCTGGAATTCATGGGAAACACACTTTGTGACAGAGAAGCAGCAGGATGCAGGCAGGAGATAAGGAATTAAGAACCCTGGGCTGTTTCTCGTGAAACTCAGGCTAGTCTCATAAACTCTCTAGCTAGGACATAGCTTCCACAGCCATAAAACAGGGGCCAACAGCCCTTACCTAGGTGGGGAATCCAAACATTCCCTGTGGTTTGGGATTCTCTGTGACAATGCACCCTTAGATGGCATGGCTAATCAGGAGCTCTCCATGCTTTATGTAAACACCAGAACACTTAAAACAGGGAAAACTCTGAAACGCTATTAAGGAATAGTAGACTCAGAACAAAACAAACAGTCCCGCCTGCTCCCAACTCAGACAGACACCCGCCGGTAATGCAGAGACAGCTTTCAAATCCAGTAGGGAAAAGAGAGCAAGGGATGGAAATGTCAAGCTACAACGATTTGATCAATCCAATGGCAGAAGAAAAAAAAATAACCAGGGAAGAGAACAACTCAAAAGAATGGTTTTTCCAGATAACAACACTTACCCGCAAGAAAGAAAGCTTGAAGTCAAACATTAAATCCAAATTTAAATGTCCAGGGGCGGGGGAGAAACACCTTTATTTAACATTACTAGGCATGTCATTTTTTAAAGTTGCCATTCTCCTAAAGTAGGCTAAATAAGGTTTAGCCGCTGACAGGCTAGTGACCTTGGGCAAATCACTTATCAGTTTATTTGTTGCATACAGATAATGATACAGACCCTGGGAAAAGATGCTTTGGAAAGCACAGAGCAGTGCAGCAACGCTAGGCAAGGGCTTTTTACCAGGCATGGCATGCCTTCGAGAAATCAGTTTGAGATGGCTTAAAGCCCAAAAGGGTTGGATCACAGTTGCGCAGGAGTGCTAGGTGTTGTGTAAATGTCTTAATCAGTTCAAGAGGCCTTTGGCAAAGGAAAAATACACACTGCCCAGCAAGCTACGTGCTTGATGTCTCCCCAAGGCAGGAGGCAGGCCCTGCAAAGGGCTGCAGCATATCTCAGGGGTGAACCAACGTTCCGTTCCCCTCCCAGCTCGCAGAGCTGGAGAGAACAGCTTGAAATCCAAAAGGGGCCCTCTTCTCAGCTAAGGAAAACAGTCTCAAATCTTTCTGACATCTGCACAAAAGGGGTACTGAGGGGCTGCCCTGCAGGGTCAACAGTGCTGGGTCCAGTTTAAACAATCCTGCTTGGCCCTGGGAACGCGAGAGGGTAGGGAAGATGAGTAAAAAGGACCTGGCTGCGTGGGCAGCTTCAAGCATCCGTGTGCACAGGATCGGCCCCATGTGCACTGGCCTCCTGATCTACTTGGGAAATAGGACATTCCTGCTCTTGACTCATGAAATACAGCTTGGTCTGGTTCACTAACCTTGACAAGCGTTCCCAGAAACTTCAGGCTTCACAAATAAAGTTTTAGGAGCATATCTGACTGTGTGGACACCGAGTCTTTTAAACATTGACGAAAAAAATCTGTGCGGTGATATTCTATTTTTCTCCATCCCACGACCCTTCAACCACTCATGTTTTCAAAGGAGAAGCCAGATTAGGGCTCCAGATGTTTGGAATCCAAATGAGAGCTCCTCACAGAGGAAATCTACCGCCTTCTATCTTCAAAGATCAAAATCTCAGCCAGGGGTGAAACAATGAGGTCATCGTAGGCATGTTTGCCTGGTGTAGGACTGACCTCTGTTCAGAATATACAAGAATTTCTAGTTTTAAAGGCTCCCCAGCCCCACAAACAGTTCAGAGTTGTTTCTCAGTTCCCTGGCTGCTGGGTCTCTCATGCTCCATCAGGAAATGCCCTTTTGTGTCAAACTTCAAATCTCATCTGCTTCCACTTGGGCCATTTTTACTTGCTGTATCTTTGCAGGGGTAAAGTAAATCAATAAGAATCACCCTTTAGGAAAGTGGGGAGAGGATATGTCCAGGAAATTCACGGAGGAAATACAAACCTGCAATGAATATGTGAAAAGATGCTTAAACTTACATGTAGTCTGGGAATTGAGATGATTTTCACCCATATTAACAAAAATATCAAGTGATGGCAAGGGTATAGAAACATGGGCCCTCTTGTACAACAATGCTGATGTAAATAAATTTGAATAGATACTCTGTGGGGTAATTGGTCATTGGCTTTTAAAATTAAAAGTGCCCATTACCCTTACATCTGGTAATTCGTATCCTTAGCGTCAACACTAGAAATGAGTACAAGGACGACTGTTCAAGGATTTCTACTGTAGCACTTCCACTTTTCAAAATAGCAAAAATTTGGAAACAAACTATGTGTTCATCAAAAGGCAAATGGCTAGATTAAACTTTGGGGTGGAGGAAAAGATCTTAAGGACATATTATGTGACCAAACAAACCAACCCAAAATGGCATAGTATACTTATGATTATAGTTTGGGAAAAAAAACCCCAGAAAATGAAACTATTGTCATACATATTCATACCTATCTTTGATCATGCACAGAAAAAGACCAGAAAGACAATAGTGGGACCGAGAGAACATCAAGGGAGACTTTTGCATTGTCTGTGTTGCTTGCTGTTGTTTAAGAACATATTCATATATTTGTTGTAGAATTATTTTTTTTCTAAAGTGTTGCCTAGATATAGATCAGAGGAAGAACGTGGGCCTCGCTGGCTGTAGTGAACACGACTTCCCTGGGAGACAGCAGTGGGTAAAGTAAATAGGCGAGAAATCAAAAGACCCAGGTAATAGCCTGAATCTGTCATCAATCTGCTGTGTGACCTGGGAAGTCATTTTCCTTCTCAGAGACTGTTTCCTCTACCATCTGTGGATAAGACGAGAAGCTCACAAAGATACCTTCGCTTTCTAATATTTTATGATTCCCTAAGTCTCTGCCTTTAATGTATAATATGTCTGGTCCCTTTTGATGAAGAGATGGCTTTTTATACTTTTCCTTCAAATTCTGGCATAGTTTGACATTTCACTGTACTGCAAATGGAAAATAATGAAAGAGGAGGTAGAGTGGTCACTCTGTTCCCTGTTCGGCTATGTTTTTAAGGGTTTGGTTGACCTATTTATGCTACCTTCCTTTGACAATGTAAGCTCTTAGGCTGGTTTGAATGTGATGAGAGTGTAAATACAATGCTGCAAGTCGGAAGATCTCAATTCTACAGGGTGGCCATAAATTTTGAAAACGCAGATAGGATTTTATTTTTTTTATGGATTGATCCCCCCCCTTGAATACTTTTGCTGAGTTATACTAAAGATGCAGGTTTCTTCAGTGCAAATCAAAAATACAAATCATCTGGGGCAACACATCACATATGCATATACGAGGATTGATAGAAATGCTGTATCAAGGCACTGTGTTCATTGCAATTTGCACAACAATTTGAACTGGTCATGGCTATTAAAGGACAATACATTGAATAAATCACTTAATGTTTTGAAACGTGTCCTATGCCTTAATATAATATCTATAAATCATTCTTTATGTATAGTCACCTATATTTCTGGACTTTATGGCTACCCTTGATTTTGGATGAAGCACATCCCTAGTCTGTAGATAACGATTGGACCGCTTGTCCCCCAGAGTGGTAGGGAAGAGCCTATCTGTAAATGAGCTATGAAAATTGATGTGCATCTACAAACATATCATAATCTGGTTCTGCACAACTTAATTGCCTTTTGGAAATACCCCAGATGAAACTTTGAGGAAACTTCGCTATTGAGTCAATGAAAGAAACCTCTTCCCGGTCCGTCAGAGACTTTGACTAATCTAGTTCTGCCTATCATTAGTCAGCAAAGCTCCTTCCAGCTGGTCTTCATCACTTTGCTTGTTCCATGAGGTCATAAGAGAAAATTCTAAGCAGTTTAATTCTAAAGAAAACACACACACTTCAGATATCGGCTCCTGTGACTATCTGTCTTTCAACAATGAAGGAAGCAACTTACTCGGGCTCCTTTCTCAGGAGAGCATTTACAGCCCCCAATGCAGTCTTGGCCTCCACATGGCTTTCCATAGGGCTTCTTCTCTCCCTATTAAAAACAAGAAAAAAAGAAAAAAGTGAACCATGTGAAGCAAGAAGCAATGCTGCCCAGGAAGCATACCCCTTAGCCACACTCGTCCTAACGAAATAAATCAGAGCAGCTTGGCGGTGTCATGAGTCCCATGAAATAAAAAGCCATCTTAAACTAGCACCCTTTTAGGTCAGGTCTATACCTCACTATATAGCCAGCTTGGTAGCTGGTTGGGGAACTGTGACATCTCCCCACATAGGTAGAAATTCCAGCCACAAAATACAACAGCATTTCTTTACATGGGGCTGGAAATAGACTCTAGCTGTATCCCTAAGCCCCGCTGGACTTATATATTTGCACTCATTGAGAAAGCAGCAACTGTAGCAGAGAACCTGAGAGAAATTCAAGTGCCAGAAACGTAATGATAGATGAAAATAGCCACCCTGTACTCTGCCCTCAGAATTGTTCTCCTCAGGGTCCCACTTTCAGCACAGCATTCAAACCCCTGTGCCCAGTTAGTCAGATCGAAGTTTCTCAGGTGATACTGAACACTATTCCCTAAACTCTCCAATCCAACTTCCTTTTCCCTTCTCTGCTTTTTTTTTGGGGGGGGGGGGGACCGCCCTGCATGGCCTGCAGGATCCTAGTTCCCCAGCCAGGGAACGAACCAGGACCCCGGCAATGAAAGCGCCGAATCTTAATCCCTGGACTGCCAGGGAACTCCCACCTTCTCTGTTTTATGATGATGATTATAACAAGGTGAACTTCTCCAAAGTCCCCCGCATGACCTGACATGTGCTGACCCTCTCCAACCTGTTCTCCTCACTCTCTCCCTGGCTCACTCTGCTTCAGTCACACTGGTATTCATGCTATTCTTTAAACACTTAAGCCTGTTCCTGCCTCAGGGCCTTTGCCCCAGCTGTTACTTCTGCCTGGAATGCTCTTCCCCTAGATGTTTTTGATCACTGGCCTCTTTTTATCACCCTAGTCTCAGTTCAATTGTCTATTCTCAGAGAGGCCTTTCCTGACCACTCAACCTAAAGTAGCCCCCAGTTACTTCCAATCATAGCACTATGTTACCTTTTCAACATTAAACATTCTGTCTCCCCCACGTTAGAATGTAAGCTCCATGTAAGTAGGGACCTTATCTGTGCTGTCCAACACTGCATCCCCAATGTCTAAAACAGTGGATGGCATGTGAAAAATGCTTGATGACCTCACGGAGCTGGGATTTGAACACAGGTCTAACTCCCAAGCCTTGACCTTAACCCTTATGCCTTAGTGTTTTCTAAGTCTTCTGTCTCAATGCAGACTCAAAAACGAGGAAACTGCCATTCTGACCCTACCCACCTTGGGAAAAAAGCAACACATAAATTCTAACTATTATCTGTAATAAGAACTTTATCTCTGGGATGGATTTAGTATCATCCAACTTTTTTGTTTAATGTTGGCTGTTTTGTTCAAAAGAGAAAGGCATATTTATGAGCCAGCCTCACACTTAATCATTCTTGCCTCTTTGTACTGTGAACCTTTTCCTAATTCCCAGGGAGCACTGTGAATTTCTCAGATGGTCTCTTATCTCTTTAGACATTCCCACAACCCTTTATCACCACAACACCTCGGTAATAAGGTAGTGATGGCAGAGCTATGACAAAATATTGCTATTTTAGATTCCAAACACCTTCTTGATATGAAAGATATTTTATCTCTCTTATATGCCTTTGACATGGTAAGTGCTTTTGTACAGTTTCCAGTTTGCCCTCCACTTTATGGTATACAGGACAGGCAAGTTTTCATAAGGGTGAGATCAAGAGGTGCTGTGGAAGGTGAAAGCTGGGGGCTGGAATGGAATAGAGAACAGGGAGGCAGAGCAGCTTTGAATTTAATCCTCACCAGTGCTGTGCCCCCTTTGTCTAATGTTGAGTGCTATATTTCTCAGCATAATGGATAATTTCTATTGCTTTTCCATATAGTTCTGTATTCTCCAAGCAGTCTTCAATGAACACGTATAATTAGTAAGGAGAAAAAACACCAGTCTGTTTCCGGATGATAAATTCATCACCTTCAAGGGAGAGGACTCAACAGGCATTGCCAAACTGGTATCTGTTTGGAGCTATGGCCTAATTCGAAACAATGCCCTTTAGGTGTCCCATAAAATTTGTCCATCATGGACCAAAAGTTTCCAGATCTCTAGCGTGGAGCAAGGAGGCTGGAGGCAGGGAGCTGGATAAGACAGGGGGAAAAAATCCCAATAACAGGAGCTGAACAAAAATATAAGGAGCACAAGCTGAGGTTTCTTGGGAACTTGGCATAACAAGGAGGCAAAGACACCCAGCTAACAGACAGGAAGCCATCACTGTCTTCTGTCACTGAGGAAAGTAACCAGAGAAGCCCCACTGGCCACAAGGCAATTTCCTGTAATGCTGGTCCTGGCAGTTCCCCCAGGAGTCTTCAATTACACTGGGCGGGGGAGGGGGCCGGGGGGAGGGCAGGGATAAAAGGAGTGGCTTCCAGGGAACATGGCAAGACCAAGAACAGAGGAAGTCTCTGACCTATCCTGGCTTGTCTGGGGACACGCTAACCGTTGCTAAACCAGGCCACATCACTGGTGTCATTCCCACCCTGGAATGCTTTCTCCCTTCCATGTGTATATATGCAATGCATCTCCAGTGGTTAGGACTCTGTGCTTCCACTGCAGGGGGCCTGGTTTCGATCCGGGGAACTACGATCCCGCAAGCCCCGTAGTGTGGCCAAAAAAAAAAAAAAGCACTTATTACGCCATAATTGTATTGCAAAGAAAAAACAAAAGTAGTTCATAATGAAACAATATGTATTTTAATATGTAAATGATCATACGTGGCTCTATTAGATGTAGGGACTTCGCTGGTGGCGCAGCGGTTAAGAATCCACCTGCCAATGCAGGGGACACGGGTTGGAGCCCTGGTCCGGGAAGATCCCATATGCCGTGGAGCATGCATGCATGGCACGTGCATGTGCCACGACTACTGAGCCTGGGCTCTAAAGTCCATGAGCCACAACTACTGAGCCCGCATGCAACAACTACTGAAGCCTGCGCACCTAGAGACCGTGCTCTGCAACAAGAGAAGCCACCGCAAAGAGAAGCCTGACTACCACAACGAAGAGTAGCCCCTGCTCACAACGACTAGAGAATGCCCGCGTGCAGCAACGAAGACCCAACACAGCCAAAAATAAATAAAATAAATAAGTTAATTAATCAAAAAAAAGAAGATGTAATGAAGTCATCAGAGGCTAGCAGCTTGATGCAGAATCACCAGGAATGCTACAGTCTGCTGAAGCAGAATGATTCTGGAATGTGGTATTGCTGACTCAAGTACCACAGATGGAGCTGCTATTAGTGCAGCGATTCTCTGAAATGGTGAATAACTCATGGTAAAGCTCTATTTTAACACTGTCAGATTTCTTCAAAACACCTTTCACACCAAATCTCATTTGATTCTCTACCACAAATCTGACATAGGTGTTTTAGAGGTACAGGTATATGCAACGACATACACACATACACAATATTACAATGCTTTCTTTATATCTTCACCTATCCCCCTAGACAGTAAGTTCCTCTGAGGTGATGTTGGTTTGTTCACTATAAAGCAAATCAGTTTAAACCCTCTAAGCCTCAATTTCCTCAACTATAAAATAGGGATAATAATATTTTAGCTCATTGGGTTTTGGGAGGTTAAAGGTAATGCCCCTAGCAAAGTGCTTGCCACATATAGTATGCTCAATATATGTCAGCTGGAATTATCTAGTACTGTGCCTGCCTACTAGGTGATCCCTGGATGACTGATTTGCATTTTAAAGATGAGGAAATGAAGGCTCAGCTGTTAGTGACTTCCTCACCATAGGAAGTTAAGTATCAGAGTTGGGATAAGAAACCAGCTATCCTCACTCTCTGCCTTTTTTTTTTTTCCCCACTAAACCCACTGCCACCGATTCCAGGAATCAGCTTGAAATTGGGAAGTCAGGAAAAGAAAGATGAGTGTTGGGAGGTGTCTTTTTATTTATTTATTTATTTATTTATTTTTGCAGTACGCGGGCCTCTCACTGCTGTGGCCTCTCCCGCTGCGGAGCACAGGCTCCGGAAGCTCAGGCCCAGCGGCCTTGGCTCACGGGCCCAGCTGCTCCGCGGCATGTGGGATCCTTCCAGACCGGGGCACGAACCCGCGTCCCCTGCATCGGCAGGCGGACTCTCAACCACTGCGCCACCAGGGAAGCCCTGGGAGGTGTCTTTTCATTTTTTTGCTTTTTTTATCAAGATGGGTTTACTGACTTTACCATAACTTGCATTGTTTGTACACTTTCTAAACAACCATCCTACAGATATAATTCTCACAACTACTTTTGAAACAAGGAAAATTTATATATAAATTTTCCAGATTAAAAAAAAATTTAAACCTGAGTCTCAGAGTTGGTATTACTTGGCAGTAGTGAAGACTCAAAGACAGGGCCTTTCTTTTCAGTGCACAGGTAAACTTCTAAAATGAAAAATAATACAAGATGCTGAGGTGCCCTTTTAAAATCTTCATTCCCTGCTGGTTGCCTCAGGGTCCAAAAACCGAGAGAGGCCTCTTTGGCTGTATCAGAACTAGTCCTGGGGCCACATTCATAATAATGGGTACCACTGGAGCATCTGCTATGTGCCTGGCTAAGTACTTCACTTTTGCTATATCACAGAACTGTCCCAACTGCACTGTGTGGTAGGCACTATTACCACCATCATTTCACAGATGAGAAAACTGAAGCTTGAAGGGATTTACTAGTTTGCCTACTCAAGGTCATATAGGCTAGGGAGTGGCATAAATTCAGACCCAAGTTTGACTCAAAATCTTAGTGCCCTTCCATTAAGCCTGGCCCCCTGTAGCACCATCCTAGGTTTCTGTACTTTGTGATAATAATACAGAGAGTCTGGCTTTACTTTGAGCAATTCCAAAGCAAAACCTATTCATTGAAATTTAAACACACACACACACACACACACACACACACACACACACACACACGCTAAACCAACCTTAGTCTTCTCCCATGTTTAATGTGCATTTGCCTTTTAAGAACAGTTCCCTATGAGTTTATGAATGAAAGGCTCTGGGAAGAGAAGGAATGGATCTGTACGAGCTGGCTCCCTACAAGGTGAGACTTGTCACCCACACTTTATTTTAAGGATGAAGCTCACACCAGACATTGATGAGTAGTTCAGAAAGGCATTTCCCTCCATCTGTCCAACTGTGTTCACACACGTACACAAACGCAACAGATGGGCTCAGGGGGTGGTCAGAGGAACAAGCATTTTGGATTTCACTTGGAAAAGCCCTAGCCAGCCAGAATGAACCAGGGCCTGAGGGGATGTACTGTCCAGCTAGACCTTAAAGTGAATTCACCAAGCAAATGCTTAAGACACACAAACAGAAAAACTAAATCTTGTCCATCATGTTCGTAGAACAGCATTTCTGAAGGATATATGAGAAAAATATGTGAGAAAGAGACTGGGAGAAAGTGAGGAATCTTTGAGCTTTAAAGCTGGAAGGGGCCTGAGGACCAGAGGTCACACAGTTCACATGTAGTTAGGGTAGCCAGTTTTAACAAATAAAAATCCAGGATGCTGAGTTAAATTTGAATTTCAGAAAAACAATAAGTATATCCCAATTAGCATATTGTCTTATAAGTATGTCCCAAATTAGCATAAATATGTTCCATGCAATATTTGGGACATACTTACACTAAAAATCTATTTGTTGTTTACCTGTAATTCAAATTTAACTGGGCATCTTATATTTTATCCGGAAATCCTACAAGTAGCATCATGACACACTTGTGTGACAAGTTCAGATGTGAGGAGTGTCAAAAGTAATTGTTAGTAATAACATTTTAAAGTACAAACTCTGCAACTTACTTTTAAACATATTAAGAGGGTATTCACATTTCTTTCTGTAATTGAGTCACTCTAACTTATTTGCCTCCTAATATGGTTTCTAAAGCAGGAAGGAAAGGTACAGTTATCACTAACATTGGAAGGATTAGATTCATTCATTTACTCAACACATGTGTATTGTGTGCCTGCTGTGTATGAGGCACTGTGCTAGGTGCTAGGGGTAGGATGATAAAAAAAAATTGAATATGACTTTTTCATGAAAGTTCATAGCAGTTTTATTCGTAATAATTCCAAAGTGAGAAGAGCCCAGACTTCCATCAATAGGTGAGTAGATAAACAAACTGTGGTATATTTGTACAATGGAATACTATTCATGAATTTAAAAAGTGAACAAAGTATTGATACATGTAACTGTATGGATGAATATCACAGATACTATGTTAAGTGAAAGAAGCCATGCACGTAAGTGCATATTCAGTATGAATCCACTTATACGAAGCTCTAGAATAGGCAAAGCGAATATATGATGACAGAAATCAGTGGCTACCTCGGCAGGGTTGTGAGAGTGAGGTTGACTGGGGGCATGAGTACTTCCTGGGATAATGGATATGTTCTATATTTTGTTTGGAGAGATGTTTATGAGTGTACACATTTGTCAAAACTCATGAAACTACACATGTATAATCAGCACATTTTATTGTCTGTAAAATATAATTTGATTGGGCTTCCCTGGTGGCGCAGTGGTTGAGAGTCCGCCTGCCGATGCAGGGGACACGGGTTCGTGCCCCAGTCAGGGAAGATCCCACATGCCGCGGAGCGGCTGGGCCCGTGAGCCATGGCCACTGAGCCTGCACGTCCGGAGCCTGTGCTCCGCAACGGGAGAGGCCACAACAGTGAGAGGCCCGCATACCACAAAAAAAAAAAAAAAATATATATATATATATATATATATATATAAATTGATTAAAAACTAAGCATAGTACTTGCCATCATGGAGCTGATATTCTCATATGGGATACAGATAAATACTTACACAAATATTTGAAGAATAATCATTGTGCAAAGTGTGATGGAGAAAAACAGGATACTCTGAAAGTTTACAATGTTCAAGTCATTAAGATATAAGCACTACTTCTTCATTCAACAAAGATTTACTGAGTGCCTACTCTGTGCCAGGCACTGGATTATGCCCTGGGAGTACCCTGTTAGACAAAATAGACTTGCTCCTTTGCTCTATGTTCTTGTAGAGGAGACAGATGTTGGAAGAGTAAATAATAATCTTTTAATTATAATTGTGCTATACGATACAAAGGAGACCAATGGAAGGATATGAGAACGTACAACAGGGACACTTGGCCTCCTTGATGGGATCAGAGAAGGTTTATTTAAGAAAGTGCAGTTAGGGGGACTTCCCTGGTGGCCCAGTGGTTAAGACTCCATGCTCTCAATGCAGGGGGTATGGGTTCAATCCCTGGTCGGGGAAGATTCTCCACGCCAAACGGCGTGGCCAAAAAAACCCCAAAAAGTGCAGTTAAACTGACGTCTGAAGAACAGGAAGCATCAGCTAGGTCAAGGGATGGGAGTGAGGCAGAGAATCTTCCAGACAGAGGGAAAAATCAATGCACATGCCCTATGGTGAGAAAGAACGTGGCAGCTAGAAGAAGCTAAAGAAAGCCAGAGTGACTTTAACAGGAAAGTAAAGGGGAGAGTGACAGAAGATTTTGCTGTCTAGGCAGGCAAAGACTTGCTCATGCAGAGTCTTGTGGGTCATGTTAAGGAGGTTTGGTTTAATTGTCAGAGCAACAGGAAGTCACTGAATTATTTTAAGCAGAGACTAACATGGTCAGATTGATATTTTAGAAAAATTTTTCTAGTGGCAGTATCGCTAGTGGACAGGAGCGGGTAATAGTGAGGTGGGAGACCAATTAAGAGACTGTTGGAGAGGGATTTCCCTGGTGGCACAGTGGTTGAGAATCCGCCTGCCAATGCAGGGGACACGGGTTTGAGACCCTTCCCACGGGTCTGGGAAGATCCCACATACCGCGGAGCAACTAAGTCCGTGCGCCACAACGACTGAGCCTGTGCTCTAGAGCCCGCGAGCCACAACTACTGAGCTCGTGTGCCACAACTACTGAAGCCCGCATGCCTAGAGCCTGAGCTCTGCCACAAGAGAAGCCACTGCAATGAGAACCCCGTGCACTGCAACGAAGAGTAGCCCCTGCTTGCCGCAACTAGAGAAAGACCGCGTGCAGCAGTGAAGACCCAAGAACGAAGACCCAAAGCAGCCAAAAATAAATAAATAAATTTATATATATATATATACATATATACACACACATATATATATATATATATATATATATATATATATAAAGAGAGACTATTGGAGAGAAGATGGTGGCCTGAACAAGGGTTATGGCAGTTGGATGAGGAGAAGTGAATGAACCTGAGACATATTTAAATAGAGGGGACACGACCAGAAAGGGACAAGTCTAGAACAAGGCTTTCTCACACCAAGTCTACTTCACTGATTTGAGGACAAACTTCAATGCACACCTGCTATGTATTATCACTGTCTTGGGCACAATGAAAGAAAGACAAATATTTAGGAAACTTTTATTACACTCAAGGAGCTTAAAGCCTAATGACAACTATGATCAAAAGAAGAAAGTGAGAAGTATTATTGGAAAAGGTAAAGAGATACTTTTCTAAAACTTAGATGTGATTATGTCCTGTCTTCTCTCAAAAACCTTTCATGACCCTCTCTTACCTGCAAACTTCTAAATCCAGGCATAACATTTAAGAGCCCCTTTAAATCAGGCTAAACCACCATTGTAGGCCAAACTATCACCTCCAATATTCTACTCATTGAGTTCTATTTATCAGCTGTTCCATTTTCATGGAATGCTTTTCATATCTTATCCATTTCTCTGGAAATCCTAGTCACATCTTTTCTTTCTCTTTTTTGTAACAATTTTATTGAGATATAATTCATACACAATACATTCATTCACACATCCTTTCTTAAATCTTACCCTCCCTCTTTTCCAATAGCACTATTTATGTTTCATTATGGTATTCATTGCTCACTCTAACAGCTTCTCCTTTTGACTGTTTCAGAGAAATTGTGGCGAGAGTTTCTAATAAAAATATACAAGATTATTTTGAGTGGCCAGGTGGATCCTCAGGTTCCTCAGCTGTGTAAAGCATGGTGGGGCTTCATGTCCTACTTTCTGTGAGCCTATTCTTGCTACTAGACTTTAGGCATACAGTGTCATGGGCTTTAGTGGCCTGTCCCAGAGCCTTATGGCTTATTTATAATATGATGTTTTTAGGGAAATCATTCCAAGTTGAAAAAAAATCCCTTAGGGTTTCTAGTTGGTAGCCTAAGTTAGGATGGAAGAGTCAATAAGTTCTCTAAGAGTTGAACCTACAGGAATAGGAAGGACTGGGATTCCAGGACAGAGTATTCAACTTGCTGGAAATACCCTGACGGACTGTCTCATCTATCATTGAGTCCAAAGGATCAAGGACACTGCCATTTCTGTCTTTTGTACTTGGAAGAGAGAATTTAACCAATGCTCAGTTGAGACAGACAGTGAGTCCATGTGGAATTCACCAGCAGTAGCAACTATCAGAAGGATATAGAATGGGAAACAAATGCAGGTTGTTTCTATAATTTTTTAGCTAGATATTTAGCTCATGATATAGACAGTCTCTAAGGCATACTGATATAGATGAGAGTATAGATGTTCTGCTTGCTCAGAAATGAGCAAAGAGGACATGGGGAGGAGGATCTAAACCAGGGAAATAGAACGGTTCATAGCAAGTCCATCCCTCATGACTAGAAGGAAAATGAGAGGGAACCCCTCCCCAAATTACAAAACCCAGTACATAGAAGACTAGGATCTCTGTCTTCATTTGCCAAGAACTGCATGTTACTTTTACCTAATTTTATGGCTGTAATTTTAAGCTGTAAATCCTTTCAGAAGTTGTTTTTAATTTTGCTTGCACGGTAAGAAAGACAAACTAACTTGTCACATATGCCTGCATTTCTAAAATTAGGAGAAACAGCCCTAATCCCTTCTCATATGCAGAAAATAGAAACTAGTCGAGTAGTCTACTTGGTTGGTGGGAACAGACTTTCAAAAAGAAACATGCCAAAAAATAAAAATAAAAATAAAAGCATGATATGTCGTAAGCAAAGTTAAACTCCAATTCAAACTTTTTGGCCTTAGCCAAAGCCCACAAGCAAAGGAGTGGGCCAGTATTTCTGTCTCTGATTCTGTTTCATGGCTTTGAAACTCATCTGCTTTTTGTTTCCAGGCAAAGTGACATGCAAAACTCATTTCAGAAAGCCCATCTATAGCAAGGCCTCAACTACACCTCTGGTAAGTCCTTTGCAATATACAACCTACCAAAGCTCACTGAGAAGAAACAGATAATCTGAATAGTCCTATATTGATGTTAAAAATTGAATTTGTAGTTAAACCCTCCCCACAAAGAAAATTCCTAGGCCAGATAGCCTCCCTTGTGATTTCTACCAAAGCTTTAAGGAATAAATACCATTCCTACGCAAACTCTGCCAGAAAATTGAAGATGAGGGACTACCTCCTAACTCATCCTATGAATCAAGTATTACCATTACAGACTAATATCTTTTGGGAATATAGACACAAAAATTCTTAACAAAAATTTAGGAAATTGAATCCAATAGTATGTAAAAATAATGGTACATTATGACCAAGTACAGTTTATCCTAGGAATGGTAGGGTGGTTTAACATTCAAAAGTCAATCAATATAATTCATCATATTAGTAGACCAAAAGGGAAAAATATGATTATCTCAATAGATGCAGAAATATAATTTGACAAAACTCAACATCTATTCCTGATAAAAACCCAAAGCAAACTAGAAATGGAAGGGAATTTCTTCAATCTGCTAAACAGCATCTATGAACAAGCCTATAGGTAACATTATACCTAATGGTGAAAGCCTGAATGTTTTCTCCACTAAGATTGGGAGCAATGCAAATATGTCCACATTTACACTTCTGTTCAATGTTGTGCTGGAGGTTCTAGCCAGTTTGATAAAGCATGGGTGAAAAAGGCACCCAGATTTGAAAGGAAGAAGTAAAACTGTCTTTATTCACAGATGACAATGTAAAAATACTACGACATCTACGAAAGAAGCAACTAGAACTAAGTGAGTTTAGTAATGTTTAATGACACAAGTTCAATATACAAACATCAATTGTATATATGTTAACAGCAAACAACTGAAAATTGAAATTAAAATATAATTATAATAGTATCTAATATATGAGACATTTAGGAATAAACCTGACAAAATATTGGCTAAACCTGTACACTGAAAAGTTAATTGAAGAGAAAATTAAAGAAGACCTAAGTAAATGGAAAGCCATTGTTAAGAAATCGATTTCTACCCAATTGGTCATCATAGATTCAATGTCATTTTAAAATGCATACAGAACTACAGAGGACCTAGAATATCCAAAACAACTTTGAAACAGAAAAACAAAACTTTAAGACTTCCAGGACTTGACTTTTGAAAGTATTATTATGAAGCTACAGCAATCAATACAGTGTGTTATTGGGACCAATGAAACAAAATAGAGAGTCCAGAAATAGACCCACACATATATGGCCGATTAATTTTCAACAAAATGGCAAAGGCAATTCAGTAAATAAAGGATAGATTTTAACAAATGGTACTGCAACAACTGGATATCCTATGCAAAAGAAAAGAAAGAAAGGAAGAAAGAAAGAAAGAGAGAGAGAGAAAGAAAGAAAGGAAGGAAGAAAGAAAGAAAGAAGAAAGGAAAGGACCTTGATCCGTACCTCACACCATATACAAACATTAACTTAAAATGGATTGCAGATCTAAATTTAAGCCCAAACTTTAAAATTTTCAGTAGAAACACAGGAGAAAATCTTTATGACAAAGATTTTAGGTTAGGCAAAGACTTCTTAGATACAACACCAAAAGCTTGATGTAAAGAAGAAAAAATTGAGAAATTGGACTTCATCCAAATTAAAAACTTCTACTGTTTGAAAGATATTCTTAAGAGAATGTAAAGACAAGCTCCAGACTGAGAGGAAATATTTGCAAATCACGTATCTCCTAAGGGACTATAATAGAGTCAGTACCATAAATGAATATAAAAAATAAATATGCTAAGTAAAAGAAGCCAGTAAGAAAGCATTTATATTCTTTATTTCCATTTACATAGAATTCTGGAAAATGAAAATTAATTTATAGTGACAGAAAGCAGATTCGTTATTGTCCAAGGACAGGGGGTGATGCAAAAGTGTGAGGGGAGGGATTACAAAGGGGCATGAGGAAACGTTTGGGGATGATGAATGTGTTCATTATCTTGACTGTGGGGTATGTTTTTACGGTTGTATACATATGTCTAAACTTAAAATGTATACTTTAAATATATGCAGTTTACTGTATGTCAATTATACCTCAGTAAAGCTGTTAAAAATACTATTAGGGTAGTCAAAAGGACTCAGAAGCCAATCTGAATACACTTCCACTGGCCAAGTAAGTGATGATTTGTATATCAATAATGATAACTGCAGTGAATGAAATGCTTAAAATATTTAAAACTCCATGAGTTCATAATGGTACTCTCCTCCAGACCCCCAAACAAAAACCCCTCACTAGTCACCTTTGGAGGATGCTAGAGAATTAAGTATTTTTTAAATTGGTAGAAAAATAAATGGGGGGGAGTGGTGGTGGAACCAAGCATTTATCCTGCCTTTACTAAATGAACTATAACTCAGGGTAACCATAAGAATTAGTGAAGGAATGTTTCCCCTAAAATAAAAGATGGAATTACAGAATCAACATTTGCAAGCCCCTATGAGGTAAAGGATTGAGGCAATGCATATCAACAACTGCTGACATCCCAGAGAAACAAGCATATATTGCAGACATTTTACACCTCCTGATGGGAAGGATAAAATACGACCTGATGAAATATGATGAAACAGTCTTGGAGAGAGAGGAAGGGAGGGGGAGAAAGAGACAAAGAGGGAAGACACAGATAGAGATAGGTAGAGATGAGAGAGGGAGGGAGGGAGAGAGAGAAAGAATCTGATCAAGTGTCTAGATCTAACTACCAATGCTTTACAATAATGCAAGAGCAAATGCAGGAAACGGCAACCAACAAATCAAAACCGTGGGCAACTGTTACAGGAAAAGGTGACTTAAGAGACTTACTACCTAATCATAATGTAGGGGCTTTATTTGGACACTCAAGTGTAAGGAAGCAAAACAATGAGAAAATATGAACACTGACTGGCTATTTGATTCTATTATGGAATTATTGTTCATTTTGTTTTTGGCGTGATAATGAGATTTTGGATGTTTTCGTGACTTATTTTTAAGAAATACATAATGAAATACAGATGAAGTCAAATGATCTCTGGAATTTGTTTCAATATAATTGAGAGTGAGAAGTGGGGATAGATGAAACAAGAGTGTCTGAATTGGTCAGTTTGAAGCTGAGCACTTGGTACATGGGAGGAGTTTCACTGTACTATTCTATTTTGTATATGTTTGAAGTTTTCGATAAGAAAGGATTTTAGGAAAGGAATTTAGGTTTCCGAACTGGTGAATGGACGGATGAAGGTGAATGATGAGATGTGGGAGATGGAGGAGTCAAAGGTGACTCCTTCAGCTTGAGCAACAGGGAGGATGGTGGTGCTATTTGCTGAGATGGGGAAGCATGGAATAGGACCAATATGTGTGTGTGTGTAGAGAATGAGTTCTGTTTTGGACACATTGAATTTAAGGAAACTGTGAAAGCCAGGGTGACATATCTAAGTAGTCAGCTATATATGTACTTAGAGCTTGGAAAGATTTGGGCTGAAAGATATAATTGTGCAGGAATGACATTGTGCGTGGTGAGAAGAGGTCCTTGGGAAAAGGCCTGAGGGACACTCACATTAAAGATCTGAGCAGAGAAAGTCGGGTCTAAAATTGTATGGATACAAAGCGGAATGGGACAAAGCCTGCCTTTGGGGAGCTCACACTTTAGCCAGTGAGACACATTCACTTAAGTTCTATAAGACTGGTACTGGCTCAGATACTGGGGAGAAGACAAACTTTTGAAAATATTCACATGCTACCTTGCATGGTTCTCCAAGTATTTTATGGACATTCATTATTCTTCTCTCCCCCAAGGCTGTAAATGACTCCAGTGCAGGGAGTGAGAGAAGAGCTTGCGTTTGGGGGCATAAGTGGAATTCAGCACATTTTAAGGACATAGGTCTTCCCTAAAATACCAGGCCAGCCTTTCTGATGGGTGTTACGTGCAAGTTAGGCACTGATAGAGCCTGAAAACTGAAGAGGCAGTCCTGAAAACCAGGAGGTGGGAGCCGGGGGACAGCTTACTGTCCCAGCCCATAGATGCACTGTCTAGTTTGGCTCAAATCAAGTTGTCAGAGAGACAAATGCGCTGACCAGGAGCATCCATGTGCCTGGTTTTCACGCACAGTGACATCAAGCAACTTCTCCATACCTAACCTGGGCTCCAGAGATTAGGACAATATTAGGGAAAAGCTCTGGCAACACTGAGGCTTCTTAGATCGTCACCACTTTGTCATTATACACCATGTAGAAAGCCAAGATTCAATACATGTTTACTGAATTAATAAATTCAATCAATAGATTTAAACAATAGCCTGAAGAGAGAAGCAGAATCTATTTTTGCCTGGTGGCAAGCTTTCTCCTTCAGAATTAAGTATATTGTCCATTTACAGACAAAGTCTGAGTGCCATGAGCACTATTAGCAGGTGTAAAGGGCAGCAGGAAATACACCTGTGTACTCTTCTTGTGGCTTTATTTTCCTACCTTGTCCTACCTTTGTCAATGTGCTTTGCCATATTTTGCCACATTGTACAAATCTCTTTGTACAGAGATCTCTTCGCTATCTTCCCAGAGCCTAGTACTGGGCCTGGTATGTTAGTAGGTGGCTGTATTAGTTAAGGTTCTCCAGAGAAACAGAACTATGAGGATGTGTGTGTGTTTACTGTATGTATGCATGCATGTATGTACATCTCTACATATGTCTGTACTTTTTTTTTTTTTTTGCGGTATGTGGGCCTCTCACTGCTGTGGCCTCTCCCGTTGCGGAGCACAGGCTCCGGACGCGCAGGCTCAGCGGCCATGGCTCACGGGCCCAGCTGCTCCGCGGCATGTGGGATCTTCCCAGACCGGGGCACGAGCCCGTGTCCCCTGCATCGGCAGGCGGACTCTCAACCACTGTGCCACCAGGGAAGCCCTGTCTGTACATATTTAAAGGAACTGGCTCATACAATGGGGACTGGCAAGTCTGAAATATGCAGGGCAGGCTGTCAGGGTGAAAACTCAGGGAAGAGTTGATGTTACAGTCTCAAGTCCAAAGGCAGTCTGGAGGCAGAATTTCTTCTTCCTTAGGAGATCTCAGTCTTTTCCTCTTAAGCCCTTCAACTGATTGGATGAGGCCCACCCACATTATGGAGGGTAGTATGCTTTACTCAAAGTTTATTGATTTAAATGTAATCATGTCTAAAAAATACCTTCATAGCAATATCTAGACTGGTGTTTGAGCAAATATGTGGGCACCATAGCCTAGCCAAGTTGACACATAAAATTAACCACCACAGTGGTTAATACATGTTTATAAAATAGAACTGAAATCAGTGGACTGCCCACATTTGTATACTACTTTTGAATATCAAGTAGCAAATGCAGTGGGCACACAGGCATCTGGGAACACAGGTCACTGGTTTATTTCTAACTGGACAAAACAGTTTTTCAATAAAGCCTGTGAAACATGAAATGGGAGTAATTAAGGTACAGATGAAACTTATTTTCAGATTCCCTCCAATCTTCTAATCATTTTTTAACTGATGAGCCACTACATTATTCATTCATTTAGAGTCAAAAAAGTAACGTGAGCTGGCATTCTTGGAACTGGTTTCTAGTCCCTTCTTTACTATTAACTGGCTTAAGTGAATTTGGGTAACTCACTTTACCTCTCTTGGTTTCTGCTTCACCAACAGCAAAACAAGATCCCAGACATTCTTTAAAGCAAGTGTGGTATAGTAAATTGAAGCCTTCAGAGAGATCTGGGTTCAAATCTTGGTTTATAACACTTACTAGTTCTGGGCAAGTTGCTTCTGAGCTCGTTTCTGCAGCTGCAACGTGGGAATATGGACACTTACCTCACAACAGGGTTGTTACACAGATCGAATAAGACAAACTGAGTGCACAGTGTACAATGGATGTTAATTACTTTCACTGCCCCTTCCCCTTTCAGCACAAATACTATATGATTCTGTTTTGTGTAGGTGGAACACTAATCCCTCTTAGAAAAATACAGCTTCCAGCCAAGAGACTAATCATAAGCAGGAAATTCAAAAGATACATTTGAGATTATAGAGTCTTGAGCTGCTTTTGTTATGGTGTAATTTCATTTCATTTGGAAAGAATCTTTATGATCATTTGATATTCTTTCGAATCTGGCTAAAGTCCCTTGACTCTTTAACTCCCATGGGCCACATCGATGGCTTGGAGGGTGTGGGAAAGCAGGGAAGGGCAATGTCATGGGTATTTCTGCAGCAACAGACAGAGGGTTGAGAACTTGCTGTGTGGCAAGCACTATGCTTGCGTGATCTCATTTAACATTCATAACAAACCAACAAATGTAGGTACTATTAATATCCCCATGTTTACAGATGAGGAAACTGAGGCTCAGAGGGGTGAGGTAACTTGCCCAAGATTGCACAGCTAGGAAACACGGAATTGCAATTTAGTCCCACATCTGTTTGATTCAGAACACATGCTCTTAACTAGTACACTGTCTCTTCTTGGACAGTGTCTTATATAAAAAACACACAGGCTTTTGACATTTTAAAGAAACTTTTTGAGTAGAAAAATTAATATGTATATGTAAGTGTGTACGTATGTATGTATGTGTGTGTGCATATCTGTACATGTGTACACACAATTTACATAGTTAAAAATTGAGGTGTTAAGAAACCAGAATACCTCATTTCTCTGGAGATTAAGATCACTTCCAGAGTTCTACAAGGGGGTGCAGGGGTAAGTGGCAAAGTCAATAAAAGGGCTGTGCCTCTACTTATCTGTGCTATTGACTATACATCACATTTAGCGTGAGACTTATAGAGGGTATTCCTAGTAGCTGCCATGTATTTAGTGCTTACTATGTGCCAGGCACTGTGCTAAGTGCTTTGCACGTATATGCCACGTAACCCCCCAAGCAACCATATTCAGCAGATGCGAAGACTGAGGCTCAGAGGTTATATCACTCGCTCGAGACCATACAACTAGTAGATAGCACAGCTAGGATTCAACTCAAACTTCAAAACCTTTGTTTTAAACCACTATGCTAGATTTCCATGAAAAGCATGCCATTTCCTCAATAAATTAAACATAGGTTTATCGTATGACCCAGTAATTCCACTATTTGTTATATACACAAAAGAACTGAAAGCTAGCGCTCAAACAAAAATTTATATACCTGCCTTCATGAAAGCTATATTCATAACAGCCAAAAGGTGTAAACAATCCGAATGTCTATCTACAGATGAATGAATAAACGAAATGTGGTATACACACACACACACACACACACACACACATATACACAATGGAATATTATGCAGCCATAAAAAGGAGAAAACTTCTGATACATACTATAACATGGATGAACCTTAAAAGTATGCTAAGTGAAAGAAGCCAGACACAAAAGGCCACATATTGTGTGGTTCCCTTTATATGAAATATTCAGAGTAGGTCAATCCATAGATACAAAGGGAGATTAGTCATTGCCAGGGGCTGAGGAGAGGGGGGAATGAGGAGGGACTGCTTAATGGGTATGGGGTTTCCACTTGGAATGGTGAAAAAATTCTGGAATAAGATAGTAGTGATGGTTGCACAACATTGTGAATGTACTCATGTCACTGAATTGTAGACTTTAAAATGGTTAAAATGGTAAATTTTATGTGATGTGTATTTTACCACAATAAAAATCAATCCATCAGTCCATTGGTCCCTGATTTTCCCTGTGTCTAATCGTGGGTTGTGCCCCGTAAAGCATTTAAGTGTCTCTTCTCTGCTGGCCCATCAACACTCCGGGCTCATTTTCCTCTCTTTGCCATAACTCTTTCTGTCCCTTCCTGATTCTTCCTGGGACCTGGAGTCTCCTCCCTCCTCCCTACCAATTCGAACGCGACTCGCCCTTCCATGAAGACTTCCTGATTATTTCTTGTCTTCTGCTTCTAATCAAGAAACCCAGAATGACCCAGGTAAGCCCACTTTATTTTAAAATTAATATGAAAAGTTAACATTGCATGACTGTTCCTAAAACAACACCTTTTGGCTCTTAGGCCTGTGTCCTTTCTATTAACACCTCACTGTCTCCCATAGCACTTAGAGATGTCACCTGAACTGGCGTATTATTATTTTTTTAATTAATTAATTAATTTTAGGCTGCATTGGGTCTTCGCTGCTGCGCGCGGGCTTTCTCTAGTTGCGGCGAGCGGGGGCTACTCTTCACTGCGGTGCGCAGGCTTCTCATTGTGGTGGCTCCTCTTGTTGCGGAGCACAGGCTCTAGGCACACAGGCTTCAGTAGTTGCAGCATGTAGGCTCAGTAGTTGTGGCTTGTGGGCTCTAGAGTGCAGGCTCAGTAGTTGTGGCGCATGGGCTTAGTTGCTCCGCGGCATGTGGGATCTTCCCGGACCAGGGCTTGAACCCGTGTCCCCTGCACTGGCAGGCGGATTCTTAACCACTGCGCCACCAGGGAAGTCCTGGAGTATTATTTTTTATACATACATGTGTATATGTTCTCGGAGGGGTTCCTGTGGGTTAGCCTTATTTCTCTGGTAAGACACTTCTTGATGGTAATACCTGTTTCTTACACGTCTTTGAATCACCCAACATGTGCTGGCTCATGATAGATGCCCAATAAATACTTTTGATGTGTGACCTACAAATTTCCACAATCTGCCTCAAACCCATTAGTGACATGTAAAATAGGACAATAAAATCCATCACTTCATCAGAAAGGAAACATCTGTTTATTCTACTGCGTTTTAGTTTCTAACAAATTAAAATCAGATGAGCTCTCGCTAGCGAAGCAAGGAGCAGACAGACGCTTTTCAAGAAGAGAAAATGTAGTGTACTAGTTAAGAGCATATGTTCTGAATCAAAACAGACATGGGAGTAAATTCCAATTCTGTGTTTACTAGCTGTGTAATCTTGGGTAAGTTACCTTACCCACCCTGAGCCTCAGTTTGCTCATCTGTAAATGTGGGATGTTAATAATAGTACCTCCGCTTGTTGTGTGTTGTGAATATATCACTTATATGTGAAATCTAAAAAAATGATAGAAATGAAGTTATTAGCAAACAGAAATAGACTCACAGACAAAGAAAACACACTTATGGTTACCGAAGGGGAAAGGGGAGGAGGAAGGATAAATTAGGAGTTTGGGATTAAAATATACACACTACTGTAGATAACAATCAACAAGGACCTACTGAAGAGCACAGGGAACTTTACTCAATATTCTGTAATAACCTATAATGGAAGAGAATGTAAAAAAAAAGAATATATATATATATATGTATATCAGTCACTTTGCTATACACCTGAAACAGCATTTTAAATAAACTATACTTCAATAAAATTTTTTAGAAAACAAAGTAAAAAAATATAAATGAGATAATGCAAGCATAGTGCCAGGCACATAGCAAGTACTCAATATACATTAGTATTTATGATTATCAATTGCTTTCCCAAAACTCCTTCCTAAGGACACAGTTTATTCATAGACTTAGGGCTCAGGGAAGCATTCAGCCTAGTTGTCTATATGCTAGTTTTCTATCAGTTCAACCATTGGATCCTAAATGGTGGCATCAGGACCCAAAGATATACATTAGGAAGCGCCAATAATCACATCCAGAAAAATGCAGGCTGATGCTCCGATACTGTAATTATGACCTAATAAGTCCAATTAACTGTGCCAGCCAGATTCCTTTTGGAATAACTGCAGCATTCCTAAGCCTGAGAACAAAAGTGGGACTTGAAAGAAGGGTTAGTTTGCATCCTGGCAGATGAACAAGGGATCTGCTTGTGGCTTACCAGCTGATAATAGAGAAATCAGTGCACGGGAATGAGATGGCATTCCCAGTGTTTAACCACAAGAATAAGCCTTTTAATTCCCTAAGCCCCATGGATCTCTTGGACACATGGGTATTCATCAATTTTCTTCAAACATCTGATTGCCCATGCATGCCAAGACAGTTGCCCATATTTCAGTAGACTGGCTCATGCCTGGGCACAGGGATTTGAGGCTGAAGAGTGAAGTTACATGAGGTGGAAAGAAATAGGGGAGTCAGAACAAGAAATAGCCTTGGGAATCAAAGAGCTGTAATCTTTGTAAAGAATTAGCAATGCACACACACAGCTCTTTCAGACTGGTCTTGTTCAGGAATCCAAACCTCTGACAATATTGCTAGAGGGTATAGAAAGCCATTGAGAAAGATTTCTGTGATTGCAAACCCACTGTTGGTAGACAGTTGGCTGCTCTCGTAATGCATAATCTCCACTTGAATGATTACTTTCCTAAGGTCAGATGAGTTTGTTTCCCCTTTGGGTGCACTGTGTCTAGCTCTTCTGTCATTGGCTTTGGTCCTCAAAAGCCATGGTTAGAAATGAGTTTGCAATATTGTAAGCAAGCTTATAAAAGAGCTTTGTTTCGTCTGGTCCTAGAATTGGTTGTATCTTTATTTGTTTTGAAGGTAGGTACTACTCTGATTGAGTTTTGAAAATAACAACAGAAATCTGAACTGAGTTTGGACTATCTATAGCATGTGAAAGGATGAGGGGTGGGCAGGAGAGATAGGATTTTTATGGTCAAGCTAAGCTTCACAAGATTACAGACAGCGACATGGGATACCCTGCTTGACTCATGCACTTTCAAATGGCTGTCTCTGATTTTCCACTCAGAGCCAACTTCCCCTGTGGCCACACACCTGTCCCCTCCATGCCAAAAATGTTGGGGACCAGAATTTTTTCATCACTACCTCTGACTTGGGGAAGTTAGTGGATTCCGGGGAGAAGCTTTCCGGAAAACTAGGAGTGGACTTCAGAGCAACTCAGAGAGCCTGGGGCTAGAACTGTACTTTCTAACTGAATCAGACCCATGGCTTCTGAATCTCACACAGCATTCCTGTGTTTTGTTTTGTTTTGTTTTGAATTTCCAGAAAGAACCCTACAATTAATTGAAAGCCAATATTAAGACATGTAAAATGCCCCCACTCGTATTCTGCTTCATCTTACCCTTGCCCTTTTCATCCCCCTTTCCTTTTCGATCTGCTCTTCTTTTGCCACACCTGCTCCCTCACTGTCTCTTACTCTTTCCAGAGTAATTACTCTCTCAGAATGCTGTTCTCAGCAGCCTAGTCCAGGCCCCATCCTCCAACCTCCAAATGTTCACAGCTACTTGTAATGGGACCCAAATTCTAATCTTCTTCCACATTCTTCCAGATAACCCTCTCCTAACCATAGCTTCCACTAAAAGTGGAGAGGCCTCCCGTCTTGTGGGTGATGGCAATCTGCTCAGGAAACAACAAGATTTTCATCTCAAAGCCAGGAGTACACAGGCTTCAGAGATCTTCACATTTTTTTCACAGCCTCTGTCCTGAACTGCTCTCTCTGACCTGCCTTGCACTCTACCTCTTGGCCTCCTTTTAATCTTTTTGGCTTCTGACCTCATGACTCATTTTCCCCACTCACAGTCTTGCCTTGGATCTTATTCTTGCTACAGCTTCTCTGTTTTTGAGCTATCTGATTTCCTGCACAATAATGATTCCAACTCCTTTTCTTGCTATGTTGCACTTGACTGCCTTGGATAAACACCTTGCTCAATTCTCCTCCAAACTCATGCACAGGACCCTGAAACTCTGCTCAAATCCCACCCCTTCTAAACTTGTTTAGCTATTTTTCCTGGAACTCATTT